>NC_042615.1:398892014-400326167 GCF_901001135.1 Rhinatrema bivittatum | reverse complement strand
ATTTGATTCAGTCCATCTGAATCATTACCCATGAAAACCTTCTCTAGTAAGGGTACCTCCCCAACATCCTCTTCAGTAAACACCGAAGCAAGAAATCATTTAATCTTTCTGCGATGGCCTTATCTTCTCTAAGTGCCCCTTTAATCCCTCGATCATCTAATGGTCCACCTGACCCCTCACAGGCTTTCTGCTTCGGATATATTTTAAAAGTTTTTACTGTGAGTTTTGCCTCTACGGCCAACTTCTTTTCAAATTCTCTCTTAGCCTGTTTTATCAATGTCTTACATTTAACTTGCCAACTTTATGCTTTCCTATTTTCTTCTGTTGGATCCTTCTTCCAATTTTTGAATGAAGATCTTTTGGCTAAAATAGCTTCTTTCACCTCCCCTTTTAACCATACCGGTAATCGTTTTGCCTTCTTTCCACCTTTCTTAATGTGTGGAGTACATCTGGACTGTGCTTCTAGAATGGTATTTTTTAACAATGACCACGCCTCTTGGACATTTTTTACTTTTGTAGCTGCTCCTTTCAGTTTTTTTCTAACAATTTTTCTCATTTTATCAAAGTTTCCCTTTGAAAGTTTAGCACGAGAGCCTTGGATTTGCACACTGTTCCTCTTCCAGTCATTAAATCAAATTTGATCATATTATGATCACTATTGCCAAGCGGCCCCACCACCGTTACCTCTCTCACCAAGTCCTGTGCTCCACTGAGAATTAGATCTAAAATTGCTCCCTCTCTCGTCGGTTCCTGAACCAATTGCTCCATAAAGCTATCATTTATTCCATCCAGGAATGTTATCTCTCTAGCGTGTCCCGATGATAATTTACCCTGTCAGTATTGGGGTAATTGAAGTCTCCCATATTACTGCACTACCAATTTGGTTAGCTTCCCTAATTTCTCTTAGCATTTCACTGTCCGTCTCACCATCTTGACCAGGTGGACGGTAGTATAACCCTATCACTATAGTCTTCCCCGACACACAAGGGATTTCTACCCATAAAGATTCAATTTTGTATTTAGTCTCATGCAGGATGTTTATCCTGTTGGACTCTATGCCATCCATCCCGGACTAAAGCGCCACACCTCCTCCCGAGTGCTCCTCTCTGTCATTGCGATATAATTTGTACCCCGGTATAGCACTGTCCCATTGGTTATCCTCTTTCCACCATGTCTCTGAGATGCCAATTAAGTCTATGTCATCATTCACTGCTATACATTCTAATTCTCCCATCTTACTTCTTAGACTTCTGGCATTAGCATACAAACATTTCAAAGTTTGTTTTTTGTTTGTATTTTCATTCTGCTTTTTAATTGATAGGGATAAGTTAGAATTTTTTAGCTCAGGTGAGTTTTTAGTTACAGGCACTTGGACTACTTTTCTATTTATTGGAACCTCACTGTCGGGATTTATTTATTTATTTAGAATTTATATACCGACATTCTCGATACACATATCGAATCAGGTCGGTTTCCATTGAACAAAACAGTCGCGGTTAAGGCGTTACATTAAACGGAGTTTCTGAACATGAGAACGTAAAAATATTAAACGGTTTCTGAAATTAGAACGTAAATATTAAATAGACATCAATAACACACGGTCAAACAGCGTTCAAAAGACGTAAAAAACAAAAAATCTGCAATAGATAGTAAAATAAATTGAGTGTATCAAGTAACAGTGTACAATGTTGAAGGCATGACCTGAGCATAATGAGAGCTAATGAGCTAGTGCATCTACAGTGGTGACTTTCATAACCTGTGGACTGTCCGGATAAGGCGTAAGCGGGTCCATCGGGGTTTGGGGGTGTTCAATAGATTTGTTATGTTCTATTTTGCCCTTTGACCGGTATCTGAGTGTTCCTGCGATTCTGGGAAGGCTTGCTGGAAGAGCCATGTTTTAGGTGTTTCTTAAAAGTTTGATGGCATGTTTCTAGGCAAAGTTCCGGAGGTAATGAGTTCCAGAGGGTGGGCCCGCTGGTAGAGAGTGCTCGTTTTCTTAATAAGGATTTGACCGGAGGAGCATATAATGATCCTTTGTAATGTATCTGATAGGTCTTTGTGATGTGTGAGGGCGGAGTTGCGTGTTTAGATGTAGGTGGGCGATGCCCATAATGTCCTTGTGGATCATCATTAATGTCTTGAAGGTGATCCTGGATTTTATAGGAAGCCAGTGAAGGCCGTGTAGAATTGGTGTTATGTGGGCTCTTTTATTTGAGTTGGTGAGTAACCTCGCCGCAGCATTCTGCACCATTTGTAGCGGTTTCGTGGAAATGGCAGGGAGACCTAGTAGAAGGGAGTTGCAGTAGTCTAACTTTGACAGAATTATAGACTGAATTACTAATCGGAAGTCGCTGAAATGGAGTGGTTTCAGATTTTGAGCACTTGAAGTTTGAAAAAACATTCTTTAGTGGTGTTGGTGCGAAGGGATTTGAGGTTAAATTGATTGTCGAGTCGCACCCCTAAGTCCCTGATAGAGGGGGAGTGGTTAATGTATGATTTTGCGAATTGTGTTGCGCTTTGGGAGTTTGTGAGACTATGGTTTTCATCCGGCGAGATGATGAGGATTTCAGTTTTGTTTTGATTGAGTATGAGGTTCAAGCTGGATAGCAGAGTATTGATAGATTGTAAGCAATGTGCTTACAATCTATCAATACTCTGCTATCCAGAGTATTGATAGATTTGTTCCAATGTGCCCAAGTTTTTGCAGGGATTCTGTGATAGGAAGAAGTATCTGAATGTCGTCAGCGAAAATGTAATGCTTTAGATTAAGGCTGGAGAGTAGGTGGCAGAGTGGTTGAAGATAAATGTTAAAAAGTGTCGGGGAGAGAGATGATCCTTGCTGGACTCCTCGGATTGATTTGATGGGAAATGATTCTTCGTTATTGATCTTGACCTTATAGAATCTATTCTCCAAGAATGATTGGAACCAGCTGTGAGCTTCTCCTTGAATTCCTATATCAGATAGCCGCTCGAGAAGGATGGAATGACTAACTGTGTCGAAGGCGGCAGATAGGTCGAGAAGGCCGAGGAGGTACGGTTGTTTTTTTTCAAGATTGAGGAGGATAGTGTCAGATAATGATGCGAGTAACGCTTCTGTGTTTTGCAATTTCCTAAAACCGAACTGGAAAGGGGAGAGTATGTTGTTCTCCTCCAGGTACTCAGACAGTTGTTTGTTGACAAATCTTTCCATCACTCTTGAGATCAAGGGGAGGTTAGCGATTGGACGGAAGTTTGCAGGGTCAGCCGTTGAGAGGTTAGGTTTTTTTAGTAAGGGTTTCAGTATGGCTATTTTAAGTTGTTCTGGGATCTTTCCTTGAGTTAAAGAACAGTTTATGATGTCTGCTAATGCTTTGGAAATGGTGTTAGGAATAGCTAGCAGAAGATTGGAGGGTATGGCATCCAATGGATTGAGGAGGGTTTAAGCTTTTGAGAATGATTTCGATTTCCATTGATGATGGGGTCTCGAACGATGTAAAGCTGAATTTTTGGTGGGTGTTGAGGTGCTGGGGGCATTGTTATCGGCTGTAGCGAAGCGATAGGCTTGAGTAGGTTGGTATCTTCTCATCAAAGTATATTGCTAGTTCCGTGGCTTTGTTGGATGCTTGTTCGTCAGGGATGATAGGTGGGGATGGTTTTGTTAGAGATGATACAAATGAAAATAAGGCTTTGGAGTCGAATGAGAAGTTGTGTATTTTTTTTGCAAAGAAGTCTTTTTTGGCCTTGAGGATGGCTATTCTGTATGTGTTGAGGTGGGTTTTGTAGTTTAGAGTTGAGACGGTGGAAGGAGACTTGCGCCAATTGCTTTTTTTCCGAAGTTCTTGTTTAAGGATTTTAAGTTCCGGGTGTACCACGGATGTCTATTGGCTTGAGGTGGTTTCAAAGATTTAGTGATGGAGGGACAGGATAGATCTGCGACCTCGTTTGTTATCTTGAGCCAGGAGTGTGGCTGAGGGAGTGTCTGTGAGATCCAGTCGGTTGAGCTCTTTAGTGAGCAGGTTGCTGAGACTATCTATGGGGCAGGGTTTCCTGTATTGTATAGTGGTTGCCGGGAAGATAGGACGAGGCTGATCTTTAATTTGAAGCTCGGCGGAGATGATGATGGTCGGACCATGGGACAGGGACACACAGTAGGGTTAACGGCCAAGGTTATGCCATCGTTGAGAAAGATCAAGTCAAGTATGTGTCCTGCTTTGTGCGTGGGACCTTTGACGATCTGTTTGAAGCCTAGGTGTTTGAGTGCTGTAAGTAGAATGTCACAGTTATGGGATAGACAGGGGCTGTTTACATGTAAGTTAAAGTCTCCCATCAAGATAGCTGGTTTATCCTGTTTGAAATGTTTGGCTGTGAATTCAATTAATGGAGAGGGATCAGTGTCTAAGGTTCCTGGAGGTGAGTAGACTAAGGCTATTTGTAGATGGTCCGAATTGAAAAAGGCAAGTTCGGTGTTATTTATTGTAGTAGATAGTTGTAGTGAGAGTCCAAGACCCTTTTTGTGGTTAGTAGGATCCCTCCACCTCTTTTTTTGATTCTGGGGATTGAATGTAGTCGTAGAGATGGTTGGGGAGCTGGTTTAATAAGACTGTGTCTGTGGGTTTCAGCCATGTTTCAGTAATGGCGCAAATGTCAGGATGCAAATTAGGGATGCCCTAATTCTAATGCATCATTAGTATCCTTTGAAGATACCTCTCTCCGAACCATGCACTGCTGAGCGACTGTCGGCTTTCCCCTTTGTTCTAGTTTGAAAGCTGCTCTATCTCCTTTTTAAAGGTTAGCGCCAGCAGTCTGGTTCCACCCTGGTTAAGGTGGAGCCCATCCCTTCGGAAGAGACTCCCCCTTCCCCAGTTCCTAACAAAACTGAATCCCTCTTCCTTGTACCATCATCTCATCCGCGCATTGAGACTCCGGAGCTCTGCCTGCCTCTGGTGACCTGCGCGTGGAACAGGGAGCATTTCAGAGAATGCTACCCTGGAGGTTCTGGAGTTAAGCTTTCTACTTAAGAGCCTAAATTTGGTTTCCAGAACCTCCCTCCACATTTTCCTATGTCGTTGGTGCCCACATGTACCACAACAGCCGGCTCCTCCCCAGCACTGTCTAAAATCCTATCTAGGTGACACGTGAGGTCCGCCACCTTCGCACCAGGTAGGCATGTTACCAGGCGATCCTCACGGCCACCAGCCACCCAGCTATCTACATTCCTAATAATCGAATCACCAACTATGACGGCCACCTAACCCTTCCCTCCTGGGCAGTAGGCCTTGGGAAGATATCCTCAGTGCGAAAGGACAATGCATCACCTGGAGAGCAGGTCCTTGCTACAGGATCCTTTCCTGCTGCTCCTGGTTGATGCTCTCCCATCATGAGACCACCTTCCTCCAAGGCAGAACCAGGGCTGCCAGTCTGAAGTTGGGACTTGACTACTATGTCCCTGAAGGTCTCATCTATATACCTCTCTGTCTGCCTCAGCTCCTCCAGGTCTGCCACTCTAGCCTCCAGAGATCGGACTCGTTCTCTGGGAGCCAGGAGCTCTTTGCATCGCATGCACATGTGATGCAAAGAGCTCCTGGCTCTCAGAGAACGACTCATCCCAAGAAGCTTAGGCCCCTGGCGAGGGGGCATAGAGGAGGGGGTACTGTTGTGCTCGCCAGCCATTGGAAGCTGCAACCGGAAATCCTACTTCCGGCCCCAGGGAAGCCACCCCGGTGCGCCTCCAGGCCCGCGCGATCCTCCTGGCCCGTCGAGCCGTCCCTGCTGGCCGCACCACTGCCGATGCCGGCGTCATTCCGGCTCCTCTAGGTACACACGATCCCTCACAGCTCTTAAAGGGCCAGCGGTGGGAAAACCTCCCATGACCCTGCCAATGACATCAGGGCAAGGGACTATTTAACCCTTGCCTGACCAACAGAACCTCTCCTCGGCAACGGATCTTACTCTTCAGAGTGCGTGTTTTCTGCTCCTGGTTCCTGCATTCCTGACTCCTGATCCTGGTTCCTACAATCCTGTTTCCTGCTCTCGGTCCTCATCCTCGCTCCTTGCCCCCTCGGATTGCTCTCCTGGCTCTGACCCTGCTTCGTCTCCGGATTCTGCTTGTCTGCCGTCAGCCCCGACCATCTGCCTGTCTTCTGACTCTTCTTGTTTGCCGCCTGTCCCGACTCTAGGACTGTGCCTGCCCTGACCTCTGGTACATCTGACATTGCTCTGACTTTCTTCCTTCTGGGATTGTTTTCTTTGAGAGACCCGTGCCTAGTCCTGCCTGCCCCGTTACCCAAGGGCTCAACCTTCGGGGAACGAGGGCTGCTATAGATGAAGGTCCTGTTGGGTCTTCTCTCCTGAATCTGCCTCCCGACGACGAAGACCTACAGGGGCCTTCCCCTGGAGGTAGCGTCAACCTCATCTCAGCCAGGGTTCCACCGAACAACATATGCTCATAATAACATTTGTTACATTGATAATGTTTCTTTTTATCCCCCAAATACTGGGGTCTGAATTTATTGCTTTATTTTTCCTTAAATATTATTCTCTTGTAATTATTTACTGGTTTTTGTAAAGCTAAGAATTTTCTGACATGTATCATTTAAAATTAATAAAAAAAAATAAAAAAAAAATAGAGGAGAACAAAGAAATTATGATCACCTGGGACATTCCTATTCTACCAACAGAAATTGATGATGCATGAAAATGAGATATTGTGGTGAAGGAGAAGAACTCAAGAATGGTATTGCTGATAGAAGTGTCAGTGACTATTCTGTAGATCGCATGGAGAAAGCAAAGATCCTTAAGTCCCAAGAGATGCAATCAGAGACCAAGAAAATGTGACAGAAAGATACAGAAATAGTCCCACTCGTATTGGGTATCACTGGTCTGATTAAGAAGAATTTTCAGACACACCTTGATATGTTGCCTGTTAAGATTACACCCCATGAACTCCAGAAGGAGACTCTCTTTGGTAGAATGAAAGTACTAAGAAGGGCATTAGCAGTAAATTTAAAAGACTGAGATCTTCCTCAACATGCCATGGTTTAGAAATGAGGTTCTTTCCTATTAAAGTATGCGCAAAACAAACCCATTTGGAAACACTGCCCCCACTGAGATTCAAAGATGATCCATAGTCCTAACTCAGACGCGCTCTAACTAGTCTAACAAGAAAAAACCCAAAAGTGAAAGAATATTGTAATCAAACACAAACCTTAATCTCACTTAATATGATGAGCATGAGTTGTATATGACCATCAACTGCACAGGGTTTACACAATGAATTTGTGTTGAAAAGTCCCTTAAATGTGCTGAATTTTATAATCATTGGTCATTTAAAATTTAAATGTTTTCTCGTTTTTAGAATGAGTTCATATATGTAATTTTTAAGCATTTTTTCTTTTGCAAGTAAAATGAATTTTCCTTTTTGCATAAAAATCAAAACTGTCTTTATAAGTACAAGCTTGAAATGATAAACAACTGCACTTATCAGTACTTGGTCTTCCAGGAAAAGTGTTGCAGCTTGCTTGAGCACAATCATGTCAATGCTTTATAATTTATTGACAAACTCCTTCTTCATACTTCCAATGTTCTATGGTTAATTTAAAAATTCCTTCTTCATACACCTGACATTGAAATGTTTCGGAAGGAAACATCCTTCTTCAGGGGTAAAGCAGATCTCACATTTGCAACAATCCAGGGCTATAAGAAATGCAGAAAAATATAAAACATCACAAATTCTCATTTAAATTCTTACCACATTGTTTACACATACAACAGAATCAATATAAATAAGTTCTGCAGTCTCCAGTAGACAAAAACCTCCTTAACTTGTTATTACAAGACTTGTAAATAAATGTCTAAGCTTCTGCTCCAGTCATCCATTCCTGTGTGCAACAGATAAATTGTGTAGGTAGTCCACATCTCGCTGCTGCCATCTTTAAAGGGGAAAAAAAAGTGCAAATCCCAAGGTAGAAATCAAACTGAAGGATTCTCTGCAGAGAATCCTTCAGTTTTTTTTTTTTTTGTTAAAAAAGAAGAAAAGCATATCATATGAATACCATTCAATCTTATCATTTAGTCCAAACGGATCAACAGTATTAAGTTTAAAAATCCAGACGTTTTCACACTGATTAAATTGTGTCCTGTGATCACCTCCCCTTGGTGATGGAGGGACATGCTCTAAAACAATCCATGTAAAGTCTTGAAAGCAATGTCCAGCTTCCATACAGTGGGCTACCATAGGGGCCTGCTCATCCGAGTGGTAATGCAACTGCGGTGTTCTATCAGGTGCATCCTAACGAAGCGCATAATTCTTTTCACATATAATTTGGAGCCTGGGCATTCAAGAACATAAATTATATTTCGTGAACAGCAGTTATGCTGTTGCCTGACCACGAAGTCTGTGTTTACATCCTGCCACTGTACACTAGTGATGGAGGATTCACACAAGTCACAATTATTGCAAGGATTATGTCCTGTAATAGTAACCTGAGGAACCTGTTTCTCAGGAAACATCGCTCTAAGACATTGTTTTATATTTTGTCCTCGTGGTATGAGAACATAGGAGGTCTACTGAAAACTTGATGCAGACATAGGGCCTTATTTTCTAAAGTATCTGCGATACTTTAGAAAATCGCGCTAATGGGGGGCGGGGGGTCGACACGGTGGGGGGGGCTGCCGGTTTCGCCCCCAATAGCGCCACCATGAAAGGTGGCGCTATTGGGCACGAAATAGGACGCGAAAAGGCCCTTACTTTTTCGCTGTCTGCGGCGTCGTTGCAGAGTCGGCCAACTCCGCCCCAATGTAGGTAGTGCAGGCGTGCGCTACCTTCGCAAGCTATCGCAGGCTTGTGCTGTTAGCGCAAGCCTGCGATAGCCTTGGAAAATAAGGCCCTTAGTCATGCCAATGTCTATTGATAACTTTTTAAATTTTACCAGCCATGCTTGAATACCTCAAAATGCACACAGTCTCTTCAAAAACTGATTTTGCCTTAAAGGAGTTGGTCTCTATATGAAAAGTGTGCATGGGTGCAAGCTTTCTTCACTGATATGCCCGGATATTCTCTGGGATGGAACCTGAGTGCCAGATCTCCAGACTGTTTCTCAAATTCAATGTTTTCTGAACAAACTTGTCATAGGCGGAAAAATTGTCCCGCTAACAGCCCATATTTGAACAGGTGAAGGTGAAAACTCTCAAAACGGAGCAAGTTGTTTTTAACAATTGTTTTCCTATGGAGTGTAGTGTGAATGCCTGTCCCAGATTTTATAATCATAATATCCAAAAAAGCAAGTTGTGACTTAGATAGTACATTTCAAACTTGGGCCATATGATTAAATCATTCATTAAAGCAGATCAGCTGATCTTCTGTGTGATTTCAAAAGAAAAAAATCATCAATGTATAGACCAGTGAGCCTGACTTCAGTGCCGGGAAAAATAGTGGAAACTATTCTCAGGATCAAAATCGTAGAGCACATAGAAAGACATGGTTTAATGGAAAACAGTCAACATGGATTTACCCAAGGGAAGTCTTGCCTAACAAATCTGCTTCATTTTTTTGAAGGGGTTAATAAACATGTGGATAAAGGTGAACCGGTAGATGTAGTGTATTTGGATTTTCAGAAGGCTGACAAAGTCCCTCATGAGAGGCTTCTACGAAAACTAAAAAGTCATGGGATAGGAGGTGATGTCCTTTCGTGGATAACAAACTGGTTAAAAGACAGGAAACAGAGAGTAGGATTAAATGGTCAATTTCTTAGTGGAAAAGGGTAAACAGTGGAGTGCCTCAGGGATCTGTACTTGGACCAGTGCTTTTCAATATATATATATATATATATATATATATATATATATATATATATATACATGTTCTGGAAAGGAATACGATGAGTGAGGTTATTAAATTTGCGTATGATACAAATTATTCAGAGTAGTTAAATCACAAGCAGACTGTGATACATTACAGGAGGACCTTGCAAGACTGGAAGATTGCGCATCCAAAATTGGCAGATGAAATTTAATGTGGACAAGTGCAAAGTGTTGATTATAGGCAAAAATAACCGTTGTTGTAGTTACAAGATGTTAGGTTCATATTAGGATCTACCACCCAGGAAAAAGATCTAGGCATCATAGTGGATAATACATTAAAATCATCGGCTCAGTGTGCTGCAGCAGTCAAAAAAGCAAACAGAATGTTAGGAATTATTAGGAAGGGAATGGTTAATTAAACGGAAAATGTCTTAATGCCTCTATATCGCTCCATGGTGAGATCGCACCTTGAATACTGTGTACAATTCTGCTCTCCGCATCTCAAAAAAAGATATAGTTGTAATGGAGAAGGTACAGAGAAGGGCAACCAAATGATAAAGGGGATGGAACAGCTCCCCTATGAGGAAAGGCTGAAGAGGTTAGGGCTGTTCAGCTTGGAGAAGAGACAGCTGAGGGGGGGATATGATAGAGGTCTTTAAGATCATGAGAGGTCTTGAACGAGTAGATGTGAATCGGTTATTTACACTTTCGAATAATAGAAGGACTAGGGGACATTCCTTGAAGTTAGCAAGTAACACATTTAAGACTAATCGGAGAAACTTCTTTTTCACTCAACACACAATGAAGCTCTGGAATTTGTTGCCAGAGGATGTGTTTAGTGCAGTTAGTGTAGCTGGGTTCAAAAAAGGTTTGGATAAGTTCTTGGAGGAGAAGTCCATTAACGGCTATTAATCAAGTTTACTTAGGTAATAGCCACTGCTATTAATTGTATCAGTAGCATGGGATCTTCTTAGTGTTTGGGTAATTGCCAGGTTCTTGTGGCCTGGTTTGGCCTCTGTTGGAAACAGGATGCTGGGCTTGATGGACCTTTGGTCTGACCCAGCATGGCAATTTCTTATGTTCTTATCCTATTTTACAAGATTAACTAACTATGAACATTGCCACAAGTCATATCTGGATTAGTCATAAAAACCAACTTTATTTGAAAAATTCGCTTATTTTATTTTTTAATTTTTATTATGTGATTTTTTAAATTTTTTTAGAGACAGAAACCTCAGCACTGGTAAAATAGGTTAATTAACCAAGTTTTTTTGAAAACCAGTATTTTCAATCACGGGTTTCTATTTGTCTCTCTATTTTTGAAATTTTGGTTAAAAAATTTTTTTTCTTATGAAAAGTATTTTCAATTTTCAATTCCTAATACAGTGTGTCATGAATAGCTACCACATTATATTGCTTTAATGGTAGAACAATTTTGCATGTGATTTTCACTGCTAAGAAGGCAATAGATTTTCACTAGTGCGGCAATAATAAATTCTAAACCGCTAGCCAACTTCTTATAAATTTCTTAGCGGCAAGGGATTTAAAGCCGCTAACCCACACACTGCTTATAGGGATTTTATCCAGAAATAATTTGTTAGTTTAAAGCCCATCATTACTTATTTAATCAAAAAAAGGACAAGACTTTTTCTTGAATTCTTTGTCCTAGGAATAATTGCACTTATCTTTTAGACTCGTGGCCATGTCTTTTTTTGTGCCTGAAACGAGTCTGTGCCGAAAGTCCCCCCAACGTTAACGTTTCGCTTAATGCTTCCTCTCCTCAGGGCGAGTTCTGTGAAATCCAAGATATAAAGTCAATTTTTCATCAACATATTTTTAAGCTGTCTTTGCAAAATCATACTCACGGAACTGTCTGTGAACAAACGCTTACGGGCTTCTTACTGCCGGTTAACGCGGCTATGCAGATTTTATAGTACTCTCAGGTTTTAAATTGTGACCAATAAGATTCAACTTTTCCAACGTACTAAACGTGTCAACGTAACTGCGTTTTCATTTCTTTAGCTGCTTGACAGCTTCAGCGTGTGATGCGTTCTGACGTCATGATTTAAAAGGAAAGATCGCTTATTTTTATTTATTTATTTATTTGTGTTTTTCTATACCGGCATTCACGGCAGTTCGTATCATGTCGGTTTACATAAAACAAGGGGTGAGCAATACATTATAACGTACATAGCTAAACGTAGAGTATACATTACAAAATATAACAAGTGCGTAGAAGAAAAAGTTACAATAAAACAGGGGTTATTCTAACTGGGATTAGAGTTAGAGGAGAGATAAAAGTTTAACAAGAAGTAAAACATTGTAGTGATTGGTTGGTATTGTCTTATGGAAATTGAATTGGTATTTGAATTGGTATGGAAATTGAATTGGTATTGTCTTATGGAAATTGTCTTATGGAAATTGGCTTATGGAAATTGAATTGTATATTTCAAAAATTTTGTACTTTTAAACTGCTTCTGAATTTTTGTTGAATAAATTCAATTGTAACATATCATTGTGCGATTTCTAAGTTCTATCTAATCAAGGTGTTCCATTCTATTTTACTGTTTAGTCCCGTTGGTTCCTCTGAATTTAACTTGAAGATCCATTCTTGTTCTCTTGTATATAGTATTCTTTCTCGTTTCCTCCTCTTACATCCGCAGTGATATGATCGATTGCAAACCAACGAAGATCCTGAATGCCATGATTTTCCAATAAACAGTGCTCTACTATAGGTGCTGTTGTTCTTTTTTTCTCAAACAGCTTTTATGCTCACTTATGCGAGTGCTTAAATTTCTACTTGTTTGTCCAACATATCTTCTTGCATGGACACAAAATTATGTAGATAATAAAATTTGTCTGTCAAGTGGTAAAATGATGTAACTTGTAAATATACCCGGTCAAGGCACATTTATATTCCTTCAATTCCAAGGTCTGGCTACAAATTTTGCAATGTCCACATTTAAAGTGACCTTTCAAAACAGTACCTTCCAACGTCGTGGAACTAACAGTTTTGTCTTTCAATGTGGAGGGACACAAGATTCTTTAAGGTTTCTCCCTCTTGAGAAAGCTGCTCTAAATTCAAGATTTTCTAATCCAGAAATTAATTGAATAAGGTGCCAATGTTTTCGCATGTTTTGAATAATTTTCTTGGACATCGGTGAATATTTAGTTACACATGTTATCATATTGATGTCTTCCTCTTTGGCAATTGGAGGTAATAGGGCTTCTCTATCATAAAACAAAGCTCTCTTAAATCCGGTAGTAATGCTTTTTTTTGGGTACCCCCTTGTCTTTAAATCTTTACATAATTGCGTTGCTTGAGTTTTATAAATAGCTGTTTCCGAACAATTCCGCCTGTACCTCAAAAACTGTGAGAACGGTAAACTAGTTTTTAAAGGTACGGGATGTGCACTTTGATAGTGTAGCATCGTGTTTCTATCAGTGCTTTTCTTGTAAACACTTGTCACTAGAGAGCCCCTTTGAGTCTTCTCTAACTGAACATCCAAAAAAGATATTTTATTGTAATGATAAGTTAAAGTAAACTGGATTTTATCATCACAGGTATTTAACCATTTGAAAAAAGATTTCAATTCCTTTTCATTTCCACTCCACAAGATAAAGATGTCATCAATATATCTTTTATATAGATGGATTTTTGTGAAAATGGCGAATGTTGTATCCATTCCTGTTCAAATTCAGCCATAAAAAGATTGGCCAGCGAGGGAGCCATTGTTGCTCCCATCGTGGTCCCAGATATTTGTTCATAATATTTCTGTTGAAACATGAAAAAGTTTTTGTTAGCGCAATAGTGGCGAGCGTTACAAGAAACTCACTAGGAATCCTGTGTGGCCGATTTCTTTTGTCCAGATAAATTTTGATAATTCTTAAAGCTTCATCTTGTGGTATTGAAGTATAAAGAGATTTAATATCTAGAGTAACCAGCCATTTATCAGCAATCTCTTCTTCGACTTCTTCAAGAATTCTGAGAAAATGACTGGTGTCTTTAATATATGATTGAATTAAAGGGACTAAGTCCTTAAGAAAACAATCGACAAATCTGGACAAAGGTTCCAATAGTGAGTCATTTGAAGAAATAATCGGTCATCCAGGAGGATTTTCCAATGTTTTGTGCACTTTTGGAAGGACATATATTGTGGGAACTTTCGGATGTTTGGGGTTTAGAAAATTATATTCTTTCATTGTTAAAACCCCCCATTTCTTTAGCATGGTCTGTGTGTTTCTTGATCATCTTTTGTAATTCTTCAGTTGGATTCTTAGATAACTTACGGTAAATAGTAGGATCTTCAATCTGTCGATAGATCTCCTTAATATAATCTTCCTTGTTCATGATGACAATCGAACCGCCCTTATCAGCCGGTTTTATGATATGAGTGGAATTATTGGACAACCTTTTAAGAATGGAGCGGGAATGATGATCCAAATTATCCACGTATTTTTCGTTTTTATCTTCCAATATTTTAATTTCTTTGAGAACTAATTTGTGAAAAGAATCTATCAGAGGGTTGATAGGACATGGTGGAACCCACACTGACGGATTGCTGATAATGCTTGCGTCATTTGTAAAGGAATCATTTTGAAAATGGTTCTTTAATATTAATTTCCTGATGAAACGTTGCAGATCTTTTCGAAACTGGAAAAAATTATGTCTTTCTGTAGGAACAAATGAAAGACCCAGACTGAGGATATTGGTTTTATCTTGAGTGAGTGAATTATCTGACAAGTTAATTATCACTTCCTCTTCCCTCTGGCTGTTCCCTGGATCTCGTCCAAACATTCGTAGTAGGATTTTTCTGATCCTTCCATCCCAGTTTTCCTTTTTTTGTATTTTTGTTGCTGTTTCCTAAAAATTAATATTTTCAGTGGAGCTTCCCATATCCTCTTCTTCTGATGAGCTACTGGATGAAGTATTGAAAGCCACTTTCGTTTTCTTATCTTTGGGCTGCATCCAGTTATAAATGCTTCCCTGTTTGTAATCTTGTTCATCTCTGATAAGTTTGGATAACTTGTATTCTTGCAAGTCTTTTTCGAATTTGTCCATATTTTTTTGTAATTCTGACAAATTCACATCAAATTGTTCCGCTTCCATTTCAGCTTTTGCTGTTACTAATTTTTCGTCTAGTTGTTGCCGAAGAGAATTGCAAGTATTTTGAGATGACTCTATAATTAAGATCATCAGATCTAGGGAGCATTTATTTAAAATTGAGTTCCAACGCTCAAGAAATGTATTATCATCAGTGAATAATTTGGGTTCTTTCTGAATTCGTAAACCTCTTGGGATTCTCTCCTGCTTGCAATATTCTATTAGTGTCACTCCATGTAATTCACTTCTGGTGATACGTTTGGATAAATTCAATAACTCTGTCCATAAACCGGATGTGGTTTTTAATGTAGTAGTTGGAAATAACGTAGTGTTCTTAAGTAAATTGGTCACATATTCGTTGGAGTAACTAAAGGCGCTCTGCCAAGAGTGTGCCATCTCCCCAATATATAACGACAACCAAAAGAGGGGCCAGCTAGTTTCCAATTAAGTCTCACAAGATTAACTAACTATGAACATTGCCACAAGTCATATCAGGATTAGTCATAAAAACCAACTTTATTTGAAAAATTCGCTTATTTAAAACATTTTTATTTTTTAATTTTTATTATGTGATTTTTTTTGATTAAATAAGTAATGATGGGCTTTAAACTAACAAATTATTTCTGGATAAAATCCCCATAAGCAGTGTGTGGGTTAGCGGCTTTAAATCCCTTACCGCTAAGAAATTTATAAGAAGTTGGCTAGCGGTTTAGAATTTATTATTGCCGCACTAGTGAAAATCTATTGCCTTCTTAGCAGTGAAAATCACATGCAAAATTGTTCTACCATTAAAGCAATATAATGTGGTAGCTATTCATGACACACTGCATTAGGAACTGAAAATTGAAAATACTTTTCATAAGAAAAAAAATTTTTTAACCAAAATTTCAAAAATAGAGAGACAAATAGAAACCCGTGATTGAAAATACTGGTTTTCAAAATAACTTGGTTAATTAACCTGTTTTACCAGTGCTGAGGTTTCTGTCTCTAAAAAAATTTAAAAAATCACATAATAAAAATTAAAAAATAAAAAACGTTTTAAATAAGCAAATTTTTCAAATAAAGTTGGTTTTTATGACTAATCCAGATATGACTTGTGGCAATGTTCATAGTTAGTTAATCTTGTGAGACTTAATTGGAAACTAGCTGGCCCCTATTTTGGTTGTCCTTATCCTATTTTAGCCAAAAAAACATCCTTCAAAAATTGGAAGAAGGATCCATCTGAAGAAAATAGGATAAAACATAAGCATTGTCAAGGTAAGTGTAAAACATTGATAAGACAGGCGAGAGAGAATTTGAAATGAAGTTGGCCATAGAGGCAAAAACTCATAATAAAAACTTTTAAAAATATATCCAAAGCAAGAAACCTGTGAGGGAGTCGGTTGGACCATTAGATGACAGAGGGGTTAAAGGGGCTCTTAGGGAAGATAAGGCCATTGCAGAAAGACTAAATGAATTCTTTGCCTCCGTGTTTACTAATGAGGATGTTGGGGAGATACCAGTTCCGGAGATGTTTTTCAGGGGTGATGACTCAGACGAACTGAACGAAATCACTGTGAACCTGGAAGATGTAGTAGGCCAGATTGACAAACTAAAGAGTAGCAAATCACCTGGACTAGGGTTCTGAAGGAACTAAAAAATGAAATTTCTGATCTATTAGTTAAAATTTGTAACCTATCATTAAAATCATCCATTGTACCTGAAGACTGGAGGGTGGCCAATGTAACCCCAATATTTAAAAAAGGCTCCAGGGGCGATCCGGGTGATTATAGACCAGTGAGCCTGACTTCAGTGCCGGGAAAAATAGTGGAAACTATTCTCAAGATCAAAATTGTAGAGCATATAGAAAGACATGATTTGATGGGACACAGTCAACATGGATTTACCCAAGGGAAGTCTTGCCTAACAAATCTGCTTCATTTTTTTGAAGGGGTTAATAAACATGTGGATAAAGGTGAACCGGTAGATGTAGTGTATTTGGATTTTCAGAAGGCGTTTGACAAAGTCCCTCATGAGAGGCTTCTACGAAAACTAAAAAGTCATGGGATAGGAGGCGATGTCCTTTCGTGGATTACAAACTGGTTAAAAGACAGGAAACAGAGAGTAGGATTAAATGGTCAATATTCTCAGTGGAAAAGGGTAAACAGTGGAGTACCTCAGGGATCTGTATTGGGACCGGTGCTTTTCAATATATATAAATGATCTGGAAAGGAATACGACGAGTGAGGTTATCAAATTTGCGGATGATACAAAATTATTCAGAGTAGTTAAATCACAGGCAGACTGTGATACATTACAGGAGGACCTTGCAAGACTGGAAGATTGGGCATCCAAATGGCAGATGAAATTTAATGTGGACAAGTGCAAGGTGATGCACATAGGGAAAAATAACCCTTGCTGTAGTTACACGATGTTAGGTTCCATGTTAGGAGCTACCACCCAGGAAAAAGATCTAGGCATCATAGTGGATAATACTTTAAAATCGTCGGCCTAGTGTGCTGCAGCAGTCAAAAAAGCAAACAGAATGTTAGGAATTATTAGGAAGGGAATGGTTAATAGAACGGAAAATGTCATAATGCCTCTGTATCGCTCCATGGTGAGACCGCACCTTGAATACTGTGTACAATTCTGGTCGCCGCATCTCAAAAAATATATAGTTGCAATGGAGAAGGTACAGAGAAGAGCAACCAAAATGATAAAGGGGATGGAACAGCTCCCCTATGAGGAAAGGCTGAAGAGGTTAGGGCTGTTCAGCTTGGAGAAGAGACGGCTGAGGGGGGATATGATAGAGGTCTTTAAGATCATAAGAGGTCTTGAACGAGTAGATGTGACTCGGTTATTTACACTTTCGATAATAGAAGGACTAGGGGGCATTCCATGAAGTTAGCAAGTAACACATTTAAGACTAATCGGAGAAAATTCTTTTTCACTCAACGCACAATAAAGCTCTGGAATTTGTTGCCAGAGGATATAGTTAGTGCAGTTAGGGCCTCATTTTCCATTATCGCAGTGGTAACGCATTGTTACCGCGTGCGATAAAAATCGGGGGCGTGGGCCCATGCAAATAGGTGTTTTTTCGTGGTTCACGAAACGTTCGCTGCACGCGCTACCATCGCGTGCGGCGAAACGGGTTCGCGTGCGGCGAAGCTGTTTCGCGTGCGGCGAAACAAATATCGCCGTACGCGAAGAAAAGTACAAAATAATATCGCGTAGCGCGCCGTTGCCGCGGTACGCGATACAAAATGAAACCAAATACCGCGTCCCGCGATAATGTGTCTGGTATAAAAACTGACTTCCTGCCCCTCCTCCTTTGAGGGTTTGGAAGGAGTGTTGGATAGAGAAGGTAGGTGTTGGTGGTATAGAGAAGTGGTTTAGAGAATTGAATACTGAGTGCGGTGTCCTGTGTTTCTGTTCTAATTTGTTTCCCTTTACCTTGTGTCTTTTGTAATCTGTGTTTGAGTGCAAGTTTGTCAGTCAACTGTTTGTCCATCTGTGTGGGAGGGGAGAGAGGAGGAGGAGGAGGAGTGTTGGTGGTGGTGGTGGTGAGGAGGAGGAGGAGGAGAGTGTGTTGGTGGTGGTGAGAGGAGGAGGAGAGAGGAGTGGTGTTGTGTGGTGGTGGTGGTGAGGAGGAGGAGGAGTGTGTTGTTGGTGGTGGTGGTGAGGAGGGGAGGAGTGTGTTGGTGGTGGTGGTGGTGAGGAGGAGGAGAGAGGATGTGGTGGTGGTGTGGTTGGTGGTGGTGAGGAGAGGGAGGATGGAGCGTGAGAGAGTGGCAGGAGAGGAGAAGAGAGGGGTGTTGAGAGTAGGGGGAGGGGGATGGGAGGGGGAGGAGGAGGAGGAGGAGGGACGTAGGGGACTGAGGAGTAGGCAGGGACAGGGACAGGGGTAGTGGAGAGATAGGCAGGAGGGAAGAGATAGGAGGGAGGGGGAGGGGGATGGGGTGAGGCAGGATAGGATGGCGGGAAGAGGTAGGGCTAGACAGGCAGGGCAGAGGGAAAGGGAGTGGGAAGTGCAGGGTCAGGTGGGGGGGGAGGAAGGGAGTGGGGAACCTGGGGGGGTGGAGAGAGAGGACAGGGAGGAAAACCCTCCGGAAGTGGCACCCCAACCAGGCAGCCAGGCCAGGGTCAGGCAGCGTACCCTCAGGTTCAGCCAGGAGGACAATGACATGCTCATCGAGGGTGTCCTGCGCCACTATGCGCGGCTGTTTGGGAACCTGTCGGTGAGGACCAGCAAGGCAGCAAAGGCCGAGATCTGGTCCAGCATAGCTGGGCACATACAGCGGCAGAGCGACATCCCTCGCACCGGGGAGCAGGTGGCCCACCGCTACCGCGACATTAAGGCCCAGCTAAAGACCCGCATCGCTGACAGGAACCAGTACCTGAAGGACACAGGCGGACGGTCCCCATGTCCCATCCGGTTCACACCAATGGAGCAGCAACTGATGGAGCGTCTGGGACCAGATGTCTTCGAGGGATTGCATCCCCACCTGGATACATCCCACCTCGAAGATGGTAAGCTGCCCTCTGGGCCCCCCCCCCCCCCCCGTGAACGGTCGTGACACAATGTTTAGGCCAGGTTTCAGTTTCTGTTACCCATGTGCTCTGCAGAACTGTAGTGGCCCCCCCTCCCCAGTCAGCAAGGGGCAGGCAGCAGGGTGCAAGGCATGCTGGCAACAGGTCACTGTCTCCATGAGGGCCAGGCCCTAACTGACACAGTGAGCTGGGCCCAGAAGCCTGGCCTGTGCACAGGCCAGGCTTCTGGGCCCAGCCCCCCTCCCCCAGTCAGCAAGGGCAGGCAGCAGGTGCAAGGCATGCTGGCAACAGGTCACTGTCTCCATGAGGGCCAGGCCTCAGCCTCAGCCCACCACCCATGCCATGAGGAATGTCTCAAAGGACTCAACTGTACTGTATATGCAGAATGACATGTTGGTTTTACATTAGCTGCCCCTGTGTGACATCACAGTAATATAACAGAACAGCTGTGTTACTGATGCAGTATATCCTCTTTCTCCCCAATCTTCCTACAGAGCCATCTGGTCCCAGGCAGCAGCCCTCTGATGACAGCTGGGAGGGCCAGGCACAAGCAGGGATCCACCAGGGCTCAGGCGGCCGCCATGCTGACGAGGCCATTCTACATGGACGCGGAGACACAGTGGTCAGAGGAGGAGCAGGAGGAGGAGGTGGCCAGGCTGCAATGCCACCCCCAGGCAGCCCCTATACCCTGACGAGGCCTTTGAGGAGTTCGTGGGGCCACCCCACACTCCTCTGCGGGCAGCCATCCCGGGGAGCTCAGTGGGTACCCCACCCATCCCGGACACACCAGTGATGTCCCCAGTCAGCCCTGCACTGGAAGCTGGGCCAGCAATGGTCATGGGACATCCCCCTGGCCCGGAGGAACCGCCAGCAGCGCCACCTCTGCAACCCCAGGTGCAACCAGTGGCTGACGCAACGGTGCAACAGGTGGTGGAGATACGTGCCCTGAGGCGAGCATGGAGGCAGCAGAGGCAAGACCTCCACCTACTGACAGCAGCGCTGACAAATGTAGGGAGGCAGCCTCTCTGCGCAATAGGCACGCTCAGCACCATCATGATGCAGATTCTGCAGCGGCTGGCCGGACGTGCAGCATCCTCATCGGCAACCTCAACGCCCAGCCAAGTCCCTCAGTGGTCCCGAGGCCGCAGGGGCCGTCCACCGAAGAAGCTGCCCACCACCCAGTGGACCATCTGGACGTGGCAAGGGGCCCTGAGGGACCAACATGCCCATAAATGGGGTATGGGCAGGTATACCCATCAACACTGTGATGCACACCCCCAGAGGGGCAGTGCCGTCGAGATGGAATAAGATGTCCTGCTGGCTGCTCCCTACAGAGGGGCAGTGCCGTCGAGATGGAATAAGATGTCCTGCTGGCTGCTCCCTACAGAGGGGCAGTGCCGTCGAGATGAATAAGATGTCCTGCTGGCTGCTCCCTAGAGGGGCAGTGCGTCGAGATGGATAGGATGTCCTGCTGGGCTGCTCCCTACAAGTGGGCAGTGCCGTCGATATGGAAGAGGATGTCCTGCTGGCTGCTCCTACAGAGGGGCAGTGCCGTCGAGATGGAGAGGATGTCCTGCGGCTGCTCCTACAGAGGGGCAGTGTCCGTCGAGATGGAAGAGGATGTCCTGCTGGCTGCTCCCTACAGAAGGGCAGTGCCGTCGAGATGGAAGAGGATGTCCTGCTGGCTGCTCCCATACAGAGGGGCAGTGCCGTCGAGAATGGAAGAGGATGTCTGCTGGCTGCTCCCTACAGAGGGGCAGTGCCGTCGAGATGGAAAGGATGTTCCTGCGGCTGCTCCCTACAGAGGGGCAGTGCGTCGAGATGGAATAAGATGTCCTGCTGGCTGCTCCCTACAGAGGGGCAGTGCCGTCGAGATGGAATAAGAATGTCCTGCTGGCTGCTCCCTACAGAGGGGCAGTGCCGTCGAGATGGAATAAGATGTCCTGCTGGCTGCTCCCTACAGAGGGGCAGTGCCGTCGAGATGGAGGGGGACGCACATGCAAAAGCTCCCACCACCTGCTCACCTGTTCCACCCGCCATCCGCTGTGCCACTCTGCTGTCCTGCCACCGCCATCTGCTGTGCCACTCTGCTGTCTGCCACCTTCTGTTTCAGAGGCTGCACAATCTGGCAGTGTGCTGTAGGATGACCGGTCTGCTGACGGCATGTTAATGCTGGTTGTGTTGGTGCAATCTGTGCCTCATGTCTCCAAACGCCATGTGCTGCTGTGTCCTCCTGGGCCTCCGCCTGCTGCTGCTGCTGCTGCTGCTGCTGTGTCCTCCTGAGCCTCCTCCTGCTGCTGCTGCTGCTGCTGCTGTGTCCTCCTGGGTCTCCTCCTGCTGCTGCTGCTGCTGCTGTGTCCTCCTGGGTCTCCGCCTGCTGCTGCTGCTGCTGTGTCCTCCTGGGTTCTCCGCCGCCTGCTGCTGCTGCTGCTGCTGCTGCTGCTGGCTTGTGTCCTCCTGGGTCTCCGCCTGCTGCTGCTGCTGTCTGGTCCTGACCCTTCACTGCTGTAGCCTGAACCTTCATGTGTTTGCCTGCTGCCTACATGCTGAACCGCTGGGTACCTTGTCTGCTGGCTGGCCTGTCAGGCTGTCCTCTTTCAGTGCACTCTTTCAACATGGACTGCCTGGGGCCTGGACTTTCACTCTGCTGGCTGGCCTGTCAGACTGTCCTCTTTCAGTGCACTCTTTCAACATGGACTGCCTGGGGCCTGGACTTTCACTCTGCTGGCTGGCCTGTCAGGCTGTCCTCTTTCAGTGCACTCTTTCAACAGGACTGCCTGGGGCCTGGACTTTCCACTCTGCTGGCTGGCCTGTCAGGCTGTCCTCTTTCAGTGCACTCTTTCAACATGGACTGCCTGGGGCCTGGACTTTCACTCTGCTGGCTGGCCTGTCAGGCTGTCCTCTTTCAGTGCACTCTTTCAACATGGACTGCCTGGGGCCTGGACTTTCACTCTGCTGGCTGGCCTGTCAGGCTGTCCTCTTTCAGTGCACTCTTTCAACATGGACTGCCTGGGGCCTGGACTTTCACTCTGCTGGCTGGCCTGGTCAGGCTGTCCTCTTTCAGTGCACTCTTTCAACATGGACTGCCTGGGGCCTATGCCTGTCTACTCATTGTATACTGACCAGCGGTAATCTATGTATTACAGTATCCAAGCTATTGGGGTGCCACTTCCTGTTCCTAGGTAATCATGCTTTGCCAGTACTGATAACACCCACTACCTGCATATGTGTGAATACTGCTGATGGTGGAGTGATGTAGTCCGGATTGGATCCCTTTGGAATCCATTAGCTATCTAGTACTTGCAGATAATGAATACCTAGGAACATCAATTGTATGCTGTTACTGCTCACATAATACTTGACTATACCCTGCTGAATGTTGTCAGGAATAAATATCCTGTTTAACCTGCCACTTATTGTGTCGTTGTTATGTTCCTAATGTGCTGTTGGTGTCCCCCCGCCACACCTTGCATGCTGTATCCCACATTGCAGCAATACAGAGTGTCCAAACTGTCCCCTGGCTGAGGGTCACTATTGCTACATGTGCACCTGTCTGCCACATACCTTACAGAGTCAAACATAGGGCAGTACCAGACATGTCCCTGACAGTAGAAGAGGTATTGTTCCTCAGTACAGGGAATGCACAGTAATGGAGTCTGCTGATGTATGCCAGCACTCCTGATCTGTGAGGAAAGGGGAAGAGGTGGGCAGCTATGTCTTGCAATAGCACTGCTCATGTCATGCACTGATGTTGGTGAGGAGGCCAGACATGGATATCTGACCAGGGTTCAGTATGGTACCTATCTGTGCATGACCCACACCATGTAAGTAAGGCGAACTGATGCTAAGGTACTAGCCAACTTTGCTTCCTAGATGGTCTCTCACCTATGCAGGTAACTGGATGATAGCATCCAGCACTGCTGGGTGACTGACCGAGAGGTTGGCATGCACGACATCCATGATAGTGGTAGGGCATGCACACTCTTAATTTCCAGGCACCATTGACATACAATACTGTGTAGGCCTTTCCAGCTGTACATGCGAAGCATGTACCGTGTGCAATCCCATATATCGTTGTGCATCCCCACCATGGCAGCATGGTTGTGTGCCAGGAACGCCATCCTATGGGCACGCTTATAGCATTAAGGTTGTGGGCCCCTGACAAGTGTGGGAGGGGAAAGGTAATGTGGCTATCTGCATGCTGTGTATTACAGCAGTTGCACAGACTGTCAGCAGCCAGCTAAGTGGGCTGTTAGTTGTACA
This sequence comes from Rhinatrema bivittatum, assembly GCF_901001135.1. NCBI lineage: Eukaryota > Metazoa > Chordata > Amphibia > Gymnophiona > Rhinatrematidae > Rhinatrema > Rhinatrema bivittatum. The sequence goes on along the minus strand of NC_042615.1, from coordinate 400,302,493 downwards.
GAGAGGGGACAATATTAATGGCAACATGTCATACCTGTGTACAGGGTGCACACAGTGTAACACATGGTTAACAGCCCTTAAGTGTGTTTAGCGGGTGTCCATGTGCACACTGATGTGGTGACTGCTGTTGTGCAGTCACTGTTACTCACCCATGTAGGATTTTGTGGGTCTGAAGGTGCAGATATCACAACAAGGGGTCCCCATCCATAGTGGCACACATCCCTCTGGTGCCATCTCCTAGCTGTGGGGTGTGCATGGCTCCTCCATTACCTGTTCCAATGGTGGACATGGCCCACCATCTGATGGCCCACACTGTGTGGTCCACAGTCCTACAGTGTCTTCACATATGAAAGGTCACTACACACACATATGCCAGCCACTCACCAAGGTGGACTGTCCTTGGTGATAGGGCATGTTGATTGGCTAACCAGTACAGGGCAGTCACAGGTATCGGTCAGTTGTGACAGATATTTGTTAGACATAACTGTCCCTCAAAAGTGCAACAATCATTCACATGCTGCAGAACCCCAGTGGACTTTCCTTCCTACAGGTGTGCAGTTGCGACAGTTACAGGTGAACAATGTTGCTCACACATCATTTTCAGCAGACATTTAACACAGACTGTGTGACCTGTGTCACCATCATGTTATGTAGCCACCTCACACCCATTGTGCCACAAACCCTGTCGTGTAGCTCCTGTACCTGCAAGCCTTTTTTGAGGGACATAATGTGGATGGGACGCCTACCCTCCCAACGTACCAATATGGGTGCAGCTATGTCACGCGGAGGGACATGTAGGTCCATGTGTGGCCCTTATTCCCTATATACCTGCACACAGCGCAGTTAGCAGTACTGGTACCACCACTGTGCACCAGCTCCTGTGCACTACATACTTGGGAAGCAAGGTAAAGGGGTCTCCTACACATATGGCCTGTCAGGCAGTGCCACAGGTCATTCAGCATGTGGAAACAGTAATGTTCTGCTGATAATGATGTGTGTGCCACATTGGTTAGCTGTCACCGTCTGACTGACCAGCACACCTGTAGGGAGGGAGGTACACTGGGGTTCTGCAGCATGTGAATGATTGTTGGCCTGTTCTAATTCAGTAGATTATAATGAAGATCTGTATCACTGGGTGTCACACACTTCTGTACTCATGGCATTACTAAGGACTCTGTTGGTGCAGCCATGGAGGACACAAACCATGACTGATGGTTGTCCACTGTACGTGGACATCAGGAAGCTGTCACCTGTCGAACGCTTGCCATACATGGTGTACAGTGTTGCCTCCATGTCCATGGCACTGTGTGGCCTGTGTATGCACTGAGGCAGAGGCCAAGTGCAACAATGAACACTGTGATGGTATTTGTCAGCGCCCTTAGGCACATCTTGCTTCACTGACACATTCCACCTCATTAAGAACAGGTAGCCATGTCAGAACATACAGCATATACCGTGCAGCCTGTTTAACGTCTGCATACCCAGCTAGTGGAAACCAGGACCATACAACTGTGGTGCAGCAGGTAGCACAATTGTTAAGGATGCACATGTGCTTGGCCAAGTGTGAGGTATTTGAACACTGTGAGCAGCCATGGCAGGGGCTGATGGCACCGTTGGCCCTCCTTATATACCCTTGTGGAAGACATCGCTGGGTGCAGCCAGGTCACATGCTGCCAGACGGGTGCACCCTCATAAGGTCCAGTACCTGTAGGCTCCAGGTGTACATCTGCATGGGATCATGCTTGAGGGCCAAAGCAAGAGTGGATGGTGGTGAGGGGGGGGGGGGGGTGTGTGTAATGCAGAGCCTAGGTACCACCTGTACCCCGAGATGCCATCCTGGTATGGGGTGCTGCAGTGGGCAACACCATCATTGTCAGATAGTGGCAACACAGCAACCTGTCCCAGTCACACAAGCTGGGTGGGATGGGTTTGCATATCTTGTGGCCAGACTGGGGGGGGAGGCATGGTTATGGTCAGAGCGCAGACCAATCCTCAGCCCAATCGGTCACCTTCCTGCCCTGTGTACCATTATACCGTACAGTATGAGGGCGACAGGCCACTGTATCCTACATACTTTAAGAGCCACACATGCTTCCTGTATGAGGAATCCTTTATTTATTGTAATTATTTATTTCAGTTTGTTATATCCCAACATTCCTGACAATAGTCCCATCATGCTGGTTCACATGACACAGGAGTGCAAAATAAGCTTACACTTGAACAATAGTGCAGAAAAAGCTGTTACATGTAACAGCGGAATATAGAATATGGAGTAAGAAGGCAACATATGAAAAGGAAAACAAGATACGTATATATAATCACATTGTCAGAGGTAGCTAATAGTCCTATCTATGGTGAGGTGTGTTGACTGTTAGGAGTTAAATAATAGTGGAGTTATGGACAAGCCTGCATGAACAGCCATGTCTGGCGTCTCCATAGATGATAGGGTCAGCCATTAGTTTCTCGCCCTGCCTGACACGCTGTCCTCCCCATCACATGCCAACAGTCAGGCCATCACCTTTGTAGCCAAACATGCGTAAGGTGGCTGGGTAGCCCCAGCCCACAGCTCCGTGCAGCCAGCACTGCTGACACTTTCTTCAGGTGAGATGTCATGACAGGAGTATGTCCGGCCTGCATTAAATGGTGGCAGTGTGTCCCAACAGGGGCCATCTATATCATGAGGGGTCTGACGGCATGTGTGTGTGCTGCTTCCAGTAGCATGCATGGCCAGGTAGCTCGTCCTTGCTGCTGAGGTGCACTGTGTTGCTGAGTAACTCCATCAGATTATGTGTGCCATATCTGGAATAACACAGGTGTGTGGTACACCTTGGATGGCAGAAGTGCACTGCACAGCAACCCAGAGTATGTAGCAAGTGCTTAGCCCAATGGCACAGAATAGGTATCACACATACAGCACCTCAGCAGAGGCTTGAGGCAGCGCTTCCCCACCCTATTATGGCCTACATCCTCTGTGGCAGGCCAGCACCCCACACAGTTATTGGGTGGACACACATAGCAGGTGAAGCACGTAGCAGACTGACAGGAGCTCTGCACACTAACCTATGTCCTAACCCATTGGTGGGCAAACAGGCCGTCTGGGGCAGGGGTCTGCCCCAGGCCAACCTTAAAAGTGTGTCTGTATAAGGTGTTGGCGAACCTGGCTACCCCTGAGTGTGGTGTCATGCCGTCGTGCACGCGCACATGGGGGATCAGGTCTGAGGTCTGGAGCTATAGCCACAGGTATTCCATGGCGAAGAGCCACATTATGGAACACACAGCAAAGCAGGATTATTTCAGCAACCTTGGGGGGGGCATACAGTAGCGCTCCCCCACTCTTGTCCAAACATCGGAAGCGGCTCTTCAAGAGGCCGATGGTACGTTCGATGACCATGCGGGTAGCAGTTAAGGACCGATTATAGGCCAGCTGTTGTGCTGTGGCAGGCTGGGGGATCGGGGTCATCAGCCAGGGCCTGCATCCATAGGCTGCGTCTCCTGTAGCAATGACATAGGGAACAGATTACACATACTTATGTTTCTGTCCCATGGGTGTATGTGCTCAATACATGCAGTTGAACCGGATGGCACGAGGCAGCCCATTCCTGTTTCCCTACACCTTATGTGTGTGGTGTCAGGATTGCTTTGGCACACAGCTGGTGTGTGGCTATTAGGCGTTATAGCACGTGAAGGGCCCCTAAACAGTGAGATGTATGTCAGCTCTGTGTATGCAGTTGGTGCATTACACCACTGTCCTGACATCCCTGTGTCTAAATCATATGCAGTATGCACACCAGGCATTGTGTACTGACATATGTGCTCAGGTACACCTTCTCTGTCGGTATGCCTACCCAACAACATACATGGTGTCAACTGGCTGCCCCTCAATGTGCACAACTGAGTAGAGATGTTCATGCAAGGTCTCAGGAACGTCAGGGGCTCACTAACACCTGTGGATGTGAGCTGCTCTTACATGACAAGTCCCAATTCATCTTGCACACTGCCAGTATCCATGCCTACACCCAATATGTGTAGGCTGTCCACCTGTGCGGTGAGGTGAGCAAGCCATGCCACATACAAGGCGTACTGCATAGTTTGTGCTTGGCAGCCAATGGTACATGGTTGGGTGCCTGAGCCATTACACCACTTTCAGTAACACAATGTCCCACTCAGGTCTGTTGTGATGGGGACCTGTGACTCCATCACAACAGGCGTCTACATCACCTTTGTGTGCCATTACAGAGATGACCCTTGCAAAAATGTTATATGCATGTTAATGTGGATCTTACCTACAAGCCAACCATCGCCATACAGGCCATCTTCGAATTTGCGAAACAGAGCTGATTGCCTGAGTACGAAGGCATCGTGCGCTGACCCCGGGAATCTGGACATCACCGAGAGGATACGCATTCCAGCATCACACACCACTTGCACGTTGAGGGAGTGGAACTGCTTCCTGTTGCGGTAGGCTGCCTCCGTCTCACGGGGTGGAACGATGGCCACATGGGTGCAGTCAATAACTCCAATGACATTCGGAAAGCGGGCAACGGCATAGAAACCACGCTTGAGGTCCATCAGGTCCTGTCTGTTGCGTGGGAATGCTATGTAGCGAGGCATGCGGTCCATAACAGCTGCAATGACCTGGTGCAGACACCGGGAAAAGGTGCTCTGTGACATGCCACCCACAACAGCTACCGTGGATTGGAAGGAGCCACTTGCTGTGAAATGCAGGGCGGCCAAGAGTTTGGTCAGGCCGGGGATGGCACGGCTCCTTCGGGTTTGGGCCTCAAGGGCACCTCGTATGTCTCCATATAGTTCCATGATGGCACGAGTGCTGAGGCGATATCTGCTGATGACTACATCCTCTGGCATTCCCAGCAATGAGGTTCGTGGCAGATAGATCCGATGCCTGTAACGATGGCGACGTCGACCAACATCCTGGCGTCTGTGTCTGCGTTGGGCCTGGTCAGCCATGGCGTGCACCTGCCCCATACACTGTGAATGTGTGGAGCAGATTCACCTACTAAGAACAGGCCTTTTTATTGGCCAGCTCTACATTTGTAGGTCTATGGGGATTGGTTTGGCAAATTTTCGTTCAACGCGCTATTAGCGCGCTGCGCGCTGTGCGCCGCGATAGACTGTATCGCATTTGAAAGGGTTGTAGTTATTGGCCGCGTTAGGAGCCGCGCTAACACCGCCGCAGGATTCGCGCCACGCGATACGTCCGCGCTAACACCGCCGCGGGTTTCGCGCCACGCGATACCTCCTCCCTACTTTACATTTGCCCTGCCCCAACTCCGCCCCCTGAATACATTATTCCATATTTGCATTCGCGAACCGCGATATATGCTTGTTATCGCGGTTCGCGAATTTACCGCAGGCGGTACAGCCGTATCGCGCGCGGTAACTCTTTTGAAAATGAGGCCCTTAGTGTAGCTGGGTTCAAAAAAGGTTTGGATAAGTTCTTGGAGGAGAAGTCCATTAATGGCTATTAATCAATTATACTTAGGGAATAGCCACTGCTATTAATTGCATCAGTAGCATGGGTTCTTCTTAGTGTTTGGGTAATTGCCAGGTTCTTGTGGCCTGGTTTTTGGCCTCTGTTGGAAACAGGATGCTGGGCTTGATGGACCCTTGGTCTGTCCCAGCATGGCAATTTCTTATGTTCTTATGTTCTTATGTACCTCCACCACAGCTGTACATGTTGGAAATATTCTGAAGTATAAACAATTGTTTCTTCAAATCTGGTAACAAATAAATTGGCTACATCGGGTGCTACAAGTGAACCCATGGCAACCCCGTGTGTGTGATGAAAAAAGACCACGCTCTAACCAGTGTCAGTTCACTCACATCCTGATCCATCTTCACAGCCACATCAGGATCTGTTCTTTTTCTCTCACAGGGCCCATTAACATGGCTGGCTCCTTAACTGGAGGGCCTGCTTCTAGCACTGTAAGCTTTCCCAGTAACTCTTCAATTTTTTCAGGAGTGATAGTCTCCAGTGGTGAGCTTGTAGTCTCCAGCAGCTCAGCCTCTACTCTACTCAGAGTCTCCTGCAAAACTTAGTGCACTCCACTAGCCATCTCCCATGCTACTGTCAACTAGGTCATTTTCTTCTTTCCCAAGAGATTCAGTTTATTTAAACTGGCAGTGGCAGCAGGCTAGTCCTCCTCTTCCAGGGCTTTCTCTGTGATTTTTCCCTCACCGATCGCTGGTAGCAGTCCATTTGAATCTCCATTCTTAGCCTCTTCTTCCTTCTCTGCCTTCTTCCACTGCAGGTACTGTCACAGTTTGGACCCCAGTGATGACACCAGGGAAGTGATCATACTGTGACTGGCTCTGCCCATGAATCTCCTGCTCCACCAAAGTGCCTCATACCTGCTGAATAGTCCTCCATAGGTTAAAAATGCAGGGCATAGCATGCAGTGTCCAATGCCACTAGTCTGTTGTGTGCTCTGCAAAATTGACTCTTCAACCAGACTACAATTTAACTTTGTTCGAGGCTGAACAGGACCTTTTCAGGGAAAGAGTCTCCATACTTTCTCTCTTTTCAGCCACTATGCAAAATAGTTCTTGCAGCATGCTTAATCCACCAGGATCCACACAGAATCACACTCCTCAGTGCACAGGACAATTCTCTAGCTAACATGTACATTATGACGTGGAATACACAAATAGACACTGCACAATTATTAACACCTCACACACACAGGATGTAACAGTTCTAGAGAGTTCTTCCAGCTTGTGCAGCGTCTGTAAACTTTTTTTTTTACTGAAATTCCGATGACGACAGACCTAACAGCCATCTTAGGTTTTAACATGCTGCAATAGCACTAACAGTCATTAATGCACAAAATAGTTCCAAATTCGATTTTACACCCGAAAGCTCATGTTCCAGGCACCAGGCCACTAACTGCCTCTCAGAACTAGAAGGGTTTCTTAAGGGGGTGAGCTTTTGGTGTACCACTTCACCCTCCATGCTTTCATATGACTCCATAGAATTCACTCCAGTTGAGTCCAAACATCTTGTTTATTTACATACACATATAACACTGCAAGCGAAGGTTCCAATTCAGAGGTAGTTGTTACAGTTCAATAAAATCCCTAAACTGCCAGTACAATAATGGATTTTAATGTCTGATGTAATCTGATAATCCACTTTCAGCAATGCTGCTGACATCTCTAAGATTTGAATATACAACTGGGGATTGATGTAACCCCATGGTATGGTACTTACATAAGGATGGTTTGCCCCATGCATCGGCAGGGAATCCCAATAAATCAATTGCCATTTACCTCCCTGGGACTTACATATCCACTACAGAGAGCTGGGTCCTCTAGGGCTGCATTCTGGAGAGGGAATTCTTACCTATGAAGAGTGATTCATGTATAACTGGAGCATGCTCAGATAAAACAACAAGAAAACATTTAACAATTCCAGAAGGGGATACATAGTACCATTTTAGCTAGTAACCATAGGTTACACATAGAAAAAAAACTGTCCAGTGTTCCTAATGAAACGTATTCTTTTTTCTAGAGTTTCTCTGTCATGGGATTTTTTTTTTAAATTGTGCAGCTAAAATAGCATTGAATCCCCTTACAGTAATGTTCTTTGAGGGCACGTAGTAAGCTGCTCGGCGGCAAGCAGTGGTAACCCTTTGGTTTTCTTTAGCAGTTTCTCTCTCTCTTACCCATAATCTCCTGTTTTCCTTTCCTCTCCAGTGTGGGACCGCTTGATTGTTTGATCTGATAACATTTCAGCACTTTTCTCCTGTCCCTGCCTGTTTTCCTTTCCTCTCTAGTGTGGGACCGCTTGTTTGTTTGATCTGATAACATTTCAGAACTTTCCTCCTGTCCCTGCCCCCAGTGCAGTGTAGTGTACGGGGCAGCTTTTCTCTCCCAGAGCTAACCTTGCTCTGCCAGCTTCACTGAGTTGGAAGCAAGAAAAATTTCCTATACCATATGAAGCTATGTGTTCCTATAGCTCGTCTTAAATGCACCTCAGAGGTTTTCGTGCTATCTTGTGCTGAGATTGAGGTGGCGGGCTGTTATCACTGGAAAGGAGAAAAGAAACAAGCTGTGCTTGGCTGTGCGATTTTAGGAAATAAATTACCTACAGTGCTGATGGGGTTTTGAGTGCAGTTAATGAGATCCATTGGGCAAGATAAAAGTTAGGTGTTGTCTAATATTTTCAGACTTTTCTTTGCCTTGTTTATTTTCTGCAGCTCTCACTCCTTTGCTGATGGCTCCATTCACAGCCCTCTGACCCTTCTTCCATCCTGGCACTCATCAGTACAGCCCCAGCTCTCTAAAACAATCAACACTGCATTTACTTTGTTTATTTTATCCTCTGATCCCATTAGCACTAACTAACCCTTTATACAATAATTTTTAGTTAAATGTTTTCTGTCTATGCTTTCTGTTTGTGCTGTTTTATAAACTGGCAGATTCAATTTTAGGGAAGAGAATCTTAAAAGAGGTTTTTTAATGAATATTTTGAAGTTTCAATCAAGAAGATTCAAAGAGGGAGAGCAAATTGTTGGACAGAATAAAATAAATTGAAATTAGGAACAGTGCTGGAATGGGAACATATGTTGGGTCAGTCCAATGGCCCATAAAACCCAGCATCCTATCTCCAACAGTGGTCAGTTCGCAAAGTGAAAAGCCCATTTTATTCTGCCTACTCTAAGAAGCAGGAGGTGGAGACACACATCTGGATAGGTAATGGTTAATGGACTTGGCTTCTAGAAACTTATCTAAACTTTTGTTAAATATTTTTTTTAAATATTGTTGGATTTATTTATTTGATTGTGTTTATACAAATTTATTTGTATTTATACAAAGCTGAAGCAGCTTACAGATCAACATTCACAGTCCAACATAAGATGATAAAAACAAACAGCTAAAAAAATAATACATTGTTTATAACAAATAAATGTAAAATCTGGAAACTAGATCAGTATTAAATCAAAGGCTTAAAAGTTAAAACAAGAGCCATAAAACATCATGCTAAAATATATAATCCAAGTTAAAATTAATAAAAAGCTTGCTTAAAAAATGTTTTTAATGCAGATTTAAACATCTTTGGGTATGTATTAATTAAAACATAGCAAACATAGTGGAAGATTTACTAAGTTGTGATATTTTTGCCTTTGGGATTCACTGACCTGTGGTACTGGGTACCTTTGGTTTATGAATCCTGAGGTATTTTTCACAGTCATAAAATACCATTGGGAAAAATACTGCAACACAATGGTGACCCAACATCATAGGACTGCCATTTTTTTTTTAAAAGGGCCGTGGAGTCTCCATGCTCCCCTATTGCCCGAGTATCAAAATCTTTGGGGATTTAGTTGAAACTCACTCTCCTATCCCTCTTGCCGCTCCTTGAGATGGGAAAGGTTTTAAAATATTCTAAAAAAAGTGGCCTAATGTTGCCAGAGTATCTCCTAGGCCTCCTGTAACTGTGATGTCCTTTCCTATATGGTGCTGGCTGGCCACAGAGGTGCCTATTTGTTCCAATGGTGCTGTAGGAACCGGAGACCTAGAGGGTGCTCCGGCAGCCACTGCTAGACCACCAGGTAGTCATAGTAAGTGGGTCCAAGGTTTAAGAAGAGGGAAGGGGGAGAGGAGTGCCAGGGTGTGAGTTAACTTTTTGGAGTAACAAGGAAAGGGTCTTTGGGACCGGAGGCAGGGCAAGCATTTCGCCTTTTTAAAAAATATATTTTAAGAACATAAGAACATGCCATACTGGGTCAGACCAAGGGTCCATTAAGCCCAGCATCCTGTTTCCAACAGTGGCCAATCCAGGCCATAAGAACCTGGCAAGTACCCAAAAACTAAGTCTATTCCATGTTACCGTTGCTAGTAATAGCGGTGGTTATTATCTAAGTCAACTTAATTAACAGCAGGTAATGGACTTCACTTCCAAGAACTTATCCAATCCTTTTTTAAACACAGCTATACTAACTGCACTAACCACATCCTCTGGCAACAAATTCCAGAGTTTAATTGTGCGTTGAGTGAAAAAGAACTTTCTCCGATTAGTTTTAAATGTGCCACATGCTAACTTCATGGAGTGCCCCCTAGTCTTTCTATTATCCGAAAGAGTAAAAAAATGATTCACATCTACCCATTCTAGACTTCTCATGATTTTAAACACCTCCATCATATCCTGTTATGGCCACCGGAGACGGTAAGCCGCGACCGGGACTGGCCACTCACCGGCGCGGCAGACCGCTCTGCTTATGGTGACTGCTTCGGCATTGGGGGTTCGCTCAGCAGCATTCCTGCTACTCACAACATGGCTGCGGCGTCGGCCATCTTCCTGTTTGCAGCTGACTCCGCCCTGCTGAGTTCCCTAGGGCCGCGCACGCACCAGAAGCTGATTCTTAAAGGGGCCACTACAGGAAATGGCAGAACACCTTCCTGTGGACCTCTGTTTGGATTGGACTATTTAAGGCAAGGCAGGGAGCCTCAGACCTTGCCTTGGCTTCTTGGCTCTAGTGGTTGTTCCTGTTCGTGGTTCCTGATTTGTTCCTCCGTGTGTGATTCCTGGATTGACTTCCGTTCCTTCCCTGGCTCTCAACCCCTGGACTGGTTGCGGAATATTCTGGCTCTTGATCCCTGGACTGGCTGTGGTACTTTCTGGCTCTCGACCCCTGGACTGGCTGCGGAGTTTTCTGGCTCTCGACCCCTGGACTGGCTGTGGTACCTTCTGTTCTCACGACCTGCTGGAGGCGCCAGCTTCTGTTCTCATGACCTGCTGGAGGCGCCAGCTTCTGCTCTCACGACCTGCTGGAGGCGCCAGCTATCTGGATTACACGACCTGCAGGAGGCGCCTGCATCCAGATCTTCATTGATCACCCCCGGTGACCCTCGAGATTGGCCTCGCCTTCCGACGGTAGGACTTATGTTCATCGCCGGACCAAGGGTCCACCTTCCAAGTCATAACAGTAAGCCAAGGCCATGGACCCGGCAGAGGCCTCCGCACTAAGAGCAATTCCTGGTTTGGCTCAGAAGCTCATGGAGCAACAGAGTATGTTAGAATCCATGGCAGCCTCCATAGAACGACTCAATGCTCGGCTAGATGCAGTAGTCGCAACACATTCCGGCCCTCCGGCTCCCACTCCGCCGGTACCAGTTCCGCCTGTTACACAAGGCTACAACCTGCCAGTTCTTCCACTACCTGCTCCACCTCGATATGCTGGGGATCCTCGCCTGTGCTTAGGATTTCTGGATCAGTGCAGCATGCATTTCTGTCTGCAAAGAACCCTGTTTCCGGATGATATAACCAAGAACACCTATATTCTATCTTTACTTGAAGGTAAAGCTCTGGCCTGGGCCTCTCCGCTTTGGCAGTGCTCGGATCCAGTATTGCAAGATCTACCACGATTTCTTGAATTATTTCGAACAGCGTTTGAGGAACCAGGGAAGCAAGCAAGCAGCTGCCGGCTGTGACCTTCTTCATTTCCGTCAAGGAGGGCGATCCCTTACAGATTATAACATTGAGTTTCGGACTCTGGCCATGGAACTCCATTGGGAGGAACATGTCCGGCGAACAATATACCTGGAAGGACTATCTGCCAGAATTAAAGATGAGCTAGCCGCTCATGAACTTCCATCCTCCTTAAATTCTATAATTGAATTGGCAACCAGAATTGACAGACGGCTACAAGAAAGTACCCGGGAGGCGCTAGGATCACGGAGGCACCCAGCAATTCCCTTTGTCCCGCCTTCCACCTCCACTACCTCTCGAGAGTCTTCCGTTTCCGAGGGACCTGTAACAGAACCTATGCAATTAGGCCGAGGACCTCTATCTCCCGAAGAACATCTGAGACGCCGCAAGGCAGGCCTTTGTCTCTATTGCGGAGGGTCCGGCCATCGTATACCCACCTGCCCAATTCGGCCGGGAAACTCCAAAGCCTAGGGTTCTCGGGGGAAGTCACCCTAGGTCTTGCATCCCCATCTCCCCCACTCACCGTACAAGTTACTCTCGACATTAAAGGATATGAGTTTAACACTTTGGCCTTAATAGATTCTGGTGCGGGTGGAGAGTTCATATTACAAGAACTAGTTGATCAACTCCAGATTCCAACTCGTCTCTATTCAACACCTTTGATCATCTCTTCTATCCACGGCGAACCGTTACCAGGAAAAATAACGCATGACACGGAACCACTAAACTGCCATATTGCGCCTGATCATACAGAACAAATCACCTTCTACATCCTCAGCAAAGCCATTCACCCAGTAGTTCTCGGTATTCCCTCGTCGCAACGCCACAATCCACAATTTGACTGGACGTCTTTAAGACTTACTCAATGGGGACCAGGATGCCATGGGACTTGCTTACGGAGACCTACTCCCACTTCTGGTTTCGTCTGCACCTCTGTTTTGCGAAATCTACCCTCTCAATACGAACAATTCATGGACGTTTTCTCCAAGGAGGCCGCGGATACATTACCCCCGCATCAAGATTTTGACTGCGCTATTAGATTGATTCCAGGATCCACACCACCTCGAGGGAGAGTGTATCCTTTATCTGCCATGGAGACACGGGCGATGTCTGAATACATCCAGGACAATCTACAGAAGGGGTTTATCCGACAATCCACCTCTCCTGCGGGGGCCGGATTTTTCTTTGTTGAGAAGAAAGATGGGACTTTACGCCCTTGCATTGACTTTCGTGGACTCAACGCTATCACTATCAAGGATCGATATCCCCTACCTCTTATTGCGGAGCTGTTTGATCGTCTGCAAGGAGCCCGAATATTCTCCAAATTGGACCTGCGAGGGGCTTATAACCTAGTTCGGATTCGGGAGGGAGACGAGTGGAAGACTGCATTCAACACCAGAGATGGACACTATGAATATCTAGTTATGCCTTTCGGATTAACTAATGCTCCTGCTGTCTTTCAACACTTTATTAATGAGATTTTTAGAGACTTATTATATATCTGTGTGATTGTTTATCTCGATGATATTTTGATCTTTTCCAAGGATCTACAGATGCATCGCCAACATGTTACGCAACTTTTGCAGTGCTTAAGAGAACATCGATTATATGCCAAGCTGGAGAAATGCATCTTCAAAGCTGAGTCCTTACCTTTTTTAGGATATATTATCTCCAAACAAGGTTTCCAAATGGATCCGACCAAAGTGAAATGTCTCCAAGAATGGCCTCCACCCAATGGTCAACGAGCACTCCAATGTTTTCTAGGATTTGCTAACTATTACCGTCATTTTATCAAGAATTTTTCCAAACTGGCCGCACAGCTATCCGCACTTAAACGAAAGGGAGTTAATATCAAAATCTGGCCAGTAGAAGCATTGGAAGCATTCCAAGCTCTCAAGGACGCTTTCCTACGGCAACCCTGCCTCTGCCACCCGGATCCTAGACGTCCGTTCACAGTGGAGGTTGATGCTTCTACAGAGGGGGTTGGAGCAGTTCTGAGCCAGAACGATGCAGCAGGGAAATCCCATCCTTGCTCCTATTTTTCAAAGAAATTTTCACCTGCGGAACGTAACTATTCCATTGGCGATAAAGAATTGTTAGCCATCAAACTTGCATTTGAAGAATGGCGCCAGTGGTTAGAGGGGGCTCAACATCGGATCACAGTTTTTACAGACCATAAAAACCTGATATATTTACAACAAGCCCACTGCCTGAACCCGCGTCAAGCCCGTTGGGCATTATTTTTTACATGTTTCAACTTGAGCTAAGGTATCGACCAGCAAGCAAGAATATCAAAGCTGATGCATTGTCGCGATCATTTATCACTGAAGACATGGAAGAACCTTTACAGAACATTATTGACCCTGCCCGCATCATTCTTTTTGCGACTTTCACGGTTCCAATCGGCAAGACAGTGGTACCCAAGAGACTCCGCAATAATGTATTGAAATGGGGGCATGATTCTCAGTTGGCCGGGGACCCTGGACAGAGACAAACGCAGGATCTGCTTCAACAACACTACTGGTGGCCTGGGATGCGCAAGGACATTCGTGCATATGTTGACTCTTGTCCTGTTTGTGTGCAGCACAAGAACCATACAGGGAAGCCTTGGGGTCAGTTACAACCACTTCCAGTGCCAACAAGACCATGGACACACATCTCCACCGACTTTATTGTCGATCTTCCATTGCAAACTGGCTAAAAGACAGGAAACAGAGAGTAGGATTAAATGGGCAGTTTTCTCAGTGGAAGGGAGTGGACAATGGAGTGCCTCAGGGATCTGTATTGGGACCCTTACTGTTCAATATATTTATAAATGATCTGGAAAGAAATACGACGAGTGAGATAATCAAATTTGCAGATGACACAAAATTGTTCAGAGTAGTTAAATCACAAGCAGATTGTGATAAATTGCAGGAAGACCTTGTGAGACTGGAAAATTGGGCATCCAAATGGCAGATGAAATTTAATGTGGATAAGTGCAAGGTGATGCATATAGGGAAAAATAACCCATGCTATAATTACACAATGTTGGGTTCCATATTAGGTGCTACAACCCAAGAAAGAGATCTAGATGTCATAGTGGATAACACATTGAGATCGTCGGTACAGTGTGCTGCGGCAGTCAAAAAAGCAAACAGAATGTTGGGAATTATTAGAAAAGGAATGGTGAATAAAACGGAAAATGTCATAATGCCTCTGTATCGCTCCATGGTGAGACCGCACCTTGAATACTGTGTACAATTCTGGTTGCCGCATCTCAAAAAGGATATAATTGCGATGGAGAAGGTACAGAGAAGGGCTACCAAAATGATAAGGGGAATGGAACAACTCCCCTATGAGGAAAGACTAAAGAGGTTAGGACTTTTCAGCTTGGAGAAGAGACGACTGAGGGGGGATATGATAGAGGTGTTTAAAATCATGAGAGGTCTAGAACGGGTAGATGTGAATCGGTTATTTACTCTTTCGGATAGTAGAAAGACTAGGGGGCACTGCATGAAGTTAGCATGGGGCACATTTAAAACTAATCGCAGAAAGTTCTTTTTTAGTCAACGCACAATTAAACTCTGGAATTTGTTGCCAGAGAATGTGGTTAGTGCAGTTAGTATAGCTGTGTTTAAAAAAGGATTGGATAAGTTCTTGGAGGAGAAGTCCATTACCTGCTATTAAGTTCACTTAGAGAATAGCCACTGCCATTAGCAATGGTTACATGGAATAGACTTAGTTTTTGGGTACTTGCCAGGTTCTTATGGCCTGGATTGGCCACTGTTGGAAACAGGAAGCTGGGCTTGATGGACCCTTGGTCTGACCCAGTATAGCATTTTCTTATGTTCTTATCTTTTTTGAGATGCGGCAACCAGAATTGTACACAATATTCAAGGTGCGGTCTCACCATGGAGCGATACAGAGGCATTATGACATTTTC
Organism: Rhinatrema bivittatum; assembly: GCF_901001135.1. NCBI lineage: Eukaryota > Metazoa > Chordata > Amphibia > Gymnophiona > Rhinatrematidae > Rhinatrema > Rhinatrema bivittatum. The sequence continues at coordinate 400,287,116 of NC_042615.1, read as the reverse complement.
CATTTTATTCACCATTCCCTTCCTAATAATTCCCAACATTCTGTTTGCTTTTTTGACTACCGCAGCACACTGAACCGATGATTTCAATGTGTTATCCACCATGACGCCTAGATCTCTTTCTTGGGTAGTAGCACCTAATATGGAACCTAACATTGTGTAACTATAGCATGGGTTATTTTTCCCTATATGCATCACCTTGCACCTTGCATTTTCCTAGTGTGTAGCAGATGGACTCAGGACCAATAGGTATAGTGTGCTCCTGATAGCAGTTGGAGACGGAGTCAGATTTCAATCTGACGACAGCACTACATATACCCATGCACGAGGCCCTGTACCTCAGTTTTTTCCGTCTCCATAGCAGTTTGGGACTTCACACACGCTTGCACAGTGTTAGAAAACCAAACTCCAAATTTAAAGAAGAAAGAAAGAAAGAAATCTTACCTACAAACGAGCCCTACTCTCCTGCGGTGATACCTAAGGGTCCTTCCCCCAGTCAAGAATTCCTGAGGTGATTTCCAAGATCCCTCGGACGTAGCATCTGTCCCGGTGTGGACTTAGCCCTCTGCAAAGAGAGCGGCTGAGAGGCAGTGGGTGCAGACCGAGCGCGGCGGTGAAGGTGATTCCCTCTCCCCCCGCAGCCGGAGACCGCCCGGCAAGAGACTGGGAAGCGCCGAGACAAGCTAAGGTTGAAAACTTTCTCAAAGGCTCCGAGGCTCGGATAGCCGCACAGCTCGTCCATCCAGCGGCTGTCTAATCGGGTTGAGCAGCCCAGGCCGGGCTAGACCCCGATCTGGCGCGAGGGTCCTCCCACGTGGAGACCCTCCGGGGGGGTCGCTATCTTGATTGCATGGTCACCGGCGCCATTTTCCCCCTTTGGTCGCCGCTTCGCCCGCATCCTGAGCAGTGCATTCAGCGGCGAGCCGGGCGCATAAAGATACTTGGACGCATAAAATCTCGTGTGCATAAAATGCTTGGCTGCATAAAATACTGAGGCGCATAGCGATGTGCGCATTTGGGCTGTGCACACAGCGATGCGCATAACAGGGCCATGCGCACAATGGCGCTCACACCCTCGGGCTCTACGCTCACAACATGGGTGCACCCAGAATGCACAATAAGCCCCCGGCACGCGCATCCGAGAAGGATTCACACAAATCATGGCACATCCGGCCAAAACATCCGAGAGACAGGTCCTCTGACCAGCCTACCGCCTGAGAGCGGCACAGCCAGAAGTGGTCACCGCCCTATGCCTGTAGTGTGAAGAAGCTCTGGGGGAACAGAGACAATACAATCCCAGGTAACTTCTCCTGGACGGGATTCTTTGCAGAGCTGCAATCCTTCATCCACACACAGTCAGGGCCACCGGTGACAAAGCTACAACTCTCACCAGTGGACCAGAAGTTGGAGGAAGTGTCAGAACCCCTGGAAGATGGGGAAATCCCTCCTGGAACGGAACTGTATCAATCCATGATGCATTTCCCCCCCTAAGAAGAGCTGCCAGACCTCATGGCCACAAGCCTGAAGGCATGGGCCACCCCAGATACTAGCACCACAGCAGAGTCCAAGGCCGTATCTGGTCAGGCTCTGTCAGACCTCACGCCATTCCCCAACACTACAGATCGTTCAACAACTGATCGACCTGGAATGGAACACTACAGAGGCCAGCTTCAAGGGAGGTCGGGCCCTAGAAGCCCTCTAACCCTTGGACCCCTCTACTAAGGAACTTCTGAGGTTTCCCAATATTGATGCCCTGATCTGCGCCATCACAAAGCGCACCACCAGACCAGTCGAGGGAGGAGCAGCACTCAAAGATGCCCATGACAGATGGCAGGAATCCACCCTCAAACAGTCCTTTGATGTGGCGGCTATGTCCTTACAGATCGCAGCCTGCTGTGCCGTGGTGACACGCACCTGCCTGGCTATGTCCAGGGACACAACTATGCCAATCTAAGCATTAGATCCGGCAATCTCATTCCTCAGGAATGCGTCTTCAGACTTGGTGCGCATCTCAGCCAGGGGCATCTCGTCCATAGTAGCAGCCAGAAGACAACCCTGGCTTCAAAGTTGGTCAGTCGACGTGACCTTCAAGACAAAGCTCACGAGAATGCCCGCTAGAGGAACACTCCTGTTCGGAAGTGAACTGGATAAGTTAGCCGACAAGGGGGGCGAGTCCCCATTACCCTGGCTACCAGAGGACAGAAACAAGAAGAACCTGCGCCCATCTCCCCGGGCACCCAAGGGCAGAGGATCTCAGCATTTTAAAGATCATACAAAAACACACACCTCGCCTCTCACCCCTCCAGCAGGGGAAAGTCCTTTCGGAACAGATACAACAAAAGAGGAGCCGGCTTGGGCCCAGGCCCCAGCCGCAACACTCAATGAAAATCAACAAACCCATCGACGGGAAGAACCCATGTGGGCCTGACCTATTCTACCAATGATGGGTCGAAATAACATCAGACAACTGGGTCCTAACCATCATCTGAGAGGGATACTACCTGGACATTCACGGCATCCCACCGGACAAGTTGTGAATTCTCCGTGCTACTCCCCCTCCAAAAGGATGGAAGTGGAAACTACACTAACAAAGCTTCTCGCCTTAAAGGCATTAGCACCGGTGCCCATGCACCAACAAAATTCTGGGCACCACTCCATCTACTTCTTCGTCCTCAAGAAAGAGGGAACATTCCAGCCCATCCTAGACCTCAAGACCTTCAATCACTGAAGGTACCCTGTTGCTGCATGGAAACCCTGCGTTTGGTCATAAAGGCAGTACAATCGGGAGAATTTCCAACCTCCCTGGGTCTGTCAGAAGCCTATCCCCACATACCAATCCATCACAACCATCAGCGTTTCCTACGCTTCACAGTATTGGGCCATCCTACCAGTTCCAGGCCCTACCGTTCGGGCCAGCTACGGCTCCCCAAAAGTTTATCAAGATCATGGTGGTAGTTGCGACACTGAGGAAAGAAGGAATCCTCATGCACCCATACCTGGATGATTGGCTGATTAGAGAGAAATCACCAGAGGAAAGCTATCAAGCAACCACCACAGTCATGAATCTACTGCAGAGCCTCAGGTGGATCATCAGCACATCCAAGAGCTGGCTGCAGCCCTCCCAACTCTAGAATACCTGGGAGTCCGGTTCGACACAACAGAACAAGGTTACCCTTCCTCCTACAAGGAGAAGAAAATGGATGGAACTACTACGAACATCGCTGATCTCCGCTCTCCCCACGGTATGGGACTACCCCCAAGTCCTCGGACTCATGGCTTCGACCATAGTAGGCATCCCGTGGGCAAGGGCTCACAGGCAACCCCTACAGCATTCCCTGCTCTCACGGTGGAACCCGATATCTCAGAACTACTCCGCCCTCCTCCAACTACCGGGGGAAGTTTGGTAGCAGCTACAGTGGTGGCTGCAAGAAAACCACTTGAGCAAGGGAATAAGCCTATCCCCACCGGACTGGATCTGGCACACCACGGATGCGAACCTGCAACGGTGGAGAGCCCACTGCCAGGAGTTAACGGCCCAAGGGCAATGGGTCAAAGAAGAGTCTGCATGGAACATAAACTGACTGGAAGCACGAGCAGTCAGATCAGCCTGCCTACAATTCAGTCACAATTCAGTCAGAGTCATGTTGGACGATGCCACAACAGTGGCCCACATCAACTGCCAGGGGGAAACCAGAAGCCAGCAGGTGTCTCTGGAATTGCAACCCCTAATGAAGTGGGCAGAAACAAATCTACAAGGGATATCTGCCACCCATGTCGCGGGAAAAGACAACATCACTGCGGCCTACCTCGGCAGAGAGAGTCTGGACCCAGGGGAATGGACACTGTCCACCGCAGCCCCCCAGTTGATTGTGAACCACAGAGGGACCCCAGCCATGGATCGCCTGGCAACCAGGTTCTTCACCCGAGCCCCCAAGCTCTACAGCCGCAGATGGGAACCGATGTCCCAGGGAATCGTGCCTTCGTCCACACATGACCACAGGAGGTCCTGCTGTACACCTTCCCTCCTTGGCCACTACTGGGCGGAATCATCCGCAAGATAGAACACCACAGAGGGATAGTTCTTCTAGTGGCCCCGGACTGGCCAAGAAGACCGTGATACACGGATATGTGAAGACTCCAGGTGGGGGAACCCTCTGCGTCTACCTCCACACAGGGATCTACTCCAACAAGGACCGATCCTCCACGAAGATCCAACGAGATTCTTGCTTATGGCCTAGCCCTTGAGAGGTCTCGCCTGAAGAAGAGTGGATAGTTAGGGCCACTGCGCTGGGCACGCAAGTTTTCCACATCTTTAACCTATATACGAATATGGAGAATATTCGAAGCTTGGTGTGAAGACCGCGTCATCTGGCCGCGGACAGTCAAAATTCCCATGAGCCTGGAATTCCTACAGGACGACGTGAAGAAAGAGTTGTCACTCAACTCTATCAAAGTCCAACTGGCCGCACTGGCCTGACTCAGAACCAAAGTGGACGGCATCAGTCTAGCCGCCCATCCAGATGTCTCACGCTTCCTGAGAGGGGTCAAACAGATCCGACCACCTCTAAAGTGGCCGATATCCCTATGGAACTTCAACCGGGTACCAGACTTCCTTGCAGGAGCCTCCTTCGGACCCACATGCGGTCTGACCCTACGGCTCCTGACCTTGAAGACGGCATTCCTAGTAGCAATCTGCTCAGCTCGCCGAATCTCTGAACTTCAAGCGTTATCATGCTAGGAACCATTCTCTGGTTCACACCGGGATCCGTACAGCTACGCGCTGTACCCTCCTTCCTTCCAAAGATAGTTTCTCACTTCCATCTTAACCAGTCTATCTTACTACCATCCCATGCGAGAACAAGGGCTCGGAAGACTCACGCCAGCTTTGCCATATTAACGCCGGTAGATTCCTAGTCCGATACCTGGAAAGATCGGAATCTGTACGAAAGACGGACCATCTATTCGTTCTTCACAGCGGGAAGAAACAAGGGGAAGTGGCCTCGCGGGCAACATAGCCCGCTGGATCAAAGAAGTGATCAAGGCAGACTACGTAGAGGCAGGCAATCTTGGCAGGCAATCACCAGGCAGGCATTCACCAGGCAGGCAATCACCAACCATCTTACCACCAGAGAACAGGCCTTTTCCACAGTGGGACCAACTATTTGGAACACTATCCCACCAGAGCTCAGACAAGAACCTTGCCTGTTGACTTTCAGAAAAAGGCTCAAGACGTGGTTATTTAAACAGTCCTTTCCATAAACCAAGAGCCCCCAGCTGTTACGAACGATCACTCAACAATTTGTAAATAATTGATACAGTTATCTAGTTACCGTCTGCTATTTCTTCCTCTTCCCAGTTCCAGCACCCCTGTTCATTGTAACTTTTGTATTCTCTATACCATGTTAATAGTTAGTTAGGTTACGACCCTTGTTATTTGTAAACCGACATGATATGATCTGTATCATGAATGCCGGTATAAAAAAGCACTAAATAAATAAATAAATAAATCATCCACCGCTGCAAGTCAAGGCCCATTCCTCAAGGGCCCAGGCAGTGCTGTGGGCAGAAACCAAGATGCTGTCACCCGTCGAGATCTGTCAGACGGCGACGTGGTCCTCAATCCATACCTTCTTGAGGTTCTACCACCTGAATGTCCAGGCCAGAGAGAACACAGCATTCGCAAGGGCAGTCCTAAATGGACCACGGGCAGCCTCCCACCCATCTCGGGAGTAGCTTTTGTACATCCCATTGGTCCTGAGTCCATCTGCTACACACTAGGAAATGGAGAAATGACTTACCTGATAATTTCGTTTTCCTTAGTGTAGACAGATGGACTCAGCATCCTGCCCATTGCTGCCCGGGAAATACGGGAACCTTGGAGGACAATCCCCGAGAGCAGGATAAGCCACGGGTAAGCCAGCTCTTACCCCCAGTAAGACACCCACAATGACCGGGTGTTGGCACTTCTCGGTTGAATGCTCTGGCATCCTCCAGCTAGAAATCATATCAACCAATCCAAGTTAAGCAAGTTAACAAGTTAATCAAGCTAGCCAATCTCACATATATCCACAACTGCTTTTCGAAGAGAAAACTGAGGAACAGAGCCTCATGCACAGGTATATGTAGTGCTGACATCAGACTGAAATCTGACTCCGTCTCCAACTGCTATCAGGAGCACACTATACCCATTGGTCCTGAGTCCATCTGTCTATGCCCATTGGTCCTGAGTCCATCACACTATACCCATTGGTCCTGAGTCCATCTGTCATTTTTAAAGATGGCGCCAGCCATCCCGTGCTCCCTCCATGTGACAGGGGCCGGCCAATGGCACGGATACCCTGTCACATGGTAAGGGCAAAGGCGATTGGCGCCATTTTTATTAGTGGCAGCCGATGGTCCAAGAGCGGGAGATCGCTCCCGGGACCCCCACTGGACCACCAGGTACCTGTAAAATGTTTTTGGGGGGGTCGGGAGAGTGGGGTTTTGTTTATCGGCTCGGGCGCAGCCGATAAACAAAACCGTGATCAGGCCGGACGAAAAAAAAACACGATGTGAATTGGAACCGGAATCCGAACCGATTCCGGTTCCGATTCACATCTCTAATATATGTAAATGATCTGGAAAGGAATACGACGAGCGAGGTTATCAAATTTGCGGATGATACAAAATTATTCAGAGTAGTTAAATCACAAGCAGACTGTGATACATTACAGGAGGACCTTGCAAGACTGGAAGATTGGGCATCCAAATGGCGGATGAAATTTAATGTGGACAAGTGTAAGGTATTGCATATAGGGAAAAATAACCCTTGCTGTAGTTACACGATGTTAGGTTCCATATTAGGAGCTACCACCCAGGAAAAAGATCTAGACATCATAGTGGATAATACTTTAAAATCGTCAGCTCAGTGTGCTGCAGCAGTCAAAAAAGCAAACAGAATGTTAGGTATTATTAGGAAGGGAATGGTTAATAGAACGGAAAATGTCATAATGCCTCTATATCGCTCCATGGTGAGACCGCACCTTGAATACTGTGTACAATTCTGGTCGCCGCATCTCAAAAAAGATATAGTTGTGATGGAGAAGGTACAGAGAAGGGCAACCAAAATGATAAAGAGGGTGGAATAGCTCCCCTAGGAGGAAAGGCCGAAGAGGTTAGGGCTGTTCAGCTTGGAGAAGAGACGGCTGAGGGGGGATATGATAGTGGTCTTTACGATCATGAGAGGTCTTGAACGAGTAGATGTGACTCGGTTATTTACACTTTCAAATAATAGAAGGACTAGGGGCATTCCATGAAGTTAGCAAGTAGCACATTTAAGACTAATTGGAGAAAATCCTTTTTCACTCAATGCACAATAAAGCTCTGGAGTTTGTTGCCAGAGAATGTGGTTAGTGCAGTAAGTGTAGCTGGGTTCAAAAAAGGTTTGGATAAGTTCTTGGAGGAGAAGTCCATTAATGGCTATTAATCAAGTTTACTTAGGGAATAGCCACTGCTATTAATTGCATCAGTAGCATGGGATCTTCTTAGTGTTTGTGCTGGGCTTGATGGACCCTTGGTCTGACCTAGCATGGCAATTTCTTAGGCAGCTAGCAGGTTGTGCAGTGTCAAAACTCCTTTGAGCCAGTCAGAGGCACAGCTATAATAGTGCAGATGTAAACAACTGTTCAGGAGTCAACACTATGCAGTTGCAGCATAGGGTCAGCTGATGGGGCAATAACCCAAATTAGGGGATCCTGCCAGATACAATTTAGATGTTTTTCCTTATGTGCATCACTTTGCCCTTGTCTTAATTACATTTCATCTGCCATATAGGTTTTCAGTTCCTCAGTCTCAGTTCTCCCAGTCAGTTTATGCTTTGTCTACTTGAATAATTTTGTGTCATTTACAAATCTGACCACCTTACTCTTTGCTTCCTTTTCCAAGTCATTAATGAGTATGTTAAACTACAATGCTGGTCCCGGCATAAATCTCTAAGACACTCCAAGAGCTCTCCCCATTTTGAAAACTGACCATTTAGTCCTATTCTCTTTTCCTTGTCTTTAAACCAGTTTCCAGACCACAATGGCATTTTATTTATTTGATTTCTATTCCACCTTTCAGCCACTTCAAAGCAGATTAATATCTATAGTACCTGAAGGCAATTTCCTCATGAGGGACTTTGTCAAATGCCTTTTGAAAATGCCTTTTGACCAGCTGTTCTTCATTCACATGTTTGTTTATATCTTCAAAAAACTCCAATATATTGGTAAGGCATGCTTTCCATTTGCTAAATCCATTTTGACTATTCTCTATAAATACTTCTCTATCCATATGTTCTTAACAGTAGCTTTTGTCATTTTGCCTGTCACCAACATCAGGCTTATAGTTTCTGTAGTTTGCAGGATCATCCCTGGAACTCTTTTTAAAATTGGCATTACATTTGCTGCCTTCCATTCTTCAGGCGTGCTGCCAGATTTAGTGATAGATTATAAAATATCTGTAGTATGTTTGGAATTTCATGTTTCAGTTCTTTCAGAATTTTGGGATGAATACTATCTGATCCTGGTGATTTGCTCCTGTTAAACTTATCAGTTTGGTCTAATACATCTTCCATTTTCACTGTGATTTGCTTCTGTTCCTCAGAATCATCACTATCAAAGAACAGTTCCCATGTGGGTATCAGTAAAGGCCAAAGTAAATAATTTTAGTTTTTCTACTCTTTTCTTGCCTTCTTACCCTAGTCATAGAGGTCAGCTGACTCCTTTGTTGGCTTCTTGCTTCTGATGTAGTTGTAAATTAAGGAATTTAGGATGCATTAAGCCACAATGTTTTTTCACAGGAGGGGTCCCATTATTGCTGGTGGGTATAGCTACGATAATGGGCCCATCCCCCCCCCAAAATATTACAAATGTATCACCACGTTGTTTTGTCTCATGGCAAAACACCATAAGGCAAAATAATACTGCATCATCCCTTTATGTGGGATGGCAATCCCCAACTTACGGGACCACCATTGACTTAAAGGGACAACCTCCAAAAAAAAAAAAAAAAAAAGCAACAACACAGGTGAAATGTGAGTGGGGGTCAAAAATGTAACTGGGACCCTTCCAACTGATTCTAATATACTTTTGGAAGTAATGAGGTGTGGGAGGGGGGCCCCCACTAGTCCTCATTGATTATTGGTCTTGGGGGGGGGGGCCCAGGGAGTACCCTATACACCAAGTAATTTTTTTGCATTTGGGGTGGGGGAGAAGGGGTACAGGGGGAAAATGCTAATACTGGGTATTTTGAAAGGGGGTGGGGCTTGCTCCGGCACTTTTTAAAATCTTAGGTGACAAGGTTGGGGGGAAGGGGCTGCCGTCGTTGCGCGAACCAATTAGTTGTTTTTTTTTTTAATTTAGCGGCCTTAGAGTGAGGACAGGGCTCAGGTTTGACCACTACATGCTTTTTTGACTTTGGGTTACCTTATTTTTTTTGGGTTTTTTTTTACATAGTTTGACCCTTTAAATCTAACGCGGGAGCATTGGGACCTGCATTAGGGTCCCAATGCACCCATGTTAGATTAATGTTTTTCTTAGGAGTTGTAGTTAAATTAACGTGGCTGACAACTTTCTAAGTCAGTTGCATTAATTTTTTTACAATGTATTACATATGTATGAGCTGCTTTGCATAGATTTGCCAAATTAATGCTGGCAAATCCTATGCAAAGCAGTTCATTGTAATAGGGGACAGAATCTAGGCAGGGCTATGTAAAATATTGCGGATATCGCATGATATAACATGATATCACATGATAGGGCAATATTGCATGATGTACAGCTTTTATCATACAGTATATGCTGTTTAACACACGTTATGGCCCTGCCATGGTTTGATGCATCACCCTATTAGTCAGAAAACAATTAAAAGAAGCAATTACTGTAAAGGGTAATCAGGATGCAAGGGGCATGGTGATTGTTTAAAAACTCCATCCTAAAAGCTCAGAGGAAGTGCAAACCACTTATTGAAGAAGGTTGAAGCAAGACCAAATGATTGAAAAGATATGTGATTAAATGATGAGATAAAGAGATGATTTAAACCAAAAAGGCATCTTTTAAAAATGGCAGCCAAGTGGAATGCCCCCTTTTTTATATGCATTCTGTTTCTTGCATATGTGCATATACGCACAAACTTTACTGCTTTTAAAATATATAAGGACGTTTTATGTGAGCAACTCTTAAAATTCACCTTTAAGAAACCATTTGAAATTAAGCTTGTCAAATAGGCAAAAACTAATAATAAAAACTTTTTTCATAGTCTCCTTTTTTGAAGTTAAATGCTACCGTGATAGATTTAAAATACTTTCCATTCAATGATTATGTCAAATATGAAGGCATTATCACCACTGCCAAGCGGCCCCACCACCATTACCACTTCCACCAGGTCCTGAGGTCCACTGAGAACCAAGCCTAATGTAGTTACCCCCTTCATTGATTTGGATACGAGCTGTTCCATGAAGCAATAATTGTTGGTATCCAGAAACTATACTTTCTTTACATGCCCCAATGAGACATGTCCCCAATCAATATTGTGATAATTGAAATCTCCCATTATTACTATGTTGCTAATTTTATTAGCCGTTTTAAACTCTGTAATCATTTCAAAGTCTGTTTCCTCATCTTGGTCAGGTGGATGGTAGTATATGCCCACTGCTATACTTTTCCCTTTTACATGTGGGATTTCTAGCCACAAAGATTCTTTATCCAGCAAAATTTTTATCTTACTTAACTGTATGCCTTCCTTAATAAATAGTGCTATTCCACCAGTTCAATCTTCCCTTTCATTTTGGTAGATTTTGTACCCTCGTATCACAGTGTCCCATTGGTTATCCTCTTTCCATCAAGTCTCTGAAATGTCTGTTAATGTCAGCATCTTCAGTTAGGGCCATACACTCTAACTCTCCAATCGTATTTTTTAGACTTCTGTCATTTGCAGAGAGACAACCAAATCTATATTATTTTGTTCCTATTAATCTCTTGCTTATTGTTTTGTGGCCACTAGATGGTAGTAGAGTGTAATCTATTGTGAAATACAAAGTTTCAGAAAAAGGGTAAAGGTATTCTGGAGGACGTCCTATCTTGTACAATGTAGAAGCTTCTGGTTGGGAGAATACAGCAAAAGGACAGTAGGTATCTTAAAGTATGTACTGTCTTTTAAAATGGGGAAATGTCTGGCAAAGGAGGTTCAAGAGGTATTAAGTGGGTATGTGTATATTTAACTTGTGTTTTAATGTGGTTCATATTCCAAAGGGGATGAGATTTTAGGGAGTATATGTCTTTCATGAGCTTGAAGATGAGTCTGGAGGAGTCGGGATTAGTTGTTGCTGAGGAATTTTGAGGGGTCTCAAGGAGTTTGGGATCTCTTGAGGAGTCTTGGAGTGTGAAGGAAATTCTGGTGAAGTAAAGGAGCTGGGCGAAAGGAAGGAACTACAATGTAACTCTTGAGTTGGTGTCCTCTCATTGGACCCCCAAGTACCACACCTCAAACACTGTATCAGGAGAGACGGTTCTGTGGGAGTGACATATGTTTGGCATTTTGAGATGGGAGAGGAAGTGCTAGTTGACAGTGCTGCTTGTGCTTGCACTACTGTCTAGGGTGGCCACTCTTTCCTGCATTACATCCCTCAACTGTACCTCTGCCTCTGGCGCTACTGTTCACATACACTAGCTACTTCTTTCTCCTTCATGTATGTGAAATGCTGGGAAAGGAGAGCAAGACTCTTTTTCATCTGTAGATCACAAACTGTGGCAAGCATGTAAGTCTTGTTTTCTTTCAGAGATTTCAATCTCATTTGCATCTGCTGCTGCAAGGAATTCATGAGCTGCAACACCTTTGCTTCCATTCCTTCTTGTTCATGGAAACCCTTTAACTTCCTAAGGGGCTTCTACTGTCATTGGAGTTGAAGTTGAGAATTGACCAAGGGAATTGCTCAGGCTTTCTACCTGCACTGACTGCTGATCCTGTGGGTTGCTGTCAACACTATCAGTATCATCTATCTCCCTTCTCAAATCACTGGAGGCTAACACACTACTGACTAAACCTCCTAAATTTTCTTCAGCTACTAGCTCTTCAATTTGTGATTCAGGGAATCCCAATAAGATTCTTTGTCAGAATCAGTTGTTGAAAATAATCCTTCCATTTAGGAGGAGTAACCATGGAGGAGTGCGCTGCTGGTTTTGGCTGTTGCATTTCTGCTTCCCCTGTCCATGCCCCTGCCCTGCTAATGCCATCTTGCATGGCTCTCTCGCCTTTTGCCTGTGTTCCAAAACAAGAGGGAGAGGAACAGGCTGTGATGGTATATGCTTGGGCTAGCTTTCACTGACATTCTGTGGGTATAAAAAGTCTCTTTTCAATTTAGGGACAAGCCTGACATATTTCTTGCTGCTACTGCTAGCCTGAGCTGGCTCTGCAACAAAACCATTGCCTTTGCCATTCCCTCCTCTGCCCTTACCTCACAGTGGCATGATGGAGTTTGAAATGCTTACTGGTGATTTAGATATTACATAAGAATTTATTGGTACTGTACCACCATTCACAGTACCACTCTAGTGTGTGGAAATGTCTGACATACACACACACAATGGGCTGGATTTTAATACCTACATGCGGGTGTAGATTTGTGCTCGCAACCCTGCGCACACAAATCTATGCCCAATTTTATAACATGTGCGCGCAGCTGCGTGCATGTTATAAAATCAGGGTTGGCGCATGCAAGGGGGTGCACACCGAACCCTAGGGGAGCCCTGTTCCCTCCGAGGCCGCTCCGAAATCGGAGCGGCCTCGGAGGGAACTTTCCTTCTGCCCCCCAGCCCTACCTAAACCCCCCCCCGACCTTTATTTTTCAAGTTGTGCCTGCCTCCAGGCAGGCATAGTTTGCGTGCGCCGGCTGAATGCCGGTGCGCGATCCCCCAGCCTAGAGGCCCTACGGAGGCCTCTGTCCACGCCCCTGCCCCACCCTGGACTGCCCACGCCCCACCCCCTTTTTTCAAGCTCTGAGACATACTCGCGTTCTGGGTCTTGCGCACATTGCCGGGCCTATGCAAAATAGGCTCAGCGCGCGTAGGGCTTTTAAAATCTGCCCCATTGTGTGCCCATTACTGACTGACTCCTCGTGCACACACAAAATAACTGTTAGAAACAGAACCAAGATGGCTGTGAGCCCGGCAAGGGTCTTGTTCACTTCAATTTATCTGCTAACCTCACTGCACTGCACACTGCTATATCTGACAGAGACAAAAACCAAAAAAGTGGTACTGCTTCGATCTCCACTCCACTCCTACCTGCCCCCAGTGAGCAAAAAAGCAGTTCTAACTGTCTCTGTCTTTCTTATGTCACAGTGAATATGAGAGGCCAGACCTCTCACTACAGTAGAAATCAGAAAAAGCCTTTTACTAGTGCTAAAGCCTACTTTTTCAAAATCTTTTTTAAACTCTGAGAGAACTTCTGGAAAAGAGATACTTCTCTGCCATATGCCAGAGATCAGAGAGAGATCAGAGAGAGTTTCTTGCACATGCCCAGACTTTACCATGGGAGAACACCTACATAACTTGAACCAGATGGCAGCTATAGGTAGATAAAAAGATGCTTCACCATGATTTGTTCTCTATCTGGTCTCCTTGCTAACTTCTCTTGCCTCGTCTTCCAGGAGTCTGTGATGTCACATAGGCAAGAGTTGGTTGCTATAATTACTGGTTGTTTGTTTGCTCATCACAGTCATAGACTTGAATGGGAAACATAAACAAATAAGATGATAATTTTTGTTTAAATTTGTGGACACCCTCCACTGTTTTCAGGGTCCACGAATGAAATGAAAATACACTCATTTGTTGTATTTTACCTATTTGTTTCATATGAAAACACATCCTGATTGCTCGATAATGACACCTCTATCAGAAATGCCATTTTTGTGTTTTTCTCCTTTACCACAATGTCCAGTTTTCTAGCATTGAGCTTCATGTCAGTTGGAATGGGAAAGTCCCAGGTTAATTGGGAATGTCCCAGAGTTTTCTTCAGCTCTATTACAAGCGTGGTTCTAGTGTTTTTCTCATCTGTTTTGCAGGATGCATTTGTCTGTTTTACCATTCTTTTCTATGCTGGTTGCAGTCATCTTGTCCGAGTCCATATCCTGTGCTACAATTATCAATCTCTCATCTACAAGTTTAAGTTTACTACTGTTATGCCAAATCTTGATCTTGGGGTTTCTGAAGTAGCTCTTTGTACTTCTGACAGTTATCTTTCCGTATTTACAGAGTTGTTTTATTTATTTGCTTGATTTATATTTCACTTTTTCATGCATTTCAAAGGAGATTACATTCATGTATTCTGTTGCTTCTTTCCCTTCATGTGCTGGTTGATTCTCTGTCATTCCTTCTATTTGCTAGAACGATTGTCCAAGGTTAAGGACTGAGACTGATGCTGCTTATTTGCTTTCATACTTCAGCATTTTTTGAGCATTTGGGTCTATTGATGATGTTAAATATGCCTGAAGATTTATGATGGTAGCTCTGTATGTATAATCTATTTCTTTGAGACTCATACAGCCCTCAGCTCTCATGATATACAATCAAGGCATACATTGATTCTTAAAGATTACTTAATAGATATGCAGGAGCTTTCTTATTTTTACATCCAATTGTTCAATATCTTTATGAAGACAGTCTACTATTCCAAAACTGAGACAGTCTACTATTCCAAACCTGTATGAGAGTGTAGGAATTATAAGCTGATCTTGTATTTTGTTTTGTGCTGTTAATACTTTTTTCAATTGGGGGGGGGGGAGGGGGGTGCTCACGTGATGCGCTCGTGCTGAACGGTTGTGACTTTCTGCTGCTCCTGATCCTGAGATAAATTTTATGTCTCCAGAGCTTTCTTGCCTCGCCACTGTGCCTTACTGAAAAGGTGTCTAAGAAATCGCTGACTATGATGTGGGGCGAGCAGACTCTTAGATTAAAGCGTATCTGTAGAAACTCTGTGATGGAAAATACAGCCTGCAATGATGTCAGCATGGCCAATGCGGCCCTTTCTGCTGAATTTGCTGAGGCGGTAAAGGTAGCAATAAATCATTTCGGAGAAAAGATCCATGTGAACCTTGATACCAAGTTAGAATCTGCTATTGATTGTGTATCCCAATTAGTCTCTACGGTAGGAGAGGCCTCTGCAAGGATAGATAATGTCACGGAGCACATAGATAAATTAGAAATATTCCTTACTGCCATGAGGCAGTGTCTGGAAGTTGTGGAGCGCTCCCATAAGAAGCTAGTGGAGAAGCAAGACAATATGGAAAATAGGAGCAGGCATAATAATATAAAAATTTTGGGGCTTCCTGAACGTGTGGAGGCTCTAATGCAGTAGCATTTTTTGCCTCTTGGCTCCCGACACTGTTGAACATCATTGGGAAGCAGAACTGGGTGAAGATAGATCACACGCACCAAGCGCTGGTGCTTAAATTAAACTCTTGGCCTAGAGCAGTGATTATTTGCCTATATAACTTCACTGACAAGTGCTGAATTCTTGAAGTGGGTAAGAAGATGAAGGAGCTGAGCTATCAAGGCAAGCAAATATTTATCTTTTAAGATTTTTCTGCTGCTGTTCAAAAACGCAGTCAGGATTTTGTAGAGGTGAAGGGAGAGCTACAGAAAAGAGGCCTGTAATATGCCATGCTTTACCCCATAAAATTAAGAGTGATCCATGAAGGCAAAGCCACAGTGTTTGAGTCAGTGAAAGACATTCAGGCCATTTTAACAGAGAAGCCTAAGCACTGATAATGGAGATGCGTGTTGAATATTGATGATGCTACATATTTTATTTATTTATTTATTTATTTATTTAAAGTCTCTTTTATACCGATGGCCGTTCGCACATCGCATCGGTTTACAAAAAACAAGAACTATTGGGCATGGCCCTTACATATAACCGATATATAAACAATAAACAGGGGGAGTAGATAATACTGAAAGGCAACGCCAATTAATAAATCAATAAATAGATAGATAAAAAACTATGAACATGAGTAACAATATACAATAATCAGAGGTCATAAAGCATCAGGCATAAATCAGTGGTCATAAGGCATTCCTAGTCATAGAGCATTCTTAATCGTAGAACGAAGAATAGATTACAGGGGAGTTTTATGTGATGGGCGGTGTCATAGGGTAGGCTTGCTGGAAGAGCCAGGTTTTCAGTTTTTTCTTGAATTTGGGAGTGTAGGTCTCCATGCGTATGACCTTTTCTGTCCTTATTGGGCTATGCTCTGTGGGGTAATGGAGTCAGTCTTTTCATTATTTACTTATTTGCTGGAGACAAAGGGCTATAATAATATTCTTGTCTTGGAGTCGGGGTGGGGGTGGGGGAGAGAGAGGTGAACGACAGGTAACATGTTGCCCGGGAGGTATGGGAGTTTGGGGGGTAAGGGTAGGGTGCAGGTGGATTGCCCGTGTTTATTTTCTATTAATAGCACTACAGATATTAAGTCTCAGAAGAGTCTTCCCTAGTAACTGACCTATAGAACATGCTCGATCAGATAATGGTGCAGCTCTGCGAAGGGGCGCATGACATGATGGAGAGGTGTGGAAGCTTTACTATTGCCAGTTACAAGGTCTCTGTGGAGATGGTGCACTGAGAGCTGCAGCTTCTCTGAATCCTCACCACTACCACATAGACAGTGAATGGGACAGTCACTATTTCATATTGGACTGGGGGCAGTTCTGACATAATATTGCACAGAGCATAAAATAATGCCAGGAGTGGGTTCCTGTTCAATGTGGGGCCAAGAGACATATGGGTAGGGAAGCTGGGTTGATAATATGGAAAGGGGATGCGAGGGATATACAGAGTTGAGTGTTTGAGAAGCAGGCGGATCTTGGTAGTTCCCTCACCTGTTTCAGGGAGGGAAGGCTAGTGGGTATTGGGAGTAACAATGTTCTTAGATGGCTGTCTATGTCGAAGGGCAAATGCTGTCATCTGCTGTTAGTTAATAGAAGGAAATGTTTCAAGGATGAGTTACTAGTTTGTTCTAAGAGGGTTGGGAATTTTTTATTAAAAAATTCACTGGAAGCACAGTTGAGACAAGTTCCATACTTATTTATTTATTTATTTATTTATTTAAGTTTTTTATATACCAACATTCAAGACAAAAGTCCCATCATGCTGGTTCACATGAAACAGGAGTGCAAAATAAACTTAAACTTGAACAATAGTGCGGAAAAGCAGTTACATGTAACAAGGAAAATAGAACTTGGAGTGAGAAGGAAAAAGGAAAGGAAAACCAGCTAATTACATATAATTACATTGTAAGAAGTAGCTAATAGTGATATTGATGGTGATGTGTGTTGATTGTTAGGAGTTAAATAATATTGGAGTTAGGAAAAGCCTGCATGAACAGCCAGGTCTTGAGTCTTTTCTTGAAGGTTGAGAGGCTGGGTTCCATTCTAAGATCTGGGGGGATGGAGTTCCATAAGGTAGGACCGGCTGTGGAGAAGGCCCGATTTCTTAGCGTAATGTGTCTGGTAGTTCATGGTGTTGGGCATTGTTTGCGAAGCTGATACAATCCTGTCTCCAGCAAGAACATAAGAACATGCCATACTGGGTCAGACCAAGGGTCCATCAAGCCCAGCATCCTGTTTCCAACAGTGGCCAATCCAGGCCATAAGAACCTGGCAAGTACCCAAAAACTAAGTCTATTCCATGTTACTGTTGCTAGTAATAGCAGTGGCTATTTTCTAAGTCAACTTAATTAATAGCAGGCAATGGACCGCTCTTCCAAGAACTTATTCAATCCTTTTTTAAACACAGCTATACTAACTGCACTAACCACATCCTCTGGCAATAAATTCCAGAGTTTAATTGTGCGTTGAGTAAAAAAGAACTTTCTCTGATTAGTTTTAAAAGTGCCACATGCTAACTTCATGGAGTGCCCCCTAGTCTTTCTATTATCCGAAAGAGTAAATAACCGATTCACATCTACCCGTTCTAGACCTCTCATGATTTTAAACACCTCTATCATATACCCCCCCTCAGTCGTCTCTTCTCCAGGCTGAAAAGTCCTAACCTCTTTAGTCTTTCCTCATAGGGGAGCTGTTCCATTCCCCTTATCATTTTGGTAGCCCTTCTCTGTACCTTCTCCATCGCAATTATATCTTTTTTGAGATGCGGCGACCAGAATTGTACACAGTATTCAAGGTGCGGTCTCACCATAGAGCGCTACAGAGGCATTATGACATTTTCTGTTTTATTCACCATTCCCTTTCTAATAATTCCCAACATTCTGTTTGCTTTTTTGACTGCTGCAGCACACTGAACTGACAATTTCAATGTGTTATCTACTATGACGCCTAGATCTTTTTCTTGGGTTGTAGCACCTAATAAGGAACCTAACATTGCATAACTATAGCATGGGTTATTTTTCCCTATATGCATTCCCTATATCCACATTAAATCCCATCTGCCATGTTGATGCCCAATTTTCCAGTCTCACAAGGTCTTCCTGCAATTTATCACAATCTGCTTGTGATTTAACTACTCTGAACAATTTTGTATCATCTGCAAATTTGATTATCTCACTCGTCGTATTTCTTTCCAGATAATTTATAAATATATTGAAAAGTAAGGGTCCCAATACAGATCCCTGAGGCACTCCACTGCCCACTTTCTTCCACTGAGAAAATTGTCCATTTAATCCTACTCTGTTTCCTGTCTTTTAGCCAGTTTGCAATCCACGAAAGGACATCACCACCTATCCCATGACTTTTTACTTTTCCTAGAAGCCTCTCATGAGGAACTTTGTCAAACGCCTTCTGAAAATCCAAGTATACTACATCTACAGGTTCACCTTTATCCACATGTTTATTAATTCCTTCAAAAAAGTGAAGCAGATTTGTGAGGCAAGACTTGCCTTGGGTAAAGCCATGCTGACTTTGTTCCATTAAACCATGTCTTTCTATATGTTCTGTGATTTTGATGTTTAGAACACTTTCCACTATTTTTCCTAGCACTGATGTCAGGCTAGCCGGTCTGTAGTTTCCCTGATTGCCCCTGGAGCCCTTTTTAAATATTGGGGTTACATTAGCTATCCTCCAGTCTTCAGGTACAATGGATGATTTTTAATGATAGGTTACAAATTTTTACTAATAGGTCTGAAATTTCATTTTTTAGTTCCTTCAGAACTCTGGGGTGTATACCATCCGGTCCAGGTGATTTACTACTCTTCAGTTTGTCAATCAGGTCTACCACATCTTCTAGGTTCACCGTGATTTGATTCAGTCCATCTGAATCATTACCCATGAAAACCTTCTCCAGTACGGGTACCTCCCCAACATCCTTTTCAGTAAACACCGAAGCAAAGAAATCATTTAATCTTTCCATGATGGCCTTATCGTCTCTAAGTGCCCCTTTAACCCCTCGATCATCTAACGGTCCAACTGACTCCCTCACAGGCTTTCTGCTTCGGATATATTTAAAAAAGATTTTACTGTGAGTTTTTGCCTCTACGGCCAACTTCTTTTCAAATTCTCTCTTAGCTTGTCTTATCAATGTCTTACATTTAACTTGCCAACGTTTATGCATTATCCTATTTTCTTCTGTTGGATCCTTCTTCCAATTTTTGAATGAAGATCTTTTGGCTAAAATAGCTTCTGTCACCTCCCCTTTTAACCATGCTGGTAATTGTTTTGCCTTCTTTCCACCTTTCTTAATGTGTGGAATACATCTGGACTGTGCTTCTAGAATGGTATTTTTTAACAATGACCACGCCTCTTGCACATTTTTTACTTTTGTAGCTGCTCCTTTCAGTTTTTTTCTAACAATTTTTCTCATTTTATCAAAGTTTCCCTTTTGAAAGTTTAGCACCAGAGCCGTGGATTTGCATACTGTTCCTCTTCCAGTCATTAATTGAAATTTGATCATATTATGATCACTGTTGCCAAGCGGCCCCACCACCATTACCTCTCTCACCAAATCCTGTTCTCCACTGAGAATTAGATCTAAAATTGCTCCCTTTCTCTTCTGTTCCTGAACCAATTGTTCCATAAAGCTATCATTTATTCCATCCAGGAACGTTATCTGTCTAGCGTGTCCAGATGATACATTTACTCACTCAATATTGGGGTAATTGAAGTCTCCCATTATTACCGCACTACCAATTTGGTTAGCTTCCTTAATTTCTCTTAGCATTTCACTGTCCGTCTCACCATCTTGACCAGGTGGACTGTAGTATACTCCTATCACTATAGACTTCCCAGACACACAAGGGATTTCTACCCATAAAGATTCAATTTTGCATTTAGTCTCATGCAGGATGTTTATCCTGTTGGACTCTATGCCATCCCGGACATAAAGCGCCACACCGCCTCCCTGGTGTTCCTCTCTGTCATTGCGATATAATTTGTACCCCGGTATAGCACTGTCCCATTGGTTATCCTCCTTCCACCATGTCTCTGAGATGCCAATTAAGTCTATGTCATCATTCACTGCTATACCTTCTAATTCTCCCATCTTACTACTTAGACTTCTGACATTAGCATACAAACATTTCAAAGTTTGTTTTTTGTTTGTTTGTTCATTCTGCTTTTTAATTGATAGGGATAAGTTAGAATTTTTTAGCTCAGGTGAGGTTTTAGTTACAGGCACTTGGACTACTTTTCTTATTATTGGAACCTCACTGTCGGGATGCCCTAATTCTAATGCATCATTAGTATCCTTTGAAAATACCTCTCTCCAAACCATGCGCTGCTGAGCGATTGTAGGATATGGCTAATCTCCCCATTATTGTAATATCTATCAATGGAAGAGGCATCGGCTCTCCTGTCAAAAGCAGCAAAATTCTTGGCTACTTCAAAAAGAAGGGAGGACAAATTGCCCTGCTACAGGAAACACACCTCACTGACATAAAACATGCTAAACTAGTTTGTGACTGGGTGGGAAGGGTTGAGTTTGTTTCCGATACCTCTAAAAGCTGAGGGGTATGTGTTCTTATACACAAGTCTCTACATTTGCAGGTAGAAAAACTTACTAAAGATCCCCACGGCAGATATGTTTTGATTAAATGTCTGTGGGCAGAAATTTGCAGTGATTTGTGTGTATGGACCCAACGAAGGCCAGAAAATATTTTATGCATAGTTCCTGATGTCAGTGCAGTCCTTCTAGAGAGAGGTCATCCTGTTTGCAGCTTAGCGGAAGGTCATCCTGTTTGCAGCTTAGCGGAAGGCAGCCTCATGCAAGCTGCTAATTAAGTGCTTGCGGCTTAATGATGTCTGGAGGGAACAGAATCCTTCGGGGAGAGACTTTATATGTTTCTCTCCACAGCACAAAATGTATAGTTGAATGGATTATTTCTTGTGTTCTTGTTCCTTGTTACCTTTGGCTGGCTGCAGGACCAGCTGTACTCACCTCTGGCTGCTGCCGCCACCGCTGGGAGGTCCTTCTTTGTGGGTAGGATGCCGCTGACCTGCCCCGACATGACAATGCATTCGCACTGCCAGCACCCTGGCTTCCGTGCACGCCGTGCTGCTTCCTAGACTTGTGCGAGTGCACACCAATACTTCCTTTAAAGGCCCCGCAATGGGAAATGGCTCTCAGTGCCTCTCGATGATGTCAGTACTTCCCCTGCATTTAAGTGATCAGACCTCTGCATCCTCACCTCAGCAACAGGTCCTCCTGCCTTGCAGTGCATTTTACTATTCTCCTGTGTCTTGTCTTGCAGTCTGTTTCCTTGCCTCGTTGTCCTGACTGCCTTGCTTGGTTCCTGGCTTGCCCTGCCTCTGTTGCCTTGCCTTGTCCATCCTGTCTTATCCTGGTCCTTTGTGTCTTATCTTCTCCCCGTCCTATCTTTCTAGGCCTGATTCCTGGTTTCGACCTTTGCTTTGGACCTGGACTACTCTTTTGCCTCCCTTCTGCCTTTGACTGTTGCTTCAGACCCGGAATACGCTTTACTCGCTGCCTGTCCTAACTCTTGGCCTGTACCTGTTGATTCTGACTTCTGTCTGCCCTGACCTCAGCTTGGCCCTGTTCTCTTTCTTCATCTTTGCCCTGTGGGTTCATCGCCTAAATCCTGCCAGCCCCTGGAACCCAAGGCTCAACCAGTGGGGAACAGGGCTGGTACAGGTAAAGCCCCAGCTCTGTCCCAGCCCAGGGTGCATCTGTCAACTGTCTGCATGAGCCTAGTGGGTTCACTTACTAGGCTGCACAACCATGCCACAACACAAGAGTCCACTCTATTGCACTCAGATTTGGCAAGTGGACATATTGGCCAGTTTTATTTCTAATCACAACCCATTTGTTCTTCCTATTTGACTTATACAGTCTTTACATACAGGCAAAATCTGGTGGTTAAAATCTCACTGCTGAGACGAGCTTTTTTGTATCATGATCAGGGAGGCTATCAAGGAATTTTTTGAAATTCATAATCCTGGGGAATATATGTCGATTCTGCTGTGGGAAACAAAAACTGTACTATGTGGGAAAATTATTAGCTACGCTTCACATTCTAAGAAAGAAAGGCTGAGGAGGGAGACATCCTTAGAAGAGCGCAAAAGGCAGCTGGAGTTGTCTCACAGAAATACGGGTCCTATAGGACTTATAGGGCATTAGAGAAATGCGGGATAGACCTTAAAGGTCTGCAGATGGACAATAGAGAGAGCTTTTAAGTACACCCGGCAAAGGGTATATGAACACAGGAATAAGGTGGGAGCTATGTTGGCCTGTTTACTTCTGTGCCGGATGCACCAAACTTTAATCATAGGAGTCTGGATGAAATCAGTGAGAGATTCAGATCTTATTTTGCTTAGCTGTATTCTGACAACGAGCAGATCCCCACTTATGAGCTAACCCAATACTTAAGGGATGTTCCTTTGCTATCCTTAACAGAAAGGTAAAGAGAGTGCCTCATGGCACCCATATCTGCAGAGGAAATGCAGGAAGGAGTTATTTGGTCAGCCTGGGAAGAAATGTCCTGGCCCGGACAGTTACTCACTAAGGGGCCGATGCAATACAATGCCGAGCGCACTGTTTAACCAACTGTCCGACGTGGGTTAAATAGGTGCTAATCCACCCCCTAATGCAATAGGGGGATTAGTGCCTATTTAAAGCGTGTCCCACACAGAGTGAATAAGTTAGCGCTCATCACATGCAAATGCATGTGAATGAGGCTAGTACTCATTCACTCCAAATGCAAAAAGATAAATGTGCGTCTGAGACGCACATTTATCGCTCAGATATTAATGCCTGCCTGGAGCAGGCGTTAATAGCTGAGCGCATTGAAAAGAGGTACAGAAAAGCAGAAAAAACAGCTTTTCTGTACTTCTTTTCTAAAGTAAAAAAAAAATAATAATAACTTGGCAGACCGTTGAGTTATGAAGACTGATGCCGGTAAACTCGGCATCGGTTTTCATTACTGGCAGACAGGCAGGTTATGAAAACCGAAGCCGTGTTTACAGGTGTCGGTCTTCTAATCGGCGGGTCGTGTTAGCAAGGAGGCGCTAAGGTCGTGCAAGCGACCCTAGCACTTCCTTCCTAGTTCGACCACCCTAATTTACATATTGCATGGCGCACCCCTTGCAGGCACCATACATGTGTTAAGAAAGCGGGCGCTGAAAAGTCAGCGCCCGCTTTCCACGAAGATTATTGCATCAGCCCCTAGATTTTTATAAAATGTTCTTTGTAGAGTTGGGGGACCTTTGCAACTCCTTTTTAAATCACTTAAAATTTCACCCAGAGGTGATTCACTGCCTAATAGATGCTACTATAGCTCTCATATATAAAAAGGGATGAGACAGACTTGAGACTGAATCCTATAGGCCTATATCCTTATTAAACACCAATATTAAAATACTGGCAAAAATTTTACAACTGCGCCTAGAAAACTGCATGTTAGATTTGGTTGTGGAAGATCAGATGGGACTTGTCAAGACAAGGTCTTCCATCAATAACACTCAGACATTGTTTAATAATATTGTGGTAGCAAGGAGAGGTGGGATTCTGGGCCTAGTAGTAGGGCTGTATGCAGAAAAGGCCTTCTACAGGCTGAGATGGCCGTTTCTGTTTGCCGTTTTAGCGAAAAGTATACCCCTTCAGTTTATCACTTAGTTCAAGGCCTTGTATGCATGTCTGAGAGCTTGGATATGAACGGGAATCTCTAAGATTTTTTTCCTATACAGAAGAGCACAAGGCAGGGATGCCTGCTCTCCCCCCTGTTTTTTGACTTAGCAATAGAGGTGTTAGCACAGAAAATATGCCTGGATCCAAAAATTCAGGGTTTCCGAATGGGAATTGGTACGCAGATGAAAATTTGATGTATCTTACTAACCCTAAAGCCTCGGGAAATCAGATGATACAATACTAAACTCATTTGGTACTGTGGCTGGTTATAAAGTTAAGTTTCTCAGCGTTTGGGCAGGTCAGTCCCCACGAGTGGGTTATACACCTCTGCCAGCACATGGAGACAGAGCAAAAGCTGACGTCATGGCCTTATAGTCCTGCCCTGACATCAGCCTGCCAGTATTCTCCGTCTCCAGCAGATGGTGGACATGCATTTCCCTTTGGGGGACTGCCTGTGGGCAAAAAAAAAAAAAAGGAAAAGAAAACAAGAAAGAAGTTGGAAAGGAGATATCGGAAAGACGAGATGTCTATATAGGACCACTTGCCTTCTGAAGTGATACCGTGTGGTCTCTCCCTCAGTAGAGTGCTTCCAGTCCAGGAGCCTTGAGTGACATGGACCTAAATTCAGATTAGCGGTGGCAGTCTGAGAGAGGCTCGGAGGTGAAGGCTTTCACCCTCTCCCCACATTGCCGGGACCTGTTCCTGCTCTCAGCCAGGGAGGGTGGAACTCAGGAAAAAGTAAAAAAAAAAACAAAACAGTGAAAAGGAAGGAAATAAGAGAGAGGGTCTGTTTCCTCAGCATTTGGCTGGCCCCCTCATGTCTCTGGGTAGTTCTGTGAGGTGAGTAGATAATGCAGGCATGGAGAGGTTGAGCTGCTGTTTGGTTAGGCCCTGCTCCCAGGCTTCTCTCATTTTGGCTTGTGGTAGGCCATGAGGTAGTTTCACATGTTTTTTGCTGCAGGCCTGCATGTCTGCAGGCGTGCACTTGCATGTCTGCAGGCGTGCACTTGCATGTCTGTGTGCGCATCTGTTTTCGTCTGTGCGTCCAGTTTGGGTATTCTTCCTTCTGAATGCACGTCTTGTGCATCCAGCTTAGGTGTCTAGTGTCGGTATTAGGCGTCCAGGTTGGGTGTCCAGTTGGACAAGCAGCTTAGGTGCGGGTAATCTAGGCGTGAGCCTTTATCAGTCTGCATGCTTACAACAATGGCGCCCATAGCGAAGAATCCTAAGCATTTATCTGTTTGTCCTGCATGCTACATCAGGGCCATTCAGCCGGAGCTTTCTTTAAGCCTGTGTCAGTGTTGCCTGGATGCTCGGGGAGATTTACCTCTTCCTGATTTTGCCAGTGATGGTCCATCTCCTAGGTCTGAGGGGAGTGAGACTGAGGGAGATTGGTGGGGGTGTTCCCTCCCTTGAGTGATCCATGGGCCTAGTCCTCAGGGGACACTATCTCTCAGGATGTCAGGTTCTGGCCTATGGGGCCTGGAATGGACCCGCACTCCTATTCCTGGGTAGAATTCTACCAGGGATTGCATACATTTCCATAGGGCCGGTCTTCTGAATTGGGAGTACCTACTAAGGTAGTTCCGTGCGCTCCAAGTGCTCCTCTGCCTGTCTCCATGGTCAAGTGCCGTGGTACAGTGCGGTTTGCAAAAGCTCGAATGCAGGTGGATCAAGATGATACCGATGATGATGAAGATTGCGCCCCTGTGAGAAAGGGGACATTCCCTCAGATTTGGAGCCATGTAGATCTATTCTCCATTTCTTTCATAGAGATGAGTTGCCTGGTTTGATCTCTCAGACTTTGAAGACCCTTGGAGTGGCTTGGACTGACTCCTTGGGGACGCAGAAGGAGGATCTTATTTTGGTCACCCTGCGCAAGGCTTCTTGTTTCTTTCCCCTCCTGGATGCAATCCAGGAGTTGATTGATTTGGAATGGAGTGTGCCAGAGGTGTCTTTTAAAGGGAAATGCATCTTGATGGGTTTATACCCCTTGGATCTGCTGGCCAGAGAGCAGCTGCATTTCCTTAGGGTGGATGCCTTGGTGTGTTCTGTCATGAAGCATACCACCATCCCAGTAGAGGGAAGTGCAGCACTGAAAGATGCTCAGGATGGGAGGATGGAGGCTATCCTAAAGCAAGCCTTTGAGGCAGTGACAATGAACTTGCAAATTGCTTCTTGTTGCACCTTGGGAGCTAGCACTACCTTGAGTCTTTGTCAAGGATCTGGAAGTGCTGGGATTGATCTTGGACCTATGGTAGAACCGGGGGCTGCCTTCTTAGCTGTTGTGGGCTGTGACTTGGTTAGCACAGTTGCCAGAGGAACTGCTTCAGTTATTGTGGCCAGGTGGCAGTTGTGGCTGTGCAACTGGTCCGTGGATACTATTTCAAAATCCAATCTTACCAAGCTGCGCTTCAAAGGCTTGCTTTTGTTTGACAATGAATTGGAAAAAATGGCAAGTAAATGGTGAGAGATCCAGGTCCATCGATTTGTCAGAGTACAAGAAACCCATTGCCCGGGCTTTTCAGATGAGTGGCTGCTCTTGACATTGCTGGAGTTTTTAGCCTTATAGGGGAGGTTCTTCCCAGAGATCCCATCCCTTTGGCAGGTCTCAGTCCTTTCACTCCTGAGGACCTGGAAAGGATGCAAGCTCCGGAGGTGGAGCCTCTTGGTCTTCGTAATGAAGGTTTGCAGGCTCATCTGTTGGTGTAGGAGATAGGTGGTTGTCTATCCCATTTTTATCCAGGTGGGTCCAAATTACTTCAGATCAATGGATTCTCGAAGTAATTCTGGATGGGTATGCTCTAGAATTTCTTCACATTCCTCCAAATGTCTTCATGGTCTCTCCATGCAACTCCCCTCAGAAGAGGATAGAAGTGGAAGCGACAATATAGTGACTGTTGAATCTGAAAGTGGTGATTCCTGTTCCCGAATTGCAATGAAATATGGTCCATTATTCTATTCATTTTGTCGTGCCCAAGAAGGAAGGGTCATTTCAGCCCATACTGGATCTCAAGGGCATCAACCAACATCTACGAATCACACATTTCAGGATAGAAACAGTACACTCTTTCATAATGGTGATTCAAGCAGGGGAGTACTTCATGTCTCTGGATCTGATGGAGGCATATCTGTATATTCCCATCCAGCAGGAACATCAGCGTTTCCTCCAATTTGCTATCCTGGATTGTCATTACCAGTTTCAGGCCTTGCCTTTCAGATTAGCCACGGTGCCCAGGACTTTTTCCAGGGTCATGGTAGTGGTAGCGGCGGCACTTCGCAAGGAGGCCATTCTAGTTCACCCCTATGTAGACAACTGGTTGATCTGAGCCAAGACAGACTTCGTGCTTCCCACAGCGTGGTTTCCTTGCTACAGGAAATAGGCTGGGTGGTGAATCTGGCCAAGAGCAATTTGCAGCTGTCTCAGACCCTGGATTCCCTTGGATACAAGGCAGGGCAGAGTATTTCTGCTGGAGTCTCGGATCCACACGCTGATGCTGTGAATTTGATCCCCGCCTGTTCGTCCGACAGTGTGGTCTTATCTTCAGGTCGTGGGGTTGATGGCTGCCACATTAGAAGTGGTTCCCTGGGTGAAGGCACATATGTGCCCTCTTCAGCATGCGTCGCTCTATTGATGGAGTCTGCATTTGCAGATCTAAGTGGTGAGGCGGCTCCTGCCATTAGAGATGAGATCCCAGTTGGACTGGTGGTTACACACAGATCATCTCAGGAAGGGAATTTTCCTGACGATGCTGGATTGGTTGGTACTCATGACTGATGCGAGCCTCTGGGACTGGGGACTCACTGTCAGTAGTTGGTGGTACAAGGGCACTGGAATACAGCAGGGCAGCAGTGGAACATCAACAGACTGGAGGCATGAGCAGTTTGGTTGGCGTGCCTGCAGTTTGCCAAGTGGCTAGAGCTTCAGGCGGTCCGGATAATGTCTGACAATACAACGACAGTGGCTTTCATCAATCATCAGGGTGGAACCAAGAGTCAACAGGTGTTGGAGGAGATAGATGTGTTTATGTTGTGGGTGGAGCAGCATCTCCTAAGCATATCTGCCTCTCACATTGCCGGAAAGGACAAGATCTGAGATGATTTCCTCAGCAGGAGAAACTTAGACCCAGCAGAATGGGAGCTGGCAGATGAGGCCTTTCAGCTCCTAGTGAACTTCTGTGGCCTATTTAATCTAGACCTGTAGGCGACCTTCAACAACGCAAAGGTTCCACACTTCTTCAGTCAAAGGCAGGACTCAAAAGCAGTAGGCATCGATGCTCTTGTTCAGGAGTGGCCACACAGCGCCCTTCTGTATGCGTTTCTGCCCTGGCCTCTGATAGACAGACTGGTCCTGAAGATTGAAAGTCAATCCAACACTGTTCTTTCAGTAGCGCTGGATTGGGTTCGAAGGCCGTGGTATGCCAATCTCCAGAGACTTCTGGTGGGCAGTCCCCCCAGCTGCCATCTTGGATGGATCTGTTACATCAGGGGCCCATTCTGCACGAGGATCCAGGTTGATTCTGTCTTACAGTTTTGGCCATTGAAAGGGCTTGATTGTTGATGCAGGGTTTTTCGCCTGCGGTAATTTCCACCCTTCTTTGGGCCTGGAAATTTTCTACTTCTCTAGCCTATGTTAGAGTTTGGAGGGTCTTTGAGGCCTGGTAGTCTGAGTAAAGTACTCAACCATTCAAGGTGGATGTTCCATTGATTTCGGAATTTTTACAGGATGGCTGGCTTAAGGGTTTGTCCCTTAACACCTTGGAGCTTCAAGTTGCAGCTCTGGCTTGTTATAGGACAACAGTCAATAGAGGGCCTTTGTCTTCCCATCTGGACGTGTCCTATTTCTTGCAGGGAGTTAAGCATCTATGCCCCACTGTTGCAGCTTCCGGTGGCTCTGTAGGACCTTAACTTGGTCCTCGAGTATTTGGCAGATCCGACTTTTTGACTGCTGCGTACTGTTTCCTTGCGGCTGCTTACCTTGAAGACAGTTTTTCTGGTAGCAATCTGTTTGGCACGTTGGGTCTCTGAGTTGCGGGCTCTTTCCTGCTGTGAACCTTTTCTCCATATGATTCCGGGTGTGGTTCAACTTCGGACTGTGCTCTCTTTTTTTGCCCAAAGTGGTTTTAGTGTTTCATTTGAATCCATTTCTCTGCCCACCTTGGACAGGGATGGAGATAAAGCTGAGTACCATCTTTTGATTTCTTTGAACGTCAAACGTCATTTACTGCAGTACTTGGAGATGACTGAAGCTGTTCAGAAGTCTGATCTGTTTGTGCTCCATGGTGGAGGTAAGCAGGAAGCACCGTTGACGCGGGCAACGATTGTCCGCTGGGTTAAGAAAGTCATTACGGCAGCCTATGCGATTGCTGAGGTGCCTTGCCAAAACAGATTAGACTGCATTCCACGAGGGCTTAGGTGGTATTGTGGGTGGAACTTTGTTGTCGCCTGCTGAAATATACCAAACAGTGACATAGTCATCTTTGCATTCCTTCTCCAAGCATTACTGCTTGGATGTTAGGGCTAGGGAGGATGCCACGTTGGTGTGGGCAGTATTGACTTTTCAAGATTAACTTTGGTAATTCCCACTTGTGGGATTGACCTGCCCAATTGCTGAGGAAGGAGAAATGACTACTTACCTAATTTCCTTTCCACTAGTAAGAGCAGGTCAATCCCTGCCCTGCCCTCGGTTGCCGATGTTTTAATCTGTGGTTAGCATTTCTTCGGGCGCTTTTGCAGAGTATGATTCCTGCTCTACATTGAAAACTGATAAGTGGCTTCTTTAGCCCTTAGTTTGCTAGATATGTTGCTTCTTTTGGTTAAAATCAGTGTTCCTGTTGGTTGAGAAACATGAATGGTTGGCTGTTAATGATAATGTTCAAGTATGATCAGTTTGTCCACAGTTTGACTTTTCCAGAGAATGCTGGTGGGCTGATGTCAGGGCGGGACTATATGGCTGTAACATCAGGAACCGTTCCTCAGGTTCATCGTGGGCACCATACAGCTGCGTACGGTACCATCCTTCCTTCCGAAAGTGATTTCCCAGTTCCATATGAACCAAACCATATCCGTACCATCTCCAGATGAGCACAAGCATTTGGAAGAATCATGCCTCCTTCGCCACCTGAATGATGTTTTCCGATACCTGAAAACATTGGATTCCTTGCGCAAAGCAGATCACCTGTTCATTCTTCACAGCGGGAAGAAACAAGGGGAAGCGGCATTACGGGCGACCATAGCTCGCTGGATCAAAGAAGTAATCAAGGCAGCCTACATAGAGGCAGGAAAACCATTACCTCTACAGGTTAAGGCGCACGGGCAGCCTCCCACCCTGTAGGGGAGTAGCTTTTGTACATCTCATTGGTCCTGAGTCCATCTGGCTACATGCTAGGAAATGGAGAATTTACTTACCTGATAATTTCATTTTCCTTAGTGTAGACAGATGGACTCAGCATCCCGCCCACGGCTGCTCCAGAAATCGAGAACTTCGGATAACAAATCTCGAGACTAAGCAAATACGGGTAAGCCAATGCCTACCCCTAGTTCAGGACCTGCAGTTGTCTGGTGTCAGCGTTTATTGTTTAAATGCACTGGCGGTCTCCAGTTTCAAATAAATAAATAAATAATATATAATCAGTTGAACCAGTTCAAGGCTAATCAAGTGTTATCAAGTATTAAGCAATAGAGATGTGAATTGGTTCTGGAGTCGTTTCCGGAGTCGTTTCTGGAATTGTGTTCGTATTAGAGCCGCGGGAAATCTTCATCTCCGGCGGGACAGCTTTTCTTTTTCGGCTGTCCCGAGCCGAAAAAAAAACAACCCACCCCGACCCTTTAAATCCCATTATTTAGAATCCCCCACCCTCCCGACCCCCCAAAAACGTTGCTAAAATACCTGGTGGTCCAACGGGGGTCCCGGGTGTGTGATCTCCCGCTCTCGGGCCCTCAGCTGCCAGTAAACAAAATGGCACCATTGGCCCTTTGCCCTTACCATGTGACAGGGTCTATCGGTGCCATTGGCCGGCCCCTGGCACATAGTAGGAGCAATGGATGGCCCATGCCATTTTTAAAGATGGCGTCGGCTGTCCATTGCTCCAACCATGTGACAGGGGCTGGCCAATGGCACTGATAGCTCCTGTCACATGGTAAGGGCAAAGAGCCATTGGCACCATTTTGATTAGTGGCAGCCGACGGCCCGAGAGAAGGAGATCACTCCCAGGACCCCCGCTGGACCACCAGGTACTTTAGAAAAGTTTTGGGGGTGTCGGGAGGGTGGGGGATTCTAAATAATGAGATTTAAAGGGTTGGGGTGGGTTTGTGGGGTGTTTTTGTGTGCCCTTTCTTCCCATCCCCCCCCAAAAAACGATAAGAGAACCCCATGACTCCTATCGCTTTCGGGGACTCCCCGATTCCTGATGGATGAGAAAATATCGTACGATATTTTCATCCGTCAGAAAAACGATTCACATCCCTATTAAGCAACATATATCCACACTGGCTTTTCGAAGACAATACTGAAGAGCTAAGCTTGCTGCACGGGTATATGTAGGGCGATGTCAGCTTTGAAATCTGACTTTGTCTCCCATCTGCTATCAGGAGAGCACAATACCTCTGGGCAAGACCATTGTACCCTGCAATCTAAGAAAGAAACTGTTAGCATGGGCTCACGATTCAAAACTGGCTGGACATCCTGGTCAACGAAGAACACTGGCGAAGCTACAGAAGTACTACTGGTGGCCCACCAAGAAGGAAGACACTTTTGCGTACGTAGCTTCTTGCTCCAATTGCGCCAGACAGAAACCTCCGCCCGGACGTCCTTGGGGCCTGCTTCATCCCTTACCAGTACCAGATGAGCCCTGGACCCACATTGCCACAGACTTTGTGGTGGACTTACCACTTTCTGGAGGTAACAATACCATCTGGGTTACAGTGGATCGTTTCTCGAAGATGGCTCACTTCGTGGCTCTCCCTGGCTTGCTTTCGTCCATGGAGCTTGCTAAACTATTCATCAGCCACATCTTTCGCTTACATGGCATGCCAAAACATATTTATTTATTTATCTATTTTTTTATTTATTTACTTGCTTGATTTTCTGTACAGTGTTTCTTAATTAAAATAAAGCATAAAATACAATTTTTCAGAATAAAACATAAAATACAATAAAATTTAAACCAATCATAAAGAAACCATCTATCATATAAATACTTAAAATAAAATAAAAATGCATAACAAATTAAAATACTAAATATAAAAGTAAGCATCTTTAACATAAAATAAAAACACAGCAAATTACTAACTGGCTTCTACTTGAAATGCTTGTACATATAACCATGTTTTTAGTGCTTTTAAGTTTAAGAGGGATGTCTCAGACAGAGGAGTCCAATTCACAGCCAAGTTCTGGAAGGCTTTGTGTAAGAAGTTTGACATCACACTTGACTTCACCTCTGCATACCATCCTCAGTCAAATGGCCAAACTGAGAGAATGAATAGGACACTCAAGCAGTTCCTTCGTGTCTATGTTGGTTCATGTCAGAATGACTGGGCTGAATTCGCCATCAACTCCCATCCAGCATCAT
Source organism: Rhinatrema bivittatum (assembly GCF_901001135.1). Lineage (NCBI taxonomy): Eukaryota > Metazoa > Chordata > Amphibia > Gymnophiona > Rhinatrematidae > Rhinatrema > Rhinatrema bivittatum. The sequence continues at coordinate 400,254,444 of NC_042615.1, read as the reverse complement.
CTACTGGATCTCCACCTTTTGAAGTGGTCTACGGACGACAACCCTTACCACATTTACCACTTCAACTTACATTGTCGTCCCTGGCAGCTCAATCTACTGCCAAGGATATCCAACTACTCTGGAAAAAGACTAATGAGATGCTCCAAAAAGCAGGACAAAGAGCAAAGAAAGGCTATGACGCGCACCATAGTAAAACTCCTGAATTCCAGCCTGGTGACAAAGTCTGGCTGTCTACCAAACACCTGAGACTCAAACTACCATCAGCTCGTTTTGCTCCACGCTTTGTCGGACCCTTTCCTATCCTCCGATGATTGGGTACGCTCATTTACAGTCTGAAACTTCCTCCAGCAATGAAGATTCATAATGCGTTCCATGTCTCGCTACTGAAACCGCTAGTCCTTAGCGAATTTTCCATCAAGACACCTGAACCTACTTCTGTTGATGCAGAAGAAGACATCGAGTACAAAGTTGATGCCATCCTTGATGTAAGAAAGAGGCAGAGTTTGGGGAAAACCTCCTGTCATGGGAGGGTTACGGACCTGAAGAAAACCCTTGGGAACCTTTGGCTAATATCATGGATAAAGAGATGCTTCGTCAATACCACCGATCGCATTCTCAGAAACCAAGACCAGGTAGGGGGTCTGGAGGGAGCCCTTTGAAGGGGGGTACTGTTGTGTCCATCGGTCTCAGACGGCTTCGACCTCTGTGCCTCACCTTTCTCTCTGCTGTCCCCGCTAGCCTTGGGGAGATGGCTACTGCCGCATCTGCTTGCCGCTCTCTCTGGTGTCCCTGGAACGGCTATGGCAAGGCTATCTGCCACGTTTCTCCTAAGGGTCTTCTAGGGTGCGCGCACGCACGCCACTCACGTCTTTATCCACATCATGGTGGGAACCTCGGGGGCGTCTACCTCGAGTGATGTCACGCCATCCGGGTATTTAGCCTGCCCTTCATTTGCTAACAAATCGAGTTAGCAAGGATTGGATTTGCCTCCGGTCTAAGTTACTCTGCCGCTTCCGTGCTGCCGCTGGAAGCTCTCTCTGCCCTTCGGGGTATTTCATTTAACCTGGGTACCCACTCCTCGGGGGCCCTTTGCTTTCTTACAGGTGCCTATCTGGGAAACCAGGTACTCGCTCCTCGAGGGCCTGCAGTCCCTGCTTTGGTGCCTGTAATCCAACTACTTCTGCCTGCTGGGATCTACATCTATACAGCTACCAACTTAGTGAGTAATCTAACCTTTATCAGTCTGTCTCATCTACAGCCTGCACTGGGAACCTGCAACCGGAACTCCTATACTATTGTGTGCTGCTAACATCTACCATTGTGAGACGGGTCTCCTCTGCCGAGGGTCCCTGGGCTGCTACTACTGGATCACCTCACTACTGCCACCTCTGGTGGTATCATCCAGCTGTATAATAAAAGACTAATCTCTGTGTTTGCATGTCTCGAGTCTAGCTTAGTACTGTGGTTCCTCATGGGGCTCCTCACAATACCCAAGAATCCACTCCAACACCTCAAAACCATAACAGAGACATGCTTCACTCTTCAGTGATTGTGTACCTGGACGATGTGCTCGTGTACTCAAAAGATCTTACCACCCACCGACAGCATGTATGCCAAGTGCTGCAACAACTTCGAGAAAACCGCCTGTTTACCAAGTTGGAGAAGTGTGTATTTGAACAAGAGTCCTTGCCATTCCTAGGATACATTGTGTCCGTCACCGGATTTCACATGCACCCTGAGAAAGTTTCTGCCATTAGAGACTGGCCTCGGTCAGTAGCAATTAAAGCTCTCCAGCGCTTTCTCGGATTCACAAACGTTTATCGGCATTTCATCCCCCACTATTCACAGAAGGTAGCCCCACTCACTGCCCTAACCAAGAAGGGGGCCAATGCCAGAGAGTGGCCACCAGCGACAGTCCAAGCCTTTGAGGTGTTAAAACAAGTCTTCCTCCTGGACTCTTGCTTACACCACCCTAATCCCACGTGACCTTTCGTTGTGGAAGTAGCCAACTCTCTGAGAAAAGCTCATTACTCCCTTGCTCCTACTTTTCTTGAAAATTTTCCCCTGCTGAGAAAAACTACGGCATAGGGGACAAGGAGCTTCTAGCCATTAAGTTGGCTTTTGAAGAATGGCGCCAATGGCTGGAGGGAGCCCAGCACCCAGTTGTGGTGTACACCGACCACAAGAACCTGGAATATTTGTGTCGGGTGCAGTGCCTGAATCCTCAGCAAGCTCTCTGGTCCTTGTTTTTCAGCCGCTTCAATTTCTCCTTATGCTACCGACCAGCATCTAAGAACATCTGGGTCCTCTCTCGCACCTCAGAATTGGAGGATTCCCCAATCACACCACAGTACATCCTCGATCCGTCTAAGGTCCTCCTGGCTGCTACCGATGTAGCGCCTGCGGGCAAGATGGTTGTGCCCACCCGCTTGCAGAAAAGGGTTCTTTCCTGGGCACACAACTCTCTGACAGCTGGACACCCGGGCAGGGCCCGGACCTTAGAACTATAATCTCGTTACTATTGGTGGCCACATGTCAGCCAAGATGTCCAAGCGTACGTAGACTCCTTCCCAACCTATGCCAGACAAAAACCCTTACCAGGTCATCCATGGGGGAGGGGTGTTACAGCCACTTCCCGTACTCGTGGAGCCCTGGACTCACATATCCACGGACTTCATAGTTGATCTACCACCATCCGAGATGAAACAGGTCATCTGGGTCACAGTATACAGATTCTCTAAGATGGCCTACTTCGTGCCTCTCTCAAAACTTCCTACCGCGCCTGAACTCACTCAACTCTTTACTCAGCATATTTTCCGCCTACATGGATTACCACAACACATTGCCTCTGATCGTGGATCACAATTCACCGCTAAATTCTGGAAGGCACTTTGCAGGAAGTTTGGGATCCAGTTGGACTTCACGACAGCATTCCATCCACAAGGTGATGGACAAGCTGAGCGGACCAACCGCTCCTTCATAGGAGACAAACAGGACGACTGGATGACCTTACTATCTTGGGCGGAGTTCTCCTACAACCATCATGTCCACTCAGCAACAGGAGCCTCTCCTTTCCAACTTGTCTTCGGAAAACAGCCTAAACCGCCTTTACCACTTCCATTGAAAGTGCCTTCACCTGCAGCCCAGCTCACGGCTCAACAACTCCGTTCACTCTGGGACTCAAGACAACTTGCGGCGTGCAGCCGACTCAGCTAAAAGAGAAGAGGATAAACATCATCGCAAAGCTCCCACCTTTCACCCTTGAAATTGGGTCTGGGTAAGCATCCGCCATATCCGTCTCCGAGTTCCCTATATGTGACTGGCTGCCAAATACATTGGACCCTTTGTGGTCACTGATCGAGTGGGTGCAGTGTCCTACTGCCTATTTGCCATCAAGTTTACATATACACAACGTGTTAAATGTCTCGCTGCTGAAACCATTGGTACTCTCAACATTTCACTGCAAACCACCAGAGCCCTTGAACGCAGTCGTGGACGAAGATCTCATCTACCAGGTGCAAGATATTCTTGATGTCCGCTTCCATCATCGACGGTGGGAGTACTTAATCTCATGGGAGGGTTTCGGCCAGGAGGAGAACACATGGGAGCCTGCCTCCAATATCCTAGACAAATCCCTCCTTCACCAGTTCCACCAAGATAACACTAGCAAGCCAAGAACCCCGGGGAGGGGACGTAAGAGAGGGAATCCAGGCTGCAGGCAGCCATGGGGCCATCCTGCAGCATCCTCCCTACGAGGGAGGCTCCGCTGGCTTCCTCGAGCTGCTCCGCCCCTTAGGCGCATGCACACGCACTTCTCCAGGATTTAAAGGGGCTGCGGAGGGAAACCTCAGCCCGGCCCCAAAACCCACGTCATCAGCTAGGGAAGATCATCATGCCTTGCCTTGGCAACAGGTCGACTCCTTAAGTAGCAAGTTGCTGTTCCTGCTTGTTCCTGCTTCTGTTCCAGCCTTCCTGCCTTCTTCCGTGCCTGCCTGCCTGCTCCAGCAGGCTTTGTCTGTCTTCTGCCTGCCCTGATCTCTGGCCTTCCTCCTCGTCTTGCACCTCCGCCACCTGCCTCGACTCCTGGACCGTTTCCGACTTCCCAAGCCTTCAGCCTGCCTCGATTCAGATTGTTCTCTGGACTCCTCTTCGCCAGGAGACCTTCGCCTAAGTCCTGCCGGCCCTGGCACCCAAGGGCTCAACCTGCGGGGAACGAGGGCTGGTATAGGTGAAGGTCCTGTCAGGTCTCCTGGTTCTGTTCCGCCTCCTGGCTATGAGTACCACTGTAGGCCTTCCTTCAGTGGATCCTCCATACACTCTAGCTGTCTTAAGGGTCCACGTTCTCAACAATGATATCATATCTGGATACACTGTATGACAGGAAAGAAAAAGTAGAATAGCTCTGGAAAACCTTATACAAGCACAAGCCAAGCAACAGACATATTATGACCAGCAATTTAGGGATCGTCAGTAAACAGGAGATACGGTACTAGTGCTACTGCCAAACTCTGCAAACAAATTGCTAGCCAAATGGAAAGGTCCAGTGGTAGTACAGAAAGAATTATAAGGGCCAAGGACAGAGCCAGACAAGTCATATTAATATATTGAAGCCCTGGGTGGAGCACAAAGTACTGATCGGGGAATACAGGGAGGAGCCAGATGAAATGGGTCCTCAAATCAGAGAAATGAAAGAGGGAGCCATTATATAGATGGGGGAAAACTTATTTCCTACTCATAGGAGGCAGGTGCATAAGATGGTGCAAAAGAACCAAGATGTTTTCTCTCCCTACCTGGTACGACCAAAAGAACCAAGATGTTTTCTCTCCCTACCTGGTACGAACCCAATTCATAACCCATAAGATAAGAAACTATCCCAGGAGAAGTGGTACACACAGACCTTACAGGCTTCCTGGGTAAAAAGGGGAGAAGTTATCCAACAGGTTGAGGAAACGATCAAGTTAAGGATGATTGAGAAGTCACAGTCTGAGGTCCAGCCCCATCGTGTCGGTACCCAAGGCGGGTGGGAGTACATAGTTTTATATCGATTTCCGAAAGGTTAACGTAATTTCTTGCTTTGATGCCTAGCCCATGCTCAGGGCGGATGAGTTGTTAGATAAGCTAGGAGGCACCCAATACATCACAACTTTAGACATGATGAAAGGATATTGGCAGATCCCCTTAGAGGCCTCGTCAAAGGAGAAAACAGCATTCTCCATGCCAATCGTTCTGTACTAATTTGTAGTCATGCTTTTGGTCTTCATGGGGCTGCTGCGGGCTTTCAACATGCCATGAATGACGTGTTATAACCTCACCAAGAAAATGCCACCGCCTATATAGATAATGTGGTGATCTTGTTATCCGGCTGGGACTCCCACCTACCCATAGTGGAAGCAGTATTGAGATCATTAAGGGCCACTAACCTCACAGCTAATCCAAAGAAATGTATGATTGCATAGAGAGAAGTAAGATACCTTGGGCATATTGTGGGGCACGGCACAGTTCGGCCTGTTGTAGAGAAGGTGGTAGCAATAACCCAATTCTCTCCACCCAAAATTAAGAAGCAGCTAAGAGCCTTTTTAGGCCTCTTAAGTTATTACCAGAAGTTTATTTTTCATTTTGCTGACAAGACTGCACCCCGGACAGACTTGTTATGGAAGGGATCCCCAAACCAGTTAAAATGGGACTATCAGCGAAAGCATCTTTCTTACAGATGCAGAAGGCCTTATGCTAGGAACCCATCCTAAAAGGGATAGACTTCCAGAAGGAGTTTACTGTACAGACCGATGCCTCTGGAGTGGGACTGGACTGGCACCAGGTGAGCCTGGAAAGTAAACCAGGAAGGAAAGACAATTGCTAGAGTGGTAGACAATTGAGTTTTCACTTGTAACGTTTTATTACTCTGTGCCCAGCCAGCCCACGAGTGGGAAGGCCATAATCTTCCAGAGAGCAAGTGTAACGATTTGTACTCTGATCCCAGGAGAGGCATTGTCAGGAAAGTTAGAGACTTGGAGGCATGACAAGGGAATTGTTTTGTGCTGTTCGGTACCATATATTAAAAAAATTACAAAATTATTGATCTTTTCTCTCAGTACTTTATGCCATATTTTTCCACCTTCCTCTCCTAGATATTTATATACACCAGTTTCTTTATATTTCAATCTTCAATCAGGGAGCTGTTTTTAGTTTTACTCAATTTTCTTTAGTACATGTGTCCAAACCAAATTTTTCCCTGATACCATCTAAAATGTCTTTACTACCTGGAGTTCTAAATGACCATAACAAGAGCTGTACAGTTTCAAGTCATCTACAAATAATAGATGAGATGTCATAGGTTGGGGATTCATAGCTCTAGGATTAAGGTTAATTCCATGGCCCAAGAGGTTAGAGTACTACTCAGTGGATTTAATGCCAAACAAGAGTGGTGACAGGGAATCTGCTGGAATATTCCTTGCCAGATCTTAATGTTAGGAATGGGAACTTGTCCATCTTCATAGTTCAGATAGAGTGTGGTCTGCCACATTTTCGGAGTGAACTTAATGTCATTCAGTGCAATTCAATTGTTGTCACTTCAGGGGCTGTTCTATAATGAGGCATGGTGAGGTGTCTCAGGTGGCAAAGTTTTGGGAACTGCAGCAATTGTTTCCCCTCCTGCACCTCCCAAAAACACCCCATTGCAGCGGCTGCCTCATTGTAAAGATGACCTACGATGGTGCAGAAAAATGATGCTGGCGGGGATCTCACTCCCTACCAGCATGAAGAATTCCTCACGGCACCAGCAGCACAGAAAAATGATGCTAGTGGGATTCTCACTCCCTGCCAGAATGAAGTCCCTGTGGAGCCAGTGGCATGGAAAAATGATGCCGATGGGTTCTCACTCCCCGTCAACATTAAGAAGTCCCAGCAACTCACTCACAGGCCGATACAGTAAAAATCGCGCTCGCGATTCAGTAAATTAATTTATTTAAATTAGGGCCCGCGTCCCTAGCGCCTCTTTTTTGACAGGAGCGGCGTCTGTCAGTGGGTTTGATAGCCGACGCATAATTTTGCCGGCATCGGTTCTCAAACCCGCTGACAGCTACGGGTTCGGAAACCAGACGTCAGCAAAATTGAGCGTCCGGTTTTCAAATGTTTTTTTTTTTTTTTTTAACTTTTTTTAACTTTCGGGACCTCCGACTTAATATCGCCATGATATTAAGTCGGAGGGTGCACAGAAAAGCAGTTTTTTGATCTTGAGAATAGTTTCCACTATTTTTCCTGGCACTGAAGTTAGGCTCACTGGTCTGTAGTTACCCGGATTGCTCCTGGAGCCTTTTTTAAATATTGGGGTTACATTGGCCACCCTCCAGTCTTCAGGTACAATGGATGATTTTAATGATAGGTTACAAATTTTAACTAATACATCAGAAATTTCATTTTTGAGTTCCTTTAGTACCCTAGGATGCATACCATCCGGTCCAGGTGATATGCATCACCTTGCACTTGTCCACATTAAATTTCATCTGCCATTTGAATGCCTAATTTTCCTGTCTTACAAGGTCTTCCTACAATTTATCACAATCCGCTTGTGATTTAACTACTCTGAATAAATTTGTATGATCTGCAAATTTGATTACCTCACTCGTCATATTTCTTTCCAGATCATTTATAAATATATTGAAAAGCATGGGTCCCAATACACATCCCTGAGGCACTCCACTGTCCACTTTTTGTTGTGTCCGTCGGTGCCCGATGCCCTCTCTCCATCTTCCTTACCTCTCTTGCGCCTCCCTCTCCGTCCGCGGGAAGATTGGCTGCCACAGCGTTCTCCTGCCACTTGTCCTTGGGCGTTCCCGGACCAGCTTGACGCTGCAACCGCCATGTTTCCTGGAGGCCTAGGGGCGCGTGTGCGGCGGGGCCCCGATTGAAATACCAGCATTGGCGCGAACCTCAGGGGCGTCCCCGAAGATGACGTCACCCGCGACGGATATTTAAGTTCTTGGAATTTGCTAACACATCGAGTTAGCAAGGATTGACAACGGACTCGCTTTGTCTGTCTAAGCTACTCTACCTCCTCGGACTTACCAGAGGTACCTGCTCCTCAGGGGTCTTGCTCTCTCCTTGTTTTTTCAGGTGACAGTCTGGAACCGGTACTCGCTCCTCGAGGTCCCTGATCCCAGACTTGCTTTGTATACTCCTCTGCCTGGAAGTCTTCACTACCAACTATCTCAGCTACATCAGTGAATTACCATCATTCTCTCTGAGCTTTCCCTGGAACAGGTATTCGCTCCTCGAGGGCCTATACTTTCTAGCTCATGGGCTTCATTGGGACATTGTGTGAGTGTTACCATCTGCATACCCTGCCTACTCACTATATCTCAGTCTCTCTTCAGCACAGCCTCCAGGGATCGCTGTTCCAGTATCTGAGGGTCTACAGCCCAGCTGGGCTTACCAGCTCACTACTACCATCTCTGGTGGTTCAGTATACTGTCTAATAAAAGAACTAGTGTGTGTCTGTCTCCATACTCTGAGCCTGACCGGTGGTCCCTCTCGGGATCTTCCCCCGGGGGCGTGGTCATCTGCCACCGGCCCAAGGATCCATCCACACCTACCTCAAACAATAACAGATTGCTAACTCCAGCAACTCTTCAGGTACAATGGATGATTTTAATGATAGGTTACAGATTTTAACTAATAGATCTGAAATTTCATTTTTGAGTTCCTTCAATACCCTGGAGTATATAACATCTGGTCCAGGTGATTTACTACTCTTCAGTTTGTCAATCAGGCCTACCACATCTTCTAGGTTCACCGTGATTTGGTTCAGTCCATCTGAATCATTACTCATGAAAACCTTCTCCGGAACAGGTATCTCCCCAATATCCTCTTCAGTAAACACTGAAGCAAAGAAATCTTTTAATCTTTCCGCGATGGCCTTATCTTCTCTAAGTGCCCCTTTAACCCCTCTATCATCTAACGGTCCAACTCATGGGCTTTCTGCTTCAGATATATTTTTAAAAGTTTTTACTAGTAAATTTACGTTGGAGGGAGACCCAGAAACCATTAAACCAACAGGTAACTCCGAATGAGGTACAGGGGGAGGAGTCCTACCACCTATACTTAATGAAAGCTCACCTGAAATTCCAATTTCTTCCAGTTCACTTTTCTCCCTCAGAGCTGTTCTTATAAGATGTTGATCCAAAGGTCCAACTATGGGTGGATTTTCTGGGGGAGTTAAGATCCCCTTTCTATTTTTCCCCATAATGACGGAGGGAGAAAATTGTCAAAAGGGGTGCGCAGGACCCCGGATGTCCACCTCCGTGCCTGAAGGAATGGCCGGAGGCTCAGCTGCAATTTTGGTAAGCAATCCCCGATGACAAACCGCCGGTAAACGTTTTGCCTTCCTTCCACCTTTCTTAATGTGTGGAATACATCTGGACTGTGCTTCTAGGATGGTATTTTTTTTTAACAATGTTCACGCCTCTTGCACACTTTTTACCTTTGTAGCTGCTCCTTTCAGTATTTTTCTCATTTTATCAAAGTTTCCCTTTTGAAAGTTTAGCATGAGAGCCGTGGATTTGCTTACTGTCCTCCTTCCAATCATTAATTCAATGACTGGAAGGGGGACACTGAAGAGTGGGGAAATTGTGTGTGTGTGTGAGAGTGGGAGCCTGAGTGATTGTGTGTGTGAGAGAGAGAGAGAGAGAGTGGGAGCCTGGGGTGAGTGTGTGTGTGAGTGGGAGCCTGGGGTGTGTGTGTGTGAGTGGGAGCCTGGGTTGTGTGTGTGTGAGTGGGAGCTTGGGTGTGCGTGTGTGTGAGTTGGAGCCTGGGGTATGTGTGTGTGAGTAGAAGCCTGTGGGTGGGGGCATAGGAGAGAGGGAGCCTGGGGTATGTGTGTGTGTGTGTGAGAGTAGGAGCCTGGAAGATGTGTGTGAAGTGGGAGCCTGGGGAATATGAGAATGGGAGAATGTGAGCTTGGGTGTGTGCAGGGGGAGGAAGAGAATATGAGAGTGAGAGCTTGTGTGTGTTCAAGGGAATCTCTGAAAGAAAGCATGAGCCTGTGTGTGAATGTGTGTGAGGGAAGAAGGGATAAAGGCAGGAGGAGAGAGAAGCAGAAAAAGAAGAGAGACCTTAAAAAAAAAACCAAATAAAAAGGCTTAGGAAAAGACCAACAAGGAAAAAGTGGAAAAATACAAATACAAAGAACAGACAACAAAGGAGAAAAAAAAAGTTTTGAGTTGTTATCGATTTGAATATGCCTTCTTTTGGAATGTGAATTTCTTATATTTTGGTATTTCGCTTTTTCTTTAGGGTTCCACAGTTTGGAGTCTGCATTCTATTTCAGTTTTGTCTGCATGTTTCTGTTTCTAATTTTCTGTATTGGGTAAGAGTCAGTCTGTGTTCTGCTTGTATGTGACTGAAGTGCAGTATTTCTGCTAGTATGTGGCTTCTTTGTAGGATTTGTGCAGTCCAGCTTGTTCTGTTACCCTGGTAGGTGGTGTATTTATGTTCTAGGGGCTGGAGTAGTATTTGCATTTCTGCTTTTTCATAAAGTTGCTGTTTGATTCTTGGGAGACAGTGCTGCGACTGTATGGTATAGCAAGGTTCTTCACAACTCTTTTTTTGCAGGGTTTTGTGTTACTTAACAAAGGGGCGGATTTTAAAAGGCCTGTGCGCGCTGGCGCGCCTAAAGTCCCAGGGCTTTCAAAAAGGGGCGGGAGGGGGCGTGTCCGGGGGCGTTCCCGAAACGACGCGGCATTTCGGGGGCGGGCCCGGGGATGTGGCACCGGCCCGGGGGCGTGGTCGAGGCCTCCGGACCAGCCCCCGGGACCGGAGGACAGAGCGGGGCTGCTGGCCGACGCGCGCAAAGTAGGCGTAACTTTGCCGACAAAGGTAGGGGGGGGATTTAGATAGGGCCGGGGGGGTGGGTTAGGTAGGGGAAGGGAGGGGAAGTTGGGGGGAGGGCGAAGGAAAGTTCCCTCCGAGGCCACTTTGAAATCGGAGCGGCCTCGGAGGGAACAGGCAGCTCGCAATGGGCTCGGCGCGCGCAGGTTGCACAAATGTGCACCCCCTGGCGCGCGCCGACCCCGGATTTTATAAGATACGCGCGGCTATGCGCGTATCTTATAAAATCCAGCGGACTTTTGTTCGCGCCTGGTGCGCGAACAAAAGTACGCGATCGCGCAAATATTTAAAATCTACCCCAAAATGTTTAGCAGTGGAGGTTTTTTTTTGCTGAGGTGACACCAAAATTTGAATATATATATTTTTTTCATGTTGGGTTGTAATGTGAACTGTCCTAGTTCTGCTTTGAACCTATTCTTATGATTATTATAGTTATAGCTATTTTATTGTAGTTATGATGATCTCTCCTATTCTGGGAAGAGGATTGATGAAATAATTGTATTTATTTATTTATTTATAGATTCTTCTATACCGAGGTACGTATAGTTATACATCACTTCGGTTTACAGGGAAATAATAACTTAGCAACAGGCTTTACATATAACAGATAATACAGTAGAACAGATTGTAGAAGAAAGAATTGTAGAAGAAAGAACAACTCTACTGGTACAATTTGCATTTGCATTTGCTTCGGAAAGAGACTTGGTACTAAGTGTTATGAATCTCTGCCCGTGGGTCCCCTCGCGAGCAGGCACTCACCCGTGGTTGCTGCTTCTTTACCCGACGCTGCCGGACGCCACCATCGGGCCTCCCCGCGCGGCCGGAGCCGCGGTCTCACTTTCTCCTGAGGCCCAGTGCCCGTCCAGCAAGCCTCCTCTTCACTGCGGCCGGAGCCACGGACTTTGACGCTCCCATGCGGCACGGAGCTTCCACTGACATCACCTTCTCTTCGCAGCGTGAAGGCCGAATCCCCGGGCCGGATTAGCGGCTGGAGCTGCCCCCGGGGTCTCCTGCAGCGGCTGGGGCCGCTGCCGGCATCGGGCCTGCTCCTCAGGCCCAGCCCTGCATCTCTGGCTCTGTGCGTCGGTGCAGGCTGCTGTCCGCGGTCCTGCACAGCTTCCTGCTCTCTCTTAGGCGCCGGCGCGCGCCTCTCTTCAAGATTTAAAGGGCCAGACACAGGAAGTGTGCTGGCCCCACCTTTAATGGGACTTCCTGTACCAGCCCTATAAAAGGGCTGCTCCTTTACTCAGTCTTGGCCTTGCATCGGAATTACTTCACTCTGGAGGCTCCTGCCTGCCAGAGCTCCATCAGGTCTTCTTCGTCTTCTCCATGGAGTTCTTCGTCTCGTTTCGTCATGTCACGTTGCCTGAGGTCCCCATCCTGGTGTCTCGTCTTGGTCTTCTGCTTCCTGAGGTTCCAAGTTCCTTGATGTCCTGCTCCTGTGTCTTCGTCTTCAGTGCTCCTGAGCCTTCTGGTCCTGTAGGCCGGGGGTCCCTCAGATGATATCTTGCCCGAGCTTGGACTAGCCTGCAGGTGAACTGGTGTCCTGTGCTCCTGAGCCGTCATGTCCTGCCAGCCATTGGTGGAGCTTCGGATGACATTGGCTCCGTCATTGGAGTTCTGCTTCGACTGGATCCTTCCCTGAGCTCGTCCCGTTCTCAGCGTGGTCTGTGACCAGCCTCCTTGGGCTGTGTAGGACGCGCAGTGAGACAGGGTGGCCTGCAACTCAGTTCTGCGGGTGAACTGAGTAGGGTGCCCTGAGAGACAGTGCCAACGTCCTTCCGCCCTGCTTCTCGTCTCGTCTGGACTTCGTCAAGTTTCTTGTCTCGTCCTGGATGCCGTTGCATCACTCTTGGTATCATGTCAACGTTCCTGATGTCGTCGCATCGACCCTGGTCCGGGATGCCGTCGAATCGACCATTGGTCCGTGATGTCTTCGCATCAGCCTTGGTGTCATGACTTCATCCGCGATGCTGTTGCATCGACCCTGGTGTTATGTCTTCAGCTACCTTGGTGTCTTGTCTTGTGCCAGCCCTCGTCTCTGATGCCATCTGCATCAGCCTTGGTGTCAAGTCCTCGTCCGCGATGCCGTTGCATCGATCCTGCTGTCATGTCTTCGTGTCAAGGCCCATCTGCCCTCGTCCTCAGGCCAGGCCTACTGCTCCATGCTGTTCCATGCAGCAGGTCCGAAAGGGCTCGGAATGGTCGGAGGACCATTCATCTTCCAACATCATCTGTTGTTGGCCATGGGAGCTTGCAGGCCTGGTGGAGGATAAGACAGTCAGCCATGGTGGAACACGCCGTCAACCCTCGGTTCAGTCCTGAATCCGTCTGGGGTCGGGATGAGGCCCAAGGGCACACGAAAACAACCCGATGCAACACTAAGAACTTACTTTCGCAATCAAGCCCAAAATTTCTATGGATATCAGATTAGAATATTTCCGGATATAACAAAAAGCACACAGATAGAGGAAAAAATTTATTTCAATGAGAGAAGAGGTTTGTCAAGAGGTGCCAAATACATACTTCATTTTCCATGCAAACGTATTGTTGATTTTCAGAATTCTAAGTATATTTTTGTAGAACCTGAACAACTGACTCGACTCCCATTCCTAAATATAAGCCCACGGGGGCATGGGTTAACTAAATGGTTAATGGAAGTTTGATTATTAATTTCTTATTACTGCTTTATTTACACTTTGGTCTCCCAATTTCCTATAATTAAAGACATATATTGTCTGAATGGGAGAATCCCCTAAATATTGTTTCTTTTTCTTTTGTTCTTCTGTTATTAATATGATGTCTGATAATTCTGAGAACTTTGTTTTGTAATATATTTGTAAAACTTCAATAAATAATAAATTAAAAAAAAAGAACAGTGAGCTACGAATCAGGAAAGCCAGTGTTCATATCCTACTGCTGCTCATTGTACTTGAGGCAAGTGACTTGTGCAAGGTTCCAAACTTGGGGCCTCATTTACTAAGCATTTTTCCCTTGAATGCAGAATGGGAGAAATGCCTTAGTAAATCAGGCCCTTAGAGTGTAAACTCTCTGGGGATAGGTAAATAACTACAGTACCTGAATGTAATCCTCTTTAAAGTGTCAAAGTGGAATATAATAAATTTGTTTATTCATATTGTATCATGCCTTTATATTGGTAGCTCAGGGTGAGTTACATTCAGGTGCCATAGGTAATTTGTTTTCATGGTGCTAAATAGAATGTGAGTTTGTGGTGAAGTTTCCCCAATTATCAGCACTTTTATATGGCCTTTCCTTTTTTTTTTTTTTTTTGTCAAAATCTTTTTTATTGGCAGTATCAGATAAGTAACAACCGTAGAACACGGAAAACAGTGGAACAGTATACACCAAGAGAACCAATACCAACGAAGGGAAACAGTAACAGGTAGATAAGGCACCGGTACAGTTACTACCCAGTACTCCATAACATTTTGTGTTTACATGGGTAAGGGGTTCCACGCGGGTACCCTCAACCCCCCCCCCCTCAAACCCACCCCTCAAACATTTCTCACTCATCCTTCATTCACTCCTCAATCATAAACCCCCCCTCCCCCCCTTTGGAACAGTCCAGTCTGAAGTACGTATATCCATTCAGTCGAAGTTCGTCCTGCAGCTCCGCAGGCAAGGCCAACACACAGGCATTCCAACAAGCACAGTATATTTTATCCAGGGGCCGATGCCCCAGTGAACACGCCATTCGTTCCAGTAGGGCCATGTCGGCCATACGCCTGGCCCAGGCAAGGTAGGAAGGTCCGCGGCCAGGGTCCAACCAGTCCGCCAACACTGTGCGACATGCCAACATAACCGCCGCCCTTTCAAAACGTGTCTTGGAGCCGCAGCCCAGTAATGTGCCCGGGACGGAGCTGCTGATCAGTATCAGCCCCGTAAGGCTGGTGGTGGCTCCCGTACACAGATCAATCACAGTCATTATGGCAGTCCAGAACGCTTGTAAAGAGGGGCAGGCGAACAGCTTATGGGCTAAGGTCCCAACTTGTAATCCACATTTAGGACACATGGAGGTGTGGGTAAGCCGCATTTGATTTCGACGGACATCATCGCAGTAGAGCCAGTGCAGGATTTTGAATTGCACTTCCTGAAGTCCAATATCTGGGAGACTCCTTCGAAGGCGCACAAACAGCGCCAGCATTTGAGCCCCAGTCACAGGTGTGCCAAGCGCTTCCATCCATCGGTCCGCCAAATGAGATGTTCTGTCAATGTCACGAAGTTTCTGTCCCGCAGTCTTCCATCCAGTGATAGTGTTGGCGATATACGCTGTATCGAAAAAGGCATTGGCAAACTTGACTTCCTCCGCCAGGTCGGCTGGAGTCCACTGTTGAGAACGGATGTAATGTCTGGCCTGGAGGAAGGCATAAAACTGCTTCGAAGGAAGATTATAAGTCCATTGTAACGTGGCAAAGTCCAACAATTGACAGTCATTAGCCTCATACATGTGATAGATAAACAGCCCAAGATAAACAGCCCAAGAATGAAAAATAGCCCCACTGTCCCGACCCGGCAAGAAATCCAAATTCCGTACCAAGGGGAGTAGTAGCGACCGAGACCCTGGGCACGGATGTAGTCGCCGCCACCAGGACCAGGCCTTGATACAGGGGTGCAGAAAGACCGTGGGGTAAGGTACACCAGTGCGGTCCACTGCTCGGGATTGCAAGATACTCACAGGAGAAAAAGGGGCAGACATGCGCATTATCATGCCTGCCGCACAGAACCGATAAGTGCCTGTTAACCATTCCCCTATAAACCTCAACTGGCAGGCCACATTATACAAGCGGAAGTCTGGCATGTTGAACCCTCCCCGCTCCCTCGGCAACTCCAAGGCAGAATAGGGCAACCGCGCACGCTTCCCCCGCCACAGAAACTTTTGTATACTGGAGCGCAAGCGCCGTATATCCATCCCTGTCAGCCAGCAAGGAATCATGTGAAGTACATACAGCAATTTGGGCACCACTACCATTTTTATCAACGCACATCTGCCAAAAAGAGATAATGGGAGGGAAATCCATGCGTTTAATTGAGCGCATAACTTCTCTATACAGGGGGTGATATTTAAAGCATATAGTTTCTTCAGATCCCTGGGAACCCAAATCCCCAAATATTTCAACCGTGCCGGAGCCCATTGAAAGGGGAAAGGACCCCCCCACGTGGTCGGCAAACAGTCAGTAAGGGCCAACGCCTCCGACTTAGAGTAATTAATACGTAAGCCAGCAACCAGATGAAACTGGTCAAATAACTGGACGATCACTGGAACACTATCTCGCGGCTTGCCGACAAACAACAGAATATCGTCAGCAAATAGTGCGATCTTCAGGGGATACCCTCCCACACTGATGCCACAAACCTCCCTGTCTCCCCGTAAACGAATGGCCAAAGGCTCCAAGGCCAAGACAAACAGCAGGGGAGACAGGGGGCAGCCTTGCCTAACACCACACCGGATAGGAAATTCCTCCATAGGGATTCTGTTTAACAAAATAGTTGCACTAGGGTTGCTATAAAGGACAGACAGCCAGCGAAGGTAGGGACCAGTGAACCCATATTTCCCTAAAACCCAAAACAGGTAATCCCACGATATCGAGTCAAACACTTTTTCAGCGTCAAGACTCAGTATCAAGGCCTCCTTCTGGGATTGATAGCTAAGAGCGGCAAGAAGACGGCGAATGTTTCACACTCCCTGTCTGCCCTTCACAAACCCTGTTTGGTCCTCCTGCACCAGTGCCGGGAGGAGGTCTTGTAAACGGGCGGCAAGGACAGAAGACAAAATCTTAATGTCCACATTAATCAATGAGATGGGCCTATACGACCCCACCTCCAGGGGATCTTTTCCCGGTTTAGGGAGGACCACTATGACTGATCTGTTAGCAGGCTCCGAAAGAGGGATAGCCTCCAACAAATTGTTAAAGTAAGCCTGTAACGGGGCCAAGACAGGAAAACCCAACATTTTATAATACTCCGACCCAAACCCATCTTGTCCTGCTGCTTTACCCAGTTTAAGATGTTGTATAGCTGAGTATATTTCTTGGGTAGTAATAGGACTATTTAAGCCCAGGAGATCCTCTGGCTGTAGCCTTGGCCTCGGCAGCCCCTGAAAAAGGCTCTCCGCCTGTGCCCCCCCCATGGGTTTAGTTCCATAAAGTTGGGTGTAGTACGATAAAAAGCGGGCCGCTATCGCTTCCTGACCTGTCCGATGGACTCCCTGGCCATCCCGGAGACCAGAAACCACCATCTTCAGTCCCCGCGGCCGCACCAAATGCGACAAAAACCTTCCAGTCTTGTTGCCGTAGTGATGTAATTGATAACGATAATATCGAAGGGATTTGGACGCTCGCAAGTGTAAAAGATTATTTAAAGCAATACGAGCCGATTCAAGAGAGGCCTTAGCCTCAGGCGTCATGGAGTCTGCATGCAAAAGCTGAGCTGCCTTCAGGCGAGCCGTGAGCCGGAGGATCTCCGCATTTCGTAGCCTATTTTGCCGGGCCACATAAGCTATGATGGCCCCCCTCATCACCGCTTTCCCGGCTTCCCATACTGTACCCGGGCCTACGTCAGGGGTACAATTATTAGCCACATACTCTGCCCAATTATCCTGCAGATAAGTTTTAAAAGCAGGATCCCAGTAAAGATCCGGTCTCATACGCCAAGAGAATGGTAGATGGGCCGTGGACCCCCAGCAAAAAGTCATAGTAATCGGGGCATGATCCGTCAGTGCAATAGGTTCAATAGAGGCCGCTAGCAAGTGGGGGAAACAGCGTTCAGAGAGTAACAGATAATCTAAGCGGGAATACGTGTTATGTGGATGGGAGTAAAAGGCAAAGTCCCTGTCCTGAGGGTGTAGGACCCGCCACGCGTCTATAAGCTGCAGCTCTTGGCAAAGTAGATTAACCCCCTTAGTCCCATCAGCCGCGGAAACCAGTTTGGGGGGTTTAATATCTATACTTTTGTTCGCCACTACATTAAAGACACCGCCTACTATGAAATCATGGTCCTGGAAATCCATCAACAGACGCAATAAAGCATTGAAAAACCCCGGAGAGTACACATTCGGGGCATAGACGTTACAAAAGACCACTTTTTTTGGATCCAAAGTGCCCGCCACCAGGATATAACGCCCATCTGCATCCTGACAGGCCCGGGTAAGTTGAAAGGGCAAATTTTTGTGGATGAGGATGGCAACTCCCCTCTTCCACCTATTAAAGGAGGAATAATAACATTGGCCCACCCAATCACGTCTTAATTTAGCATGTTCCGCATCTCCCAGATGGATTTCTTGAAGGAAAGCCTCCTGCGCCTTCAAACGTTTAAACAGCGCATTTAACTTAGTACGCTTTATTGGGGAATGGATTCCGTCTACATTGAGAGAGATTAATTTAACCTGGGTCATGAGAAAAATGAAAGGACAAGCTTAAGCCCAGAAGCCCCGTAGGGTTCCAAGAAACAATCTGCTGAAAGTCTCCACGGCCTCCCAGCCTAGGCCGCAGGGACTTAAAAAGGGTGAAGCATACAGAACATATTAAACCCACAGTACGAATACACTTCGTTAGAGACCATTCGATATCCCCTTCCTCACTCATCCCCCCCCCCTTACATTCACAGTCACTGAACCCCACAAACATACCCCCAACCATACCAAAGCCCACCTCAACTCCCAGGAACGGGGTCCCGACCTGCTTCTACAAGTGCCGGGGTTCCCCACCCCCAGCCCCACCCGTCCCCCAACCAAGACCAAGTGCTCCCCACAACACAGCAACAGTGCCCAAACAGCGGTCCCCCAGGAAAAGTTAGATCTCTTCACGGTCCGTATGGGGGATGTGAGAATGTCAGTATATCACGGGGCAGAAATTGAACACATCAAACAGCTAACCATCAGACCAATGTGTGGTATAATCAGAGTGATCTGGCACTGAGGGCAGTCCAAGACACACTGAGGTGAGAGAATCCATCCAGGGGCCCAAAACAGTCCTCAAGATCAATAATAGAATCGGAGCAACATCTCCCAGATGAAAGAGCTCCTGGTCACTCAGCAGCGCCAGGCGGCATCGAAGCCAGAAATCTGTCCGCTTCGGGTTTGGAGAGAAGAAACGTGGTTTGATTGTTATGATGCACCCTCAACTTTGCAGGGTATAGCAAGGCAAACCTAATGCCACGCTGATGGAGTGCCGTGCAGGCCGGAGCCAACAGCTTCCGTTGCGCTGCTGTGCCAGCAGAAAAATCATTAAATAGCAGCAGCCGGCTACCCGAATGCTCCAATTTCTCCTGCTGTCGGTACGCCCTGAGAAGCTGGGTTTTATGATGCCAGTTTAATATGCGGGCCATAACGGGCCTCGGCCGGCTCTGTCCCTCCCTCAGCGGGCCTACTCGGTGCACCCGTTCACATTGCAGGTGCTCTCCCGCCAAGTCCAAGCCCACCTGATTAGGGAGCCAGTCCTCAACTATGGAGCGGAGTTCAGCTTCAGTAATTGATTCGGGCAGGCCGATGATTTTTAAATTATTCCTTCTTCCACGATCCTCCTGTTCCTCCATTTTAGCTAACAGGTCTTTTTGCCGGTCCCGCAGCTCATCCACGTGGCGTTCCGAGACAGCCATTCTGTCACCCAGATCTGAGAGGGTATGTTCAGCAACGTCCAGCCGCTTGGAGTGCCCTTCAACTGCCGTTTTAATGTCTTCTATTGCCGATTGTAATTTAATAAGCCGGTCGTCCAGGGCCTCCGTAACGCTGTACGAAATTTTTTGCAGGGCTCCCTCCGAAATTTCTGCCAAAACAGGCTCAGCATGGGCGGGTGTCTCTGTGGCCGGCGCTCAGTTCTTCCTCTAGTGCCAGTGCGGCGCATTCCACGCCCGGCAGGCACGGAAGCTGGGTTAGGGGCACTTCCCACAGCTGTCGGGGGAGTCCGAGGGGCCCAAGGTAGCGGCAAAAGTGATTAAATTCGCTGAATTTTGAGTGGGGCCGCGGAGCTCTATCCCCCTGCTTCCGTCTCGGCTTCCGTCATCGCCGGAAGTCCTATATGGCCTTTCCTTATCTTCCTGTTAGGCCAATCCTTACAAATGGGAATTTTCCTAGCGTGTAGCAGATGGACTCAGGACCAATGGGTATAGTGTACTCCTGATAGCAGTTGGAGACGAATCAGATTTCAATCTGACATCAGCCCTAGTACATATACCCCTGCAGGAAGTACAGCTCTTCAGTATTTTCCGTCTCCATAGCAGTTAGGGACTCTATGCATGCTAGCATAGCGTTAGAGTAAATTTTACCAAAGAAATCCAAATTAAGAAGAAATCTTACCTCTACAGACAAGCCCCGCTCTCCTGCGGAGACACCTCCCCCAATCAAGATTCCCGAGGTGATTTCCGCGATCCCTTGGAGGTGAGCCTTGGTCTGGTGGCCGACGCTCGGCGGGGACTTAGCCCCCCGACATTGGGTGAGACTGAGAGGCAGCGGGTGTAACCTTGAGCGTGGCAGTGAAGGTATTTTCCCTCTCCCCCCCCCTCCCCCGCAGCCGGAGACCGCCCGGAACGAAACCGGGAAGCGCCGGGACAAGGTAAGGTAGAAATCTATTTAAAAGTCTCCGGTCTCCGAAGCTCGAGGAGACGCACAGGTCGCCAGCCGGGACCAGTGCCACCGGGTTGATCGGCCCTAGCAGGGCTAGACCCCGGTCAGATCCGAGGGTCCTCCCATGTGGAGACCCTCCGAGGTGGTCGCCATTTTGTCCACGTGGTCGCAGTCACCATTTTGGCCCTGTTCACCGCCCTATCCGCCGTCTCGATCTATGCGCACAGAGGCGTGCCGTGCGCACAAATAGCTTGTGCGCACAACTTCGCGCGCACAAGCGAAGCGCATAGTCACACGCTCACTGTGCTGGGCGCATAACTTCGACCCGTGCGCTCAACAGCGCGCATATCGCTCTGCATGCGTGCAGTAAACCTACATGCACATCTTCGCGCACTGGAGCGCACAACTGTATTGTACGCACACAAACCATGGCTCCACCTGAAAATAAGCTCAAAGCTCAGGGCCTTTGCCCAGCATGCCACATTAGAGCTGCACAGCATGAGGAGGCCACAGCCTTGTGTAGGATGAAAGCCTCAGATTCAATAATCTTCTTGAATTCATTAGTTATATATCGACTAAGAATATAATGTGATCATATAAAGAGCTGTATGAACTTGTTTGCCTTTGCTAGTGGAGTTCTGCTATCGCGAATGCTTCAAGATGCAACATAAGAGATCATACAGCTCTTTATATGATCACATTATATTCTTAGTCGATATATAACTAATGAATTCAAGAAGATTATTGTAAGCCCCTGAGGCAGCCGTTTTGAAACGGCGAAACTCGGCCAGAGTCGGGCTACCCTTGTGTCTCCACTGCAATAAAGGATTGTTTTAAGACTACAGGCATCTATTTCTTTTCTTTCATCCTGACGGCTATTATAGATCGCCTTCCTTCGTGCTTTTTGGGTCCACAGCCTTGTGTATACAGTGTGAAGAGGCCCTAGAGGACCCAACTCATGGCCCTCCCCAGCTGGTACCAGACCCCAGCCTCTCGAGCGGTACGCTGGACCTAGCATCACACAGTGGGACAGTGGGACCCCCCTTCAAACGGGGTTCCCCAGGGACACGGTGCCCCCTAGTCTAGACCCAGCTTCTATCTCCTGGGTGGAATTCTTCAAAGGTCTGCATACCTTCATCCACATGCAACCGGGGCCTCCTACAATGCGGTCACAGGCACCACCAGAGGACCTCAACATGCCAGGACCCTCTATGCCCAGGGAAGTGATCCCACTGCCCAGAAGGGCAGTGGGATCACAGATGAGGAGTCAGATGAGGAGTCAGAACCCCTGGAGGAAGGGGAACTCCCTCCGGGGACAGAACCCCATCGAACCAAGAGACGCTTCTTCACCAAGGACGAACTTCCAGAGCTTGCCATCCCGGCCACAAGTGCCTCGGGGGAACCTAAGCCGAACCCACTTTTGGAGGGACTTCATCAGACCTCCCACCATTTCCCACTATTACAAGCCGTACAGCAACTAATTGACCTGGAATGGGAGGCCCCAGAAACCACGTTCAAAGGGGGCCGGGCTCTGGCAGCCATGTACCCTCTGGACCCTGCCGCCAAAGATCTCCTGGCATGTCCAAAAGTGGATGCCACGGTCTGCGTGGTCTCGAAGCACACTACTATCCGATGGAGGGAGGAGCAGCACTCAAGGATGCTCAATACAGACATCTGGAATCTATCCTCAATCAGCCCTTTGACGTCCCGGCTATGTCTTTACAGATCGTGGCCTGCTGTGGTGACACACGCCTGCTTAGCACAGACCAGGAACAACACTCGTGGGGAAGCCCTGGAACCAGCCATATCATTCCTCGCAGACTCCGCTTCAGATCTGGTACACACAGCAGCTAGAGGAGTCTCATCTGCCGTGGCAGCCAGAAGACAAATCTGGCTCCGAAACTGGTCAGCCGACGCATCCTCCAAAATGCGACTCACAAGGATGTCTTTCAAGGGAACACTCCTGTTCGGAAGTGAACTAGAGAAATTAGCCAACAAGTGGGGCGAGTCCCCACTGCCGCGGCTACCGGAGGACAGGAATAAGAGAAACCAGCAATCCTTCCCCCAGACCTCCAGGAGCAGAGGATCACAGCGCTTCAACCCATATAGAAGCTCATATCAAGCGGCCCGCCCCGCAGGCCGGAGCCAGTCCTTTCGGAACAAGCACAATAAAAGGGGAGCCAGCTCAGGCCCAGGCCCCAGCCGTACCCCACAATGAAAATCAGCCGACCCGTCCAAAGGAAGAAGCCATAGGGAGCAGATGTGCCCTATTCTACCAAAGATGGGTCGAGATAACTTTGGACAAGTGGGTCCTATCCATCATTCGAGAGGCATATTACCTGGATTTCCACCACCTCCCTCCGGACAAGTTTGTGGAATCCCCCTGCCATGACCCTTCCAAGAGGATGGCAGTGGAAGCTACACTGACCAGATTGCTACCCTTAGAGGCTATAGCACCGGTGCCTCCACAACAAATAAATACTGGACATTATTCCATCTATTTTATCGTCCCCAAGAAAGAAGGAACGTTCAGACCCATCCTGGACCTCAAGGCGGTCAACTGTCACCTGAAGATTCCTCGCTTCCGCATGGAAACCCTACACTTGGTAATAAGGGCATACAACCGGTAGAGTTCCTTACATCCCTGGATCTGTCGGAAGCCTACCTACACATTACAATCCATCAAGAGCATCAGCGTTTTCTATGCTTCTTGATCCTGGATCGTCACTAAGAGTTCCAGGCACTACCGTTCGAGTTAGCCACTGCACCCCGGACATTCACCAAGATCATAGTGGTGGTGGCAGCAACACTGAGGAAGGAAGGAATCCGTGAGCACCCTTATCTAGACGATTGGCTGATCAGGGCGAAATCCCCAGAGGAAAGTCACCAGGTAACCAACAGAGTCAAAACTCTACTGGAGAGCCTCGGGTGGGTGGTCAACACAAACAAGAGCTGCCTGCAGCCCTCCCAATCTCTAGAATACTTGGGAGTCTGGTTCGACACCAAACAAGACAAGGTCATCCTGACACCGACAAGGAGATCAAAACTGATGACCCAGTTACGAACCTTGTTGAGCGAACCTCGCCCTACAGCATGGGATTACCTACAAGTTCTCAGTCTCATGGCATCCACACTGGAGGTAGTCCCATGGGCACGGGCTCACATGAGACCCCTACAATGCTCACTACTATCACGATGGAATCCATTGTCCCAGAACAACACTGTATGGCTTCAGCTCCTGGACAGAGTTCGGGCCCAACTATGATGCTGGCTACAAGAAGCCCATCTGAGCCAGGGAATGAGACTATCCTCCCCAACCTGGATCCTACTCACCACGGATGCCAGCCTAAAAGGATGGGGAGCACACTGCCAGGAGCTAACCGCCCAAGGGCAATGGAACAAAGAAGAGTCGGGATGGAATATCAATCGCCTAGAAGCCTGGGCAGTCAGACTAGCCTGCCTAAGGTTCGGTCACAGACTCCGAGGCAAAGCAGTCAGAGTAATGTCGGACAACGCCACAACAGTGGCCTACATCAACCGTCAGGGAGGTACCAGAAGCCAACAGGGTGTCCCTGGAAATAGACACCTTAATGTCATGAGCGGACGTGAATCTTCAAGAGATCTTGGCTGTCCACATTGCCGGGAAAGACAATGTCACAGCGGACTACCTCAGCAGAGAGAATCTAGATCTAGGAGAATGGAAACTGTCAACCACAGCATTCCAATTGATAGTAAACCATTGGGGAACAGCAACCATGGACCTCCTGGCAAGCCGGTCCAACGCCCAGGTACCCAGTTTCTTCAGCCGCAGGCGGGAACCCCAGTCCCAGGGAATCGATGCCATGGTACAGACCTGGCCACAGGAGACTCTATTATATGCCTTCCCGCCATGGCCCCTATTGGGCGCGATCATCCACAAGATAGAACACCACAGGGGGCCAGTACTTCTAGTGGCCCTGGACTGGCCAAGAAGACCATGGTATGCAGACATGCGAAGACTGCTGGCAGGGAACCCCCTGCCGCTACCTCCACAAGAGACCTGCTCCAACAGGGGTTGATCCTCCACGAGGATCCAACTCGATTCTCTTTTACAGTCTGGCCATTGAGAGGACTCGCCTAAGGAGGAGAAGGTACTCGGGGGCAGTAATTGACACCCTACTCCAAGCACGCAAGTTCTCCACATCCCTAACATAGAGAAGGATTTGGAGAGTATTCGAATCCTGGTGTAAGGACCACGACATCATACCACACTCAGTCAAAATTCCTACGATTTTGGAATTCCTACAGAATGGACCACAGAAGGGATTGTCCCTCAACTCTATCAAGGTACAGGGTGGCGGCCCTGTCATGTTATGGAACCAAGAGCGGCAGCATAGCCTCTCACCCGGATGTCTCCTGCTTCCTGAAAGGAGTCAAGCACTTCCGACCACCCCTAAAGTGGCTGGTGCCTCTTTGGAACCTCAACCTGGTCCTAGATTTCCTTGCAGGAACCTCCTTCAGACCTCTCCACGGCCTGTCTCTCCGACTATTAACATTGAAGACAGTCTTCCTGCTGGCAGTCTGTTCAGCTCGTTGTATATCTGAACTACAAGCACTGTCCTTCCGGGAGCCGTTCCTCAGACTCACCCCGGGATCCATCCAGTTATGCACAGTTCCGTCGTTCCTCCCCAAAGTGGTGTCTCACTTCCATCTCAACCAAACCATCTCGCTACCATCACCAGATGAGCATAAGAATTCGGAAGAGGCTCGAAGTCTGACGTCTCAACGTCAGCAGGCTCCTAGTCTGATACCTGGAAGGGTTGGAATCCGTACGAAAGACGGACCATCTATTCGTCCTTCACAGCGGGAAGAAGCAGGGGGAAGCGGCCTCGCGAGCAACCATAGCCCGCTGGATCAAAGAAGTCATCAAGGTGGCCTACGTGGAAGCAGGCAAGCCACTGCCTTTACAAGTCAAGGCCCATTCTATTGAGCCCAGGCAGTGTCCTGGGTGGAAACCAAGATGCTGTCACCCGCCGAGATCTGCAGGGCGGCGACATGGTCCTCCATTCACACCTTCTCCAGGTTTTACCGCCTGGATGTTCAGGCTTGGGAGGACACAGCATTTGCAAGGGCAGTACTAAGTGGTTCACGGGCAGCCTCCCACCCGGTTCAGGAGTAGCTTTTATACATCCCATTGGTCCTAAGTCCATCTGCTACACGCTAGGAAATGGAGAAATTACTTACCTGATAATTTTGTTTTCCTTAGTATAGACAGATGGACTCAGCATCCCACCCATGGCTGCCTTTACTCATGGAATTCGCGGGGGACATCCCCGGGAGCGAGTGATTCAAGGGTAAGCCATGCTTTTCTTCATCTAGGACACCCATCCTACCGGGTGTCGACGTTTTTCGGTTGAGGGCACTGGCAGTCTCCAGCTATAGCCAATTCAACCAGTTCAAATTAATCAAGTTAACCAAGTTATAAAGTTAATCAAGTTATTCAAATTAGTCAGTCACACATATATCAACAATGCTTTTCGAGGAGAATACTGAAGAGCTGCACTTCCTGCAGGGGTATATGTACTAGGGCTAACGTCAGATTGAAATCTGATCCGCCTCCAACTGCTATCAGGAGTACACTATACCCATTGGTCCTGAGTCCATCTGTATACACTAAGGAAAATGAAATTATCAGGTAAGTAATTTCTCCATTATCTCTCCATAGCTGTCAGAGACCGTTTAGTTTATTACATTTAATAAATCGCCTTTCTGAACATTAAATCAAAGCAATGTATATAAAAAGAAAATTTGTCCAATATATAAATAATGAATATCAGTTTTATAACAATCTAAAATATTAAATAATTAACATTAAATGTATACAAAATAAAACTAAGTAATCCTAGAAATAGTTCATCATAATAAGAAAGCAAAAAAAAAATAAAAAATTAAATCATGTTAAGAAGGCTTGAAAGGAGAATCTAAAATTATCAGGAACCTTCAAATGTCATAAATTCTAGAAAAAAAGCCAAGATTTTAACCCCTTCATGAATTTCAGCAAATCTTTCTCTATAAATTCAATTGGAAGAATGTTCCATGGAGCTAAGTAGGAAAAGCGTGTTTGCCAAATGTGCTCTAACCGGATTTCTTAGGGAGATGGTAATCTAAGAAGTTTCTGCTGAGATGAACACAAAGATCTAGTGGGTTGATCAGAGACTAAGACCTTTGATAAATATGGTGAGGTGCTCCATCGAAGGGCTGTGAAGGT
The DNA here is from genome assembly GCF_901001135.1 of Rhinatrema bivittatum. Taxonomy (NCBI): domain Eukaryota; kingdom Metazoa; phylum Chordata; class Amphibia; order Gymnophiona; family Rhinatrematidae; genus Rhinatrema; species Rhinatrema bivittatum. The sequence goes on along the minus strand of NC_042615.1, from coordinate 400,227,739 downwards.
TATACAGTCGACTTTGAAGATGATGCGACTGTGTGACCTCATCCCTGGCTATAAAGGAGATGTGGCCTTAGGCCAGGAGTCAGCATCAAGTGGCACACTAGAGCATTTTGATTGGCAGCTGAGTTGTTGCATCAGGAAGGGATTCCATGCTGAGAACCCCTCTTCTCACTTCATAACTGTGGCGGCACAGGGATAACTTGCCTGCAGGGTTACCAATCCCTGCAGGCTGAAGAAACAACTGCTGCAGCATGAAAAAGGCTGGGGGCCCTCCGTTAAAAATATTGTTGGTGACCATGCTACCTTTTCCTTCACAAAAAAGCATTGATGACAGTAGGACAACTCCTCCCCCTCCAGATCCCTTAACTCACCCACTGCTATCCTAAAACAGGAGGAGGAGGAGGGCAGGGCCTTGCAGCTGCTCAGGCGCTTCCTCACTCCTACCCTGCAAGGGCCTGATTGGCATGCTTAGAACCATGTACAGATGGTGTGCTTAGAACCAATTGCAAGGCCCTATTCTCCTTCTCCTGTTTTAGGATAGCAGCAGGTGAGTGAATGGGGACCATCAGGGAGGGGGAACGAGTAAACTAGAGAACAAAGTGGAGAGGGAATTAATGAACGGGTGGGGAGAGGAAGAGGAGGAGTGAATGGACCGGGAATCACCAGGGGAGGGAAGGGAAGGAGTGAAAAGACTGGGAATCGTTGTGGGGAGGGAAGAAGTGAATGAACTGGATATTGCCATGGTGGGAGCCTTGGTGTCTTTATTGGTCTCAAGTCTATTTCACCTCACATGTGATCAACCCTCATGCTCCTCTCCTGGGGCCATCCAGCATGTATGTGAATGAATGTAAGAGAGAAGGAGAGTGTATGTGTTTGTGATTGTGATTGTATGTGGGGGAGAGAGAGAGCATGCGTGTGTGTGATTTCATGTGGGAGAGAGAGAGCTTGTGTGTGTGATTGCATGTGAGGGAGAGAGAGCGTGTGTAATGATTCTGACCTCTAGGCAGTGTCCCCACCAGCAAAAGTCCCTACTGAGCAATGCTTCCTTGAAGGTACCATGATTCAGCGAGATCCATCCCACAGAGGCCTCGGCTCCTTGCTTTGGCCAAACTTGCTTTGTTACTCTGTGGCCCTAATGCCCTCTTGCTTTACCTTCCATTGGGATCTCCTTGGCCTCCTCTCCACCGCCTAGAAGCCCCACCCTCAGGGACACGGACAACTCAGACGACTATTTAGAACCCCTGGAGGAAGGGGAACTCCCCCCAGCTCCCGGACAAGGTTCAGACCCAACTACGATTGTGGCTACAAGAAGGCCATCTGAGCCATGGGGTGAGGCTATCCTCACCGTCCTGGATCCTGCTCATCACAGACGCCAGCCTACGGGGATGGGGAGCACACTGCCAGGAGCTAACCGCCCAGGGGCAATGGAACAAAGAAGAGTCAGGATAGAACATCAATCGCTTAGAAGCACGGGCAGTCAGACTGGCCTGCCTACGGTTCACAGACTCCGAGACAAATCAGTCAGAGTCATGTCGGACAACGCCACAACAGTGGCCTACAGGAGGAGCCAGATGCCAACAGGTGTCTCTGGAAATAGACCCCATAATGACGTGGGCGGAAGCGAACCTTCGAGAAATCTCGGCCGTCCACATCGCTGCAGATTACCTCAGCAGAGAAAGTCTAGACCCAGGAGAATGGAGACTGTTGACCACAGCATTCCAGTTGATAGTAAGCCTTTGGGGAACACCAACCATGGACCTCCTGCCAAACTGGTCAAACGCCCAAATGCCCAGCTTCTTGGCCGCAGACGGGAACCTCAGTCCCAGGGAATCGATGCCCTGGTACAAACCAGGCCACAGGAAACTCTATTATTCGCCTTCCCACCGTTGCCCCTATTGGGCGCAATCATCCACAAGATAGAACACCACAAGGGACCAGTATTTCTAGTGGCCCCGGACTGGCCAAGAAGGCCGTGGTACGCAGACATGCGAAGGCTACTGACAGGAAGCCCTCTCCTGCTGTCGCCACACAGATGTCTACTCCAACAAGGGCCAATCCTCCAGGAGGACCCAGCTCGATTCTCTCTTACGGACTGGCCATTGAGAGGACTCGCCTGAGGAAGAGCGGATACTCGGGGGCAGTAATTGACACCCTGCTCCGAGCACGCAAGTTCTCCACATCCCTAACATACATAAGGATTTGGAGAGTATTCGAAGCCTGGTGTGAGGACCACGACATCATCCCATGCTTAGTCAAAATTCCCACAATTTTGGAATTCCTACAAAACGGCCTACAGAAAGGATTGTCTTTCAACCCCATCAAGGTACAGGTGGCCGCATTGTCATGCTACGGAAGCAAGAGTGAGGACGGTAATCTAGCCTCTCACCCAGATGTCTCTCGCTTCCTGAAGGGAGTCAAGCATATCCGACCACCCCTAAAGTGGCCGGTGCCTGGTCCTAGACTTCTTAGCAGGAGCTTCCTGGGCGGAAACCAAGATGCTGTCACCCACCGAGATATGTCGGGCGGCGACATGGTCCTCCATCCATACCTTCTCCAGGTTCTACCGCCTGGATGTTCAGGCTCGAGAGGACACAGCATTTGCAAGGGCAGTACTAAGTGGGCCTCGGGCAGCCTCCCACCCGGTTCGGGAGTAGCTTTTATACATCCCATTGGTCCTGAGTCAATCTGCTACAAGCTAGGAAATGGAGAAATTACTTACCTGATAATTTTGTTTTCCTTAGTGTAGACAGATGGACTCAGCATCCCACCCACGGCTGCCGTCATTCATGGAATTCTCGGGCAACATCCCCGAGAGCGAGTTATTCACGGGTAAGCCAAGCTTTCCCTCCAATTAGGACACCTATCCTACCGAGTGTCGACGTTTCTTGGTTCAGGGCACTGGCGGACTCCAGCTATAACCAATTCAAGCAGTTCAAGTTAATCAAGTTAACAAAGTTATAAAGTTATCCAAGTTATACAAGTTATTCAGCCACATATATATCCACAATTGCTTTTCGAGGAGAATACTGAAGAGCTGCACTTCCTGCAGGGGTATATGTACTAGGGCTGACGACCGATTGAAATCTGATCCGTCTCCAACTGCTATCAGGAGTACACTATACCCATTGGTCCTAAGTCCATCTGTTTACACTAAGGAAAACGAAATTATCAGGTAAGTAATTTCTCCATTTTTTTTTTTTTTTTTTCGTTAACATTCACATTTATTAAATTAAAAACAATAGAAAAATAAAAAGCCTTCATTTGCTTTCTTAAAGTTTTAATATCTGTAATGCAACCAACCTCTACTGGAAGAGCATTCCACTAAGAGGGAGCTAGAGGCGAGAGAGCTCTACATAGAATATATATATGTAAATTATCAGGTTAAATATTTGAATCTATCAGTCTTTGTACAATATTCTTTATTTTTAAGTAATTTTACATCATCAAATTACATCAGGAGTTAGATATCACATATCAAATTCTAAGGGGCAACCCATTTCTAAGCATTAAAAACTTAAATTGCCAGGATGTACATTAATATAAAGAGTTATCACAACTCATATATCATATCCAAAGTATGTTTCATCTAATTAGAGCTGCATTGATTAGGAAAATAATTGTTCACAAATTTAGAGACTGTCATATCTTCCTTGAGAGATGTCCATGTGCTCTTGAGAACCTTTTGAAAAATAACAATTTTAGAGAGGTATTCTTATAAAAAGCAAAACCATATTAATCAGTCTTTAATTTCCACATAACCAAAAATAGGAAATTATGGGTCCTTCTTTTGCATCATCTTGTATCTTTTTTTTTTTTTTTTTATTTTGTTTATTGAATAATAATGCAGAGGTTCATATACACAGATAACTGGACATAGCATTTTGCATAACGTACACAATGCACTCATAGGAAAACCGTAACATGTATAGCTGTGCAAAGGCTATAAGCGGAATACAGAGAAAAAAAAAGACCAGCACATTCTGCCTGCTGTGGTTCTGCCAGCCTGCAAGAACATAAAGAATGCCTGAGTACAGACTAATAAAACCAGAACATTGCATACAATCCCACCCTCCCTCCCACCCCAGAGCAGCAAGACCACCACAAATCATTATAAAGAAACATTAGAGGTATCACAATACATACAATTATAGAGTTACAGAGTAGAGATGCAGAACATGATAGAGGAGGCTCAATGGAATGTCCGAAAGAAAGAAGTCATACGGAAGACAGATTATTTAGAACAAGGCTCCGCGCCTTAGGGGACAAGGTAGAAAGATATAACTCCCAGCGATCGTAAAAAATGCGTCTGGGGAGAAACCATTCAGTGGTAACAATATATTTGCACAAAAGACAAGTCTGATGTATCAAGTTCCGCAATTGGGTTATATTAGGTGGATCTGGAGAAATCCACTTCTGTAATATACATTTTTTAGCAAGCACAATCACCAATCGAAACCACCATTTGACATGTTTAGATCGAAAAGGGATACCCCGACTATCATCCCATAAGAAAATATTGAGATGAAAAGCAAAGGGGATCCCGCAAAGGGACACTAAATACCGGTGGACTGCATGCCAAAACAATTGAATAGTAGGACAAGACCAAAATTGATGTCCCAGCGTGCTACGTGGGGCGGCACACTTAGGACAACAGCCCGTTCCGACATGTCCTAATTTACTGGCCTGTGCGGCCGCCATATAGAACCGGTATAAAAATTTGAGTTGAAGCTCCTGGAGAGGAGTCGGCAGGGACAAGGACTGGGCACACCCAAAACACCGCCGATAATATGCAGGAGTTAACAAGGTGCCCAGCTCCCTATTCCAACCATCAACCTGTACCTGCCAATCAGGAAGAGAGTGGTATTTCCCCAGAAGACGGTACCAAAAGGAAAGATGGTGGCGAGTCGGATCATCCATATCCATGAAATCAGAGAGGAGTTCCCAAGCCTGGTCATGGGGGTCCGGAAGGTGCAACGAGTGTATATAATGGCGAATTTGCAAATAAGCGTACAAATGATGGGAAGGGAGATTATATTGGTCCCGTAAGTGCGTAAAAGAATGCACCCGATTGAAGTCATCCACCAGATGCACCAATGCCCTAATTCCACGTATATCCCAGGATGCAAAAATTCGGTCCCGAAGACCAGGCAGGAAATCCCTGTTGCCCACTAACGGTAAAAAATGAGTTGTATGACGGGAAAACTGCCATCGTCGACAGGCCCAGCGCCACGCTATATAAGTCGGTTTTATCAGTACACTACGCCGAAGAGAAGCAGGAAGCACACTAGGCATTTTATGTAAAATGTAGGCCAAGCGAAGCGGCTGCGTCTGTAAGGTTTCGACCTGCAGAGGGGTATAATAAGAGGTATTCATAAGCCAGTCAGCAGCATGGCGAAGCTGACATGCAACATTATAAGACCTAAAGTCTGGAAGCCCCCACCCTCCCTGCCCCCGGGGGAGACAGAGAAGCTTGAGAGCAATACGGGGCTTCTTACCCTGCCAAAGATATTTGCGCATCTGAGCCTCTAAAAGCTGTAGTTCCCCCTGAGACCAATAGACAGGGAGCAGCTGCATAGCATATAACCATAGAGGAAAAACCATCATTTTGTACAGCGCTATCCTACCCATCAGTGTCAAAGGTAGAAACTGCCAACGTCGCAGCAGGGTATTTGTTTTTTGCAAAATAGCCTTAAAGTTGAACGATTGCGTTAAAGTTGGGGTCCTGGGAATAAGGACACCTAAATATGTAATACAATGAGAAGCCTGTGGAATGGGAAAGTCATTAGGCATCCAAGGATGAGCAGTAGGTTTGGTAAGCATTACTACAGACTTCCCCAAATTCAGTTTAAAGCCCGCTAGGGAACCGTAAAGGGAAATCTCAGACATAAGTGCGTCCCATGCGGATTGTGAGGAGTCAATATGTACGAGGAGATCATCCGCAAAGGCCACTAGTTTATATGGGGCTTGTTCGCTAGGCCGAGGGGGAATACCCTGGATCAGAGAGTTGCCACGAATATGGTTGAGCAAAGGCTCTAGAGTAAGGACAAAAAGAAGGGGAGAAAGAGGACAGCCTTGACGGGTGCCCCTAGTGATAGAAAAGGATGAGGTCAAATGACCATTAAGCAAAATCGAGGCCACCGGCTGAGTATATAAGGCCTGAACAGCGTCCTGAAAAAACCCCGAAAGCCCCAATTTATTCAGTACAGCAAACATAAAGGGCCACCCCACCCTGTCGAATGCCTTTTCGGCGTCGAAACTGATAAGAAGAGAGGGAAGGTCCTGCCAATGACAAGTCTCAAGGGAGGATATAACTTTCCGTACATTAGTAGAAGAGCTCCTGTCCTTGACAAAACCGACCTGGTCAGCATGTACAAGTGCTGGGAGATATCGAGAGAGGCGATTGGCCATTACTTTCGCCAACAATTTAAGGTCAAAATTTAACAAAGATATAGGCCTATAAGACTCAGGTACGGTCGGATCCTTATTGGCCTTGGGCAGGACAGTAATATAAGCCTGATTGCGATAAAGAGAAGAATGTGGGTGAGCAATGAGATCATTGAGCATATCTAACAATGGGGATACAATATGAGGGAGAAGAATCTTATAAAATTCAGCGGGGTAACCGTCAGGGCCGGGGGCTTTCAAGTTTTTAGCCTGAGTAATCACCATCTGAATTTCCTGCAGTTGGATCGGGCGATTAAGAATATCCAGCTGCGTGGCAGACAAAGTAGGCAGCCCAGTGTGAAGGAGGTATTCGTCCAACAACACCGAGTCAACCGGGTCTGCCTGGTATAGTGTTTGATAATATTGACAAAAAATGGCCCCCATTTTACTAGGAGTATTAACAATCTGTCCCTGTGCATCACGCATCGCCGCTATATGGGTCTTAGCCCCCCAACTCTTTGTCATATTTGCCAAAAGTTTCCCGGGTTTATTACCGTAATGATAGTAACGGGCCTTAAAATAAAATGCCGATTTTCGTGCTCTCAAATGTAACAGGGAGTTAAGTTCAAACATAATGGCATGCATAGAGGATTTAGTGGCCGCGGAGGGGGAATGCTCATACCTATGTTTAGCAGCCCGTAATTGAGTTTCCAATTGGCGAATCTGCAGCAACGAGGCTTTTTTCCGATGGGCCGCATAGGCTATGAGATCCCCCCGAAGGACAACCTTTGCCGTTTCCCAAAATAACAAAGGTTGGGACACATGTTGAGCATTATTGGCAGCATAATCCTCCCAGCGCTTCGCCAGAAAGGAGCGAAACGACGTGTCCCCATAGAGACTACGTGGGAAGCGCCATAAGCGGGGGGAGTCAATCGGAGCACCCACCAAAAAATCCACAGACACCATAGTATGGTCCGTAATCTCAAGGGGGCCCAGATCAGCTCGAAGTACCTGAGCAAAGTCACCATCATATGTCAAGATGTAATCAATCCGGGACCCAGTTCCATGGGATCGAGAGATATGTGAATACTCCAAGTCATTGGGGTGGAGCGTCCTCCAGGCATCCAATAGACCAAGAGCATGGCATACCATAGAGACTCCTTTCGTGGGAGCATCCCCAGGACCCCCCCTTTTAGTAGTTCTGTCCTGAAGAGGATCCAATACACAATTAAAATCCCCTCCAAGGATAAGAGATCCTTTAACATTAGCCGTCAGTAGCTTGACCAAATTGACAAAAAAGCCATGACTATAAACGTTAGGAGCATAGATGTTGCAAATAGTGAAGTCACGCCTCTGGATTTGTCCAATTAACAGAATATACCGACCCTCTGGGTCAGCTATGACTCGGTCCATTGCAAAAGGACACTGCTTTCCAATCAAAACAGAGACACCAGCCGAGCCAGAGGAGCTTTGCGCAGAATACACCTGGCTAACCCACATGCGTCTGAGTTTTTGATGCTCCTGTGCATCCAGTTTAGTTTCCTGGAGGAGAGCAATGTGAATCTGGTGTCGCTGCAGAGACTGCAAAATTTTATATCGTTTCACAACGGAACCAATGCCCGAGACATTCCAGGAGCCAAATCTAATTACTGACTGTGACAGCATTCTCCCATATACAAAAAGTTAAGAAAACCCAATATACACCAATGTACAAAGACCCGGATCTCCCAGCCTAGATCCAAGCCTAGGAAGACAGTGATACCTATTGTAGAAACGATCCCCAAGGTACAGTGAAAAATAACAAAAAGCTTGATGTCTTGCGCCCCATTCCCCTCCCCACACCCCCCTCCCCCCCTCCCAACCCCATCCCCACAATCATCAACCCATTCTCTTCCCATAGAGAATGTACTTCCCCTAGCATGGGGCTCCCCCTCCCTCCAAGAGAATAGCAGGAAACCGAAAAAACTAAACAAAAAGAAAAGGAAAAACAAGAGAAAAGGGAAGACAAAAGAAAAAGAGAGAGAGAAAACAAGAAAAAAGAGAAAAAACTAAACAAAAAATCCAACTCAAAAACACTGCAGTTTAATGCAGCTGGGGTCCTGAAGTCCCTTCACCCAGTCCGGGCAGAATAAGAGTACCAAAAAGAAGGTGAACGTCCCGCAGCAACAAAAATCTGTATGCAGGGAAACAGAAGCCAGGACAGCCTTCTCCCAGGCCAATAAGACGAATAAATAAAAAAAAACAAAAAAAAACAATACCTGTCAGCGCAATGCAAGGGCCAAAGAAAATGTCAAAATCGCTGACAAGCAATATACCAGCCAGAAATGAGGTCCGTAGAAACAGTGGATAAAAACGGAGCAGAGTACCTTCAAAATATATAAAAAGAAAAAACTGCATACTGCGTTAGTCCAGCCACGCGGACGGTGAGGAGAGTCGCGGAAAATTAAATCCAAAAGGCGCTCTCACCCATCGATCATTACGCCATCCACAAAGAACAAACGCAAATGGCCAGCTAATCAGGGCCTTCAATCTCCAGCCGGTAGATTCAAAGTATTCACGAATTGAGTCGCCGCATCCACGGAGTCGAAATGACGAGATTCATTCTGCCAGGTAATGCGCAACCGAGATGGGAATTGAAGCACAAAGGCAACCTTCTGGCGGGCCAACTTGGAACAGAGAGGAGCAAACGCTTTGCGGCGCGCCGCCACTAGGGCCGAGTAATCCTGGAAGATAAGGATAGCATGCCCCTCATACTCAATCGCCCTCTTTTTCCGATAGGCAGCCAGGATCTCCATCTTGTACGCCGAGTTAAGGAGCTTAGCTATAATCGGGCGCGGTCTAGTGGCAGTAGCGTGTTTCTGACCCAGTCTATGTGCACGCTCTATAAGAAATGCACCATGGCGCTCTGGCAAATCAAGGGCGCGAGGCAGCCACGCTTCCAAGATGGACGCCAGTTCCCCGTCCTTCAAGGTTTCAGGGAAACCAATAAATCTCAGGTTACTTCTTCTTGATCTGTTTTCAAGATCATCTAATTTCGTAGCTTGCTTCTCATTCTCCGCCTTAAGAACCTCAAGCTGTTCTTCCAGGTGAGTAATCCTATCCTCCGCAGTTGAGATCCGGGATTCCGCTTCGTTCAGGCGAGTCGAGGAATCAGAGATGAGCTGGTTCATAGTGTCAAATTGCTGATATAATTTTTCGAACTTTTCATCGAGCGCCGCAACCACAGCCTCAACTAACTCAGTCACTTTACCATCCCGCGTTTCGGGCGAGGCGGGAGAGCCGGTAGCCGGCGCCATTTTAAGTTCCGTTTGTCGATATTTATCTGGGCCCCGGCGCTGCGGTTTTGTTGCCATGCCGTTACCCGAGTCAAACAAGCAGGCAAGTAGATAGGTAGGACACAAAGAAGTCCGGGATCCCTGCCGAGAAAAAAAACCAAAGAAAAAACAGGCAAGACCGCCAAAAATATAAGAAAAACGGAGGGAGGAAGAGCGGAGCTCTGCAGACAGCCGTCCTACTCTTCCACCATGCTACCGGAAGTCTCCTTTCTCCATTTTTTTAATCCTTAGATTTAAAAAAAAAAATGTTCATAGTCTGGGCAATATAATCCCTAATAGTGGACATAAGAACATAAGAACATGCCATACTGGGTCAGCATCCTGTTTCCAACAGTGGCCAATCCAGGCCATAAGAACCTGGCAAGTACCCAAAAACACTCTATTCCATGTTACCGTTGCTAGTAATAGCAGTGGCTATTTTCTAAGTCAACTTACTTAATAGCAGATAATGGACTTCTCCTCCAAGAACTTATGCAATCCTTTTTTAAACACAGCTATACTAACTGCACCAACCATATCCTCTGGCAACAAATTCCAGAGTTTAATTGTGCGTTGAGTAAAAAAGAACTTTCTCTGATTAGTTTTAAATGTGCTACATGCTAACTTCATGGAGTGCCCCCTAGTCTTTCTATTATCCGAGAGAGTAAATAACCGATTCACATCTACCCGTTCTAGACCTCTCATGATTTTAAACACCTCTATCATATCCCTCCTCAGCCGTCTCTTCTCCAAGCTGAAAAGTCCTAACCTCTTTAGTCTTTCCTCATAGAGGAGCTGTTCCATTCCCCTTATCATTTTGGTAGCCCTTCTCTGTACCTTCTCCATCGCAATTATATCTTTTTTGAGATGCGGCGACCAGAATTGTACACAGTATTCAAGGTGCTGTCTCACCATGGAGTGATATAGAGGCATTATGACATTTTCCGTTTTATTCACCATCCCCTTTCTAATAATTCCCAACATTCTGTTTGCTTTTTTGACTGCCGCAGCACACTGAACTGATGATTTCAATGTGTTATCCACTATGACACCTAGATCTTTCTTGGGTTGTAGCACCTGATATGGAACCCAACATTGTGTAATTATAGCATGGGTTATTTTTCCCTATATGCATCACCTTTCACTTATCCACATTAAATTTCATCTGCCATTTCGATGCCCAATTTTCCAGTCTTACAAGGTCTTCCTGCAATTTATCACAATCTGCTTGCGATTTAACTACTCTGAACAATTTTGTATCATCTGCAAATTTGATTACCTCACTCGTATTTCTTTCCAGATAATTTATAAATATATTGAAAAGTAAGGGTCCCAATACAGATCCCTGAGGCACTCCACTGCCCACTCCCTTCCACTGAGAAAATTGTCCATTTAATCCTACTCTCTGTTCCCTGTCTTTTAGCCAGTTTTCAATCCACGAAAGGACATCACCACCTATCCCATGACTTTTTACTTTTCCTAAGCCTCTCATGAGGAACTTTGTCAAACGCCTTCTGAAAATCCAAGTATACTACATCTACCGGTTCACCTTTATCCACATGTTTATTATCTCCTTCAAAAAAGTGAAGCATATTTGTGAGGCAAGACTTGCCTTGGGTAAAGCCATGCTGACTTTGTTCCATTAAACCATGTCTTTCTATATGTTCTGTGATTTTGATGTTTAGAACACTTTCCACTATTTTTCCTGGCACTGAAGTCAGGCTAACCGGTCTGTAGTTTCCCAGATCGCCCCTGGAGCCCTTTTTAAATATTGGGAGGCAGACGTGGACATTGTTGCTATTATGCTTCACTGATTCTCAGGATTTGGATATAGCCATCCCAGGCTAAACCTTGTTTAGGAAGGACAGAGAGGACAGAAAAGGTGAAGGGGTAGCTCTTTATGTCAAAAACAATATCTAAGCAACTGAATTACAAGGGACATGCTACGCGTGCCGGCTGCGGCAGACCTGCGGCTTGTCCCCCTCACCTCTCTCAAGTGAATCCAGTGCCTGGTCCCTCGTCCCTGGTGGTGGCGGACCGCCAGCTCCGTCCTCAGGCCGCCCCTGGTGTCTCCAGCTCAGCTACAGATCCTGGTGCCTCCAGTTCAACTACAGATCCCTGTGCTCTGCGTCGGGCCTCTCCGCGTGGCCTGCGGAGAGACGCAGCTACTCAGCGCCGCGCCCCTCCCTAGATGCGCGCGCATCACTGTGTCTTAAGTAGGGCCCGTGGCGGGAACTGAGCCGCAGCCCCGGATGATGACATCAAGTTTTGCAGAGGGTTTATCAACCAATGCTACATGCAGTTTGTTCTGCAGCCCTCCATCTTTCAAGATGAACTAACAAAAGTCACCTTTATTTTGTCTTGTCTTGAAGGGAAGGCGCTGGCTTGGGCTTCACCCTTTTGGGAGGAATTGGACTCCCTCCTACAGGAACTGTCTCGATTTGTGGCTGTGTTCCGGCAGACCTTTGATGATCCTGGGCGGCATGCCGTGGTAAGCACTAATTTGCTACACTTTTGACAAGGCCAAAGAAGCCTATTTGATTATACAATCGAATTCCGGACTTTAGCTTCAGAACTCGCCTGGCAGGAAGCCTGCCTGTGAGCTATCTACCTGGATGGACTCTCTCCGCAGCTGAAAGATGAATTGGCAGCTCGGGAGCTCCCCTCCTCCCTTGGGATCTTATCGTTTTCACTGGCCAAATTGATCATTGTCTCCAAGCGCGTCACCGCGCCCTCCATCTTTCAAGATGAACTAACAAAAGTCACCTTTATTTTGTCTTGTCTTGAAGGGAAGGCGCTGGCTTGGGCTTCACCCTTTTGGGAGGAATTGGACTCCCTCCTACAGGAACTGTCTCGATTTGTGGCTGTGTTCCGGCAGACCTTTGATGATCCTGGGCGGCATGCCGTGGTAAGCACTAATTTGCTACACTTTTGACAAGGCCAAAGAAGCCTATTTGATTATACAATCGAATTCCGGACTTTAGCTTCAGAACTCGCCTGGCAGGAAGCCTGCCTGTGAGCTATCTACCTGGATGGACTCTCTCCGCAGCTGAAAGATGAATTGGCAGCTCGGGAGCTCCCCTCCTCCCTTGGGATCTTATCGTTTTCACTGGCCAAATTGATCATTGTCTCCAAGCGCGTCACCGGGAGAATCGGATACCCAAGAAGCCCTCTCTGGTTTGCTCCCGTTCGCCACCAGCCATCAGCCTTGCCTCCGGTAGGGTCTCTATTGTTGCCAAGACGGAAGAACCCATGCAGCTGGCCATGGGCGGCTGTCCCCAGAAGAGCACCTCCGATGGAGAGAAACAGGCCTGTGTCTGTAATGCGGAGCCCCCAGCCATCACCTACAGGCCTACCCAATCCGTCCGGGAAACTTCCCGGCCTAAGTTCAGTTGGGGTCCTGAACTTGGGCGCAACGTCACCGGCCCCTCAGTTATCCGTGCCTGTCACCTTAATCTGGGACTCCCGGTCCTTTCCATGTCTTGCTCTGGTGGATTTTGGAGCAGGAGGTAATTTTTATCCTCAAGGATCTAGTTCAACTTCTGGGTATAAAAACCCGTCCTCTAGAGACTTCCTTGTGCATTGCTTCAATTTATGGAGAACCGTTACCCGGTCGAATTTTCTTGACCACAGAGCCGGTTCAACTCCTTACTGGTACACTTCATACCGAAGAAATCATACTATTGATACTAGAGAAATCCATTCACCTGGTAGTCTTAGGACTACCCCCTCAATTCGATTGGGTGTCGCTTCAGCTAGTGGAATGGGGTTCCACCTGCCAACAGACTTGTCTACTCAAAGTGGTTCCTTTGGCGACCATCTCCTCAGGCATTCCAGCTCCCTATGCAGACTTTGAAGATGTGTTTTCAAAGCAAAAAGCAGACCTTCTACCAGCTCTTCGGAGGTTTGATTGTCCCATCAAACTTCTGCCTGGGACCATGCCTCCCCGAGGGCGTACTTATCCTCTGTCTCTTCCTGAAACCAAGGCCATGCGGAGTACATCCAAGAGAACCTTGCGAAGGGGTTCATTCGTCCCTCTACATCTCCTGCCAGTGCAAGATTCTTCTTTGTTACGAAGAAAGATGGATCTCTAAGGCCGTGTATCAATTACTGCAGCTTAAATGTGATTACCCACAAAGACAAGTATCCTCTGACCTTAATCTCTGAATTATTTTACTGACTACACGGAGCCTCTATATTCACTGATTTATGCGGGGCTTACAATTTGGTGCATATTCACCCTGATGACATCTGGAAGACCGCTTTCAACACCGGAGACGGGCATTACGAATATTTGGTGATGCCCTTCGGCCTCTGTAACACGCCCACAGTATTCCAAGGAATGATTAATGAAATTTTCAGAGACTTGCTATACGTTAAGGTTGTGGCATACCTTGATGACATCCTTGTCTTCCAAGGATCTGGCTACACACCGCACCGATGTCCGCACAGTTATTCAATGTCTCCGTGAAAATCATCTGTTCGCAAAATTGGATACGTGCTTGTTTCAAAAGTCCAGTCTGCCCTTTCTTGGGTACATCATTTCACAATGGGGATTCTCGATGGATCCCGAAAAACTCAAAGGAATCCAAGACTGGCCACAGCCCGTGGGTCTTAAAGCACTACAACGATTTCTAGGATTCACGAATTATTACCGCCATTTTATTCCACATTACTCAACGCTGGCAGCTCCTCTTACCGCATTGACCCGTAAGGGCCAAGATACTCGAAACTGGACTTCGGAAGCTATTACAGCCTTTCATCGTCTCAAAGAGGCTTTCCTAGCTGGATTCTGCCTTCACCATCCAGACCCAAGCCACGCCTTTCTCGTCGAGGTGGATGCCTCTGCAATTGGGGCTGGGGCAGTCTTGAGCCAACATTCTGCTTCTGGATCTGTAGTCCTGTGCTCGTTCTACTCTTGCAAGTTCTCTTCAGCGGAACAGAATTATAGCATTGGAGATCATGAGTTACTCACCATCAAGTTGGCTCTAGAAGAATGGAGCCCATGGTTAGAGGGCGCTCAACACAAATTCACTGTATTCACGGATCACAAAAATCTGGAACATTTGAGCCATGCCCAGCGTCTTAACGCAGGTCTAGCTGGATGGGCCCTGTTCTTTTCTAGGTTTAACTTCGAGCTTTGCTATCGTCCAGCTGGAAAAAATCTCAGAGCAGATGCCCTAGCATGTTCCTTAGAACCAGAAGTTACTCCAGAAGAACCCGGTCACATTATTGACCCAGCTTGTATTTGTCTGTCTGCCACTCAGCCAGTTCCCACTGGGAAGACTGTTGTGCCCCGTCAACTCCGTGAAAGAGTCCTCCGGTGGGCACATGACTCTAAGTTTGCCGGTCACCCAGGGCAAGCGCGAACTCTAAGGCTGCTCCAGCGGTTTTTCTGGTGGCTCACTATGGTCTCTGAAACTAAAGCATACGTCAATTCCTGCAACATTTGCGCTCAACAGAAACCCCTGGTCAGTCGACCATGGGGTCTACTCCAGCCACTTCCAGCTCCCAAAGAACCGTGGACACATCTCTCCACGAATTTCATCGTGGACTTGCCACCATCTAAGGGCACACGGTGATATGGGTTACTATAGACAAATTTTCTAAAATGGCCCATTTTGTTCCACTACTATCTGCTCCCGAATTGGCACGCCTGTTCTTCCTTCACAAATTTCGAATACATGGCTTGCCCAAGGACATGGTCTCCGACAGGGGTCCACAATTTGTTGCCCAATACTGGCGCACACTCTGTAGTAAATTTGGCATCAACATCAGTTTAACAACAGCATACCATCCACAAGCCAACGGACAAGCTGAGTGTATGAACCGCTCCTTAAAGTCATTTCTCCGTGCCTATATAAACGACCGTCAAGACAATTGGTTTGAACTCCTTCCATGGGCGGAATTTTCCCACAACTCCCATACTGCTGCTGCTACAGGTATGTCACCCTTTTTCATCGTCTATGAGAAGCAACCATGATCACCACTGCCCATACTGTTATTGGTACCCTCTCCTGCTGCACAAGCTACCGCTGATGCCCTCAAGGCACTCTGGAATCAGACGAACCTCCGCTTACGCCAAGCCGCATCCTGGGCAAAGACATCTGTGGACATCCATCGACACTCTGCTTCTGAGTTCCTTCCTGGCCAGAAAGTCTGGTTGAGCACTCGGTATATTCGGCTTAAGATACTTTCCAAAAGGTTTGCACCAAGGTATATTGGACCTTTTCCAATCATTTGTCGTGTTGGACTAGTTACATACCAGCTTCAGTTGCCACCTACATTGGGAATCCACAATACGTTTCACATATTGTGGATAGGACTACTGAAGCCAGTAGTCCTATCCTGGCCTTCACGGAAAGCTCCTGAACTGCCACCATTGGTTACTGAGACTGACACTACCTAAAAGGTTCTCGAAGTCCTTGATGTTCGCTGTAGGGACCGCTGGTGGGAATACCTACTTTCCTGGGAGGGTTACGGCCCCGCAGAAAATTTGTGGGAGCCAGCTCGTAACATCCTGGATAAAAACCCTCCTCCTTCAATTTCATTGTGCCCATCCAGGCAAACCCAGATCTCCAAGGGGGGGGGGGCGTAAAGGGGGGTACTGTTACTCGTGCTGGCCGTGGCAGACCCGCGGCTCGGCCCCCTCATCTCTCTCAAGTGAATCCAGTGCCTGGTCCCTTGTCCCTGGTGGTGGTAGGCTGCTGGCTCCGTCCTTGGGCCGCCCCTGGTGCCTCTGGCTCAGCTACAGATCCTGGTGCCTACGGTTCAGCTACAGATCCTTGTGCTCTGCATTGGGCCTCTCCGCGTGGCCTAAGGAGAGACACCACTACTCAGCGTTGTGCCCTTCCCTAGGCGTGCGCACATCACTGTTTCTTAAGTAGGGCCCGCGGTGGGAACTGAGCCGCGGCCCTGGATGATGATGTCAGCGGAGCTCCGGTACTTAAGCCCGGGCTCTGCTTTCTAGGATTGCCTTTGCAACAGGTCTCCTCGCTGGTTGAGTACTCGTTGCCTCCTAGAGATTCTCCTCGTTCCTGGTTCCTGATCCTCGCTGACTCCTGTTCCTGGTTTCCTCGTTCCTGTGTTCCTGATCCTCAACCTATCCTCGGATTACCTTCTCGGACCCTGGCCTGCTTTGCCTGACCACGTCGTTGACTCTCTCCAAGCCCGGACCTCTGCTTTGACTGACCATGCCGTTGACTCTCTCCAAACCCGGACCTCTGCTTTGCCTGACCACGCCGTTGACTCTCTCCAAGCCCGGATCTCTGCTTTGCCTGACCACGCCGTTGCCTCTTTCCAAGCCAGGACCTCTGCTTTGCCTGACCACGCTGTTGCTTCTCTCCAAGCCTGGACCTCTGCTTTGCCTCACCACGCTGTTGCCTTTCTCCAGACCAGACCTCTGCATTCCTGACTACTCCGTTGCCTCTCTCCAGACCCAGACTTCTGCATTGCCTGACTACTCTGTTGCCTCTCCTCGTCCAAACCTCAGCCTTCCTTGCCACTGCTTCCAGATTGCTGCCGGCCCTGACTCCAGCTTGCCCTACGATGCCTCTTCAGTCTACATCCTGGACTTGGCCTATTCAGGCTTCAGCCTGTTCTTGCTCGGGCGCCCCCTGTCTGACTTTGGTTCGGGTCTCCGGGACTCCGCCTCGTCCAGTACAGACTTCTTCTCTCTTCTGTTGCTGCCTCTGGGCTGACCTCAATCCTTCCATCGATGACATATGGAGGCCCATCTAAGTCCACCCGGCACCCAAGGGCTTAATCCGTGGGGAACGAGTGCTGGTATTGGTGAAATGTCAACCTGCCTCCGTCCATCAGCCCACTCCACCTGCCAATGGTTGGGACCCGTAGGAACTCTCCTACTGGTTGCGTCAACCCCACTTCGGCCCAAGGGTCCACCTCCGGCGCTACAGGACGTGGGTAGAGAATAAACATTATGGACCATCCTAAGAATAAGATGGTGCTTCCATTTTTACTGGTGTGATCTACAGGCCCCCTTCTCAAACAGAAGAACTGGACAGAGATCTGATCGAAGACATCCAAAAATTGGGAAAGAAGGGTTTCTTGTTGGAGATTTTAATCTGCCGGATTAAAGTAGAGAGACAGTGGCTGTCTTTCAAGCGGCTCTGCTTAAACAAATGGTAATGGAACCCATGAAGGGGGTGTGATTCTCGAACTAGTGCTCACTAATGGGGGATAATGTCTCTAATGTCCTGATAGGTGCCCACATGAGCACCAGTGATCATCACAAGGTATGGTTTAATATCGCAAACAGGTTCCAGAGAAGTCACACGAAGACCCAAGTTTTGAATTTCATGAATTCGGACTTTAACAAAATGGTAATGTACCTGGAAGAAGAACTGGAAGACTGGGAGAAAATGGGTGAGGTGGAACAACAGTGGGCCAAATTAAAAGGAGTTATTACAAAGGCAACAAATTTATATGTTAGAAAAGTAAACAAAAGTAAAAGGAAAAAGAAACGATCTGGTTCTCAAAGGAGGTGGCTGACAAAATAAAGGCAAAAAGAACAGCATTCAAGAAGTATAAAGATACCCAAAAACAAGAACACAGGGAAGAATATCTGATGAAGCTGAGGGACTGAAGAAGGAAATCAAAAGATGAAGCAGAAGAATGGATTGCCAAAGAGGTAAAGTGAGGTGACAAAACATTTTTCAGATATATCAGAGAAAGAAGGAAGGCCCGAAGTAGTATAGTGAACCTGAAAGGTGATGAGAAGCAATGTGTGGAGAGAGATGAAGAAATGGCTGAAATATTAAATAAATACTTCAGATTGGTGTTCACTAAAGAAGATCCTGGAGAAGGACCATTGCTGGTTGACAAGATTGTAGATGGGAATGGGGTAGACGAAACTCCATGTACAGAAGAGAATGTATAGGATGAGCTAAGTAAATTGAAAGTGGACAAGGCCATGGGGCCAGATGAAGTACATCCCAAGATACTGAGGGAGCTCAGATATGTGCTGGCGAGTTTGCTGAAAGACCTGCTCAATAGATCCTTGGAAATGGGAGCGGTGCTGCGAGATTGGAGAAGTGCACTTGTGGTCCCTCTTCACAAGAGTGGTAGCAGAGAGGAGGCTCAAAACTACAGGCTGGATAGTCTCACCTCAGTGGTATGAAAATTAATGGAGACTACTGAAGGAAAGGATAGTGACCTATCTACAATCCGATGTCCTGCTGGATTTGAGGCAGCTTGGTTTCACCAGGGAAAGGTCCTGTTAGACCAATCTTCTTGATTTTTTTTGATTGGGTGACTAGAGAATTGGATCAAAGAAGAGTGCTCAATGCGATCTACTTGGATTTTAGCAAAGCTTTTGATATGGTCCTGCATAGGAGGCTTGTGAATAAAATAAGCAGCTTGGGAGTAAGTGCCAAGGTGGTGGTGTGGATTATAAACTGGTTGACTGATAGGAGGTAGCGTGTATTGGTAAATGGAACCTATTCTGAAGAGAACTGTGTTTAAATGGAATGCCTTAGGGATTGGTTTTGGGACAAGTTCTGTTCAATATTTTTGTGAGTGACATTGTGGAAGAGATAGAAGGTAAAGTTTGTCTTTCTGCGGATGATACTAAGATCTGCAACAGAGTGGACATGCCTGAAGGAGTAGAGACAATGAAAAGTGATTTAAGAAAGCTTACAGAGTGGTTGAAGATGTGGCAGCTGGGATTCAATGCCTAGAAGTGCAGAGTCATGCATCTGGGGTGCGGAAATCCAAAAGAGCTGTATGTACATAAGAACATAAGAACATAAGAAATTGCCATGCTGGGTCAGACCAAGGGTCAATCAAGCCCAGCATCCTGTTTCCAACAGAGGCCAAACCAGGCCACAAGAACCTGGCAATTACCCAAACACTAAGAAGATCCCATGCCACTGATGCAATTAATAGCAGTGGCTATTCCCTAAGTAAATTTGATTAATAGCCGTTAATAGACTTCTCCTCCAAGAACTTATCCAAACCTTTTTTGAACCCAGCTACACTAAACTGCACTAACCACATCCTCTGGCAACAAATTCCAGAGCTTTATTATGCGTTGAGTGATGGGCAGTGAAAAACTAATGCTCACGGACTGGGAGAGGGACTTGATGTGATAGTGTCTGGTGATCTGAAGGCAGCGAAGCAGTGTCAGAAGGTGATAGCTGGGCTGCATAGAGAGAAGAATAACCAGTAAGAAAAAAGAGGTGATAATGCCCTTGTTCAGATCTCATCTGGAGTACTGTGTTCAGTACTGGTGCCTGAATCTCAAAAAGGATAAAGACAGAATAGAGGCAGTCCAAAGAAGAGTGATCAAATTGGTGAGGGGTCAGCATTGGAAAACTTATGAGGAGAGGGTGAAGGATATGAATATGTATACCTCAAAGAGAGGAGGTGGAGGGGAGATATGATACAGATTTTCAGATACATGAAAGGTTTTAATGATGCACAATCATCAAACCTTATCTGTTGGAAAGAAATCAATAGAACTAGAGATCGGGAAATTAAACTCCATGGAGGATGACTCAGAACCAATGTCAGGAAACATTTCTTCACAGAGAGGGTGGTGAATGCCTGGAATGCCGTTCCGGAGGAGGTAGTGAAGACGAAAACAGTGAAGGAATTCAAAGGGGCATGGGATATACACTGTGAAGTGGATGGAATTAAACACTGTGAAGAGGATGGAATTAAAGAAAAGAGTGCATGGGGTAACTGGGGTAACTTGCTGGTGTGGCAGTTGCTACCCTTAGCAAATAACAGTATCAAGGCTTAATGCAACTCCATCATTGCTCTCTGCTTCAATGGCAGTGGGAAAAGGGGAATTGGATTCAGACAGCAACCAATGAGGGCCCTGACTTTTGCGGTTTGGGGAACAAATAAACATGGGGGTAACTTGCTGAGGTGGCTTTTACTACTATTAATCATTAAGCCTGATTTTTTTTGATGTGGCTCCATCATTGCTCTCTGCTTCCACGGCAGAGGTTATGGAAAATTGGCTTTGAACAACATCCAAGGGCCCTGACTCTTATGGTCTGGGAAACTGATAAACATGAGGATAACCTGCACAGCAGATACTGGCATAAGCATAAGCTTGCTGGGCAGACTAGGTGGAACATTAGGTCCTTTTCTGCCATTATTTCTATGTTTCTATGGTCTATGATCTGAAGATGGTGAAACAATATGAGAAGGCGATAGCTAAAGCCAGAGGAATGCTGGGCTGCATAGAATGAGGAATAACCAGCAGGAAAAAGGATGTGATAATGCCCTTGTATAAGTCCTTGGTGAGGCCTTACCTGGAGTACTGTTTCAGTTGTGGAGACCATATTTCATAAAGACAGGATGGAGACGGTCCAGTGAAGAGCAACCAAAATGGTGTGGGGTCTGTTTTGGAAGACTTATGAGAGGAGGCTGAAGGATCTAAATATGTATACCCTGGAAAAGAAGAGGTGCAGCGGAGATATGATAAAGACCTTCAGATACCTGAAAGGTTTTTATGATGCACAAACTTTAAACCTTTTCCGTCGGAAAGGTAACAGCAGAACTAAGGAGTCATGAAATGAAACTCCAGGGGGAAGACTCAAAGCCAACATCAGGAAATATTTTTTCATGGAGAGGGTGGTGAATGCCCTTCCAGAGGAGGTGGTAAAGAAGAAAACAGTCAAAAAATTCAAACACGCAAGGGATAAATACTGTGGATCCCTAAAGGCTAGAGGATGGAAATGAAGAAGAGGGTGCAGTGGCTAACCTGCACGGAGTGCACTTACTACCCTTAACAGAAGATGTCGGATTTACAGTTTAAAAAGACCCCAGCAGTTTAATAGCAGCTGTCAGAGAACCCTGGATTTATTCCTTATCTCCATCGAGCAACTGCTGCCTTGAATGACAACCTCTCTGTATGCACTAATAACGTACTGTATATATTTCACTATTCCTGCCTCGCTATATCTTCATATGCACTGTATATAGATCCCCTCCCCACCAACATATTATCGCTGCCTTGATAGACCACCTTTCTGTATGCACTAATAATGGACTGTTTATATTTCCACTATTCCTGCCTAGCTATATCTTCATATGCACTGTATATTGATCCTCAATTCCCTCTTAGTTGTATCCTCTTATACATTTCCCCCTCTTATATCATTTTTGTCGCCATTATAAATAAGTCTATACATTCACCTCTTCCTGCAAACTTTGTTGCCTCCCCCCCCCCCCCCTTCGCCCACGTTGTTTGCACCCTGTTCTTTGTAAACCGATATGATGTACCCACGAATACCGGTCTAAAAAAGCTTTTAAATAAAAAACTAGTTGTTGCCAACTTACCCCTAGATTCATCAAAAAGTGTTAATAACGCATTGATAACAAAAAAGGCATGTTTATGGACATTTTTGAATTAGCACTTTGCATCAGTAAACTTAGCATGCCCTGCAATAATCCTTATTTTTCACTAAGGAGGGAGAGATTGAGCAAGAGAGACTATCTACAGGGCCCTCATAGTAGTGAAGTATTTATATCCCTACAGGAGGGCCATCTAATAGGTTAAGGTGAAGCGTTGATGGTGGTTTAGGGTTTAGGGGCCAGTTTCACATGTAGAGTGAGATGTACGAACAGCACAGTACACCTTGGTGAAAATTTCACATCATTTGGAGTGAGGAAAGTCTCACAAAGATTAAATTTTAAACTATGTTATCTCACCCTAGCTTGATGGTACCCTGTTATAGAGTCCATCAGACTCTACCATGCTGGGGTGTCTGATGCAATACTAATGCAATACTTTGTAATGTTTTTCATTATAAAAAAACTGCTAGCACTGTATTATGTCTGTGGGTCATAATACCCAAATAACCCTATTTCTAAGATTTCAACATAATTTCAAAAGATTTCAGTAACTTAGTAAACAGCAGACTTGCTAAGCTTTGCAAAATATATGTATGTATGTTCCACTGTTTTACTCTGTACAGTTGACCTATACAAACGGAGACCTCAAGACCTACAAAATAAGGGTCTTTCTACTCTAAATTCTACAGTTCCTCCCTTTTCTTAGGACAGCTATATCCTACAATGATCATTTATTTAACGTGTTTTGTATACCGTCATTCGGTTTCGCCATCATTTATTTATTTATTTTTAATTTTTAAATACCGATGTTCCTGTATAGAATACATATCGCACCAGTTTACAGAGAACAGAACTGTCGCCTCTGGGGCGGATATATTGGAACAGGTTGAAAATGAACTTATAGTGAAACAAATGGACTGCAATTCAAAACACGATTAGCTAAAATAAAGTACAATTCAAAACATATTTACAGTGGGATTGGTGGACCAGCATCTATAAAGTTCGATTCATCGGATCTTAGCTCTCAGGGAACACTTGGCTGAATAGCCAAGTCTTTAGCTTCTTTTTGAATACCAAAAGGCAGGGTTCTTGGCGGAGGTCCGGAGGGAGCGAATTCCAAAGTGGGGGGCCCGCAGTGGAAAGGGCGCGTTTCCTCAGTGAGGTTTTTGCCGGCTGGGTGTGTAGCATATCCTTGTACGCTCATAATGGTTTACAGTAATCATGAAAAAAAAGGTTAGACAAATATCATCACGGCAAATTGTCTTGAAGTCGGATTACAGTTTCGGGATTTGTGTGTTAGTTATTACATACAACATGTTCTTCTAAGGCATAGAATGGGGTTAATGCGTAAGGTAGCAAGGAAGGTATATAGCTTGGATGAGTTATGCAATTGGGTCATGCCCTCTTTGCCTTGGTGGAACTGATTCAACCACTTTTGTCAACAAGAGGGAAGACAGTTCCTTTAAAAGCACTTCCTGATGCAACTGACCTCAAAAAAACATGGAAGGCGGTCTAGCAAAGCCAGTGAGCAGACAAAACGAAGGATAGACCCGTCACCTTAGATGTAGGGATACTTTTTATTCGTTGTGCAACTTTACAGAATAAAATGACATATGCTCAACTCAGGCCTGCGACTGACCTCAAGAAAGGCCTGGGGGTCGATTTTGTGGAAGACCCAATAGGTTTAATTTGTACCCTCTTTTGATTATGCTGAGGATCCACACGTCTCAGGATATACTGAGCCACCGGTTTACATAAAACTGGAGCCTTCCCAGATTGGGAGGTCCTCTGGCATAGGTACTGGGATCCTGGCTATGCTGTCCAGTCAAAACCCCATCCCATCTCACTTTACCCAGATATTGGCATGCCACAATTTGAACACTGATTCTCTTCATTTTTCTTTTCCCCATGTTCCCTGATCTCCCCCATGTCAATATCTTCATTCATTTCAGGCCAATCAGTATTTATCTCATAAGTTTTTATTGCCATGATGGGAGATACAGAAGTCACAGTCTTTCTACACTTTGGCAGAGTACATTGGCAACCCACATAGAATAGGACGCCAACTAATCCCACCACAATATTAACACAAACATCACTCACAACAACACTAAGCTCTATAGTAGTTACATAGCACTATCATTCCTACTATTCAACACACAATCCATAGTAAAGAAAATACCCATCATCACCGACCTGCTTGATGGCCACAAACCAGATTTCATAGCCATAAGGAAACATGGATAAAAAACACCGACTCAGTCCTAATCAACCAAATCAATAACCCTATCTATAGAACGTTTTCAATCCCCAGACCAAAAAAGAAAGGAGGAGGTCTAATGCTAATCATCAAAAAAAACCTACAGATGAAATTACTCCCAACTAACATCCAATCACCACTGGAAATTGCACTATTCGAGTCACCAAAACTACAAATCTGTCTTGTATACTGTCCACCCAATTCACTAGATCGGAACTGCTCACCACTTATTGAATTCTTCATGACCAAACTAACTATTAATAAACCCATCATCATCTTAGGAGATTTTAACATCCATATAGACACCATCCCCACTCGCACCTCAATAACAGATGCTCTATCAACCCTAGGCCTAAGTCAAATCATCAAAGGCCCAACTCACAAAGCAGGTCACACACTTGACCTCGTCTTCATCAATACTGACATATGGGCCACTCACCACACAAGTATCACTAATATCCCCTGGTCGGACCACTCTCTAATCCACTCTAATCTGACTTCCAACTGAGTCCATCTGCATGTAGCAGATGGACTCAGGACCAATGGGTATAGTGTACTCCTGATAGCAGTTGGAGATGGATCAAATTTCAATCTGACATCAGCCCTAGTACATATACCCATGCAGGAAGTGCAGCTCTTCAGTATTTTCCGTCTCCATAGCAGTTAGGGACTACCTGCATGCTCTCACAGCGCTAGAGAAAAATTTAATGGAGAAAACCCAAAATAAGAAGAAAACCTACCTCAACAGTGAGCCCCGCTCTCCTGTGGTGACACCCTTGGGTCCCTCCCCCAGTTGAGAATTCCCGAGGTGATTTCCGTGGTCCCTCGGAGGTGAGCCTCGGTTTGGCGGCCGATCCTCGGCAGGGACCTAGCCCCCGATCTCGGGCACGGCTGAGAGGCAGCGGGTGCAACCACGAGCGTGAAGGTATTTGCCCTCTCCCCTCGCAGCCGGAGACCGCCCGGAATGAAACTGGGAAGCGCCGAGACAAGGTAAGGTAGAAATCTTCTTTAAAGTCTCCGGTCTCCGAAGCTCGAGGAGTCACACAGGTCGCCAGCCGGGACCAGTGCCACCAGGTTGATGCGCCCTAGCAGGGCTCGGTTAGAACCAAGGGCTCTCCCACATGGGGTCCCTCCGAGGTGGTCGCCATATTGCCCGCAAGGTCGCTGTCGCCATTTTGGCCCTGTTCGCAGCCCTGACCACCGTCTTGATCCGTGCACATAGGGCGATTCGTGCGCACAACATTACTTGTGCCCACAACGTTACACGCTTAAGTGCAGTACGCACAAGTTACGCGCGCAACTCGCGTGTACTAGGCTAGGCGCATAACTACGACTTGTGCGCACACCTGCGCGCACATCCGTCCAGAGCACATATTCGACGCACAAGAGATTTCCGCGTCTTTACCTATGGCACCACCAGAAAAGGAGCTCAAGATTCAGGGCCTCTGCCCAGCATGCCACATCAGAGCCGCACAACACGAAGAGGCCGACGCCCTGTGTATCCAGTGCGAGGAGGCCCTGGGGGATCAAGCCCAGGGCCAGCTCCATACGGGCCTGAGTGCTAGTTCCTCAATAAGCACCCCGGACCTAGCAAATCCCAGCGGGACCCCCCCTCAAACAGGGCCCCCCAGGGACACAGAACCTCTTAGCTTGGACCCAGCGTCTATCTCCTGGGTGGAATTTTTCAAAGGCCTGCACACCTTCATTCACATGCAGACGGAGCCTCCGGTAACACGGCCACAGCCTTCACCAGAGGACCGCTACACTCCGGGCCCCGCTAGGCCCAGGGTAGTGAATCCACCACCCAGAAGCCCCACTTATGGGGACACGGACATCTCGGAGGAGGAATCAGAGCCCCTGGAGGAAGGGGAACTCCCTCCGGGAACAGAGCCTCACCGGACCATGAGACGCTTCTTCACCAAGGACGCTTGAACTAGAGAAACTGGCTGACAAATGGAGCAAGTCCCCACTACCTTGGCTACCGGAGGACAAAAGAAAGAGAAACCAGAGACCCTTCCCCTGATCCTCCAGGGGCAGAGGTTCACAGTGCTTCAATCCATACAGAAATAATTATCAAGCACCCCGACCTACAGGCAGGAACCCGTCCTTTCGGAACAAGCACAACAAAAGGGGAACCAGCTTGTATCCAGGTCCCAGCCGCACCCCACAATGAGATTCAGCCGACCCGTCCAAGGGAAGAAGCCATAGCGGGCAGACTAGCCTTATTCTACCACAGATGGGTCGAGATAACTTCGGACAAGTGGGTCCTAACCATCATTCGAGAGGGGTACTACCTGGATTTCCTATGAACCCCTCTGGACAAGTTCGTGGAATCCCCCTGCCACGACCCCTCCAAGAGGGTGGCAGTGGAAGCTACACTGACCAGACTACTGGCCCTCGAGGCCATAACCCCAGTACCGCTACAAGAAATAAATACTGGACATTATTCCATTTATTTTATCGTCCCCAAGAAATCGTAGAGACGTTCAGACCCATCCTGGACCTCAAGTCGGTCAACCGCCCCTGTGACATAGAAGATTTTGAACTCCGATGAAGCAAGGCTGCGCGGTGAAGAGGAAACCTGACCCTTGACGAAGCAAAGCCGCCATGGGAGCCCATTCCCATGGCGGCGAAGAAGAAACTCGGGCCGTCGGCTGCCAGTATTCCACCAGCAGCCTGAAGGAACTTGCGATCCCGGGCACAAGTGCCTTGGGGGAACCTAAGACGAATCCTCTGCTAGAGAGACTCCGTCAGACCTCCCGCCATTTCCCTCTGTTACAAGCCGTCCAACAGCTAATTGACCTGGAATGGATTGCTCCAGAGTCCACATTCAAAGGGGGATGGGCTATGGCAGCCATGTACCCTCTGGACCCGGCAGCCAAAGACCTTCTGACGTGCCCAAACGTGGATGCTATGGTCTGCGCGGTCTCAAAGCGCACCACCATCCCAGTGGAGGGAGGTGCAGCACTCAAAGATGCGCAAGACAGTCGTCTGGAATCCATCCTTAAACAGTCCTTTGACGTCGTCGCTATGTCCCTACAAATAGCGGCCTGCTGCACTGTTGTGACACGTGCCTGCCTATCACAGACCAGGAGCAACACCCCTGGGGAAGCTAGGGACCCAGCAGTATCATTCCTCGCGGATACTGCTTCTGACCTGGTACGCACCGCAGCTAGAGTGTCATCAGCTGTGGCAGCCTGGAGACAACTCTGGCTTCGAAGCTGGTCGGCCGACGCATCTTCCAAATCGAGACTCACAAGGATGCCCTTCAAGGGATCCCTCCTGCTCGGCAGTGAACTAGAGAAACTGGCTGACAAATGGGGCAAGTCCCCACTACCTTGGCTACCGGAGGACAAAAGAAAGAGAAACCAGCGACCCTTCCCCCGATCCTCCAGGGGCAGAGGTTCACAGTGCTTCAATCCATACAGAAATAATTATCAAGCACCCCGACCTACAGGCAGGAACCCGTCCTTTCGGAACAAGCACAACAAAAGGGGAACCAGCTTGTATCCAGGTCCCAGCCGCACCCCACAATGAGATTCAGCCGACCCGTCCAAGGGAAGAAGCCATAGCGGGCAGACTAGCCTTATTCTACCACAGATGGGTCGAGATAACTTCGGACAAGTGGGTCCTAACCATCATTCGAGAGGGGTACTACCTGGATTTCCTACGAACCCCTCTGGACAAGTTCGTGGAATCCCCCTGCCACGACCCCTCCAAGAGGGTGGCAGTGGAAGCTACACTGACCAGACTACTGGCCCTCGAGGCCATAACCCCAGTACCGCTACAAGAAATAAATACTGGACATTATTCCATTTATTTTATCGTCCCCAAGAAATCGTAGAGACGTTCAGACCCATCCTGGACCTCAAGTCGGTCAACCGCCCCTGTGACATAGAAGATTTTGAACTCCGATGAAGCAAGGCTGCGCGGTGAAGAGGAAACCTGACCCTTGACGAAGCAAAGCCGCCATGGGAGCCCATTCCCATGGCGGCGAAGAAGAAACTCGGGCCGTCGGCTGCCAGTATTCAAAATGGCGCCGATAGCCTTTGCCCTTACGTATGTCACAGGGGCCGACCAATGGCACTGGTAGCCCCTGTAACATAGTAAGGGCAAAGGCTATCGGCGCTATTTTGAATACTGGCAGCCAACGGCCCGAGTGCAGGAGATCGCTCCAGGATCCTCGCCTGACCACCAGGGACTTTTGGCAAGTCTTGCGGGGGTCAGGAGGGTGGGGATTTATTCGTTAGTGATACGTTGTATTCGTGGGAGTTCACCATAGTTTTGTGACCCCCACGAATACAACGAATATGGCATATACGTTGCGGATTGCCAATTCGTTGCAAACCTCTAGTAAATAATATGTTTTGTTTGTATTGGAAAGACAACATTAAAAACTGTTCTTTTTACTCAATTATCTTATTCTATAGAAATACACATCATACAGTATAACTGTGTATTAATAAATGTTGCAACATTCATCAAATTTTTTGTTGAAATACTAATAGGTAAAATCAATAAAACCTTTAACAAAGTCTTCATTTAATTGTTCATAGATAACTCCCTCAATTCAGAAATAAGGAAGAATCTAATATATTATTTTCTGATAAATGCAGTGAAACTAAGCTATACTTGTAGGACATACCCATTTCTCGAAATTTACAAGTAACCAACTTCTCTCTCCTCTCCCTCCTTCTTCTAAATATTCATTCCTTAGCCAAAAAAATCCCCATTCTCAATGATCTTCTAATTGATCAACGCTCAGATCTAGTGTGCCTTACAGAATCTTGGTTAAAAAAATCTGATATTACACTTATTAATCAATTACCTACTAATCTTTATAATATTTTCTCCAGTCCTAGACCAAAAAAAAGAGGTGGTGGACTCTTGTTTTTATCTGCTAAAAAATTAAAATTTAGATCAGTCCCAATTAACTCCTTGTTACCCATTGAAATAAACCTATTCAAATCTAAATCTCTACAACTTTTACTAGTGTATGCTCCTCCAGGTTGTCTTAATAAAAATCCAGATGCACTTATTGAAACCATTGCTTCTTCAATTAATACCAATTTTCCTACAATTTTATTAGGAGATTTTAATCTTCACATGGATAAGTCTCCTCTATCACCGTCTGCAGAACTTTTCCTCAACTCTCTAATAGCTATGGGTTTTAAACAATTAATCGAATCCCCAACACATAAATCAGGACATATTTTAGATCTTATATTTATCAATAACAAAATATCTAGTATATCTCCTCCTTCTACCACCTCTATTCCCTGGTCGGATCATAAATTAATTAACACTAAATTACAAGTGGACTGCTCTTATTTACATTCGCAAAATAATGTCAAAGTCATTAAATTCATTAAACCCTGTTCTAGTGAAATTCTAGAAAAGATTCTCCCAGATGCACTAAAACATTTGAATACTTCAAATACCTTATCTGCAGTAAACTCCTGGCTTAAAATTAACTCAGATGCAGCAAAAATTATTTGCCCTACCATTTTAAAAAAAATAAAAGCTTCCACAAAACATAAATCGCCATGGTTTAATGTTGATCTAAAAAATAAAAAACGTCTTTTAAGACATGCTGAGAAAGCCTGGAGAAAAAATCCCTCAAGTCAACTTCTAGATAGATACAAAACACTACTCTACATCTATTCGACTGACATTAATACGGCCAAGAGAGATTTTTACTCTAAAAGAATTCATGAATATCAATACAATCCAAAAATACTTTTTGAATATGTATCTAATTTAACTCTCCCCATTTATCACGACTTTCAAATTGATAAACCTTCGATATCTTGCCATGAATTTTCAAACTATCTTAATGACAAAATATCGAAGCTTGATACAATAAATTTCACTTGTATTTCTGATTTGTCTTCACACACATCTTCCATTACTTCTGATTGGTCACATTGGGAGACCATTGCCTCCTCTGAAGTAGAGTCCATCCTCCATAAAATGAACCCGGCTGCACACCCACTTGATCCTATCCCTATTAAATCCCTAAAGCTAATTCCAAACTGTTTAGCTAGACCTATCACTGATATAGTTAACCTGTCTCTTGCTCAAGGTTTTCTCCCAGATTCTCTCAAATGTGCAGTTGTTAAACCAATTTTAAAAAAGCCACATTTAGACCCATCTATTTTAGCAAATTACAGACCCATTTCCATTTTACCTTTCCTTAGTAAAATGATAGAAAAAATAGTTAATTTACAACTTACGGAATTCTTAGAAAATAATAATACTCTACTTCCGACCCAACATGGCTTCAAAAAAGGACATAGCACTGAAACACTTTTAGCTACTCTGGTGGATAATATTCTTCATGGTTTCGATAAGGGAATCTCCTTTATCTTGATTCTTTTAGACGTCTCTGCGGCTTTTGACTCAGTCAACCATAAGTTACTTCTCCATAGATTAGTTGAGATTGGTATAAATGGTAATATTCTGAAATGGTTTCAGTCTTTTCTATCTAATCGCTCCTTCAAAGTATCATACAACAACAATACTTCGGATCTCTCTCCTCTCCCACTAGGCGTCCCTCAAGGTTCATCCCTTTCTCCCACCCTTTTCAACATTTACATGCTTCCATTATGACACTATCTAAATAAATTAGGACTCTCATATTTCCTTTATGCGGATGATGTCCAAATTTTGTTACCCATCAAAGACAACATCCACAGTACATTGTCACAATGGGAACTATATCTCTATGATATCAATAATATCTTATCTCAAATGGCACTTTCACTCAATCATAACAAAACAGAGTTCCTTCTTCTCTCCAAAAAGTTAACGCCTCCACCTATAGATCCATCAGTACTCTCAAATTATAGATTATCCACATCAGTTAAGGACCTTGGAATTACCTTAGATAAAGAACTTAATTTCATAGCCCACATCAAAAATCTAATTAAAAAAGGTTTCTATAAACTTCAAGTTCTAAGAAAATTGAAACCGTTACTACATCCTCCTGACTTTAGAACAGTACTACAAGCCTTAATTTTTGCAAAATTAGACTATTGCAACTCCATCTTAACAGGATTGCCTGCTTCCACAATTAAGCCACTTCAACTGCTTCAAAATGCTGCCGCTAGATCCCTATCAAATTGCAGAAAATTTGAACACATCTCTCCAATTTTGCACCAATTACATTGGCTTCCCATCGCTTTTAGATCACAATATAAGATACTTATGCTTATTCATAAAGCATTGTATGATGATGACTCATCTTGGTTACAAAAACCACTTTATCACTGTATTTCTACTAGAAATCTTCGTTCTACAGACACTGGTTTACTCTCTATTCCCTACAGCAAAAAAAATGTTCAAAACTGCTACTATAAATCGAGCTCCCTCTATAATTGGTCCTACTCTATGGAACTCACTTCCACCACCACTAAGGACTGAACCCTCCACATCCACCTTTAGAAAAAACCTTAAAACATGGCTTTTTATCAAAGCTTTCCCCCAATAAACTTGATAGATTTCTTCCCCTTATACACGGTTTTGTTCCTTTTGTTATCGATGAGATACTGAATTTTGGTTTCATAATGTTAGCTTATTATCTTATATAGTTCTATGTTTAATTTATTGATAATTATTAGGTTTTTGTTTTTTTTTGCCCCCCTTATTCCACAAGCTGTTTTTCAACTGTTATACTGTATCTGGTCTTCAATAATATTTGTTGACAATTTGTTTCAATGTAAACCGGTGTGATATTTTGAATTGAATGTCTGTATAAAAAAAGCAAATAAATAAATAAATAAATAAATAAATAAAATACATACCACACATTCCTAAGGGAAAAGATAAACATTCTAGCTTTTAGACGCCATTTGACTTATTGTATTATTATTTATTTTTGCTTCCTAAGTCTAAATAAGGCAGATAAGAAAACATACAATTTAACTTATCTTAAAGACAGTTGCTATCATAGACAGATGATAGCATTTGGTTGGGGATTAATATTTTGAATTAATCCCCAACCAAATGTATTTTGCAATATCAATTCAGCGGCATACACAGAGCAAGTCAAACATCTTGTTTAGATAAAGGAGAGAAAAAAATATTTCTATTCACATGTCTTATTACATTTTTATAGTGCAGAACAGAAAACAGGATTATAGATAGGATTCAAAATTAATGTTGCACCCATCGGTCGCAGACGGCTGCGCCCTCTATTGCTCACCTTTGTTCTACCTGATTCAGCTCACTTTGGGAAGATGGCTGTCTCTCTTTCTCCATGACAACCCCTTCGGCGTTCCCAGTCCGGCATGGGCGATTGCGTTCGCCATCTTTCTCCTGGAGTTACCTAGGGTACGCGCACGCACCCCCGTCCTTTACGTGTGTCATGGCGGGAACCTCGGGGGCGTCCCCACCACATGACATCACAGCTCTGGTATTTAATCTCGGCTCATGAATACAGATACGGGTTAGCAAGGAATCCTTCATGCTGATCTCTCCTCCCTACCAGATGGCTCCGCTCTGTGTACTCTCGCTCCAGGACGACTTAGGTACGTGCTCCTCGGGGGCCTTGCCTCGCTCCTCTACACCCTCCGGGGTTATCTGCTACCAGCTAGGAAGCTTAAGGTACCCGCTCCTCGGGGGCCTTGCCTAGCTCCTGCCTACCCTCTGGGGTTGCCTACCACCTTCAAGGACGCCTAAGATCCTCGGCCTACCCCACAACGCGGACCACTACCGGATCTTGTCTCACTGACTTTTCCAACTTGGCCTGGGTTCTTGGCCTACCCCGCTTCACGGACCACTACCGGACCCATCTCCCTCACAGGACCTGGTGAGACTGCGGAACTGCCTTTTCCACCTTGCAGCCCTCAGAACGGAACGTTGCCATCAGACATCTCCTCTTCTGGCTGGGAACACTACCCGCTCCTCGGGTCACCATCTATATTGCAGTATAATAAAAACTATACTTCTATGTGTCCATCGCTGCTTGGAGCTAGCCTATTGCTGCAAGTCCCCACAGGGCTCCGACCTTTGGGAGGTGCCATCTATTGCAACGACCAAGGGCCCACGCCTCAATGTCCAAAGTACAACAGCTTGCTAACTCCATGGACCTGGCTTAGCTCGTAGCCTTACAGGCCATTCCTGGCCTGGCTCAACAGATTTCAGAGCAACAGAAATCTCTGGAGACACTAGCCACCGCTTTTAACCAGTTAAATGCCCGACTGAATATGCCTACTGTTCCAGAGAAAGATTCTTCTCCTTCAGTGGTTACAGTTCACACCACTGTACCGCTTCCAGCTCCTACATGCTTCTCTGGTGATGCCCAGATGAGCAGGGGTTTTATTACTCAGTGCTGTATGCACTTCTCTATGCAACCGATCTACTTTCCTAATGCTGTTTCCAAGACTACCTATGTTCTATTGCTACTCGATGGAGGAGCCCTGGCCTGGGCTTCACGTCTCTGGGAACGCAGCGACCCTGTTTTAAATGATCTGACTGAATTCTTGAACCTGTTCAAATCAGTATTTGATGATTCAGCACGTCAGACAATCGCAGGGTATACGGGAGGTAATTGCCTTCGAGCCATGCATATGACTTCAGCCCAATCTTCTGCACCCAGTGAAGAGGAAGAAGAGCCTATGCAGTTAGGATGCAGTCACCTGACCTCTAAAGAGAGACGTTTTCGCAGACGCTCTGGTCTCTGTATGTATTTCGGCCAATCCAGCCATGTGTCCAGACCTGCCCTATCTGTCCGGCAAAAGGCCAGACCTAGGATCTGCAGGAGGACTTCTCCTAGGTCTAACTGCTCCTTCTCCTCCATTATCTCTCCCCGTCTCTCTCATCTTTGGAGGCCTTGAATTTTCAACACTCGCACTCATGAACTCTGGTGCGGGAGGAAATTTTATGCTAAAGAGAATTGCAGACTACCTGCAAATTCCTGCTACACCTATAGCTACCCCTCTACTGCTGTCCTCTATACACTGAGAACCACTTCCAGGAGAGTTCTTGCTGACCACGCAACCCATATGCCTTCTCACAGGGGCCTTACACACTGAGAACATCTCCTTCCTACTCCTGGAGAAGGCCATTCACCCCATGGTGCTCGATCTACCATGGCTACAGGAACACACACCCCTCAGTTCAACTGGACCACCATGGAGCTTTCTAAATGGGGCCCTGGTTGCCATGATAGTTGTCTAGCCAAAGTTTCACTGCTGCCCTGCATGACGACTCCCTCACTACCTGGTCTACCACCACAATATGCGTCTTTTCAGGACATCTTCTCCAAGCAAGCAGCATACGTATTACCTCCGCACAGGACCTTTGATTGTGCGATAAACCTCAAGCCTAACTCGGAGCCTCCCAAGGGAAGGGTCTACCCCCTCTCAATAACAGAGACTGAGGCCATGTCGGCCTATATCCAAGAAAATCTACAAAAAGGGTTTATTAGACCTTCTAAGTCCCCAGCCGGTGCGGGGTTCTTTTCTGTTGGAAAAAAAGACGGATCCCTTCGCCCTTGTATTGATTACGGAGCTCTCAATGAAATCACCATCAAGGATCGCTACTCTTTACCGTTGATAACCAAGCTGTTTGACAGGCTTCAGGGGACCAAGGTGTTTACTAAGCTGGACTTAAAAGGGGCCTACAACTTTGTCCAAATCCGTCACGGGAATGAATGGAAAACAGTTTTTAACACCCGTGACGGACACTTTGAATACCTAGTCATGCCTTTTGGATTGTGCAATGCACCAGCGGTGTTTCAGAATATGATGAATGATATTCTGCAAGATCTACTGTACCAGTGCGTGGTGGTATATGTAGATGACATCCTGATTTTCTCTCAGGACCTTCAAACACACCAGGCAGACATGAAAAAGGTACTACAAAGGCTACGTGACACTCGTCTATATGCAAAGCTCGAGAAGTGCGCTTTCCACCAAGAGTCAGTACCCTTTCTGGGGTACATCGTTTCCAAGAATGGCTTCCAGGTGGACCCTCAAAAATTGAAAAACATCCAAGACTGGCCTCAACCCACTGGCTTGAAAGCATTTCGCCATTTCCTCGGCTTCACTAACTATTACCGTACCTTCATCAAGCACTACTCCACCCTTACAGCACCACTCACGGCCATGACCAGAAAAGGGTCTGATCCAACCTGATGGTCTGCTGAGGCTGTAGTGGCCTTCTGAACTCTTAAAGACGCCTTCCAAACTAAGCCTTGTTTTCGCCATCCTAATCCTCGGCATCCTTTCATCGTTGAGGTTGATGCCGCCGACGTCTGCGTGGGAGCAGTACTGAGTCAATACAGCGATGCCAATGTTCTCCATCCCTGATCTTTCTTCTCACGACGATTCTTTCCCACCGAGAAGAATTATGGTATCAGAGATAAAGAAATGTTAGCTATAAAATTGGCCTTTGAGGAGTGGCGCCCATGGCTGGAAGGTGCGCAGCACCAAATAACGATGTATACCGATCATAAAAATTTGGAATACCTTCAACATGCCCAGCGTCTTAATCACCAGCAAGCGAGGTGGTCATTGTTTTTCAACCGCTTTGACTTCCTACTAAAATACTGTCCTGCAGAAAAGAATGTTAGGGCTGATGCCCTTTCGTGCGCCTTCTCTACAGTAAACGTACCCAACGAACCTCATCACATCATCAGTCCAGAGAAGGTGGTATTAGTGACCACTCACGCCATCTCTGCTGGAAAAATCGTGGTGCCGCTGGGAATGAGAGAGAAATCACTAAAATGGGCACATGACTCTCGCCTGGCCAGCCACCCCGGTCATGTCCGTACGTTAGCCATGCTCCAACGTTTCTATTGGTGGCCTACCATGAAGACTGATGTCCAGGCTTACGTGGCCTCCTGCGCGAGACAAAAACCCTCTGCCGGATGTCCCTGGGGTCTCCTCCAACCTCTGCCTGTACCAGAGGAACCTTGGACGCACATTGCGACCGACTTCATGGTGGACTTACCCCCGTCTGCTGGTAACAATACGATCTGGGTGACCATTGATCGATTCTCGAAAATGGCACATTTTGTGGTTCTTCCAGGGCTACCATCCGCTGCTTAATTGGCTAAATTATTTGTGAAGCACATCTTTCGCCTCCATGGAATGCCAAAACACATTTTGTCTGATAGAGTCATTCAGTTTACTGCTAACTTCTGGAGAGCTCTGTGTCGGAAGTTCAAATTCACCTTGGATCTGACTTCAGCCTATCACCCACAGTCCAATGGCCAAACAGAGCGAATGAATAGGATGCTCAAACAATTCCTACGTTCTTACATGAACACTAGACAAAGTGACTGGGCAGAATTACTCCCTTGGGCCGAATTCGCCCTAAATTCACATCCAACTGCTGCTACGGGATCAACACCTTTTCAAGTGGTGTATGGCTGCCAACCATTAACTCCGTTACTGCTGCCACTCTCCGTGACGTTTCCAGCAGCTCAGATCACAGCAATGGAATTGCAACAATTGTGGAAACAGACTAAGGATCTACTCCTCAAGGCAGGAGAAAGGGCCAAAAAGACTTACGATGCCCACCACAGGAAGGCACCTCAATTTCAGCCTGGGGACAAGTTATGGCTTAGTACAAAGTTCCTCTGTTTAAAGTTGCCCTCTTCACATTTCACTCCGCAGTATGTCGGACCTTTTGCTGTCCTCCGATGCTTTGGGAACTTGACCTATAGTTTGAAGCTACCACCATCCATGAAGATTCATAATGCCTTTCATGTGGCATTACTGAAACCTCTCGTCCTGTCTGAATTTTCCAGCAAAGCTCCAGAGCCAGCACCGTTTGATGCTGAAGAAGATATCGCGTATACTGTTGATGACATCCTGAATGTACGCAAAAAAGGTAGATATTGGGAATACCTTGTCTCCTGGAAGGGATATGAACTGGAGGAAAACTGCTGAGAGCCCATGACCAGTATCCTGGATAAAGACATGCTTGGTCACTTCCATCAGTTTTATCCTCGCAAGCCAAAACCCCCTGGGGGGGCTCTTGGAAGGGGAGTACTGTTGTGTCCGTCGGTTGCAGACGGCTGCGCCCTCTATTGCTCACCTTTTTTCTACCTGATTCAGCTCAGTTTGGGAAGAGGGCTGCCTCTGCTTCTCAACCCCGACCCCTTTGGCATTCCCAGTCCGGCATGGGTGATTGTGTTCGCCATCTTTCTCCCGGAGTCACTTAGGGCATGCATGCGCGCGCAGTCCCGTCCTTTATGTGCATCATGGCGGGAACCTCGGGGGCATCCCCACTGCACGATGTCACAAGCTCTGGTATTTAATCTTGGTTCACGAATGAAGATACAAGTTAGCAAGAAATCCTCATGCTGATTTCTCCTCGCCACCAGACGCCTCTGCTCTGTGTACTCTCGCTCCAGGACGACTTAGGTACCCGCTCCTCGGGGGCCTTGCCTCGCTCCTCTACATCATCAGGAGTTATCTGCTACCAGCTAGGACACTTAAGGTACTTGCTTCTTGGGGGCCTTGCCTCGCTCCTGTCTACCCTCCGGGGTTGCCTACCACCTTCAAGGATGCCTAATATCCTCGGCCTACCCCGCAACGCGGACCAGTATTGGATCTACTCTCACTGGCCTTTCCATCTCAGCCTGGGTTCTCGGCCTATCCCGCTTCGCGGACCACTACCAGACCCATCTCCCTCACGGGACCTGGTGAGACTGCGGAACTGCCTTTTCACACCTTGCAGCCCTCAGAACAGAATGTTGCCATCAGACATCTCCTCTTCTGGCTTGGAACACTACCCGCTCCTCGGGTCAGCATCTACATTGCAGTATAATAAAAACTATACTTCTCTGTGTCCATCTCTGCTCGGAACTAGCCTATTGCTGCAAGTCCCCGCAGGGCTCCGCCCTGTGGGAGGTGCCATCTCTTGCAGCAACCAAGGGCCCACGCCTCAATGTCCAAAGTACAACAATTAAAAAAAAGATAGAAAAAACAAAACTTTCCCTATGTTTTTTTTACTAAAATAATCTTATAGTTTAGTATTTAATAGAAAACTGGAAGTTTATTCATTCATCGACAATATAATTTCTTTCTTAGGCTTGGAAAAGATAACCATAATAATTATTTAAAATACATATGTCATCACAGCTGCAGTTCTGGACATTAAAAATCAAACCATAAGCTTTCTTTTGCAATAAGGCAAGGCAGAAGATTAGTTTTCAAGATAGCTGCATATAATTATTACAATAATTTAAACCCTAATAGCTAACAAAAGCTACATCTACTAAAACATGAAATGTAATGAATTTAATGAATAGCAAAGTAGGTGGAACATAAATCTATAACTGTAAAATAGATTCAGGGGGATTGTGTGACAACAAGATGTAAAGATCAGGTACGATTGGACTGCTAGGAAGTACTATGGCATTTACATATCTTAAATCTTGTACAAACCACCACTTACCTGAGTGAAGTTTTACTACTGGCAAAATGGATGAATTACATGGAATAGCTGCTTCTGGTAGTAATTTAATTATAATACCCGAATACCTTCTATAGCCTCAGGTGTTTACTGAAGAGGATGTTGGGGAGGTACCCGTAATGGAGAAGGTTTTCATGGGTAATGATTCAGATGGACTGAATCAAATCACGGTGAACTTAGAAGATGTGGTAGGCC
Source organism: Rhinatrema bivittatum (assembly GCF_901001135.1). NCBI lineage: Eukaryota > Metazoa > Chordata > Amphibia > Gymnophiona > Rhinatrematidae > Rhinatrema > Rhinatrema bivittatum. The sequence continues at coordinate 400,188,826 of NC_042615.1, read as the reverse complement.
TGATTGACAAACTGAAGAGTAGTAAATCACCTGGACCGGATGGTATACACCCCAGAGTTCTGAAGGAACTAAAAAATGAAATTTCAGACCTATTAGTAAAAATTTGTAACTTATCATTAAAATCATCCATTGTACCTGAAGACTGGAGGATAGCAAATGTAACCCCAATATTTAAAAAGGGCTCCAGGGGCGATCCGGGAAACTACAGACCGGTTAGCCTGACTTCAGTGCCAGGAAAAATAGTGGAAAGTGTTCTAAACATCAAAATCACAGAACATATAGAAAGACATGGTTTAATGGAACAAAGTCAGCACGGCTTTACCCAGGGCAAGTCTTGCCTCACAAATCTGCTTCACTTTTTTGAAGGAGTTAATAAACATGTGGATAAAGGTGAACCAGTAGATATAGTATACTTGGATTTTCAGAAGGCGTTTGACAAAGTTCCTCATGAGAGGCTTCTAGGAAAAGTAAAAAGTCATGGGATAGGTGGCGATGTCCTTTCGTGGATTGCAAACTGGCTAAAAGACAGGAAACAGAGATTAGGATTGAATGGGCAATTTTCTCAGTGGAAGGGAGTGGACAGTGGAGTGCCTCAGGGATCTGTATAGGGACCCTTACTGTTCAATATATTTATAAATGATCTGGAAAGAAATACGACGAGTGAGATAATCAAATTTGCAGATGACACAAAATTGTTCAGAGTAGTTAAATCACAAGCAGATTGTGATAAATTGCAGGAAGACCTTGTGAGACTGGAAAATTGGGCATCCAAATGGCAGATGAAATTTAATGTGGATAAGTGCAAGGTGATGCATATAGGGAAAAATAACCCATGCTATAATTACACAATGTTGGGTTCCATATTAGGTGCTACAACCCAAGAAAGAGATCTAGGTGTCATAGTGGATAACACATTGAAATCGTCGGTGCAGTGTGCTGCGGCAGTGAAAAAAGCAAACAGAATGTTGGGAATTATTAGAAAAGGAATGATGAATAAAACGGAAAATGTCATAATGCCTCTGTATCGCTCCATGGTGAGACCGCACCTTGAATACTGTGTACAATTCTGGTCGCCGCATCTCAAAAAAGATATAATTGCGATGGAGAAGGTACAGAGAAGGGCTACCAAAATGATAAGGGGAATGGAACAACTCCCCTATGAGGAAAGACTAAAGAGGTTAGGACTTTTCAGCTTGGAGAAGAGACGACTGAGGGGGGATATGATAGAGGCGTTTAAAATCATGAGAGGTCTAGAACGGGTAGATGTGAATCGGTTATTTACTCTTTCGGATAGTAGAAAGACTCCATGAAGTTAGCATGGGGCACATTTAAAACTAATCGGAGAAAGTTCTTTTTTACTCAACGCACAATTAAACTCTGGAATTTGTTGCCAGAGAATGTGGTTCGTGCAGTTAGTATAGCTGTGTTTAAAAAAGGATTGGATAAGTTCTTGGAGGAGAAGTCCATTACCTGCTATTAAGTTCACTTAGAGAATAGCCACTGCCATTAGCAATGGTTACATGGAATAGACTTAGTTTTTGGGTACTTGCCAGGTTCTTATGGCCTGGATTGGCCACTGTTGGAAACAGGATGCTGGGCTTGATGGACCCTTGGTCTGACCCAGTATGGCATTTTCTTATGTTCTTATGTTTCAGATCAAATTGTGGTTTCCATGGCAACCTCTTTGTGTGGTTGCCTGGGTACTGGATCATTTTGAAGATAGCCAATATCATTGTTATCTACAGCCCATAAGGACTCGGGAATATCTGAAAAATCAAAATCCATTTCTGCAATTTGCATACAGCCTATGAGAACAGTTTCAGGAAAGGAAGTTTCACAAACAGAAATCTTTGCTGTGTTTAAAGCAGATTGCACATCACATAGTCTCTGTTCTAGTAGAGAGAGAAAAACACCATCGGTCATGCAAAATATAGTGCAACACAATTTACATAATAAATCATATCCTAACAAATTCATAGGAGAAGATGCTGAGAGCAGAAAGCATGCGATATATGCAAAGAACCTAATTGCACTGGTACACTTTCTGATATTGACAGTGCCTCTGTAACATTGGTCATGCCCACAACTTTGTTTATTAGTTGAAACTGGTAAGTGGGGAGCAGCTGCCATTTGCAGTGTAGATCAAACAGCTCCCCTGTCTACCAAACACTGAATTTGGGATTTCAGAGACTGTAAGGGACACCAGAGGCTCAGGCATAGGTGAGGGATGAGTACAAGTAACGGGAAGTCCCTGACAGTCTCTGCAAATTCCTAGATGTTATAGGGCATGACCACCACATTGGGAGTATACTTAGGAGCAGTAGGTGAAAGATACTGCTGGTTTATAATAGGAAAAACAAATGATTCCTTGTTGGGGGAACTCCCATTCCTCCATTTGCTCTGCCTTTACCTCTCCATCTACCCCTAATTTGTCCACGATTTCCCCGTGAGTGATCTAATTGATTTATTTGGAGGGCCATCAATTTATCAAGTTGTGCAGATTTGGCAACATTCATCTGTTCATAACATACCTGAACTATGGAACAGACTTTGCTTGGCTTTTCAGTGGCCCAAGTAATGCATGCATTGTGCACCTTCTCTTTAATTTTGGGGGCAAATCTATATAAAAATAATTCAAGACTGCCTGATTTGCTTCACTAGTAGTGAAGCAAATCAGGCAGTTTATGGCCCAGAATGGGCCATAAATACATCAGTCAGCCTACTTAAATAGTTAGCTGGTTCCTCTTTATCTGACATTTCACATAAATGTAATTTTGTCCAATCTGTTTTCAGGGGGAAAAGTTGTAAGGCTGCTTCAAATAAAGCATCAATAAGTTCCCTTACCTCCTCTGCCCACTTCCTTGATTCTTTTCGGAAATTAGGCAAGGAATTTTTAATTGTCACCAAATCATTTCGTGGCCATGGCACATACACTTGCTGTGCATAATTAGTATTTGGATTAGTACTGGGTACTGTCTGGAAAGGGTAGTTTCCAGTGTATGGTTGTTCCTTTTTCACTGGACATTTAGACCTCAAATTATAAAAACTTTGATGATAGCAATCTAGATAGGCAATACAGCATCTAATCTGAGGGGTAGAATGGGCTTATGAACCCTTCTTTTAAACAACTCACTCAAGTCTAAATTTGTTATTATACAGATGAGGCCTTGTAGGTGAGTCATCAGTATGGGGTCCTGAAGGCCCCATGAATTTAGGGGTCTTAGAATCAATCTCTGAGGATGATAGCCATTCCTTAGTCAGAGATGGGTCTGAAAAGCTAGTTTTCACTTGCTGCCTATAAGCCTGTATCCCAGAGCCATGCCCATGTTTATCATGCTGTCCTGATAAATGAGAATCACCAGAAGGGAAGGTTGACAATGGGGGCCCCTCCTACAGTACCCACTCCACATTGTCTGGTTTAAAGGGAGGGGCAGTAGGTGTTTTTAAACAACCCCCTTGATATGCACGATCATCCAGAGGATCTGAATGATCTACTGCTAACCCTTTCAAGGCCTTCACTGAGTACAGTGACGTTCTGGGATACTCTAGAGCAGTGGTTCTCAACCGGTGTGTCGCGACACACCAGTGTGTCGCCAAGCTCCGGCAGTTGTGTCGCGGCTCCCGGTGTTCCACTGCCCCGCTTGTGCTTCCCTTCTCCCTAGGGGCGGGGCCGAAGAATGAAGAGACGCTGCGCGCCAACGCCAGCGGGGCCGAAGAACGAAAAGACCTGCGTGCCGACGTCAGTGGGGCCGAAGAACGAAGAGACGCTGCGCGCCAACGCCAGCGGGGCCGAAGAACGAAAAGACCTGCGCGCCGACGTCAGCGGGGCCGAAGAACGAAGAGACGCTGCGCACCAACGCCAGCGGGGCCGAAGAACGAAAGGACCTGCGCGCCGACGTCAGCGGGGCCGAAGAACGAAGAGACGCTGCGCGCCAACGCCAGCGGGGCTGAAGAACGAAAAGACCTGCGCGCCGCCGGCAGCTGAAGAGCAGAGAGACTTGTGCGTCACCAGCGGCGGGGCCAAAGAACGAAGAGACACTGCGCGCCGCTGCCGGTGGCTGAAGAGCGCAGAGACCTGCACGTTGCCGGCGGCGGGGCCGAAGAACGAAGAGATGCTGTGCGCCGCTGCCGGCGGCTGAAGAGCGGAGAGACCCTGCACACTGCAGGAGGCGGCTGGAGAGACGTTGCGTACCGCAGGAGGTCTGGCCAGAGGTGGCTGAGAAGTGGAGGCCAAACAATGAGAAGAGGCTCCATGTGAGCTTGTGTGTTTGTGGTAGAATGGGTGCCTGGGTGCATGAGTAAGAGCTTGTGTGTGTGTGTGTGTGTGTGTGTGTGTGTGTGTGGTAGAATGGGTGCCTGGGTGCATGAGTGAGAGCTTGTGTGTGTGTGGTAGAATGGGTGCCTGGGTGCATGAGTAAGAGCTTGTGTGTGTGTGTGTATGTGTGTGTGTGTGTGGTAGAATGGGTGGGGGAGAGGGAAAAACAGGAAGAGGAGAAAAGGAACAGTACCTGATGGAAAACAACAGAAGAACATAATGGGGTAGATTTTCAAAGGGTTACATGTGTAACCCCCAAAAACTTACCCCAAACCCCCTCTGCGCGCGCCGAGCCTATCTTGCATAGGCTCGGCGGCATGCACAAGCCCCGGGACGCATGTAATTCCCGGGGCTTTCCTGGGGGGGGGCGTGTCACGGCCGGCGCGTCATTGGGGGCATGTCGAGGGGGCGTGTTGCGGCCGGCACATCATCGGGGGCATTCCAGGGGCGTGGCTGCGGCCTCCAGACCAGCCCCCAGACTGGACCGGACCGGACCATGGCTCGCCAGCAGCCGGCCCGGCGCGGGCAGGCGTAACTTTCGCAATAAAGGTAGGGGGGGGGGAATTAGTTAGGGCTGGGGGGGTGGAAGGAAAGTTCCCTCCGAGGCCGCTCTGATTTCGTGGGTACATCATGCCGGTTTACAGTATAACTGAAGGAGGAAATTACAAAAAACCAGGGTGGGGGAGAGGGAGCAGATGGAAAGAGAGAAGGGGCAAGAGAAGAGAGGGAAAAACAGGAAGAGGAGAAAAGGAACAGTACCTGATGGAAAACAACAGAAGAACATAATGGGGTAGATTTTCAAAGGGTTACACGTGTAACCCCCGAAAACCTACTCCAAACCCCCCCTTGCGCGCGCCGAGCCTATCTTGCATAGGCTCGGTGGCGCACGCAAGTCCCGGGACGCGTGATTTCGGAGCAGCCTCAGAGGGAACAGAGGCAGGCTGCGTGGCTCAGCGCGCGCAGGCTGCCAATTTTGGGCAGCCTTGTGCGTGCCGACCCCGGATTTTAAAGGATACGTGCAGCTACATGCATATCTATTAAAATCCGGCGTACTTTTATAAAATCTACCCCAATAAGTATAACCTTATACACTGTGGATAACCTTATATAAATTAAACACTCCAAAAAGTACTATATACAATAATAACAAAAAGCATTATATACAGTAATATACATTATCTTTAACTAGTACATACAGGAGACACTATATATGAAATTACAAATTATACGTTCAGAAAGGCAACTATACATAGACTAGCAGGGTTGCAAGAGGGAAAAGTAAGGTTTAAAAGATAGCGGAGGGGTAAATAAAAGGGGTATAAAAGGGTTGCTATAGGGAAAAAGGTAGGGTTTAAGGGCAGGGGAAGGGGGTATAAAAGGGGGTATATAACGAGGTTCAGAGAAATGGGAGACAAAACAGGAATAAAGGAGAAGGCTATGAGTACGGTAATGACAAGGGCTCTTTCTCTGAAGGAGTAGAGGGAGCAGGGGGACTACGTAGGATCCGAGTCAGGGTAGGCCATTTTAAAGAGCCATGTTTTAACCCCTGTTTTGAATTTCTGAATGCATGGTTCTAGTCAGAGCTCAAGTGGCATAGTGTTCCAGAGGGAGGGGCCTGCAATGGATAGGGCTCTTTCTCTGGTGGAAGTGTGGTGAGCACATTTAAGGGAAGGGGTGTAGAGGGTTCCTGAAAGTGCGGTTCTAACAAGACATTTGGAGGAGGGGAATCGAAGAGCATCCTCAAGCCAGGAGTGATTGTGGTTGTGCAGGGAGTTGTGAATAATGGTGAGGGTTTTGTATCTGATGCGGGAGGAGATGGGAAGCCAATGGAGTTCAATGGAAATTGCAAGTTAACATTATCTTTTGTAAAGCCATGCCATTTTTTAAAATATCTTTAATCTATTTGTGGGTGACTAGTCATATAAGCTGCTGCTACTGAACTGGCAGGAGAGGTCTGGGAAGAAACACTCTCCATATTAAAACGTAAAACTCACCATGTGTGTCTGTAATATTTCACAAACACTCTTAAAAAAAAACCACACAAACCCCCCTCCCCCCAAGTCTATCCTACACCACCTAGTTCAATTTAAGAGCTATGCCTGAACAACATTTCCTTATCTTGTATTATCAGTGAAAGTCAGGATAAGCTCTGCTCCTATCCTACCTTTTCATAAGACCCTCCAGCCCTTAGGGAAGGAGTTTATTATTTAGAGATGAGGGTTCCCCAATAGAGTTGTTTAAAGAAATAATTCAGTATGAATGTATGAAAATAAGTCTCTTTATTCAGATAACAGTTATAATCTTTTAAGGCATGTGATTAGCTTATGAAGCATTATACTTCTCAAATCTTATCTTAATCAAACAGTACATAGCTATAAGTATAAGTATCGTAACAATAGTTACTGAAATTATAGCAATCAGATAAATATTTACTAAAGACATTTTTCTTGTAACAAATTCGTTCTAGTACATAATTTGCTAAAGCTAGCTAGGGTTAATTATACTAGCTAGGGTTCTCATTTGCAGAAATAAGTTATAATTAGATGCTTACCAATATCATGAAGTGAATAGCCCTTTAATGTCTCTCTTGTGCGGTCAGTCAGGGTTTATCTTGCTCCTCTCCCTTGTACTGTCCTTATCAAGGGTGTAAATAGACAGAAAAGCCAGGTGGGGGCTAGTCTGTGCTTCTTATCAAGAAAAGTTAACTATTTTGCCCCCCCCGGGACACAGGTGTCTGAAGTTGAAAGGCATCCCATTTGAAGCCCTTTTCTAGTGGAAAAATACAGGGAGAAAAAAAAGCTTTCCATATGCTTCAATATAAACTTGATCTAACTGGCAACAAAGAAACAAATATTTCTAACATTTTCTGACAAAGAAACAGTTTTTCTAACACATTTTCTGACAGTAGCTCCTCCTCTACTGTGTTCACCAGCAGAGGAGGAGATAAAACCAATACTCTAAATTCTAAGCAACTGCTAATGACAAAAAAAACAACCTTTTTAGCTTAGTGTATATTATAGTTGCAAATAAATCAGAGAAACTTCATACCCTCATGAACCACAGAAATTTCAATTCCAGGACTTCAAACCCAGAATGAAAAATCAGAGGGACTTCATACCTTCATCATAAATTTAGGACTTCTTACCTAAAGTGAAAGAATCAATTCTCTTCCTTCAGACTTCATAACTGGAGAGAAATATATAAAAAGACGGCTCTTTATCTGGTGCACCACAGCAACCAGCACATAAATTCAGAGGACTTCATATCTCCCCTAGAGTACACTGGAGCAACAAACTCTGGCATCTGCATCTAAATAACCAACACATCACCCCTTCGTTAGACTCAAAGCCTTGGAAGGGCAATGGGACTGACAAAATGGAGGAGGAGGAGAAGGACATAATAGCAACTGTCAGATTTATTTCTGGATTTGTTCCTTATCTCCATCAAGCAACTGGTTGTAGCTAACTTACACCTAGATTCGTAATTTTGCTATAAATATAGCAAAAATAGTGCTCGCGTTAAAAAAAAAAAGGGGGGGGGTATGATTAGGATAATGTGCTGGCAGAGGTAGCGAATTGTTAGATATCATGTACAGTGTTATTTTATTGTGCGCAGCGTTCCGTTAATGCACACAGTGGTACGTCAATGCACGCACCGCTATAGCACTGCGTCATGCATTGCATCATTGCACAGTCTGTTATTTTTCCAGGTTATATATACAGCCTTCCTGCAGCTGCCTCTTTGAGTGTGTGTCGAGGTGTGGTTTAGAAGAGAAGAGGGTGGTGGTTGTGGTATTTGGAGATTAATTAATATTGTGAATTCTGAGTACATTGTCTTGTGATTTACTGTTCTTCCTTTTGTTAACCTTTACCTTTGTCATTAATCTCTCTATGTGTGTGTGAAAGTTTGTGTTGGTTTGTGAAGTTTGTCCATTTTTATTTGTAGTGGAGTGAGGAGGTGTGTGAAGGAGTGGAGGTGGTGGTATGTAGAGGAGGTAGAGAGGATAGAGCATGAGAGGCTTGGAGAGAGAGGAGAGGAGAGGCATGGGAAGAGAGGAGAGGTAGAAGAGGAGAGGAGGATGAGGGCAGGAGTGGTAGGGAAAGGAGGAGTAGGAGGTCTGAGTAGGGACAGGAGCAGAGAGAGGCAGCCTGGAAGGGTTAGGAGGAGGCGGTTAGGGGAAGGAGATAGGCAGGCAAGCATGGAGGGAAGAGTAAGCCAGGCTATGGTTTGACAGAGAGGGAAGAGGGGAAGGGAGTTTGAAGGACAGGGCCGGGGGGGGGGGGGGGGGGGGGGAGGAAGGGAGGGGAGAGTTAGGCAGGACAGAGAGTGAGGACAGGAAGTATACCTCTCTGGAAGGGGAAGTGGCATCCCCATCTGGAAGCCAGCCATCAGGATGTGTCTGTCTCTGTGCCATTAAGTTCACTGTCATAGAGAATGAAATAGCAATTGCAGGGGACTTGCAAAACTATGCCATGCTATTTGGCAACTGGGTGGCAATAACATCAAAGGCAGCCAAGGTCCAGATCTGGAGAAACCTAGACCAGGCCATCACTTGGCACAGCAGCATACCAAGAAGCGGGGAGCAGGTCACCCACCAGTATAGGGATATAAAGGCCTAGCTTAAAGCCAAGGTGGCAGCCCAAAACAAACAATGACAGATGATTGGAGGAGGAGCCCCATGTCCCATTGTCATCACCCAAATGGAAAATCGACTAATCGAAAGGGTGGGACTTGATGTATTTGAGGGCATGGATGATAGGCTGGACACCAGAGCTGCAGCTGGTAAGTTCACCTCACTTCTAAAAGGGCACACAGCAATGGATGTACACATCATTTGGCATAAGATGCTCACAATGCAAAGAAGCAAAGTACACCTCTGATGCCAAAAGAAAAAAGGGTACTTAATCCCATTGGTACTTATGTCTTATGTTTTGTTTCCACAGCTCTCACCCACCATGCTACCGGTCCCAGCCAGGATGCCCCAGGGACCAACCAGCAAGGGCCATGGACCAGCCATCCAATACCAGCTTCAAGAAACCTTTCCTCATGGATGCCCAAATGCAAGTTAGCGCTGAGGAGGAGAAGCAGCAGCAGCAGCAGTCACAGCCTGCAGACCCATTTGTGATGCTGGAATCCCTGGGTTCACCCAGCCAACTAAATGTCTCCCTCAGCCTCTCACAGTTAATGGAGGAGCATAGCCTGCAGTGGGTGCCTCTAGGATCAGCTGAAGGTCGAGCCAGCACACCTCAGCACCATCCGGAACCATCTCTAGTCCACTAGGAGGAGGCCACAAGCTTGGTAATGCCAATTTTGCATCCACAAAGCCCAGGTCCACCAACAACACTGACACCACCAGCACCCACTCCTGAAGAGTCCATGCAGGAGCAACTGCTCCAGCTGCAAAGGAGCCATGTTGAACATCAGACACACATATGGGCAGAACTAGTGGGGCTAAGGAGGGCTGTAAACAGATAAAACAGGATCCTGCAACAGCAAATGGCAGCCCAAACCCATAATGTCACAATGCTGACCGGAGCAATTAACACCCTTATCAATGTGCTCATGCAGATCCTACAAAGGATGCCTGAGCCACCATTTGAGTCATCACCAGCATCACTGGACTCGACACCACAAGGCAGTCCCCATGATGGTAGACGTCCAAGAGGCATGCCCCCCAACTGGCAAGCCATGATGTGACAAGGGGCCATGAAGAACTTAACCACCTGGCTTCTAAGGTCAAACTACCACACTTATAGGACAAGCCAGGTCTGGACTTTGCATAGAGTTCCTTTGCCGGCTAGATGGAAGAAGCCTGCTGGGCCCGTCCTCATTACAGATTTCCTGTGCTGGCTAGATGGAAGAAGCATGCTGGGCTTGTTCTAACTGCAGACTTTCTGTGTCGGCTAGATGGAAGAAGCCTGCTGGGCACATCCTCACTACAGAGTTCCTGTGCTAGCATGCAGAAAGGAGTTTCAACTGTGCTTTTTTTGGGTCCTGCAGACTAACTGTACAGCCCTCCTGCTCGTATTCCATCTTCCTTAAAGTATCATCCAGTGACGGTGCTGCTGCTTCCTCTTCTCATCATGTCTCATCTCATGCTCTGGATGCTGGCATCTCCTCTCATCTCCACTCATACTGATGCTGTTTCCTCCATGGTGCTACATCTTTACCTGGGGCTCCTGTCTCCATGCTGTGCTCTCCAGACCTGGTTCTGCTGCCTTTACTTGAACTTTGCTGCCAAGGCCTTTAGGCTGGCCCCTTTGAGTAACCTCTTTTAACATGGACTGTCTGGGGCCTTTAGGTTGACAACACATAGTAGTGCTGTATGTAGCTGTAACTTTACAGCAGTACTATAGTTTTTGGGGAGCCACTTCCTCTTTCTGTTTTCTTTGTCGTAATCATGATTGTGCCTAAAGGATAAGATGCAATGGCTATATATGTAATTATGCAATTTCAATCAATGAATGTACAGGTGTACACTGAATGTGCTGTTCATGAAATCTACAATGATTTTTGCTATTTGCAATCTTGTCCTTTCAGAATGTGATTACCTAACACTGACTTTATTTCAAACTGTGCACAATATATATTTGCTAATAAAGTGCTCACTGTTTTGAAAAATCAACTTTCTGCTTGTGTCCTTTCATTGTATGCTTTTAGTGTTTATGGTACTGAAGGATAAAGGTTTGCTTTCCACATGATCTTGCATGCTAGAATGGCCTGCCTCATTCCAACTGTGCAATTGTTGAGCATGCATGCAAGGCCATATAGGCTATGGCATAACAATGAAAGCTGCGTGACTGCTGCTAAGGAAGAAGCTCGTTAATGGGACCTTCATTATTGCCTCTTGTTGCTTTCTTCACACACCATACCATTTGATAGCTCTGTTTACATGCACCTATATACCTGCTCAGTATCTTAAGGGGCAACACATTATATAGTGTGCATATACAGCTTGGGTGGTGTAAATACAAACTTGGACTCATCCTGACACAACAGTTTATTTTCTGCCTCATTTTTTTCTATCAGGATGCAAGGGTATGTGACCAGATATATTTGTAGATTACACAGTAAAACTAATATGATGTGTATGTGCAGAGTGCTGCTACACACTGACAGCTGCTAGGTCACACGTAGGGATGAGGAGTGAGGGAGTATCATCTGCTGTACAATGTCCACGGGCAACCACCAGAGAGCCTTGAGGGGTGCTGCAGGTGCTGGGGACCAGGCTTACTTCCATACTCTGGGTCCCATACCTGTACTGGCATGGCTTGAGGGTCTGTATTGTACGCGTAAGGTAAGGATGACCTTACAAGTAGCATTCAAATCCCAAAGGCAGGCCACTACAGGATTGTTAGTCTGTGGAAACTTGCCTGGCCCACAGCACCAGCAGCACCCCTCTACATACTGTGCTCAACATTACTCGCTCACTCCTTGTCGCCATTTGTCACACAGCAGCTGTCACTGAGTTCCAAGGGTCTCCAAATGGAAGTAAAAGTTTGGTTACTGTTGAAGTGAAGCTCATACAGTGTTTAGGAAATGGTGGCCCCTCCCTTTGTAGGCAGATATAGGTGCACCACATCTAGGTTTGCACTGAAAAGGTATTGTCCTTCATATGGGCTGTCTACACAGCACAGACTGAGTGTTAAAAAAAAAATGGTTGCTGGTTTGGCAACCTCTATCTGAACTGTGCATAGTATGAGCATCAGAGAGGTACCAAAGCAAAACTGTGAGAGGCAAAAGAGACTATGTAATAGGTGTTCTGCAATGCCTGTGACACATGGCAAGCAAAGCAGCACCAACCACCCCCTCCCCCCACACAAACCCATACACCAGGTTTCTCAGTATATGCAGTGTGTAAAGCAGCATGATGCTAAGCACTCATCTGAATGGGCCTGAACTAGGGCATTACCTAGTCCTTTACACTTACATGCATCACAGCATTCCCACATTCACTGGGCAGTTTCTTAACCAGCACTTCCTCCCTCCATAAATTTCCAAGCCTCTGGGCCAGGCCTAGGTATGGTTATGCAGCACACACCATAATAATAGCAGTATTCTGCATACTTCAATTACTTATTGGTAAAACATCAGTGTGGGTGGAAGGCGACAGTCAGAACAGCAGCCAAATGCTACATGTAACATTCATGTTTAGCATACAGGATGTGTACTATGCTCAACTGCATACATCTGCCCCTCTGTGAACACTACATATAAACTGTGAGTGTACTTTTTTAAAAAGAGCAATACAAGGGTCAGAACACTCCTACAACTCTCCATATGCTGGCCTGTCAGAGGCACACCTTCTCCAGAGGGCAAACACTCGATCAAGGCTGTGCAAAAGCTGTCTGTGCTCAATGTAGGTACGCACACTGCCTGCTAAGGGGTATTGGATTGCAAGGCCAAGGAAGCAACCTCCGAATGCAACAGCACCCACACACACAGATTGAACAAGCCACACACAGCACGTCAGTCACTGAGTCACACACTCACTTACATTAGCAGTAGGGAATACATACTCCAGTTCCTGCATCTATACATGTTCAAAGCCTATGCTCCTGCAAAGATTGTCATAAAACAACAAAGGTGTTTGGCAGCTTGCAGTAACTGCTAATGAGGCTACGTGAGTCCTTCCTATTCCAACATTATCTATAGCAGCCTACAAGAAACACTTCTGTCTGAGGCTTATATCAGCCCTACTTAGTACGAGGTTCTGACATGGGCCCCTGAAGGGTTTATTTAGGTGGCACAAAATGCGTGTCTGTCAAGATAGCAACAATAAAGGCCATCACCTATCATGGCAAGCACATGACTTCTGTGGAAGTAGTAGGCTCTAGGGATGTGAATCGTTTTTGAACGATTAAAATTATCGTCAGATAATTTTAAAATCGTCCTAAATCGTTAGAGTGCACGATACAATACAAATGCCCCCGATTTATCGTCAGGGGCATTTGTATTGTATCGTTAAATAGGGCACGGGAATTATTTGGGGGAGGACGGGAAAACCGGCACACCAAAACAACCCCTAAACCCACCCCGACCCTTTAAAACCAATTCCTTACCCTCCCCCACCCTCCCGAACCCCCCCAAAATGTTAAGTTACCTGGTGGTCCAGTGGGGGGGGTCCCGGCGCGATCTCCCGCTCTCGGGCCATCGGCGCCATTTTGGCTGCCACTAATTAAAATGGCGCCGATGGTCCGATTAAAAAAAAACCCCACCCGACCCTTTAAATCGACCCCCCCTTAGCCTCCCCCACCCTCCCGACCCGACCCGACCCATCGCTAATTTTTTTTTTTAGGGAGGCCTGCGCCACTAAAAAAAAAAAAACCACCCGACCCTTTAAATCGCCCCCCCCCCTCCCGCCCCCCCAAAACCTTTTAAAGTTACCTGTGCCATTGGCCGGCCCCTGTCACATGGTAAGGGCAAAGGGGCATCGGCGCCATTTTTGTTTTTAGAACAGCTGATGCCTGGGAACGGGAAATCTTTCCCCGAGGCCCCCCTGGATCTCTCCTCTCCCCGAGGCCCCCCTGGACCACCAGGTAACTTTAAAAGTTTTGGGGGGGTTGGGAGGGGATGGTTGATTTAAAGGGTCGGGTGGGTTGGTTTTTTTTAGCGGCGCGGGCCTCCCTAAAAAAAAAATTGGCGATGTGAATTGGAATCGGAAACGATTCCAATTCACATATCTTAACGATCAGATTTCCCCCCCCCCCCCCCCCCCAGCCGAATCTGATCGTTAAGACGATCTGGCACACGATTCACATCTCTAGTAGGCTCATACATTCAGCACTGTGTGGCGTTTACTATGAAGGCAGCTTTAAGGCTCATAACCAGTTCAGCTGAACAGACATGGTCAACTCAGAATGCAATACCCAGAGGACTACATGTACTGTGTAGGACCAGACCTGGCCTGCTCACAACTAGCAGCAAAAGACTGTTAGACCACTTACTGTTGAGCCTAGAGCATAGCAGCTATTCAGCAGTCCACAGATGTCACATGCATACGCATCACTAAAGGCATGCAACTCTGAAAGCAGGAAATCTGTGCAGTGCAACTATCTGTAAAGTTTCTTTGGACAGGAGTGCTCATCCTATGTGCTTTAATGTTGCTAATTGTTTATAGCTGTAGTGTAATAGGTAGTAGGTATAGGTTAAAGGTTAAGAATGGCCATATGGTCAGGGTACATACATATGTGCATATAGCTACACCACATGGCTATCAGTGACACCTAACTGACAGTGACCTTGCACCAACATGACTTGTGCAGATCAGATATAGGCTATGTGTGACGGCACAGTTTAAGGCAGGAAGTTCACACACACACATGATCCATTGGCCTGTATCATGTCAGCATTTGAGGATTGATGTGGCTGCTGTAAGATTGCTTATAAACTATACTGTCATGGTCACATGTCAGAGGTCATAGGAAAATACAAGTGAAGACCCAACAAAATCTGATTCCCAATCGTGCCTTCACTGAGCTGGACGTCATGCTCCTGTTGGCTCCCCGAGAAGCCAAGGTAACCTACATGACATTATGACTGGCAAGCCCCTCACCTTTTGCACATTAATATTTCAAAATTATCTAGCTAGGTATAGTAAGGATGCATGGGTGTGGGGGTGCACGCAACCACAAAGATAAATGCTACCTTGGAAGGAGCTGTGCACATACTGAAAACTGCAGCAGGTAGCACAGTTGCTTTCACCAAGGCTGTAATGGAAGATGTGCTCCTACAGCACAGTGATGTGTGCAGTACTGTTGCAGCTAGCTCCAATTTAATGTGTCCTACTTTTGAAGTACTTACATGTTTCATCACATTTTCAGATATGTTTTTTAGACAAACCAAGACTCAATACATGCAGGCATGTCAGTAAGAGGACGACTAGATGTAAATATCCTGGAAATAGCTAGGCAGTTCAAAATCCTACAGTACAGTGGCTCTTTAAGTTGTGAGGCACTGGTGTCATCGTAGAGATGTGAATCAGAACCGGAATCGGTTCGGTTCCGATTCAAATCATGCATTTTTTTTCGTCCGGCTCGATCGTTTTTTTTTTTATTGGCTGCGCCCGATCCGATAAACAAAAAACCCACCCGACCCTTTAAAACCGCTCCCTTAGCCTCCACCATCCTCCCGATCCCTCCAAAAACGTTTTAAAATGACCTGGTGGTCCAGCAGGGGTCCCGGGAGCGTTCTCTCGCGCTCGGGCTGTCGGCCGATAATCAAAAAACCCACCCCGACCCTTTAAAACCGCTCCCTTAGCCTCCAGCACCCTCCCGACCCCCACAAAAACGTTTTAAAATTACCTGGTGGTCCAGTGGGCCCCGGGAGCGATCTCCCGCTCTCGGGCCATCGGCTGCCACTAATAAAAATGGCGCCGATGGCCCTTTGCCCTTACCAGGCCGGCCCCTGTCACATGGTAAGGGCAAAGGGCTATCGGCGCCATTTTTATTAGTGGCAGCCGACGGCCCGAGAGCGGGAGATCGCTCCTGGGGCCCACTGGACCACCAGGTAATTTTAAAACGTTTATGGGGGGGTCGGGAGGGTGGTGGAGGCTAAGGGAGCGGTTTTAAAGGGTTGGGGTGGGTTTTTAGGTTGTGTCCTAACTCCCGTTAGTGTGCACTAATCCGATTAACGATTTTTTCATGATAAATCGGTGGAATTTCTATTGTATCGCACTCTTTAACGATTAATGACGATTTAAAAAAATATCGGACGATATTTTAAATCATCAAAAAACGATTCACATCCCTAGTGTCATGTTGGTGTGGGCATGCCCATTTATTGTAAGCACACCCACTACAGGAGTATAAGTTTATTTGCACACCTTTAAGCACTTTGGAACTAGGGTATAATATTGGAAATCTGTCATTCAAACATTTAAATGCCTACCTCTCACTTTTACATGGGCATTTCACCTTCGCTGAATTTGAGATTTACAGCTTTTCTATAGGGGTAGCTCTCCCGGGTAAAGGAACATGTGGGGTGCCATCATACTTATGGCAGCATGTCATCCACATGTGAGCGCTAGAATGTGGTCCACTGGTGAGGGCTCACAGGCCACACCATGCTAGGTAGACCACTAAGTGTAATGCCACGCGTGCCTCTTTTACCGTCAATATCAGGCAGAACACATGGTGGCAGCGACATGCCTTTCATGCAATGTTTATTTTCACAACTGTATTTCAAGTACAGAGTACTGGTGCTTTATCAATACAAATTCAGAGTATCCATACATGGTTTATGCAACATGGTAGTTACACTGTCAAGCAGTGACAGAAAGAAAAGAGCTACTGAGGAGAGGAACAGATAACAGACTGCAGGCGGCCCTCCCCTGAAAGGGGAAGTGGTAGATGAGGCATATCAGGCAAAGCATCTTTATATTAGGTTTTGCTGAATCTGGCTGCTACTCGGCGTGTTCTCCTGGGCTCGTACAGGAAGACATGGAGGATCCTGGGGGAGATCCAGATATAGGTCCATTGGTACTCTGTGGCATTGAGTCAGGCCATGGAATACACAGCACAGCAACACAATCTTTGCAACTTTGGATGGGGCATACATTAAAGTTCCACCTGTCTTGTCCAAACAGTGAAAATGACTTTTCAGAAGGCCTAAGGTGCTTTCTATGACATAGCGGGTAGCACATAGGGCCTTTTTGTACCTCGTCTCTGCCAGCATGTTGGGAATGGCAATAGGGGTGAGAATCCTGCAACCATATCCTGAAACTCTTGCGGCAATGACAGAAGAAATGCATGAATGATTGCATTGTCACTTGCAGATATGAGTGGCAAACCATAGCATCCAGTAAGACTGTATAAGGTAGCCTGTACCTTTGCTGAGCCTTAAAGGGTGATTAGCGTGGTTTAAATGACTTTCACATTGTTGTTGGCCACTATATGTTCAGGCTAGCTGTAGGCTCATTTTTTCATGACTACTAAATCATGACAGGCCCTCCCAACCCAGCAAAGGCTGTACAGAAGGCTGTACAGAAGGCTGTACAGAAGTAATGTCCCACAATCTTTGTGATGCCTCAGTAATAGCCTCCCGTGAATGTGCTGTGCCGGCGGTGTGGACGGGCCAAGCTTGAGATTCACCAGTGACATTGTAAGAACTCCCAAGGGGAGGATAGGAATGGTGCCTTTTTGCTAATGTAGATGTGCAAAGTGTATAGTGGTTCCTCACTCAGCAACCTTTAGGTCCCATGCATTGTTTGCCCTCACTCATTTTTCTGGCCTGTGAAACAAGGGGGACAAAAAGCCATGGCCTGGGCCAGTGGCTTGCATATGTGACTGCCAAGGCACTTGACATGCCAGTGATCGTGTCCTCGCCACAGCCACCTCCCATTTGGGTGCCATTAGCTAGATACACAAAGGCAGACATGGAATTGACATACAAAAGTGTGTCTTATCTGCAAGCCAACCATCACCATATAGGCCAGCCTCAAAATTGTCAAAGAGCCCCGATTGCCTAAGGATAAAGGAAGCGTGAGCAGCTCTCAAGTACCTGACCACCATGTCCAGGATGCACATTCCAGCATTGCAGACCACTTGGACGTTCAGGGAGTGGAAGAGCTTTCTTTTGCAGTATGCCTCCTCCCTCTGATGGGGTGGAATGATGGCCACATGAGTGCAGTCGATAGCTCAAACAACTTTGGGAAAGTGTGCAAAGGCATAGAAACCTCTCTTCAAGTCCATCGACTTCTGCCAGTCGTGAGGAAATTTGATGTAGCGATCGATTCACTCAGTGACTGCTTTGATGAACGGGTCGAGACAGCATGAGAAAGTGGTTTGCGATATGCCCCCCATGACCCCTACTGTGGTTTGGAAGGATCCGCTTGCCATGAAATTCAAGGTGACCAAGAGTTTGGTGAGGCCAGGGATGGCATGGGTCTTTTGGGTGACCAGCTCCAGATCTCCTCAAATGTCTTCATATAATTCCTGGATTGCCCAACAGCTGAAGCGATACCTGCTAACCAGGGCCAGAGGAACCACTAGGCAAGCTAGGACTGTGCCTAGGGTGCCGAGACTTGGGGGCGCTGTTGCTGCTTGCGGCCACTTCAGGCGGCAGAATTTTGAAAGGGCAAAAAGTGCCCCTTCAAAATTCTGCCCAGCCCCCACCTCACCCTGCTTCCCCCCCCTGTCGTGCCATCCTCCCGATGCCCCCCTGGTGGTCCATTGGAGGGCCCAGGCGTGATCTGCCGCTCCCGGGGCTTCGGCTGCCACTAACCAAAATGGTGCCGAACCCCTACCATATGACAGGGGCCAACCAATGGCACCGGTAGCCCCTGTCACATGGTAGGGGCTGAAGGCCACCAGTGCCATTTTGGTTAGTGGCAGCCAACAACCCGGGAGCGGCAGATCGCTCCCGGGCTTCCCGCTGGACCAGGTGTTTTGTGAGGTTTTTTTTGGGGTGGAGGGGGAGGTTGGGAGGGTAGGGGAGTGGCGGCATGTGGTCCCTGCCCCTAGAGTCAGGGCTGCGACTGGGGGCGGGCTGGTGGCAGCACGACGGTGGAGGGGGGGGGGGGGGCGGCGCAAGGCTGAAGGTGCCTAGGGCGCCGAATCCCCTTGCACCGGCCCTGCTGCTAACCACAAAGTCCTCTGGCATGCCCAGCAAGGAGGTGCGTTGAGGAAATATACGCTCCCTGTATCTCCAAGCACTGTTTCTGCCTGCGTGCGGGATGCTGGAGCAAGCCTGGAGCCGACACTACTAGAACCTCTGCCTGCACTGCTGGTACTTCCCTTGGAGATTTTGGAAGTGGCCTTGGCTGCTGATCAGGTTGTTCTTCTTCCACATGTTCTTGTCTGCTGTGAGGCTGGCGAGGCATTAAGTCGCCTGTACAAGTTAACTTGACACAAACTAAAAAGGCCAAAAATAAAGAGCCCTTGAGGAGAATGACTAAAGGCAAAGATGAACCCACACAGTAGGCATGCTTTTTTTGTAAAGCGCTGGATTATAATGTCAGGAGTGTCCATGGTAAAGATGATATGGAGTGCGAACGCAACCTGAAGGAACAGCACAAGAAAGAGAAGGGGGCAATATTAGAGATGTGAATCGGAACTGAAATCCGAACCGATTCTGGTTCCGATTCACATCTATAGAGATGTGAATCGGAACTGAAATCCGAACCGATTCTGGTTCCGATTCACATCTCTAATACAATCCCAAAGTGAAAATGGAAAATGGAAAGAAGAGTGGGCGAACATTTTCTCAAAACTATACAATTGTAATTTAGTGGATATCCTTCATCAGCATTGCAAGGAATTTGTGATCCATGTGGAACTGGACAAAGTCCCTACCCAAATATTAGTGGATTCAGGGTCTAGCAAGACTCTCGTTCTTGAGGACCTCCTCCAAAAAGAATGCATCAATCACCAGAAAAGAGAAACACCTGTGTATATGGAGACAAACAAGAATATCCAATCAATCAGGTTCTGCTGACAACCATGGCAGGTCAAGCCTTTATGAAAGCAGGAGTCTTTCCTGAGCTCCCATACTTAGTTATTCTGGGATTCAATTGTCCCCAGTTAATGGTCCTGTGGGCCCAGCTCATAGGGAATCAGAGTAGCCCACCTAAGGGTGGATCACCAGTGAGAAAGAGCCGGGAATTAGTTCAGGCATGACTGAATTCCCGGCCTGACAAGGCTGAGCTGAGGTGGTGGGTATGTGAGGGAACATGTAAGGAACTCTCTCAGAACACATTAAAGTACTGGGTACAGCTATCTGTACCCGTCCTCAAGTCCCAACCCAGCAAGGGATTCTGGGATAGGTTGGATCATTGCAAGCGGGGACAAGAGACCAGGGCCAGAGGGATGATTGAGGTCTAGGGAGAGACACAGAAGCCTCGAGAATACAAACTGGGAGCTAAAATTATTTTGTTGAAGTGCACAAACCAGTTAACTTGTTTTTTTGCTATTGCTTAACAATAAGGAAGCTTAGAAATATTGTTGCCAGAATCCAGCCTGGAGTCTGTTCTCTGGCTAGTCCTGACTGCTTGATATCACTTGGTGTTTAGAACATTTTAAAAAATGCATGTACAAGTTTTTAATTATTGGACGTTATTCATCAGCTGTTTTGAAATATTTATTCTTTTTATTGTTATGGTTTTACTATTATGATTGATATTTTATATTTTATATTTTTGTTGTTTGATGTTTTATGAAGCATATTAATGTTATGAATACCGGCCGCGGCTTGCCACGACCGGGACCTACCGCTGTCCCCAGGGGCCGAACGGAGCGTCGACGCTGACGAGGCTCGTCAGCAGCAGCTTCCCCAACATGGCCGCGGCGTCTTCTCCGCGCGGCTTGGCTCCGCCCCCTGACCTGCTGCTAGGGCCGCGCGGGCGGCTCTGGCTCTGCCTTTAAGGAATACTCACAGGATGTGAGTCAGCGTCTTCCTGCGGCTTCCTGATTGGCTGGGACTATTTAAGCAAGGTCTGTGCCCTCAGACCTTGCCTTGACTTCTTGGCTCCTGAGTTGCTTGGTTCCTGATTCCTGTTCGTCTGTCTGCGCTGATTCCTGGTCCGGCTAACGTTACTTCTGGTTCCTCGATCCCTGGCTTGGCAACGTACCTTCTCTGGCTCTTGACCCCTGGACTGGCTGTTAACCCTTCTGGCTTTCGACCCTTGGACTGGCTGCGGATACCTCTGGCTCTTGACACCTGGACTGGCTGTGAACCCTTCTGGCTTTCGACCCTTGGACTGGCTGCGGATACCTCTGGCTCTTGACACCTGGACTGGCTGTGAACCCTTCTGGCTTTTGACCCTTGGCCTGGCTGTGGACACCTCTGGCTCTCGAATATTGGACTGAACTTCCTTAAGTGTTCCTCGGGGTTTGCTCCTCGACCTGCTGGAGGCGCCAGCATCTGGATTACACGACCTGCAGGGGGCGCCTGCATCCAGATCTTCATTGTTTCTACCTGCAACTCCGAGGACCGGCCTCGCCTACCGACGGTGGCCTAATCAGTCATCGTTGGACTAAGGGTCCACTTCACCGATCACAACATTAATGTATTGCATACAGAGTTTGGCTTGTTGCAGTTTCCAGTTCAGTTTTTGCTTACATAAAAATGTATAAATAGAAACATTTATACATTTTTATGGTCACTTTGCTCTATATTTGAGGTTCTGCATGTATGACTAAAATGAGGTATTCTGCTAGCTAGCATGTAATTTCTGTGTAGGGATCTATAGCAGCCTGGCCTGTTCTGTTTTCCTAATAGGGGGTATGTTGGTGAGGAGGGGGAGGGAATGAGAGATATTTTTCTCTGCTCCTTTTTATAATTTTGTTTTTTTGAGAGGAAAAACATATTGGTTTTAATCATATTTTTACATAATTCTTAAATATTTTAACTAAAAATGTCAAAATTAATAACCAAGAGATGTATGAAAGGAATCTGACGGATCAGGGTGCCAACCAGTTTGTGGCACTTGAGGACCAGCATTACCTATCCCCAATTTAAATCTTGGCACACCACTTCAAAAAGGTTACCTCCCCCTGCCTTAGGCCGTTGATAGTAACTCTGTCTCCAGCAGTTGTGGAATCTCCCAGGGCCAGGGTTAAGCCTCAGCCTGAGGCTTAACCCTGATTATTGGAACCTGGAGCAACAAACCTGAGGGGCTGATTTCCTCATTAGAAGCCTTCTCCCAGGGGTTTTCCTTTAGAGTGTTCCCTCAGGGCAGATTCCCTACTCCTTGGGGTTTGTTGTCTGGTAGTGGATACCCAGACCTGCGGGCCCAGGTGAACCAGGGGGAGTAGCCCCTTGCTTCAGGCTCTTCCTTCCCTTCCCCTGCAGCCAAAAAAAGGAAACAAGAGAGAGAAGTTGAATTGGCGCTTGAACTTACTTGTGTGGTGAATGCTGCAGAAAGGAGGAAGTCTGTGGCACTGCACCGCACACAGGAGTCCTGATACTCACAGGGATAAGCCACCTATAGCAACACCGAGAAATTCTGGCACTTAAGAACAATAGGCAGGTCTCAGTGCTGCATTGCTCACATTCATGGATGCTCTCTAAGCTCTGTCTACGGTGACGTCATTCACCATCCAGACTCTAGTGTCCAGGCATGGAACATGGTACAGATTTCATAGCACTTGAAAGTGCACCAGAGCCACCTTAGACAGGTTGGCCCACTGCCACACTGCCCAGTTTCGTGTCTTTCAGACGATACGCAGGCCATGGTGCCACTCCGTCCAGAGATCCCGGTGTGTGTAGGCTTCCAAGGGGTGGTGAGTAAACTGATCTGTGGTGCCGAGTGGGTGGTTTACACCCATGGAAGAAGTTCAGAGATGGGAAGTGTTCCACAGTCAATGGGGCTAATTCAATAAATTTGCGTAGAAAGCAGGCGCTGAACAGTCAGCACCCACTTTCTTATTGCTCCCCAGGTGCCCCCAAGGGGAGCGCCATGCGCCCCTATCGCCTCCTTGCTAACGAGCACCCGATCGGCGTCGGCAGTCTACCGGTTAGGAAACCAACGCTGAGTTTATTGGTGTCAGTTTTCCTAAACGCCGCACAGCCACACAGCCAGGGGGTTTAGGAAATGGACGCTTGTCATTCGAGCGTCTGTTTCCTGCACCCGACTGCCAGTGGGTTTTTTTTTTCTGTTTTTTAACTTTATTTAATTTTGTTTTTCCTCCTACTTAATATCGCAATGATATTAAGTAGGAGGCAGTACAGAAAAGCAGACGTTAATTGCTGAGCGCTAAATGTGCGTCCTAGATGCACTTTTTTTTTTTTGCATCTGGAGTGAATGCTAATAGCCTCAATCACATGCATTTGCATGTGATTAGCGCTATTAGACTCACTCTGCATCGGATGTGCATTGAATAGGTGCTAATCCCCTTATTGCATTAGGGGATTCATTAGCGCCTATTCAACCTGCGTCTGACTGCGGGTTATACAGTGCGCTCAGCTCAGTGCATTGTATTGCATCGGCCCCAATGTGAGTTAAAAAAAAAATAACATTTAGGTCACAGGTGTCTTACATGTGGCTCAAAAATAGTTCCTAATGTGGCTGGCTCCTTTTGCCCCAATTTGTAACCAGGGTGCAGGGGTAGCTTCACCAGAGATGGCTAGAACAGAAGCCTCTCCTTTGGAGAGAGAACAGGCCAGGGCCAGGACAGAGCTGTATCCAGCTTCAGCTGGGATAGAGGCAGGAAGCCCAAATACCCTTTGTGGCTTTATTGCTGTGGACCAATATACAGTCCCCGCTATGTTAGAGGGGCCAATATTGAAAAACCTATTGAATATGGGAACTTCCATTCAGGACCCTTCTGAAGAACTATCTACAGCTCTGCTGGGCTGTTTTTCTACAGAATTTGTAGTGGTTATGCCCCACATGCTCTGCGCCATGCAGAATTCAGGTGGGGGGGATCAATTCCCATCACCTCCGAGCTGGTCCACTTTGGTGACAACAGAAGTCTGTCCTTAAAGTGGCCGAAAAGGAGCCTAAGAACTTAGGGTGCTCCACCAAGACACCAATTCATATATTACCAGAAGGATTCTGGTCAGGGGAAGAATCTGAACACACAAGTCTACCAGATTCCCCAGAAGAAGGGGAATGATATTCTGAGGGGAGAGAATCAAGGATCATGAGATTCCAGCTCCAATGTGGTAACTGCCCTTAAGATATCAAGCAGCAAGGCAGAGGATCTAATGGAAGGAGATGTAATCATACAAGGCATATAGAAGCTGCTAAAGACCTCCTAAAAATAAGGAATGCTGCTTTCTGTATATGATTCACAGTGATGTCATATCCTGTGAGGTCATTCAAAAAATGGCTGCCTCCATTGCCCAGTGCCATATTGAATCTGAGTTTTTCTTTTGTGATTTCTTTACAGTGGTGTAATTTCCTGTGATGTAATTCAAAATGTTTCTATGCCCAGCACCATATTAGATTGGAGAATTTCCAGGTCCAGGATACATCATATTAAAGGGCTGGAAGTGGGGTATGCCCCATGAGCACATCCTAAGGAAGAACAGAGAAGACAGAAAAGGGGGGGAGGAGTGGCTCTTTATGTCAAAAACAATATGCAAGCATCTGAGCTGCAAGGAAGATGGGGCAAAGAAGAAGCATTATGGGCCATCCTAAAAAAAGATGATAGGGCATCCATTTTTATTGGAGTGGTTTACAGGCCTCCAAATCAAATGGAAGAACTTGACAGAGATCTGGTTGAAGACATCCAAAAGATGGGAAAGAAGGGAGAAGTGATTGTTGGAGATTTTAATCTGCCAGATGTAGACTGGAGAATCCCTTCTGCAGAATCTAACAGTAGTAGAGAGATAGTGGATGCCCTGCAAAGGGGCTCTGTTCAAACAAATGGTAATGGAACCCATGAGGGAGGGAGCTGTACTTGATTTAGTGCTCACTAATGGAGATAATGTCTCTAATGTCCAGGTGGGTGCCCACCTCAGCATCAGTGATCATCAAACGGTATGATTTCATATCACAAATAGGATACGGAGAAGTCGCACAAAGACCCGAGTTTTGCAGTTCAAAAACACGGATTTTGTTGAAATTGGGAAGTACCTGGAGGAAGAACTAGAAGGCTGGGAGAAAATGAGAGATGTGGAACAACAGTGGGCCAAACTAGAAGGAGCAATTACCAAGGCAACATAAGAACATAAGCAAATGCCATACTGGGTCAGACCAAGGGTCCATCAAGCCCAGCATCCTGTTTCCAACAGTGGCCAATCCAGGCCATAAGAACCTGGCAAGTACCCAAAAACTAAGTCTATTCCATGTTACCATTGCTAATGGCAGTGGCTATTCTCTAAGGGGCGGATTTTAAAAGCCCTGCTCGCGTAAATCCGCCCGGATTTATGCGAGCAGGGCCTTGCGCGCCGGCGCGCCTATTTTCCATAGGCCGACGGCGCGCGCAGAGCCCCGGGACGTGCGTAGGTCCCGGGGTTTTTCGAAGGGGGCGTGTCGGGGGCGGGACCGGATGACGCGGCGTTTCGGGGGAGGGACTGGGGGGCGTGGTTTCGGCCTGGGGCGTTTTAGGGGCGTGGCCGCGCCCTCCTGAACCGCCCCCGGGTCGAGTCTCGGCGCGCCTGCAGCCCGCTGGCACGCGTGGATTTACGTCTCCCTCCGGGAGGCGTAAATCTGTGCATAAAGGTAGGAGGGGGGTTTAGATAGGGCCGGGGGGGGGGTGGGTTAGGTAGGGGAAGGGAGGGGAAGGTGAGGGGAGGGCGAAAGAAAGTTCCTTCCGAGGCCGCTCCGATTTTGGAGCGGCCTCGGAGGGAACGGAGACAGGCTGCGCGGCTTGGCGCGCGCCGGCTGCCCAAAATCGGCAGCCTTGCGCGCGCCGAACCAGGATTTTAGAAGATACGCGCGTATCTTATAAAATCCAGCGTACGTTTGTTTGCACCTGGTGCGCAAACAAAAGTACGCAAACGCGCTTTTTTTAAAAATCTACCCCTAAGTGAACTTAATAGCAGGTAATGGACTTCTCCTCCAAGAACTTATCCAATCCTTTTTTAAACACCGCTATACTATCTGCACTAACCACATCCTCTGGCAACAAATTCCAGAGTTTAATTGTGCGTTGAGTAAAAAAGAACTTTCTCCGATTAGTTTTAAATGTGCCGCATGCTAACTTCATGGAGTGCCCCCTAATCTTTCTACTATCCGAAAGAGTAAATAGCCGATTCACATCTACCCGTTCTAGACCTCTCATAATTTTAAACACCTCTATCATATCCCCCCTTTCTCCAAGCTGAAAATTCCTAACCTCTTTAGTCTTTCCTCATAGGGGAGCTGTTCCATTCCCCTTATCATTTTGGTAGCCCTTCTCTGTACCTTCTCCATCGCAATTATAACTTTTTTGAGATGCGGCGACCAGAACTGTACACAGTATTCAAGGTGCGGTCTCACCATGGAGCGATACAAAGGCATTATGACATTTTCCGTTTTATTCACCATTCCCTTTCTAATAATTCCCAACATTCTGTTTGCTTTTTTGACTGCCGCAGCACACTGAACCGACGATTTCAATGTGTTATCCACTATGACGCCTAGATCTCTTTCTTGGGTTATAGCACCTAATATGGAACCCAACATTGTGTAATTATAGCATGGGTTATTTTTCCCTATATGCATCACCTTGCACTTATCCACATTAAATTTCATCTGCCATTTGGATGCCCAATTTTCCAGTCTCACAAGGTCTTCCTGCAATTTATCACAATCTGCTTGTGATTTAACTACTCTGAACAATTTTGTGTTATCTGCAAATTTGATTATCTCACTCGTCGTATTTCTAATCTATATCTCACTCGTCGTATTTCTAATCTATATAACTAATCTATATGTTAGAAAAGTAAAGTTTTATGCCCTGTTCAATGTAATCGCATTCTTACATGCTTGTTTTCAGTTACAATGTAAACCGAGATGATATGTAAATCTTTACATGAATCCCGGTATATAAAAATGTTAAATAAATAAATAAAGAAAAGCAAGAGAAAAATGAAACCTATCTGGTTCTCAAAAGAGGTGGCTGATAAAATAAAAGCTAAAAGAACAGCGTTTAAGAAATATAAAGGATCCCAAAGGGAGGATCACAAGGAAGAATATCTGATGGAACTGAGGGAGACGAAGAAAGTAATCAAGAAAGTAAAAAGTCAAGCGAAAGAAAGGATTGCCAAAGAGGTAAAGCGAGGTGACAAAACATTTTTCATATACATCAGAGAAAGGAGAAAAGTCTAAAGTGGTATAGTGAAATTGAAACGTGAAAAGGATCAGTCACTAAAGAGGACCCTGGAGAAGGATCTTCGCAAGTTAACAAGAAACTGGAGGGGAGTGGAGTAGATGAAACTCCGTTTACAGAAGAGAATGTATGGGAATAGCTAGGAAAACTGAAAGTGGACAAAGCCATGGGGCCTGATGAGGTTCATCGCAGGATACTGAAGGAGCTCAGGGATGTGCTGGCAGGTCCGTTGTGTGACCTGTTCAATAGATCCCTAGAAACGGGAGTGGTGCCGAGTGATTGGAGAAGAGCGGCGTTGGTCCCGCTTGACAAGAATGGGAGCAGAGAGGAGGCCGGAAACTAGAGGCTGGTTAGCCTCACCTCGGTGGTGGGAAAAGTAATGGAGTTGCTGCTGAAAGAAAGAATAATGAACTGTCTACAGTCAGAAGAATTGCTGGACCAGAGGCAGCATGGATTCACCAGGGGAAAGTCCTGTCAGACAAATCTGATTGACGTTTTTGATTGGGTGACTAGGGAATTGGATCGAGGAAGAGCACTCAATGTCATCTACTTGGATTTCAGCAAAGCTTTTGATATGGTCCCGCACAGGAGGCTTGTGAATAAAATGAGAAGCTTAGAAGTGACTGCCAAGGTAGTGGCCTGGATTGTAAACTGGTTGATGGACAGAAGACAATGTGTGATGGTAAATAGAACTTACTCCGAAGAGAGAGCGGTGTTAAGCGGAGTGCCGCAAGGATTGGTGTTGGGACCAGTCCTGTTCAATATGTTTGTGAGCGACATTGCGGATGGGATAGAAGGTAAGGTTTGTCTTTTTGCAGATGATACTAAGATCTGCAACAGAGTGGACATGCCGGAAGGAGTGGAGAGAATTAGACGGGATTTAAGGAAGCTGAAAGAGTGGTCGAAGATATGGCAGCTGAGATTCAATGCCAAGATGTGCAGAGTCATGCATATGGGGTGTGGAAATCCAAAAGAACCATATTGGATGGGGGGTGAAGGGCTGATGTGCACCTAACAGGAGAAAGAGACCTTGGGGTGATAGTGTCTAACAATCTGAAGTCGACGAAACGAAGTGACAAGGCGATAGCTAAAGTCAGAAGAATGCTGGGCTGCATAGAGAGAGGAATATCTAGTAAGAGAAAGGAAGTGATGATCCCCTTGTACAGGGCCTTGGTGAGACCTCACCTAGAGTACTGTATTCAGTTCTAGAGACCGTATCTCTAAACGGACAGATACAGGATGGAGGCGGCCCAGAGAATGGCGACCAAAAAGGTGGATGGGCTTCATAAAATGACTTATGAGGAGAGACTGAAGAACCTAAATATGTATACCCTGGAGGAGATGAGGAGCAGGGGTGATATGATATAGACTTTCAGATACTTGAAAGGTTTTAATGATCCATGGTCAACAACAAACCTTTTCTATTGGAAACAAATCAGTAGAACTAGGGGTCACGATTTGAAATTCCAGAAAGGAAGACTCAGAACCAATGTCAGGAAATATTTCTTCACGGAGAGGGTGGTGGATGCCTGGAATGCCCTTGTGGAGGAAGTGGTGAAGACTAAAAATGTGAAGGATTTCAAAGGGGCATGGGATAAACACTGTGGATCCATACAGGCTAGAGGATGGGAATAAAGAGAAGAACCATGGGGGTGGCTTGCTGGAATGGTGCCTATTACTTGGTGTTTACTACCCTTACTCAATAAGCCTTCACACGGTTAATGCAACTCCAACATTGGTCTCTACTTCAACGGCAAGGGGAAATGTGGAAAAGAGGATTTGCATTCAGACAACAACCAACAAGGACTGAACTACACAGTCTGGGTAAACAAATAAGCGAGGGGGTAGCTTGCTTATTGCGGCGGTTACTATCCTAAACCAATTAAGGCTGATAATTCACTTTGAATGCATATACAGCATTGCTGTCTGCTTCAACGGCAGGGGGAAATGTGGAAAAGAGGATTTACATTCAGACAACATCCAACAAGGCATTGATCTGTGCAGTCTGAGTAAACAAGCATCGGGGTAACTTGTTTGACCATTAAGCCATATGCTTCACCTTAGATGCGACTCCAACATTACTCTCTGCATCAATGGCAGGGGGTGGCAGGAAATTTGAATCAAACAGTTACCAACAAGGGCCCAGAACTTGGTGGTTGATGAAAAAGATAAGAATGGGAAAAGAAATGTGGGAGCTTGCTTGGCAGACTGGATGGGCCGTTGGTCTTTTTCTGACATCATTTCTATGTTTCATCAAAACAGGGCCAGCAGGGGTTATGTTATGGGGCATAGCTGTGATTTTCAGGGTCATAGCTATGACCAATTCCAGTGATGTCATCAAAATAACCAGAAGGGGGCATGGCTAAGGTGGGGCAAGGAACAGGGCTAAACCCAGAAGTGAATGCTGATTAGCTAAGAGGGATAGAGTGGGTGGGTCTTGACCTGTATATGAATGCTAATTGATTGATTCAACCTGTCAAAATCTATTAAACAATAACACTACCATTTACTATTAATGACTATTCACTATTGCCAAGGCTAACTAAATCCCTGCACCAAACTGGTTGCTATGAATAGCAGTGTTATAGTACTTATTGGTCTATCAGTCACTTATGATCACGTATCTCTTCTTAAAATATGTATTTATGGTTTAGACCATGATGAAGGCTTTCTGATGTTGATGTGGGCAAAGTATTTCTAGTGTGTCATACAACATTCTCATTTGCCATGGCTGAAGGAAGTATATCTGAAGTATAGGATCTGCAAGAGACAAATGAACATTCTTCCTACAATCCATTCACTCTTCCTATTATAGATTACTCTCTATTGTTCAGTTTAGAAATGTCATTGCATCCTATTGCAAGAGAAATGGAGTAAATAATGATGCTTCAGAGTTGTACAAAGCAGAAATGTACTGTTTAGGAAAGGAATAGTGTTCCTTGGTATGCAGTGCTGTTCATAAGGGACTGAAGATCTGGTTTGGTATGCAATGGGAAAATAATTGCATTCCTTTATTTTTGGATATCTATATACAGTATATGTGTCTTCCCAAATTAATGGTGAAGTTTTTTTCTATAGCTTCAACATAATTTTGGGTCTTTGTTCACATAAACTCAAGAGGTAGATATTCAAAGCTGGCTGTTGTAGGTAGCTGGTTAGTGCTTAACCAGCTCAGTTATGATGTATATTCAACAACATGGCTATTGCGTCGGAAGTGGACCCTTGGGCCGAGGTGGGGTTGATGTAACCCATAGGTAAGAACCTACGTCCCCTTGAAACATGCACGGGTATATGTAGTGCTGACGTCAGATTGAAATCTGACTCCATCTCCAACTGCTATCAGGAGCACACTATACCCATTGTTCCTGAGTCCATCTGTCTACATTAAGGAAAATGAAATTAACAGGTACGTAATTTCTACACTTCTGAAGATCTTTCACTCCCCTGGCACAGCAACATTAAGTCCAACATGCCTATGGACCACTGCCTAGGGACTAGGGGGCATTCCATGAAGTTAGCAAGTAACACATTTAAGACTAATCGGAGAAAATTCTTTTTCACTCAACGCACAATAAAGCTCTGGAATTTGTTGCCAGAGAAGGTAGTTAGTGCAGTTAGTGTAGCTGGGTTCAAAAAAGGTTTGGATAAGTTCTTGGAGGAGAAGTCCATTAATGGCTATTAATCAATTATACTTAGGGGCGGATTTTAAAAGGAGCGCGAATAGCCTACTTTTGTTTGCGCTCCAGGCGCAAACAAAAGTACGCTGGATTTTAGTAGATACGCGCGGAGCCGCGCGTATCTGCTAAAAACCTGGATTGGCGCGCGCAAGGCTATGGATTTTGTATAGCTGCGCGCGCCGAGCCGAGCAGCCTACCCCCGTTCCCTCCAAGGCCGCTCCGAAATCGGAGCGGCCTCGGAGGGAACTTTCCTTTGCCCTCCCCTCACCTTCCCCTCCCTTCCCCTACCTAACCCACCCGCCCGGCCCTGTCTAAACCCCCCCCCTTACCTTTGTCGGGGGATTTACGCCTACCAGAGGGAGGCGTAAATCCCTGCGCGTCAGCGGGCCTCCTGCGCGCTGGGACGTGACCTGGGGGCGGGTCCGGAGGGCGCGGCCACGCCCCCGGGCCCGCCCCCGGAACGCTCCCGACACGCCCCAAAAACGCCGCGCGGTTCGGGCCCGCCCCCTGACACGCCCCCTCCGAAAACCCCGGGACTTACGCGAGTCCCGGGGCTCTGCGCGCGCCGGTAGGCCTATGTAAAATAGGCTTACCGGCGCGCAGGGCCCTGCTCGCGTAAATCCGCCCGGTTTTGGGCGGATTTACGCGAGCAGGGCTCTGAAAATCCGCCCCTTAGGGAATAGCCACTGCTATTAATTGCATCAGTAGCATGGGTTCTTCTTAGTGTTTGGGTAATTGCCAGGTTCTTGTGGCCTGGTTTTTGGGCTCTGTTGGAAACAGGATGCTGGGCTTGATGGACCCTTGGTCTGACCCAGCATGGCAATTTCTTATGTTCTTATGTAGGAGCTTCCAGTTGAAGCCAGTTAACTAATATACACTTTTTGGCATCCTTGTAAAGAAACTCCATTTCTTTAGTAGGGATAGGGGAGGTTCTGGTAGCAGGCCAAATAAACATATTTGGACTTGCTTTGTTAAATTACTGACTACACATTTAGTTATGTCCTGCCAAACATGCTCCCAAAAATTCTGTATCTCTGAACATTCCTAGAAGTTGTAAAAGAGCGTGACCTGAGTATGTAAACATTTAGGGCATGAAGGAGAATCTGCAATCTCCATTGTAAATGCTTTCAAAGGAGATACCACTAACCGATGAGCAATGGGGAGATGCTGGTCCCGCAAATCAGCGGAAACCAAACTGCGATAATTGTCCAGGAAGCACTTGCTAAATTCGGTCTCCTCAATTCCCAGGTATAAATCACATTCCCACTTATTCATGACCACAGAGAACAGCATAAAGTTTGTGTAGGTTTGCAAAAACCTATACATAGTAGATAATTTATGAGTTCCACACTGATAAATTAGTAATAGGTTTTGGAAAGCCTTAGAAGTGAAAGGACCAGTATGCCCAGAAGTAACAGATCTAATGTAACTGGCTAGCTGGTGATAGGACAGAAAATCAGAGGGCTTGAGATCAAGATGTGCCTGACAGTGGGCGAAATCATAAATATTAGACATCTGTTGATTTATTAAAAATACTGTAGTATCTATTCTGTTCTTGGTCAGGTCTTGAAAACATCTAGTTTGTTGGCCAGGTATAAAACTTGGATTACCACAAATTGGTAACCATAAGGATATTTTCCAGGGCAAAGAGATAAGGTTATGTAAAAATGTTCATATCACTCGCATATTAGGGATCAACATATGATTACCCATTGAGTTTTGAAGTTTTTCAGCTGGCGCAACCAAAATGTATCTGACATCAAGGGGCTTCACCAAAAATTGTTCTAATTGAATATTAGAATAGATACTAGTCTTGCAGATCCAATCTATAAGACCTTAGTAAGCAACCCATATTGTACAGTTTAAGATCTGGGAACCCCCATCCGCCCTCTGCCACAGGAGCCGCCATTTTCACTAAGTTCAAACAAGCTCGCTTTCCCCTCCATATAAACCTAGAGCAGTCTCTAAGAATTTGAGTCAGGTCACAGTTCCGGAGCACAACAGGTACCATTTGCAATACATACAAGATCTTTGGTAAGAGCATCATTTTTAATTAAAGCTATCCTACCTAAAATATTTAAAGGTAGATTTATACAATTATGTAATTTAGCTTTAAAAATGTCAAGCTTGGTATCTCTGTAATATCGATCCAATTTTGCAAGATCTCTATGAATATTTATTCCTAGGTTTTTTAGCTTCTGATGTGCTCATTGGAGTGGGAAATCATGCCAACTGTCTTGTAATTGACCAGATAAGTCCAATACTTCTGACTTTTCCTTATTAATCTTAAATCCAGAAAAACTACCATAGTCTTCAAAGATCTGCAGAATGTCTGATAAATGTACTGTAGCCTGTGGCAAAAATAACAAGATATCATTTGCAAATAAAAAAATAAAGGACAATTTTTTTGTCTTGAATCACAGTGATAGATTGTATGTAAGAATCTATCGCATTTATTAGCGGTTCTAAAGAAAGTAAGAAAAGTAAAGGGGACAGGATACATCCCTGACGTGTCCCTCTAACGAGAGGAAAAGCAGCAAAGCTAATACCATTCACACAAATACAAGCAGTTTGGTTGTAGTATAGTACCTGTATGGCCTGCAGGATAAAACCCTGAAACCCCAACTTGGCCAGGATAACCCACAGAAAACTCCAGTCCACTCTGTCGAATGCTTTTTCAGCATCAAATCCAATTAGTACTGGATCTTTTATACTCAAATCTTTACAGTTAGGGGCGGATTTTCAGAGCCCTGCTCGCGTAAATCCGCCCAAAACCGGGCGGATTTACGCGAGCAGGGCCCTGCGCGCCGGGAAGCCTATTTTACATAGGCCTCCCGGCGCGCGCATAGCCCCGGGACTCGCGTAAGTCCCAGGGTTCTCCGAGGGGGGCGTGTCGGGGGCGTGTCGGGGGCGGGCCCGGTCGTCGCGGCGTTTCGGGGGCGTGTCGGCAGCGTTTTGGGGGCGGGTACGGGGCGTGGCTACGGCCCGGGGCGGTCCGGGGGCGTGGCCGCGCCCTCCGTACCCGCCCCCAGGTCGCGGCCCGGCACGCAGGAGGCCCGCTGGCGCGCGGGGATTTACGCCTCCCTCCAGGAGGCGTAAATCCCCCGACAAAGGTAAGGGGGGGGTTTAGACAGGGCCGGGCGGGTGGGTTAGGTAGGGGAAGGGAGGGGAAGGTGAGGGGAGGGCAAAGGAAAGTTCCCTCCGAGGCCGCTCCGATTTCGGAGCGGCCTTGGAGGGAACGGGGGTAGGCTGCGCGGCTCGGCGCGCGCCGGCTATACAAAATCCATAGCCTTGCGCGCGCCGATCCAGGTTTTTAGCAGATACGCGCAGCTCCGCGCGTATCTACTAAAATCCAGCGTACTTTTGTTTGCGCCTGGAGCGCAAACAAAAGTAGGCTATTCGCGCGCCTTTTAAAATCCGCCCCTTAGTATGTAAAACTATTAGTCTGCAAATATTTATGCTTGGCCATCATCCAATACAAAAACCTGCCTGCCCTTTTGAAATTAGGGAAGGCAAAATAATTTTTAAGCGATGCTAGAACTTTATCGTATACCTTGATATCTAAATTGAGCAAGGATATTGGCCAATAGGAGAATGCTTGCTGTGGGTCTCACCCTGGTTTAGGTAACACAATATTATGTGCTAAATGCAATGATCTAGGCATCGCACCCCCACTAGTCATTTCACTAAACAGAGTTTGCAGGTGCTCCATGATGTGAGACACTAAAGATTTATTTAAAAAAAAAAAAAAAGGGGGGCTGTCAGTCCATCTGGTCCCAGGGCTTTTACATTTTTTAAGTTCCAAGATCGCCATCTGAATCTCAGAGGCATAAAAAGGTTGATTCAAGCTGTCAAGTTGCTCGGTGACATTGTAGGTAATGAAAAGGAGCCCAAATATCTCTCTCTCATTCCCTCGTCGGCTTGCTCTACAAAAGTAACATTATAATGCATGACAATTGCAACACCCCTACCATGAGAAGGCCCATGTGCGGCAAATACCTGACCCATCCATCTCTTTCTTAACTTCAAATGTTCTTTAGCTGTCATATGGGTTTCCTGCAGGAGAACAAGCATACCTTTCAGCCTCTGCAAATGTGTCAGTACCTTTTCTCGTTTGATGGGCGAGCCTAATCCCGCCATATTCCAGATTACAACCTTAATCTGGGAACCCATATTAATCACCTAATATGCAAGTATATGTCATCTGTTCCCTTCGTATTCTGAGGTAATGCAATGGATTCATTATTTTCTCAGCAAACATCGTCAGTAGTATCATGAGGTCATGGTTGCTTCTCAACTAAATGTAGGCAAGCATATCAGGTTTGGTGGATCACCTAACCAACATCCCAGATCCCTCCCCGAGTCCCTCCCCCCACCCCCACCATACCCTCCAACCCGTCTCCCCAACCTGCAAACAAATGCTCATGAGCTCCCAAGCTGGTGCTAGGGAAATCAATAGACACGTTCAGGTGCCACCCCAGTCTAACTAAACCAGTAACAGACCTCTCCCTAGATGAGGTAGTATCAAAAGTGAACTGAAAGATAACAGCAACTACTAAAACTAATTATCATACAAAGAATTATGGACCCAAGGACCCAACATTATCATAGAACCTTAATAAATGAAA
This sequence comes from Rhinatrema bivittatum, assembly GCF_901001135.1. NCBI lineage: Eukaryota > Metazoa > Chordata > Amphibia > Gymnophiona > Rhinatrematidae > Rhinatrema > Rhinatrema bivittatum. The sequence continues at coordinate 400,153,506 of NC_042615.1, read as the reverse complement.
TTAAAAAATAGCATCACAGATAGAACGTTCAAGGATATCTTTTCCTAATTCAAAGTTATGCTGCAAACTAGTAAACCACATATCATAGTCGCAGCCTGCATCTTCCATCCACAAGAACAACATCCAGATTAAATGCTATCTGGGAAGAGATCACTAGGGGGTGTTGAAGGGAGAGGATGTGATTTCTTCTTCCTCGGCCCTAGGCCTATTGAATCGGACCCCATCCACCCCCCGATTGAAGTCAGATTAGGGGATATTTTAGGATCTGGAGGCCACTGCACCTGTGCTTTGTGGTGGTGGGCATGTCATCTCGTGTGCTCCGCAAGGAAAAGGAAAAAGGGAAGGATCGTCCAAAGCTTGCTGCATTTCCAGGCATGGCCGCAGTGAGTGATTGTCACAGCCCCCCTGCAACACCCATCGCAGACATTAAGTGCGCGATATTAGAGGTTTTGGGACCAGAGCTTCAGAATCTTTCAGCTAAAATCACTGAGCTCTCGGCAAATTTAGGGAAATTTGAAAGCAGGTTTGGAGAGATAGAGGCCCGAGTCTCAGAGACACAAGATGGCCTCAGCACAGTACAATCTGAGATCCGTGTGCTGCAGAAAACTGTAGCAAAACAAACAGCCCGCATTGAAGATCTGGAAAATAGGTCTCGCAGATCAAACCTGCGTTTTATTGGGCTGCCAGAAACTATTGATGATCAACAATTAGCGTCGAAGCTAGAGGCCTGGCTGGAAAAGGACCTGGCCATCACCCGCACACATGGAAAGCTGCGCATTGAGAGGGCTCACCGTCTGGGACCTCGTAATTTCAGTGCCCCTAGGCCCCGAGTGGTGGTGGCAAAGATTTTTAATTATGCTCATAAGCAAGAGATATTACAAGCGGCCCGGAGTAAAAAAGAGCTTACCTTTGAAAACAACAGGATCCTGATCTTCCAGGATTTCTCGGCGGCTGTCTCGGCACAGCGGCGACTTATGGCCCCGATCTGTACTCAGCTGATTGAGCAGGGGCTGCGGGCCACGCTAGTTTTCCCGGCGAAGTTGCGAGTGGTGTTGCCGACAGGAGTGAAGTGGATTGACTCGATTGAGGAAGCTCGGCGGCTGCAGACTGACAGAGAAATGCTGCAGGGGAGTGCTGTTACCGGCATGCAGCAAGCTTAATGAGGCTGGCCACGTGGGAGTCACATGGGAGCCTCTCATTGAATTCCCTCATGGTGCGGACGGCTTTAAAGCCCCAAGACTGTGATTGTGGAAGCGGTGTTTTTATTTTTTCTACATGCGGCCGGCCCGGTGTCAGTCTCCTGGGGGCCTGTCATTGCATCCCCTTATGGCGTGGACAGCTTAAAATATCTTGGGCAGTGGTGGTGAAACCGGCGTTTTGTTTTTTTTTTGTTTTCTTCTTTTTGACAATTTTGGCGGAGAGCGCCCGGACACAGTGAAAATGGCCTCAGCGGACATTTGGGCCCCGGGTCTCGGCCGCGCTGGTTTGGCGTGCTGCCCACCTAGTGGAGGAGATCGGTGCAGAGAGAAGAGGAAGAAAGCAAAGCTAATTTTGGACAAGTGAATGGTTTTCTTTGTTCTTCTTCTTGTTTAACTGTATGGTAATGTTCTGTTTATTCCCGCATGGAATTTGGGGCCTGGCGGGGTGCCTTAGTGCCTTTATGCAGACTAAACAATATGCCTCCTGGGGTTTTTCTTTAATTCAGTATGCTGTTGTATTAATTGAGGGTTCAATGCAGAATATCTACCCTGAACTTGTAGCATAATGAGGCTGGTACAGTGGGAAAGAGCTCTGTGATTTATTAAAGCTGTGGGGAGGGGTGGGAATATAGATAGTAGTGATCTGGCACGAGCATTACTAATTTTAGCTGGGGTCAGGTAATCATATGTCTGGGTGGGACTGTAGTGCTCTGCCAAGTTTGGGTCCTGGGTCCTTAAATGGAAGGGAGTAACTTACTATGAGTTTATACAATTGTATATAGAGGAGGGAGGGGGGCCTGGGCCGGGGGACAGGGGTGGATGGGGTCCGAAGGTGGGGTAGGAGGTATATATATATAAGGGCAAGTGATCTCGATCCCTTTGTTAGGATCAATGTTTCTGGATGGGTTGGGAGGGGGGGAAGGGAAGGGGAGGGGGGTAGGGTTGGGAATTTCTCAAGGAGTACTTGTTCTTTACATATTAAATGTAATAAGGTGTGCAGTGATCGGATCGTGGGGGTGGAGGGGAGGTCCTTGGTGCGCAGTGGGAGATCCCGGCTGGGAGGATCTTCGCTGCAGTAAGAGGTTAATAGGCTTTATTGCAAAACTCTGTATCACATTCCATCTCTAATTCTAGTACCAATGTGATTACATGGAATGTCTGTGGAATTCACTCACCTATCAAACGAACAAAAATCCTGTCCCTGTTGAAACGGCGGAAAGCTCATATAGCGTTCCTGCAAGAAACACATTTGACTGATATGGAACATTTAAAATTGGGACGCCTAGGGGGGAGTATCATACACTATGCATCTGGCACTACAAAATCGGCTGGTGTGGCAATTCTACTTCAGCGTAATCTGCCCTTCACTCTAGTTAAGGAAATAAAAGACCCGATGGGGAGATATCTCATTCTGATTGCTGAACTCTTCCACACTAAAGTAGTCCTTTGTAATGTATATGCCCCTAATACATATTCTCCTAGTTTCTATAAAGAGATACACCGACATCTGCTCCCCTATTTGGGGGACTTTATGATTGTAGGTGGTGATTTTAATGCGATTTGTGATCCTGCTTTAGATAAATCTCCTCCTGCCCCTTTGTCTTCAGGATACGGGCGAGGCCCGAGTTTCTTAGAAAAGACATTACAGTTGATGGAGGTGTGGAGAGTCCTTCACCCTGGTGAAAAAGACTTTACCCATGTCTCAAGAGCACACGGAACCTTGTCTCGGCTTGACTACTTTTTAACCAGTATCCAGGGTTTCGCGCAGATTAGGGCAGTCGAGATTGCGGATATAGTGATCTCTGATCACGCCCCAGTAAGATTAGAGGTAAATTTTAATTCGGGCTTACCTAATTCCTTCTTGTGGAAATTCCCTTACTACTTGGCCACGGATGAGAAGTTCAAGCAGTATCTCTATAAGTGTTGGGCAAATTATGAGGATTCTAATAGACAACACATGTCCAATCCGACACTCTATTGGTATGCCGCGAAAGCTGTACTTCGGGGTGATATTCTATCATATATGTCGCATAGAAAAAAAGCAATGAATCAGAAGCTTTTGCGGTTAACTTCCCAGCTTACACAGGCACGAGCACGACTAGCGCGAAGTAACACTAAAGAGGCTAGAACTTATTACCAGACTATACAAGGGGAGGTAAATGCATTAATACATCAGCGAACTCGTAAAAGTGTCCTTTATTATCAATGTAGGTTATTTCAGCACAGTAACAAATCTGGTAAGCTTTTGGCAAATATGGTGAAATCAGCCCGGGGTTCACGTTATATTCCTACTATGCGTTTCTCCTCTGGCCGAGTATTGACAGATCGTAAGGAAATCCTCCAATGTTTCCGTGAATATTACAGCTCCCTGTATACTGCTGAAGGCTGGAACCTTGATGCCTGCGAGCAATTCTATTCTAAGTTTCAATTACTGCAGCTCACAGTGGAGCAAAGAGATTATTTGAATAAGCCAATCTCGGTGGAGGAGGTTCGTTTGGCCATTCGTGGTGCGAAAAGATTTAAAGCCCCGGGTCCCGATGGTTACGGTGCGGAGTTTTACCAATGTTTGGTGGATCAAGTAACCGCTCCATTGTTGCAGGCCTTCTCTTCAATGCTAGTGTCAGGCTCATTTCCTGAACATTCAAACTGTGCACATATTACTCTCATTCCAAAACCAGGGAAAGACCCTCTATTACCAGACTCGTATTGGCCTATTTCTCTTTTAAATTTTGATCACAAGCTTTTAGCTAAATTAATGGCAGACCGGCTGGCGGAGGTGCTTCCTCATTTGGTTGGAGTGGATCAAGTGGGGTTTATCAGGAAACGTTATGCTCTAACAGCTATTCGGAAAGTTTTAGCAGCTATGAGGTCAGCAGTTGGAGGTCAGCAGTTGGAGGTCCCGTTCCTGGCTATTGGTTTTGATGCCGAGAAGGCCTTTGACAGGGTCGAGTGGTCGTATTTGTTCCACATACTTCAGAGGATAGGGTTTGAAGGCCTGTTCTTAAGTGTGATTCGTCTTCTTTATTCCAATCCGGAAGCGATTATACTCGCTAATGGTTCACATTCTGAAGCCTTCTCTATTTCTCGTGGTACGCGACAAGGTTGTCCGCTCTCCCCCCTATTATTTATCCTACACTTGGAGCCTTTGCTCTTAGCGATACAACTAACTAAGGAAATACGGGGTGTTAGGTTTTGTTCCACTCTATTTAAATATGCGGCGTTTGCGGATGATATCTTGATCTTCCTTACAGATCCGGTTTCTTCTTTACGATGTCTTTTACCGCTGATCTGGGCGTTTGGGTCGTTTTCAGGTTTACGTCTTAATCTGGGGAAATCAAAGGCCCTAGCTTGTCCGGTAGCGTTACAACAGGAGTGGGGTGAGGATTTTCCCTTACAGTGGGCAGGAGACTCGTTTACGTTCTTGGGGCTGGTTCTTTCTCGGGACTTGACGAGGTTATGTGCTCTAAGGGGGTAATTTTCAAAAGGAGTTACATGCGTAAATGTAGCTACTATTGTAGCAATTTTCAAAAGCCATTTACTCAAGTAAAGTGCACTTATGTGAGTAAATCCTATAGACAAGTCAATGGCATATATTGTAGCAATTTTCAAAAACCCACTTACTCAAGTAAAGTGAATTTACCCCAGTAAACCTGGTTTTTACTCGAGTAAATGCTTTTTAAAATCAGGCCCTAAATGTGTATCTTTTATTACAAAAGACTCGGGATTGTCTGCAGACATAGACTGCCTTCCCACTCTCGTTGGGAGGCAGGGTGCAGTTGTTTAAAATGATGATTTTACCTCGGTGGCTATATCTTTTTCAAACTCTGCCCCTCCTTTTGCGTCGGGAGGAACGGTTACAACTTGATAAGTGCCAGCGGCGTTTTTTCTGGTGTAACAGGAAGGTTAGGATCCCACTGGGATGGTTGCGTATGCCTTGGGGGAGGGGTGGAATGGGAGTAAGAACATAAGAACATAAGAACATAAGAAAATGCCATACTGGGTCAGACCAAGGGTCCATCAAGCCCAGCATCCTGTTTCCAACAGTGGCCAATCCAGGCCATAAGAACCTGGCAAGTATCCAAAAACTAAGTCTATTTCATGTAACCATTGCTAATGGCAGTGGCTATTCTCTAAGGGGCGGATTTTAAGAGCCCTGCTCGCCTAAATCCGCCCAAATCCGGGCAGATTTAGGCGAGCAGGGCCCTGCGCGCAGGTGAGCCTATTTTACATAGGCTCATCGGCGCGCGCAGACCCCGGGACTCGCGTAAGGCCCGGGGTTCTCCGAGGGGGGCGTGTCGGGGGCGGGCCCGGTCGTCGCGGCGTTTAGGGGCGTGCCGGGAGCGTTTCGGGGGCGGGTCCGGAGGCGTGGTTACGGCCCGGGGCGGCCCGGGGGCGTGGCCGCGCCCTCCGGACCCGCCCCCAGGTTGCGTCCCGGCGCGCAGGAGGCCTGCTGGCGCGCGGGGATTTACGCCTCTCTCCGGGAGGCGTAAATCCCCCGACAAAGGTAAGGGGGGGGCTTAGACAAGGCCGGGTGGGTGGGTTAGGTAGGGGAAGGGAGGGGAAGGTGAGGGGAGGGCAAAAGGAAGTTCCCTCCGAGGCCGCTCCGATTTCGGAGCGGCCTCGGAGGGAACGGGGGTAGGCTGCGCGGCTCGGCGCGCACCGGCTATACCAGAATACATAGCCTTGCGCGCGCCGATCCAGGATTTTAGCGGATACGTGCGGCTCCGCGCGTATCTACTAAAATCCCGCGTACTTTTGTTGGCGCCTGGAGCGCCAACAAAAGTACGCCAACGCGCCTTGTTTGAAAATCTACCCCTAAGTGAACTTAATAGCAGGTAATGGACTTCTCCTCCAAGAACTTATCCAATCCTTTTTTAAACACAGCTATACTAACTGCACGAACCACATTCTCTGGCAACAAATTCCAGAGTTTAATTGTGCGTTGAGTAAAAAAGAACTTTCTCCGATTAGTTTTAAATGTGCCCCATGCTAACTTCATGGAGTGCCCCCTAGTCTTTCTACTATCCGAAAGAGTAAATAACCGATTCACATCTACCCGTTCTAGACCTCTCATGATTTTAAACACCTCTATCATATCCCCCCTCAGTTGTCTCTTCTCCAAGCTGAAAAGTCCTAACCTCTTTAGTCTTTCCTCTTAGGGGAGTTGTTCCATTCCCCTTATCATTTTGGTAGCCCTTCTCTGTACCTTCTCCATCGCAATTATATCTTTTTTGAGATGCGGCGACCAGAATTGTACACAGTATTCAAGGTGCGGTCTCACCATGGAGCGATACAGAGGCATTATGACATTTTCCGTTTTATTCATCATTCCTTTTCTAATAATTCCCAACATTCTGTTTGCTTTTTTGACTGCCGCAGCACACTGCACCGACGATTTCAATGTGTTATCCACTATGACACCTAGATCTCTTTCTTGGGTTGTAGCACCTAATATGGAACCCAACATTGTGTAATTATAGCATGGGTTATTTTTCCCTATATGCATCACCTTGCACTTATCCACATCTGCCATTTGGATGCCCAATTTTCCAGTCTCACAAGGTCTTCCTGGAATTTATCACAATCTGCTTGTGATTTAACTACTCTGAACAATTTTGTGTCATCTGCAAATTTGATTATCTCACTCGTCGTATTTCTTTCCAGATCATTTATAAATATATTGAACAGTAAGGGTCCCAATACAGATCCCTGAGGCACTCCACTGTCCACTCCCTTTCACTGAGAAAATTGCCCATTCAATCCTACTCTCTGTTTCCTGTCTTTTAGCCAGTTTGCAATCCATGAAAGGACATCGCCACCTATCCCATGACTTTTTACTTTTCCTAGAAGCCTCTCATGAGGAACTTTGTCAAACGCCTTCTGAAAATCCAAGTATACTGTATCTACCAGTTCACCTTTATCCACATGTTTATTAACTCCTTCAAAAAAGTGAAGCAGATTTGTGAGGCAAGACTTGCCCTGGGTAAAGCCGTGCTGACTTTGTTCCATTAAACCATGTCTTTCTATATGTTCTGTGATTTTGATGTTTAGAACACTTTCCACTATTTTTCCTGGCACTGAAGTCAGGCTAACCGGTCTGTAGTTACCCGGATCGCCCCTGGAGCCCTTTTTAAATATTGGGGTTACATTTGCTATCCTCCAGTCTTCAGGTACAATGGATGATTTTAATGATAAGTTACAAATTTTTACTAATAGGTCTGAAATTTCATTTTTTAGTTCCTTCAGAACTCTGGGGTGTATACCATCCGGTCCAGGTGATTTACTACTCTTCAGTTTGTCAATCAGGCCTACCACATCTTCTAGGTTCACCGTGATTTGATTCAGTCCATCTGAATCATTACCCATGAAAACCTTCTCCAGTACGGGTACCTCCCCAACATCCTCTTCTGTAAACACCGAAGCAAAGAAATCATTTAATCTTTCCGCGATGGCCTTATCTTCTCTAAGTGCCCCTTTAACCCTTCGATCATCTAACGGTCCAACTGACTCCCTCACAGGCTTTCTGCTTCGGATATATTTTAAAAAGTTTTTACTGTGAGTTTTTGCCTCTACAGCCAACTTCTTTTCAAATTCTCTCTTAGCCTGTCTTATCAATGTCTAACATTTAACTTGCCAATGTTTATGCTTTATCCTATTTTCTTCTGTTGGATCCTTCTTCCAATTTTTGAATGAAGATCTTTTGGCTAAAATAGCTTCTTTCACCTCCCCTTTTAACCATGCCGGTAATCGTTTTGCCTTCTTTCCACCTTTCTTAATGTGTGGAATACATCTGGACTGTGCTTCTAGAATGGTATTTTTTAACAATGACCACGCCTCTTGGACATTTTTTACTTTTGTAGCTGCTCCTTTCAGTTTTTTTCTAACAATTTTTCTCATTTTATCAAAGTTTCCCTTTTGAAAGTTTAGCACGAGAGCCTTGGATTTGCACACGGTTCCTTTTCCAGTCATTAAATCAAATTTGATCATATTATGATCACTATTGCCAAGCGGCCCCACCACCGTTACCTCTCTCACCAAGTCCTGTGCTCCACTGAGAATTAGATCTAAAATTGCTCCCTCTCTCGTCGGTTCCTGAACCAATTGCTCCATAAAGCTATCATTTATTCCATCCAGGAACATTATCTCTCTAGTGTGACCCGATGATACATTTACCCAGTTTATATTGGGGTAATTGAAGTCTTCCATTATTACTGCACTACCAATTTGATTAGCTTCCCTAATTTCTCTTAGCATTTCACTGTCCATCTCACCATCTTGACCAGGTGGACGGTAGTATACCCCTATCACTGTAGTCTTCCCTGACACACAAGGGATTTCTACCCATAAAGATTCAATTTTGTATTTAGTCTCATGCAGGATGTTTATCCTGTTGGACTCTATGCCATCCCGGACATAAAGCGCCACACCTCCTCCCGACTGCTCCTCTCTGTCATTGCGATATAATTTGTACCCCGGTATAGCACTGTCCCATTGGTTATCCTCTTTCCACCATGTCTCTGAGATGCCAATTAAGTCTATGTCATCATTTACTGCTATACATTCTAATTCTCCCATCTTATTTCTTAGACTTCTGGCATTAGCATACAAACATTTCAAAGTTTGTTTTTTGTTTGTATTTTTATTCTGCTTTTTAATTGATAGGGATAAGTTAGAATTTTTTAGCTCAGGTGAGTTTTTAGTTACAGGCACTTGGACTACTTTTCTAATTATTGGAACCTCACTGTCGGGATGCCCTAATTGTAATACATCATTAGTATCCTTTAAAGATACCTCTCTCCGAACCATGCGCTGCTGAGCGACTGTCGGCTTTCCCCTTTGTTCTAGTTTAAAAGCTGCTCTATCTCCTTTTTAAAGGTTAGCGCCAGCAGTCTGGTTCCACCCTGGTTAAGGTGGAGCCCATCCCTTCGGAAGAGACTCCCCCTTCCCCAAAAGGTTCCCCAGTTCCTAACAAAACTGAATCCCTCTTCCTTGCACCATCGTCTCATCCACGCATTGAGACTCCGGAGCTCTGCCTGCCTCTGGTGACCTGCGCGTGGAACAGGGAGCATTTCAGAGAATGCTACCCTGGAGGTTCTGGATTTAATCTTTCTACCTAAGAGCCTAAATTTGGCTTCCAGAACCTCCCTCCCACATTTTCCTATGTCGTTGGTGCCCACGTGTACCATGACAGCCGGCTCCTCCCCAGCACTATCTAAAATCCTATCTAGGTGACGCGTGAGGTCCGCCACCTTCGCACCAGGCAGGCATGTTACCAGGCGATCCTCACGCCCACCAGCCACCCAGCTATCTACATTCCTAATAATTGAATCACCAACTATGACGGTCGACTTAACCCTTCCCTCCTGGGCAGTAGGCCTTGGGGAGATATCCTCAGTGCGAAAGGACAATGCATCACCTAGAGAGCAGGTCCTTGCTACAGGATCCTTTCCTGCTACACCTGGTTGGTGCTCTCCCATTATGAGACCTTCTTCCTCCAAGGCAGCACCAGGGCTGCCAGTCTGAAGTTGGGACTTGACTACTATGTCCCTGAAGGTCTCATCTATATACCTCTCTGTCTGCCTCAGCTCCTCCAGGTCTGCCACTCTAGCCTCCAGAGATCGGACTCGTTCTCTGAGAGCCAGGAGCTCTTTGCATCGCATGCACATGTACAACTTCTCACCGGTGGGTAAAAAATCATACATGTGACACTCGATGCAAAAGACTGGGAAGCCCCCCTCTTGCTGCTGGACTGCTGCCTTCATCTCAATTTTGATCAGTTCCTAGTTACGTTTTAGGTTGCTATGGGAGTAGGAATGTGTCTAACTTCCTTTAAATGTATTAGTGAATTCACTATGTGTCTGGTAGTGGCCTACCAGGGTCTGATCGAATTCTCAATAAAGTTTTTGTTGATGGTTTTTTGTTTTGTTTTTTTTTGTGAAAGTGGCACCTGCCTATAAATTAAGGGATGAGCTAGGGGTGGGTGGGAGAGGGGTGGGAGGGTTGGGAAATACAAACAGTCTAACTTCAGTTAGTCAGCCTGAGTGACTCACTGCTCCCTTGATTAACAAATGTTGGTCCCTATTCAAACCCAATCACACTACCTCAACACCTTTCCAAGGTGAGTAACTGAGTTGAACTATTCAACTTTTTTACTTTGGTATATACTGCTCCTAGCTTATTTCTAGCTTCTGGGAGTACTGGGAGTACCGGAGTACCGGATCTTACGCTTTATAATTTAGCCTGTAATCTTAGATTAGTTAGGGACTGGATATTGGATTCCTCACATTTTCTACATTTGGTTGTGGACAAAGTCTTGGCGAATCCTTATGCTCTTACGTATGTCATACAAGCTAAAGCTCTTAAGTTAAATCCATTTCTAGTAAACAATGTTCTTTTTAAGCCTTTGCGCCAAACATGGTTTAAATTTATGCGTTTGTCTAAGCAGGATCTCATCTGCGTTTTTCTTTTGCCGATTCAAGGGAACCTGGAATTCACTCTGGGTTCGCAAACAACTTATTTTCAAAGTTGGGGTAGGTTGGGCATTACACACTTGGGTCATGTGTTTAATACAGATGGCCAATTAATGCAATTTAAGGAGGTACAGGTAGTTTATGGTATCTCTGATAAAGAGGTGTTCCCATATTTACAACTTCATCATTATATTGCATCCCTGCCGCATGACTCTTGGCAAGTGTCGACCTTTCAGAAGACTGTAACGAATCTAGCATTGAAACAAGTTCCACCTCCATCTCTTTCATTACATTATAGGCTGCTTAAACAATTGACATTTCTGGATACAAGCGTTATTCTGGTGGAGCGGTGGAACCGGGAGGGGGTGTTTCTGCTAAATCCAGCCATTATTAATGCAGCTTTTCGGCGTATCTCACAACTCTCAGCTAATATGTATTACCGCGAAATGCAGTATAAATTCCTTCGTCGTGGGTATTTATTTATTTATTTAAAATTTTTATATACCGACATTCATCCAGGATATCATATCGGTTCACATTGTAACGCAAAAACAAACGCACGGCATGGCGCTTTACATTGAACAGTAAAAACATGATAACAAGGCATTAACGAGAGGGGGGAACAACATGGGAAGTTTTGCAATAAAATTATAAACAAAGTTTGCAATTATATACATATGTACAAAAGAAAGAAAACTATGAGGTTAATTTTAATCAGGCTAGGAGATAAGATGGGGAAGAGAAGGGAGGAGAGCGAGGAAAGAGGGGGGGCAGAGAGAAAGAAAAGAAGGTGGCGGAGAAAAGGGGAGGGGAGAGAGGGGCGGTAGAATGGGAAACAGGGGAGGAGTGTGGAGAATGGGGACAGTGGTGAGGTATAGTGAAAAATTAAGTGTATGCTTTTGCAAAGAGCCAGGTCTTGAGCTTCCGCTTGAAAGATTTGAGGCATTCTTCTTGCCGTAGTTCAACAGGCATTTTGTTCCAGAGGGTTGGCCCGGCTATCGATAGTGCACGGGCTCTTGTGGAAGTGAGTTTATAGAGTTTAGGAGAGGGGATAGGCATGGTTGCGAGATGTGCTAGTCTGGTGGGCTTATTAGACTGGTGAAAACGGAAGGATTCATTGAACCAGTTCATTTCGGGATTGTATAGGGCTTTGTGGATGAGAGAGAGAGCCTTATATTGTATGCGGGAGGCTATTGGAAGCCAATGTAGGTCTTTTAGAACAGGTGTAATATGGTCATGTCTACGTAAATTGGTCAAGATCCGGGCTGTGGTGTTTTGTAAGATTTGAATGGGATGGATGGCATTGTTAGGTAGGCCGAGAGTAGGGAATTGCAGTAGTCGGTTTTGGCGAAGATTGTGGTTTGGAGAACTGTACGGAAATCGGGGGGATGTAATAAGGGTTTGAGTTTTTTTAGTGTGTGGAGTTTAAAGAAGCCGTCTTTTAGAATGTTATTTATGAATTTCTTTAGTGTGACGTGACCATCAAGAATGATACCCAGATCACGGACTTGTTGAGCAAATTGGAACTGAGGAAGAGGGGGGAGGATCGGTTGGCTTTGGGGTGAGATGAGCATAATTTCAGTTTTATTGGTATTAAGAGCAAGGTGGATGGAGGAAAGGAGATTGTTAATGGAATGGAGGGTTTCATTCCAGAAGTCCATGCTTTTTGATAGGGAGTCAGTGATGGGTATAAGCAGCTGAACATCATCAGCATATATGTAATGAGGGAGGTTTAGACTGTAATATATATACCCTAAACTGAGGTTTAGGGTATATATATGATATATATGATATATATAGGGTATATATATGATATATATGATATCATATATATATGATATCATATATATCATATATATATAGGTATAGGGTATATATATGATATATATGATATATACCCTAAACTGAGGTTTAGGGTATATATCGGCCCAAGATGCATTTAATGCCAAAATAGTATCTACGCCAAATTGCCCACAATGTGGATTGCACTGGGGGTCCTTGTCTCATGTGTTTTGGGCCTGTCCAAAGATACAATCTTTCTGGCAAAAGGTGGTACATTATCTAGAGCTTGTAATAGATATACATATTCCCCACTCTTATTACTGGCTATTATTTGGCTGCATTTCGCCCCTGCGGGTGAGAGTTTTGGGATCCCGATTATTTATTCAGAAAGCATGCCTAGTGGCGAAAAAGATTATACTTGCCTCTTGGAGAGATCCTACTAGCCCTTCGTATTGGGCCTGGCGTAATGGTCTACACCACATGATGCAGATGGAAGCCTCCTCCGCGAGATTTTCTCCTAGCCAGAAGAAGAAATTCATGGCCGTTTGGGACTTATATCTACAGACTCTTCCACAGCGGGTACGAAGTTTGATAATTAATGAGTGATAAACGAGTCTGTGTGACCTTCTATGGACTTCCTTTATTCTCCTATTGATCTGACGTGATAGCGATTCGCTGGACATATGTCAGTTAGTTTCCTTGAGGAGTGGGGGGGGGGGGGGGCTGGGACAGTTGTATGTTATTGTATTCATATGTTGTTCATTACATCTTGTATACCCGGGGATGACTCAGGAACACGTTGTCCTCCGGACTGATATTGTATTACCTTGTGTTATTTTAAGGCAAATAATAAAAAACCGTTTGAACATAAATGCTATCTGGTGAGGAAGTCAGCTGTCTGCAGTGGGGACATTCAGCTTCTGCTCTAACGATTTTAAAAAATTCTAAGTTTCCACCGCAACAGTGAAGATAAGAGCATTTCCTTAATGCCACACCCACAGCTTTGCCGAATAGGTAAGGGCAAACTTGAGTTTATATTTAGCCAAAGAGCTGCAACCATTATTTCTATAAAGAGACACAGCCGTTGAATAATCCTGAAAAAGCAATACATTAGAGGACTTATAAATCTGCTTCCGTTGTTTATGAAACTGCTATAGAATTGTGACTTTATGAGCATAGTTCAATATGTTGCGCCCGTCGGTCGCAAATGGCTGCGACCTCTGTTGCTCACCTCCTTTTTGCCTACACCAGTAATTCTCGGACAGTTGGCGACCTCTGCCTCTCCATACTGCTCTCCTCAGAGTTCCTGGGACGGCGTGGGCAATCCCGTCCACCATCTTGAATCGGGCCCCATCTTATACATGTCATGGCGGGAACCTCGGGGGCGTCCCCTCTGCATGACGTCATCTGCCTGCGTGTATTTGAGCCAGCCATTCTGAGCTACCTACAAGTTAGCAAGGACTTCCTTCCTGCTGAATTCCACTCCTCGGAGATGCTTGCTTCGCTACTCTGACTTGTTCCTGACCAGAGACTTGAATGCTTTAGGTAGCTGCTCCTCGGGGGCCTTGTCACGTTCTGGCTATCCGCTCCTCGGAGGGCCTCTTGCCTGGAATCTCTCTACTCCTACTTCAGGCTTTTCTGGTTCAGCTTGTGACTTCGCTACCTTCAGCTGACTGAACCTCCGGTGTACTCCGTGCCTCGAGCCACTACCTTGATTGCCACAGCAACCTTCTTTATACACTTCAGAGTGAGTACCATCGGCTCTACAGCTTCGCTGACCTCTTGCTCTACTCTCAACACCTCTCCTGTGATCCTCGGTGTACGCCGTGCTGCGGGCCACTAACGGATCCTTCAGGAGATTCCAGCAAGGAGGGATTCCCCAGCGTACCCCGCTCCGCAGACCACTACCGGGAATATCGTCTATGAGCCATCCATATCTCTGAACTGTGTCTATCTATCCCACTAGGAGGGATCCTCTCTATTTCCAGTATAATAAAGTCTATTACTGTTGTGTCAGTCTCAGCTAAGACCACGCCTATCGAGGTGAGTCCCCACCGGGCTCCTCCCTGTGGGTGGAGTCAACTCTCACTCCGATCCAAGTTCTACAAATATACCAGAACATAACACAGTATTTTGGCTATGACCACTCTGGGCTTTTATCTAGTGTCCGAACGAGGCCATAGTCGGTGGCTCGCTCTACCATTAATAGCACACTCAATGAGGGCAGCTCCAGCACAGTCGGCAGCCATGTTTCCAGCATTGTAGCTAATTCCTTCTCCGGTAAGTCTTCAGGAAGACCTGCGAACCACAGATTACTTCTTTGGAAGAAATTTCCAATGTCTTTCAGTTTCGTGTCCTTGGCAAATGCACATTGCCCTGCAGAGCTAAAAGTTCATCTTCATTATAGCCAATTTGTGCTTCCACTGTGTCCATGCGGCTGTTAAATGACTCTAATGAATCACTCAAATCCTGAATCTGTCCTGACAGTTTATAAAATTTTTGGTCTAAAGCCAAAATGACTGCAGAAGTTAGTGCAGAAATCATTTGATCAGTTAGATCGCTACTTTCTAGCTCTTCCCAGGCTTTCACCATTTCAGTTTCCTGTGGCTTCACTTTTTCTTTGTCTTTTTTCGCAGACAGGTCGACATTGCACTGCTACTGGTTGACATTGCACTGGTTGACATTGCACTGGTTGACATTGCACTGCTACTGGTCGACATTGCACTGCTACAGGTTAATACCCCCTGTTATATGTAACTTTCATTTCTTGTTATATGATTGACTTTGTTATTCCCCTCATGTTATTTGTAAACCGATCTGATATGAATTTCTTTCATGAAGGTCGGTATATAAAAATGTTAAATAAATAAATAAATAAATAAATACTGTCCCTCTGAAGTAATGCAACTGCAATACACACTGCTTTAGAAGTGTTTTGTCAATCAAGAGAATCCATAAAGTTAGTGATATGGACAAAAAACCGGGAACGGCACCTGAGCACAGCAATCAAATGTCTGCTGGCTTCACCGCATCACGTGACCCCCCATATCTACATATTTTAATAGTGTGCTTCTAAATGGGGTCTAAATACTGTATCTGCAAATAATCCACAGTTTTCATTATGGATCATATCTTCTTCTGTTCTCCCTAAAGTGAACCATATTATCAATCAATTTTGCCTCATTTTTTTAAATATTAAGAACATAAGAAATTGCCATAATGGGTCAGACCAAGGGTCCATCAAGCCCAGCATCCTGTTTACAATAGTGGCTAATCCAAGCTACAAGGACCTGGCAAGTACCGAAACACTAAAAAGATGTCATGTTACTCATGCCAGTAATTCTCTAAGACAACTTGATTAATAGCAGTTAATGGACTTCTCCTCAGTAAACTTATCCAAGCCTTTTTAAACCTAGCTACACTAACTGCACTAACCAAATCCTCTGGCAACAAATTCCAGAGCTTAATTGTGTGTTGAGTGAAAAAGACTTTTCTCTGACTAATTTTAAATGTGCTACTTTCTAGCTTCATGGAGTGCCCCTAGTCCTTCTGTTATCTGAAAGACTAAATATCCGATTCACATTCATCCGTTCTAGACCTCTCATGATTTTAAAGACCTCTATCATATCCCCCTCAGCCGTCTCTTCTCCAAGCTGAACAGCCCTAACCTCTTTAGCCTTTCCTCATAGGGGAACTGTTCTGTCATCTTTATCATTTTGGTTGCTCTTCTCTGTACCTTCTCTATCGCAACTCTATCTTTTTTTAGATGTGGCGACCAGAATTGTACACAGTTATCAAGGTGTGGTCTCACCATGGAGCGAAACCAAGGCATTATGACATTTTACATTTTATTCATCATTCCCTTCCTAATAATTCCTAATATTCTGTTTGCTTTTTTGTGTGCTGCAGCACACTGAGCTGACGATTTCAATGTATTATTCACTATGAAACTTAGATCTTTTTCCTGGGTGGTAGCTCCTAATATGAAACCTAAAATCTTGTAACTACAGCATGGATTATTTTTCCCTATATGCATCACCTTGCACTTATCCACATTAAATTTCATCTGCCATTTGGATGCCCAATCTTCCAGTCTCGCTAGGTCCTCCTGCAATTTATCACATTCTGGGGTAGATTTTCAGAGCCCTGCTCGCCTAAATCCGCCCAAAACCGGGCGGATTTAGGCGAGCAGGGCCCTGCGCGCCGGGAAGCCTATTTTACATAGGCCTCCCGGCGCGCGCAGAGCCCCGGGACTCGCGTAAGTCCCGGGGTTCTCGGAGGGGGGCGTGTCGGGGGCGTGTCGGGGGGCGGGGCCGGTCGTCGCGGCGTTCCGGGGGCGTGTCGGCAGCGTTTTGGGGGCGGGTACGGGGCGTGGCTACGGCCCGGGGGCGTGGCCGCGCCCTCCGTACCCGCCCCCAGGTCGCGGCCTGGCGCGCAGCAGGCCCGCTGGCGCGCGGGGATTTACGTCTCCCTCCGGGAGGCGTAAATCCCCCGACAAAGGTAAGGGGGGGGTGTAGACAGGGCCGGGCGGGTGGGTTAGGTAGGGGAAGGGAGGGGAAGGTGAGGGGAGGGCAAAGGAAAGTTCCCTCCAAGGCCGCTCCGATTTCGGAGCGGCCTTGGAGGGAACGGGGGGAGGCAGCGCGGCTCGGCGCGCGCAGGCTATACAAAATCGATAGCCTTGCGCGCGCCGATCCAGGATTTTAGTAGATACGCGCGGCTCCGCGCGTATCTACTAAAATCCAGCGTACTTTTGCTTGAGTCTGATGCGCAAGCAAAAGTAGGCTGATCGCGCTTCTTTTAAAATCTACCCCTCTGTTTGTGTTTTAACTACTCTGAATAATTTTGTATTATCTGCAAATTTGATTAACTCACTCGTCGTTTTCCTTTCCAGATCATTTATAAATGTATTGAAAAGCACCAGTGTTATGCGCGCCTCGGCCCTTTCACCTTCTCAGACGGATTCCAGGGCCTGGCTCCTCTCCTCTGGCAGCGAGAGGCCGCCAGCTCCGACCTCAGGTTCCCTCCAGTGCCTCCGGTCCTGCCTCTCTACCCAGTGTTGCCAGCCAAGATGTCCCTGCTCATCGGGCCTCTCCACATGGCCTGCAGAGAGTCACCGCCATCAGCGCCATGCCCCCTCCTAGGCACACGCGCATCTCTAGTTCTTTTAAAGGGCCCGCAGCGGGAACCTGGCCGCAGACCTGGATGCTGACTCTTCAGCGTATAAAGGCTCAGGCTTCGCTCAGTAGCTTTGCCTTTGCAACAGGTCTCCTCATATTCCGAATACTTGTTGCTGATCTCCGAATTGTGTCTTCGTGGTGTTCCTGTTTCCTGTGATTCCTGGTTCCTGTTCTACTTGTTCCTGTTCGTCTATGTGTTGGACTGATTCTTGGATTTGACCTCGGCTATGCCTAACCACTCTTCAGCTTCTCTCCAACCCCAGACCTCTGTCACGCCTGACCATGCCTGCCTTCTCCATGCTCTGACCATTGCCTTGATTGACTACGCCTGCCTTCTCCATGCCCTGACCATTGCTTTGAATGATTATGCTATAGACTCTCCTGTGTCCAGAGTCTATGCCACTTGCCAAAACTTCTACTTGCTGCCAGCTCTGTTCCTAGCCTGTCAGTGACGCCTCTCTTTGCCTATTCTCTGGACATGGACTTACAAGGCTTAGGCCTCCCTTTGCTTGGGCGCCACCAGCTACCTCTTGTTCCATTGACGCCCAAGTTCCCGTACCGAATCCTGTCCAGGATAGGACTATGCCCTCTACTGGCTGCTGTCTCTGGGCTGAACCACTACTCGCTATTCACTAACCTCGAGGCCTATCTAAGTCCTGCTGGCCCCGGCACCCAAAGGCTCAAACCGAGGGGAACGAGGGCTGGTATAGGTGAAGCTCCAGTGGCCTCCAGTTTCAGACCACTCCACCTGCTGACGGTGGAGACCCGTAGGGCCCTGCCTACGGGTTATCTGAACCCCACACAACAACCGATCCAAGTACAGAACCCTGAGGCACTCCACTCTTTATACTTTTCCACTGAGAAAATTGACCATTTAATCCTATCCTCTGTTTCCTTTGTTTCAACCAGTTTGTAATCCACGAAAAGACACCCCCTCCTATCCCATGACTTTTTAGTTTCCTTAGAAGCCTCTAATGAAAGACTTTGTCAAAAGCATTCTGAAAATCCAAATACACTACATCTACTGGCTCCCCTGTATCCACATGTTTATTAACCCCTTCAAAAAAATGAAGCAGATTTGTGAGGCAAGACTTGCCTTGGGTAAATCCATGCTGACTGTGTTCCATTAAACCATGTTTTTCTATATGCTCTGTGATTTTGATCTTTAGAATAGTTTCCACTATTTTTCCTGGCACTGAAGTCAGGCTCACTGGTCTATAGTTTCCTCGATTGCCCCTGGAGCCCTTTTTAAATATTGGGGTACATTGGCCACTCTCCAGTCTTCAGGTACAATGGTTACAAATTTTAACTAATAGATATGAAATTTCATTTTTTAGTTCCTTCAGAACCCTGGGATACATACCATCCGGTCCAGGTGATTTACTACTCTTTAGCTTGTCAATCTGGCCTACTACATCACAGTGGTTTGGTTCAGTTCATCTGAATCATTACCCTTAAAAACCATCTCTGGAACCGGTATCTCTCCAACATCCTCATTAGTAAACACTGAAGCAAAGAATTCATTTAGTCTTTCTGCAATGGCCTTATCTTCCCTAAGAGCCCCTTTAAACCCTCGGTCATCTAGTGGTCTGACTCCCTGTTAGAATCTGATGCGGATGGGCGGAGCAATCAGATAGGAGTTAGCAATCTGTTAGAAAAGCTCTATGTTAGAGCTGAGAGTTAGCAATCTGTAATGAATCTGTGTTGCGGGATCCTAAAGAGGGAGGAGTTAGCAATCTGTTATGAAAGCTCTGATGCTAGGTGTTAGCAATCAATTAGAATCTGATATAGTTGTGGGTGGATCCCTGGGCCAGAGGCAGATGACAACGCCCCCGGGAGGATATCCCGAGAGGGACCACCGGCTAGGCTTGAGTATGGAGACAGACTCACATTAGTTCTTTTATTAAACAGGTTTTTGAAACCACCAGAGGTGGCAGTAGTGAGCAGGTATGCCCAGCAGGGCTGTAGTCCCTCAGGTACTGGAACAGCGATCCCAGGATGGCTGAGCTGTTGAGAAACTGTAGAAAGTGAGTAGGCAGAGTTCATGAACAGAACTAGATGACAAAACTCACATAAGGTCTCAAGGAAGCTCAGGAGCTGGAAAGGTTTAGGCCCTCGAGGAGTGAGTACCTGGTTCCAGGGAAAGTTCTGAGAGAGCAATGGTAACTCACAATTGTTTGTAGCAGCGATAGCTTCCAGGCGGTAGAGAATCTTCAGAGTGTCCAGGAACATGGGCCTCGAGGAGCGAGTACCGGTTCCTATCGTAATCTGAAATAAAGAAAAGGAGCGAGGCCCCCGAGGAGCGGGTACCTCTGGTAAGTCCGAGGAGGCAGAGTAGCTAGGGTTGCAGAGAGCGAATCCCATCTGCAGAGACCAGGAGGAAGCTAGGTAACGAATCTCCTTGCTAACTCAGTTTGTTAGCGATAACAGAGACCATTAAATATTGGAAGCAGATGATGTCATCTCAGGGGGACGCCCCTGAGGTTCGCGCTCTTGCTGGTACTTCAATCAGAGCACGCGCCCTAACTCTTCAGGCAAACATGGCGGATCTGCAACGTTGAGCCAGTCCGGGGACGCCGGAGGGAGACGGCATGGAGACGCTGCGGCAGCCAGCTGTCTATCAGACCCGGAGGGTGTTGCCACAGAGGTAAAGAGGGCGGAGTGAGGACGTCGAGCAGCGACGGTCGCAACACTCCCTCACAGGTTTCTTGCTTTGGGTATATTTTAAAAAGTTTTTATTATAAGAACTTAAGAAATTGCCATGCTGGGTCAGACCAAGCGTCCATCAAGCCCAGCAACCTGTTTCCAACAGAGGCCAAACCAGGCCACAAGAACCTGGCAATTACCCAAATTCTAAGAAGATCCCATGCTACTGATGCAATTAATAGCAGTGGCTATTCCCTAAGTAAACTTGATTAATAGCATTATGATTTTTTGCCTCTACAGCCAACTTCATTTCAAATTCTTTCTTAGCCTGCGTTATCAATGTTTTACTCTTAACTTGACAACTCTTATTCTTTTTCCTATTTTCTTCAGATGGATCCTTCTTCCAATTTTTGAAGGATGTTTTTTACTAAATAGCCTCTTTCACTTCTCCTTTCAACCATGCCTTTAATTGTTTTGCCTTCCTCCCACCTTTCTTAATGCATGGAACACATCTGGACTGCGCTTCTAAGATTATATTTTTAAACTGTGTCCACGCCCTTTGTACACTTTTAACCTTTGCAGCTGCACCTTTCAGTTCTTTTCTATTTTCTTCATTTTATCAAAGTTTCCCTTTTGAAAATTTAGTTTTAGAGCTATAGATTTACATATTGTCCCCCTTCCAGTCATTAGTTCAAATGTTATGATCACTATTGCCAAGTGGCCCCACCACTGTTACTTCGCTCTACAAATCCTGCGTTCCACTAAGAATTAAATCTAAAATAGCTCCTTCTCTGTTGGTTCCATCCAGGAATTTTATGTCTCTAGCATGTCCTGATGTTATATTTTCCCAGTCAATATTGGGGTAATTAAAATCTCCCATTATTATTGCACTGCCAAATTGTTTAGCTTCCCTGATCTCTCTTAGTATTTCATAATCTGTCTGATCATTTTGGCCAGGTGGATGATAATATACTGCTATCACTATAGTCCTTCCCAACACACATGGGATTTCTACCCATATAGATTCTAATGAGCATTTAGTCTTTTTATGATCTTTATTCTGTTGGACTCTATACCCTCCTAGCAAGTTGATCCTCCCTATCATTGCAGTATAATTTTTACCCTAATACAGCACTGTCCCATTGGTTATCCTCCTTCCACCAGGTCTCTGAGATGCCAATTATGTCTATTTCATCATTCACTGCTGTACATTCTAACTCTTCCATCTTACCTCTTAGACTTCTGACATTGGCATACAGACATTTCAAAGTGCATTTTTTGTTTGTTTTAACAACCTTCTTTTTAGTTCATATGGATAATTTGGAATTCTTTAGCTCAGGTGATTCTTTACTTATAGGCACATGGGCTACATTTGCTTTTATTGGAACCTCTCTGTTGGGATGCCCTAACTCTCCTGTTTCATTAGTATCCTTCAGATACATTCCTCCGAACCATGCACTGCTGAGTGATTGTCAGCTTTCCCCCTTGTTCTAGTTTAAAAGCTGCTTTGTCTCCTTTTTGAAAGTTAGTGCCAGCAGCCTGGTTCCATTTTAGTTAAGGTAGAGCCTGTCTGTTCGGAAAAGTCTCCCCCTTCCACAAAGAGTTGTCCAGTTCCTTACAAAACTGAATCCTTCTTCCCGGCACTATCATATCATGCATGCATTGAGACTCCAGAGTTCTGCCCGCCTCTGGGGACCTGCACGTGGAACAGGGAGCATTTCAGAGAATGCCACTGTCATCAATTTCTCAGAAATGTAGCTAAAAATAGAAATATTTTGTTGATCCCTAATTAGAGATTAACTGAATATTCAGAAACATTTTGGGAAAATATCTACTGCCAGGTGTAACTGTTGCTATTCCTGAGGTTAGATGACATATTCAGAGTCTAACTTTCAAAATATTCATGGTACAGCATTTCCATGTGCAAGTGAGTGTGTGGAGATTTATGGTAGTATTTTTTAAACTGTGGGGGTGAACTGCACAGTTTATAAAATACCATGTAAGTATGCGCATATGTTTCAGTATGTGTAAACATTTTCAATACAAAAAATCAATTACTTTTTCAACCTAATTTATAAAAAGATGCATGTATATTTTAGGCCTGAAAAAATATCACATGTATATGCAATACTCCTGACTTATATGCAGAGGCATATATTTTATATAGTATACACAAATACCATTTCAAACATTTTTTTACTTGAGTGTGTACTTGAAATCACCAGTTCACTGATACCTCTGCCAGTTCACCCATTCTCTCTCCACTCCTAGACCATTTAGCACTTCACCTCAACTACTATAAGTTCCCCCAGACCTCCCACCCAAAAATTATAGACAACAAACAAGTCCAATGTAACTTGTGCTACTCAAATATCAGGTGTAAGAGTATACGAATAAGTTTAGGAATATATATCTATATATCTATATATATATCTATATATATATATGTTAAAATGGTGGAGTAATTGCTAGCTGGTTGGGGAAAATCTAGAGGAAGAGCAGTAGGCAAAACTAAAAGGAGAAATTGCAATGGCAATAATTCTTTTTGTTAGGAAATGTAATAAAGGAAAGAAATAAAAGAAGCCACAATGGTTTTCTAAATAAGTAACTGAAAAGGTAAGGGAGAAAAGGTTAGCATTCATAAACTGCAAGAGATCACAGAAATTGGAAGACAAGCAACAATATAAAAAAAAAGCTAAGATGCTGGGAAAGTAGTCAGGAATGCAAAAATTCAAATGGAAGAAGAAAAGGGGAGGACAAGACTTTTCTTTAGACATGTTAGTGATAGAAGATAGTGCAAAAGTGGCATTGTGAGATTCAGAAGTGAAAGGGAGGAATATATAGATACTGATGAGGAAAAATTCAAAATTGCTTAACAGCTATTTCTGTACACTGTGGAAGGATCTGGAGCAGGACCACATAAAACAAACACAAATAAGAACAGAAGTAAGTGTTACGAGTGGGCGCGGTCGTCTCGAGCTGGTGGTGAGCCCTTGGGCCACGGCAGGACTCAAGGAGGAGCCCCAAGCCACACCGTGGTAGGTGAGCTGGGCAGGCATGGTGAGCCAGGCGGGTACAGAAGCAGGGAGTCGGACCCTCAGCCAGACCTGCACGCCCATGGTAGCCAACACTGGGAAGTTGACTGATGAACGGTCCTCCGACTGTTCCCGGCCCTTTCGGACCTGCCACAGGGAACGGCAATGGGCAGCAGGCCGGACAGAGGCAAGGGCAGACAGAGTCCTTACAAAGAAGACGTCAGACGGGGGCTGAAGCAGACATCTAAGACAGGCTGAAGCAAGACGTTGAAGAGGAGGGCTGGAAGGAAACATGGCACTGTCCATCAGGGCGCCCTACTCAGCCCACCCGTGGGACTGAGTCGCGGACCACCCCGTCCCAGACGCGTCCTACACAGCCCAGGAAGGCTGGTCGCGGACCACGCTGAGGAAAGAAGGGTGCTGGGAAAGGTCCAGTCGAGAAGGAACTCCGATGCCGGGACCAATGACATCCGAAGCCCCGTCGGCTGGCAGGAACAGAAGCTCAAGAGCCCGGGGGACGAATCCCTCCTGTTGGCCACTCCAGGGCCCAACAGGACAGAAGGCTCAGGAACCAGACAGGACGTAGGGCAGAAGCGAGCGGAACTGGATCAGGACATCAGGAACACATCAAGGCAGACATCAGGAACATCAGGAAGCAAACATCCGGACAGAGACAGGACAAGGAGCCATCAACACAAGGCAGACCACAGTGGACCTGGATCGGCAAGGTTACAGACGACTGTAGAGCCCGATCCGCAGGCCAGTTGCAAAAGAAAAGGAAGTCCTTATATACTGGAGGTAGAAGGCAACTCCCTGGGAGGAGCTTGCCAGGACCACCCATCGCTGGTCCCATAAATAAGGTGGAGAGCTGCGGGCCGGCCCCTAGGAGAAGGGCGTCGCCAGACAGGAAGTCCAAACGCTGGCAAGCAAGCCACAGGCACAGCTAGGCCTCTCAGGCCCTGGAGCAAGTCCCAGATGGAACACAGGCGAGGCCCTGGCTTCGGAGCGGCCTCCGGTGGAAGGTGAGAGACCACCTGTAGCGCAGCAACAGGGGGGATCGTAACAGTAAGATAAAACTCGATCGATTTTCAGAACAATGTGTTCGTGAGGAGTTAGCTAAACTTCAAGTAGAGAAGGCAATGAGGCCGTATGGGATACATCTGAGGGTACTGAAGGAAATTAGAGAAGTTAAGGTAACTCCACTGGTTGACCTTTTCAGTGTTTCTGTTAGGTTTTGTAGGTTTCGTGAACCCTTGGCCCAAGGTGGGAGTTGACTCTCCCTGAGGGGTTGAGCCTCACAGGGCCCCACCATCGGGAGGCGAGGTGGAATGGAAACACAGGCAACTGGACCACCGATGTGGCCCAGGAGAAAGAAGGCGTAGACGAGTTGTCTGCGTCACAGCCACATGATCGCAGACACCTGCACTGAGGCAATACTGTGGGGTGCCCCGAGGAGAGGGGTTTCAGAGAACAGTCCAAAGTATTGCAATGCCGGGCAGGTCAGGAGACAGGATAAACCAGAGGAAGGATCTCCAAGGCAGAGATGCACAGGGCAAGCCTGAGGAGTGGGGAAGCGTGGAGACAGGCTCTCTGGTGTAGTAACGCTGAGGCTGCCCCGAGGAGCGGGGGAGCATAGAGACAGGATCTCTGGAGTAGTAGCGCTGGGACCACCCCGAGGAGCGGGGAAGCGTAGAGACAGGAACTCCGGTGTGGTAGTGCTGAGGCTACCCAGAGGAGTGGGGAAGCATAGCGAAAGGATCTCTGGCGAAATAGCGCTGAGGCTACCCTGAGGAGAGGGGCAGCGCAAGACAACATTCCGGAAGGGAAGCTCAGAGCAGATCCCCGAGCAGTGGGTACCCAGAGCTAGAGTCCAAGGTTGAAGAGCAGGGATCCAAGGCAGGAACTGCAGGTCCAGAGAACGGGTACAAGCACCACAGGAGCTCAGGGAACTCGTTGCCAAGTCGGTTAGCATAGGGCAAAGGAGGTGCTTAAATATCTCACACTTGTGATGTCATCAGCTGGGGACGCCCCTGGAGTTACCGTCATAGGGCCTTTAAAGGGAGGCCGGTGGTGCTCACGCACCTAGGAAGGCCCAGAGTCAGAGTGTAGCTCGGCGGCGTCCCAGCTGCCAAGTGGAGTCCCAAAAGCCAGGAGGAACGCGGCGGTAGCGGCAAGCCACAGCCGCGAGATTACCGGGAGTGAAGAACAGGGCATGACATGACATGAACTGGGACAGTTGTAGCCGCCTGTGGCCAATGGTCATAACAGTAACCCCCTTCCTAAGGCCCACCCCCCCCTGGGGATTTGGGTTTCAAAGGATGTGTGGCATGGAATTGCTTGATGAGATCCTTATCAAGGATTTTGGTGGCAGGCTCCCAGCTGTCCTCTTCTGATCCGAAGCCCTCCCAAGACAGGAGGTACTCCCACTTCTTTCCACGTTTCCTCACATCAAGGACGTCTTGAACTTGGTATGTCACGTCCACTTCGGAAGACAGTGGTTGAGGATCCGGTGGTTTTTTGGAGAAGTCTGACAATACCAAGGGTTTTAATAGTGATATGTGGAAGGCGTTGTGGATCTTGAGAGAGGAGGGTAGCTGGAGTTTGTAGGTGACTGGACCCAAATGGCGGATCACCGGAAAGGGTGATCCGACTCAAGCTGAAGGCAGCTTGAGTCGGATAAACCTGGTGCTGAGCCACACCTTGACGCCCGGTTTAAAATGGGGAGCTTCATGGTGATGTGCATCAAAGAACATTTTAGCCCTTTGGGCTGCTTGCTGTAGCAACTGCTTCGTGCTGTTCCAGAGTTGATGCACACCTGGGCGGTCACCTGGGCTGCTGGTGAAGGAACAGATAATGGAAGCGGTAGTGGCGGCAGAGGCTGACATCCATAGACCACCAGGAAAGGTGACGAACCGGTGGATGAGGACGGATGTAAATTCAAGGCAAACTCAGCCCAGGGAAGGAGGTCGGCCCAATCATTCTACCGGAGGACCCAAAGAAATTGTTTAAGAGTCCTGTTAGTTCTCTCTGCTTGCCCATTGGCTTGGGGGTGATAAGCAGAGGTGAAGTCTAAAGAGACGTTGAACTTTTTGCAGAGGGATCTCCAGAATCGGGCAGTAAACTGGACCCCATGGTCCGAGAGGATATGTTTTGGAAGACAGTGGAGCCGGAACACATGGCGAATAAACAGTTGTGTGAGCTACGAGACAGGAACTCTGGTGTGGTAGCACTGAGGCTACCCCGAGGAGCGGAGAAACGTAGCGAAAGGATCTCTGGTGAAGTAGCACTGAGGCTACCCCAAGGAGTGGGGCAGCGCAAGACAACGTCCCGGAGGGGCAGAGTAGGCCCCCGAGTAGTGGGTGCCCAGAACCAGAGTCAAAGGTTGAAGAGCAGGGATCCAAGGCAGGAACTGCATATCAGGAGAACGGGTACAAGCATCACAAGAGCTCAGGGAACTCTTTGCCAAGTCGGTTAGCGTAGGGCAAAGGAAGTGCTTGTGTGTGATGTCATCAGCCGGGGACGCCCCTGGAGTTCCCACCATAGGGCCTTTAAATGGAGGCCCTGTGGTGCACGCGCGCGCCGCCTAGGTCGGCGGCATCCCAGCCGCCATGTGGAGTCCCAAAAGCCAGGAGGAACGCGGCAGTAGCGGCAAGCCACAGCTGCGAGCTTACCGGAAGTGAAGAGCAGGACATGACATGACGTGAGTTGGGTCAGCCGCGGCCACCTGCGGCCGATGGTCATAACAGCTTCTTTAGAGTCAGGGTAGTTCCAGAGAACTGGAGACGTGTGAATGTGGTTCCTTTTCATAAAAGTGAAGTGACGAAGAGGCTGCAAACTAAAGGCTGGTTAACCTGACCTCTATGGTTAGCAAATTAATGTAATCATTGCTGAAACAGAGGATAGTGCAGTTTTTGGAATCCAATGGATTGCAGGATCCAAGGCAGCATGGTTTTACTAAAGGTAAAACTTGTCAGACGAATCTGATCAAATTCTTTGGCTGACCAGAGAGTTGGATCAAGAGAGAATGCTAGACATAATGTATTTGGATTTCAGTAAGGCCTTGGTATGGAACCTAGAGTGACTGACTGAGTGGGAGGCAACAAAGGGTAGTGATATATGGAGTTTCTCCATAGGACAAGCAGGATGGCAGTCCTCGCACATGGGATGAAGCCCGGCACAGAAAATATGTGAAAGTTTCTAGAACTTCGACTAAGCCTCTGTGAGCATCCTTAGGCATGCATTATACCATGCAGCGATATGGGGTCCCTTCAGTCTTTTATTTTCTGTGCTGCCTGGTGTTTCACAGTTGAGTCTGGACTCTCTCTAGTTATTTTCAGGAGTTTTTTCTGCTGTTTTTTCCTGGCTTCAATATTGGGATTGCAAGGTCAATGTAGGGTTCCCCCAGTTTTTTAAAATTTATTTTTATTTTATTTAGATTTTTTTATATTCCACTTTTCACACTTTTTCAGCATTTCAAAGCGGATTACATTCAGGTACTGTAGGTATTTCTCCCCTTTATAGAGCCTTAGTCAGGGTTTTTTACATTTGGACAAGTTTTCTTTCATGTTGAACCCCTGGGCGATGTTGAGCTCGGTGACCACCAGCTATTGGCAGCTACCACCATCGAATTTGATACTGTGTCCCTTTTATTTTGTGATATCATGTCCTCATTGGGGTTCCAGCAGTGCCCTCCGTGTGGGAGGACTATGTCTATCACAGACCCTCTTGATAGTTGTGTTCTCTACCTGGGGGCATGGCATGACATCTGGAGTTGCCACAGATGTGCTCAGATGACCCATAAGAGACCCCAAGCTCAGTTATAGAAGATAAACCATCTCTTTGGGCTCTGGAAGACTGATCCATTAACATTGGCATCAGAGGCATTGACATCAGAGGACTTTGGAGTCGCTCTGATGGCTGGCGTCAATGGCTTCCAGGGACTCCAGAGATGTGCCATCACCCAGCTCTTCCAGGTCGAAGAGTTCAGGTTCATTGTCTTTGACCTCGACACCAGGGAAGAACCATCCGAGCATCGAGGGAAGCAGAAGAAGCCTCAGTATCTGTTCCCGTCATGCATGGTGCCGGGCATGAGGATGCTCCAGCTCCTTTTGAAGCCCTTGAAGCAACCCCATGGTGAAGCGTGCCAGTCCTCTACAGTTCCGAGGGGTTGCCACAACCTCTACCAGTCCCGATGTTACCACTGATCTACCTCTCCATCACGCCTTTTGGATCTCAGTCAGTCTTGGCGTCAGTGATCTTCAAGGAGTAGCTGGAGAAGCATGTGGAGAAGGCACTGCAGTGCCCAGTTCCATTGCTTCTTGAGCTGCTACTTGGCTCCCTGCACACACTTATCGGAGCGCCTCCGAACCCATTCTGCAGTGCCCCTGGGGAAGTATCCAAGGGCTATGGAGCTATGCTCATTGCCTGCATAGTGGTCTACCAGCTCTTCAAGGGCCAATGTATGCAGGACATACTGAAGTAGATGCAGGAGGTGGCTGAGCAGCTGCCTTAGCAGCAACAAGACACCTTCCATTCACTGGTTCCCAAGTGCCTGGAGTGTGGAAATCATGGAGTCCACTCAACCTATGACGTTTTTGAGGCAGTATTGAGAGTCTCTGCCACAGGGATTGGCACCCACAGACTTGCTTGGCTGAGGGCCTCAGATCTCTATCAAGAGGTGCAGGAAAGACATGGACACGGTGGCTCAAATTTGTGATCACCATGTGATACTTCAGCAGTTCTCCGCTGGCACTCAGGACATACCCTCCTCATCCAAGAGGAGGAGACACACTATCTACTGCCATTTTGGTCACATCAGCAGCAGCGGGTCCCTTATAGCCGTGCAAGGCAACAAAGGGCCCAAAGCCCCAGACAGCACCTCAGTCAACTCCTGCTGTGCAGTTTTGACTGGGTTGGTGAGAGCCTAGCCAAGTCCATTGTACCAGTGGCCCAGTATAACCTCAGACCAGTGGGTCCTCGCCATCATTCTCAGAGGGTGCAAATTAAACCTATTGAGTGCCCCACCAAATTGCCCTCAGAGTCCATTTTTGGGATTAGTAGCACATCAGGAAGTGCTTGTGACATAGCTCTCCTCCCTCTTAACAGACATAGCGGTCAAGCCCATTCCACCAGGGCAGAGAGGGCAGAGATTTTACTCCTGGTACTTCCTGACTTCAAATAAAACAGGGGGACTCTGTCCCATCTTAGACCTTAGGGCCTTGAACAAGTTTCTAAAACGAGAAAAGTTCAAGATGGTTTTCCTGGGCACTTTGATCCCTTTCCTGCAAAAAGGGATGCTCTCACATTGAGATCTTCCCCAGCCGCTGGAAGTATATCTGATTCTGGGTTGGAAAATAGCATTTACAGTATCACATTCTGCCATTTGGGCTAGTGCGTGCCCCATCAAACTTTAAATCAGGTCAGTGCTATTTTCGAAAATGGTGCCAATCAGGCCGTGTACAAGGGTGTGCCTTGGCCCCAACGTGAGAGCCACTACTGTATTTTAAGATTCCAGGGGCGTGCGGGAAAGGGGTGGGTATGAGGATGGGGGGGCTGGGACTCAGGACTATAATTTTTTTTTTTATCTCTCGATGGGTGCTAGGGGGTATGGAGGGAGGTTGCCTCACTATATTAATTATTATTTGGAGGGAAGGGGGCCAGTGGGAGTACTTATTGGTACTACTACATTTTGGGGGGGCCAGGGTGAAGCTACTTATTGGTACTACTATGTAGGGGGAATGGGTGGGGGATGGGACCAACACCACTCTACTAAATGTTAATTATTTTTACACTTTGGGGGAGTCGGAGCCACCTCAAGTGGCGGCCCCTGGTTGAGACGGGGTCAGCATTGACCCCCATTCAACCTCCCTGTTTGCCTATCTACACCCCCCCTACCTTTATTGTGAAAGTTATGCCGTCTCCAGGCAGGCGTAACTCGTGCACGCTGATCGGCTGCCGCCGCGCGATTCCCAGGCTCAGGAGCGATTTCGGAGGCCTCGGCCACACCCCCGAAACGCCCCCGGGACGGCACCATGCCCCCGACACGCCCCCCTGAACGCCCCGAACGTCGCGCCGCCCCGACACGCCCCCCTAGCAAAGCCCCGGGACTTACACGCGCCGCCGAGCCTATGCAAAATAGGCTCGGCGTGTGTTGGGGGGGGGGGTTTAAAGGGTTACGCGCATAACTTATGCTCGTAACCCTTTTAAAATCTACCCCAATAGTTCTACACTGTCCTCTTCATTTCTATGGACAATCATGAGCTCATTAGTTTTAATCTTGAAAATATGAAATTTCGTTTTTAGAATTGATTCACCTTCTCAGATGACCTATAGAAATACTAAGAAAATTGAGATGGAGATGCTGGCGTCACAGTTAAAGTTTGGTGATAACCTCACAGTTTTGTCTGGTAATGAGCAAGTTCAGGAATGAAATTAAATTTTGTACTTGGCATCGGACAAGCTGATACCATTGCAAACTGATACTGGTCTTCGGTGTGCTCTACTCCTTGTATCATGCTGATTTGAAGTTGTGAAAGCAACAATGTCGTCATGAGAGCATCTGGCTCAGGTTAAAGTCTCACCAGAATATTCAGAATTGGAAAACATTTTTTCATACTTACAAAATAGCTATTATGTTAGCTAAGAAAGAATATGTTTCAAAACAGGTTTAAAAAGTTGAAAATCAGCCAAGACAACTTTTAAAAATATTTCAGGATTGGCCTTAACTAAAGTCAATGTGAGGAGGGTCAGATTTATAAATCTTACGTCTGATATGTTTGCTGACTTCTGTGATTCTAAGATTTCTGCTGTTGAATAGGAATTTTCTCCAGTTGGTGCCTATTAAAAGGCTGCTCTGGATAATTTGGAGGATATGAATGAGCTTGTAGACTGCAGCGATTTCTTTTTATTTAACACAGTCTCAGAATTTGCTGTTCAAAAGTCTGTAAATGAAGCTAACCATACTATTTCATCATTAGATCCATTCCCGTCAAATTGCTTAGGAATCAGCACTTGGGTTTAATTCCTTTTCTAACTGCCATAATTAATTAGAGTGTGGAAAGTGTGGAGTAGTTTCATCCTCCTTAATGGAGGCAGCTGTAACCTCTTTGTTAAAAAACAAAGTTTGGATTCTGGAGTTGTTTGCCTCTATAGACCACAGTGTCAAATCTCACTTTTGTGTCTAAACTGAGGGCAGATCTCCAACAACGCCACTGTTATTTTTAATAAGATGCTGCCTTTATATCCTGTAGAATTTGGATTTCTGGTGGATCACAGTATTGAAATAACTATACATGCCATGGTTAACTGGATATAAATCATGCACTATTTTTTGATAGACTGTTAGGACTAGCTGCTAATGGTTTTCATGGTTTTACTTACTCTTATTTATTGGACAGGGCATTTATTTATTTATTTTTCTATACTGACATTTAATAAGAAATATCACATCGGTTTACATAGTAACTTGAGGGATAATTTGACAACAGTAACAACAGGGTCCAATTACCTTTACATTACAACAATAACAAGGTCTTATTATCTTATGTGTATAAAAGAAACAATTATCTATAAATTACTGCAATAACAAAGTCTTATTATCTTAACAGTATAAAATGACAATAATAAAACAGAGTTTTATTAATTTAACAGTATAAAAGAGTAACTTTTTGACAGTGAGGAAACTCATTTGATATTTTATGGATAGACTGCATTTGAGGTATGCGTATGTTCTGATGGGTAGAGTGAATTGATGTATTCATTTTGGAGGTTGGGTTGGGGTGTTCTGGAGATTTAATGGTAGATTTAATGGGATTTAAAGCTGTTTGGAATAAAGATATGTCAGAAACACATACTTTGGCCCATGAAGTACTCCACAGATCGGTGTTAGCGCCAACTCTTTAATATTTTTCTGGCTCCACTTGCCACATTGATTCAGTCCAATGATTTTACTGCCCAGGAGGGAAGGGTTAGGCCGGCCATCATAGTTGGTGATTCAATTATTAGAAATGTAGATAGCAGGGTGGCTGGTGGATGTGAGGATTGCCTGGTAGCTTTCCTGCCTGGTGCAAAGTTGGCAGACCTCACGTGTCACCTAGACAGGATTATAGACAGTGCTGGGGAGGAGCCGGCTGTCGTGGTACATGTGGGCACCAAT
Source organism: Rhinatrema bivittatum (assembly GCF_901001135.1). NCBI lineage: Eukaryota > Metazoa > Chordata > Amphibia > Gymnophiona > Rhinatrematidae > Rhinatrema > Rhinatrema bivittatum. Next base: position 400,121,043 of record NC_042615.1, on the reverse strand, counting down.
GACATAGAAAATGTGGGAGAGAGGTTCTGGAAGCCAAATTTAGGATTTTAGGTAGGAAGCTGAAATCCAGAACCTCCAGGGTGGCATTCTCTGAAATGCTTCCTGTTCCACATGCAGATCCCCAGAGGCAGGCAGAGCTCCAGAGTTTCAATGCGTGGATGAGACGATGGTGCAGGGAAGAGGGATTCAGCCTTGTAAGGAACTGGGGAAACTTTTGGGGAAAGGGGAGACTTTTCCGAAAGGATTGGCTCCACCTTAACCAGAGTGGAACCAAGCTGCTGGCACTAACTTTCAAAAAGGAGACAGAGCAGCTTTTAAACTAGAACAAGGGGGAAAGCCGACAGTCACTCAGCAGTGCATGGTTCGGAGAAATGTATCCTTGAAGGATATTAATGAAACAGGAGAGTTAGGGCATCTCAACAGAGAGGTTCCTTTAAAAGCAAACATAGTTCATATGCCTATATGTAAAAAATCACCAAAACTAATGATTTCCGAATTATCCCAAACAACTGAAAAACAGGTTGTTAAAACAAGCAAAAACCGCACTTTGAAATGTCTGTATGCCAATGCCAGAAGTCTAAGAAATAAGATGGGAGAGTTAGAGTGTATAGCAGCAAATGATGAGATTGACATAATTGGCATCACAGAGACTTGGTGGAAGGAGGATAACCAATGGGACAGTGCTATATCAGGGTATAAATTATATCGCAATGATAGGGAGGATCAACTTGGTGGGGGTGTGGCACTTTATGTCCGGGAGGGTATAGAGTCCAACAGGATAAAGATCATACAAGAGAGTAAATACTCAGTAGAATCTATATGGGTAGAAATCCCATGTGTGTTGGGTAAGAGTATAGTGATAGGAGTATACTACCGTCCACCTGGACAAAATGGTCAGACAGATGATGAAATGCTAAGAGAAATCAGGGAAGCAAACCAATTTGGCAGTGCAATAATAATGGGAGAATTCAATTACCCCAATATTGACTGGGTAAATGTAACATCAGGACTTGCTAGAGACATAAAGTTCCTGGATGTAATAAATGATTGCTTCATGGAACCAACAAGAGAGGGAGCTATTTTAGATTTAATTCTTAGTGGAACGCAAGATTTGGTGAAAGAAGTAACGGTGGTGGGGCCACTTGGCAACAGTGATCATAACATGATCAAATTTAAACTAATAACTGGAAGGGGGACAATAAGTAAATCTGCAGCTCTAACACTAAATTTTCAAAAGAGAAACTTTGATAAAATGAGGAAAATAGTTAGAAAAAACTGAACGGTGCAGCTGCAAAGGTTAAAAGTGTTCAGCAGGCTTGGACACTGTTTAAAAATACAATCCTAGAGGCGCAGTCCATATGTATTCCGCGCATTAAGAGAGGTTGAAGGAAGGCAAAATGATTACCGTCATGGTTAAAAGGTGAGGTGAAAGAGGCTATTTTAGCCAAAAAAACATCCTTCAAAAATTGGAAGAAGGATCCGTCTGAAGAAAATAGGATAAAACATAAGCATTGTCAAGGTAAGCGTAAAACATTGATAAGACAGGCGAAGAGAGAATTTGAAATGAAGTTGGCCATAGAGGCAAAAACTCATAATAAAAACTTTTTAAATATATCCGAAGCAAGAAACCTGTGAGGGAGTCAGTTGGACCATTAGATTACCGAGGGGTTAGAGGGATTCTTAGGGAAGATAAGGCCATTGCAGAAAGACTAAATTAATTCTTTGCCTCCGTGTTTACTAATGAGGATGTTGGGGAGATACCAGTTCCAGAGATGGTTTTCAGGGATGATGACTCAGACTAACTGAATGAAATCACTGTGAACCTGGAAGATGTAGTAGGCCAGATTGACAAACTAAAGAGTAGCAAATCATCTGGACCGCATGGTATGCATCCCAGGGTTCTGAAGGAACTCAAAAATGAAATTTATGATCTATTAGTTAAAATTTGTAATCTATCATTAAAATCATCCATTGTACCTGAAGACTGGAGGGTGGCCAATGTAACCCCAATATTTAAAAAATGCTCCAGGGGCGATCCGGGTAACTATAGACCAGTGAGCCTGACTTCAGTGCCGGGAAAAATAGTGGAAACGATTCTCAAGATCAAAATCTTGATCTCAAGATCAAAATCAAAGACATGATTTAATGGGACACAGTCAACATGGATTTACCCAAGGGAAGTCTGGCCTAACAAATCTGCTTCATTTTTTTGAAGGGGTTAATAAACATGTGGATAAAGGTGAACCGGTAGATGTAGTGTATTTGGATTTTCAGAAGGCGTTTGACAAAGTCCCTCATGAGAGGCTTCTACGAAAACTAAAAAGTCATGGGATAGGAGGCAATGTCCTTTCGTGGATTACAAACTGGTTAAAAGACAGGAAACAGAGAGTAGGATTAAATGGTCAATTTTCTCAATGGAAAAGGGTAAACAGTGGAGTGCCTCATGGATCTGTACTTGGACCGGTGCTTTTCAATATATATATAAATGATCTGGAAAGGAATACGACGAGTGAGGTTATCATATTTGCGGATGATACAAAATTATTCAGAGTAGTTAAATCACAAGCAGACTGTGATACATTACAGGAGGACCTTGCAAGACTGGAAGATTGGCATCCAAATGGCAGATGAAATTTAATGTGGACAAATGCAAGGTGTTGCATATAGGGAAAAATAACCCTTGCTATAGTTACAAGATGTTAGATTCCATATTAGGAGCTACCACCAGGAAAAAGATCTAGGCATCATAGTGGATAATACTTTAAAATTGTCGGCTCAGTGTGCTGCAGCAGTCAAAAAAGCAAATAGAATGTTAGGAATTATTAGGAAGGGAATGATTAATAGAACGGAAAATGTCATAATGCCTCTCTATCGCTCCATGGTGAGACCCCACCTTGAATACTGTGTACAATTCTGGTCGCCGCATCTAAAAAAAGATATAGTTGCAATGGAGAAGGTACAGAGAAGGGCAACCAAAATGATAAAGGGGATGGAACAGCTCCCCTATGAGGAAAGGCTGAAGAGGTTAGGGCTGTTCAGCTTGGAGAAGAGACGGCTGAGGGGGGATATGATAGAGGTCTTTAAGATCATGAGAGGTCTTGAATGAGTAGATGTGACTCGGTTATTTACACTTTCGAATAATAGAAGGACTAGGGGGCATTCCATGAAGTTAGCAAGTAACACATTTAAGACTAATCGGAGAAAATTCTTTTTCACTCAACACACAATAAAGCTCTGGAATTTGTTGCCAGAGGAGGTGGTTAGTGCAGTTAGTGTAGCTGGGTTCAAAAAAGGTTTGGATAAGTTCTTGGAGGAGAAGTCCATTAATGGCTATTAATTAATTATACTTAGGGACTAGCCACTGCTATTAATTGCATCAGTAGCATGGGTTCTTCTTAGTGTTTGGGTAATTGCCAGGTTCTTGTGGCCTGGTTTTGGCCTCTGTTGGAAACAGGATGCTGGGCATGATGGACCCTTGGTCTGACCCAGCATGGCAATTTCTTATTTTCTTATGTATGCTGATGTTTACTTGATAGCTTATTTCAATGGAACATCTTCAGAAGACTTACTTTCTCTGAATAAATGTTTGGCTGTTGTTTCTTCTTGGCTATATGATCATAAATCTAAATTACATCCTAAATCAGAGGCTATCTCGCTGGAACCAGCCCTTGCTGAATTTTCCTGAGATTGTCAAATTTGACTCTAAACTATCGATGCCCTCTCAAGTAGCCACTGTTCTTCATAGCTCATTTTACCATTTGTGCATTTTTCATCAGTTTAGAAATATATTTGATAGGAAAGACTTTCAGATGTTAGTTTATGCATTTATCTTAGGCCTATATCAGGGTTATACTTTAGGTCTGCTCAAAAGATTTCAACTTGTTTAAAACACAGCTGATAAATTACTTTAAGTATAAAAAAATATGATCAGATGATTCCACATTTAAGAAAATTGCATTGGCTGCCTGTGATCCACAGAGTTGGGTTTAAGAAGGAAAATTAGGTTCTTACCTTTGCTAATTTTCATTCCAGTAGTACCATGGATCAGTCCAGACAGCTGGGTTATGCCTCCCCTCCAGCAGATGGAGTCAGAGAGAAAACTGAAAGCACCCCCTATATACACTGGTGTGCCACCTGCGACCCTTCAGTATATGTGATATCAAAGCAGAAGTAATGAATTAAGCACTTTCAACACTGCCCTCAAGAATCCCCCTTTGTTTTTTTTTTTTGTTTTTTTTTTAAAACAAGTGACCAGATCACGGAGAAACATCCTTGAAAACAGATAAAACCAGACACAACAAATAGAACACCAAGAGTGTACAACAACACACGATACACTGGTATAACTGTCAAGGAAACCACAAACGTGCGGAAACCGACATAAAACCACTGAAAATCAGAGAATACGAGCGGACTCCCAGAACCCTGTGGGCGGGCGTCTGGACTGATCCATGGTACTACTGGAATGAAAATTAGCAAAGGTAAGAACCTAATTTTCCTTTCCCAGTACGTACCAGGATCAGTCCAGACAGCTGGGATGTACCCGAGCCGCCTTAACTGGGGTGGGACCCTGAGAGTCCCGCTCGAATCACACTGCTCCCAAAGGACTCTGCAGGAGGTCCCCGGACATCCAGGCGATAATGCCTGGAAAAAGTATGCCAGGATTTCCATGTGGCCGCCCTGCATATCTCTTGGCAAGAAACCAAGTGATTCTCTGCCCATGAAGTCGCTTGAGAACGCAGAGAATGAGCCTTAAGCCCAGCGGGAACAGGCTTACCACAGCCAACATACGTGGACGCAATAGCACCTTTTAACCAGCGTGCAATCGTAGCTTTGGACGCTTGAAGACCCTTCCTGGGTCCATTCCACAGCACGAAAAGGTGATCTGACTTTCGAAAGTCATTCGTAACCTCCAAATAGCGTAAGAGAATCCGACGGACATCCAAACGCCTCAAGTCCCGCCCCTGAGCAGACTGTAGGTCCTCGTCCGAAAAGGAAGGTAATTCCACCGTTTGGTTGACATGAAACGTGGAGACCACCTTAGGTAGGAAGGAAGGAACAGTTCGTAAGGAAACTCCTGACGCCGAGATGCGCAAAAACGGTTCCCTGCAAGAGAGAGCCTGAAGCTCCGACACCCGACGAGCCGAGGAAATGGCGACAAGGAAAACAGTCTTGAGGGTGAGATCCTTCAAAGAAGCCGCCTTAAGAGGTTCAAACGGGGCCGCACACAATCCACGGAGTACCAAGTTCAAGTTCCAAGACGGACAGGGAAGCCTGACGGGGGGACGCAAGTTTCTAACCCCTCGCAAAAAACGAGCCACATCTGGATGACTCGCAAGGGAAGAGCCTTCGACCTTACCCCTCAAGCAGCCCAAAGCCGCCACCTGAACTCGAAGCGAATTATACGCCAACCCCTTCTTCAAACCATCCTGTAAGAACATAAGGATATCCGCCACTGACGAACGTCTGGCCGAAGTACCTGCCGTGTCACACCAATCATGGAAAACCTTCCAAACCCTCGCGTAGGCGAGCGTAGTGGAAGATCGACGCGCCCGAAGGAGAGTAGACACCACCGCGTCCGAATAACCTCTCTTCAACCGCTTCCTCTCAAAAGCCAAGCCGCCAGACAAAAACGATCCGCCAGATCGAAAAATACTGGACCCTGCCGAAGAAGATTGGGAAGATGACCGAGACGCAGTGGGCCGTCGACTGCCAAGTTGACCAGATCCGCGAACCATGGGCGCCGCGGCCATTCCGGAGCCACGAGAATCACCGGACCGTGATGGGACTCTATGCGCCTTAGCACTTTCCCTACCAGAGGCCACGGAGGGAACACATAAAGAAGAATGTGACGAGGCCACGGAAGGGCTAGCGCGTCCACCCCTTCTGACGCGTGCTCCCTTCTCCGACTGAAGAAGCGTACCGCCTTTGCATTTTGACGGGTCGCCATGAGGTCCAAGCGCGGAGTCCCCCAACGCCGCGCGATGAGAGCCATCGCCTCCAACGAGATCTCCCATTCTCCTGGATCTAGGTGCTGCCGGCTGAGGTAATCCGCCTGAACGTTGTCCACGCCGGCAATGTGGGTGGCCGCGAGACGCTCTATGTGCCTTTCCGCCCAGGACATCAACAGCGCCACCTCGGTCGCTACTGCTTGGCTTTTTGTGCCTCCTTGTCGATTTATGTACGCCACTGTGGTCGCATTGTCCGACAGAACTCTTACTGCTCGTCCGCGTACCAGTGGAAGGAGACAACGCAAGGCCAGGCGGACCGCTCTGGTCTCTAATCGGTTGATGGACCAAGTCGCTTGGAGTGCCGACCAGTTGCCCTGGACCGCACGGGACTGGCAGACCGCACCCCAGCCCGACAGGCTGGCATCCGTCGTCACCACCAACCAAGACGGGGGTTCGAGGTCCACCCCCTGTAGGAGATTGGCTGGAGTCAACCACCAAGAGAGACTGGAGCGAGCCGGCTCCAGCAAAGGCAATTCCATCCCGTACTCCTCCGAGCGGGGATCCCAGCGAGATAGAAGTGCTCTTTGTAACGGACGCATATGCGCAAAAGCCCATTGTACCATTTCCATAGTAGACACCATATGACCAATGACTTGTAAATAATCCCAGACCGTGGGAATCTCGAGCTCTAACAGGCGCCGTACCTGAGTCATGAGATTGAGCATGCGTTGCTGCGGAAGAAAAACCTTGCCCACCAAGGTGTCGAACCGAGCTCCCAGGAACTCCAGCTGTTGGGTCGGTTCGAGTCTGCTCTTCGCGAAGTTGACTACCCAACCCAACCTCTGCAGCTGGCGCACCACTAAGGAGACCGCCCGGTTGCATGCCGCGTGCGACTTTGCTCGAATGAGCCAATCGTCGAGATAGGGATGTACAAGGACGCCTTGCCGGCGGAGGGAAGCCGCTACCACCACGAGAACTTTGGTGAACACCCTCGGCGCGGTGGCCAACCCGAAGGGGAGGGCGCAAAACTGGTAGTGGTCTCCCATCACCATGAACCTCAAGTACCTTTGATGCCGTTCTCTTATTCCGATGTGCCGATAGGCCTCTGTCAGGTCCAAAGAAGCCAAGAATTCTCCCTTGTGGACGGCCGCAATAACAGACCGGAGGGTCTCCATCCGGAAGCGGGGCACACGCAACGCCTTGTTTACCCCTTTGAGATCCAGAATGGGTCGGAAGGTGCCCTCCTTCTTGGGCACCAGGAAGTATATGGAATACCGACCCGTCCTGAGCTGGTCCCGGGGAACCGGAACCACCGCCCCCAGAGCCTGTAGATGGGCGACCGTTTGGGCTATAGCCACCTGTTTTTCTACGGGGCCGCACGGCGATATCAGGAAGAGATCCCGGAGGGGACGTACAAAATCCAACTCGTAGCCGTACCGAACCACGTCGAGGACCCATTGATCCGAAGTAATTGCAGCCCACTCCTCCCAGAACCGGGACAACCGACCTCCGATAACGGGCACGGAGGAGTGGGCCCGCGCACCTTCATTGTGCGGGCTTGATGGCAGGAAAGCCTTGGGAAGAGCCCCCGCGTATAGGCCTCCTGCCGCGAAAGGAAGAAGAAGACCAGGCCTGGGATCTTGTCGCCTGCTGCCGCTGGGGAAGGGAACCCCCTCTCCCCCCACGGAAACGCCGTTGACCCCGAAAGCGAGCCCTAGCGTTACCAAACGACCGAGGTTGCCGAGGCTTATCCTCAGGCAACTTGTAAACCTTGTTGTCACCCAGGTCCTTAATGAGCTGGTCCAGCTCCTCGCCAAACAGCAGCTTGCCCTTAAAGGGGAAGGAACCTAACCTCGCCTTAGAATTGGCATCCGCCGACCAACGACGGAGCCAGAGCAACCTCCTGGCTGAAACCGCCGAGGACATAATGCGAGCCGACGTGCGCAACAAGTCATACAAGGCATCCGCTGTATAAGCGACCGCCGCTTCAACACAATTCGCCTGCTCAGCCTCGCCCGGAGGGAGCTCCTGCATGGTCAGCAGCTGCTGAACCCAGCGGAGGTTGGCCCTCTGCACAAGGCTGCTGCAAGCCGCCGCTCGGACCCCCAGTGCCGCCACGTCAAAAATGCGCTTTAATAAAACCTCAAGCTTGCGGTCTTGGAGGTCCTTCAACGCTATACCCCCCGTCACTGGGATAGTTGTATGCTTCACCACAGCCGTGACAGCCGAATCTACCGCGGGTGTCTTCAAAAGCTCCAAGGAATCCTTGGGTAAGGGATATAGCCTTTCCATGGCTCGATTCACCCGCAGGGAAGCCTCTGGGAGCTCCCATTCCTTTGAAACGATCTGTAAGACCTTGTGGTGAAAGGGAAAGGTCTGCGGGGGAGCTCTAATCCCTGCCATTGCGATATCCCCTATAGATGTGTCCGCCTCCTGAGGCGGAGTCGTCAACTCTAGCTCCTGCAACACGTGGAGAATAAGGGAGCTTAATTCTTCTTTTCCAAACAAACGGAGCACCTGGGGATCATCCCCAGCTACAGCCCCCGGATCGTCGGCCATCAGCAAGTCCGGAGCCCCCGGGGATTCCGGAGCGGCTCCTGTGTCTCCCAGGTCCTCAGCCCCACCCCCCCTCGGGCGGGGACCCTTGATCCCGGAGGACCCCACGTCCGGTGGACTCCCCCTTGAGACGGGGGCGGTCTTGGGAACCTTCGGGGGAGCGGGAGCCTCCGCCTCCCAGCCGGATCCTGCCTGCAAAAAGGCTTTGTGCATTAAAAACACAAAATCGGAAGAAAATGGCACTGACCGTTTTAGATTTTTCTTCGGACCATCCGATGAAGGGGGGCCGCGAGGAGACCCCGAATCGGCCTGGGAGCACGGGCTCTGTGCCTCAGGAGAGGGAGGAGGAGAGATTTCCTCCTCCGATGCTGAGCATGCAGCCTGCCGCGTGGCCAAGATGGCCGCCGCACTCCTCCCCGGTGGAGGAGGGGCCAGAGGACGACTGCCTGAGACGCTGCTGTGCCGCTCCGGAGAGAGGAGAGAAGATCGGCTGCGGGCAGCGCTCGGCCCCCCCGAGGGTCCCTCGCCCCCGGGAACACATCGGGGGCAGAGACCCCCGCGGGAGAGTCGCGCCCCCGCCTCTCCACAGGTCAGGCAGACCGAAGATCGCGGCATCAGCACCGCGAACGGAGCAGCACGAAAAAATGGCGCCAAAAACTCTCAGAGAGGAGAGCCCCACAGCAAACGCGCGCCGGGTGAGCTAGCCACCCCCTCCGGGGTCCGAGCAGGCACGGGCAGGCCGGGGTCAGGAGAAATGAGCACACTGCCTGTCCCCAACAGGACTTAAATGGCTCTGTAAGTAAAAACTTTAAACTTTAAACTTTTTTTTTTTTTTTTTTTTAAACCCCCTTTAGGACTAAAGCCTGGAATTGGGGGGGGAGGGTGACCGGCCCACCGGTAAGCTCTCCCCCAGCCTGCGGACACACTAACCCGGGAATATCAGGAGGGTACTACCCTCCGAGCCTGCCTCACACTAATCCCTAGCTGCGCAGCGCAAGACACTCACACAGACATTCACACAGACCGACAGGCAGACAGAGGAGAGAACGGAAGCATCCAATGATCTTGTCCCCTGTCCTACCTTACTCTTTATATTGTATTGTATTTTTTTAATTTTCCCAGGACCGAGAAAATAAAAACCGACCGGAGCAGGACCGCAGGTTATGCCTCTCAATCTGCTGGAGTCAGAGATTATACTGAAGGGTCGCAGGTGGCACACCAGTGTATATAGGGGGTGCTTTCAGTTTTCTCTCTGACTCCATCTGCTGGAGGGGAGGCATAACCCAGCTGTCTGGACTGATCCTGGTACGTACTGGGAATGTGTATTTATTTAAAATTCTTTTATTCTGCTTAATCCGAAATAATCATTCTAAGCGGATAACATAAAAACATAAATATCAAGATGCAAAAAAACAAAAGAAAATTAAATAAAATGAACAGCAAAACACAATATATCAGACAACTGCTGCAAAAGTATTAACACACACACCAGACCCCAGTGCTAAGTAGAATTGATTTTGGCAAAGACCTCTTGAAATAGCCAGGCTTTCGTTTGTTGCCCTTCTCCACTCTCCTTTCTTCCTCCACTCAAAAAGTAGCAGTCTACACTGGCGCCACAGTATGAGCAGGCAGGAAGGTAGCAAGGTTGCGGGAGGATGAGCAGTGCTTCTCTCATGAACTGCTGATCCTGCCTCCTGCAATCTTTGGTTAGTGTTACTCATGCTGATAGCCAATAGAACATGGGAGAGAGAAGGGCTTCCAACTTTCTCCGTGTCCATTTCTGCTGTTCAGCTATCACTCATCAGCTTTCAATTTACAGTCACTATTGGCCAGCTAGAGACCAGAAACTGCTAAAATGTTTTCAAAGTGAGAGGACAAACATTTTCTCATATGCTTTCAGTGTTATGTATTTTTCTCTTTTTTTTTTTAGCATGCATGCTTTGCTTCTATCTGATTTTCCTATAACCGTCATTGTGTTTTCTCTGCTTTGTTTCCCTTCCCTTAGCAAAGTGATTTGAATTCCTTCCTGTGGACCATAAAGAGAGATCCACCATCTTACTTCTTTGGCACCATCCATGTTCCTTATACACGAGTCTGGGATTTTATCCCTGAAAACTCCAAGAAAGCATTTCAACAGAGCAATATAGTATATTTTGAGTTGGACTTGACTGACCCCTATACCATTTCTGCTTTGACCAGCTGCCAGATGCTACCACAGGGTGAAAACCTGCAGAGTGTGCTTCCTAGGGACATCTACCGCAGGCTTAAGCGCCACCTAGAGTATGTCAAACTCATGATGCCCTCCTGGATGACCCCAGACCAGCGGGGTAAAGGACTTTATGCTGACTATCTTTTCAATGCTATAGCTGGAAACTGGGAGAGAAAGCGACCTGTTTGGGTGATGCTTATGGTGAATTCCCTGACTGAGGTTGACATAAAGTCTCGTGGTGTCCCGGTACTGGACCTATACCTTGCCCAAGAAGCTGAACGTTTGAAAAAGAGGACTGGAGCTGTAGAAAAAGTGGAGGAGCAATGCCACCCACTAAATGGTCTGAACTTCTCACAGGTAAGAGAGCAGCACACTATTACAGAGAGTTGTGTAAATACTACACTGAGTTTTGCAACAGATACAGTAGTAAAAAAGCTGAGCTCCTAAATTAAGTCCCTATTTTTAGCTGAACTGAGGGACATAAGTTACCAGCTAAAAATTCATGAAAATTTAGGAGCCTAAAATTAAAGACAGCTGTTCATTTGCCTAGATTTAGGATTGTAAATTAGGTGCCTATTTCTGAAAATCAGTGCTCATCTCCTAACTTTGTCTCCCTACCTAACTCTGCCCCTATAGGCACCTACTTCTTAGGATCCAAAATTTAGGGTCCTAATGAAAAAAAGAGCCTAAAATTAGGAACTCACTCAGTCCTAGTAATTTTCAAAAGGGCTAATTTAGGAGCTTAATTACAAATGTTATGAGCCTAAACTCTTTGAAAATTGTCTCCTTGGCCAGTTAACAGTACATGCTGGTTTGTTTTTTCAAACTTAACCAATTATGTAACAAGAAGTTTGACAATATGCTGTAATATTTACTTTCTCACTTGTAGTAAAATCAGTAACATCTTGAGTTTCAGGGTTGAGGGTTGTGCATTAAAAGCACAAAATCGGAAGAAAATGGCACTGACCGTTTTAGATTTTTCTTCGGACCATCCGATGAAGGGGGGCCTGCCTCACACTAATCCCTAGCTGCGCAGCGCAAGACACTCACACAGACATTCACACAGACCGACAGGCAGACAGAGGAGAGAAAGGAAGCATCCAATGATCTTGTCCCCTGTCCTACCTTACTCTTTATATTGTATTGTATTTTTTTAATTTTCCCAGGACCGAGAAAATAAAAACCGACCGGAGCAGGACCGCAGGTTATGCCTCTCAATCTGCTGGAGTCAGAGATTATACTGAAGGGTCGCAGGTGGCACACCAGTGTATATAGGGGGTGCTTTCAGTTTTCTCTCTGACTCCATCTGCTGGAGGGGAGGCATAACCCAGCTGTCTGGACTGATCCTGGTACGTACTGGGAATGTGTATTTATTTAAAATTCTTTTATTCTGCTTAATCCGAAATAATCATTCTATCCACTGTCTATTCTAATAGACAGTGGATATATCATTGGGATATGATGATGTAGCTAGGAAAGAATATAATCAATGATTCTAATTTTTGAAGTCACAAATTATAACATAAGAACATAAGAATTACCATACTGTGTCAGACCGAGGGTCCATTATGCCTGGTATCCTGTTTCTAGCTGTGGCCAATCCCCGTCACAAGTACCTGTGCTGTTGCGCAGTGATAATAGTGGCTATTCCCCAAGTCTACTTGGTTAATAACAGAGATGTCAATAAACTATTATTAACCAGGCAGACTTGAGGAAAGTTCAGTGCTTATCCCTGGGGGGTAGCAGCATTTGGAATACTGTCAGGTACTTGTGACCTGGATTGGTCACTGTTGGAAGTAGGATACTGAGCTTGATGGATCCTCAGTCTGACCCAGTATGGCAATTCTTATGTTATAATTTGTGATCTCAAAAAGGGTGATCACCTTAGAATCACTGATTATATTCTTTCCTAGCTACATTGTATCCCAATGATATATCCACTGTCTAACTATTAGAACATAATCCCTCCCACCCCTGAAACTCAAGATGTTACTGATTTTACTCAGTGCTATCAATTTTTCTCATTGTTTCAAATTTTCTGTATATGCACAATGTTTTTGCCTTCTTGTGGACTAATATGTAGGCATTCAGAAGAAGATTTTTTGGTGGTCTTAGGAAAAGATAATTGCTGCTGTCAAAACAGCAAAAAATCCTCTTACAAAGTAGCTGATATTTACCAGCAAGAGTGTTAAGTAAAGAATTCCCTATGTAATGTTGAAATTTTAAATGATACCTCTCATGTTCTCATAATGGGCACCGGTAGCATCCATTCATTGGAGTGTACCTGTTTGGCTGGATGCTCAGTTTTAAAACAAGTATTTTACTTTAGAAAATTTTAAAACTACATTAATTTGGTTACCAGAGTCTGGAATATTCAGCATGATGTCATTAATACTCCTGCTTGACTCCTTAGGTTCAGCAGCAAACTATTTAATCTTCAGAGTATTATTTTAAACCAAATTGTCCAGCCTGTAACTTCATTACTAAAAGATTTCCTTAGTAAACAAATGATAGTGAATGCATGTAACAGCCACCCAGTAGAAATGGTAAAAGCCAAAGCAGTGACAGAATTCAAGAATTCATAGAACAGGCACAGATGATTCTTAACTATGATGAAGGGATGGTAAAGTCAGAGATCATTTGTGGTCTATGGCACTGCAAAAGGAAGCAAATTGACTAGACAACATGAACCTTATGGTCCTTATCTGCTGTCATATTCTCTGTTTCTATGGAGCAGCAATGCAGCTTAAACCACTTCCACTAAGTTACTACCTTAACAGTGCCACATGTGTTAGTGGATCACCAGAAGTAGAACTTCTAGATTTTTATATATTATTCAGAGTGATTATAAGGCAATTTTCAAAGCCATTTACCTAAGTAAATACTGATATACCCAAGAGAAAGGGCCTGTCTGAAAATAGATCTCTTCTGCCCAGCTAAAATTAAATGGTGGCTTGCATAGCATGCACACTTTTAGCTGGGTTAAAGGGCATTCCGAGGGGGAGGGGCATGGAAATGTTTATGTTGAAGAGAAAACAAGCTGTATACTAGGATTTTCAAGAGCATGCATTCTGTTTTACAGCCCCCCCCCCTTCCCCACTCACCACCTAAACAATTTACAAGGTGCATATGAGCATGAATAGTTTTATTTGCAAGTATGCTATTTAAAAATTACCCTCGTATTTAATGTTTGCATGATACAAAAGCAGTAACTTTGTAGCACTTCTGAATGTACCTTTGATACTTACATATTTGCAAGAATTTCTTTAAATTGTAATGAAATTGGTTTAAAAGACTACAAGACTGCCTAGTGTCAGGATCTGACTGAGATGTAGATGGTCTAAGAACCTGTAGCTCATGTACCTTTGTTGGATTATGGGACCAGAGTATCTGAGATATGGAAACCTAATTCAGCGTTGAGCTGCACACTTCCTTAGTGAAGCAAGAGGCTGTAATCCCATAGATGGTCCGTTAAGTGGTCCAGAACTAAGACAAGGAGGTCTAGCTGTGAGGAGTCAGAAACCAAGGTAAAAAGGCCCAGCTATAAGCAGTAAAAAACCAGGAAGTTGAGCCAGGAGTAGAAAATCATCCCAGGGTGCTAGTAAAGATTCCTCTGTGGTGACTGGTCTTATATACTGTTCCTTATTAGGTTTCTTCCTTTTCTTCATCCAGTCCCTGTTCTCTGGGGGGGGGGGGTATATCTTAATCCTTTTCCTTTGTGTCTCTTTGGCTCTTTCCTTATTCTTCTTCCCCTGATATCCCTGGGCCACGGGTTCAACTCTCAGTGTTCCCAACACCCAGCCTCAAATGGATGGTCTCACAGCACAAAAAACCCCATCCTGTTATCTCCAGGTTAAACTCATAATCTCTTCTTTTCAAGTTCTGCCTTCAGCTTCCTCCCACCGGTCTAGCATGTGGCAACAAATTGTGACTCAAGGTCAGTACTCAGTCTGTACACTGCAGATTTTCTACCTCAGTTCTCTATTCCAGCTAGTAGTACAACTGACATTGCAAAGCATCCAGTTCTCTCAAAGATGCCACCCAAATCATACCCACTATCTCTAATCCTGACATATATTGAGTGATTTTGAGTGATGTAAGTGAGCACCAAATTTAGACTTCCATCTTGGTCTGCAGCTAGGGTAGCCATTTTTCCTTGTTTTTAGAAGGCAATTCAGTTTTCTGCTACTGTGTTTTCTATAGATGTGAAATAGAATGACTTTATATCCTCTATTTTTCTGTTGAGACACTCATCCTTTCAGCCCACAATTGAACTTAATGTAACTCCAGCTTAGGGTACAGAAAATACAACCAAGTGACTGGGAGTCCATACCTTTCCTGTAGGAAGTTCTTAGAAAGTGGTCTAGCTGGTGGTTTTTGTGGATCTGGCCCAAGGTATAAATTATCTTACTGGACAGGGAAAATTCCAAAATCAAACTTCCCCTCTGTGGTTCTCGCAGTTACCTCTCTTGGGATAAAAAAACATTTTGAGATCCTGGGAAAGCAGTCTTTAGACACTCATGCCTCTTCAAGCCCAAATCCTTAAAACCAGTTAGTGTTTCCATGAGTCCTTTCACTTCTTTTGAATTAAGTACCCAAGTATTGCCTTAATGAAAGACTCTAAAACCTTGCTGGGTACTACAATGAAAACGTTATGCCTTTCTGAAATAACTGTGAGCAGTATGGAGTTATTTTTAGAGATGTGCTTTGGGTTAGGATTTCGTCTTGGGCTTCGTTTCGGGCCCCCCACCCCCCCCGTGGGAATTTCGTTTTTCCCATGGTTTGGGGGTTTTTTGGGGGGGCCCCGATTTTCAGATTAGTGCACGCTAACTCCCGATAGTGCGCACTAACGTGGAAGAGTTAGCGCGCACTATCGGGAGTTAGCGTGCACTAACGAGAGTTAGAATGCACTAACTCCTGTAAGTGTGCACTAACCCACAAATGAATTTTTTATGAAATTTCAGAAAAAATTCTATCGTTTTTCGGTTCTCCCGTTGAAATTGCCTAATTTCGGAAAAACGATTGCACATCCCTAGTTAGAACATAAGAACATGCCATACTGGGTCAGACCGAGGGTCCATCAAGCCCAGCATCCTGTTTCCAACAGTGGCCAATCCAGGCCATAAGAACCTGGCAAGTACCCAAAAACTAAGCCTATTCCATGTTACCGTTGCTAGTAATAGCAGTGGCTATTTTCTAAGTCAACTTAATTAATAGCAGGTTTTTCCTCCAAGAACTTATCCAATCCTTTTTTAAACACAGCTATACTAACTGCACTAACCACATCCTCTGGCAACAAATTCCAGAGTTTAATTGTGCGTTGAGTAAAAAAGAACTTTCTCCAAAGTCCACTGTTTCACACTGTTAGTAGAGAAGGTCAAGGAGCTCAGACTGCACACATCCTCCCCTCAGCCAGTCATCTCTGGACCTCTTTCCACCACTTCTGATTTTAATAGCTGAGTGGCTCTTGGCACTAAGGTACGTGTGGCCCTAGACATTAGACACTAGATATACTCAAGCATTCTCTCACATTCATTAGCTCTCTCCACACAAACACACACAGACACTCTCTCACACTCAAGTGACTCTTTCTCCCTCACACACAGACACAGGCACTCTCTCACATTCAGTGGTTCTCTGTCCCTCATATACATACAAACTCAGGCACTCACATTCAGTGGCTCTCTCCACACAAACACATACAAATACAGGCACGTTCTCATATTTAGTGGCTTACTCGCTCTCACACACACACACACACTCACTCTATCTTTTTCATTCACTCAGGCTCAGGTTCTCCTGCTCTTCTCTGCCTCTTCATAATGCCACTGGCTCACGGGGCCTCTCTTTTTCAGCTGCAGCGGTATGGGCTCCACAGCGGCCTGCCAGGACTCGTCTTCAGCCACCAAAGGGATGGGATCCAATGGCAATCGCAGGATCTCCTCTGTTCTTCAGCCAGCGCAGGATGGGCTCTGTGGCAGCCTGCTGGATAACATGTTTTTTATGGCATGGAATGTAGCAGGAGTTGTGTTGATGCAGTGTCATCTCCTGCTGCTGCGGGGCTGATCTCGCAATAGGAGCTGCTTGATTGGCCCCACGGAAGCAGGAGATGACATTCACTTAAACTCGACTCCTGCTGCCAGCTGTAGGTCCATGAAGTGGATCACGCGGTTGAGTGCAATATAGGCTCAGGCAGAAGATTTTGCTTATCCCTGCCCAACTTGGAAAAAAACATGTGCGCAAAAAAAAAAAAAAAAAGTAAATAAAGGAAATCAGTTAGGACCGGGAATTCACTGAATCCCTTGAAGGTCCTGACCACACGCCACTGCCTCTGGTTGTTGGTTATCTTGGCCAATCTTTTTTCTTAAGGCTGTCTTAGGTCACAGAAGTGGTTGGACACCTGGTCGCTGGAATATCTTCTTCTACCCATACTGGCAATTCTGTGGACAATCTTGCTTCAGATCATTGTCTTTGTGCCTTGGAGGTTTTCAGTATCTGGCGTCTAAAGATCTGATCTTATTTTGCCCTCATCAGTTGAAAACTTGTGGGCACAAATTAGCTGTCTACCCTCAGTGTTGCTGCCACCTGGTTGGGTTGCCACTTCTGGGGGGACATCTGTTCCCTCCCTGTCTGTCTCTCTGACTCACTCCCATACCCTTTCTCTCCTCCTTTGAGCCATCTTCTTCCCTCCTCTCCCCCCCCCCTCAGCTATATGTGCTGCCTTTCACTATCCTGCCTCCCTCCTCACTCTTCTGCCATTCTCTTGGCCCCTCCCTCCTTCCACTCCGCCTCACTCTATTCCTGTCCTGTACCTCTCTGCTACCTCTGGCTTCACTAACATTCCAATATTCCTCCTGCCCCACTCTCTGATTCCCCTCATCTCCTGTCCCTCCTGTTCTCTCCTCATTCATCTCAGTCACACACCTGTGATGCCCACTCACTTCACTTCCACTCACCATCCTCTCCTCTAGCATGTATACCCAAGCTGCCCTTTCACACTCTAAAGAAAAAGGACAAAAAGACAGTCAAGACAAACAGAAAAAACACACACTCTTCTTTCACTCACAGAAAAACATAATCACAACAGGAAAAGACAGGACAAAGCACTCAGGTAAACTTTGAAAGCTTTCACAAGTTTCAGCTAATCTAGTATGATGAAGCATATTTATTAAAAAGAAAAAGGGAAATGGCTCAGACTACCTGATGAGCAAACTGCCTCCCTACACACCCAACAGACCTCTAAGGTCATTCCAAGGAGCCTCTCTATAGTTACTTCTTCATCAAAGGAAATAAAGTGCTCTAACACCCAAAAAGCCCTTTCCCTGTGGAACTACCTATTAGAAATGCTTTGCCAAAATTAAAACTATCTCTTCTTCAAGAAGCAGGTGAAAATTTGGCTTTTTAGCTAAGTTTTCAATGGTAAGAGCAACTGACTACAGTCTGCACACTCCCTTGCCTGCAACCTGTCACATGCTCTTTAATTGACTTCAGCTGAAAACCTAAATTGCTAACTCTTCTTAATTTACTATAATACATCTGAAAATTGAGTCTATATACATTAATTCCTATCCTAGAATTGACTATTTATGTCAATTTCTATGTTATTGCCTAATTTGATATTAATATTAATGCTTAATTTATTATTTACCAGCTGTACCAGTCTTATCTGTCAATAGCTAAGACCTAGGGTACTGTCAATGTGCATCAACACCCTTAGACCAATGTGTAATGTTATGCTATCTAATCTGTCAGTCTACCTGTGTCAGGGTTACTTGTTCTTATGTGTACTATTTGTGATAGCTGTGTCAGTGTCCTGCAGAAGGCAGGACACTGACACAGCAAGGCAATGTACCATTGTACATTGCCTTGGGTGAAAAATTTACTTTAAAAAATGCGGTCAACAAATTATAATAAGTAAATAAATATAAAGCTGCCTCTACCAAAAACTTCTCTCATCTCTCACTCCTCTTCTCAAACACATAACCAACCCTCAAAAGAGCAGGAACAGGAACATAAGAACACATAAGAACATAGGAAGTTGGCTTTTATATAGCAAGAAAATATTGCTGAAGTGGTATTTTATCTCTTTGCGTGATATTTTCTTAACTACGCCTCCTTGCTTTTCTGAATACTACAGTACAAACTAGCTAATATCATGTGATTTTAATGGTAAATATTGTGTGGTAATAGATTTTTATTTTTTTTTACCATGGCTTAATGAATGATGCCCTAAGTTTGCTAGATAGCTGACTCTACCCCACCCCCAACATATCTGGCGAACCTTTTAGCTGGATAAAAAGATACCTGGATAGGTCCTGGATGCTGAGTGTGGCTGGATATTAAAATGGCACTAAGCATGAACTTCTAAGTGCCAGCAACTGTCAGTGCTATTTGTACTTAGTAATTCAGTTGAGGCAGCAAGAGCTAAATCTGCATCCTCCCCTTCCTCAGTGGAGAAATCTTTTGGGAGGATCTAGACTCAGAGGCTGGAGGGGAGATCAGGAGAGAGAAGGAGGGAAATTCAGAGTCATTTTGGGGTTTTGTATTCTGAAAAGTGTTATTGGGAATGGGGAGAGGCCATGGCCAGTGTTAAAAAAAACAACAATAAAAAAACCCAAAAGGATCAGGATGGAGTGGGCACCACTGCAGGTCAGTTTGAAAAAAAAAAAAGATATAAATAGTGATTGGGAGAAGGAGAGGAGATGTGATTTCACTGGAAGTCAGTGTTAAAAAAAAATCCAAGGGATCTGAAGAGGGAATATGGGCACATGTGCAAGCCAGTTTTATTCTGAAAAGATAAAGGAATCAGGAGGGAGAGGGATTGGGCTGTGCTGGAGATTTTTGAAAATATTTTCAGAGTGGGAAGGAAAGGGGGAGCCTTTTTTCCTTTTAAAGAACAGTTAGCAGTTTAGTGCCTGATTTTCAGCTAAATTTAGCCAGGGGACCTCAGCTGCTCTAAATCTAGCCACTCGCATTATGACTCACTAGATTTAGGCGAATATTCATCTGAAAATCTAACTTGTTAGGGTCAGCTGAATGTTTGCTTACAATTAACTAGTTAAAATTAGCTAGTTATCTTACCTCTCAGTAGGTTTCTCAATAAGGATCTTTAACTTTCTGCTAGATAATTTTCAAAGCTCTAAAGTTTGCTGAATTAAGCCCTGCAAAAGAAAAGCTTAACTTTTCGTAGCAAGGGAAGGAGGCTTAGAGATCCCTTTTAATTCTTAATATTTGCTCATACCTTATGTACATAGCTTTGAAAATAGATCCCATAAAATATCCACAAACTAAACTGTTTAAAGCAATGTGGGATTAAAGTCTAGAATATGAAATGCTCAAGAAAAATGTTTCCTAGTTTGAATATATTTAAATAGTGACTGCTTGAAGGAAGACTTTGATTGATATAACTGTCTAAAAAGTACAGCAGAGTGTTAAAGGCCAAAATATCTTTACAGGTCCTTTGCTTCTTTGCTTGATGACTCAGTGAAGTGATATGACATCCTGACCAATGGGTCAGTATCCCTGAGGTACAGTTATGATGAAAGGAAGTTAAGATTGCCCTAAGGAAGTATTTGATCTAGTTTTCACAACAACATTTTCCAGCAGGGCTTTCAGATACCATACGTTATGTGACTTGAAAGTTAGAAAAAGTAACACGATGGGTTTCTGCTTTAAAACAGGGATGTGCAAACAGCAATGGGGGAAGGGACATGTACAAGCATTCAGGGAGTTGCTGTCTGCTATGGGCCAATCATTAAAAAAAAATAAAAAATTGCTGACCCTGGCTCCCAGAGACTCTGAAAGAGAAAGCTGCTTTAAAGGAGAGACTGCCAGAGCAACCATGAGAGTCTCATCTGAGACTCCCTGATGAGAGAGGCAGGTCTGAAGGGAACAGGGTGATGGTAGAGATGGGGTCAGAGCTCCTCAGAGAGGCAGGAGTTTAAGAAGAGGGAAACTTAAAGTATAGCTGCATGCTTGACCAGTTTTCATTTTATTTTAATTTTGGTTCTCCTGTTGTGTTTCAGGTTCTGAGCAATGGAAAATCATTCTGCTGTGATTTCCTCCTTGCTCAGTCTGCCCTGGGGAGAATGGGAGCAGAGGGAGTGAGTGAGAGGTGTGTGTGTGTGTTGGGTGTGTGTGTGTGATTTATTTCTCACTCTGTGTATGATGGTTTGGTGTATTTCTCTTTGGACCTGTCTAGGTGTGGGATGTTTGACTGTGTTTGTCTGATGTGGTCTGTCTGCATATGTAGTATGATCTCTTTGTCTCTATGTCTGAATAAGTTATCTCTGGCTGGCTAAGGGATATCTGTGTTTGTCTGACTGTGGTATGGTGTACCTACCTGTTTCTTTTTGTCTGTCTGTGTATTGTATATATCTGCCTTTCTCTATATGGGTCTCTCTGTCTTTCTATCTGGGAATGGTATGTGGTGTGACCTGTGGTTTCTCTGTCCCTCTGTGATTGGCTATATAGTACAGTATTTGTCTCTCTTTGTTTGAATAGGTGTGGAGTATGTGTGGAGGATGGGGTGTCTGTCTGGGTGTGATGGTTGACTATCACTCTGCCTTTGGGTGTGGGGTATCTGTGTCTCTCTGTCACTGACTGGATATGATGTTTGTGTGTGTCTTTCTGTCTGGATGTGTCATGTCTGCCTCTCTCTGTGTATGTGAATCTCAGTGTGTCTGTGCTAGTCTCTGCCTGAGTGAAGTGTATCTGTGATTTTCTAGGTGTGGTATATCTGCCTTTTTGTGCCTGTCTAGATGTGGTGTGGTGTTTTGTCTCTCAGTGTCTGTTTATGTAGTGTGTATTTATATCTGTTTTCTCCTTTCAGAAACTTGAAGAGAATCAAAACTAGGACTTTGAGCTGGTGGCTAACAGCGTGGTTGCCTGCTACTTGGCAAATACTTGGTTGGTGAGATATCGACACCAGTCCAGGAATCCAGGATAGCCTTCAGGCATGTCTGTGTATATATTTATCTATTTATATGATAAAACCCAACTTGGGTAGGGGGGGGACCAAACAATTGCCTGCAAAGAAAGGGGAGCTGCAGCTCAAAAAGTTAGATCACTCCTGTTGTAAGAGATAAACAGAACCTAGATTATATTTAGTATATATTTTTTTGGTTGACACAAAATGGGAAAACAGATCTTCCATAAGATCCATAACTGAATACCTGAATAGCATAAGAGGAGAGGGGGAGGACACAGGGTAAAATACTCAGATTAAAAATTAACAAAATAAAAATAAAATATATTTTCAAACATTCCTTTATTACTTTTGTTTTTATTAATTTTGCTGACAGTAGAACTATACGCTGGTGGTAAATTTGGACTTGCTGGGAAGACGCTCTTAAATCCTCAGAGAAAATTTTAAAAAAGAATTCTTGGAGGGTTAAACTATTAATGGCTGTTTATACTGTAAGGTTATTATTTGTCTGCCAGTGTTAGAATTGTTTGCCAGAATGATTTGTGTAGTGGGAAAACAGACTTTTTCTGAACTAGTAAAAGGTAGTATTAATTAACAGTAATTACAAAGGTATCAAATTTAAAAAACAGATTTAAAAAAATAACTAATAAGTAAATTTAAAAAATCTAATCAAATTTATTCAGTTGAGGCATACCAGCCTTTACTCTCTCAGATAATAGAAGGACCAAGGTGCACTCCATGAAGTTAGCAAGTAGCTCATTTAAAACAAATAAAAAAAAAATATTTTTCACTCAGCGCATAGTTAAACTCTGGAATTCATTGCCAGAGGATGTGGTTACAACAGTTAGTGTAACTGGGTTTAAAAAAGGTTTGGATAAGTTCCTAAATCCATAAACTGCTATGATGGTAATCAATAAGCAATAGTAGCTTGTGATCTATCTAATGTTTGGGTACTTGCCAGGTACTTGTGACTTGATTGGCCACTGTTGGAAACAGGATACTGGGCTTGATGAACCCTTGGTCTGACCGAGTATGGCATATCTTATGTTCTTAAGTCCACCAGTGAGATGGGGGTCTATCCAGTCTTTTGCACCAACCGATACATGTATGATTATTTATCTGTTGGTAAGAGGTTGTATATGTGAACTCAGTGCAAAGAACTCCTAGCTCTCAGAGAACAAGTCCAATCTTTAGAGAGCAGGGTGGCAGACTTAAGAAGAGCTCTGGCAAACAGATATATATATATATATATATATATATATATATATATATGATACCTTCAGGGACATATTGGAGTGGTTCTAACTCCAGTCAAGCAGCCCTTGTGCTGCTTTGGAGGAGCAAGGTCACCTGGCAGGAGACCATCATCTTGGAGTGGCAGGAAGTGATCCTGTAGCTAAGACCAGCCTTCCAGGTGATGCTTTATCCTCTCATACCAGGGGTATGTGACCAGGAGGGAAGGGTTAGGACAGCCATTGTAGTGGGTTATTTGATCATCAGGAAAGTAGATAGATGGGTGGTAGGTGAGCATGAGAACTGCTTGATACTTGCCTGCCTGGTATAAAAGTAGTTGAGCTCATGTCAGCTAGATAAGATTTTAGGGAGTACAGGGGAGAGCTGGCTCTTAGGGACATGTGGGTACCAATGACATAGGAAGGTATAGGAAGGAGGTTCTGGAGGATAAATTTAGGATGTTTTGTAGGACATTGAAATCCAGAATCTCCCATGTTGCATTCTCAGAAATGCTTCCTGTTCTATGCGCAAGACTTCAGCGGCAGGCTGAACTCCAGCTTGCATGGGTGAGATGATGGTGCAGGGAAGAAAGTTTTAGGTTTGCTAGGAACTGGGGAACATTCTGGTGAAGGGGAAGCCTATTCTGATGGGATGGGCTCCACTTTAACCAGAATGAAACCAGGCTGCTGTTACTAACCTTTAAAGGAATTTATAAATAAAATAAAGCTTTTAAACTAGATGGTGAGGGAAAGCTGACAGTCACTCAGAAGCACATGGTTTAGAATGATGTTTCTTTGAAGGATACTAACAAAACAGGGATGTTAGGGCATACTGATAGAGAGATTGCAATAAATGCTGAAATAACCCAGGTGCCTTTAAGTAAAGAGCAGACAGAGGAGAAATATTCCATATTACCCCTGTCAACTGATAAGCAAGTTGTTAATACAAACAAAAAACATACTTTGAAATGTCTGCTTACAAATAGTAGAATTATAAAAAAAGAAGATGGGAGAGTTAGAATGCATAGCACTGAATGAAGAGGTTGATATAATTGGCATCTCAGAAACCTGGTGTAAGGAAGATAATGAAAAGGACACTGTGATACAAAGATACAAATTATATTGCAATTATAGAATGGATCAAATTGGTTGAGGGGTAGCGTTATATATTAAAAAGGGCATATAGTCAAACAGGATAAAAGTTTTGCAGGAAACAAAATGCACTGTAGAATCTTTATGGATAGAAATTCCATGTGAGAAGAAGGGGAATAGAATAACATTGGGGATATAATACTGTCCACCTGGCCAGAATGAACAGACAGATGATGAAATGCTAACAGCTTCCCTAATTTAAGTTAAAATTATCAACACAGTAATAATGGGTGATTTCAGTTACTCCGGTATTGACTAGATAAAAAGTCACATCAAGACAAGCTGATACAAGAACTGACAAAAGGGGGAGCTATTTTAGACCTAATCCTTAGTGGAACACATGATTTGGTGCACGAGATATTGGAGATAATGGTGTTGGGGCTATTTGTCAATAGTCATCATAACATATCAAATTTGACTTGATAACTGGAAGGAAGACACTAAGGATATCTATTGCAATAGCATTTAACTTTCAAAAGGAGACTATGATAAAATGAAAACATAAAAACATAAGAAGTTGCCATACTAGGTCAGACCAAGCCAATCATCCTGTTTCCAAAAATGGCCAACTGCAGACCTGCTATTAGCAATCTGTAAACTATAATCAAATTCAACTACAGTACCAATTTTAAAAAATGCTTGAAACCATTATGAAGAACAAAGGGAGCTTGCGCACACATTGACGAGCGGATTATATAACATGTTATAAAATGTGATATCCATGCGCGCCGGGTAAGCATCTCCCAGTTGTTTCCCAGTCTGCTCCAATTAAGGAGCAGAGTGGGAGACAAGGAGGAGAAGGGAAGAGGGAGGAAGGTTAGGGTTAGACAACTTCCCTAACCCTATCCTCCCTCTTCCCTGACCCCTAGAATGTTCCTAACTAGCGTTTTTTTTTTTCTTTCATACTTACTGCTCCTCTGGAGCAGAAGTAATCTCCGCACACTGGCCGACTGCCAGCATGTGCTTCCCCATGAAAGCATCTAATGGCGCTGTCCCAGCCTGCCTCTCGCCCTGCCCCTCCCAGACCCCGCCCCCTGGCCCACCATTTTGTTCAGGCCCGGCACTTCAGCGCGTATTGGAGGATACGCGAGTGACCGGGCCCTTTAAAAAATGCGCACGCAGGGCCTAGACACGCGCTCGCCGCATAGGGTTGATGGACCTTTGATCTGACCAAGTTTTGCAAGTCTTATGTTCTTATGTTCTTAAAAGAGAGAATATAATAATACTTCTATATTGCTCTATGATGTGAACGCAACTTGAGTATTGTGTGCAGTTTTGGTCACCGTATCTCTAAAAAGATATAGCAGAATTAGAAAAGGTATGGAGAAGGGCGACCAAAATGATAAAGGGGATGGAATGATTCCCTTGTGAGGAAAGGCTGAATAGGTTAGGGCTCTTCAATTTGGAGAAGAGACGGCTAAGTGGAGAAATAGAGAGTTATAAAATAATGAGTGTAGTGGATTGGACAAATGGGAATCCATTGTTCACGCTTTCAAATAGTACAAAGACTAGGGAATATGAAATGAAGTTACTAGGTAATACTTTTAAGATAAATAGGAGAACATTTTTTTTACTTCACACACAATTAAACTCTGGAATTCCTTGCCAGAGGATGTGGTAAAAGCTATTAGTGTACTGGGTTTAAAAAAGGTTTGGACAAGTTCCTGGAAGAAAAGCCCATAAACCATTATTAAGGTGGACTTGGGGAAATCCACAGCTTATCCCTAGGATAAACAGCATGAAATCTATCAACCTTTTGGGATCTTGCCAGATTGGATTGGCCACTGTTGGAAATAGGATACTGGGCTTGATGGACCTTTGGTCTGACCCAGTATGGAAAATCTTATGTTCTTATTATTTTTTAAATTTTTATGAAATAATATTCTTTTATAAATGTATTTACTATTCAGAATTTGGAGGGTTATTTTCAAAATGTAAATATTTGTGTAGCCCTTGTCCCATTGTGGTCCTAAGCATGGTGCCCACTAGGAGGGCCTCAGTACATGCAGTCCCCATGACTTCCTGGGATTCCTGCACAAGGGGGAATAGAGTCTTTTCAGGACCCTTAAGGGCTTTTCCTGCTCACCAGTCCTGGCACTCTCAAAGAAGACACAATTCACACCAGTGATGTTGTTCAAAAATAAAAATCCTTTACTGAACTGATGGCAGAGTAAACAAAGTCCAAAACAATACACAACTCTACGGTGCACTACAGAAACCAAAGTCCAAAGTTACAAAAATCAAATCCATTCTCTCTTCATCCACAAAAGGTCAGCTTTTTCAGATGGGAATCCCTTCCAGCCTGGGCCCTCCCAGCACCTGTTTGGTAGATGTAACCCTTTCATCCAAGGTCTTTTTTTTTTTTCCTTCTCTCTCTCTCCTTTGAGTGTCTGGTTGATTGTAGCTGAATCAGACTCTGACTGGTGAACTTTCCCAGGCCAACTGCCCTTCCTATGGTACACTGATCCATACCATCTCCAGGGAAATCCTCTTCTCCTTAAGGTTTGCAACTTCACTCTGGTAAGCTTTTTCAGGAAGCCTGCCCTTCCTCTGGCACCTTCCAATACATTCTCCTATCATAGAATCCGTCTCCTAAAACTCCTAAAACTTCTTATGTTCTTATGTTCCTCTGTGTGAAGGGAAAAGCCCCAGTGCAATACAGGAAATGGAAGATAAAAACATCAAAATCAATCAACTCAAAATAGCAGAAAAGATTACTAAGAAGAGTAGCATTCCTAGGGAGAAAAGTTGGAAAGCTATGACCACAAATGCTCGCAGTCTGGGCAATAAAATCCTAGACCTGCAGGCCTTAATGGTGGCAGTGGACTTTGACATAGTTGCTGTTACAAAAACCTGGTTCACAGAGTCTCACGATTTGGATATGGCCATCCCTTGTTAAAAGTTGATAAAGAAGGACAGGGAGGGCAGCAAAGTGGAAGGATTAGTTTTTTATATAAATTAAAATAAAGCAACTGAATTGCAAGGGTCAAGGGGTAGAGAAGAAGCATTATGGACAGTCCTAAAAAAAGAAGATGGTGCTTCCATTCTTACAGGTGTGGTGTAAAGACCTCCGACTCAATCAGAAGAGCTATTTAGAGATCTGATCAAAGAAATCCAAAAGGTGAGAAAGAAAGGAGAAGTGTTGCTTGTTGGAGAATTTAACCTGCTATATGTAGACTGGAGAATCCCTTCTGTGGAATCTATGAGAAGTTCAGAGATAGTGGATGCCCTGCAAGGGCATCTACTCAAACAAATGGTAATGGAACCTATGAGGGAGGGAGTTATTATCAACTTAGTGCTCTCTATAATGTCTCTAATGTCTGGGTGGATGCCTGCTTGAGCCCCAGTGATCAAACGGTATGGTTTACATTGGGAATAGCCACTGCTATTAATTGCATCAGTGGCATGGGTTCTTCTTAGTTTTGGGTAATTGCCAGGTTCTTGTGGCCTGGTTTGGCCTCTGTTGGAAAAAGGATGCTGGGCTTGATGGACCCTTGGTCTGACCCAGCATGGCAATTTCTTATGTTCTTAAATTACCTGGACCAGATAGTATGCATCCCAGGGTTCTGAAGGAACACAAAAATGAAATTTCAGATCTATTAGTTAAAATTTGTGACCTATCATTAAAATCATCCATTGTACCTGAAGACTGGAGGGTGGCCAATGTAACCCCAATATTTAAAAAGGGCTCTAGTGGCAATCTGGGAAACTATAGACCAGTGAGCCTGACTTCAGTGCCTGGAGAAATAGTGGAAACTATTCTAGAGATCAAAATAACAGAGCATATAGAAAGGCATTGTTTAATGGAACACAGTCAGCATGTATTTACCCAAGGGACGTCTTGCCTCACAAATCAGCTTCATTTTTTTTGAAGGGGTTAATAAACGTGTATTAAGTTGAACCGATAGATGTAGTGTTTTTGGATTTTCAGAAGGTGTTTGACAAAGTCCCCCATGAGAGGCTTCTAAGGAAACTAAAAAGTCATGGGATAGGAGACGATGTCCTTTCATGGATTACAAACTGGGTAAAAGACAGGAAACAGAGAGTAGGATTGAATGGTAAAAGGGGCTGGAGTAGACGAAACCCTATTTACAGAAGAGAATGTGTGGGAAATGCTAGGAAAACTAAAAGTGGACAAGGCCATGGGGCCAGATGAGGTACATCCCAGGATACTGAGGGAGCTCAGAGATGTGCTGGTGGGTCCACTGAAAGACCTGTTCAATAGATCACTGGAAACGGGAGTTGTGCCGCAAGATTGGAGAGGAGCAGTGGTGGTCCCGCTTCACAAGAGAGGGAGGATAGAGGATGCTGGAAACTGCATGCCGTTTAGCCTCACATTGGTGGTGGTAAAACTAATGGACAATCTACTGACAGAAAGGCTAGCGAATTATCTTCAATTGTTGAATTGCTTGACTCGAGGCAACATGGATTCACCAGGGGAAGGTCCTGTCAGACAAATCTGATTGACACTTTTTTTTTGATTGGGTGACTAGAGAATTGGATGAATGAAGAGCACTCAATGTAGTTTACTTGGATTTCAACAAGGTTTTGCTACAATCCCACATAGGAGGTTCATGAATAAAATGAGAAGTCTGCATTTTTTCCCCTGGTCAGAACAGGAGGAAGTATCTTCTCTTTCTTTCTGGTAACAATTTGTTCCTTTCAGATTCTCACTGAGCTCCCAGTGATGTGTCCCTGTATTATTGTTTCTTTGATCATCTTTTTTTAATCATCTTTATTAGATTAGTTTTAAACATTACAATGAATAAAAAAAAAAAACCACCAAGCAGTTAGGGGTGTTACACCAAAATTATAAGAAAGACAAACCAAGACATTTAAAGTTTATATGCACCATCTCAAGTCCACATTAATTGAGGCTCAGAAGAAAAGTTAGAAAACAAAAAAAACCCTCTATTAAACCAGCAACCTGATCATCTTTTTTCTGAAGATTGAAGAGTGATATGGGATAAACACTGAGGATGCCTAGTGGCTAAAAGATGGAGTTGAAGGAAAGGGATAATCCATGTTCTTATGTTCTTAATTGTGGTGACCCACACAAGGTAGCAGTTACTAGCCTAAGGGAGGAAGTAGGAAGGCACAAATTTCCTCCTCTCTCTCTCATATACACACACGTTCATTCTCATACAAACTCATATACCCTTCTACCCTATCTTCTCTTCACTCCCTCTTCATCCCACCCCCATTCTCTTTCCAGACTCACATTTCAGTCATTCACACCTCAGTTACTCACTCCCTTCTCACTCACCTTCACTAACTCCCCTTCCCTTGCACCTCAGTCACTCCCCTTCCCTTTCAAACACTCAACCCCCTTCCCTTCCCTTCCCTGTCACTCACCACTTTTCTCCTGTCTCAATCATTCACCTTCCCACTCAGTCTTCTTCTCTCCCCGCTATCACTTGCTCCCTCTTACCTTCCCTCTGTCACTCACCTCCTCTCTCCCATTCACTCCCTTCCCACCCCTCAGTCACTCCCTTCCCTGTCACTCACTCTCTTCAGCACTCCCCCTTCCACTCAATCACCTTCTTTCTGTCACTCACCCCTCACTCCCACTCCCCCTCTTCTGTTCCCTCATTCTCAACCCCCTTCCCTTTTATCTGTAATGCACCCCTCCTACTCACCCCTTCCCTTCCCCTGTGCCACCTCCCTTCCATCTTAATTTTCTCTCACTCCCTTCCTTTCCTTGTCATTCCCTCCCTTCACTTCCTTTTCAGTCATTCCCTCCCTTCCCTCTGTCACTCACCCTCCTACTCCAATCCCCTTCCCTCAGTCACTCCTTGCTCCCTCCCTTCCCTCTCAGCCATTCATCATGATCAGCCTCTCCTCACTCTCATCTCTTCCCTTTCATTCCCTAGCTTAGTCATACCCTTCCCTTTTCAGTTATTATGACCATATTACTTACCCCTCTTCCCCATCACATCATCATCATCATCATCATCATTGTCTTCTACCTGCCAGCTGGATGCTGGAAGCCTGCTGGCAGGTCACCATCGGGCCCACTGCTGCTTGAGGCTTCTCCTTGCTGCTGGGCGTGGGTGGGTGTCTGTGGGGTTGGTAACCCTGCCAGGGGGGTGGGAACCCTATTAGCACACTACTATATAGAACTGTGGTGGGAGGAGCCTGCAGCCAGCACAAGGAGGCAACTGCTTTGATTGGCTTGCTGTAGATTAAGGCGCCAATTGGATCACCATCCTAGGCCCTGCTGACCTGCCCTCCTGTCCTCCATGTACTGATGCGAATGGCACCTTTTCAAAAAGTCAGTTACATCTCCAGTGCAGGCCACCATGCCGCGCCAACAGTGACTCATCCCTCCTCCCCATGTCCCGACATTATCATTAAAGGCTGGACCTGGCGTTGTGCTTCTCAGCATGTCATCAAAGGCGACATTTTAAGCCTTTGATGAAGACATCAGGCACTCGGCAACGTGAAGGGCTGCACGTTATATAAATTTAAAAATGTATGTCGGGCTGGATGATTGGCCAGATTTGGCTTGTGGGCCATAGTTTTCCCATCGCTGCCCTAGAGGCCTTGAAGGTGTATAGAAGGAAAGCCTATTCTTCAAATAATCTGACCCCTTACCTCTAAGGGACTTGAAGATCAGAGGCAGAGTTTTACTTTTGGCCCTGTGGGGCACTTGTGGCTAATCATGTTTTTGCTAAAAAGGGTATAATGTGGTCATGCTGCTTGCAATCCTCTAGCAGTTGTGCTTCAACATTCTGAATTGGCTAGATCTGGTGGCCTTTTATCACAGCATGGATTACTGTGACAAGACTTGCCTTCTCAGTGTACAGAGAGAGTTTTCATAGTGGCTAGAGATAATACAAGCAGTTTTAAAAAATTGCCTGAATTTGGGGTAACATAGCACCAAGTCCAAGTCTCCTATCCTGTGGTTTTAGAGGGATTTCATAGCTCTCAAAAGAGATTTTGACATCTGGAATCTGACTATTGAAACTACTGGAACACCATATTAATTGGGTTCAGATAGTGTTACTTTTTGCACACTCTTGAATTGTTGTGAGACATGCAATCAGTTTATTCATAGCTGTTGCTTAGTCTGGATCTATGGGTATGAATATATAGTCCCTGTTCCAGTAGGTGAGCTTAGAAAGCAGGGCTCACATGGGATACCAGGGCCAACTCTTTTTTCCTCTCTCTCAGTCCCATAGCCGTGAGGTGTCAGGTTCTTGCCGACAGAGGTCCAAGGTGTTAAGGGTGGCTCTCAATGTCTCTATCCTAATTCTTTTCACTTTCAATGTGAGGGATGTCAGTGCCAACAAAATACTCTGGACTCGAGTTGGGTGTCAAAACAAAACTTTACTGTAGTGTTTCTTCAGTAGCAGCAAATGGCATTTTACATATTTGTTTATTTATGTGATTTATATTCCACTTTTCAGGCACTTTAAAGCGGATCACATTCAGGTACTGTAGGTATGTCTCTCTCCCCAAAGGGCTCACAATCTCAATTTGTAGCTGAGGCAAAGGAGAGCGAAGTGAATTATCCAAGGAGTGGCAGCAGGATTTGAACCCTGGCTGCAGCCCGCTGCATTAATCACCATGTTACCTCTCCACATCAGTTCTTGACACAATCAGCTTTTAATCACAGTTCTCCAAACTTTCTGTATCTGTGCAAGTGGGCCAAGGAAAGATCTTGCTTTCCAGAACATGGAAAACAAGGCTTCCCAGGTGGACAGGATTATTCTAAATTGGGTGGAAAAATCCCCATCTAAAAATACTGGCAAACAAAAAAAACAAAGTTACAGTCTCTGCACACTTGTACCTCTTCTCCCCAGGGTAAAGACTCCGAATGGGAACTTCCAAGTGTAACAAAAAGATTTCACACTTCTCTGTCTCATTTTTTGGGTGAAAATCAAGGCAGCAGGGAAAAAAGCAACTCTTCTGATATTCTCCATTTCAGGCCAGGAAGGATAAAACTTCCCCTCAAAACATAAGGGAAATCTTCACAAAAAGGCAAAAACTGGATCTTTCCTGCAGTAAGTCACCCCTAATCCATCCACAGTTTTTGTGATGTAGACAGGGCCGGTGCAAGGGGATTTGGTGCCCTAGGCGAGCCTTCTCCCTTGTGCCCCCCCCCCCTCCGGGTCGCACCGCCACCCTCCGGTCTCGACCCCGACTCCTACCTCATTCTTGATCACACCCGCCGACTATGTGGTTTTCTGGTCACGAGCAGGTTGGGCACTGCTCATGGCCCGCCAAATCTCCACTCCTCTTTGCCACCGCTTGCGGCCCCATATGGCTCGCACCCAGTATGGCTCGCACCCATGCATTGGTCTCCGGCGCCCGGCGGCCAATGCATGTGTGTGCCTCTCAAGCATCCCCCCCCCCCTTAATCCTTCTTGTATTAATGCTTAAGGTCACAGAAGATCAGTGGCGTCTCTAGACAGAAGAATTGTTTGGGGGGGGGGGGGGGGAGCCAAAATGACATTTTTTCATCATACCCACCTCTATAGCATGGATCCTGCTTTAAAATTGGTTATAGAAAAAAGGTGTTAATAAAAAAGTCCAAAGGGTCTTCTGCGTAATTTTAAAAAGCTGGCCAATTTCACACTATAAAATTATTTGATAGCCTTATTCAACTAATTCTATATGGCTATGAGAGTGAAGTCAAGAATATATAGGAAGGAACAAAATGTCAATACAAATCCTGCATCTCCAGTTCTGTAACTCTGTGCATCCACTGAAATTCCCCCAAACAATGGAGCTTGGATGTTTCCCTTAGAGCTCATCATACTAAAAGATATTTTCAAATTCTGGTTTCACCTCACAGTAACAGCAGCACAAACACCTTTCACTGCCAGGCACACTGTGAACTAACACAAAACCCCGCAAAAAAGACACTCAAAATCTATACTGCAATCCCATCGTAACATAACAATAATAACACCAAGGACTCAATCAACAATAACCCTACCTTTGAAAAAGCAAGGGTAAATATCACTGGGCAACAAATTTTCACAAAAGTCATGTTACCGAAATGAAATTAGTCAATTCTTATAAATTTCCATGTGCTAAACACGAATGTGACTGTGAAAATGCAAAATTGGCTCTAGTTTTTTTTAATATGCAATAATATAATTACATCTTGAACTGCATGCCAATATTAGACCTACGGTTAATACTGTTTGAAAAATGAAGTCATAGACTACGTCTTAGATTTCTTTGCTTGTCTCTTGTACACCTGTTCGGGAGCATCTCTGCGGAGTGTCCAGCTGTAGTCAGCCAGCATGAATATTTCAAATGCTCACCCTTTCTGACTGGGCTTCATATAGTACACTGCTGACGTCAGCTTACTCAGCAGCAGCATGGCAGTAGAACTGCATTGCATCAGAAAATTTATTTATTTATTTATTTAGCATTTTTCTATACCGACCTTCATGGTTAAATACCATATCAGATCGGTTTACATCGAACAAGGGTAGATAACAGAAGGAACAACTTTTTTCTAATCAAGAAACAAAACAAAAGTTACATTTAACGAGGACTATAAACTTGGAAGCTTAGGCAGCTGGAAGAAAAGGCCCGAAGAGGATATTAAATTAGATTAAATACAAGAGAGACATAACATAATCCGGTCCAGTGTTAGTCCACTTATTTGAAGACGAACTATTGCGAATGCGGTATTTAGAGGGGTAGTGAGGTTTCATTGCTCTTGAGCGGAATCTTCTAATGTGTGTCCGAGGGATCCGGGAAGGCTTGGCGGAACAGCCAAGTTTTGATTTTTTTCTTAAATGTTAGTAGGCACGGTTCCAGCCTGAGTTCTGCGGGGAGGTTGTTCCAGATGGCTGGGCCTGCTGTCGAAAAAGCTCGGGCCCTGGTTGAGATGAGGCGTGTGGCTTTAGTTGGAGGGGCTTGAAGTGCACCTTTGTAGATTTCTCTCATTGGTCTGTTGGAGGTATGAAGTTTGAAAGGGATTTCAAGATCAAGATGGAGGTGATTATGGATGGATTTGTGTATTAAAGTTAGTGATTTGTGTAGGACTCTGTAGATGACTGGTAACCAGTGTAGGTTTCGGAGGATGGGCGTGATATGATCTCTCCGGTTGGTGCTGGTCAAAATTCTGGCCGCGGAGTTCTGTATCATCTGTAATGGCTTGGTGGTTGAGTTAGGTAGACCTGTGAGTAGAGCGCTGCAGTAGTCTATTTTGGCAAATATCAGGGCTTGAAGAACTGTCCTAAAGTCGTGGAAATATAGGAGAGGTTTGAGTCTTTTTAATATCTGTAGTCTGTGGAAGCAGTCTTTGGTTATGGTGTTGATCATATTCTTTAGATTGAGACGGTTGTCGAGTATTACCCCAACCCCAACCACCCCCTCACCCACCTGAGTGTGGGTGAGGGGGTGGTTGTGGTGGGTCTGAGGCAGGAGGTTGTCTTGGTTGGAGGAAATGAGGAGGAGTTCGGTCTTAGCGGCATTGAGGACCAAATTTAGACTGTTGAGGAGACTAGTGATAGATTGTAGGCAGTTGTTCCAGAGTGAGAGGGATTTGTTAATGGATTCTGTTATTGGAATCAGAATCTGAACATCGTCTGCATAAATGTAGTGAATAAGGTTGAGACTTGTTAACATTTGGCAAAGGGGGAGGAGGTAGATATTGAAAAGGGTGGGGGACAGGGAGGATCCTTGGGGTACGCCCAGAGAGGAATTAGTCGACGGAGATTCTTTATTGTTGATCTTGACCTTAAAGCTTCTATTACTGAGGAAAGACTTGAACCAGTTGTGGACTGACCCTGAAATGCCTATGTCTGATAGGCGATTCAGGAGCATGGCGTGGTTGACTGTGTCAAAAGCCGCCGAGATGTCTAGAAGGATTAGAAGAAAGGAGTGTCCTTTGTCCAGTCCCATGATAATATGGTCTGTTAGAGAGATGAGCAGGGTTTCTGTATTGCGTGATTTGCGGAAACCATATTGGGAAGGGTAAAGTATGTTGTGATCTTCTAAATATTCTGAGAGCTGGATATTAACCAATTTCTCTGTAAGTTTGGCTAGGAAAGGTAGATTCGAGATGGAGCGGAAATTAGCAAGTTCGCTAGGGTCTAAATTGTGTTTCTTAAGGAGGGGTTTAAGGGAAGCGTTTTTTAGACTGTCTGGGTACAATCCTTGGGTTAAGTAGCAGTTTATGATGTTGGCCAGGGGTCCGGAGATTGTGTTAGTGATGAGAAGCAGTAGCTTGGTAGGTATGTTGTCTGTTGGGTGGCTGGATGGTTTCTGCCTTTTTAGAATGGATTCGATCTCTTTAGTGGAGGTTAATTCGAAGTTGTCGAATTTGGCTCCCTTAAGCATGTGGGTGTTGGCGAATGAGGCGAGGGGGATGGTCTTGGTTGGAAGGAGTGCGAGCGTGTTTGAGATCTTCTGCTGAAAGAATAAGGCTAGCTTGTTTGCCTTGGATTGAGCCTGTTCGTCAGGAATCGACGGAGGTAGTGACTTTGTGAATTGAGAAACATATGAAAAGAGAGCCTTTGCGTCATATTGGAGATCATGAATTTTATTGGCGTAGTAATCTCTTTTTGATTTTAGAATTGAGGTCCTGTAGAGATGTAAGGTTCCTCTGTATGATGAAAGAGTAGATGGGGAGGGGGCTTTGTGCCATTTGTTTTCTTTGTGACGTAGTTCTTGTTTTATCCATTTGAGTTCGCTGGAGAACCAGGGTTGATTTCCTTTTTTTGTAGGGTTAATTAGTTTCGAGATTGATGGGCAAAGCTTGTTTGCTACCACTTCCGTGATCTTGTGCCAGGAGAGCACGGCTGTGTTGGGGTTGGATAGATCTAGGTTTGTGAGTTCCTTGGAGAGCTGCTCACTGAGAGTGTCGGAAGCACATGGTTTCCTGAAATGAATGGAGGTGAGGTGCTGGGGGGTGGGTGGCTGTTTTTTTGTAGAGAGAGTGGTTGTTATCAGAAAGTGGTCTGACCAGGGATAGGGGTACAGGCAGGTTCCATGGTGCTGGAGAAATTAGAGTTGATGAAGATAAGGTCCAGGGTGTGTCCTGCTTTGTGTGTGGGTTTGTTGACAATCTGGGTGAATCCCATTGCATTGAGGGCTGTGAGGAGGGCATCACAATTGGATGAGTGGGGGGCGGCTTCAAAGTGTATGTTAGTCTCCCAAGATTATTGTAGGGGAGTCTGTGTTGATGTGTTTCACGATGGATTCTATAAGAGGGGAGGCGTCTGCTTCTAGTACTCCAGGGGGGGCATAGACTAGCAGTACTTGCAGGTGGTTTGATTTGAATAATCCTAATTCTATTTTGGATTCTGACTTGATTGTATGCGACATTAGTCTGAGTTCTTTCTTGGTAGCTAGTAACAGGCCACCCCCTCGTTTTTTGTGTCTGTGAATTGAGAAAAAGTCGTATTTGTGAGTGGGTAGTTGATTGATTAGAGCTATATCGGAGTTTTTTAACCAGGTTTCTGTGATAGCACAGACGTCAGGGTTACAGTCCAAGAGATAATCGTTGAGGATATGAGTCTTTTTTGTCAGAGATTGAGCATTGACTAGGGTCACTGAGAGAAGGGTTAGTCCTAGGAACTGAGTCAAGGGAGTGATCATAATTGGAATGAGAGATCTGGGATTTCTTGCTGGAAGAATATGAGCTGGAAGCAAGTTGCGGTGGTGGCGGAGGTCTCTGATAGGAATATGTTGGGTTAGCATTTTTGGTTGATCTGGTCTTGTTATACGCGAGGGGATGAGTCTTAGCGAATGAGATGGAGTCCTGAAGGTTATCTATAGGACTCAATTCGTTAGGAATTTAGTGAGTGAGATAGATGTGTGAAAGGGATGAAGAAGCTGTTTGCATAAGGCACCATAACAGTGGTGGCTCTGAGAAGTCCGAAGTGAACTATGCTTGTTTGTAACCTATAAGGGGTGCCGAAATGAACTCCATGCGGGGTGTACCGTACTAGAGGAATTCCGCTGTTCTCTCTTCTGGTTCGAGTTCAGGATTGTCTTGTTGGATGATAGGGTGTCCCTAAGAAGTTGCCGTATCCCTGAGCTCGCATTTGATGGAGATTGTTGAAGTGAGCTTGTTGAGTTCCAGACGTGCGGAGTAGGAAGGGGAGGGCTGCTCAGGGGCTGCACGAAGGGGCGCACAAAGGGGCAGGCCCCTTTGTCACGCTCCTTCGGCGCGCGGCACGTGGCGCCAGACTGAGGAGAATTTAAAAGGCCTCAGGGCCTAGTCGGATTGGCTGAAGGTTGCTGACGTGCCGGCTGTGGGCGTGACCAGCGGCTGGAGGGCGGCAAAAATGGGACCCGATGCCGTGCGATTGGCGGCGGACCTTCTGTGGGCAAGGCTGTAATTTAAAGGGCCTTACCCCGGCGGGTCTGTGCGCCGGTTGCGCAGGCCCGCCTCGATGATCTCCTCGCCGCAATCGCCGATGGAAGGAGGGATCCGCCGGACTGAGGAGAATTTAAAAGGCCTCAGGGCCTAGCCGGATTGGCTGAAGGTTGCTGATGTGCCGGTTGTGGGCGTGACCAGTGGCTGGAGGGTGGCGAAAACGGGACCCAATGCCGTGCGATCGGCGGTGGACCTTCTGTGGGCAAGGCTGTAATTTAAAGGGCCTTATCCTTTAAATGATGTAATAAACTCTGGATGATGTGTGCATGATGGTATTATGCAATATGATGCAATATTACATCATTCTAGGCTTATTTACAGTCCTACTGGATAAATTTACATGACTAAACATAGAAAGTCAACTATATTAAATATCTTCAAAACGAG
Source organism: Rhinatrema bivittatum (assembly GCF_901001135.1). Classification (NCBI taxonomy): domain Eukaryota; kingdom Metazoa; phylum Chordata; class Amphibia; order Gymnophiona; family Rhinatrematidae; genus Rhinatrema; species Rhinatrema bivittatum. The sequence goes on along the minus strand of NC_042615.1, from coordinate 400,083,272 downwards.
AGCCAATAAAAACTTTTCATGGTCATATTTGTGTTCAGCACATCAAGATACTACAGAGTAGGACCTTTTTAGGTCAGTAACACTTTCATTGTTGCTGAGTGTATTACACTGGGTCCTAGAATACCAATACACCACCTACTGAGGAAACAAAACAAACCCGATTGCTATAGATCCCTATACAGACACTATATGCTAGCAGAATCTCTCATCATGGTCACACACATGGAGCAGAGACAGACCCTTACCAAATACAGAATAAAGCCACATAAAGTATAAATAGAAATGTGCAGACAAAAACTGAACTGTAAAACGCATCGCGCCAGACTCTATACAGTGGGAGCACTGAGAGGAGAGGATCACCTTGCTGGTGGCTGAAAGGAATCAATAAGTTTTTGCTTGGGACATTATCTTTTTCAAAAGTATTGGGGCAAAGTTAACTATTTGGGAATATTATTTAGTGTGTTTGTGCTTTTAATAGTCAGTAAGTCAGCAAATAAACAAGTTAGACTGTTTGTATTTTTAAATGGTCAGTCTGTAAGGCAACTAGTAAGCAGAACTGAGTGTTTGTATTTAAAAAAAAAAAAAGTAGCCAGAAGCTAGAAATAAGCTAGGAGCAGTGTATACCTAAGTAAAAAGGTTGAAAAGTTCAGTTCAGTTACTCACCTTGGAAAGGTGTTGAGGTAGTGTGATTTGGTTTGATTAGGTACCAACATTTGATAATCAAGAGAGCAGTGAGTCACTCTGGCTGACTAACTGAAGTTAGACTGTTTGGATTTCCCAGCCCTTCCACCCCTCACTCACCCACCCCTAGCTCATCCTTTAATTTATAGGCAGGTGCCACTTTCACAAAAAAACCAAAAACTTTATTGAGAGTTTGATCAGTCCCTTGTAGGCCACTACCATACATATAGTGAATTCACTAATATATTTAAAGGATGTTAATTAGACACATTCCTACTCCCATAGCAACCTAAAACTTAACTAGGAACTGAACAAAATTGAGATGGAGGCAGCAGCCCAGCAGCAAGAGGGGGGCTTCCCAGTCTTTTGCATCAAGTGTCACATGTATGATTTTTTACCCACCGGTGAGAAGTTGTACATGTGCATGCAATTGTAACGTGAGGGGTTTAACTAAACACTCACTTCTACACCCTCGGCTTCTACACCAAAGGATGTAGCCCCCTTGGCAAACCAATTCCTGTGGGAAGACTTCTAGTGGCTGAGTGTTGCAGGAATATAGTTTACCATTACATTATAAATGAATAATATCACTATTGTAATTGTAATATATTGTTTTTATTTCTACAGAAATTATTTCTATAGCAAATCAGATGTTATAAATGAAATTCTATATAACCTGAATCATATAGAACAACAAAATATAGTAACTTATATTGAATATGTAATTATTTTTTTTATTTTAGGTTATTCCTAAAGATAATAATAATGTCCATTTATAGAAGATTGATGATAATCTTTGCTTTATTTTCCTTCTTGTTATATGAATTGAGCTCAGGCCTGGCTATTACTATGTTTCTTATGCAAAGTCACTTATCTGTTCTTCTTCTTGCAGATGCTCTTTCGTTGCTGGCCAGTTATTTCTTCTTTCTTCTTTCTTTAACCTTCTTCCTACTATGCTCTCTTAAAAAAACTCAAAAATATAATACTAACTCCCTAATCCGCTCCTTGATCTTCCGCAAGCTTAGTCTGTAATGTACCCTAAGATGAATGTCTTTGTTTACTTATTGACACTTTGTTCATACTAACTACATTAAAACAAAGAATAATTATTATCCCTCATACTGCAAAATCACAGAACAGCTATTAAGGAACATTCATTCAATTGTTTATATCCCTTACTAAAGTGACATTAATACGCGGAGTCACTTGTAAATTACTTTAACTAAACTAATACAAACTTCTTTAAATTGTAAAGAAAATCATTTCATTCACACTTCTCAAACATCTATCAATCATTCCTAGCTGCTCTGTTATCCATCTCTACTTTCCTATACTTATTAGGCCTTAATTGAAGAGAACTCCATCAGCAGTTCCTCTCCATTCAAGGGCTGACTCCTAACTGTTTTTCTCTATAAACTGTCACTTGTTATTATTGCAAGGCTATCCCTGCTTTTGATGATGTCATTTCATTAAATAGTCCTGGAAGCTAATTATTTCTACTTTTTAATATTGTCTGATGGTTCCTCTTTTAATTTTTACTACATACTGATGTTCTTATTAATTTTTAGGTAGCTTTGTTGACTCTTAAAACATCTCTGATTTTAAATTCAATCTTTGTGCTTTTACCAGTTCCAATACACTTTCACTGGCCTCTTTACTCGTATCCAAGGAAGCTAATGACACGTGTCCCTAGAAACAGCCTCTCCTACAAGCTTGATCATAGGGCTTAACACTAAACTGATGATGATGTATCTGAACATACTATGTTCACTAGGGGTGGCAGACTATACCATTTGTTCTTTTTAGAAAGGTTTTTCCTTTCTTTTTATTTCCCTGAAACTTCCTCCCTTTTAAAAATTTGTCTGTTTACTATTTAATTTTCCTTTATTCAACAATACCTTTTAGTATGAACTTAGGTGTTGACTAAAATTTATAATTTTCTCATTTAAATTCTGTTGGTCTTAGAATACATATTTTTATTTTCCTGTACTTCTTATATTCTTCTTTAAAGGTCTCTGCTAGTAATTTACTTCCTTGTTCAACCTCTGTGTCTAAAAACAATTATTCCAAATAGAATAATTAAAATACTTTTCAGAGCATGTTTGCCAGCTTTGTACAGATTATCAACCTTCCCTAACCTGAATACTACTCTTATTTTAGTTTAACCTGGGCTAATTTTCCTTATTTTTCCTTAAATTGGTGGCCCCCCCTTCATTAACTGTCACTGCTACCTGTCTGCACTGTTTACTTCTCTCCCTTAGACTTCCCAGATTCTGAGTGTCAGCACAGCTTAAAAAAAACAAAACTTTACAGACTGTTTCATTAGTGACAGTGAACACAACAGGGAAAGGTTTCTTCCATCTTCTTCTTCTCTGAGTAGGTAAGAGCAAAACACTCCAGCAACAGCAGTTTTCAAACTCTGTCAGCACCTCAGCCTCTTCTCTCCGCAATGGCAACGATGTTTCCTGTTCAATGCAGCCTCCTGGGATCAGAAAGTTAACCCATTCACTGTACTCTCTGGGTCTCCTGTGACTTCTGTAAATAAGGAAATCTTCCTCCCCCTTGTGATGGGGATGTACAGTACAGAACAGCATTTCCTGCTTTTCTTCAGAACGTGTTTCCTTTATTTCTTTCCTGTTAAACTCAGTCTGCTTCAACAGTGAGTAAACTACTGACAATTCTTTTCAGTGCTCTGTGTAAATCTGGGTAGAGTTATAATTCAGGCTGCTTTTTCATATTCCCAGATGCTTATACTCTCTCTGTTGTAAGTTTGTTTGTTTGTTTGTTTCAATCACAGCAATCAGTCTCTCATTATCTCAGCAGCTCTCTAGCCTCAGCCTCTGGCAGCTCCCTGCAGCACAGCAGAGTGTTGTCCTCAGCCCCTGTGTCCTGTTGCTGTCACTGCCCCTGGCTCTCTCATAACAGTTGTAATCACTTTATACTGACTTTCAGAATCAGGCAAGACTTTATTTTAACATTTATGTAAAGGGTACCCCTTTACACGATGCAAAGAGCTCGTGGCTCTCAGAGAATGAGTCCAATCTCTGGAGGCTAGAGTGGCAGACCTGGAAGAGCTGAGGCAGACAGAGAGGTATATAGATGAGACCTTCAGGGACATAGTAGCCAAGTCCCAACTTCAGACTGGCAGCCCTGGTGCTGCCTTGGAGGAAGAAGGTCTCATGATTGGAGAGCATCAACCGGGTGCAGCAGGAAAGGATCCTGTAGCAAGGACCTGCTCACCAGGTGATGAATTGTCCTTTCACACCGAGGATATCTCCCGAAGGCCTACTGCCCAGGACGGGCAGTTGGCCATCATAGTTGGTGATTCGATTATTAGGAATGTAGATAGCTGGGTGGCTGGTGGGCGTGAGGATCGCCTGATAACATGCCTACCTGGTGCAAAGGTGGTCGACCTCACGCGTCACCTAGATAGGATTTTAGACAGTGCTGGGGAGGAGCCGGCTGTTGTGGTACATGTGGGCACCAACGACATAGGAAAATGTGGGAGGGAGGTTCTGGAAGCCAAATTTAGGCTCTTAGGTAGAAAGCTTAAATCCAGAACCTCCAGGGTAGCATTTCTTCACGGAGAGAGTGGTGGATGCCTGGAATGCCCTTCCAGAGGAAGTGGTGAAGTCCAAAACTGTGAAGGACTTCAAAGGGGCGTGGGATAAACATTGTGGATCCATCAGGTCTAGAGGACGTGTATAAAGAGGAGGCAGCAAAACACTGCACGGAGTGGCAGTAGCCACAGAGGCATTCACGGAGCGGGATGCCAGTGGTTGGTGTTCCACCTTCACGGAGCGGAAGGTTGGAGGGCTGCCATCTCCAAATTAAAAAAAAAAAAAGGGGTGGGTAAGAGTATGTAAAATTAACGGAGAGTAATGCATATCCAGCATAGCTCTCTGCTTCAACGGCAGGGGAGAAGAAAAACTAATACTTCACGCATATCCAGCATAGCTCTCTGCTTCAACGGCAGGGGAGAAGTAAAACTAATAGTTCACGCTTATCCAGAATAGCTTTCTGCTTCAACGGCAACGGAAAAGAAAAACTGATACTTCACGCATATCCAGCAAAGCTCTCTGCTTCAATGGCAGGGGAGAAGAAAAACATACTTCACGCATATCCAGCATAGCTCTCTGCACCGGGGAGGCGTTGTGGCACTTAATGTCCGGGATGGCATAGAGTCCAACAGGATAAACATCCTGCATGAGACTAAATGCAAAATTGAATCTTTATGGGTAGAAATCCCTTGTGTGTCGGGGAAGACTATAGTGATAGGAGTATACTACCGTCCACCTGGTCAAGATGGTGAGACGGACAGTAAAATGCTAAGAGAAATTAGGGAAGCTAACCAAATTAGTAGTGCGGTAATAATGGGTGATTTCAAGTACCCCAATATTGACTGGATAAATGTATCATCGGGACATGCTAGAGAGATAACGTTCCTGGATGGAATAAATGATAGCTTTATAGAGCAATTGGTTCAGGAACCGACGAGAGAGGGAGCAATTTTAGATCTAATTCTCAGTGGAGCACAGGATTTGTTGAGAGAGGTAACGGTGGTGGGGCCGCTTGGCAATAGTGATCATAATATGATCAAATTTGAATTAATGACTGGAAGAGGAACAGTGTGCAAATCCACAGCTCTTGTGCTAAACTTTCAAAAGGAAAACTTTGATAAAATGAGAAAAATTGTTAGGAAAAAACTGAAAGGAGCAGCTACAAAAGTAAAACGTGTCCAAGAGGCGTGTTCATTGTTAAAAAATACCATTCTAGAAGCACAGTCCAGATGTATTCCACACATTAAGAAAAGTGGAAAGAAGGCAAAACGATTACTGGAATGGTTAAAAGGGGAGGTGAAAGAAGCTATTTTAGTCAAAAGATCTTCAATCAAAAATTGGAAGAAGGATCCAACAGAAGAAAATAGGATAATTCATAAACGTTGGCAAGTTAAATGTAAAACATTGATAAGACAGGCTAAGAGAGAATTTGAAAAGAAGTTGGCTGTAGAGGCAAAAACTCACAGTAAAAACTTTTAAAAATATATCCGAAGCAGAAAGCCTGTGAGGGAGTCAGTTGGACCGTTAGATGATCGAGGGGTTAAAGGGGCACTTAGAGAAGATAAGGCCATCGCAGAAAGATTAAATGATTTCTTTGCTTCGGTGTTTACTGAAGAGGATGTTGGGGAGGTACCCGTACTGAAGAAGGTTTTCATGGGTAATGATTCAGATGGACAATCAAATCATGGTGAACCTAGAAGATGTGGTAGACCTGATTGACAAAGTGAAGAGTAGTAAATCACCTGGACCGGATGGTATACACCCCAGAGTTCTGAAGGTACTAAAAAATGAAATTTCAGACCTAGTAGTAAAAATTTGTAACCTATCATTAAAATCATCCATTGTACCAGAAGACTGGAGGATAGCAAATGTAACCCCAATATTTAAAAAGGGCTCCAGGGGCGATCCGGGAAACTACAGACCGGTTAGCCTGACTTCAGTGCCAGGAAAAATAGTGGAAAGTGTTCTAAACATCAAAATCACAGAACATATAGAAAGACATGGTTTAATGGAACAAAGTCAGCATGGCTTTACCCAAGGCAAGTCTTGCCTCACAAATCTGCTTCACTTTTTTGAAGGAGTTAATAAACATGTGGATAAAGGTGAACCGGTAGATGTAGTATACTTGGATTTTCAGAAGGCATTTGACAAAGTTTCTCATGAGAGGCTTCTAGGAAAAGTAAAAAGTCATGGGATAGGTGGCGATGTCCTTTCATGGATTGCAAACTGGCTAAAAGACAGGAAACAGAGAGTAGGATTAAATGGACAATTTTCTCAGTGGAAGGGAGTTGGCAGTGGAGTGCCTCAGGGATCTGTATTGGGACCTTTACTTTTCAATATATTTATAAATGATCTGGAAAGAAATACGACGAGTGAGATAATCAAATTTGCAGATGATACAAAATTGTTCAGAGTAGTTAAATCACAAGCAGATTGTGATAAATTGCAGGAAGATCTTGTGAGACTGGAAAATTGGGCATCAAAATGGCAGATGAAATTTAATGTGGATAAGTGCAAGGTGATGCATATAGGGAAAAATAACCCATGCTATAGTTACGCAATGTTAGGCTCCATATTAGGTGCTACAGCCCAAGAAAGAGATTTAGGCGTCATAGTGGATAACACATTGAAATCGTCGGTTCAGTGTGCTGCGGCAGTCAAAAAAGCAAACAGAATGTTGGGAATTATTAGAAAGGGAATGGTGAATAAAACGGAAAATGTCAATATGCCTCTGTATCGCTCCATGGTGAGACCGCACCTTGAATAATGTGTACATTTCTGGTCGCTGCATCTCAAAAAAAATATAATTGCGATGGAGAAGGTACAGAGAAGGGCTACCAAAATGATAAGGGGAATGGAACAGCTCCCCTATGAGGAAAGACTAAAGAGGTTACGACTTTTCAGCTTGGAGAAGAAGAGATGGCTGAGGGGGGATATGATAGAGGTGTTTAAAATCATGAGAGGTCTAGAACGGGTAGATGTGAATCGGTTATTTACTCTTTCGGATAATAGAAAGACTAGGGGGCACTCCATGAAGTTAGCATGTGGTACATTTAAAACTAATCGGAGAAAGTTCTTTTTTACTCAATGCACAATTAGACTCTGGAATTTGTTGCCAGAGGATGTGGTTAGTGCAGTTAGTATAGCTGTGTTTAAAAAAGGATTGGATAAGTTCTTGGAGGAGAAGTCCATTACCTGCTATTAATTAAGTTGACTTAGAAAATGGGCACTGCTATTACTAGCAATGGTAACATGGAATAGACTTAGTTTTTTGGGTACTTGCCAGGTTCTTATGGCCTGGATTGGCCACTGTTGGAAACAGGATGCTGGGCTTGATGGACCCTTGGTCTGATCCAGTATGGCATGTTCTTATGTTCTTAACAATGGAAAAACAAAAATGTCACCATTCCTCATGAAACAAATCAAGAAAATCAAGATATATAAATCATTAATCATACAACTCACTCCCTCAGACAATCCACAATATCCAACTCACACATACCCATGTGAGAGACCTCGGAGTCCTACTCGATAATCGCCTAAACCTCAAGAACATGGTCAACACCACAACCAAAGACTGTTTCTATAGACTCCAGGTTCTAAAAAGGCTCAAACCTTTACTATTCTTCCACGACTTTAGGACAGTTCTGCAAGCGGTGCTATTTTCCAAAATAGATTACTGCAGTGCTCTACTCATGGGTCTACCCAACTCCTCCACCAAGCCACTACAGTTGATACAGAATACCGCGGCAAGACTCCTAACCAACACCAAACGTGGAGAACACATCTCACCCATACTCCGTAACTTACATTGGCTTCCAGTGAACTTCAGAATCCTCCACAAATCGCTCACCATAATCCACAAATCAATTTATAATCACCTTCATCTGGACCTGGAATACCCTCTCAAACTCCATACCTCCAATCGACCAACAAGAGAACTATACAAAGGAACCCTACAAGCACCGCCTTCCAAAGCAACACGCCTCATCTCGACCAAAGAACGATCCTTCTCTACAGCAGGCCCAGCTGCCTGGAATAACATACCTCCAGACCTTAGGCTGGAACCCTGCCTCCTAACATTCAGGAAAAAGCTGAAGACATGGCTTTTCCGCCAAGCATTCTCAGATTCCCTGGATACACACTAAACCGAACATCAACTTGTACTATGAGTCTTGTACTATGAATCTTGAACTATGAATCACTATACCCCCTCCAACACTTAATAAGACCCTTTATCATATTGTTTACACTTCTTGTTTACTGCGTTCCTATGCCTTTTTCCTTCCAACAATATACAGCTCCAAGTTTACCAACCTTGTTAAATGTAACTTTATTCTTCCGGTTTTTTACTATTATTTACTATTTTTTACTGTTTTTTTGTTACTATTACCCTGTTCGATGTAAACTGGTCTGATATGGTCTTCCAACCATGAAGATCGGTATAGAAAAGCGTTAAATAAATAAATAATTATAAAACCATACAAATAAAATAATTTCAAAACAGCTGATGAATAGAATATCCAATAATTAAAGATTCATGCAAATTTTGAAAGCTTTACCAAACAACAATAAAACATTTCAAACAGCAGACACATTACATATTACCCAATAATTAAAATGGTAATCATGAAAAATGAACTTAAAAAGCCACCTTTACTTACCCTCTCCAGCAGTTCTCCTACTCCTTTCCCTTGCAGGCCACAACAGAAGCAGCAGTAGCTGCTGAAGCTACTCTTCCTTAGGGACCACAACCAGTCTCTTCTCTCTCTCTCTCTCTCTCTCACACACACACACACGTCACACCCTCAGGATCAGTTTCTGTCTCTCACACATCAATCATCTCCCCAACCAGTCTCTCTCTCTCTCTCTCTCACACACACACACAAGCACACACATACCAGTTATCTCCCTGATCGGTCTCTCTCACACATACACAATTCACCTCTCTGGCCAGTCTCTCTCAATCACACAATGCTCTCGCTCTCTCTTACAGGCTTGCAATCACACACATGCTCTCTCTATTTCACTTACACACAAGCTCTCAATCACACACATGTTCTATCTCACTTACAAACAGGCTCAAACACACACATGCCCCCTCTCTCTTACCAAATCTTGCGTTCCACTAAGAATTAAATCTAAAATAGCTCCCTCTCTCTTTGCTTCCTGAACCAATTGCTCCATGAAGCAGTTATTTATTACATCCAGGAACTTTATGTCTCTAGCAAGTCCTGATGTTACATTTACCCAGTCAATATTGGGGTAATTGAAATCTCCCATTATTACTGCACTGCCAAATTGGTTTGCTTCCCTGATTTCTCTTAGCATTTCATCATCTGTCTGACCATTTTGTCCAGGTGGATGGTAGTATACTCCTATCACAATACTATTACCCAACACACATGGGATTTCCACCCATATAGATTCTACTGAGCATTTACTGTCTTGTATGATCTTTATCCTGTTGGACTCTATACCCTCCCGGACATAAAGTGCCACACCCCAACCAAGTTGATCCTCCCTATCATTGCAATATAATTTGTACCTTGATATAGCACTGTCCCATTGGTTATCCTCCTTCCACCAAGTCTCTGTGATGCCAATTATGTCAATCTCATCGTTTGCTGCTATACACTCTAACTCTCCCATCTTACTTCTTAGACTTCTGGCATTGGCATACAGACATTTCAAAGTGTGGTTTTTGCTTGTTTTAACAACCTGCTTCTCAGTTGTTTTGGATAATTCGGAACTCATTAGCTTTGGTGATTTTTTACATATAGGCATATGAACTATGTTTGCATTTAATGGAAACTCTCTGTTGGGATGCCCTAACTCTCCTGTTTCATTAGTATCCTTCAAGGATACATTTCTCCGAACCATGCACTGCTGAGTGACTGTTGGCTTTCCCCCTTGTTCTAGTTTAAAAGCTGCTCTATCTCCTTTTTGAAAGTTAGTGCCAGCAGCTTGGTTCCACTCTGGTTAAGGTGGAGCCCATCCTTTCGGAAAAGTCTCCCCTTTCCCCAAAAGTTTCCCCAGTTCCTTACAAAGCTGAATCCCTCTTCCCTGTACCATCGTCTCATCCACGCATTGAAACTCTGGAGCTCTCTCTGCCTCTGGGGACCTGCACGTGGAAAGGGAAGCATTTCAGAGAATGCCACCCTGGAGGTTCTGGATTTCAGCTTCCTACTTAAAATCCTAAATTTGGCTTCCAGAACCTCTCTCCCACATTTTCCTATGTCGTTGGTGCCCACATGTACCACGACAACCGGCTCCTCCCCAGCACTGTCTATAATCCTATGTAGGTGACGTGTGAGTTCTGCCACCTTCGCACCAGGCAGGCAAGTTACCAGGCGGTCTTCACGTCCACCAGCCACCCTGCTATCTACATTTCTAATAATCGAATCACCAACTATGATGGCCGGCCTAAACCTTTCCTCCTGGGCAGTAGCCCTGGGAGATTTGTCCTCAGTGCGAGAGGACAATATATCACCTGGAGAGCAGGTCCTTGCTACAGGATCACTTCCTGCTACACCAGGGTGATGTTCTCCTATTGGGAGACCTTTCTGATCCAAAGCAGCACTGGGGCTGCCAGAATGGATTTGGGACTTGGCTACTATGTCCCTGAAGGTCTCATCAATGTACCTCTCTGTCTCCCTCAGCTCCTCCAAGTCTGCTACTCTAGCCTCCAGAGATCGGACTTGTTCCCTGAGAGCCAGGAGCTCTTTGCACCAAGTGCACACATACAATCTCTCACCGGCGGGTAAAGAATCATACATCTGACACTCAATGCAAAAGACTGGAAAGCCCCCCTCTTGCTGCTGGACTGCTGCCTTCATCTTAGTTTTATTGAGTTCCTAGTTAAGTTTAGGATACTAAGGGAGTTGGAATGAGAGTACTTTAAATTTACAGGTGAATTTAGTAATTAATCAGCTAGTGTCCTACAAGGGGATGATTAAACTTTCAATAAGGACTGGTACAATATTATGTTTTAGATAAGACTCTGATTGATTTTTAATGAGAACGTGTCTTGTGCCTAAAAATCAAGGGTTGAGTGGGTGGGAAAGTGTCTTGTGCCTAAAAATAAAGGGTGGGAAAGTGTCTTGTGCCTAAAAATCAAGGGTTGAGTGGGTGGGAAAGACAGACTCTAGAATTAACTATCTCTGGCTTGCTTTTTACTTCAGACACACACAAACTCTAAAGAATATATCCCTTAATTTCACCTTTCACCAAACTTTTATAAACCTAAAAATTTCTGAAAACTATACTTACCGATCCTCTTAAACCACGGTTAAATTCATCTTCACTCAGTTAATGAAAGGATTTGAGAATCACGCCCCTTTAGGCACGCGTTTCCGGTCCTCCTCTACTGCAAACCGTGTGGGGCTTCAGGAAGCTGGGCTGTGGAAGTCAATCCCTGGATCGCTTGCAGTGATGTCTGGACTCCTCTCCCGGGGGATGCTGGGAGCAGTATGCAGATGAGCCTTCCAGTCCTTTTCTACTGCAAACCGTGCAGGGCCTCTGGAAGCTGGGCTGTAGAAGTCAATCCCTGGATCGCTTGCGGTGACGTTTGGATTCCTCTCCCGGGGGATGCTGGGAGCAGTATGCAGATGAGCCTTCCGGTCCTCCTCTACTGCAAACCGTGCGGGGCCTTTGGAAGCTGGGCTGTGGAAGTCAATCCCTGGATCTCTTATGGTGACGTCTGGACTCCTCTCCCGGGGGATGCTGGGAGCAGTATGCAGATGAGCCTTCCGATCCTCCTCTATATCTATATCGCTCCATGGGAGACCACACCTTGAATATTGTGTACAATTCTGGTCGCCGCATCTCAAAAAAAGATATAGTTGCTATAGAGAAGGTACAGACAAGGGCAACCAAAATGATAAAGGGGATGGAGCAGCTTCCCTATGAGGAAAGGCTGAAGAGGTTAGGGCTGTTCAACTTGGAGAAGAGACGGCTGAAGGGGGATATGATAGAGGTCTTTAAGATCATGAGAGGTCTTGAACGAGTAGATGTGACTCGGTTATTTTCACTTTCGAATAATAGAAGGACTAGGGGGCATTCCATGAAGTTAGCAAGTAGCACATTTAAGACTAATTGGAGAAAATTCTTTTTCACTCAACGCACAATAAAGCTTTGGAATTTGTTACCAGAGGATGTGGTTAGTGCAGTTAGTGTAGCTGGGTTCAAAAAAGGTTTGGATAAGTTCTTGGAGGAGAAGACCATTAATGGCTATTAATCAATTTTACTTAGGGAATAGCCACTGCTATTAATTGCATCAGTAGCATGGGATATTCTTAGTGTTTGGGTAATTGCCATGTTCTTATGGCCTGGTTTTGGCCTCTGTTGGAAACAGGATGCTGGGCTTGATGGACCCTTGGTCTGACCCAGCATGGCAATTTCTTATGTTCTTATGTTCTCTCACAGTCAGAAGCCATCCAAAAACATGCTCCATCTCTCTCGCACACACATATTGACATACAGAAGCACCCTCCCTGTCTCACATACACATTACACTCTTACAGAAGCACCTTGCTTTCAGACTTGCCTCATTTTTCACTTTTACTAAAAGTGAAAGTGATGCTCACAACCGTTAAATAAGAAAACCATATTCCTATCAGAAGGCGAAATGACACCCTTCCTTCAGGTTCTGTCCTCCCAAGGGACAGCCACCCACACTGTACAGCTTCTCTTGTTTTACGCTTTCAGGCAATAAAGCAAGTGTCTTTCTTCAAACTATCAGTCGTATGATTATTCATGTGGGAGATATGGAACAGAAAGACATCCTTAGTCAGCTTCCCTTTTAAATGGGAAGATTCCAGTCTTAGTCATTTAAAAATATATACATTTTCTAAAGGCTTAAAAAAAAAAAAAAAGCAAAACCGTTGCAGATTGGAACTTTCTAGTCTTTATGCTTAAATTATGTTTAAAAAAAACCCAAACAAACCCCACCTGGCATCAGTATCTTAAATTTGTGATTTTGCTGAGATGAACATTTTAAATACTTTAATTTTTTTTTACTTTAGTATTTGTCTCTACCCACTTTGTTACATTTTATTTTCCAGAAGAGGGTGCTTAAAATTCAGTAATTTCATCTTTCATTCAACTTTTCAACAAAACCAGCGCAAAAGTTGAGGTATATGTATTATGACATTTTATTTTTTTAAACTGGCAGACTCCTTTCTCACATACACATCACATACACACAGAAGCACCATTCCTTTGTCACATATACATCACATCACATACACACACAAACACACACATAGAAAGAAGAGCGGCGCAGCCGGTCTAACTGATCACGTGGCTGAAGAAAGGAAGATCGGTGCAGACGGAGACCAGGCACCGAGATTTAAAAGGCACCGCGGCAGGCAGCCAGCCCCCGCCTTGCCCTACCTCCTCCCCAGTGCCCCCCTCCCGACGCCCCTCTGGTGGTCCAGCGGAAGGCCCGGGAGCGATCTGCTGCTCCCAGGGCCTCGGCTGCCACTAAGCAAAATGGCGCCGGTGGCCTTCAGCCCCTACCATGTGACAGGGGCTACCGGTGCCATTGGTTGACCCCTGTCACATTGTAGGGGCTAAAGGTCACCGGCGCCATTTTGCTTAGTGGCAGCCGAGGCCCCGGGAGCGGCAGATCGCTTCCAGGCCCTCCGCTGAACCACGAGGGGGAGCGTCGGGAGGGTGGCACTGGGGGGGGAGGCAGGACAAGTCAGGGGCTGGCAGAATTTTGAAAGGGTACTTTTTACCCTTTCAAAATTCTGCTGCCTGCCGCGGCGCCCCCTAAGTCTCGGCGCCCTAGGTACAGGCCTAGCTCGCCTAGTGGTTCCTCCGTCCCTGGATGTAGAGCAGTGGAATCTCCTCTACTTCTGGCCTTCCCAGGAAAAATGGACACACCAAAAGTCCTCTGACCCAGGCCAAGTACCAGGGATTCCACAGAAAAACTTTAAAAACAAATAAAAAAATTCCTTACACAACCCTGGGACATTCTTACTAGACAGGCTGTGTTCCAGCAAGGAAACTAACCCCTTCCTATTCAATGCAGGGTACAGGCCATGAGGCCTGATACACCAATATAAAAAGAAAATCAACTCATGGAAAATACAATTCATGCTGCTTTGATTGCTGACTAAAAATGCCTCAGGCTGCTTTTATACCAGTAGGGTGCTAGCCATTCTAGCAATCTCTGTGGAGGAGCTGTTCTGAGAATGGTGTACCCCCTTTCTCTACTACCTATCTCCTACTCCTAGCTCAAAAATGATTTAGCAACTAAGGCTATGTAGTGTGGAATCCAAGGAATCCCCACAAGTAGCTGTACATCATCTGCATAAATAGAGAATTGTATGTCCATAGATTGAATTAGCTGAGCTAGTGGCTTGAGGTAGATATTAAACAAAATAGGCAATAGTATAGATCCTTGTGGTACCTAATCCTCAGATCAAGGCCCAAACTGTAATGATTGTTGGCTATTTGATGGAAAGGATCTGAACATGGCAAATACTATGCCACTTATGCATGCTTCTGCCAACCATGATAACATAATATTGTGGTCAACAGTGTCAAATGCTGAAATCTAGCAACACTAGCACAAAGATGAAGCCCCTGTCATAGTTTCTATGTAGATTGACTAGCAGGGAGATGAGAACTGTCACTGCTTTGTAATCAGGCCTGAACCCTGATTGACAGGAATGCAAACAGTTAACATAGAGAATTAATAAGTGTGCTCCACTGACAGTCCCTTGCCCCCCAATAATACGCAGAGACATTATATGGCAGTTTATTATATGTATATATTTAATTATTTAATTATTTATTTATTTATTTAAAACTTTTCTATACCGTCGTTTAGTAGTGCATCATCACAACGGTTTACAGTTAGGCACAAATATGTGGTTTCTCAATTATCCATAGGGTGCCATTATTATACGGTTACATAGTTCAATAATATACTCTAAATGGGGAATGGGTGTGGTTACCATATAAATGGGGAATGGGTGTGGTGTGGTTTGGAATGGGTGTGGTTACTATATAAACTGAGCCCTTACAACCAACAAATTTAACCTTAACGTAATTGGCCCCTCCCATTTTCACTTTCTCCCTCCCCTTTGTCCTCCACCACCTTGTACCCCCAGTGCTGAAGATCAGCCCCTCCCCCTCCCCCTGCCTACTCCGCCTCAAACCAGCAAGAGCAAGCTGTAACTGGGAACTTTAGCTCCGCTGTTCGGCCGCAGTTTATTATATGTGTATATATATATATATATATATATATATATATAACTCGAGCCCTTACAACCAACAAATTTAACCTTAATGTAATTTGGCCCTCCCATTTTCACTTTTCCCCCTCCCCTTTGTCCACCACCACCTTGTACCCCCAGTGCTGAAGATAAGTCCAAAACTTTCCTCCGTAACTAGAACAAAACAAGGGCGGGCGGGCGGGACAAAGTTGAGCGCACCTTCTCGTTGCCCTGCCTGGAAAATGTGGCTGGCACCTTCACCCATGTCACTGCCTTCCCCTCCAATCCTAACCCTGTATTTGAATTTGACCTCTTAATCGTCAATCCTAGACCCCCTGCTCCTGACAGCCCTCCCCTTTCTTTCCCGCCTATACTCGTCCCCCTCCCCCCACACCTGCCTGCTGTCCTACCAGTGTTGCTTCATTAATCTAATGTTATATTCGCGGCGCTGGGCTAGCCAGCACCGCTGCTATTTAATATAGAGAATTAAAAGTGTGTTCCACTGACAGTCCCTTGGCCCCCAATAATACGCAGAGACATTATATCATATAAAATTCGGCCGCAGTTTATTATATGTATATATATAAACCGAGCCCTTACAACCAACAAATTTAACCTTAACGTAATTTGCCCCTCCCATTTTCACTTTTCCCCCTCCCCTTTGTCCTCCACCACCTTTGACCCCCAGTGCTGAAGATCAGCCCCTCCCCCTGCCTACTCCGCCTCAAACCAGCGAGAGCAAGTTCTAACTGGGAACTTTAGCTCCGCCGTTCGCTGGCCCTCCCGTGTAGCAGCCCCCCCAGCTACACGAGGCACTCCTCCCCCCCCCTCCAATCATCAACTTCACAGCATTCCAATGTAACATGGGCTCGGGTTAACCGCCACTAACAAGCCGACCTATGTCGTCTTGTTCCTCCACTGCGGGCTTCTGCCACTTCAGTATTTCGGTTTCCAACCCTTCTTGCAGGGAGTTATTAAATAAGTCCATCCTGACTTCGGAGAGATGGACCCCATCCCCTCTGAACAACCCCACCTTCCCTGCCCACGACCACTGATGCCTGACCCAGAATCCCCCTTCCTACCCCATCCACCTTCCCAGCTGCCTGTTCAATTTCTTGACCCCAGACTGCCAAATTGCTTCCTCCTTGTTTTTGAGACGGACTATAACGTCCGACCACCCCAGCCTTACTTGCGGCCATCTTTTGTTTATTATTCACAGAGGAAGAGGATGGAGAAGCACCACAACAACTGCCGGAAATAAGAATTGAAGACTGAAAGCAAATTTCAGAAGAGGAAGTTTGCATGAAGTTAGCAAATCTGAAAATGGATAAACCATGGAGCCAGATGACCTAGAGCAGCGGTTCTCAACCGGTGTGTCGCGACACACCAGTGTGTCGCCAAGCACCGGTTGGTGTGTCGCGTGCTCCTGGTCTCTCCCGCTGCTCTTCCTTCCCTGCTGCCGTTGCCGCCGGGCTATCAGCACGTTCAAGCCCAGTGGGAACGACAGCAGTGCTAAAAGAAGCTGTGGCACCCGTGGCTGGCCTTTTCTTCTTCCCGCGCCTGCCGCCCCCCCCCCCCCCCCGGTGACCCGGAACAGGAAGTGATATGCGGTGCGCGGGAAGGAGAAAGAGCCGTGCCGCATGATAAAGTAGCAGCGGCGGCAGCAGCAGCGGCCCCCGAGCAATAGAAGCAGCCGGTAATCGGGAAAGGAGACAGCAGCATGAGCCTCCCGCGGCCGATGGGATTCTTCTTTCTTGGCCTGCGGGGGCTGGAGGAGGGAGGCTGCTGCAGCTACGATTTGTACTCGGGGGGTGGGGGGGAGAGGAAGTGAGTGAGAGAAAGAGAGAGAAGCAGCCAGGTCAGCATGTGAGAGAATGTGTGTGTGATTGAGAGAAACTGGTCAGAGAGATGATGTATGTGTATATGTGAGAGACAATGAAAGTGACTGCTCAAGGAGATGACTGATGTGTATGTGAGAGTGTGAGACAGTCAGGGATGTGACTTGTGTGTGTGTGTGAAAGAGAGAAAAAGCATGGAAGTGAGAAATCTGGGTATGTGAGAAAGCATGGGAGTAAGAAGCCTGGTGTTGTGGGGGTGTATGTGAAAGAAAGCATGGGAGTGAGAAGCCTGATTATGTGAGAGAGAGCATGGGAGTTGGAAGCCTGTGTGTGTGTGCATGTATGAGAGAGAGATTAGTTGGTAAGGTGACTGGTGTGTATGTGAATGTGAGAGAGAGAGAATGTGATTCAGGGAATGAGAAACCTGTGCACGTGGAGAGCGAGCATGGAAATGAGAGAGAGACTGGTGTGTGTGTGTGTGTGTGTGTGTGTGTGTGTGTGTAACAGAGAGAAAGTGATTATGGGAATGAGAAGCCTGTGCATGTGAAGAGAGTGAGCATGGGAGTGAGAACCTGGATGTGTGTGAGACACAGCATGGGAGGAAGAAGCCTGTATATGTAAGACAGAACATGGAAGTGGGATGTCTGTGTGTGTGTGTGTGTGTGTATGCATGAGAGAGATAAGGTGACTGGTGTGTGTGTGTGTGTGGTGTGAGAGAGAGAAGAGAGAGAAAAAGTGATTATGGGAATGAGAAGCCTGTGCACGTGAAGAGTGAGCATGGGAGTGAGAAACCTGGGTGTGTGTGAGACACAGCATGGGAGTGAGAAGCCTGTATATCTGAAAGAGAACATGGGAGTGGGAAGCCTGTGTGTGTGTGTATGCATGAGAGAGATCAGGTGACTGGTGTGTGTGTTTGTGTATGTGTGTGAGAGAAAGAAAGTGATTATGGGAATGAGAAGCCTGTGCATGTGGAGAGAACAAGCATGGGAGTGAGAGACTGGTGAATGTGTGTGAGAAAGAGAAAGTGATTATGAGAGTGAGAAGCCCATATATGTAAGTGGAACATGGGAATGGGAAGCCTGTGTGTGTTTATGGCATGAGAGAAACTGTTCAGGAAGGTGACTGGTGTGTTTGTCAAAGACTTTGGGAGATGATTGGTGTGTGAGAGACAGAGACTGGTCATGGGGGCATGACTGATATGGTGTGTGTGTGAGACATGGGCCCTAAGGAAGAGGACCATGAGTATAGAGCTTAGCCACTACTGCTGCTTCTGGTGTGTGCTACAGCCTGCATGGAAGAGGAGTAGGAGAGCTGCTGGAGGGGGCAAGTAAAGGTGGCTTTTTAAGTTTATTTTTCTTGATTGACTGCCATTTTAATTATTTAATATTATGTGATGTGTCTGCCTCTTTTGAAATATTTATTGGTGTTTGGAGAATTTTTAATAGTTTTTATGAGTTTTAATTGTTGGATGTTATTCTGTTCATAGTTGTTTGTGAAACATTTATTCTGCTTATTAGTATAGTTTTACAATTATTTCTGTGTGGGGATCTATAGCTGCTTGCTAGATCTGTTTTCCTAATAGGAGGTGTATTGGTTTTTAGGGCCAGATTTAATATTTGTAATGTTGCCTTTTCATAGATAGGGTTGCTCCTGTTTGAATGTATTCCATAATACAGGTGTAACCTGTGTGCAGATAGTTTATGTGCATTACTACTACTCCTGCCTAATTCGTAGGAGTTCAGAGGCCTTGGGAGCCATGCAACCGGGCTCATCAAATATTTAAATTAATTCTTGCAGTAAGTGTGCCAGATCCCCCAAGAGAGAATCATCCCTTTCCCAAAGGGGTGAGGCCCAAGCTGATCCTGCTGCTATTGAAGCTGGTGTGCTAACCCAGTGATAGCAGAGGCTGGCGTTGACTCCGCAAACTGAAGGGTGGCAGGTGTGTGAGCCTTTTGTGCAGCAGCGTACTTGATAATTCCTCAAAGGCAAATCCATGAGGCCTATGCCAGCAGCTGGCAAACACACCCTGTAGTGGGACAGTCTAGTTTCACCTTTACTAGTCACCTCCCCTACAGGTTGAGCCCTTAGTTTCTGGCAGCTGGCAAGACTTAGGCAGGTCTCTAAAGTGATGAATATAACTAAAGTCCAAAGGCACACCGGAGTCAGGGCAAGCCAAGGTCAGGGGAGGCAGCTAGCATGAGAGTTCAGGTCCAGGCATGAAGTCAAGCCCAGAAAGCAGGCAATCATGCAGGCCAATAGAGAACGGTGAGCTCAGCCGAGCACACCGTTTAGCCCCCATTTGGCCGCGTGTTTTAGATGCGCTATTATTACCCCTTATATTGTAAGGGGTAATAGGGCGTGGAAAAAGCACGGCCAGCTACCCCAAACTAATAGCGCTCATCACATGCAAATGCATTTTGATGAGTCTATTAGTTATTACCCTGGAATACTGAAAGTAAAATGTGCGGCTAAGCTACACATTTTACTCTAAAAAATTAATAACCATAGAAAGCACCAGGAAAGTGTACAGAAAAGTAGAAAAAACTGCTTTTTCTGTACACCTCCAACTTAATATCATAGCGATATTAAGTCAGAGACACTAAAAATTTAAAAAAATGTAAAAAATCTGCCCACCTGCAGGTTCGAAAATGGACGCTCAATTTTGCTGGCATCCATTTTCCGAACCCATGGCTGTCAACGGGTTTCGAAAACTGATGCTGGTAAAATTAAGCATCGGTTGTCGGACCCACTGACAGCCGCCGCTTCAGCTAATAAGGAGGCGTTAGGGACGCGCTAGTGTCCCTAGTGCCTCCTTATTCGCGTGGGCCCTAATTTATATACAAAATCGTGCACCCAGGAAAGGTGCCTGGGCGTGCGTCAGGAGAGCGGGCACTTGCCTCGGAGCACCGGCTCTCCCGCACATTTTATTGCATCGGCCTGATGGTCAGGGCCAAACAAGAGGTCAAGATCCGAAGAGGCAAGCCAAGGGTGGATAAAGACACAATGATGCCACTAGACAAGGCAAGACTGGATGATGAGATGGGCTAGACAAGCCTTGCCAAAGCTGGACGAGGCAATGCTGAAAGACAAGGCAAAGGAACCAAGAATGCAGATAGGAACCAACACACCAGGAGCAACACGCACTGCTTCAGAAGTGGAAGACCTGTTGCTGAGGTGAGGAACTACTGATGGGCCTTAGCTTATATAGGCCAGGAGGTAGACATCATCCGGAGGTACTAAGCTTAGAGTTTCCCGCAACGGTGCACACATGTATGTGCATGCTATGGGAAAGCAATGGCCTGGCTGGGATACCAGCTTCAGTGATAGTTGGTGGTGTTCGGCGATGGCAGGATGCCGCCGCAACAGGAGGCCTCTAGCAGCATCGGGCAGTGGCAGGGGTGAGAGTGGCGGCTCAAGGGACTGTCCCATGAACCACTAAACATAACACCATAACTTCCTCACAGTATACTCTTTTTAGAGATGCTACCACCCTGCGGCTTTTCCTGTATTGGTATTTGCTTGATAGCGTGACGACGTCTGTAGTCCTGTAGATAAAACAGTTTTATCAGTGATTCAATTAATATTCCCATCCCTGATGTCAAACTAACCAACCTATAGTTTGCAGCCCCCTCTTTTATTCAACATTGGTGAAAGGGGACAACCTCAGCCTGCTCAAAGATTAGACAGTGAGGCAGCCAGAACTTCCCTGAGCTTTCTTAATACTCTAGGTCAGTGGTTCTCAACCTTTTTTCTGTCGGGACACACCTGACAGATGGTTCTCACATGCGTGACACACTGACCCATGATCATCACAGGGCTAGATGTAAAAGTACAGTTTGCATCCACGGGAACCCCCCTGACCCACAATGGATTTAAAGCAGAATTATGACATTCCCCATACAACTCACCCTACAAAAAAGATATTCTGGTTCTGGTGTCATCTCAGTAACAGCAACTCAAACTCCTTCTACTTCCAGGCTCAATAGCCCTACTTATGAAAAGACAGCAGTTTACCACCAATGCATGTCCTCTTGAGAAAACACAACAAATAAGACTGATAAAACGCTTACATGCTAGTAAAATATCTCATCTCGGTAACAGACACAGAACTGACCTAACATACTCCCAGGATCTGAGAGTATCTGAGAGTATCTGAGAGTATCTGAGAGTATCTGAGAGCACTCTCTCTGGCCTCTGAACTTTAGTGGGGCAGTGACAGTCTCATTGCAGTTTTCTGACAAGGATACTTGGAGTGCATTAAAGATGATATTGCGATGTGGACCCTTGGGCCGAGGCATGGTTGACGTTACCAGCAGAAGGAGATCTCCTCCACGGGTCTCTGTCATCAGCAGGCGCAGCAGAATGGTGCAGAGACCCAACTGGACCTTCACCACTACCAACCCTCGTGTCCTGCAGGTTGAGCCCTTAGGTACTAGGGCTCAACGCAGCCAGATGGACTTAGGCGCGGTCTCTGAGCGATGAATCCAGGAAGATGACAGGCGAAAGCAGAATCAGATGGGCTGAGGTCAGGGGCAGGCAGCAGACAGACGAAATCCAGGAAACAGTCCGAAGGTTGGGGCAGGCAGCAGTCAGACGAAATTTGAAGAATGTACTAGGGTCAAAACCAGAAGAACCAACCAAGGAACAGCAGAGCGGGTCCAGACAGGAGCACGGGGCCAGGAGCAGGGATAAGGAAGGCAGGAGCAGAAGCAGGAACACGGAGAAGCAGGAAGACGGAGAAGCAATTAGCTGACTCAGAGAGTGCACCCTGTTGCTGAGGCAAAGTTTGGGAAGCAGGGGCTGCCTTAAATATGGCTTCCTGCTGACGTAGACATCCGGAGCTGCGGGAAGCTTTTCCGCTGTGGCCCCTTTAAATACCACGGCAACCTGCGTGCGCCTAAGGGGAGCTGAAGCAGGCAGTGAGGCAGCAGTCTCGCCTCCCCACCACGCAGGAGGGAAGTGACGGTGGCGGCTCCAGAATGCCATGAGGATGGATGGTCCAAAGAAACAAACCGGAAACCGATCCAATATTGCAAGTCGTGACCAAAAGTAGAAGATCGGTAGAACACCAAGGATTTTTTAGTAGAACAAAACGTCATAAACAGACTGATTCAGGCCGAGTTTCGCTCATACATGAGCTGCTTCAGGGGCTATTGTAAATAGACAGATAAAAATCACACATATAAACATTAAAATGCACAGGCACAATTAAATCAAATAATAAAAGTTAATAGACATAAATAAAAACATGAATATAAGCCAAAAAAAATGATACACGCATAAATTGTGACATACAGAAAATGGAAAAATAACAATGTAGCAGGGTTTACCTATGATGGTATTGTAGTTAAATAGATTGATTCCTTATAACGATCTTATGCAATGACTTCAGAGTAAAAGGAACTCGATCATATACCTTAATATAGTTGTAAAAAGAAAAAACTCAGGTGTCAACATTCAGACCAACCAATAGTGTATTTATATTTGAAGGGTATAAATATCTTAAAAACAAACACTAGAAGCCCACATTAAAAAGTGTAAATATCTAAAAAATATACATTAAAAGCCCTCATTCAAAAAATATATCTATATGATTGAGCTGGTTCCATAAAAATTAAAATTAGGGATGCGGCTAATCATAGAATGTGATCTAAACATGAAGTAATTCTAACCAAAGTAAAACTGGGTACTCATGATTTCTACATGTTGTCATGCTCTTAATGTAGAAGCACTATTATCCACATAATGCCAGTGGTATTCTAAATGGAGAGCTCCTTAGAACTGTCAATTAAAACTCCATTCACTTCCAATGTGAGATACTAGAAGAAAAAAGTCACAAGTGTATTAAAAATAGGAAACAATATCAAACCCGGTTAGAAAGTATGCTATAAGACATACTTATGCACTACACTAAGCTAGACTATTTAAAATTATTAATAAATATAAAGGAGGACAAGACCTAACACTTTAGTTAAAAGCCAGGATGTAGAACAGAGTTTCATAAAGCCTAAGGATTACCAATAACAAACTCCATTTCAAAATGGTGCACTGCTGAAGTTATAGTACTTGGATCATACAATCTATAGAAAGGCTTACACATCCAAAGCTCCTCACATATCATATCCATAAAAATAAATAACTGAAATACTGAAACACAAAAAAGGCTAAGTGTGAGAATATATCTAACTAACCTCCAATGAATAAGTTGAATCTGAAACCTCACATTAGCAATTTTGAAGAGAAACGTTATACTAGTCCGAACACAGATTGTAGTGCTAAACGTATACGTAGTGACAATGAAGATAATTTTGATCCTTCTGCATCACTATTTAGAACAAATCCCATCCACTCAGTCTCAGGTAAACCAGACGATCAGGATTTTCAGTTAGAGAAAATATGGAGGAAGGATTCCGCAAAAGAGAATTACGAGAAAAAATGGGACCAGACTGCCAGAGGCAGAGGAAGAGGATGGGGGAGAGGGAGAGGCAGAGGGTTTTACCATCCATATTAGTTACCAATGACCACAATGACGACAGTTTCCAAAAGAGTACTGAATGATGATGAACTGTCTATCTTGAATAAAGGCTTGTCATTTGTCCCCAACCCTGCATATAATTGTTTTAAAACACATGTAGAGCTGTTCAAGTTCATTAGAAAGTTGAAAAATTATAGACATTTTTTCTAACAATTAACAGGATACACAAGATTTTTCTATTGTTAGACCAAGTAGCAAATGGGTTCCCACTGGACCTATTAATCCTATTATTCATACCTACGAAAAACTCGTACTTAAGGATAAAGAAAAGAGAGAGAACAAAATCAGGTATAAGAATAATCTCACGGCATCTGAAAAATTGACGATTAAAGGACTTAGCAGTGATAAGGACATTATCATTAAACCTGCAGACAAAGGAGGAGCAGTAGTGGTTCTTGATAGGCATAAGTACATCCAAGAGATTGAAAGACAACTTTCAGATCAAAAATTTTATAGTAAATCTGCAATTGATCCACCACTAAATATTAAGAAAGAAATTGACAATCTTCTGTCGATAGTCCAGTTTCTTAACTAAAAAAGAGATTAATTTCCTTACAGTTGACCATCCAGTAATGCCCACCATCTATATCCTACCTTACATAAATCCTTAACGGATCCTCCAGGTAGACCCATAATATCCATGAACAGCTCTCTGTTAGTGTTACGAATCCCGGCCGCGGGACTCCACGACCAGGCTTTCACCTCTCTTCCTGCCAGCTCCAGAAGGCTTGCAGCATCCCCCCGCTCCTCGCTGGGCCACGGCATGGCCTCTCCATGGTGGCGTCTCCACGAGGGAGACACCGCCGAGCTCCAGCTCCAAACCGCCCACTAGCTACGCGCGTGCGCAGGACGACGGAATTTAAAGGGCCCGCAGCAGGAAACTTTAGCCTGGCCCAGATGCCAGCAAGTATATAACTCAGCCTCAGTCTTCAATTCCTTGCCTTGCGATGAGGTTCACTCCTTGGAGTATCGAGTTGCTGTTCCTGATCCTGCTGTTCCTGATCCTGCTCCAGCTGCTGATTCTGCCTCGGCTTGACTACCTGGTTCCTGATTCTGGTTTGGCTTCTGGTATTCCGTGTCTGCTGCCTGTCCTGATCCTTGGCTAGTTCCTCGTCTCTGCTGTTCTGCTGCCTGCCCTGACTCCTGGTCCAGTTCCACGTTTTGCTCCATTGCTGCCCACCTCAACCTCTGGACTTCCTGC
This sequence comes from Rhinatrema bivittatum, assembly GCF_901001135.1. Taxonomy (NCBI): domain Eukaryota; kingdom Metazoa; phylum Chordata; class Amphibia; order Gymnophiona; family Rhinatrematidae; genus Rhinatrema; species Rhinatrema bivittatum. The sequence continues at coordinate 400,058,226 of NC_042615.1, read as the reverse complement.
TGGATACCCGGCTCCAATCCACCTCCCGGCTATGACATCTGCTGAGGGCCTCCCCTCAGTGTCCTCTCATCATCTTCTAGCCAGCTCAAGGGTCCACTACCATAACAGTTAGAACCACTTTCTAAATTTATTGATCTCATCTTAAAGCCATCGGTCCCATTAATCCCATATATACGAGACTCCATGCATATAATCACCATGTTACAGAATTTACCAAAACTGAGTGATGACATCATTTTGGTTACATTTGATTTTGAGTCATTATACACCAACATATCGCAAGAAGGTACTCTAAAGAAAAACAGAAAAATGCATACATGTATTCGTACACAATATATTATCGATTTAGCCACAATAGCTTTACGGAGGAACTTCTTTGCCTTTAACAAACAATTTTTTATTCAGACTAAAGGTGTCGCTAATTTATATATGGCCAAATTTGAGGAGTTATATCTTAGCAGTCACAAATTTGAAACATGCGTAGTTATTTGTAAAAGATACATAGATGATGTCTTCATGATTTGGGCTGGTGAAGAAGATCAACTGCTTTCATTCAGAGATTGGCTAAACAATCTTGACAGCAATTTGAAGTTTAATATGGCATACGATCGGTGCAAGATTCCTTTTCTAGAAATACTCATTACTCACACTCAAGAAGGGTTCAAAACTGATATCTATAGAAAGCCCACAGATACATATAAATTGTTAAAATATGACAGCTGCCATAGTAGACCATTGGTACGTAATTTACCATATACATAGTTTTTAAGATTAAAAAGGCTTTGCACAGAAGAAAATACTTTTCAGCAGAGGTCTGCTGAAATGAAAGCACGTTTCATTGCTCGAGGTTACCCAGAAACTTGCATTGACATTGGTTTTCCCCGTGCATCTGACAGTGATAGGTCCACACTCTTGGTTCCCAAGACTAAACCTAAGAATAGTAAAATTGTTTGCCTGATAATATACACTAGTTTGACAAATGACATTAGTAAAATATTGAAGAAACACTGGCATGTTCTGCAGGTTTTACCTGTGTTCAAAGATAGAAATGTGATGATCGCCAATAAGTGTGATAAAAATTTAAAGGATTTTCTTTCACCATCAACCCTGCCCATACAATGACCCAAAGATATTAGGCCGGTTGAGCATAGACCCTATGGACAGTGCAGCGTATGCAATGTAAATATGAAGGTCAAAAGTATAAAAATCAGTGGCAGTGATAAAGAATTTCATTTGGATAGTTTTACTAACATATGTTGCCGTATGTCCATCTAAAAAGATGTATGTGGGCAAGACTGTGAGATCGCTTCATAAAAGGATAATTGAACACAGAAGTGCAGCAATAGGATAGAAGATAGATGGAAAACCATTAGTCGCTCACAGTATTGAGGTTGGACACTGTTTTGAGGATTATAGATTCTGTGTCATCAAAAAACTTAAAGCTAGTTGGAGAGGGGGTAACTTTGATAATAACCTTTTACACCTCGAACAGAAATTTATTTTTTATTTGAATACTTTAATACCAAATGGTCTCAATCATGAAATAGATTTTACTGTCTTTTTATGACTTTTTTGATATGATTTTATACCTGCTGAGATGGTTTTTCTTATTTGGTATTTTTTTGTGGCTTTCTATGGTAATTTTAATTTTGTTTCTGTAATTTCAATTGGATATCATAGGTTGAGTTATGTATCTTTTTTATATCATGTACCTTTTATTTTTTCATTTTATAAGTTTAATGTACCTTTTATTATTTTTACTATATGTTTCTCTGTTTATATCAGGTGTCCACATTTTACCTCCTTAGCTATTTATATGTGACCGTTTTTATGTTTAAACGATTTTATTGGATTTATACCATATAAATACAACACTAAGGAGGGGTTGATTCTGGTCCCTCCTCAGATCATCAATACAAGAGTACAACAAACTGAAATACTTCTCCCTGTCCCCCCTCCCTTCCACAAACCCACACAGAGTATGTATTATGATTCCACCCAAAGAACATCCAGCTTAGGAAAGTTAATCATTAACTACAAGGCTACGTGCCCGATGTGGTAAAGATTGGAGATAGTTCTGCCACACCTTCAAAAAACGCTGTCTACTGCAGGGCAATATCTGAGAAGCCAAGGTCTCCATGGTCATCATTCCATGAAAAAAATTCCTCCAGACCCAAAATGATGGGTTGTCAGGAGACCTCCAGACTGAGAGAATCACTCTCTTCCCCACCAGACTTGCTTTATGTAAGAGCATATGTGAACCAGGATCTCTGATGCGAATCGGCGATATACACCCAAATAACAACCACAATGGGGTAAGGGGAATTGCAACATCCAGCAATTCCGCCATATAACCGGCTACTTTGCGCCAAAAATGCTGTATGACAGGACATGTCCAAAAAACATGGGATAAACTCCCCCTATGGTTTCCGCAACGGGGGCAATTAGAGGAGGACGCTATAGTTAATTGAAAAGCAACTTGTGGCGACACATAAGCCCTACTTAAAAATTTATATTGTAACTCTCTATAGTACATATTATTTGAGATCCTGGATACACTTCGAAAGCAAGCCTGTAAAATAGCCTGGGTGAGAACAAAGTCCCCATCCTTATTCCAACGTGTTTCCATAGTTATGCACAAATCCATCTCCATACTTTTTTGTAATTGTTATAATACTGAGAGAGAGACGGGGTCTGTGTCTTCGCAAAACCAAATATAGCATCTAAAGCGTGGCACACTGAGGGATCCCTGAAAGTTGTAGGAATTGCCCGTAAGTAATGTGTGATTTGAGTAAATGGAAAAGCATGCGTGATTCCAAACCCGTAATTAGCTTGGAAATCCTTAAAGGAAATGATGTCCCCTGTACTTGTCCACAAATGGCCCAAGTGTGTAATACCTCTATCTTCCCATTTCCTAAAAGGTAAAGATTGAGAACCTGGGGTAAAATCTAGATTCCCCACTACTGGGAGGAAATAAGCACATTGAGCAGGTAATCTTAATTGCTTCATCAGTCGTCGCCAAGTCTGTCAGAGTGGGAGCACCAACACGGTCTTTGTCAGGAAAGAAGGAAGAGACGCCGCCGAGGATTGAACAACATAGGCCGGCGCTCAGGAGCCGTCAAAGCAGCATCTGCATATAACGGGGCATAAGCAGAGGTAGCCATGAGCCAGTCTTGAACCAACCTTAAATTACAGGCCATATTGTAAGCAGCCAAGTCAGGCACTCCCAACCCCCCCTTTCCCCACCTCAACCTCAACCAGGATAATGGGATATGTGCCTTCCCCCCTCTCCAGAGGAACTTCCGAAGTGCGCTATCTAACCGCTGAATGTCCGTCTTCTTTAGTACAAGCGGGAGATTTTGAAGAAGACAAAGCCAGCGTGGCAGAATAGTCATTTTAAACAAGTTAACCCGACCCACCAAGGAAAGAGGCAATTTACTCCAGGTGGCCAACCTATCTATGGTACTCCGTAACTTCTGGGATATATTAGCATGATAGACACGCTCAGGATCAGCTGGTAGATTTACTCCCAAGTAGGATAAAGAATCTCCAGCTCATTGCAAAGGGAAAGATCCTGGCCAGTGAGCTGTAAGAGTGGTTGGATAAGCTAGAACCGAGGATTTAGACTCATTCAAACGTAAGCCTGAGAACCGTCCGAATTCCTCTATTGAAGTCAATAAAGAGGGCAGGGATTTCAAGGGATCAGTAATAAAAACCAGCAAATCATCAGCAAAGGCCACTCCTTTAAAAATACGGGAACCAAACTGCACCCCTCTAATAATACGATTATGATGAATAGCTAACAGGAGCGGTTCCAATTGCAATATGAATAATAAAGGGGATAGCGGGCAACCTTGCCTAGTACCTCTGGCCACCGTAAAGGGCTGCGATTGTGCGCCATTCACCCATATGATTGCACGCGGATCCCTGTTTAATAACCTCACCACTTGGAGAAAAAAACCATCAAACCCCATTTTCTCCAAAATAAAAAATAAATATCGCCACTCTACTCTATCAAACGCTTTGTCTGCGTCAAAACTGATAACCAAATGAGATTGGTCCAGCTGCCGACAAATAGTCTGAGCAATCAATACCCAACGAATATTAGCCAGAGCATACCTTTGACGAACAAACCCAACTTGATGGACTTCCACCAGGGATGATAGGATAGGAGCCAAGCGCTCTGCCAATATTTTGGCCAATATTTTATGATCTACATTTAACAATGAGATCAGATGGTACGATTCCGGCGCAGAGCGTCCTTCCCTGCTTTAGGTACTAGAGTAATTAATGCTAGATTATCATTGGGAGGAAAGGAACCACCCATAATCAGTTCAGTGTAATTCGCTGCCAATGGTTTTGCTATTTGATCTACCACAGTTTTAAAAAATTCCGCCGTATAACCATCTGGGCCCGGTGTCTTAAATTTAGGCAAACCATTTATCACCTTAACCACCTCCTCTGCCTCTATGGGTTGATTAAGTATCTCCCGTTGGGCCAATGTCAAAGAAGGAAGGGGCAATTTAGAGCAGTAATTATCACTAGTCTCATCTGACCCTCCTTTGGAAGTATATAGAGCCGAATATAATTCCCGAAACCCTTCCAAAATACTTGGTGTATCGCGAGTCACCTTATTAGATGTGATCCTCAGTGCTGGAATAAAACGATTGGACCGAGTAGACCAGATTAGATTTGCCATCATACGCCCTGATTTATTGCTATATTGAAAAAGATGGAACTGATAGTACATGAAATTGTTCTTCGCCCGTTGAAGTAAAAGAGAATTGAGAGCTGATTGTAGGGAATGATACGCTGTCCGTGCCTGCCCATCTCTTTCCATGGCTAATCTAGTCCTTGCTCCGCATAATTGCCCACTTAGCATTAATATACGACAGTCCAAAGCTTTTTTACGATGGGAGACATAAGATATAATATCTCCCCTTAACACTGCCTTAGCCGCAGACCAAAACAAAACCGGCTGAGAAGTGTGAGACTGGTTGAGAGGCGCGTGATCCGCCCATTTTGAGCACAAATAATCTTGGAATTTTGTATCTGTTGCCAAGTAATAAGGATAATGCCAAATGTTCGCCGAGGAGTGTCCACTGGTAAATTTAAGATCTACCCCAACAGGCGCGTGATCAGAAATGACAATGTTATCAATTCGTGCATCTGTTACCAAGGGAAAAGCGTGATTGCTAACCAAAAAATAGTAAATTCGTGAATGAGACGCATGAGCTCGTGACACATGTGTGAAATCCCGCTCCTCTGGATGAAGTAGCCGCCAAGCATCTAACAAATGGAGTGTTTGTTCTAAAAGTTGAGGACCTCTGTCCATGCCCCGCTCCCTCACCTGAGAAGCTGAAGCATCCAAGGCGACATCTCGTATTGTGTTAAAATCACCTTCGATTATCAAAATCTCATTTAGATATGGAATTAAATGCGCATTTAGTCCATGAAAAACTTTTGGGCTATATGTGTTAGGTGCATACACATTGCATAGGACTACAGTCTTACCCCATAACTCCGTGATCAGGATAAGATAACGACCCTGGGGATCCACTATCTCTCTGTTGATTTTAATGGGAAGCTTCTTATGTATCAAAATGGCAACACCAGCGGACCTCAATGTAGCCGATGTGCAGCGCACCTCTCCCACCCAGTCCCGGTGTAACTTAGCATGTTCTACCACTGAGAGATGTGTCTCCTATAAGTAGGCCACCATAGTTGCTTTTTTCTTCAACAGGGAAAGTATTTTAGAGCGCTTTATGGGTGAATTGATCCCACAGACATTCCAAGAAACAAATCTTGTGGAATCACTCAGTGCAGAGCCCAAAGTAAGAATGCAAAAAAGAAAGTACAATAAAGTGTGGCAGGAAGTCCCCCCAGCTAGGGCTCCCCCCAACTTTCCCCAAGTCGGTGGAACATTTTACTGCGACTAATAATGAAAAAGCATAGCATTTGTATATATCTCCCACATCAAGCAATTCAAGTTCCTGTCCCCTCTGTGTGGTCTCCCCCCCTTTCCTCCCCCTCAGACAAGCCCTCCCCCTGCCCTTTCCCCTCCCCCCAAACAAAGTCCCTTCTCCTGTCTCCCTATTTCCCTCCCCAAGGCTCCAAGACTATACTCCTGGCCCTTCCCCCTCACTTCCCTCACCCATGCTTCCATGAAGAAAGCAGATCATGTTTAATGTGTCCATGACCTCGCCCCACCTTCCCCCCAAATATACAACTTTACCCGACTGCAAACATCAAATGATGAGACCCCTCTATAGAAAACCCCCTAACCCGAACCAAACCCCCCTTTCCCCATTTGTCCCACAATTGATCTGCAAGAGACAACAGTATAGAAAAACATCATTACATAACCAGGCCACACTAAAAAAAAAGGCCATGAAAAAAACAAAAACAAACTATGGATCTCTCCCAGGAAGTCTGAAGTGCTGATCCTTAACTGCAAAAGCTCAGTTTTTTAAGCACAGTAATCCAGTGCAGTAACATGACTTGATGTTTCAGGGCTATTGTATATTAGGTCACATTTGGAATCCAGTCCTCAGTAATAAAGAAGGAAGTTCCCAACTCCACAGTCAATGAAGATGTGAATTCTTGAGAAAAATACGTATGAGAATTAAACAGAAATGACAAACCATTGGTCTAAATCCAGGTCCACAGGGTGTACACTTTACCGTCCAACAGAGTTAGTTCAACACTTAGGGGCGGATTTTAAAAGGAGCGCGAATAGCCTACTTTTGTTTGCGCTCCAGGCGCAAACAAAAGTACGCTGGATTTTAGTAGATACGCGCGGAGCCGCGCGTATCCACTAACATCCTGGATCGGCGCGTGCAAGGCTATGGATTTTGTATAGCCGGCGCGCGCCGAGCCGCGCAGCCTACCCCCGTTCCCTCCAAGGCCGCTCCGAAATCGGAGCGGCCTCGGAGGGAACTTTCCTTTGCCCTCCCCTCACCTTCCTCTCCCTTCCCCTACCTAACCCACCCACCCGGCCCTGTCTAAGCCCCTGCTTACCCTTGTCGGGGGATTTACGCCTCCCAGAGGGAGGCGTAAATCCCCGCGCGTCAGCGGGCCTCCTGCGCGCCGGGACGCGACCTGGGGGCGGTCCGGAGGGCGCGGCCACGCCCCCGGGCCGCCTCGGGCCGTAGCCACGCCCCCGGGCCCGCCCCCGGAACGCTCCGACACGCCCCGAAAACGCCGCGCAGTTCGGGCCCGCCCCCGACACGCCCCCCGACACGCCCCCTCCGAAAACCCCGGGACTTACGCGAGTCCCGGGGCTCTGCGCGCGCCGGTAGGCCTATATAAAATAGGCTTACCGGCGCGCAGGGCCCTGCTCGCGTAAATCCGCCCAGTTTTGGGCGGATTTACGCGAGCAGGGCTCTGAAAATCCGCCCCTTAGATAATAAGAGTACGAGTCTCTCCCACTGTCTCCCTGATCTGTCCCAGAAAGGTTGTTTCCCTGAAAGGTTGTATGATATCATCAGAAATCCAATGGGTCAGCACTTGTGTATCCAGAATCCAAATATCCATAATATAAAAGGAATTCCCCACACCCATACCAATAATAATGTGAGTTCTTGGGAAGTTATTTAAAAAAAACAAAACAGCAAAGGCTTATAAATGAGATCTCTATAAGCAGAATGTTTTGTTCTATTGAAGACGTCCAGGTGCCATGGGTCAGTATGTTGTGACTCCTATTCATCTCCCATGCCTAACCAACAATCAGCCCGGGCCAGAGACACAGGTCAGTTAAGGGAGGCATAAAAGAGTAAGAAGATGAGAAAGAGAAAAAAAAAACCAAGTCATGGTTGTAGCGAGTCCAACAAAAATCCGTGCTGTCTCCACCGTGTCAAGGTATGAACCTGATCTTGATGCCAAATCTTCAAGCGTGCTGGGAATAAGAGTGCAAACTTGATACCACGATTATTCAGGGTAGAGCACACTGGTGAGAAACCCCTCCTGACTTCCGATACTGATGCCTGAGAAATCTTGAAAAAATTCTGATGGATGGGATTGATAATGTAACTCCCGCTTCGATCGTCGGATGGCCCTCCAAAGCTCTGCATTATGAGCTGAATTTAATATTCTTGCTATAACTACTCTGGGGCGTCCTGACGATGAGGATCCTCGCCCCTAGTCTGTGTGCCGCTCCACTACCGCTTACCCTGTAGATGAGGCAATGCGGAGCACTTCTGGGAGCCAGGTCTCCAGGAAGGAACACAGAGAGCGTTCTTTCACTGCTTCTGGAAAACCCAGGAATCTTAAATTATCGTGGCGCGCTCTATTTTCCAGCTCTTCAACTTTATCTGCAAAAGCTTGAATATTTTTGTCTCCGGTCGCCATTTTAGCATGTGCTACCTCCACAGCATCCTCCAGCCCTGAAATCCTGGCTTCTTGCTGCCAGTGAAATCTCTCACCTCCCCCAGCTGGGTGGTAATAAGGGACAGCTTCTCCTCCAGAGCCTCCCAAACCGCAACTTTTATCTCAGCGATCGTAAGTGGGGCGAGGGGGGAGGGAGACTCACCATCTGTTGCGGCCACCATTTTGTTTTCAGACGCGGGCATTTTTTCTTTATCTTTTTTAGTGCTCTTCGCTGTCATCGAGGGCCGCGATTTTCCCCGAATCTGTACCACGGACATGCACTCTATCCCCTTCTATGTTTAAAATTGTTAATCTCAATTTTTCCGCAGTCCGATGCAACTCGATTGGAGGGGCGAGTCTGGAGCCAGAAGAAGACACATCCTTCCGGCTACCACATCATGTGATCCTTTCTCTGTGACCGTTTTTTAGGGATGTGAATCGTTTTTTGACGATTTAAAATATCGTCCGATATATTTTAAATCGTCAAAAATCGTTAGAGACGCGATACAATAACAATTCCCCCGATTTATCGTCAAAAAATCGTAAATCGGGGGAAGGGGGAGGGGAAAGGGGAGGGCGGGAAAACCGGCACACTAAAAAAACCCTAAAACCCACCCCGACCCTTTAAAATAAATCCCCCACCCTCCCGAACCCCCCCAAAATGCCTTAAATTACCTGGGGTCCAGAGGAAGGGTCCCGCTGTGATCTTCCACTCTCGGACCTCCGGTGCTTGTAGAAATGGCGCCGGCGCTACCTTTGGTTTTTTCCGTACGGAAAAACGATTCGCCGCTATTTTGCGCAAAATGGCGGCCGGCCGGTAGACAACACGATTCGACTGCAGGAGGTCGTTCCGGACCCCCGCTGGACTTTTGGCAAGTCTTGTGGGGGTCAGGAGGCCCCCCAAAGCTGGCCAAAAGTCCCTGGGGGTCCAGCGGGGTCCAGGAGCGATCTCCTGCCGCTAATCGTTTTTCCGTACGGAAAAACCAAAGGTAGCGCCGGCGCCATTTCTACAAGCCACGGAGGTCCGAGAGTGGAAGATCACAGCGGGACCCTTCCTCTGGACCCCAGGTAATTTAAGGCATTTGGGGGGGTTCGGGAGGGTGGGGGATTTATTTTAAAGGGTCGGGGTGGGTTTTAGGGTTGTTTTAGTGTGCCAGTTTTCCCGCCCTCCCCCCCACTGGACCCCAGGTAATTTAAGGCATTTTTGGGGGGGTTCGGGAGGGTGGGGGATTTATTTTAAAGGGTCGGGGGTGGGTTTTAGGGATGTTTTTAGTGTTGCCGATTTTCGATTTTCACGATTATTTTAAAAACCCAAACGGCGACGATCCGATTCCCTCCCCCCTCCCAGCCGAAATCAATCGTTAAGACGATCGATCACACGATTCACATCTCTACCGTTTTTATTTACTGGATTTTTGTATTTTTTTGAACCCTTTTTCACTCATCTGCCTTCATATACAGCATCTTATTATTATTTTTTATATAGTTCCTTATTTTTATAGAATACAGCACTTTTTCATTGATTTTAGTTTTTATTCTTAAAGGGGTAGATTTTCAAAGGGTTACGTGCGTAACCCCCAAAAACCTACCCCAACCCCCCCCCCCCCCTGCGCGCGTCAAGCCTATCTTGCATAGGCTGCGGGCGCGCGGAATGGCCCTGGGACGCGTGTAAGTCCCAGGGCTTTCCTGGGGCGGGCGTGTCTGGGGGCGTGTCACGGCCTGCGCATCATCGGGGGCGTGTCGGGCATGAGGCGGCCGGCGCATCATCGGGGGCGTTTCGGGGGCAACGGCCGCGGCTTCCGGACCAGCCCTGGACCCTGACCGGGCTGGCAGCCGGCCCGGCAGGCGTAACTTGTGCAACAAGGGTTTAGATAGGGTTGCGGGGGGTGGTTAGGGAGGGGAAGGGAGTGGAAGGTTGCGGGGGGGTGGAAGGAAAGTTCCCTCCGAGGCCCCTCCAATTTCGGAGCGACCTTGGAGGGAACGGAGGCAGGCTGCGCGGCTTGGTGCGCGCAGGCTGCCGATTTTGGGCAGTCTTGCGCACGCCGACCATGGATTTTAACAGATACGTGCCTGGTGTGCGAACAAAAGTGCGCAAGCGCGTAGTTTTATAAAATCTGCCCCTTACTATTTCTAGTTTTTGCCCTGGTTCATTTTGACAGGTTACCTGTCTTAAAACGCCTGAGAAGTATGGCGGTGAGACGCTGAAAGGAAGTGAGTGTTGTGCCATTCCTCAAAGGCCAACTTTGTGGTCAGGAGTTCTTTATCCCCGATGCCATAACTCCTCTCTGCGGGAGTAAACCTCCGTGAGAAATAGGAGCAGGGATGGAAAGCTCCTTTGGGAGAGAGATGGCTTAAAACAGCTCCTACCACGATGGCAGAAGTGTCAACCTGCACAATAAATGGACAATTCGGATCCGGATGTCAGAGACATGGTTCCTGCAAGAAGACCAAGATTTTTACTAAACTGAAGGAAGGCAGAGGTCGCTTCTTTGGGCCACTCCTTAGGGTTAGTGCCCTACTTGGTAAGGGCCGTGAGAGAGGCAACCAGGAGGGAAAAGTTGGGAATGAAATGCCTGAGAAATTAGCAAAACCAAGGAATCACTGTAGAGGTCGGAGTCCGGAAGGTTGGCGCCAGTCTTGGTTGCAGGCCACCTTCTCTGGGTCCTTGTGGAAGTCTAGAGATAATGTATCCAAGAAAGGGGAGAGATTCCTGCTTGAACATACATTTCTCGAAAGGCGTAAAGTTGGTTGGCACACAGTCATCGGAGCACCTGTCGCACATCCAGTCGATGAGCATGGAGATCCTTGGAGAAAATAAGGACATCATCCAAGTAGACCACTACGTTGACGTATAGGAGATCTCTGAAGATTTCATTCCTCATGTGCTGGAATACCGCAGGTGTGTTACACAAGCCGAAGGGCATGACCAGAAATTCGTAGTGGCCATCGCACGTGTTAAACGCGGTCTTCCATTCATCTCTAGGTTTGATGCGGACAGGTTGTATGCTCCTCAGAGGTCCAGTTTAGTAAAAATCTTGGCCCTTTTCAAGCGATACAGCAACTCTGTGATGAGAGGTAGAGGGTAGCGGTCCTTCTTAGTAATTGCATTGAGGCCCCAGTAATTGATGCAGGGCCAGAGGGTGCCATCTGTCTTGGTCACGAAAAAGAACCCCGCCCCTGCCGGTGATGTGGAGGGGTGAATAAATCCCTCTCTCCAGATTCTCCCGGAATCTATTGTGCTATGGCCTCCGTTTCCAGAAGGGACAGAGGATATACTCTCCCGCGAGGAGGGGACTGCACTGGGGATCAAGTTGATGCACAGTTGTAGGGGCAGTGTTCGGAGACAATCTCCACTTTCTCCTTTGAGAAGTCAGCGTACTGCGGAGGCAGGTCTGGAACGGTGGATGTGAGGAATACCTTGGGAGGCCATGAGACGGGCAGGAGGCAGTCTTGATGGCAGCAGGAAAACCATTTACTGAGCTGGAGGGTCTCCCAGTCAATAGTGGGGAGTGCTGTTGCAACCACAGTAACCCAAGGACGACTGGGTGTACGGCTTTCTCAATCACTTGGAAGGTAATCTCCACAAGGTGCAGCAAGCCAATGCGCAGACGCAATGGAAGCATGGTCTCAGTGATTCACTCTGGGAGGGGGTCTCCCGAGATAGAGCAGATTACAAGAAGCCTGTCCCGCAGGGTCGTTGGTAACTTCAGGTGTTCCACCAGGCTCTTCATGATGAAGTTCCCTCCAGCTCCAGAATCCATGAGAGCCTGGATTTGGAATTCCCGGCTGCGTGAGCGAAGAGCCACAGGAAGTACAAGTTGGGAAGTGGGGTTAGTGTAGCCTAGGACCACCTCCCCAACAGGTCCTAGACTCAGGAATTTCCCGGCTTCTTGGGGCATTGAGCAAGGAATTGACCTTTCCCGGCACAATACAGGCCCATCGCCCGACGACGTTGTCTCTCCTCAGGAGTCAGTGGGCATGTGCTCATAGGGGTGTACTGGAGTGGAGACAGTGGCGGTGAGTAGGTGAGAGAAGGACGGCGCCAGTGTGATGGGACAGTGTGGAGGCCGAAGTTCTCGGGCTCGCTGCTGAAGGTGACGGTCCACCCTTCCAGCCAGATCAATCAGTTTGTCCAAGGATTCAGGGAGATCTCTGGCCCCCAGCTCATCCTTAAATCATGAGGTAGTTCCTTCCAGAAAGATACTCTTTAGACAGTCCTCCCTCCAACCGAGTTCTGTTGCCATTGTGCGGAATTCTATGGCGTGGTCGATAAGGGGCCTCGCCCCCTGGCCAAGGTGCAAGATGTCCGACCCTGTCGCAGCAGGAAGAAGTGGGTTCTCACACACCCACAGGGGAGAAACCCACACCAAGCCTTCCCATCAAGGAGGGAGAGAATGAACGTGGTCTTGGATGGCATCCTTGGAAAATTGTGCAGGGCTGCAGGTGAGGTGCATAAAGAACTGGTTAAAGGAACCTGTGGCACTGCTTGGGGTCGCCGGCATATCTAGGAGGAGCCAGGAGGCAAATGGTGGAGGCTACACCAACAACACTCCCAACAACACTCCTCCTCCTCAGGCGGCACGCCTGAGGAGGAGGAGTGTTGTTGGGAGCTTCCGAGGCATTGAGGTTATATGGTCGTTTATACGATCATTTATACGGTCACCAACATCTCCAGGAACTGCTGCTGCTGCTGAAGCTTCTGAGCCAGACCTGATATGGCCTGGAGGCCTGAGAGGTCCGCCGGGTCCATGGCCTCAGCAAGCTGTTGCGATGTGGACCCTTGGGCCGAGGCAGGGTTGATATTACCAGCAGAAGGAAATCCCCCTCCATGGGTCCCCATTTTCGGCAGGTGGAGCAGAGCAGTGCAGAGGCACAACTGGACCTACACCACTTCCAACTCTCATTCCCTGCAGATTGAGCCTTTGAGTAACGGGGATGGCTGGACTTAGGCTTGGGTCTCTGAGCAACAAATCCAGGAGGACAACAGGCAAAAGCAGAATCAGACTGGCCAAGGTCAGGGGCAGGCAGCAGACAGACGAATCCAGACGATAGGCCAAAGGTTGGGGCAGATAACAGGCAGACGAAATCCGAAGAACATACCAGGGTCAAAAGCAGAAGAACCATCCAATGAATAGGAAAGTGGGTCCGGGACAGGTGCAAGGGGCCAGGAGCAGGGACGAGGAAGCCAGGAGCAGAGCAAGAACACGGAGAAGCAACTAGCTGACTCAGAGAGTCCGACCTGTTGCTGAGGCAAAGTTTGGGCAGCAGGAAGCCTTAAATAGGGCTTCCTGCTGATGCGGGCCTCCGAGGCCACGGGAAGCTTTCCCGCCATGGCCCCTTTAAATACTGTGGCAAACCATGTGCGGGAGTCAAAGCAGGCAGCACAGCGGTGGCAGGCTCGCCTCCCAGCCATGCGGGAGGGAAGCAATGGTGGCAGCTCCAGAAGGCTGCGAAGAGGATGGGCCTGACTTGGGGGGTGAGTGTGGCTGGCTGCGTGGTCCTGCGGCCGGCCATCACAACAGACGAGCTGTCTTCCCTGGACCTCTGGATACCTTGGAAGGCCTGATCAGCCTAGCTGTATGACTATACCTGAGGTTTCAGGAGCAGACGAAAGACACTGGCTCACATTCTCATTTATCTTGCCCTGAATTTCCAGCATCCTATAGCCTCCTGCTCTTCACCTGCACAAGTAGAAAACATGCAGGTGGATCGCTTCAAACTGTCAGCAGAAGAGAAACAGAGGCGCTGTAAACCTTAATCTCTGCTTATATTGCGCTGCATCTGGGCATTTTGCAAGTCACTGCCCGAACAAGCCAGGAAACCCTAGGTCATCCCTATACCTCTCCACAGGTGTTAGTCCTAGTATGCTTATCTCTTGGGGATGTTCTTGTCAATGCTCTTGCCTTTCTGGATACTGGCATCGGTTGGGGTGGGGGGGGGGGAGAGGAGCTTTATCCATGAGGCTTTAGTTCAGTACTACCGCATACCGATTGTTACGTCGGCCGGCTGCAGAACTCGCGACCGGCCCTCCTCACCTAGACCACCGCCCTGTTGGGGGCAGGCCCCAGCCTCTCCGCTGCTCCTTCGGGCCCAAGATGTGGCTGAGACACCGCCGACGGGCTGTACTGCGGCAGAGACGCCGCCGCCGTCGGCCTCTTCCCATCCGGGTTCCCCAGGCACGTGTGCGTGCCTCTCTGATCAATTTAAAGGGCCCGCGGCACGCTAATGTCACGTGCAAGGACCTATTTAAGGCAAGCTCTGACAGTCAGAGCTTGCTTTTGCATCAGGTTCCCTTGCTTCTAGTGGCCTCTTGGCCTTTCTTCAAGTTCCTGATTCCTGCTACTATTGGACATCCCTCTCCAAGCATGATCTCTGCTTTGCCTGACCACGTCGTTGATGCTCTTCGAACCTCGACCTCTGCTCTGCCTGACCACATTGTTGACCCTCTCCAAACGTGACCTCTGCTATGCCTGACCACGTCGTTGACTCTCTTCGAACCTCGATCTCTGCCTGCCTGACTACGTTTGACTATCTCTGTGATCAGACCTCAACCTTGCTTGCCACTGTTTCCAGCTTGCCACCAGCCCTGACTCAAGCTTGTTCCATGATGCCTCTTCAGCCTACGTCCTGAACGTAGCCTATTCAGGCTTTGGCCTGCTTTAGCTCGTGCGCCCCCTATCTACCTTGGTTCCTTTGGCGCCTGAGTCTCCGGGACACTACCTCATCCAGTACGAGACTGTACCATCTCTCTCCTGCTGTTTCTGGGCTGACCTCGACTTCTTCATCAACGACGACATACGGAGGCCCACCTAAGTCCAGTCGGCCCCGGCACCCAAAGGCTCAACCCACGGGGAACGAGGGCTGGTATTGGTGAAGCACCAGCTGGCCTCCATTCATCAGCTCACTCCACCTGCCGACGGTGGAGACCCGTAGGTCACTACTTATGGGTTGCGCCAACTCCACCTCAGTCCAAGGGTCCATCTCCAGTGCAACACCGATGGCTTTCTGGGATACCCTGCTCTCGATCTCCTGTGTTTATGGAGAACCCTGGCCAAGACATGTTACAAGTAGATCAAGTAGATCAGCCTCTACATGTTGCCCAAGGCAATCAATGCAATAATCTTGGACTTACCATAGTTCATGTTTCATCAGCCCCACATCAATTGGACCATGTTGCAAATTACCAGATGAAGCCCTAATCATCATAAGCAATGCCTCGATAAAGTTTCACCTGTGGTGTCTATTGCTTGAATAGTTACCTCGGGTCTCCCAGGTTTGCCCCCATAATACACTGAATTTGCTGATGCTTTCAGTAAGCATCAGGCAGAGGTCTTGCTGCCTCATCGCTCCTAAGATTGTGTCATAGACTTTATCCTTGACAAGGTTCCATCCAGAGTATATCTGCTCTCTGCTCAGAAACAGAAGCTATGGCCACCTATTTTAAAGAGAACTTGGATAGAGGCTTCATTCTCCCCGCTTCCTCTCCTGCTGGGGCTGGATTCGTTTTCATAGGGAAGAAGGATAGATCATTGCTTCCCTGCATTGATTATTATGGTCTTAATTCTTTTAACAAGAAAAATCGTTACCCTCTTCCCTTGATCTCCAAGCTCTTTGACTGTTTCGGGGCGTGCAAGTGTTTACCAAGCTGGACCTTCAGAGGGCAAACAATCTAATCAGGGTCTTATCTAAATCATACTATTGTACCAGCCCTTATTGAAAGTTTAATCACCCCCTTGAAGGACACTAGCTGATTAATTAATAAATTCACCTGTAAATTTAAAGTACTCTCATTCCAACTCCCTTAGTATCCTAAACTTAACTAGGAACTCAATAAAACTAAAATGAAGGCAGCAATCCAGCAGCAAGAGGGGGGCTTTCCAGTCTTTTGCATCGAGTGTCACATGTATGATTTTTTTTTTACCTACCAGTGAAAGATTGTATGTGTGCACTCGGTGTAAAGAGATCCTGGCTCTCAGGGAACGAGTCCAATCTCTGGAGGCTAGAGTAGCAGATTTGGAGGAGCTGAGGCAGACAGAGAGGTTGTTGCATCCGTCGCTGCTCGACGCCCTCACTCCACCCTTTTTACCTCTATGGTGACTCCCTCCGGGTCTGATGGACGGTTAGGTACCGTGGTGTCTTCATGCCGTCTCTCCCCAGCGTTCCCGGACCAGCATGACGCTGCGGATCTGCCATATTCCTAATGACGTAGGGCGTGCCCTCTGATTGATGTCCCAGCAAGGGCGCAAACCTCAGGGGCGTCCCCTGAGATGATGTCATCCACTTCCAATATATAAGGTCTCAGTATTTGCTAACGAATCGAGTTAGCAAGGACTCTCTTCGGATTCGTCCAAGCTACTCTGTCTCCTCGGACTTACCAGGGGTACCCGCTCCTCGAGGGCCCCGCAACCTTTTCTCTATTTCAGATTGCAGATAGGAACCGGTACTCGCTCCTCGAGGGCCCATGTTCCTAAACACTGAAGATTCTCTACTACCTGGAAGCTATCGCAGATACAGACATTGTGAGTTACTATTTCAGATTGCAGATAGGAACCGGTACTCGCTCCTCGAGGGCTCATGTTCCTAAACACTCTGAAGATTCTCGTCTGCCTGGAAGCTATCGCAGATACAGATAATTGTGAGTTACCATAGTTCTCTCAGAGCTTTTCCTGGAACCAGGTACTCGCTCCTCGAGGGCCTAATCCTTTCCAGCTACTGAGCTTCTTTAAGACATTATGTGGGTTTTGTCATCTAGTTCTGGTTATGAACACAGCATTCCCTGTCTACTCACTATCTAAAGTTCCTCTACAGCTCAGCAACCCTGGGATCGCTGTTCCAGTTCCTGAGGGACTTCAGCCCTGCCAGGCACATCAGCTCACTACTGCCACCTCTGGTGGTTCTACTAACCTGTCTAATAAAAGAACTATTTGTGTCTGTCTCCATACTGAAGCCTAGCTGGTGGTCCCTCTCAGGATATCCTCCTGGAGGAGCTGCCATCTGCCATCGGCCCAAGAACCCACCTATCTACTTTCCTTTACAGCCGAGTGCTCTCTCTAACCACGCCGCTGGTAACAGATTGCTAACTCCTCACGGAGTCTCTAACAGATTGCTAACTCCTCCCTTCTACAGGAGTCAAGGCATAACAAGATTGCTAACTCCTCCTACCTCGGGAGCAGATTCATAACAGATTGCTAACTCCGACCACAGATTCGTCCAAGTATACTGACTCTTGTCCGTGTCTTCCAAGTATCCTGAGTCTTCTGTTCCAGTTCTATGTTTCGTCTTGTTCCTGCCCTCAGTCTCCGTCTGGCCTCATGCACTCATCATTTCCTAGCAGCGGGTCTGGAAGGGCTACCGAGTGGCAGGAGGGCTTCTCCCGAGACCAGCATTGCGTTGCTGGGTCTCACAGGTGCGTATAGGTCCAGCGGAGGGCTGAGCCTGCCTTGTTCCTGTTCCTGACGCTCCTTGCCTGGTCCAGTCCAGCCTTGTTCCTGCTTCACCTGTGCTTGTACTCTCTCTCACCTCCCACAACATGCATCTTGGGGCTCCTCCCTGAGCCATTCCGTGGCCCAAGGGCTCAATATCTCCCAGGAGCAGGCGACCGCGCCTCCGCGTCACTCAACAGGATTCGAAGGTCCCGCGGTTGCACCAATCTGCTTTAAAGCAGATGAAAAGTACACAGGAATGAAAGTACTGACTTTCCCCTGCCAGCTCAAGTTTTCAAAAGGAAACTCTGCAGGCAGTTTCCGTTTGAAAATGTGATTGCAGGACTGCAGGTATTGGTGCAGATTTTCTGCCAGGTCGTACCAAATTGCCAAGCTGGAACTTTCTTGAACTTGCTTCCTGTTCCCCTTTGCAGCTGCATTGGAAGGTGGAATGGTCCCAACCTTCAATTATGAGGGCAATTTTTGAATAGCCCTCCCTATCTATGATTCAGGAGTGCATATCTTTATTTCTTTTGTTATGACATGAAAAAATTAAAGAGAAGTGTATGCAGAGCCGTGAAACTGTTTGAACCTGAAAAGGGGTCCGAGTTCCCTGAAAGGTTGGGAATCCCTGCCCTAGGGTTATTCTTTTAAAGGTATATTATTACATCATATTTATCAACACTAAATCTCATCTGCCATCTTTCACATCATTAAGTCTATTCATGTATTGCTGCTCAGTTTGCTGAACATTCTCTAGCTTACTGATGTAAAATTCGAGCAGGGCCAAGTCCAACACTGAGCTCATAGGACCCCATTTATTACACTGCTCCATTAAGCACTGATGCTATCTCCCATCCTTCTTTTTTTTGTATTCCTAGAGCCGGTCATGCTAGAATTAGTCAGCAACTGAATTCTGCACTTTTCTGTTTATTTCAGTTTATTTTCCCATTTTCCTAAACTGCCTTAGTGACGTTGAGGCCACTAGCCTGTGGGCATGTGCAGCCCACAGACTAATGGGCTGAACATGCAGAAGTTTGCTATAGCTGCAGATTAGCTCCATAGCAAACCTTCACATGGAATTTAGGTAGCAGAATAGCCACAAAAAAAATACTATTGTTGCTTATATTTTTAGTTAATGTTTTAAATTAATTTATTAGTAGGGATGTGCATTTGTTTGAAACAAATGGGTAAAATGTAATGAATGAAACCATTTTTTTCATTCATGGACCCCCAAAACTAATGGAGGGTGCCCACAAATTAAACAAAAATTTTTATTTCATTTGTTTGTTTCCCATTCAAGTCTATAGACCATTGGAAAAGGACTACAGTGAGACTATTAAGTATAGCTGTTGGATTCGTGGACCCTTGAGCCGGCTAAGACAGATGATGATGCACTGTGGGAAGGCCCTCAGTGGAAGTCGAAGCCGGGAGGCGGCACAGGCAGGAGACCAGAAGGATCTTCACCACTGGAGACCCGAGGTCCTCCCAGGAGGAGTCTGGGAGGACCCGGGCCGCTTGGACTTACAAGCGGTCTCCTGTGAGCAGGCGTCGGAGGAGAAGACTAGAGCTGAAGCTAGGAGGCCAAGCGGATCTTCACCACTGGAAGCCCGCGGTCCCCCCGAGAGGAGCTCGTGAGGACCCGAGCTGCTTGGACTTAGGCGAAACTTCCTGGATGAAAGCTGAAGTCAGGAACCAGAGGACGAAAGCCGATGTCAGAAGCCAGTGGATGAAAGCCGAAGTCAGAAGCCAGTGAACGACAATTAGCAACTCTAAGAAGAGTGAACCTCGTTGCAAGGCAAGGCATAGGACAAGTTGCAGGGTTTAAATACTCTGGGAGTGTCTGATGTCATCTTGGGCTGTCCTCTGTTTTCCCGCGCTGGTCCCTTTAAGTGCTGAGACCTTCGTGCGCATGCACGCCTAGGGGGCGGGGCCAGTCACGGAGGATCGGCAGCGTCTCCCTCGAGGAGGGAGCGCCGCGGCAGGAGCCAGGCCAGCCCTGCCAGTCGGAGAGACATCCCAGCAGCCCGTTCCGACCTCGAGGTAGGTGGAGGGACTGGGGCACGGGCCGGGACCATAATAGTACCCCCTCCCTGACACTAGGAGGGATCTTACTGATAAGATACTGATAAGATGCCTTTTGCTGCTATATCCCTCATTCTATTCTTTGGGGGTCTTGGTGCCACTCTTCCTTGCTGCTATGACTCTTAAGCTATACCTTTGGGATCTTGCTGTCACTTTGCCTTGCTGCCATACCCCTGTTGTACTACTTTGGGGTACTTTCTGTCACTCTGGCTTGCTCCTATACCCCAGACTCTACATCTCGGGGGTCCTGCTGCAACTCTGCTATGCTGCTATACCATTTATGATATACCTTGGGGGTCTTATTGATACTTTGCCTTGCTGCCATACCCCAGACTCTACATCTTGGGGTGTTCTTGCTACTGTAAATAGCTGATTTGCATCTCTTGTGGTGCTTTATGGTTTTCATGCCACTTTTTGTGCTGCTTTGTTTCTCTTTCAATGCCTGGAGGGTTTTTTTGTGCATCTATGATGTTATTCCCTCTTCATGGTGCCTTAGAATGTTCATGCCACTCATGGTACCATTTTTCTCCATTTGTGCTGCCTTTGGGGTTCATGCCACTGTCATCTGCACCCTTTTTTGAAACATTTTTGCTACTCTTGCTGCAGCTTTGCTCCTCTGATAGTGCCTTGGAGAACTCCTGCCACTGCTGGTACACCTTTTACCTTTTTACAGTACCTAGGATATTCATAGAAACAAAGAAATGATGGCAGAAAAGGACCAAATGGTCCATCCAGTCTGCCCAGCAAGCTTATGGTAGAACCAGCTGTGCCATACAGGTCTCCTCCATAAAGGTATTATCAGGGGTGTCACTGGCATGCATACACAGGTCTCCCTCATAAATGTATCATCAGTGGGGTGGCATTTGCCTTGCAAGTTACCCCCCATACTTATTTTCCCGAACCGTTAAAGTCAGGGCCCTTGCTGGTTTCTGTCTGAGTCCAATTTCCCCTTATCTCTTGCCATTGAAGCAGAGAGCAATGTAGGAGTTACAACACAAGTATAAGGCTTATTGGTTAAGGGTAGTAACAGCCGCAGCAACAAGTTACCCCCATGCTTATTTATTTTCCCAGACCATAAAATTCATGTCCTTGCTGGTTGCCGTTTGAAATTAATTCTCCTTTCCTCTCTTTTTTTTTTTTTTTGTAAATATATTTATTGTTTTATTCATAAACAGAGTAAAGATTATATACAACTTAACCAGGTTAACAGGTATCAACATATCACTCTGTACAGAGCGCTTCTCCCACCCTTTTCCCATCCCTCCTCTCATCCCCCAATTCAACATAGAGTAGGAATTTAAACAAACATCCCATCTAGCACTGTTAATTAGGAGCGGTATGGATTACAATACTACTTTCAGTTTCAGGGCATTTCGAGTTTCTGTAGGTAGACCTTTAACATATGGGCCCCAAATACTGACAAATTTCCTAGCCCGGTTCTGGTTGCAAACCCAGGTTCTATAATCCATCAACATTGTTTCCAGCATTAATGTATTCCATTGGCTCAGGGCCGGGGCTGCACTTTTTAGCTAGTGCTTTATAAAATAAGCAAACACTATCATCTGTCATGGAAAGGGTGGAAGGCAAGAGCCCAAACATACACAGCTGGATGTGTTTAGGTAGATGTTCTCCTGACACTCCACAAACTACCCGCCATACTTGGTCCCAGAAAGACTGGATCACAGCAAATCCCATAGGTATGAAGTATTGCAGTTCATGAATTGGAGCATTTAAGGCATTGGGGAGAGGAAATGATACTCATTTTATGAGCTTGTACAGGGGATATCACCAGCCTAGGGGCTATATGAAAGTGCTGGTCATGGATATCCACTGAGACGAAACACAGATAGGTGTCTACGAAACATTCCTTTAGGTCCGTTATATCCAGGTCCTTCACGTCCTCCTTCTCCCATTTAGTAATAGTTTCTGCCAGGAGCTTGGAAGCTTCTCTATTTAGCAAAAATTTTTACATGGTGAACAACTTATAAATGCTTTTCTGAAAAATTATGAGCAACTTTTGAAATGCAATAGAAGTAAGTTGGCCCACTTGTTCAGATAAAAGAGGTTTTATGTAGCTAACTATCTGAAAGTAAGTCAAAATGACTGAGGGTCTAAAGCCCAGATGCTGCTGGCAGTGATCCATGTCATAGACAGAATTCAGCCTTGGGTTAATAAAAAATTGTATAGTGTCAAATTTATTGGTAACGAACTCCCGGAACCTTCCGGAATATTGACCAGTAAGAAAGTCTGGATTCCCGCAGATAGGAAGCCAAAGAGAATGTTTCCATGATAAAGAAAGGTGTATGCGCAAAAATGTACAAGCCCTATACATACTGCAGATAAGATCATGCCTATGCACGGACCTAGGCACCTTTTCTGCGGGAGCATGGAGAATGTAATGGAGATCCAGGGGATGTACTAGCCATTGCTCTAGTGTGATATCTGAATACAAAGTGGACCCACATAACCAGTACCGTAGTACTGGTTTTCTTCCAGAGAAAGTTTCTTTCCAGAGAAACCGAGAGCACTCTTTGAAGATAAAATTTAGGTCCCTCTTCCAAATTATAATGGGCATCATTTGAAGAATATATAGAAGTTTGGGCAAAAGCATCATCTGTTGCGCTTGGAGGTGGACCCTTGTTCTGGAGCAGTGTAGGGCAACTCCCTGGTCAGACCCAGGAAGCACCTGCCACCAGGTGGCGGAGCACAGAGGAGACAGAGGCTAGCTGGAGCTTCACCACTGGAAGCCCATGGAAGGCTTCGCAGGGGAATGAAGTGACCCATTTTAGAGAAACGGTCAATGATAACCCAGGTCACAGTATTGTTCTGTGACGGTGGGAGGTCTGTGATGAAATCCATGGATATGCTTGACTAAAGTTCGGTGGGAGCTGGAAGCAGTTGGAGGAGACCCCATGGTCGCCCTGTAGGGGGTTTCTGTTGGGCCCAGACAGGGCATGAATCTACGTAGTTACGGGAGTCTTGCACCATACTGGGCCACCAGTAAAATCTCCACAACATCTCAAGGGTTCTTGTACGGCCCGGGTTCCTGCCAACTTAGAACCATGGGCCCACTTAAGAACCCGCTCACATAATCTATGTGGAACGACGGTTTTTCTGGCAGGGACCATGGTGGTCACTGTGAGGGATACACAGGCAGGATCAATGATATGTCTTGGGACATCAGGAATGTCTTCGGTTTCAAAGGATCTGGAGAGTCCATCTGCACGGAGGTTTTTCGAGGCCGGTCGGTAGCACAGTTCAAAATTAAATCTCTCGAAGAACAGTGCCCATCAGGCTTGCCTTGGATTCAGGAGTTGTGCTTCTTTTAGGTGTTTGAGATTCTGATGATCGGTGAAAATGGTAAATTTCCGTTGCGCCCCTTCCAATCAGGGGCGCCACTCTTGGAGGGCCAACTTGACCGCTAGGAGTTCCCGATCTCCGACTGTATAATTCTGTTCTGTAGGCGAGAATTTATGCGAATAGAACAAGCATGGTATCAGTGTACCCTTGGGAGAAAATTTACTTAACACTGCCCCAGCGCCAATAACAGATGCGTCAACTTATTCGACGGGCCTCTTGGGTCTGGATGTTGAGGGCAAGGACTGAAGCAGAATGCTTCTTTTAGTGTTTGAAAGGCGGCTTGTGCCTTGGGAGTCCACACACAGGTGTTAGCCCCTTTCTTTGTCATGGTGGTGAGCGGAGCGGCTAGGGTAGAATAATTAGCAATAAAGCTTCTATAATAGTACTTAAAGCCAAGGAAGCATTGCAAAGCATGAAGGCCAACTGGATCCATTTTTCTGGATCCATAGAAAATCCTCGGTAGGAGATGATATACCCTAGGAAAGGCAGGCTGTTTTGCTTGAAGATGCATTTTTCCAGTTTA
Organism: Rhinatrema bivittatum; assembly: GCF_901001135.1. Classification (NCBI taxonomy): domain Eukaryota; kingdom Metazoa; phylum Chordata; class Amphibia; order Gymnophiona; family Rhinatrematidae; genus Rhinatrema; species Rhinatrema bivittatum. The sequence continues at coordinate 400,034,469 of NC_042615.1, read as the reverse complement.
GCGTAGAGTTGGTTCTCTCTTAGGCGAGAAGATCAGGATGTCGTCCAGGTATACGACTACAAAGGAATATAGGAGATCTCAGAGAATTTCGTTCATGAGACGTTGAAAGACAGCGAGGACGTTACATAGGCCGAAGGGCATCACGATGTACTCATAGTGACCATCCCTAGTGTTGAATGCAGTCTTCCAGATATCTTCCGGTTGGATACATTCCAGATTGTACGCACCCCTCTGATCCAACTTGGTAAAGATCCGAGCCCCTTGGAGGATATCAAACAACTCGCTGATGAGGGGTAACGGGTATCAGTCTTTTCGGGTGTTGGCATTAAGCCCTCTATAATCAATACAGGGACAGTCCTTTTTCTGCAGGAGAGTCAGAGAGTCTGATGAACCCTTTTTCTAAGTTTTCTTTAATATACTCGGACATGGCTAGGGTTTCTGGACAATGGGTAGGTTCTGCCCTTGGGAGGCGTCGTGCCCAGCAGAAGTTCTATAGGGCAATTTAGTTTGTGCAGTGAAGGTAACATGTCTGCCACTTGCCCCTGTGTCGACAAGGGCACTGGTGGCAAAGGAGCGAGACTCGATGACAGGTCTTCTGCATTTGGGACCCCATTGCACCAACTGCAGGGAATGCCAATCGAATTAAGGTCCATGGACCTGGAGCCAGGGCAGCCCCAGGATGACAGGGTGTGTTGAACGTTTCAACACATAGAAGGACATCTCCTCCTCGTGGAGAGTGCCCATGGTAAGGCGGACGGCCACCGTTCGGTGGGTAATGAGACCTGGAAGGTGTTCCCCTTGAATGGACGCAATGTGGAGACTCACCTCTAGTGGCAGTAGAGGAATGTTCAGGAGCTTGACGATGACATCCATGATGAAGCTGCCACTTGCCCCTGTGTCGACAAGGGCACTAGTGGCAAAGGAGCGAGACTCGATGGCAAGGGAGACTGGAAGTAGAAGTTGGGGGCCGGTGACAGTAGCGCCCAAACTCGGGACCCCCGCCAGGCTCAGGCATTGCAGCTTCCCGGTCGAACCGGGCAGGACTGCCAAAGATGTTCGGATGCACCACAGTAAAGGCAGAGACCTTCCTTCCTCCAACGAAGACGTTCGGTCAAAGACAGTCGCCCATGGTTAACTTGCATGGGTTCTTCAGCAGGAGGTAGTGGTGCCGAGGAAGCCTTGGATGGAGGACTTCCGGCACACATTGGGCATGGAGTAGGAGATTGAGAGGCCTTTACTTCTAGGCGCCATTGCCGGAGTCGGTGGGCGATCTTCCCGGTGAGGGAGATCAGGTCCTCTAGAGACGTGGGAGTCTCACGGACGGTGAGTTCATCTTTGAGAGTGCTGGAGAGACCATCTAGGAAGATGGCTTGCAGACATTCCTCTTGCCACCCAAGTTCAATAGCCAGGGTCCTGAATTCCACCGTGTACTCGGAGAGGGGTTTTGACCCTTGACGAAGGTAGAGAAGGTTATGGCTGGCTACTATTTGGTGGCCTGGGTCTCCGAAGGTCTGCTTGAAAACAGTGACAAACTCAGACAGCTGGGACATCATGGGGTCAGAGCGTTCCCACAACGGAGAAGCCCATGCAAGAGCCTTTCCTTCTAGGCAGGAAAGGATGAAAGTCATTTTCGTGGTCTCCTTCAGGAACAAGGAGGGTTGCAGTGCAAACTGCATGAAGCACTGATTGGATCTCCATTGAATCGAGGAGGTGCTGGGAGAGCCAATGTTGCTCTGGGTAGCAAGGAAGCCGACAGGCCCACGGGATTGGCCAGAGCTGTATCTCGCAACTGGGAACGAAGTTCTTCAACCGAAGAGGCTAATGATTCCAAGGCTCGTCGATGCTCTTGTACAGTTGCAGCCAACCCTGGTACACACACACTCTCATTCACACCCTCACACATGCTCTCTCTCATGCACACAAATTCTCCCCTCACTCATACACACATTCACACACACACACACATGCTCTCATGCACACACAGATAATCTCACATGCACATTTTCTCTCACACACATATGCTGTCTTTCACATATAAATTCCCTCCCACACATATACTCTCACTCAACCACGTACTTGATCACACACATATGCTCTCTCTCACACTCATATTCAAACATGCATTCACTCACACATTTGCTCAATCACACACACACATTTGCTCTTTCATATACATGTTGAATCACACATACATGTGCTCAATCACTCACACATGCTCAATCACTCACACATGCTCTCTCTCTCACTCTTCTCCTCTGAAAGCATAAATGGCAGCAGTATCCTCTTCCTTCAGCCCCCGAGGCTGATGGGACTCCTCCTTTTTCTTCAGGCTGTGGGGGCTGATGCTATTCATGCTCGATGATGCTTTGCCTCCTCTTTCTTCTCATTTTAGCTTTCACATGGGCAGCACTTCTCCACTTCTTTCCCCTTTTACCCACATAGACCAATTCTGTTCTGCCTTCTGCTCTGCTTCCTGCTTGTGCAGGATGCTGCTGCAGCCTGTTCCTGCTCCTTACGTCAATAGCAACATCATCTCCTCTACACTGCCCATGTGGGCCCACACTAACAGGCCACACTGAAAACAGGATCCAGGCAAGGCTAGAAGGTCTCTAGCAGGCCCCACTGAGAACAGAAACAAGTCAAGGCAAGAATAAAGCAAGTGGACTTGGGATGATGAGGCACTGGGCTGTGAGTGAATCAGGCTTTTAAGGCATGGCAGGTAGGAGGGGTGCACGGCAGCCATGATCATTTCAAGGTGGTGCCACAGAAATGGGAACATATGCACATACTACCAATTTTGTGGCCTGCTTACTTGATATAACTCTGACTGCTGTGGAGTGAGTGTATGGCCCAGGAGGCAGGAGGTGAATTGAGCCTGTGGAGGAGAGAAGAGAATGAGAAAATAGAGGTTAGCAGAGCCTGCTGTTAGGGACTCAGAAATGAGAGGAACTGAGGCTAATAGAGAGAGAAGATGGAGGATGGGAGTGGAGAGGAGAGGGGACAAAGTCTACTAGGGAGAGGAAAGATGCTGGTAATCAGTAAAGGAAGATTTATTTATTTATTTAGAAATTTTCTATACCGACATTCTTGAAAAAAAAATCAAATCATATCTGTTTCCATTTAAACAGAACAGTCGTGGCTATGGCGTTACATTGAACATTGAGCAATGAACATAGAACAAGTCATCGAATAACAAACAACATTGAGCATTGAACATAGAACAAGTCATCGAATAACAAACAACAGTAAAAAAATAATTCGTCAATGAATAACATAATAAATAAATAGAGCAACAACAACTGGGGCGGATGTGGGTGTAATGTAAGATAATACGTCTGATGGAGAATCATTATGAGTCTGAAGAATAGATAAGGCGTGGCGGGGGCCCAAAGGTATAGGGTAGCAATGAGGATCAGGGTGGAGGGAAGGAGGAGGAGGAGGAGGGGAAGGATGTGAGGTATTGATGTGAATCAAACCTGAAGGCAAGGGGGTGAGAGGAGCCTTTTGGGAAATAAAGTTTTTTTTTGGGCTAGTTTTTATTTTACATTACCTGTTTTAAAGGGAGAAAATAAGGAGTTTTTACCTATAAGAGTTAATAACACCCTCCCACTATCCTCTCTCCCACACACCCCTAGGGTGAATAATATTGACTTAAGTAACAATCCAACAACTTGTATATTAATTCAGATAACACTACTCAAGTCTGCTCACTGATCTTTATTATCAGAATGCCTTTTATTCAGTGTAACGATTGTGGTGCTTATGTCCCAAGGCATACTACTTGGAGACTTAAGAGCTGTCCAATTTGCCTCCAGCAGTTTGCAATGAAAAAAGAACTGACTCATCTGGAAGAAGAATTGTCTAGGCTTCGAAATTTCTCTTCCTCACAGCATCTAGAATATTACCCTCATCTCCCACAGAGAATTCTGAAACCTAGGAAAAAATGGATTACATTGGGGTCTGGTAGAACAAGACCTGTGACCCAGAGACATCCAGTCTCCTCAAATGAGAAACATCTAGGATATCTGACCCCACTCCCACAGAAGAGTCAAATATCCAGGAATAAGGATATTCTAGTCTGGTAAAACAAGGCCTTTGGTGAAGAGACATCCCATGTCCCATTGATATCCTTTCATATTACCTTTTCTGTACTGGAAAATGAAGCTTCTCCTGCAACAGAAAATGAAGTGGTGTCTGAAAAGGAAGAAGACACCTAATGCAACCAAAACTGCTTTAACATTATCAAACCTCATACAAGAAAGCTCCTTCTGCTAGGAGACTCAGGAACTAATTTGGAACTCATGTTGAAGGGGGACACAATACTTAAATGCCTTCCAGGATTCTCAGCTGGTAGAAATGCAAACCAGCTATACAATTATAGAATAAAGTAAAGACTCTAAATATCAATGTAATCATCCATCTTGGAACCAATGACCTCGCTAGAAACAGAATCCAAGCAATATAGAAAGATTTCCAGTGTCTTGGGAAGGAGATTAAACCCATTGTAAATAATATTGCCTTTTCTGAAATATTACTTGTTCATGGAAAACGAAAAGAAAGCATAAGCTAGATAGAAAATTTGAATACATGTCTGTAAAGAAATTGGATTTGGATATATTGGAGGCTGGGGCTATGTATGGAGCAGTAAAAGACTACACAATAAGAATAGTCTACATTTGACAGTGGCAGGAAAGAAGATCCTAAGTGAGAAAATCCAGTCATGCATCATCAAACATTTAAACTAGTGGATGGGAATGGCAGAAGATGACCAATGAAATTATAATATCACCCATAAGCAACACAGGAAGCGAGAGGAGAAAATAAAATCAATCAGCTCAACATTCCCCGCTTAAGCAAAAGAGCAGAAAAGGTCACTATGAAGAGCAGCAAACCAAGGGAAGAAAGCTGGAAGGTTATAACCATAAATACTTGTAGCCTGGGCAACAAAATCCCAGAACTACAGGCCCTAATGATGGAGACGGACCTGGATATTGTTGCTGTTACAGAGAATTGGTTCACTGAGTCTCATGGTTGGAATATGGCCATTCCAGGCTATAACTTGTTAAGGACAGAGAGGATAGAAAAGGGGGAAAGTAGCACTTTATGTCAAAAACAATATCAAAGCAGAAGAAATGCAGGAGACATGGGGTAGTGAAAAAGCATTATGGGCTATCTTAAAGAAAGAAGATGGTTCTTCTATTTATACCACTGTGGTCTAGAGACCTCCGACCCAAACTGAAGAACCGGACAGAGATGTCATGGAGTGTGAGCCCTTCTGGCTGTGATGTGATTGATGCAGCCACACAGGCAAACTTGCTAGGCCCACACTGACAGTGGGCAGACAAACTCAGACTGGGATGAGGAGAGCTTCACCTATACCAACCCCATTCCCCGTAAGTTGGGGCCCTTGGGTTCGGGGCCCAGCAGGACTTAGATGATGGTCTCGTAAGGAGCAATCAGACAAATTCAGAAAGGCTGAAGTCAGGGCACGCAGCAGACAGCAGCAATGGATCCAAGGAATGGTCAAGGCTGGGGGAATACAAACAGCATCAAGGTCCAGGTAGTGGTCAGAGCACAAGAGAACAGTCCAAGGTAGAGTAGGACAGGACCTGGGAAGACAGGGACAGGCAGGACCAGATGAGGGCAAGACAGAGACAAGGCAGAAGAAGAGCAAGGCTGAGCAAAGGAGGGCCAAGGCAAAGCAGGAATGGGCAAGACTGGAGGAGACATCAGGGCGGAACGAGGCAAGACAGGCAGGAATGAAAGCAATACACAGTGCAAGGCAGGCAGACCTGTTGATGAGGCACCGGCTAAGATCACGGCTGGGGTTTAAATCTCTGGTCTGCCCTGCCATCATCCTCAGGCGCCACTCTCCTCTTCCCATCATGGGGCTTCTAAATGTTAGGGTGCATTGAGTGTGCACTTTTAAGAAGAACCAAGGAGAAGCAGGCATTGTGGCATCTCATCAGAAGCATCCTGGGGTGAGTGAGGCTGGCTGTGGGGCCATCCTGCATTTGGCCAAATGGATGAGATCTGATTGAAGACATCCATAAGGTGGGAAAGAATGGTGACGTGCTGCTCCATGGAGATTTTAATCTGCTGGATGTGGATTGGAGTATCCATACTGCAGAATCCTCAAAAACGTAGAGATAGTGGATGCCCTTTAAGGGGCTCTGCTAAAACAAATGATGGTAGAGACATTATCCACATTTGTGAGTACTAGGTAAAGTATCACTCCCTTCCTCATGGGTTCTAATGTCCAAGTAGGTGCTAACTTGAGCACTAGTGATCATCAGATAGTGTGATTCGATATCACAGACAGGAGAGAGAAGTGACATGACGATCCAAGTTTTGAATTTCAAAAATACAGACTTTGATAAAATGGGGAAATACCTTATAGGAACCTGGGAGATGATTGGTGAAGTGGAACAACAGTGGACCAAATTTAAAGGAACTATTTCAAAGGCAACAAACCTCTATAAAAGAAAAGGAAACAAAAAGTAAAAGGAAAAAGAAACCGATCTGGTTCTCAAAAGAGTTGTCTAATAAAGGAAAAAGAACAGCATTCAGAAAATACAAAGGCTCCCAAATAGAGAAACACAGAAAAGAATACCTGGTGAACCTGAGGGAGACCAGGAAAGAAATCAGGAAGGCAAAAGGTCAAATGGAAGAAACAATGAGTGAGGTAGACACAACCCCATTTACAGAATAAAAGGTATGGGAAGAGCTAGTAAAACAAAGTGGACAAGGCCATGCAGCCAAATGGGATACATCCTAGGATATTAAGGAAACTCAGAGATGTGTTGGTGGGTACACTGAAAGACCTGTTCAATAAATCCTTGGAAACAGGAGTGGTACTGCAAGATTGGAGAAGTGCGATTGTGGTCCTGCTTCACAAGAGTGGTAGCAGAGAGAAGGCTGAAAACTTCAGGATTGTTGAGATTACTACCTGATAATCTCCTTTTCCTTAGTGTAGACAGATGGACTCAGAACAAATGGGATAGTATCCGCATGCTAGCAGTTGGAGACGGATCTGACGTCAGCACGGGGGTATATATATCCCCAAAGGAAGCGCAGCAACTCAGTAATCTTCCTTGCAAAAGCTGTTATGGATATGTGTACTGACGCTCAGTGAAAAGTGAAAACAGGATTCCCCTGACCGATTGATAGTAGCTGGAGACCGCCAGCATTCCCAACCGGAAGGCGTTGACATCTGGTAGAGTGTACGCTCTTATGGAATATAAGACATGGCTTACCTTGAATCGGTGAAACCCATGTACACAGGCAGCTGGGCGGGATGCTGAGTCCATCTGTCTACACTAAGGAAAAGGAGATTATCAGGTAGTAATCTCAACATTTCCTGGCGTGTAGCCAGATGGACTCAGAACGAATGGGATGTACAAAAGCTTTACTCCCAGCCTGGGTGGGAGGCTGCCTGAGGACCATGTAGTACCGCTCTCGCAAATGCTGAGCCCTCCCTAGCCTGGACATCCAGACGGTAGAACCTGGAAAAGGTACGGAGGGAGGACCATGTCGCCGCTTTACATATTTCTGCAGTCGACAGCATCCTCGATTCCGCCCAGGATGCCGCTTGCGCTCTGGTAGAATGAGCCTTGACCTGTAGAGGCGGAGACTTCCCAGCCTCTACGTAAGCTGCTCTGATAACTTCTTTAATCCAGCGGGCGATGGTGGGCCGCGAGGCCACTTCAACTTGCTTCTTCCCGCTGTGCAGGACGAACAGATGGTCCGTCTTTCGTAGTTGTTGTGTCACTTCCAGATATCTGGGCAGTAATCTGCCAATGTCGAGATGGCGCAATAAACGCCCTTCTTCAGATTTCTTCAAACCTGCCGTGGTAGGCAAGGATATAGTCTGATTAAGGTGAAACTGTGAAACCACTTTAGGTAAAAAGGAGGGAACCGTGCGAAGATGGATAGTCTCTGGAGTGATTCGCAGAAAGGGATCACGGCAGGACAGTGCTTGCAGCTCTGAGATGCGGCGTGCTGAACAGACAGCCAGCAAGAACACCATCTTCAAAGTGAGAGACCTGAGAGACAGGCCCCGAAGGGGTCTGAAGGTGGATCCCGCGAGGAAATCCAAAACAAGGTTGAGGTTCCACAAAGGCACAGGCCACTTCAGTGGCGGACGAATATGCTTGACTCCTTGTAGGAAGCGAGAAACATCTGGGTGCTTGGCGATGGTCTTGCCATCCCTCCTGGGACCATAACAAGACAGCGCAGCCACCTGAACTTTGATGGAGCTGAGGGAGAGACCCTTCTGAAGTCCATCCTGCAGGAAATCCAACACAATAGGGATTGTGGTCACATGTGGATTGGTGCCATGAATGTCGCACCATGCTTCAAATACTCTCCAGATCCTTACATAGGTGAGGGATGTAGAAAACCTGCGAGCTCGGAGGAGTGTATTTATCACGGGCTCCGAGTAACCTCTTTTCTTCAGTCTAGCCCTCTCAATGGCCAGACCATAAGAGAGAATTGAGCTGGATCCTCGTGGAGGATGGGACCTTGACGTAGAAGGTCCCGGAGAGGAGGCAGGGGAAGGGGCTCCCCTGCCAGTAGTCTTCTCATGTCCGCGTACCAGGGTCTTCTTGGCCAGTCTGGTGCTACTAGAAGAACTAGGCCCTGGTGTTTCTGAATCTTGTGAATGATGGCGCCCAGCAGAGGCCACGGAGGAAAGGCGTATAGCAGAGTCCCTGGAGGCCATGTCTGAACCAGGGCATCGATTCCGTGTGAGAACGGGTCGCGCTTGCGGCTGAAGTATCTGGGTACTTGAGCATTGGACTTGTCCGCCAGTAAATCCATGTCTGGAATCCCCCAGTGATCCACAATCATCTGGAAGGCTGTGGGTGACAGCTGCCACTCTCCCGGGTTTAGACTCTCTCTGCTGAGGAAGTCTGCCGTGGTGTTGTCCTTCCTGGCAATGTGGACGGCGGATATGTCCTGCAGATTCGCCTCTGCCCAAGCCATCAGTGAGGCGATCTCCAGAGATACTTGACGACTTCTGGTTCCGCCTTGACGGTTGATGTATGCCACCGTGGTGGCGTTGTCGGACATCACTCTGACAGCTCTGTTCTTCAGTCTGTGAGCCAATTGCAGACATGCCAATCGGACTGCCCGAGCCTCTAGACGGTTGATGTTCCACGCTGACTCTTCTCCGCGCCACCGCCCTTGTGCGGTGAGTCCTTCGCAGTGTGCTCCCCAGCTGCTCAGGCTGGCATCTGTGGTGAGCAGCGTCCACGTGGGAGAGGACATCCTCGACCCCTTGCTCATGTGGTCGGACTGCAGCCACCACCGTAACTGTGTCCGGACTCTGGCAGGCAGCGGTAGGTGCGTGGAATAGTTCCGTAGACGAGGGCTCCAGCGAGAGAGCAGGGAGTGTTGTAGAGGTCTCATATGGGCCCTTGCCCAAGGTACCACCTCCAGGGTGGATGCCATGAGACCAAGAACCTGCAGATAGTCCCAAGCTATGGGCCGACTGGCTCCCATCAAGTACTGGATACGCGTCTGAAGTTTCAACCTCCTCTTGGTAGTGAGACTGACTGTGTCTGCCTGCGTGTCAAACTGTACTCCCAGGTATTCTAGTGACTGGGAAGGCTGTAGGCAACTCTTGCTGAGGTTGATTACCCAGCCCAAGCTTTCCAGGAGGGCGATCACTCTGTCGGTTGTCCAATAGCTCTCCTCTCGTGATTTCGCCCTGATCAGCCAATCGTCTAGGTAGGGATGGACCAGAATTCCTTCCCGCCTGAGCGCTGCTACTACCACGACGACCACCTTGGCGAAGGTCCGCGGTGACGTGGCCAACCCGAAGGGCAGAGCCCGGAATTGGAAGTGGCGTCCTAGAACCTTGAAGCGTAGGTAGCGCTGATGATCCGGATGGATCGGGATATGCAGGTATGCCTCTGACAGGTCTAATGCCGTGAGGAATTCTCCTGGCTGTACAGCGGCCTTGCCGGAGCGCAGAGTCTCCATGCGAAACCTGGGGACCCGTAAGTATTGATTGACGGACTTGAAGTCCAGGACAGGCCGAAAGGTGCCCCCTTTCTTGGGCACCATGAAATAAATGGAATAGTGTCCAGAATTCACTTCCCAGGCAGGTACTGGGATGATGGCTTTCAAGGACAGGAGCCTCGCCAGGGTAGCTTCCAATGCTGCCTGCTTGTGTATGGGACATGAAGATTCCACAAACTTGTCCGGAGGGAGATGATGAAAGTCCAGATAATACCCCTCTCGGATGATGGCGAGGACCCACTGGTCCGACGTAATCTCGACCCATCTGGGGTAGAAGAGGGTTAACCTGCCCCCCTATGGCTCCGTCCCCCAGATGAATCGGCGGAACTTCATTGGGAGGCGCAGCCGGGACCTGAGCTTGGGCCTGCTCCCCTCTTGCGCTGCTTGGTCCGAAAGGACTGTTTCCTGGCCTGAGGACGCGGCGCCTGATAGCGACTCCTGTAAGGAACGAAGCGCTGTGAACCCCTGCCCCTGGAGGGCCTTGGAAAGGCACGCTGACTCCTTCGGAACCGATCTTCCGGCAGTCTAGGCACTGGAGAGGCGCCCCATGTACTGGCCAGTTTATCCAGGTCGCTGCCAAAGAGGAAAGAGCCCTTAAAGGGCAATCTGGTGAAGCGTGTCTTTGAAGGCGCATCAGCTGACCATCTCCGGATCCAGAGCTGCCTCCTGGTGGCTACGGAGGATGAAATCCCCTTAGCAGTTGTCCGGACTAGGTCTGAAGCAGCATCCATGAGGAACGAAAGAGCGGACTCCAGGTCAGCTGCTGGAGCGTTGTTCCTGACCTGTGACAAACAGGCACGCGTCACCACTGTGCAGCAGGTTGCAATCCGCAAAGAGAGAGCTGCCACCTCAAAGGTCTGTTTCAGAATGGCATCCAGTCGCCGGTCGTGAGGCTGCTTGAGGGCCGTCCCCCCTTCAACTGGAATAGTAGTGCACTTGACCACAGCGCTAATCAAGGCGTCCACCTGAGGGCACGCCAGCAGGTCCTGGATAGCTGGTGCCAATGGGTAAATGCCCGTCAGGGCCCGGCCACCTTTGAAGGAAGCCGCAGGTGCCGCCCATTCTAAATCTATCAGTTGTTGTGCTGCTTGCAAGAATGGAAAATGGCGGGCTGTAGGATGAAGACCTTCCAGCAGAGGGTTCTGCGCAGAGGGTACCGTAGCGCTGGGACCCGTAATATCCAACTCCGCCAGACACTGAGACACCAGGTCGGAGAGATCCTCTTTAGGGAAGAACCGCCTCATGGTTCTATATGGTTCAATCCCTGGGGGAAGTTCCCCTTCATCCGGAGTTCGGACTCGTCCGGTGAAAACTCCTGGTCTGACTGATCTGGGCTGTCCAGCGGCGGGAGGTCCCGCTCACGATAAGGGCGTGAGGGTCCAGGAACAGGATCCGCCGGAGCCGCCACCGCAGCAGCAGCCGCGGTTGCGGCCACCGCCGGAACCGCAGAAACCGCAGGAACAGCTGGAACAGCAGGGCCTGGACGGGAAGCCGTCTGCATCTGTACAAAAGCATGAATCCCCTTAAAGAGATCCACCCAGGAAATTGAAGCAGCCTCTAATCGCCGGGGTACAAGATCCCCCGGGATTCCCGATTGGTCGAGACTGCCCGCTAAGTCCGGGGTAGCCCCTGGGGAACTGTCCGCAAATCGCGGCTGAGACGGGTCCTGGCCCGAGGGTCCCACGGCCTCCTAACATTGGGCACATAGGGAGTCTGGCTCTTCACTGTGTGTGGCCCGAAGCTGGCATGCAGAGCAGAGGCCGAGGGCTTTAATGCCGGAGGCAGGTGGCACCCCCGCTGAAGACGCAGAGGCGTTTTGTTCCATAGTATGCGCTGAATGAAAAGCAGCCACAATATACGCTTAATACAACAGGCGCTCAATAATATGCGGCAGCGATAGGCGCTCAATACAACAGGCGCTTAATACTATACGGCAGCAATAGGCGCTCAATACAACAGGCGCTTAATACTATGCGGCAGTGATAGGCGCTCAATACAACAGGCGCTTAATACTATGCGGCAGCGATAGGCGCTCAATACAACAGGCGCTCAATCATATGCGGCAGCAATATGTGCGCTTAAGAACGCTAAGAACATAAGAACATAAGAAAATGCCATACTGGGTCAGACCAAGGGTCCATCAAGCCCAGCATCCTGTTTCCAACAGTGGCCAATCCAGGCCATAAGAACCTGGCAAGTACCCAAAAACTAAGTCTATTCCATGTAACCATTGCTAATGGCAGTGGCTATTCTCTAAGTGAACCTAATAGCAGGTAATGGACTTCTCCTCCAAGAACTTATCCAATCCTTTTTTAAACACAGCTATACTACCTGCACGAACCACATTCTCTGGCAACAAATTCCAGAGTTTAATTGTGCGTTGAGTAAAAAAGAACTTTCTCCGATTAGTTTTAAATGTGCCCCATGCTAACTTCATGGAGTGTCCCCTAGTCCTTCTACTATCTGAAAGAGTAAATAACCGATTCACATCTACCCGTTCTAGACCTCTCATGATTTTAAACACCTCTATCATATCCCCCCTCAGTCGTCTCTTCTCCAAGCTGAAAAGTCCTAATCTCTTTAGTCTTTCCTCATAGGGGAGTTGTTCCATTCCCCTTATCATCTTGGTAGCCCTTCTCTGTACCTTCTCCATCGCAATTATATCTTTTTTGAGATGCGGCGACCAGAATTGTACACAGTATTCAAGGTGCGGTCTCACCATGGAGCGATACAGAGGCATTATGACATTTTCCGTTTTATTCATCATTCCTTTTCTAATAATTCCCAACATTCTGTTTGCTTTTTTGACTGCCGCAGCACACTGAACCGACGATTTCAATGTGTTATCCACTATGACACCTAGATCTCTTTCTTGGGTTGTAGCACCTAATATGGAACCCAACATCGTGTAATTATAGCATGGGTTATTTTTCCCTATATGCATCACCTTGCACTTTTCCACATTAAATTTCATCTGCCATTTGGATGCCCAATTTTCCAGTCTCACAAGGTCTTCCTGCAATTTATCACAATCTGCTTGTGATTTAACTACTCTGCACAATTTTGTGTCATCTGCAAATTTGATTATCTCACTCGTCGTATTTCTTTCCAGATCATTTATAAATATATTGAACAGTAAGGGTCCCAATACAGATCCCTGAGGCACTCCACTGTCCACTCCCTTCCACTGAGAAAATGATATACCATACGCTCTCAGCAATAGGCGATCATGAATACACGTTCAATGGCAATCAATAAGCTCTTAGCAATATGCAATTAGCAATAATGGCATTCAGTATGCTCTCAGCAATTAGGCGGTTTAGCAACACACGCTCAATGTCAGGCAATATGCACTCAGCAATATGCAGGTAATAATAATGGCATTCAGTATGCTCTCAGCAAGTAGGCGGTTTAGCAACACACGCTCAATGTCAGGCAATATGTACTCAGCAATATGCAGGTAATAATAATGGCATTCAGTATGCTCTCAGCAAGTAAGCGGTCAGCAGTACACGCTCAATGGCATTCCACATGCGCTAAGTAATATACAGGCCGCAACACAATCGTAATAGCCTTCAATAGGCTCTCAGCAATATGCGGGTGGCAATACACGCACAATGGCAGTCAATACCTCACAGTAAGAAGGCAATATACACACAAGGAGGAATAGAGCTGCGCCTATTACGGGCGCCCTACCTGAACGAGGCCCACAAAATGGCGCCCTCCTTGGCGTGCCACGCCGCTGATCCTCTGTTCCTTCGGAGACCCGAAATAAGAGATGTACGCCTCACCTGAACCACGGCGCTTCTCAGCTGGAACCCGGGTGGTCTCCGGCTGCGGGGAGAGCGGGTAAGTACCTTCACCACCGCGATTGAGGATATGCACCCGCTACCTCGTCCACGCCGGGACCGAGGCGCCTCGTATGCCTCACCCGAACCTCGCCCGGGGGCTATGTCCCTGCCGCGCTTCGGCCGGACCGAGGACTTAACTCACCGGGGGATCACGGAAATCACCCCGGGCAACTCTACTGGGGGAGGGACCTTAGGGTATCACCGCAGGAGTGCAGGGCTCGATGGGTTTGTAGAGATTAGGAAGTAGAATCTAGAATTATAAGAAAGAGAAAATTAAAGTAGCTTTGGAAAGCACGCTCAACGAGCGTGCAGGCACTCCAGACTGCTTTGGAGACGGAAATTACTGAGTTGCTGCGCTTCCTGTGCGGATATATATACCCCCGTGCTGACGTCAGATCCGTCTCCAACTGCTAGCACGCGGATACTATCCCATTCGGTCTGAGTCCATCTGGCTACACGCCAGGAAAGGTTAGCTTTACCTCAATGGTGGGAAAATTAATGGATAGTCTGCTGAAGGAGAGAACAGTGAACTATCTACAATTATATGGATTTCTGGACTCTGTGCAGCAAGAATTCACCATTCTGACAGGATTCCTGTCAGATAAATCAGATTAATTTTTTTGATTGGGTGACTAGAGAATTAGCTCAAGGAAGAACACTTGGCATGATTTACTTGGATTTCAGCAAAGTTTTGGATAAGTTCCTGCAAAGAAGGCTCATATATAAAATGAGAAGCTCAGGTGTGGGCACCAAGGTGGTGGAGTGGCTTACTAAGTAAATGGGACTGACTCTGATGAAAGAACAGTATTAAGTGGCTTGCCTCAAGGATCTGGTTTGGGACCAGTTTTGTTCAATTTCTTCATTAGTGACATTGTGAAGGAAAAGTTTGCCTTTTGTGAATGATACTAAGATCTGCAACTGAGTGGCCACGCCTTAAGGAGTAGAGAGAATGAAAAGTGATTCAAGAAAATTTGGTCGAAGTCTTGGCAGCTGCGATTCAATACCAAGAAGTGCAGAGTCATGAACCTGGGGTGCAGTATTCCAAAAGAGCTGTATGTGATAAGGGACAAAAAGCTAACATGCATGGATGAGTTGAGGGACCTTGAAGTGATTGTGTCTGATGATCTGAAGGAGCGAAGCAATGTGACAAGTGTGGAAAATCCTGTAAGGGAAAACCTTGTGGGATTTCCCTGGGAGGTTCCTGTGTCTGGCTTAGCACACTTCTGTCTGTACAACTTCAAAAGTCTTTAAAGAAAATTTTGTAATCACTAATGAGACAGAATGCAATAGCAATTTCCTTGTTTTTATTATTTGATCTTGCATGGACAGATGTAACAGGCCACTAGCTGCAACCCAGAATATGAGAGCTATTAAGTGATACAGAAGAAATTCACAACTTATAAATGATTTTAAGATATTGATAACAAGCAATAGACAAATCAACTGTCAGTATATCATACTCTATTTGCATATTCATTGATAGTCAATGAATTCCAGGAATTTATTTATTTATTTATTTAAAAGATTTTATATACCGTCATTCATAATTACATCATTATGGTGTACAAAGACCTTAAAAAACATCAAAATACTTCGGTCAAAGAACAATAATCAAATACAGTACAAAATATAACACAATTAAAAAACTTTAAATGTACAGTGCCATAATCAAAGGTAATTACTTCTTACTTTGAAACTATGCTTGTGGCTTATCTATAAAGGCTTGCTCAAAGAGCCACGTTTTCAACCCTTTCTTGAATTTCTTTGACTCAGGTTCAAGTCGCAACTCGGCTGGCAAGGTGTTCCAGTTGCTTGGGCCTGCGAGAGAGATTACTCTGTCTCGGACTAAGGCCAAATGTACGGTATTTATTGAAGGGACAAAGAGAAGCCCTTTATTGGCGGATCTTAATGATCTATGAGGAGTGTGCATGTGAATAGAGAAATTTAGCCAATCAGTTTTATGTCCATAGATGGTCTTATGAATGATGCAACAAGTTTTATACAAAATTCTTTGAGCTATCAGGAGCCAGTGGAGGCTAATCAATATTGGAGTGATATGATCCTGTTTGTTGTGATTTGTTAATACCCTAGCCGCAGCATTCTGCAACACTTGAAGCAGTCGTAGCGAAGATTGTTGCAGACCTAATAACATAGAATTACAGTAGTCCAAGGATGTAAGTATGAGATCCTGCAATACAGATCGAAAGTCATTATGGTCTAGTAATGGATTCAATCATTGGAAAACCAGCAGTTTATAATATCCGTCTCTTAATTTTGTAGCAATGTGCTTTTTAAAATTTAACTCACAGTCAATAGTTACACCTAGATCTTTAACTGATTCAACAAGTTCTATCTTAACATTATTTGATAGAGTACTTTTTTTTATTGTTAGCTTTAGGTTTTCGCTCTAGCAATATGATTTCTGTTTTTTCCATGTTAATGGCTAGTTTCATATGAGTTAGTAACTGCTTAATGGTGAATAAATAGATGTTGGTCTCTTTAAATGTCTGTTCAAGAGTATCAGCTATGGGAATGAGTAACTGGATATCATCGGTGTAAATATACAAATTCAAACCAAGCCCAGCTAGAAGATGACACACCGGTAAAAGATAGATGTTAAATAATGTTGTCGATAATGCAGAACCTTGGGGTATTCCAGTATTTAGATCAAGTTTATCAGAAATTGAATTGCCTATCTTAACCTGAAAGGATCTCTGATGGTGAAATGATGTCATCCATTTGAGAGTAACATTAGTAATCTCTTTCAGTCTGGTTATTAGGATATCATGATTAACCATGTCAAACACAGCAGATATATCAAGCAGTACAAGTAAATATTTTTGTCCAGTGTCAAAACCTTTCAGAACAGTATCCGTAAGTGAAATTAACAGTGTCTCTGTGTTCAAGTGTTGTCTGAAACCAAATTGATTTGGATATAAGATGTTATTCTGTTCTAAGTGTTCAGATAATTGTCTATGTATGACCTTTTCAATTATTTTTGACAAGAAAGCTAGGTTAGAAATTGGCCTATAATTACATAATGACTCAGGGTCTAGATTAGATTTCTTTAAGATTGGTTTAATTATAGCAGCTTTTAGCATTGCAGGAATGAAACCTTCCTTTAAGGATATATTAACAATCTTGGCTATGGTTGGAGCAATTGTGGATGCTAGTGGCTTAAGTGCTGAGGTCAGAATAGGATCCAATGGGTGTATAGCCGGGTTTAGTTTTTTAATAATATTTTCAGTTTCAAGAATGGAGACCTCTTCAAAGCAGGTTTTCACAATTTTGGTTTTCAGGGGATTGATTTGATCAGCAATAGATTCCATCATATTAATCCAAGAGGAGGTGGCTTTTTGGGAATCAGTAAGATATAAGTTGATTATATTTTTTTCAAGTTCTAATATTAGTTTTTCTGTTTGAAATATGGGACGATAAGTAATCGATTGTTGCGATTGGTTTACTGCATTACTAATTGGTTTGCTCTGAAAATTGCATCTAATCAGGTAGTGATCTGACCAAGGAACAGGTTCTTGAGAGGTTTCATAAGAATCCAATTTGTTTAGATTTGTTAAAACTAAATCTAACGTGTGACCTGCTCTATGAGTGGGTCCCTCGATCAGTTGGTTGTAACCAAGGCTAGCCGAGGTCTCTATAAAAGTACAAGTAGTATTGTACTTTGAATACTTTGAAGAGTATTGAGAGGCTTTTCATCTATATGAATGTTAAAGTCACCTACAATGATGGACAATTTATCAGGCTTTAACGAAATGGTGAGTAACTCGATTAATGGAGAAATTTTATGATTGAGTAGACCAGGGGGACAATAAACTAAATAGATTTGCAAAGATACGGATTCAAACAAAATAACTTCGTAAGGTTCGTCAGTATACGTTGGTATTAATTTTAGTTTCAATTCATTCTTCGCAACTAACATAAGTCCGCCTCCTTTACGTTTCATTCTGGGAAATGAAAAGGCCGTGTACGTATCATTGGAGATAGAATTAGCAATTACTGAGTCATGAGGTTTAAGCCAAGTCTCAGTAATTGCCAAAAAGTCTGACTTATGATCGTACAAAAGATCTATGTGTAAGCTTACATCTTGCTCATATGATAACCGTTAGCTTTCTATAATAAACAACTCTTTATTGATATATATGATAATGCTTTGGTTACTAAAAAATATATATATAAGCATGCTGTAGTTACATCATTTTCAATTCTCTCACCTTTAGCTGTTACTATGGCTAGACATAAAGCACAGTATCAGTCCTTATGACTGCTACTTAGTATAACCTAACCAATGAACTAATGCCAGAACTCCTGAAATTTACAACAGTCCCCTTCCTAAGCAGTCATCATAACCATAAGCTAAACTGCTTAGTAAAATCCTGGGGGAGCTCTCCCTGCATCCATTGGAATGAGTGTTCTGGTAACCAGTCAGCTCTGTGATAACTCAACAGTGAGGGTGTCTTAGGAAAATCCAGGGGTGGTGGAGGCGGCAGAAGGGTGTCAGCTGCCATGATAGTAGTAGAAGACACAAAAGAGATGTTCTTCCTGCAAAAAGACATAAGGCACTGAACGAGAAAACACACAGATAATATAACCAAGCTAACAACAATCAAAAATATGAAGTATGTAATTTTCTTTCCCTCACCCCCAAGCAATTAATCAATCCCCAGAAAATCCCAATCCCCATCAATTTTCAAACCACCCACACTTAGTTCATGAGCCTGATTAGCTAAATCTCGCAGGATAAGGACAGATTTTTAAATGTTCCCTTATTTATTGATGTAGGTGCAGCAAGTGGTATTAATCAATTGTCAAACACCTACCTCCTTGGCAAGTAACATGTCCAAGACCATACAATTATTCAGAACAACTCTGGAGAAGAAGGAGACTTCTTGCTGAAGGACATTTATGGCTGTTCCACTTTGGTTTGCTATGTCTTTGATGGTAGAAAGGTTAAGGACAAATGTTTCAAGTGTTATGGGATCCGTCCGCAATAGACCGCAACCTGTTCCCACCACCTACCGCCGCAGCTGCCCGCCACTTGTTAGCCCTGGAAGTCTCGCGGCCGCAGGGCGCCACGGTCGCCTTGTTCTCCCCACGCCAGGCTCCCACTGGGCCTCTGGCACTGCTGCTCTTTCTCGGCCTGGACGCGGTGGTTCTCGGTCCGGTCCCACAGGGGTGCCTTGTGCTCCTAGGCGCGCGCACGCACCCTCTGACATCATTTAAGGGAATCACTATGGGAGGTGCCAGGGTTCCTCCCTCCTGACCCGAGACTATTTAAGGCAAGGCCTTCCTTCATGCCCTTGCCTTGGCTCCTGTTTGTGTTCCTGATTGCTTCGTTCCTGTATCTTTGCTTCTGATCATCTTCTGATCAGACAGTAAAGCTCCGGAATTTGTTGCCAGAGGATGTGGTTAGTGCAGTTAGTGTAGATGGGTTCAAAAAAGGTTTGGATAAGTTCTTGGAGGAGAAGTCCATTAACGGCTATTAAACAAGTTTACTTAGGGAATAGCCACTGCTATTAATTGCATCAGTAGCATGGGATCTTCTTAGTGTTTGGGTAATTGACAGGTTCCTGTGGCCTGGGGTTTGGCCTCTGTTGGAAACAGGATGCTGGGCTTGATGGGCCCTTGGTCTGACCCAGCATGGCAATTTCTTATGTTCTTAAGACGTCTGCTTCTTCCTGACCTCCGTGATACGCTGCCTGCCAAGACCCCTACTTGTACCTGACCTCTGTGATACGCTGCCTGCCAAGACCTCTGCTTGTACCTGATCTCCAAGATACGCTGCCTGCCAAGACCTCTGCTTGTACCTGACCTCTGAGCTACACTGCCTGCCAAGACCTCGGCTTGTACCTAACCATCAAGTTATGCTGCCTGCCAAGACCTCAGCCTGTACCCGACCTCCAGCCACATCATCTGCATTGTCTTGCCAGCTCCTGCCTTCTACTCATCTCTGCCTGCTGAGAGCTACACCTGCATCTGGACTCTGTCTCCTGAGGCCCCACGTAAGTCCAGCCTCAACCTGAGGGGAACGTGGGCTGGTAGTGGTGAAGCGTCAACTGGATCTCAGGCTTTCCATTAGCCTCACCTGCCAACGGTGGAGACCTCCCCACAAGTGGTACCAACTTTCCCTTGGCCTAAGGATCCATGTTCCATAACAGGTAGCCAAGGCCATGGATCCGGCGGAGTCATCCGCATTCCAGGCTATTCCGGGTCTTGCTCAAAAGATCCTGGAGCAACAGAAGGTCCTGGAATCCCTGGCAACTTCTATGGAGCGGCTCATCACTCACTTGGATTCGGTGATCTCTGCCACCACTGCCGCTCCCCCCTTGTCGGGTTCCCCGGCACCTGCCTTGGTATCACGACCGGTTATCCCCCTGCCAACTCCACCCCGCTATGTGGGAGATCCCATGCAATGCCGTGGTTTTCTCAATCAGTGTAATATGCACTTCTGTCTGCAGTCTGCGCTCTCTGTCTTTACTGGAAGGTAAAGCCTTAGCCTGGGCTCAGATTCTATTCTTTTGAACCTCTCAGGTTTCCTGGCCTGGTTCCGAACTGTTTTTGAAAATCCGGGTCATTCAGCCCAGGTCAGCACTGAGCTCTTGCATATTTGTCAAGGGGGACGTTCATTGGTAGATTACACCATTTAATTCTGGAGTTATCCACTGAACTCCACTGGGTGGAGTCCTGTCTAAGGGCCATCTTCTTGGAGGGTCTGTCCTCCAAGATTAAAGATGAATTGGCAGCACGTGATCTTCCTGTGTCTCTGGATGCTTTAATTGACCTGGCAGGTCGGATCGACCGTCATCTTCGAGAGAAGTCCCAGGACTCGGCTGCAGCCACCCTCTCCTGGTTCCCGTCCTCTGCCCCCCTGTGGGAACTACAGAAGAACCCATGCAGATGGGTTGGTGCCCTTTGTCTCCAGAGGAATGGCTACGGTGTAGATGAGCTGGCCTTTGCCCGTATTGTGGGGCGCCGGGCCATCTCTTGGTCCAATGTCCGGTGTGACCGTCAAATTCCAGGGCCCAGGGTTCACTGGGGGAGTGACTCTAGGCCTGACAACTCTGATTCTCCCATTAACCTTGTCTGTGACTCTCGCCTTAAGGGGCAGCAATTTTGCTACACTCGCTCTGGTAGACTCTGGAGCTGGTGGGAATTTTCTCCTGCAGGAGATCGTGGACCAGCTTATGATTCCCACATGTCAATGTCCAGTCCCACTCATCTTGTCCTCTATCCATGGGGACCCTCTTCCAGGCAAGATCACCCATATGACTTTGCCTTTAGAATGCCATATTGAGTCAATCTCCTTTTACGTTAATCAGAAGGCCATCCACTCAGTTGTGTTGGGTATTCCTTGGCTCCAGCAACATAATCCTCAATTTGATTGGTGACAGTGGCATAATTGTTACTTCTGCCACTGTCACCAGCGAAAATACTCTGCTACCCAAAGGAGTCCCCCTGCAATATGGCCATTATGCAGATGTCTTCTCCAAAAAGGCAGCAGATACTTACCCCCACATCGGGAGTTCGACTGCGCAATTAACCTGATTCCTGATTCCACACGCCCCGGGGCCGGGTTTATCCTTTGTCTCAGCCTGAGACACAAGCCATGTCTGAACACATCAAAGACAATCTACAGAAGGGATTCATTCATCACTCTAATTTCCCGGCTGGGGCAGGATTTTTCTTTGTAGTTAAAAAAGATGGACCCCTTCGCCCGTGCATTGATTAAAGAGGCCTCAATGCCATTACCATGAAGGACCGGTACCTGCTGCCTCTTATATCAGAATTATTTGATCGTCTACAAGGGGCTTGTATCTTTTCGAAATTGGATCTCAGAGGAGCATATAATCTTGCTTAGATCAAAGTTGGCGAAGAATGGAAGACGGCTTTTAACACTCGTGATGGCCATTATGAAGATGTGGTCATGCTTTTTGGCCTTTGTAATGCACCCGCCGTTTTTCAGAATTTAATGAATGAAGACTTCTGCGACTTGTTATATGACTGTGTAGTCATATATCTGAATGACATCCTAGTCTATTCCAAAACCTTACAGCACCATCACCAGGATGTGTGCAGAGTTCTGCAACACCTACAGGAGAACCATCTGTACGCTAAGCCTGAAAAATGTGTGTTTGAGAAAGAGTCCCTTCCATTCCTGGGATACATTGTATCCAATCGTATGTTTTGCATGGATCCAGCCAAGTTAAAATGCATTCAAGATTGGCCATGACCATCCGGACTGCATTTCCTCCGGGGTTTGCTAATTACTATCGTAGCTTTATCAAGAACAACTCCAGATTGGCTGCTTCCTTTACAGCCTTCACATGCAAGGGAGCCCCCGTAAAGGATTGGCCAACTGAGGCATTGGAGTCCTTTCAAGGCCTGAAAGAGGCCTTCTTGCAAAAGCCCTGCTTAAGACACCCAGACCCCAAGCTTCCCTTCTTCATAGAAGTGGATGCTTCCTCAGATGGTGTAGGAGCGGTACTTAGCCACAATGATTCTGCCGGAACTCTGCACCCATGTGCCTTCTCCTGGAAATTCAACCCACCTCAGCGAAACTATGCCATCGGTGACCAAGAACTATTGGCCATTAAGTTGGCTTTCGAAGGTTGGCGCCAATGGCTGGAGGGGGCTCAGCACAAGATTACAGTCTTTACAGACCATAAGAATTTAGAACATTGTCAAGCTCGCTGGGCCTTTTTCTTCACGCAATTCAACTTTGATCTACGCTATTTAATCAGCGCACTGATGCTCTCTCTTGCTCCTTCTCAGCAGAGGACCATGATGAACCTGTTCAGCACATTATAGATCCTGCATAGATTATTGTTTCCGCAACCCAGACGGTCCCATCAGGCATGACCATGGTACCCCGGAGACTGAGTCCTCAAATGGGCCCACGACTCCCGTACTTCCGGACACCCTGGCCTGCTCAGAACCTTGGCTCTCCTCCACCAATATTATTGGTGGCCCAACATGCGGCAGGATATCAGCGCCTACGTGGTGTCCTGCCCAATCTGTGCCCAGCAAAAGACACCAACGGGAAAACCTTGTGGTCTGCTACAGCCACTTCCAGCCCCCAGCGAACCCTGGACAATTCTTGCCACAGATTTCCTAGTGGATCTACCAGTCTCCAGAGGCAACACAGTTATTTGGGTAGTGGTAGACCGTTTTTCCAAAATGGCCCAGTTCACGGCACTACCCAGTCTTCCGTCTGCTCCCCAGCTAGCACATTTATTTGTGCAACACATTTTTCGACTTCACGGCCTTCCAGTTCACATTTCTTTGGACCGTGGCCCTCAATTTACGGCCAAATATTGGCAAAGCCTTTGTAAGAAGTTCCACATCACCTTGGATTTCACCATGACTTACCACCCACAACCTAATGGCCAAGTGGAGCGGACCAACTGCACAGTGAAGCAATTCTTGAGAACATATATCAACAGCCGCCAAGATGACTGGGATGAGCTCCTTCCTTCGGTAGAGTCCTTGTACTGCGACAGGAACCTCCCCATTCCAGATTGTCTACAGGAAACAGCCACTTCCTCCCTTGCCTCTTCCGCTATTGGACACTTCACCTGCTGACAGCCGACACTTCACCTGCTGACAGCCGACAAATTGATCTCATATACAGCATATGATTCAAGAAGTGGGTCGCTCAGCCAAGAAATTCGCTGACTGCCACCGGAGACAGGCGCCTCAATATCGCCCAGGAGAAGGAGTCTGGCTTAGTACCCGCTTTATTCATCTGAGAGTTCCGTCCATGCGGTTGGCACCCCACTATATTGGTCCCTTTCCTGTACTTTAGCAATTAGCACCTGTGACACCTGTGGTGTCCTGCCACGTGTTGGGTCCGTCGGTCGCAGACGGCTGCGACTGCTCTGCCTTACCTCTTTTCTCCTCTTTTCCTCCTTTTTGGGCAAGATGGGTGCCTCGGCATCTCCAGCTCAGCATGGGCGTTCCAGTCTGCCATGCTCAGTCCCAGGGCCTCCTAGGGCACACGCGCACATGTTGCCTACGCTCAAATTCATGTCATGGCGGGAACCTCGGGGGCGTCCCCACAGCATGACATCAGTACCTCTGGGTATTTAAAGCCTCCACTTCGCTACCACCTTTGAGTTAGCAAGGACTTCGGTTTAGCTACTCTGACTGCTCTAAGGATGTGCAGAGGGTTTGTTAATCAATGCAGCATGCATTTTTCATTACAGCCTACCCTGTTTCCCACTGAAGCTTCCAAGACCACCGACATCCTATCGTTTCTAGAAGGACGAGACCTGGCTTGGGCTTCACCATTATGGGAACATGAAGATCCTATCCTGAATGATTTACCAGGATTTCTAAAACTTTTTAAGTCTGTTTTTGATGACCCGGCTTGCCAGACTGTCACTGGATCCGCTTTGCTCAATCTCCAGCAAGGTAAGAAGCCGCTTACAGACTTTGCTATCGAATTTAAGACCCTAGCATCCAAATTACTTTGGGACACTGGATACCTACGTGCCATATTCATGGAGGGCCTCAACTCTCGCTTAAAGGAAGAATTAGTGGCTCGTGATTTGCCTGATACCCTTGAGTCCCTGATGGAACTGCCTGTGAGAATTGATCGCCGTATCCGAGACCAAACTCAGGAGACTAAGAGTCCACGAAAGCCTACAGTTGGGGCTAACCATCCTAAACTTGTGCCTATCACTTCCAGCTTACCGTCTGCACCGTTAGAGG
Source organism: Rhinatrema bivittatum (assembly GCF_901001135.1). Taxonomy (NCBI): domain Eukaryota; kingdom Metazoa; phylum Chordata; class Amphibia; order Gymnophiona; family Rhinatrematidae; genus Rhinatrema; species Rhinatrema bivittatum. Next base: position 400,009,864 of record NC_042615.1, on the reverse strand, counting down.
AGGAAGAGCCTATGCAACTAGGCTAAAACCACTTGACCTCCAAGGAGAGACATTTTCGCAAGTGTGCATGTATTGTGGCCAATCGGGCCACCCGGTCCAAACTTGTCCCATTTGTCCTGGAAACTGACGGGCCTAGGATCTGCAGGAGGACTTCTCCTGGGCCTCACCTCTCCTACTCCTCCATTGTCCTTACCTGTATCTCTGCTTTATGGAGTCTTGAATTTCAGACTCTCACTCTCTTTGACTCTGGAGCCAGAAGTAACTTTATTCTGAAGCGCTTAGTTGAACATCTGCGGATTCCTACCACTCCAATAGCTAAGCCACTGCTATTGTCCTCTATCCATGGGGAACCACTTCCTGGAGAAGTTTCATTGTCCACCCAGGCCATCGGCCTGCGCCCTGGAGCTTTACACTCTGAAACCATGTCATTTCTAGTAGTGGAAAAAGCCATGCATCTGGTGGTATTGGGGCTGCCCTGGCTTCAAGATCATATGCCACAATTTAATTGGGCCACATTGGAACTGTCCCAGTGGGGGCCAGACTGTCATGGTCGGTGCCTCATGGAAGTTTCGCTGCTCATCTGCATGCCCACTACACCATAATTACCTGGCTTACCTTCACAATATGCCTCCTTCCAGGATGTTTTCTCAAAGCAAGCAGCTGATGTGCTTCCACCGCACAGAGTATTTGACTGCACCATTAATCTGAAGCCTAATTCAGAACCTCCCAAAGGAAGAGTTTATCTTCTTTCAGTAGCTGAGACTGAAGCTATGTCTACCTAACTACATACAAGAAAACCTACAGAAGGGATTCATCAGACCCTCCAAGTCTCCTACTAGTGCAGGCTTCTTTTTCGTAGGGAAGAAAGATGGCACCTTATGCCCCTGTATCGATTAGAGGAGTCTGAACGAAATTACCATCAAGGACAGGTATCCCCTGCCCATAATTTCTGAACTGTTTGACAGGCTCCAAGGAGCCAAGATATTCTCCAAATTAGACCTTAAGGGAGCCTACAACCTAGTAAGTATCCGTGAAGGAGAAGAATGGAAGACTGCTTTTAATACCCGCGATGGACACTTCGAATATCTCGTCAAGCCCTTCGGGTTAACTAATGCACCTGCAGTCTTTCAAAATATGATGAATGACATATTACGGGACTGTTATGGTTATGAGGTGTTGGAATGGATTCTTGGGTACTGCAGTGATGGCCACTCCCACGGGGATGAGCCCCATGAAGAACTGCAGTACCAGGCTAGACTCTTATACACGCAACACAGAGAGTTGTATTTTATTGTATAGCACGGTGGCACTGCCCGGGAAGTGGACAGCAGTGGAAGGTAGCTCCAGCAGTAGTAGTCCAGGGATCCTCAGCAGAGAGGACCCATCTCATTCTGAGTAGGTGAAGACAGCGCGGTGAACAGGAACAAATCCCGGATGTAGAGTGCTGAAGCTGTAGGTGAGATAGACTGATGGTTAGTACTCACTGAAGCAGAAGCTGTATCTGGAAGTCCTGGCAGGCAGAAGTTGAAGAGTGGCAGGCACCAGATTAGGGAGAGCAGGCCCTCGAGGAGCGAGTACCTGATATCCCAGGATAGGCACCTGAAAGAAAGCAGAAGGGCCTCCGAGGAGCGGGTACCCAAGTTAAAGTAGAATTACCCCGAAGGGCAGAGAGAGCTTCCTGTGGCAGCTAGGAAGCGGCAGAGCAGCTTAGACTGGAACTATTCCAGTCCTTGCTAACTCAGTTTGTTAGCAAACGAAGGGCAGGCTAAATACCAGGATGTGCTGATGTCACTCGGAGGGGACGCCCCCGAGGTTCCCGCCATGATGTGGATAAAGACATGGGTGGCATGCGCGCGCGCACCCTAAGAGGCCCTTGGGAAAACATGGCGAATGCCGTCGCCATTGCCGATCCAGGGACGCCGGGGAGAGCGGCATGAAGACACGGTGGCAGCCAACTTCCCAAGGCTTGAGGAGAAAGAAAGAAGAAAGGTAAGGCACAAAGGTTGAAGCCATCTGAGACCGACGGACACAACAGTACCCCCCTTCAAAGGGCCCCCTCCAGACCCCCTACCTGGTCTTGGTTTTTGAGGATGCGATCGATTAAATTGACGAAGCATCTCTTTGTCCATGATATTAGCCAATGGTTCCCAAGAGTTTTCTTCTGGTCCGTATCCCTCCCATGACAGGAGGTATTCCCAAACTCTGCCTCTCTTTCTTACATCAAGGATGGCATGAACCTTGTATTCAATGTCTTCTTCTGCATCAACAGGAGTTGGTTCAGGTGTCTTGGTGGAGAACTCGCTAAGAACAAGCGGTTTCAGCAGTGAAACGTGGAAAGCATTATGAATCTTCATAGCTGGAGGAAGTTTCAGACTATAGGTGAGTGAGCCCAACCATCGGAGAATAGGAAAGGGACCGACAAAGCGTGGAGCAAAGCAAGCAGATGGAAGCTTAAGTCTCAGATGTTTGGTAGAGAGCCACACTTTATTACTAGGCTGGAATTCAGGAGCCTTGCTATGGTGGGCGTCATAGCCTTTTTTTGCTCTTTGACCTGCTTGTTGGAGCATCTCTTTAGTCTTTCTCCAGAGCTGCTGTATATCTTTGGCAGTAGATTGAGCTGCCGGGGACGACACAGAAAGTGGAAGTGGTAAAGGTTGTCGTCCGTAGACCACTTCAAAAGGTATAGATCCATAGATGATGCTGGATGAGAATTGATGGCAAATTCAGCCCAGGGCAACAGATCAGCTCAGTCATTCTGTTGTGAACCAACATAGGCCAACATAGACCAACATTCTGTTGTGAACCAACTCCAAAATGATCTTTATTTTTTAATGGACAGGTCTATTACCTTGTTACTCTACTATTTCACTGTTAATGTTTTTCTATCGCTTTATTTCCATTCCAAGTTGCATTATGTCCCTGTTTTATTGTAACTGCTACTTCTTCTTACATCACATGTTATTGTTCTAAGTTCTTATCCTTTTTGTTCACATCCTGTTAATTGTAAACCGACATGATGCGACTCCCATCGCGAATGCCGGTATATAAAAAGTAAAAATAAATAAATAAATAGGCGCGGAGGAACTGCTTGAGAGTTCTATTCATTCTCTCTGTTTGGCCACTCGACTGAAGATGATACGCAGAGGTGAAGTCAAGTGTGATATCGAATTTCTTACACAAGGCTTTCCAGAACTTAGCTGTATATTGAGCTCCTCTATCAGAAACAATATGTTTAGGCATGCAATGTAGGCAAAAGATGTGACTGATGAATAACTTAGCAAGTTCCATGGCTAATGGCAGCCAGGGAGAGCCACAAAGTGAGCCATCTTTGAAAATCGACCCACTGTAACCCGGATGGAATTGTTACCTCCAGATAGTGGCAGGTCCACCACACAAAATCTGTTGCAGTATGGGTCCAGGGTTTATCCGGTGCTGGCAAGGGTTGAACTAGGCCCCAAGGACATCCAGACAGAGGTTTCTGTCTGGCACAATTAGAAAAGAAGGCTACGTAAGCTAGAATGTCTTCCTTCATGGTGAGCCACCAATAGTACTTTTGTAGCTTGTCCAGTGTTAGCCGTTGACCAGGGTGTCCAGCCAGTTGCGAATCATGAGGCCATCTTAGCAGTTTCTTTCTTAAGTTGTGGGGTACAGTGGTCTTGCCCAGGGGTACCGGATGTGTAGCTGAGAGGACCACTCGCTTCAGGTCAATAATATACTGAGGTTCATCAGGAACGTCTTCTGAGAGGAAGGACCGAGATAAATCATCTGCTCTGACATTCTTGTCACCAGAGCGATATTTTAGTACAAAGTCAAATCTGTTGAAGAACAGGGACCATCTCGCCTGTCTATCATTGAGGCATTGAGCGTGACGGAGGTACTCCAGATTTTTGTGATCAGTAATCTGATGTTGTGCACCTTCAAACCAGGGGTGCCATTCTTCAAATGCCATTTTTATTGCCAATAGTTCTTTATCCCGAATGCCGTAGATATTCTCCGCTGGCGAGAAGCGTTAGGAAAAGAATGAACAGGGGTGCAAGGTCTTTGAATCACCAGTCTGGCTTAGCAAGACCCCAACACCTACATCAGAGGCTTCAACTTCCACAATGAAGGGTCGCATAGGGTCCGGATGGCGAAGACATGGTTTGCTTTGAAAGGAGTCTTTTAACTTCTGGAATGCGGTCACAGCTTCAGTAGACCAATTAGTGGTGTTGGCTCCCTTCTTTGTCATTGCTGTTAATGGAACAGTCAGTGAAGAGTAATTTTTAATAAAGGTCCGGTAGTAGTTGGTAAATCCCAAAAATCATCTTAGAGCTTTCAGACCAGTGGGGTGTGGCCATTTTTGAATACTCTCAAGCTTCTGAGGGTCCATTTGAAATCCCTTGTTTGAGACGATGTAACCTAAGAAAGGCACGGATTCTTTATGAAATTCACATTTGGCTATTTTGGCGTACAAGTGTTCTTGCAAAGTCTCTGCAGAACTCTTTTGACATCTTCCGGATGGGATTGCAGGTCCTGAGAAAATATCAAGATGTCGTCTAAGTAGACAACGACACATCGGTAGAGTAAATCACGCAGGATATCGTTCATCAAGTTCTGGAAGACAGCCGGGGCGTTGCACAAGACGAAAGGCATCATCAGGTATTCAAAGTGTCAATCCCGGTATTAAACATAGTCTTCCATTCATCGCCAGAGCGAATGCGAACTAAATTATATGCTCCTTTGAGTTCAAGCTTGGAGAATATCTTGGCTCCCTGTAACCTATCAAATAGCTCCAAAATGAGTGGTAAAGGGTAGCAGTCCTTTATGGTGATCTCATTCAGACCTCTGTAGTCAATGCATGGACGTAACGTTCCGTCCTTTTTTCTTACGAAAAAGAATCCTGCGCCAGTGGGAGAATTAGAAGGTCTTATGAAGCCTTTCTGGAGATTCTGCTGGATGTAATCTGACATTGCCTTACTCTCCACTACGGAAAGGATTGGGCTTCAAGTTAATTGCGCAGTCGTAGGATCTGTGTGGTGGTAACACATCAGCGGCTTCTTTTGAGAATACATCTTGATAAGATGCATATTGAGACGGCAACCCAGGCAACAATGGGATAGTTGGCATGCATGTATTGGACAGACTTCATTAGCCATTTGCCATGACAGTCTGGACCCCAACGTGAAAGTTCCAAGGTGGTCCAATTAAATTGTGGCATGTGTATCTGCAGCCACGGTAACCCAAGTACCACAGGGTGCATGGCCTTCTCTAACACAAAGAAGGAAATAGTCTCTGTATGAAGAGCACTGGTACGCAAGCTCACTGGTTCAGTAAGCAGGGTTACTTCTCCCGGTAAGGGCTCTCCATGAATAGAGGACAGTAGTAATGGAGACATCATGGTAGTGGTAGGGATCCGCAAATGTTCCACTAGACGTTTCAAAATTAAATTTCCCCCTGCCCCAGAGTCCACTAAGGCAAGGATCCGATATTCCAAAGGCCCACAGATTAGAGATACTGGAAGAGACAGTGGAGGAAAGGGTGCAGTTAGACCTAAGAAGAGTCCTCCCACAGGACTTAGGTCTGCTAGTTTCCTGGACATATAGGGCATGTTTGTACATCATGACCAGCTTGTCCACAATACATGCATAGTCCCAACCTCTTTCGGAATCGTCTCTCTTTAGAAGTCAGATGACTGCGGCCCAATTGCATTGGTTCTTCTTCGCCAGCAACAGGTCCTGAGAGTGTAGGCTTGGCTCGAATCTTTCCCTGGACTGGTCTTCTGGGACTCTTGACCTTTTGAATTTTGTCACAAATTCGGCGATCAATCTTCGCTGTCAACTTCATAAGTTCTGCTAAGGTCTCAGGCATCTCACGAGTCACCAGTTCATCTTTCAACTGGGATTTCAGGCCTTCAAAAAATAGTCTTTTCAAACACCTAGGGTCCCAATGTAATTCAGAGGCCAGCATCTTGAATTCAATGGTGAAGTCTGGTAAAGGTTTGTTACCTTGCTTTAAATAAACCAAGGCTGATCCTGCTGTCGAGTACCAGGCAGGGTCATCAAATACTGACTTAAACAGTTCAAGAAACCTGACAAGATCATTCAGGATAGGGTCATTGCGCTCCCACAGCGGTGAGGCCCAAGCCAGAGCTCTTCCGACCAGATACGAAAGGATATAGGTGGTCTTTGCATATGCTGTAGGGAAATGGTTAGGTTGCAGAGAAAAGTGCATGCAACATTGATTAATAAATCCTCTACATTTCCACACTTCACCCGTGAAGCGTGTTGGAGCAGATAGAGGCACTGTAGACTTGACCGTCACATCTGGCGGTGTAACTTCTTAACCTGCGGCAGCCGGTGTATTCATCTGTGCGTGCAACTGATTAAAGGCAACAATCAAGTTGTCTAATGAATTCTGTTGTTTGGAGATTCGCTGGGCCAGGCACGGAATGGCCTGCAAAGCGGTGAGCTGAGCTGAATACATGGAGTTAGCAATCTGTTATGGTTATGAGGTGTTGGAGTGGATTCTTGGGTACTACAGTGATGGCCACTCCCATATCTTGATGATATATTGATCTTTTCTCAAGATCTACAAACTCATCAGGAGAGAATAGTGAACTATCTACAGTCCGGAGAATTGATGGACCAGAGGCAACATGGATTCACCAGGGAAAGATCCTGTCAGACAAATCTGATTGACTTTTTTGACTGGGTAACCAAGGAATTGGACCAAGGAAGAGCGCTCGATGTCATATACTTGGATTTCAGCAAAGCTTTTGATACGGTTCCGCACAGGAGACTGGTGAATAAAACGAGAAGCTTGGGAGTGAGTGACAAGGTGGTGACCTGGATTGCAAATTGGTTGACGGACAGAAGACAATGTGTGATGGTAAACGGAACCTTCTCTGAAGAGAGAGTGGTTTTAAGTGGTGTACCGCAAGGATCGGTGTTGGGACCGGTCCTGTTCAATATCTTTGTGAGCGACATTGCGGACGGGATAGAAGGTAAGGTTTGTCTTTTTGCGGATGACACTAAGATCTGCAACAGAGTGGACACGCCGGAAGGAGTGGAGAGAATGAGACGGGATCTAAGGAAACTGGAAGAGTGGTCGAAGATATGGCAGCTGAGATTCAATGCCAAGAAGTGCAAAGTCATGCATATGGGGAGCGGAAATCCGAATGAACTGTATTCGATGGGGGGGGAAAGGCTGACGTGCACGGAGCAGGAGATAGTGTCTAATGATATGAAGTCTGCGAAACAATGCGACAAGGCGATAGCAAAAGCCAGAAGAATGCTGGGCTGCATAGAGAGAGGAATATCGAGTAAGAAAAGGGAAGTGATTATTCCCTTGTACAGGTCCTTGGTGAGGCCTCACCTGGAGTACTGTGTTCAGTTCTGGAGACCGTATCTACAAAAAGACAAAGACTCGCATGACGTACGAGGAGAGATTGAAGAATCTAAATATGTACACCCTGGAGGAAAGGAGGAGCAGAGGTGATATGATACAGACTTTCAGATACTTGAAAGGTTTTAATGATCCAAAGGCAACGACAAACCTTTACCATAAGAAAAAAATCAGCAGAACCAGGGGTCACGATTTGAAGCTCCAGGGAGGAAGATTCAGAACCAATGTCAGGAAGTATTTCTTCACGGAGAGGGTGGTGGATGCCTGGAATGCCCTTCCGGAGGAAGTGGTGAAGACCAGAACTGTGAAGGACTTCAAAGGGGCGTGGGATAAACACTGTGGATCCATAAAGTCAAGAGGCCGCCAATGAAGAGTGGGTGACTCGCCAGAATGATGGCTACTGCCTGGAGACAATACCTTTATTCAATAAACATACACATGGTTACTGTGACTCCAACATCACTCTAAGATTCAACAGCAAGAGGAAATGTGGAAAAAAGGATTTGCACTCACAAAGACGGGAGTAGCTGGCTTGTTACGGCGGTTACTACCCCAAACCAAATATCCAAATTACTACCTCCACCTTCCTCTATTCCTGATGCCTTTCAACTAGCTTGATCACTCCATTCTTATACTTCACTTTCAATGCATATCCAGCATAGTTCTCTGCTTCAACAGCAGGGGAGAAGAAAAACTGTTACTTCACACATCCAGCAGAGCTCTCTGCTTAAACGGCAGGGGAGAAGAAAAAAGGGTTCGCACTCACAAAGCGGGGAGTAGCTGGCTTGTTACGGCGGTTACTACCCCAAACCAAATGTACCTGATACTTCACTCTCGACGCATATCCAGCATAGCTCTCTGCTTCAACGGCAGGGGAAAAGAAAAACTGATACTTCACGCATATCCAGCATAACTTCAACGGCAGGGGAGAAGAAAAAAGGATTCACACAAAGCGGGGAGTAGCTGGCTTGTCACGGCGGTTACTACCCCAAACCAAATGTGCCTGATACTTCACTTTCGATGCATATCCAGCATAGCTCTCTGCTTCAACGGCAGGGGAGAAGAAAAAAACTGATACCTCACGCATATCCAGCATAGCTCCCTGCTTCAACGGCAGGGAAGAAGATAAACAACCAATAAGGGCTGTATAACATAATCTGGGTAAAAACAAATAAGCATGGGTGTAGCTTGCTTATTGCGGCGGTTACTACCCCTACTACCTCTAACTAATCAAGCTAGATATTTCATTTGGATGCAGCTCCTCCACCGCTCTCTACATTAATGGCGGGGGTGGAAGGGAATTAGAACCAAGAGCTAAGAGAAACAGATAAGTATGGGAGAAGAAATGAGGGAAGCTTGCTGGGCAGACTGGATGGGCCATTTGGTCTTCTTCTGCCGTCATTTCTATGTTTCTATATGTTTCTATGTTAAGAAGGTCCTGAGACGCCTGCGTGAATACCACCTATACGCGAAGCTTTAAAAGTGTGAATTTCATAAGGAGTCTGTACCTTTCCTGGGATACACGGTCTCTAAGAACGGGTTTCAAATAGATCCCAAGAAATTGGAGAGTATCCGGGACTGGCCTAAAGGCACTACGTCGCTTCTTGGGCTTCACTAATTACTATCGAACCTTTAATAGAAACTACTCATCATTGACAGTCCCTTTAACTGCTATGACCAAGAAGGGAGCCAGCCTGCCAATTGGTATCCAGAAGCCATATCAGCCTTTCTGATGCTCAAAGAGACTTTTCAAAAGAAGCCGTGTCTCCGCCATCTTGACCCACATCGTCCATTCATTGTGGAGGTCAACGCATCAGATGTTGGTGTGGGGGTGGTTCTTAGTCAGTATAGTGAATCCAATGTGCTCCATCCTTGCTCCTTCTTCTCAAGATGATTTTCGCCTGCCGAGAGAAACTATGGAATCGGAGACGAGGAGCTTCTCGCAATCAAACTGGCTTTTGAAGAGTGGCGTCCTTGGCTGGAAGGCACAGAACATCAAATAGTAGTGTACACCGATCACAAGAATTTGGAGTACCTCAGACATGCTCATTGACTCAATCACCGTCAAGCAAGATGGTCTCTGTTCTTTAACAAAGAAAAACACTGGCAGGATGTGCCAGATGAACCCCATCATATCATTGATTCCGAAAGAGTGTACCTCGCAGCCACTCATTCGGTATCCACCAGGAAGACGGTGGTAACCAGAAACTTAAGGAGGAAACTGTTGAAATGGGCGCACGATTCCCACCTGGCAGGCCATCCTGGACAGAGTCGCACTCTAGCTATGCTAGAGTGGCCCACCATGAAGGAGGACATACAATCATATGTGAGCTCCTGCGCTGTCTGTGCCAAACAGAAGCCACCACCCGGGCGTCCTTGGGACCTGTTACAGCCTCTACAATCACCGGATGAATCCTGGACACATATAGCAACTGACTTTGTGGTAGACCTGTGATCATCCAATGGAAACACCACCATTTGGGTCACCGTTGACCGCTTCTCCAAAATGGCACATTTAATAGCGTTACCAGGACTACCCTCTGCTACAGAGTTAGCAAAATTCTTTACTAAACATACCTTCCACCTTCATGGGATGCCTAAGCATATCCTATCCGACAGAGGAGTGCAATTTACTGCAAAGTTTTGGAGAACATTTTGTCAAAAATTTGACATCGCCTTGGACTTAACTTCATGGTGGGCCGCGCTAAGCTTCAACAGCAAGAGGAAACGTGGAAAAAAGGATTTGCACTCACAAAGAGGGGAGTAGCTGGCTTGTTACGGCGGTTACTACCCCAAACCAAATAAGCCTGATACTTCACTTTCAATGCATATACAGCATAGTTCTCTGCTTCAACGGGAGGGGAGAAGAAAAAACTGATACTTCACACATCCAGCAGAGCTCTCTGCTTCAACGGCAGGGGAGAAGAAAAAAGGGTTCGCACTCACAAAGCGGGGAGTAGCTGGCTTGTTACGGCGGTTACTACCCCAAACCAAATGTGCCTGATACTTCACTTTCGATGCATATCCAGCATGGCTGTCTGCTTCAACGGCATGGGAGAAAGGCTGATACATCACGCATTTCCAGCATAGCTCTCTGCTTCAACAGCAGGGGAAAAGAAAAACTGATGCTTCACGCATATCCAGCATAGCTTCAACGGCAGGGGAGAAGAAAAAAGGATTCGCACTCACAAAGCGGGGAGTAGCTGGCTTGTTACGGCGGTTACTACCCCAAACCAAATGTGCCTGGTACTTCACTTTCGATGCATATCCAGCATGGCTCTCTGCTTCAACGGCATGGGAGAAGACTGATACATCACGCATTTCCAGCATAGCTCTCTGCTTCAACGGCAGGAGAGAAGAAAAACTGATTCTTCACGCATATCCAGCATAGCTCTCTGCTTCAATGGCAGGGGAGAAAAAAACAACTGATACTTCACGCATATCCAGCATAGCTCCCTGCTTCAACAGCAGGGGAGAAGAAAAACAACCAATAAGGGCTGTATAACATAGTCTGGGTAAAACAAGCATGGGTGTAGCTTGCTTATTGCGGTGGTTACTACCCCTACTACCCCTAACTAATCAAGCTAGATATTTCACTTGGATGCAGCTCCATCACTGCTCTCTACGTTAATGGTGGGGGTGGAAGGGAAATAGAACCAAGAGCTAAGAGAAACAGATAAGTATGAGAGAAAAGATGTGTGAAGCTTGCTGGGCAGACTGGATGGGCCGTTTGGTCTTCTTCTGCCGTCATTTCTATGTTTCTGCCTATCATCCTCAGTCTAATAGTCAGTCTGAGAGGATGAATAGAATGCTGAAACAATTTCTGCGATCCTATGTCAATTCTAGACAGAACGACTGGGCTGAATTACTGCCTTGGGCAGAATTTGCATTCAACTCGCATCCTGCTACCTCGAAGGGGTCTTCTCTCTTCCAGCTTGTCTACGACCGACAACCAGTGCCTTCTGTGCCAATTCCATTGTCGGTGGCAGAATTATCCCAACTGTGGAGAAAAAAGAAGCAGTTTGTCCTCAAAGCAGGACAAAAGGCAAAAAGAACCTATGATGCTCATCATCAGAAGGCACCACAATTTCAGCCTGGAGACAAAGTCTGGTTAAGTACCAAGTACTTTCGATTTAAACTTCCTTCAGCACGTTTTGCACCTTGCTATATTGGACCCTTTGCTATCCTTCGGCGATTAGGGAATCTGACGTACAGTCTAAAACTGCCTCCATCAATGAAGATAGACATTGCATTTCATGTATCTCTATTAAAGCCAGTGATGCTCTCCGAATTCTCCAGGAAGACCCCAGAAGCTACCAGTCTGGATACTGAAGATGACATCAAATATGCCGTGGACGACATCCTAGATGTACGCAAAAGAGGCAAGACATGGGAGTATCTCATCTCATGGGAGAACTATGGACCAGAAGAGAGCTCCTGGAAACCACTGGCCAACATTACATATAAAGAGATGGTACGTCAATTCCACCTGGCACATCCACGAAAACCCAGACTACCTGGAAGAGGTCTTGGAGGGGGCCCTTTGAAGGGGGGTACTGTTGTGTCTATCGGTCGCAGACAGCTGCGACCGCTCTGCCTTACCTCTTTTCTCCCCTTTTCCTTCTCTTTGGGCAAGATGGCTGCCTCCGGTGCCGAGGTTCTCGGCGTCTCCAGCTCAGCAAGGGCTTTCCAGTCTGCCATGCTCAGTCCCAGGGCCTCCTAGGGCATGCGCACGCACATTGCCTACACTCAAATACACGTCATGGCGGGAATCTCGGGGGCGTCCCCACCACATGAAGTCAATACCTCCGGGTATTTGAAACCTCTGCTTCGCTACCACCTTTCAGTTAGCAAGGACTTTGGTTAAGCTACTCTGACCGCTCTAAGCTGCATGCTTAGACACCTCTCTACCTCCGAGCCTCGCTCCTCACAAAGATCTAGACGCCCACTCCTCGGGGGTCTCTCGCTTCCAACCTCCCTTCGGGGCTTCTACTAACTAGACAACTGCTCCTCTGGGGTCTCTCTCTCTCTTCTAAGAATATAAGAACATAAGAAATTGCCATGCTGGGTCAGACCAAGGGTCCATCAAGCCAAGTATCCTGTTTCCAACAGACGCCAAACCAGGCCACAAGAACCTGTCAATTACCCAAACACTAAGAAGATTCCATGCTACTGATACAATTAATAGCAGTGGTTATTCCCTAAGTAAACTTGATGAATAGCTGTTAATGGACTTCTCCTCCAAAAACTTATCTAAACCTTTTTTGAACCCAGCTACACTAACTGCACTAACTACATCCTCTAGCAACAAATTCCAGAGCTTTATTGTAAGTTGAATGAAAAATACTTTTCTCCGATTAGTCTTAAATGTGCTACTTGCTAACTTCATGGAATGCCCCCTGGTCCTTCTATTATTTGAAAGTGTAAATAACCGATTCACATCTACTCGTTCAAGACCTCTCATGATCTTAAAGACCTCTTTCATATCCCCCCTCAGCCGTCTCTTCTCCAAGCTGAACAGCCCTAACCTCTTCAGCCTTTCCTCATAGGGGAGCTGTTCCATCCCCTTTATCATTTTGGTTGCCCTTCTCTGTACCTTCTCCATCGCAACTATATCTTTTTAGAGATGCGGCGACCAGAATTGTACACAGTATTCAAGGTGCGGTCTCACCATGGAGCGATATAGAGGCATTATGACATTTTCCATTTTATTAACCATTCCCTTCCTAATAATTCCTAACATTCTGTTTGCTTTTTTGACTGCTGCAGCACACTGAGCCGACGATTTTAAAGTATTATCCACTTTGATGCCTAGATCTTTTTCTTGGGTGGTAGCTCCTAATATGGAACCTAACATCATGTAACTACAACAAGGGTTATTTTTACCTATATACAACACTTGTCCACATTAAATTTCATCTGCCATTTGGATGCCCAATCTTCCAGTCTTGCAAGGTCCTCCTGTAATATATCACAATCAGCTTCTGATTTAACTACTCTGAATAATTTTGTATCATCCGCAAATTTATTATTATTATTTTATTTGTGATTTTTCTATACCGGCATTCACGGAGTTCGTATCATGTCGGTTTACATAAAATAAGGGGTGAGCAATACATAACTATAACTTTAATGTATACATTACAACTTATAACAAATTATAACAAATTAACAAGTGCTCAGAAGAAGAAGTTACAATAAAACAGGGATGATTCTAACTGGGAGTAAAAGAAGAGGAAGATAGAAGTTTAACAAGAGGTAGAACTTTGCGGTGGTTGTTAATGACTATATTAGTTTAACGGAAGATGATCAGTCTTGTTGTATTTAGTGTAGGAGAATCAGTAAGGGTCCGGAAAGGCTTTCTTGAACAGCCATGTTTTAAGTCTTTTTCTGAAGGTTGGTAGACATGGTTCCTGTCGTAATTCTAAGGGGATTGAGTTCCATAGTGGTGGGCCTGCTGTAGAGAAGGCCCGGTCTCTCAATGTTATATGTTGGGTGGTATTGGCGTGTGGTACCTGTAGATATTCTCTGTATGTTTCTCTGATGGGTCTGTTGGAGGAGTGTTTTTTGAGTTCTATTTGTAGATGGAGTGGAGCCAGTCCATGAATACTTTTGTAGATTGTAGTGAGAGATTTATGGATTATTCTGTAGTGGATTGGCAACCAGTGCAGGTCTTTAAGGACTGGCGTAATGTAATTTGATAACCTCACTCATTGTATTCCTTTCCAGATCATTTATATATATAATGAAAAGCACTGGTCAAGTACAGATCCCTGAGGCACTCCACTGTTTACCCTTTTCCACTGAGAAAATTGACCATTTAATCCTACTCTGTTTCCTGTCTTTTAACCAGTTTGTAATCCACGAAAGGACATCGCCTCCTATCCCATGACTTTTTAGTTTTCTTAGAAGCCTCTCATGAGGGACTTTGTCAAACGCCTTCTGAAAATCCAAATACACTACATCTACCAGTTCACCTTTATCCACATGTTTATTAACCCCTTCAAAAAAATGAAGCAGATTTGTTAGGCAAGACTTCCCTTGGGTAAAACCATGTTGACTGTGTTCCATTAAACCATGTCTTTCTATATGCTCTACAATTTTGATCTTGAGAATAGTTTCCACTATTTTTCCCGGCACTGAAGTCAGGCTCACTGGTCTATAATTACCCGGATCGCCCCTGGAGCCTTTTTTAAATATTGGGGTTACATTGGCCACCCTCCAGTCTTCAGGTGTAATGGATGATTTTAATGATAGGTTACACATTTTAACTAATAGATCAGAAATTTCATTTTTTAGTTCCTTCAGTACCCTAGGATTCTTACCTACTCTTTAGTTTGTCTACTTTAGTTTACTACTCTTTAGTTTGTCAATCTGGCCTACTACATTTTCCAGGTTCACAGTGATTTCGTTCAGTTCGTCTGACTCATCACCCCTGAAAACCATCTCCAGAACTGGTATCTCCCCAACATCCACGGAAGCAAAGAATTCATTTAGTCTTTCTGCAATGGCCTTATCTTCCCTAAGAGCCCTTTTAACCCCTCAGTCATCTAATGGTCCAATCGACTCCCTCACAGGTTTCTTGCTTCGGATATATTTTAAAAAGTTTTTATTATGAGTTTTTGCCTCTATGGCCAACTTCATTACAAATTCTCTCTTCGTCTGTCTTATCAATGTTTTACACTTAACTTGACAATACTTGTTTATCCTATTTTCTTCAGATGGATGATTGAAGGATTGAAGGATGATTTTTTGGCTAAAATTGCCTCTTTCACCTCACCTTTTAACCATGACGGTAATCGTTTTGCCTTCCTTCCACCTTTCTTAGTATTTGGAATACATATGGACTGTGCCTCTAGGATTGTATTTTTAAACAATGTCCATGCCTGTTGAACACTTTTAAACCTTTGCAGCTGCACCTTTCAGTTTTTTTTGTAACTATTTTCCTCATTTTATCAAAGTTTTCCTTTTGAAAGTTTAGTGTTAGAGCTGCAGATGTATTTATTGTCCCCCTTACAGTTATTAGTTTAAATTTGATCATGTTATGATCATTGTTGCCAAGTGGCCCCACCACCATTACCTCTCACCAAATCCTGTGTTCCACTAAGAATTAAATCTAAAATAGCTCCCTCTCTTGTTGGTTCCTGAACCAATTGCTCCATGAAGCAGTCATTTATTACATCCAGGAACTTTATGTCTCTAGCAAGTCCTGATGTTACATTTACCCAGTCAATATTGGGGTAATTGAAATCTGCAAAACAACAGTGCAAGAACAAACTTCAACGATCCACACTCAATATTCAAAATAGTATTTAATTGTAATTTTTTATCAATATAACCGGCAACTCCATGTAAATTGCAGGGTTGTGTTTATATCTGAGTCCCCCGACACTGTCCATGTTTTGCTTGTTGCTGCATCGGGAGGGACCACAATTGAATTTAAATCTACAACGTAAACAGAATATAAATGGTGGATCACAAGAATTAGGGCTACATATTTAGAAACAATATACATTTGTACAATAAAAGTAATTGTGTACAGTACCTTTTAGATCAACCCAGGAGCACGAGCGCCCCTAGAGGGATCAAACTTTTAAAGGGCAAATTTGGCGCCAAACAGAGAAGCATCGCGAGATCTCTGAACCAATCAAGGGGAGCATACCTTTAACAGAACAAATGCCATTCTATTTCCTTGTTTAAGCCTTTTGGGCTGATGGTGTCTAGGGTAAATATCCATCTCTGCTCCTTCTTTCCCAGCAGTCCAGGATAGTCTCCCCCTCTTGGGTGACGGGGGACCACCTCCAATACTGAGTAAAGAAGATCAGAGATGGTGTGATTTTGCTGTAACCAGTGATTTACCAGTGGTTCATCTACTCTTAACAGACGGATGTTGGAGCAGTGTTCAATAATCCTGGTCTTAACCATCCGGGTGGTCTTGCCCACATACAAGAGGGAGCACGGACATTGCACAACATATATTACCCCTTTCGTGGTACAGTCAGATTTTGTACGGAGTTGAAAAACTCGGCTAGTATTAGGATGTACAAACTCAGGTGTCACATTGGTGTGGGAACACATTGAGCAATGTCCGCACGGGCCATGTCCTTTACTCACGGAGATAAAAGCAGTTGTTCAATCAGCAGTGGATTGCCATATGATAACCAATAAGGAGGCTAAATATTTGGTGAATTCCTCTCCTGTTACACCGTTATTTTATACTCTACCCAAAATTCACAAAACCCTTAGTAACCCACCCGGCCGTCCCATAGTGTCCGGCATAGGCTCTTTATTGGAGCCCTTGCCAAATTTGTGGATGTATTCTTAAAACCATTCGTCCCAAAAATCCGTTCATACATTCGAGATTCATCACATTTAATTTCTATTTTATCTGAGTTACCGGTTCCAGCAAACCAATTTTTCTTTGTAACCCTTGATGTTGTCTCCCTCTATTCGAACATCCCACAGGGGGAAGCATTGCACGTCATTGAAAATGTCTTGAATCAACGTCCAGCTCCTCATCGAGTATCTACTTCTTTTTTGACAGAATTATCAGAATTGGCATTAACAAAAATTTTTTTCTGTTTTGACACTATCTACTATCAACAGATTAAAGGCACAGCGATGGGGGCCACTATGGCCCCCAGCTTAGCTTGCCTATATATGGACCGTTTTGTGTCTTCATGGGTTTATCCCTCGGAGTGGGATACATTAATAATTTTATGGCTAAGATTTATCGATGATGTCCTTATAATTTGGGGAGGAACAGATGCCCAATTCTATATGTTTTTAGACTGGCTCAACTCTTTGAACACCAATATCCAATTTAACTTCAACATTGATCCAGTCCAAATAGCTTTTTTGGATATATTAATTTCAGTTAAAGATGGGAAATTTAGTACCACCCTGTTCAGAAAAGAGACGGATCGGAATACTCTTTTATCTTATACCAGTTTCCATCCTAAACCATTGAGACACAACATTCCAACAGGCCAATTCTTACGTCTTCGGCGTCTCTGTTCCTCCAGAGCGGATTTTATAAAACAATCCCATCTCATGACTACACGATTTTTGGAAAGAGGATACCCAGCTCGGGTGGTGAACAAAGCCTTTAAACGAGCATTATACTCGAACCGTGATTGGCTGTTTCTCCCCCCTTCATGCTCGGATGAGGTGTCTTACAATTGCATATTCCCATTCTCAACTATCAGTAAAACCATAGCATCCACAATCCGTAGACACTGGCATGCCCTTTCACTATCTAATCTTTTGCGGGGCCCCCTGCGTTTCACTTTCCGAAGGGGAAAAAACCTTCGTGATCAGCTGGTTCATGCATCTTTCACCACCCTTGATAATTATTCGAGGATGGAGGGCGGACATGGCCCGTGCGGACATTGCTCAATGTGTTCCCACACCAATGTGACACCTGAGTTTGTACATCCTAATAGTGGCCGAGTTTTTCAACTCCGTACAAAATCTGACTGTACCACGAAAGGGGTAATATATGTTGTGCAATGTCCGTGCTCCCTCTTGTATGTGGGCAAGACCACCCGGATGGTTAAGACCAGGATTATTGAACACTGCTCCAACATCCGTCTGTTAAGAGTAGATGAACCACTGGTAAATCACTGGTTACAGCAAAATCACACCATCTCTGATCTTCTTTACTCAGTATTGGAGGTGGTCCCCCGTCACCCAAGAGGGGGAGACTATCCTGGACTGCTGCTAAAGAAGGAGCAGAAATGGATATTTACCCTAGACACCATCAGCCCAAAAGGCTTAAACAAAGAAATAGAATGGCATTTGTTCTGTTAAAGGTATGCTCCCCTTGATTGGTTCAGAGATCTCACGATGCTTCTCTGTTTGGCGCCAAATTTGCCCTTTAAAAGTTTGATCCCTCTAGGGGCGCTCGCGCTCCTGGGTTGATCTAAAAGGTACTGTACACAATTACTTTTATTGTACAAATGTATATTGTTTCTAAATATGTAGCCCTAATTCTTGTGATCCACCATTTATATTCTGTTTACGTTGTAGATTTAAATTCAATTGTGGTCCCTCCCGATGCAGCAACAAGCGAAACACAACCCTGCAATTTACATGGAGTTTCCGTTTATATTGATAAAAAATTATAATTAAATACTATTTTGAATATTGAAGGTGGATCGTTGAAGTTTGTTCTTGCACTGTTGTTTTACTGATACTTGCTTGTGTGCAAGGTTTGCTTCGTGATTTGGATGGTAATTGAAATCTCCCATTATTATTGCACTGCCAAATTGGTTAGCTTCCCTGATTTCTCTAAGCATTTCATCATCTGTCTGACCATTTTGTCCAGGTGGACGGTAGTATACGCCTATCATTATACTCTTACCTAACACACATGGGATTTCTACCCATATAGATTCTACTGAGCATTTAGTCTCTTGTATGATCTTTATCCTGTTGGACTCTATACCCTCCCGGACATAAAGTACCACACCCCCCACCAAGTTGATCCTCCCTATCATTGCGATATAATTTGTACCCTGATATAGCACTGTCCCATTGGTTATCCTCCTTCCACCAAGTCTCTGTGATGCCAATTATGTCAATCTTATCATTTGCTGCTATACACTCCCATCTTACTTCTTAGACTTCTGGCATTGGCATACAGACATTTCAAAGTGTGTTTTTTGTTTGTTTTAACAACCTGCTTTTCAATTGTTAGGGATAATTCGGAAATCATTAGCTTCGGTGATTTCTTACATATAGGCACATGGACTATGTTTGCTTTTAATGGAACCTCTCTGCCAGGATGCCCTAACTCTCCTGTTTCATTAGTATCCTTCAAGGATACATTTCTCCGAACCCCCTTGTTCTAGTTTAAAAACTGCCCTATTTCCTTTTTGTAAGTTAGTGCCAGCAGCTTGGTTCCACTCTGGTTAAGGTGGAGCCCATCCTTTCGGAAAAGTCTCCCCTTTCCCCAAAAGTTTCCCCAGTTCCTAATAAAGCTGAATCCCTCTTCCCTGCACCATCATCTCATCCACGCATTGAAACTCTTGAGCTCTGCCTGCTTCTGGGGACCTGCACGTGGAACAGGAAGCATTTCAGAGAATGCCACCCTAGAGATTCTGGATTTCAGCTTCCTACCTAAAGTCCTAAATTTGGTTTCCAGAATTCACATTTTCCTATGTTGTTGGTGCCCACATGTACTACGACAGCCGGCTCCTCCCCAGCACTGTCTATAATCCTATCTAGGTGACGTGTGAGGTCTGCCACCTTCCCACCAGGCAGGCAAGTTACCAGGCGGTCCTCACGTCCACCAGCCACCCTGCTATCTACATTTCTAATAATCGAATCACCAACTATGATGGCCGACCTAACCCTTCCCTCCTGGGCAGTAGCCCTGGGAGACTTGTCCTCAGTGTAAGAGGACAATACATCACCTGGAGAGCAGGTCCTTGCTACAGGATCACTTCCTGCTACACCAGGGTGATGTTCTCCTACTGGGAGACCTTTCTGATCCAAGGCAGCACTGGGGCTGCCAGACTGGATTTGGGACTTGGCTACTATGTCCCTGAAGGTCTCATCAATGTACCTCTCTGTCTGCCTCAGCTCCTCCAAGTCTGCTACTCTAGCCTCCAGAGATTGGACTCGTTCAGGAGCTCTTTGCACAGAGTGCACACATACAATCTCTCACCGGTGGGTAAAAAAATCATACATGTGACACTTAATGCAAAAGACTGCAAAGCCCCCCTCTTGCTGCTGGACTTCTGCCTTCATCTTAGTTTTATTGAGTTCCTAGTTAAGTTTATGATACTAAGGGATTTGCAATGAGAGTACTTTAAATGTACAGGTGAATTTACTAATTAATCAGCTAGTGTCCTACAAGGGGATGATTAAACTATCAATAAGGGCTGGAACAATAGTATGATTTAGATAAGACCCTGATTGATTTTTAATCAGAAAGTTTCTCGTGTCTAAAAATCAAGGGTTGAGTGGGTGGGAAAGATAGACCCTAGAATTAACTATCTCTGGCTTGCTTATTACCTCAGACACACACAAACTCTAAATCCAGAGGAAGACAACCAAAATAGTATGCAGTATGTTTCAGGAGAGTCTGAAGGAACTAAATATGTATTCTGTGGAAGAGAAGAGGTGCAGGGGAGTTATGATACAGACCTTCAGATACCTGATAGGTATTAAAGATGCACAAACTTCAAACAGAAAAGAAATGGCAGAACTAGGGGTCACAAAATGAAACCAGGGGGATGACTCAAAACCATTATCAGGAAATATTTCTTCATAGAGAGGGTGGTGGATGCCTGGAATGCCCTCCCAGAAGAAATGGTGAAGATGAGAACTGAAAGTGAATTCTAAAGGTCATGGGACAAAAACTGCGGATCTCCAAAGGCTTGAGGCTGCATAGTGCAGCAGTTACTACACTTAACAGAAAGTAAGGGGGTAATCTGCACAGAGTGGCAGTTACTATCCTTAACATAACATATGGGAGTGACTTGCATGGAGCAGCAGTTACTATCATAAGCAAATTGCTGGGAAAACCATTTGGTCTTTTTCTACTGTCATTACTATGTTATTATGTCAATGCTGACTTTCCAAATTAAGTTAACCAGATAAGTTGATAAGATATTTATTTGTAGGGTTTTATATACCGTTATTCGGTAGAGCCATCATAACGGTAAATATGAATCTTACCCCCATAATATGTGTTTTACTGTGCTAAATATTTTTTCTGGAATGATTATTATTTATTAGGGATGAATAAGGAATTCAAATCAAATCAGGTTGATTTGTTTTGGCTCATGGAAAATGAATACAAGTGGCCAGTGCCCCAAATTAACAAATATGAGTAGCTAGTACCCCAAAACTTAACAAAATTTTTGTTCTCCATTAAAGTCTATTAGACAAGTAAGATTACAGGATTTATTTTTTCTCAAGACATCTAGCCGTATGCTGTCCTGAACTCTGGAAGGGCGGGTAAGAAATCTTTTAAATAAATAATAAAATAAATAAATACTTAACAACCAGTGATGTCACACTTGATCCTAGACTGGCTGGAGTTAGGCTGGGCAGGAAGAGGGATCAAACCAGGGAAAAGGACCAATCAAGGTTAAACATTTTTTTAACCATCCTAACCTATTTGGCATTTGTCTCGATTAACAGTGGCTTTCTCATTTTTTTTTTCAAAGTGAAAGTTAGATCAGATAGAGCTGTTTTGTCTGGGATGGTTGGATTTTGAGCTCTGAGAGCTGAAGAAAGTTTGAGAAAAAGGCTATAGGAAAAATTAAAAGTGATATGGGCTCTAGCTCGGCTGCTTCCTTTATCAGACAGACCCATACTTGTGACTCTGTATCAAAAATCTGTTGTGTGTTTCCACGATACAGCACATACAAAAACTGTAATGCTGCCAGAGCAGAGCAGAAGGAAAATACATTGTGAGCTTTCTGCAGTTGGTGCAAGTCAGTATATTAGCACAGAGACTTTTAAACTACAGAAGTGTGCTGCAATGTGTGTATGTGCATTGTTTACCGACTGGGAGACAGAACAAAAGGATCCAGACTTGAATTTTTGCTTCTGTGAGTCTCATCTTGAAGTGGGAAAGTGTGTATGCTCTGTGTATGTGATGCTGTTTTGTTTTTTTCATACATGAGTCATCATCTGTGGGGAAAAAAATAGTATCGGGGTGTGTGAGAATACTGAAAAGAGGAGTGCACACACTAACACCTATTATTCTAGTTGTCTACTCTAGATGGATGGGCTATAAGAACGTAAAAATAAATAAAATACTATAGCACCTGTACCCTGGCTCTTCACAGATATCACTGTCTGGGGAACCAATTGCTTCCAGCAATGCCTGCAATCCATGTTGCCCCCACTGTCTCATGCACTTTCCACCTTTCCTGAATCGTCTGGTCTCCCACAGCCCTACGCCACATTAGTCAATTTATTCAGCAAGAAACAAGCAGAGACCTTACCTCCTCACCACCCCTATGACTGTCCAATAGATTTCCTCTTGGGTAAGATGCTGCCCCGAGGAAGGGTATATTCTCTCCTCTCTGCATCCTAGAGACCCAGGCCATGTTGGACTACATTAAAGAAAACCTTGAACATGGTTTCATAAGACCATCTACATTTCTGGCAGGCATAGGATTTTTTTTTTGTAGGCAAGAGGGATGGATCACTCTGGCCCTGTAATGACTATCATGGCCTGAATGCAATCATGATAAAAAAATAAATACCCCCCTACCACTTATCTCCAAACTATTCGACAGGCTTCAGGGGGCAATGTTTTTCACAAAATTGGATATCTGAGGGGCCTAAAACTTCATTAGAATATGCGAAGGGGATGAATGGAAGACCACTTTTAATACCAGGGATGGACACCACAAATATCTTGTGATGCTGTTCAGATTATGTAATTCTCGTCTATCTGGATGACATCCTAATATATTCCAAGTTTCTGGACAAGCACCATGACCAAGTAAAAACAGTCCTTCAACAGCTGCAAGAAAATGGGCTCAACACCAAGCTACAGAAATGTTATTTTGAGCAATCTGAATGCCCTTCCTCAGCTACATCATTTCATCCCAAGGATTAAGAATGGACCCCACCAAACTCTCAGAAGCCCTCAATCAGTGGGACTTAAGATACTCCAATGCTTCCTTGGATTTGCCAATCATTATAGAGAATTTATTCAAAACTACTCCAATTTAATAGTACCACTTAGGGCCTAATGAGAAAAGGGGCCTATGCTCTGAATTGATCTAACAAAGTGGTCCAAGCTTTCCAGCGATTAAAGTCTGCCTTTGTAACTGCACCCCTTCTTCAACATCCAGATCATTATTTCTAGAAGGAGATGCCGCCTCCATCGGAGCTGGAGGGTTGCTCTCTGAAGCAGCTACTAATGGAAAATTGTTACCTTGCTCCTTTTTCTACAAAAAATTTACTCCTCCAGAGCAAAGTTACACCACTGTGGACTAGGAGCTTCTTGCCATCAAGCTTGCCATTGAAGAGACGCGACACCTCCTGGAAGGAGCCATCCACTCCTTCACCTTCACCACCGATCATAAAAACCTACTGTACCTATAAGAAACCTGGAGATTAAATCCTCGACAGGAAAGATAGTCCCTCTTTTCAATTGGTTTGATTTCTGATTGAGCTATTGTCCAGCCAAATATCTATGAGCAGATGCCCTGTTTCATTTGTTTGATGCTCTGGACATCCTTGGGGACCCACAACCCATTATTGACCCTGCAAAAATCATTGCTATCACTGTTCTCTCCATACTGATGGACAAAACGGTGTTCCACAAATGACTTAGGGAAAAGGTTCTCCATTGGATTTACGATTCCAAAATAGCTGGACACCCAGGTATCCACAAAACCTTGAATCTGATTTCTCAATATTACTGGTAGCCACAACTTTTCCAAGATGTATAACACTATGTGGAATCATGTCCCAACTGTGCTTGTAACAAGCCATGGCATTCACATCCTGGGGTCTTCTTCAACCTCTTTCAATTTCAGACAAACTGTGGTCCCACATCTCTAAGGACTTTATCATAAATCTTCCCCCATCCAATGGCACTATAGTTATCGGTGTCACTGTGGACCATTTCTCCAAAATGACTATTTTGTAACACTCAAATCTCTGTCTACAGCACCTTTACTTGCACATCACTTTTTCAAGAACATTTTTTGCCTGCACATAGGGGCGGACTGGCCTATCGGGACTTTGGGCATGTCCTGATGGGCCAGTCAAACCAACCACGTGGTTGGTATGGTCACAGCAGCCCCATGCCCACGGAGCTGCTGTGCCAAACACCAACCTGCCACAGCTCTTGTCAGAAGGTCAAAGTTGCCTTAGTGTTCCTTGTGGCGGCCATGTGCTCCATGGGGCCTGCTCTCCATCTCTCCTCAGTCAGCACAATGGCAGCATGGGGCCTAAGATCTGCCCCCCATCCCCACATGCAGCACCGCGACAGCTGGAAACAATCTGGCCTCTTCCCCTTGCATCTGCCTCTCTCTGTTCCTTGCCGGGACAAAGAAAACAGCTGTGGGCTGCCAGTGGAGCAGAAAAAAGGAGCTGCTCAGCCGAGGATCGCCACTGGAGCCCAGGCTGGTGGGACTAAAGATCAGAGCTGCAGGCTGCAGCTGAGCCCAGGCTGGATGGGCTGTAAAATCAGCTGCGGGCTACCAGCGAAGCCAAAAAAAGGAACAGCTCAGCTGAGGGATGCCTGTGGGGGAGGAAGAAAGGAGCTACAGGCCAGTAGGACTGGAGAAAGGAGAAAGAGGCAAGCTGCTTGGTGAAATAAAAAACTGAGGCACAATTGTGAGAGGGAGGCATGTGTTTGTGTGTGCGTGTTTGAGAGGGAGCATGCTTCTGTCTGTGTGTCTGTGATAGGAGGAATGTGATTTTCTCTGTGAGAGGGGGAGTGGGCTTCTGTCTGCCTATGAGAGAGGGAGCGGGCTTCTGTCTGAGAGAAAGGGAGCATGCTTCTGTCTTTGTGAAAGAGAGAGGTGCTTCTGTGTCTGTGTGTGAGAGAGAAGGAGGTGCTTCTGTTTGTGTGTGTGTGTGTGTGAGAAAGAGAGAGAGAGAGAGGAGAAGGTTTGTGCATCCACCTCTCGTCTGCTAATCCACGACAATCTTAGGATGACTGGAAATCGAACATTAGAGATGTGAATTTTTTTTCGTGCGGCCCGATCGGGTTTTTATTTTATCGGCTGCGCCTGAGCCGATAAACAAAAAACCCACCCCGACACTTCAAAACAGCTCCCTTAGCTTCCCCCACCCACCCGACCCCCCCCCCCCCCAAAAAAAAACGTTTTAAATTACCTGGTGGTCCAGTGGTGGTCCCAGGAGTGATCTCCCGCTCTCGGGCCGTCGGCTGCCACTAATAAAAATGGTGGCATTTTTATTAGTGGCAGCCACTAATAAAAATGATGCCGATGGCCCTTTGCCTTTACCATGTGACACGGTATCCGTGCCATTGGCCATCCAGTGCTAGGGGCCGGCCAATGGCATGGATACCCTGTCACATGGTAAGGGCAAAGGGCCATCGGCGCCATTTTTATTAGTGGCAGCTGACGGCCCGAGAGCAGGAGATCGCTCCCGGAACCACCACTGGATCACCAGGTAATTTAAAACGTTTTTGGGGTGGGGGTCGGGGGGGGGGAGTTTAGGGATTGTTTTTGTGTGCCGTTTTTCCCGCCCTCCCCCAAAACGATAAGCGAACCCCACGAACAATTTCGTGGGGTTTTCCTATCGGTTTCAGGGAGCCCCCGATTTCTGATGACATTGAAAATATCGTACGATATTTTCAATCGTCAGAAATACGATTCACATCTCTATAGAACATTCTTTGGTATGGAGAGCACGAGATTTTTTATCCTTATTTTTAATTATTATTATTGGGTGTTGTTTGATGTATCTCCCAAACACCCAAAAACATATTTCAAAACAAATTTAAAAAAAATTGAGTTTTTAAATATTGTTCATTTTTTTAGTATGGTTGTACTATTATATTTTATATTTCTTGGTTTTATTATTTGATGCTTTGTGAGGAAGGGTAATGTTTCTACTTTTCATATACAGTGTCTGGCTTGTTGTGGTTTCCAATTCAGGTTTTGTCCTCACATTTCTATTTACAGAATGTTTTATGGTGACTAGAATCAGAAGTTCCCAGGTGGTGGATATTTTTTTCCTTAATAGTTATTTGATGTACCTGCTGTTTTGAAATATTTTATTGGTGTTTAGAAAATATTTTTGAATGATTTTTTTTTATTGGATGTTCTATCATTAGCTGTTTTAAATTTTTTTTACTATTATATTTTATATTTATTAATTTTGTTTGATGTTTTATGAGGAGTGATGATGTTTCTGTTTATCCACTATTGCACTGCATTCAGAGTCTGGCTTCTTTCGGTTTTCAGTTCTATTTATACTTTATGGTCTCTTTATTCTGTATTTGGTAAGGGTCTGTCTCGGTTCTGCCTGTGTCAGACAGAGATAAGGTATTCTCTTAGGGTGTAATTTCTGTGTTGGGACCTATAGCAGCATTGCTTGATCTGTTTTTCTTAATAGGATATGCATTGCTTTTTAGGGTCTGGTGTAATAGTTGCAGTGTTGCCTTTTCAAAGGTAGGGTTGTTACTATTTGAGTGTTAGCAGTTAGTGCCTTTTTGATATGGGAAGGTTTACTATATTGTAACTGTAATTTAGTTTGCTCATGGCTTTCTGAGTGTCAAGTCCAAGCTCACACTCAGTGGGTGTTACAATAGGCCTAATGCTATATGAGTTCCTAGTGTCTCTTTACTTTTTTTGTAGGGTTTTCTGGTTGGCATCACAGCAACGCATGTAAATATAGTAAATGTTATAATATTTCTATTTCAGAAGATTACTATGAATGTATTTTTTCTTTTAAAATCTTATTACAAATGCTTAATTTTTAATTGGGTATGTAGAGGGTGGGGCTGAGGCTGGGGCAGGAGTGTTATGGTTTGAGTATATTCTTGGGTAGTGTGGCAGATGACCACGCCCACAGGGAGGAGCTCCATGGGGAGCCACAGTACTGGGCTAGACTCAGGACGCACAAACACAGAGTTATGTCTTTTATTGTACAGCTGATGTATACCACCAGAGGTGGCAGTAGTGAGGTGATCCAGAGGTAGCAGTCCAGGGACCCTCGGCAGAGGGGACCCGACTCACCAAGATGGTATAGGGATATCCAGGTGAAGGTTTCCCAGCACGGCAGAGGTGTAGATGAGGCAGACTGAGAATTAGATTACTCACTAGATGGTAGCTATAAGGTTGATGATTCCACCAGGCAGAAGTAGATGGTAACAGGCACCGAGGCAGGGAGAACAGGCCCTCGAGGAGCGAGTACCTGATCCCAGTAAAGCACCTGAAAGAAAGCAAAGGGCCCCCGAGGAGCAGGTACCTAGGTTAGAGAATACCCCGAAGGGCAGGGAGAGCTTCCAGCGGCAGCAAGGAAGCAGCAGAGTAGCTTAGACCGGACGAATCCAAATCCATTCCAATCCTTGATAACTCAACGAGCTAGCAAACAAGCGTAGGCTAAATACACGGATGGCGTGACGTCACTCAAGTGGGACGCCCCTGAGGTTCCCGCCATGACGTGGATAAAGACGTGGGTGGTGTGCGCGCGTGCACCCTAGGAGGCCCTTAGGAGAATCATGGCGTGTGACTTTGCCATAGCCGTTCCGGGGACGCCAGAGGATGCAGCTTGCAGACGCGGCGGTAGCCATCTTCCCAAGGCTAGCGGGGAGAGCAGAGAAAAAGGTGAGGACAAGGGTCGAAGCCGTCTGAGACCAACGGACGCAACAAGGAGCAAGGCTGTAAGTTTTTCCAAGGGTGCCTGATGCCGTAGCTGTACTGGCTCCACGTGAGAAAGCAGAATTCCGTCTGGAGTTGTGCTATCATAGACCAGGTTCTCCCTGCATATAATCATGACCAGGGCTTAATTTTTCTTTTTCTTAATCCATGGAAGAAGGTGGAAGTATGGATCACATCTAATACCCCTCCTCCCGAGGAGTAGATAGGCAGAACAGAGTCTATGGCAGTGTTTCCCAATCAGTGTGCCTCCAGACCTGATCAGGTGTGCCAAGGGAAAGTCACCACTGCCTGATACTCTGATCCAGGACACCACCTGGGATCTGCTCTTAGCATCTTGTAGCAACAAGAGACACCAGTGGGGGCTCTTAATTGATAGGAACTTCTGAGAACATGTGTAATCATGCATGCCTCTTCTAGCTACAGCATGAGCCTTAGAGTGTGGTAATTAATAGGCAGCATGCAGGGCAGAGGTAGTTGGCACTGACTTTGTGCAGCACACATGGTGCATCAGCCCCTCCTCATCTTCCCCATCTGAGACTGTCTTAATTCTCAGGTCGAGTAAGACAGGAAGAGTGTGCATTGAGCAATGTATGTGATTCATTTTGAGTGATGGGAGTAGCAGCAAAGGAGCTCTGTCAGCCACATGCAACAGTCAAGGTAACTAACAGCCAGTTGGTCACACCACACCAACTTCTCCCTTCTTCCTTGGGAAGTGACACAGTGTGACAGGTTGTCTTTGCCCCCTCTTTTCTGTTTTGGAAGAGAGCAGCTGTGGCTTTCAGTGCTTCCCTAGCCCTTTTGACCATACAAGTCCTCTCCATGGAAACTTGTGTTTTACATAATATTTTTGTTAATGTAATTTGCTTTAAGAGTGAAAAAGTTGGGAAACACTTGCCTAGGGAACCATAAAAGCAGCGGACTCTATGTAGCACACAGTCAATAAGAATTGGCTGGAGTGGAGGAGGCAAGCTACTATAACAGAAAGGGATGGGGTGAGCCAGAAGGAGGTACCTGTGCAGTGCTAGTGAGGCTTCTGTCTGAAATGGATGGACTGAGCTCTGAGAGGGGCAGCTGGCTGTGGAACCAGTGAGTCTTCTGGAGCATGAGGGTGCTAAGAAAGGGTGAGAATGGGAAAGGAAGGGGGCTGCTGCAGGCTGAGAAAGGACTGACTGTAAGCATCAACCTTTACATAATGATATGGCAGTGCTAGGTGTCTGTGTCTTTGTCTATGTCTGACTGTTTGACTGTTTGTGTCTGAGCCATTTATATTTTGGTGGATACTAGACTCAGAATTATTTTCCAAGGTTTCCTGTGCGATGGTGGTGGTGGTGGGTTACTTTCATGGCCCTCATATTGCTCTTTACTTTTATCATATTTAAGACTCTTGAAGACAGCACTGATAATCTCAGCATAGAGAATACTAAAGTCAATGCTCAATAAGACACAAGAGAGTTGATTGGTGGTTCCCAGCATTTCTCTTTACTGATAAGGTGCAATGATGAGTTTTTATGTAAGTAATCTCTAAGATGGTACAAGTTCTGTTAGTAAGTTTGTGACTTCTTAAAGTCTTTTTCAACTTCAGATGTTTCTTCAGTTTAATTAGTTTTTAACTCCTTGATTAATTACATGATTCCTTCCCTCCCATTGAAATACAGGACAAGTTATAATAGTTCCCACCCAATGTATATGAAGTATCAAAAGTTTTCTTTTAAAGTGTTAAGTCTTTTATATCCTACCTCCTCCCGTAGTATCTATCAGTGGTGATACCTTGATTCTCCTTCTCTTCATCCTCAATAGATTCTCATGAGCCATTGATATGGTCCATCTCATCTCCTTCTCTATGCTCTCTCTCTCTCTTTCTTCTTTCTCTCTGGATGACTGGAAGGCATCCTTCATTTGGGTTCTTATGATCTCAGGTTCCTCTGTTAAGAAGATACTTCCTCCTTGGTTTTAGAAAAAAATTCAAAATAGCTTAGTTGAATTCAAAAGGATTTGGAATTCCAAACTCAAATTTCTGAGAGGGTGGAAAGAAACTCTCATCCAAAACAAAAGTCTCCATGGAGCTTAAAGTTAAGATTTGGACAGTTAAGAACACAGTTTAAGACATGTTGCTTCCTTGAAAGCAAAAAGGATCCACAAAACCAAAATGGTGATCATTCTAGTAAAACACTGAGGATGATCCATGATCCAGTGGTCTGTGACAGAGCAGACAGCCTAATTCTGGACACAAGCTGGGAACAGAATAGCTGAATGCAAAACTCCTCTCAGAGTGCTTTATTGTAGACAGTAATAGAAGGTTTATGCTGTATGCTTCCTTCAACAGCACAGCCAGCAAAATACACAGTCTGCTCACCTTAGCAATTTAGGCTAACCCTGTCCTCAGGTTTAGGGCTTCCAGCATAACTAGTCTGCTCTCCCTCTAGCTTGTCCCTCAAACAGTCTGCTTTCCCAGCAGTTAATCATATCCTCTGGTTAGGGGTGTCTTGTTTGAGGGTCAGGGATCTCAGACACTTTCCTAGTGTCTGACAATGACTTATCAAATATCAGACTTCTCTCTCTTTAGCTGCTTCTTGGCCCTGGCTTTTTCCTCTCTCTTCACCCAGAATCTCTTGCAGGCTGGTTCTTAAGGAGGATTAGGCAAGATAGCTGTGGCTGGTCCTTTAAGGTGTTCTGAGGGAGTTTTAGCCACTTACATTTCCTTCCCCTTGTGATTCCCCACAGATCCTTTTGAAGCTCTTTTATGTTCTACTTTTACAGCAGGTCTTGCTTCTGCAGCTAATACTTTTTTTCACATCATCCTTGTAATGAGGACAGCACTTGTGCTCACTACTATAGCAGGAACCCTTCCTTGTGCTTCCACCCCTCACATACAGACATTTTCTTACCAGGTATCCTTATATAATCCTTCCCTCACATACCCTCTCTCCCTCATCTGTTGGGACAGAGACTCAGGGTTCTTTTTTTTTCCAAAGGAAGGCTTTTTACTCTATTGACTCCTCCACTTCCCTTCCTCTCTTTACCTTATGGTCTAACAGTGACAGAAGCTATGGATAAATTTGTGCCTACAATCCTTACTCCTAGGTATCTGCCAAGGAGCTTTACATCCTAGTCGCTTCTTACACCTTAATTGGCTACCCCTAGCCAGATCACGGGTCCTCGCTGAGACTCCTATGTTCCTATGCAACAACTATCTTCCTTGATGACATACCCTCCAGATTATTTCAGGTCTAGCCCATTCCTTATTTGCCCCCCTAGGGATCCTTACAGTGGTTCTAACACTTCCCACCACTAGTTTCCTTCCTAATAATGGGTATCTTAAATTCCTCTTCTACTGAGTTCCAGCTTCCAAAACCTTTTCATTGCTTATGTAAGATGTTAGCAGCTCAGCCTCACTTCCTATCCGGGTCGTTTTGCCCAAGTCTTCCTGTCTTAATGACTTTGCTTCATTGGACCTCACAGCCCCAGCCATAAGCTCTTCATATCACAAGTCCAGGTTTTCCCCTCCAGTCTCAGGTTCACTTCTTCTATGTTTTGAACCTGGGATACCTGACTTACCTTCTGGTCAGCCCCTCCTTGGGTTTGTCTCTGTTCCTGTGGCAATTGAGCCCTTAAGGCTAAGACAACTTCCTTTAATTGACCAATTTCTTCTACAAGCTCAATCTTAGCTTACTCACTCTCTAGGAGATGGTCATGGAGCTCCAGAAGTCTACCCCTTTGCTCCACCTGCTTCATTTGGTAAGCATCCACTTCTGCTTCTAATTGGAAAATCCAAAGGCTCAATCTGTTTTCCTGTTGAGCCTTGTCTTGTACTTTTACCTCCAGGCATAACGTGGCATCTTCCTTGACTTGTAGTTCAACCTCTTTCTTTAACAGTTGAACATTCTGCTCCTTCTCTTCCTTTAGTTCTAAGAACATAAGAACATGCCATACTGGGTCAGACCAAGGGTCCATCAAGCCCAGCATCCTGTTTCCAACAGTGGCCAATCCAGGCCATAAGAACCTGGCAAGTACCCAAAAACTAGGAGCTCCAGGCTCCTAGGAGTTTAGGTACTCTTACCAATGGTAAGGCATATTAGTATTTTTCAGGACTCCACCTACCCTCATTACACACCGGCCAAACACCTGCTCCAGGTACACTTACCAGAGTAAATAAAAACACAGGCTTCTTGAGCTTTTTCAAAACACAGGCTTCTCGAGCTTTCCAGTCTTCCTCTAGTTCTCTCTGGTTTGATCTGGCCGCTGTCTTTACTGCCTCTCTGCCGTCTGACCATCCAGAATTTCCTTTACTCCTTTGGGAACACACTCTCTTACTGCAGCTGCCTCCAATCCCTCTGTGTAGTGGGTTTTTTCTCTGTGTGCTGTGTAGACTAGATGATCCCACCTCTACCACCATGTATGACAGAGCCGTCAGTCTGGCTCTGAACACAAGCCAGGAACAGAAGCAACTGGACACAAAACTCCACTCAATCAGAGTGCTTTATTGTAAACAGAACATACAGTATGCTTTCTTCAGCAGTACAGCCAGCAAACTACACAGTCTGCTCACCTTAGCAGTCTGGTATAGCTCTATCCTCCAGTTTAGGACTTCCAGCAGAAATAGTCTGTTTTCCTTCTATCTTGTCCCCCAAGTAGTTATTCCTGTCTGCTGGTTAGGGTTGCCCTGTCCGAGGGTCAGGACTCTCACTCTCCTTGTGTCTGACAATGCCTTCTCACATCCCAGGCTTCTTTCTCTCTAGCTGCTTCAGGGCCCTGGCTTTTTCCTCTCTTCACCCAGAATCCCTTGTGGAGCTGGTTCTTAAGGAGGACAGGGCCAGATAGCTGTGGCTGATCCTTTAAGGCAGTGATTCTCAAGCTTTTATCTGTCGGGACACACCTGATAGATGGTCCTCACATGCGAGACACACTGAACCCATGACAATCACAGGGCTAACCCCACCCCATCCCTGACTCTCAGTAATGGGTATAAAGCAGAACTAGAACATTCCCCGAACAACTCACCATGCAAAAAATATATTCTGGTGTTATCTTAATAACAGCAACACAAACTCCCTCTACTACGAAACGCAATAGATGTACTTATGAAAAGCAGCAGTTCATCACCAATGAATGTCCAATTGAGAAAACACAACAAATAAACAGGCCAATACAGTAAAGCGCGGTCGCGGTTACCCTGTTTTTAACCCGCTTTGTACGCACATTTTGGACGCGTATGTCTAACCCGCGATTCAGTATCCGGTTTTACGCGTCCTTACCACTTACTGAAATCGACACGAATCCCTTTCCACCTGCCGCATGTATATGATATGTTAATGATCGGATTAGCTATTCCCTCCAATACAGTAACTGGGGCCCAGATTATCGCCATTTTAACCAGCTATTTTGCCGCGTCTTTAACCTGCAAATTTACCGCCTACCCTGACCCTGGCGTTAGCGTGGCGTTAGTGTGGTGAACTTAGCCGCCCAGTCCCAAACCAACCCAATCCACAGAAAAAAATGCTTCTCGCACAAGGGGGAAAAAAGTAACCCAACCTGGCACCACCGTGCTTAACCTCAGATTACTTCGGTTCCGTAAGGAAGAACGGACACCGTTTCCGGGGGCTCCTCTGGCCTTCTCGTGGGTCTGGGCTCCTTGTCGCCACTGACTTGCAGTGAGCATGAGCTCCTGTATCAGGTCCTATCCCTACACACCCTACGCCGTGACCTCAGACGTCCAGCTGGGCACTCAGGTCGCGGCCTGCATTCATGCACCTTCCCGCTGCCTTGAGCGCCCAACTTGGACGTCCAGGCAGGCCACATCGGAAGCAGCAGTAGCTGCTGAAGCTATCCTCATGGTCCTCTTCCTTAGGGACCACAACCAGTCTCTTCTCTCACATACACACACCAGTCACACCCTCAGGACCAGTTTCTGTTTCTCACACACCAATCATCTCCCCAACCAGTCTCTCTCTCTCTCTCTCTCTCTCTCACACACACGCACACAAGGACAAACATACCGTCATCTCCCTGATCAGTCTTTCTCACACATACATACGTCACCTCTCTGACCAATCTCTCTCAATCACACAATGCTCTCGCTCTCTCTTACTTACTCACAGGCTTTCAGTCACACACATGTTCTCTCTATCTCACTTACAAACAGGCTCAATCACACACATGCCCCCTCTCTCTCTCACAGCCAGCAAAAACATGCTCCATCTCTCTCGCACACACATTGACACACACAAGCACCCTCTCTGTCTCACATACACGCCCACACACACACACACACACAGAAGCACCCTCCCTGTCTCACATACATGCCACACACACAGAGAAGCACCCTCCCTGTCTCACATACACGCCACACACACACAAAAGCACCCTGTCTCACATATATGCCACACACACACATAGAAGCACTCTGTCTCACATACATGTCACACACACACAGAAGCACTTTCCCTGTCCCACATACACACCACACACACAGAAGCACCATTCCTTTCTCACATACACACCACACACACAGAAGCACCCTTCCTGTCCCGCATACACGCCACAGACACACAGAAGCACACACACACAGAAGTACACTTCCGATCTCAAATACACACACATAAAGGCCCCCAGCTGATCAGCTCATCATCAGCCTGCCGGCCTGATCTTCAGTCGCGCTGGTCTTCCTTTCTTCGGCCCCACCGGCCTGGTCTCTGGCGGCGGCTAGCAGTGCCGGTCTTCCTTTCTGTGGTCCTGCCAGCCTGGTCTCTGGCGGTACCAGTCTTCCTTTCTTTGGCCCCATCAGCCTGGTCTCCGGCGGCGGCTAGCAGCTCCGGTCTTCCTTTCTTCGGCCCCTTCGGCCTGGTCTCCAGCAGCAGCTAGCAGCACCGGTCTTCCTTTCTTCAGCCCCCGCCGGCAGCGAGTAGCACGCGACACACCGGTTGAGAATTGCTGCTTTAAGGTGTTCTGAGGGAGTATCCTGTATATTCCCTCACATGGTCGACACTCAATTTTTATTTATTTATTTACAAATATTTATATTTCACATATTAATAAAATTGTTCTTAGCAGAGCACAGAATAATACATTCATAATCAATCTACATCACATAAAAAACAAGGCAAATTATCTTAAATATGTATACACATTAAAACTCAAAATCCTTTGGGGAGTAGTTCTTAAAAGGTGTTATCAAAAAATAAAACATCAAGAAGGTCAATATTCAGAAAAGTGACAAGTGGACAAGTTATCTGACTAAATTTAAAACATACCCAGATAACTTTAAATATAACCTGCTTTGCTTAATAGAGCTGATTAGATTTAAAGTTATCTGCCAGCATTGAGCTTGTTGATCAGGTGACTAGTTTACACATCAGGGTTGATATGGACATTCATAATACAATGGGGAAATGATCATGCAAATTTTATTTCATGCATATTCATTGTGGATATCCTAAAAACTTGACTGGCTGGGAGTCTCCCAGGACACGTTTGGGAACCACAGCAGATGAGTGAAAACATCCTATTGTTATAGGCCCGGTGGACATATCTTCAAGAGAAGAGAAAATTGAGGACAATTAATGAAGATATGGTCCCTAAGAGCTAAAGGAGGTTCTTTGCTATTGCTGGGGTATTGGATGTTGTGGATTGGGTTGAATGTGGCCACTAATGTGTGTTGGTTGAATGAGTGGGTATGAGTATGACTTGCTGCAGTGGATGGTGTTGTACTACAGGGCCTTTGTATGTGTGTGTGTGTGAATGTTTGAGAGGGAAGCTGTTTTGTAATTGGGATGAGGGGATGGTCAGTGGACTCCAAAAGATGTCATTACCATACAGATGATTTTGGGATGTTGAGGCTGGGCGACATCCCAACCTATAAGTTGATTCTATATTTTCTATATGTATGCTTCTTATGGTGAATTAAGTATGGTTAATCTAAAGATGGTATCTCTTAATGTGGATAGAATCCACTGTCCTATTGAGGAAACAAATATTATCCCTTTTCAGAAAGAAAAGATACATATTACATATCTTCAAGAAACTCATCTAAATGACACTGAGCATAGAAAGTTGAAGGCAAGATTGGGTGGGGTAGTGTCACTATGCTTCTTACTCCAGTTGGCAACAAGGGAGGACGTGATATTCATTCATAAGCAATTTCTTTTTTCATCCGTGGATTAAGGTCGGACAGTGCAGTTTTTAACCTTAGTGAGTTGTGGCAGAGATTCCCGATATTTTATCATCTAAGGCAACTAAGACGACCGTGATCTCTTCATTAGAACTTTTCCCTGCTGCCAGGTCAGGTTGAGGCGCCATTTTAGACTCCGTCTCGTGGGTTTATCTTGTCCTTGCTTCCCTTAATGGGCATTCCCAGCAGTGATTTCTGCATGTACAGGACGAAGAACATAATGCAGAAGGATTGAGAAAAAAGTTGATAGGCAGATGTCACTGTAATAACAATTTCAAAATAATATTGGGAGTGTGACACCCAGAGCCTGGTGAAAGCATCCTCCTCGGCTCACCAACAGTCATGTGAACCCCCAGGATTATGTAAATTGAATTCAGTAACAGCATCACAAAGCAATTTATGAAATACTTGTCCACCAAAAGAGAACATTGAGCTTCCAGG
Source organism: Rhinatrema bivittatum (assembly GCF_901001135.1). NCBI lineage: Eukaryota > Metazoa > Chordata > Amphibia > Gymnophiona > Rhinatrematidae > Rhinatrema > Rhinatrema bivittatum. Next base: position 399,973,531 of record NC_042615.1, on the reverse strand, counting down.
ACAATATTTTAAGGCTGTGAGACAGTAAAAGAAAGGGAAACCCCTACCGGATGATGATCAGACAGGGCACTAGACATAATGTTTGGATTACTTACCTGGTAATCCCCTTTTCCTTAGTGTAGACAGATGGACTCAGTACGAATGGGTTTAGTATCCGCGTGCTAGCAGTTGGAGACGGATCTGACATCAGCCACGGGGTATATAGCCCCACAGGAAGCGCAGCGATTCAGTAATCTTCCTTGCAAAAGCTGTTATGGATGTGTGTACTGACGCTCAGTGAAAAGTGAAAAAGTGAAAACAGGACCCCCTAAACCGATTGACAGTGGCTGGAGACCTCCAGCAGTCCAACCGGAAGGCGCTGACACCTGGTAGAGTGTATGCCCTTATGTAGACAAAATGCCATGGCTTACCTGGAATCGGTGAAACCCATGTACACAGGCAGCTGGGCGGGATGCTGAGTCCATCTGTCTACACTAAGGAAAAGGGGATTACCAGGTAAGTAATCCAAACATTTCCTGGCGTGTAGCCAGATGGACTCAGTACGAATGGGATGTACAAAAGCTTTACTCCCCGCTGGGGCGGGAGGCTGCCTGAGGACCATGTAGTACCGCCCTTGCAAAAGCCAAGTCCCCCCTGGCCTGGACATCCAGACGGTAGAACCTGGAAAAGGTATGAAGGGAGGACCACGTCGCTGCTTTACAGATGTCTGTCGGCGACAGCATCCCGGATTCAGCCTAAGATGATGCTTGCGCTCTGGTAGAATGAGCCTTACCTATAGAGGCGGAGCCTTCCCAGCCTCCACGTAGGCTGCTCTGACAACTTCTTTAATCCAGCGGGCAATGGTGGGCCGAGAGGCTGCGTCACCTTGCTTCTTCCCGCTGTGTAGGACGAACAGGTGGTCCGTCTTTCGCAGGTCTTGAGTCACGTCCAGATACCTGGGCAGCAATCTGCCGATGTCGAGATGGCGTAATAAACGGCCTTCTTCAGATTTCTTCAAACCTACCGTGGTAGGCAAGGAGATAGTTTGGTTAAGATGAAACTGTGAAACCACTTTAGGGAGAAAGGAGGGAACCGTCCGAAGATGGATAGCTTCCGGAGTGATCCGTAGAAAGGGCTCACGGCAGGACAGTGCTTGTAGCTCAGAGATGCGACGTGCGGAGCATACCGCCAGCAAGAACACCAACTTCAAGGTGAGAGACCGGAGAGATAAGCCCCGAAGGGGTCGGAAGGTGGATCCCGCGAGGAAATCCAAAACAAGATTAAGGTTCCATAAGGGCCCAGGCCACTTCAGTGGCGGACGAATATGCTTGACCTTGCAGGAACGAGAAACATCTGGATGCTTGGCGATGGTCTTGCCATCCCTCCTGGACCATAGCAAGACAGTGCCGCAACCTGAACTTTGATGGAGCTGAGGGAGAGACCCTTCTGAAGCCCATCCTGCAGGAAATCCAACACGATAGGGATGGTGGTGGCATGTGGATTGGTGCCATGAGTGTCGCACCATGCTTCAAATACTCTCCAGATCCGGACGTAGGTGAGGGATGTGGAAAACTTGCGAGCTCGGAGGAGTGTATCAATCACGGGCCCCGAGTAACCTTTCTTCTTCAGTCTAGCCCTCTCAAGGGCCAGACCGTAAGAGAGAATTGAGCCGGATCCGCGTGGAGGATGGGACCTTGACGTAGAAGGTCCCGGAGAGGAGGCAGAGGAAGAGGCTCCCCTGCCAGTAGTCGTCTCATGTCCGCGTACCAGGGTCTTCTTGGCCAGTCTGGTGCCACTAGAAGAACTAGGCCCTGGTGCGTCTGAATCCTGTGGATGATGGCGCCCAGCAGAGGCCACGGAGGAAACGCGTATAGTAGAGTCCCTGGAGGCCACGGCTGGACCAGGGCATCGATTCCGTGTGAGAACGGGTCGCGCCTGCGGCTGAAGTAGCTGGGGACTTGAGCATTGGACTTGTCCGCCAGTAAATCCATGGCCGGAATCCCCCAGTGATCGACAATCAATCTGGAAAGCTGTGGGGGGACAGCTGCCACTCTCCCGGATTTAGGCGTTCCCTGCTGAGGAAGTCTGCTGTGGTATTGTCCTTCCCGGCAATGTGTACGGCGGAGACGTCCTGCAGACGCTTCTGCCCAAACCATCAGTGGGGCGATCTCCAGAGAGACTTGTCGGCTTCTGGTTCCGCCCTGCCGGTTGATGTAGGCCACCGTGGTGGCGTTGTCGGACATCACTCTGACGGCTCTGTGCTGCAGTCTGTGAGCGAATCGCAGGCGTGCCAAGCGGACCGCCCGGGCCTCCAGGCGATTGATGTTCCACGTGGACTCCTCTCTGTTCCACCGCCCTTGCGCGGTGAGTTCTTCGCAATGTGCTCCCCCAGCCGCTCAGGCTGGCATCCGTGGTGAGCAAGGTCCACGTGGGCGAGGATATCTGCGACCCCCTGCTCAGGGTGTTGGACTGCAACCACCACCAGCAGCTGGGTCCGAACTGTGGCCGTAGAGGAAAGGTGCGTGGATAGTCCCGTCGACGGGGGCTCCAGCGAGAGAGCAGGGAATGCTGCAGAGGTCTCATATGTGGCCCGCGCCCAAGGCACCACTTCCAGGGTGGATGCCATGAGAACCCAAACCTGCAGATAGTCCCAGGCAATGGGCCGACTGGCTCTCATCAGATACTGGATGCGTTGCCGAAGTTTCAACTGTCGCTTGGTCGTAAGACTGACCGTGTCCGCCCGGGTGTCGAACTGTACCCCCAGATACTCTATTGACTGGGAAGGCAGTAGGGCAGCTCTTGCTTGAGATTGATTACCCCAGCCCAAGCTTTCCAGAAGGGCGATCACTCTGTCAGTCGCCCGCAGGCTCTCCTCCCAAGATTTCGCCCTGATCAGCCAGTCGTCTAGGTAGGGATGGACCAGAATCCCTTCTCGCCTGAGAGCCGCAGCCACCACTACTACCACTTTGGTGAATGTCCGTGGGGACGTGGCCAAACCGAAGGGTAGAGCCCGAAACTGGAAGTGGCGGCCCAGAACCTTGAAGCGCAGGTAGCGCTGATGATCTGGATGGATCGGAATATGCAGGTATGCCTCTGACAGGTCTAACGCCGTGAGGAATTCTCCGGGCTGGACTGCGGCCTTGACGGAGCGCTGAGTTTCCATGCGAAACTTCGGTACCCGTAAGTAACGACTGACTGACTTGAGGTCCAGCACAGGCCGAAAAGTGCCCTCTTTCTTGGGTACCATGAAATAAATGGAATAGTGTCCAGAATTCACTTCCCAGGCAGGGTAGCCTCTAACGCTGCCTTCTTGTGCCGGGGACATGAAGATTCCACAAACTTGTCCGGAGGAAGAAGACGAAAATCCAGAGAATATCCTTCCCGGATAACGGCGAGGACCCACTGGTCCGACGTAATCTCGACCCATCTGGGGTAGAAGAGGGTCAACCTGCCCCCCTATGGCTTCGTTCCCCAGATGAATCGGCAAATTCTCATTGCGGGGCGCGACCGGGGCCCGAGCCCGGGCCAGCCCCCCGCTTGCGCTGCTTGGTCCGAAAGGACTGATTCCTGGCCGGCGGACGAGTCGCCTGATAGCGCCCCCTATACGGAACAAAGCGCTGAGAACTCCTGCCCCTGTAGGGCCGTGGAAAGGAGCACTGTCCCCTCCTGGATCGATCTTCGGAAGTCTAGGCACAGGAGAGGCACCCCAGGTAGTGGCTAGCTTATCAAGGTCACTGCCAAACAAAAACGAGCCCTGAAAGGGTAACCTGGTGAGACGAGACTTCGAAGGCGCATCAGCTGACCATGGCCGGATCCAGAGCTGCCTCCTGGCGGCTACGGATGAAATCCCCTTAGCTGTAGTGCGAACCAAATCCGAGGCGTCATCGGTGAGGAAGGAAAGAGCAGACTCCATGTCAGCCGCTGGAGCGTTGTTCTTGACCTGAGACAAGCAGGCACGTGTCACCACCGTGCAGCAGGCCGCAATCCGCAAAGAAAGAGCTGCCACCTCAAAAGTTTGTTTCAGAATGGTGTCCATTCGTCTGTCATGGGGCTCCCTGAGGGCCGTCCCCCCTTCCACTGGAATAGTAGTGCGGCTTGAACCACAGCGCTAATTAAGGCGTCCACCTGAGGACATGCCAGCAGGTCCTGGAGAGCCGGTGCCAATGGGGTACATGCCTTTCAGGGCCCGGCCCCCCTTGAAGGAAGCCGCCGGCGCCGCCCATTCCAAATCTATGAGTTGCTGAGCTGCCTGCAAGAAAGGAAAATGGCGAGCTGTAGGACGAAGACCTTCCAGCAGGGGGTTCTGCGCAGAAGGTACCGAAGCACTGGGACCAGTGATATCCAACTCTGCCAGACACTGAGTCACGAGGTCCGAGAGGTCCTCCTTAGGGAAGAACCGCCTCATGGTTCTATATGGCTCAATCCCCGGGGGGAGGTCCCCCTCATCCAGGAGGGTCGGACTCGTCCGGCGAAACCCTCCTGGTCCGATTGATCTGGACTGTCCAGAGGCGGGAGGTCCCGCTCCCGATAAGGCCGTGAGGGTCCAGGCATAGGATCCCTAGGCGCTGCCACCGTAGCGGCGGCCGCAGCAGGCGCCGCAGATGCAGCCACCGCAGGAACCGCAGCAACAGCAGGAACCACCGGAGCAACAGGGACAGTAGGGCCGAGATGGGAAGCCGTCTGCATCTGGACGAAGGCATGAATCCCCTTAAAGAGATCCACCCAGGAAATGGAAGCAGCCTCGAATCGCCGGGGTACAAGCTCCCCCGGGATTCCCGAATGGTCAAGACTGCCCCCCAAATCCGGGGTAGCCCCAGGGAACTGTCAAGAAACTGCGGCTGAGACTGGTCCTGGCCGGAGGGTCCCCCTGCCGCCTCACATTGGGCACATAGTGAGTCTGGCGCAGTACTGCGTGTGGCCCTAAGGTGGCATGCAGAGCAGAGGCCAGGGGCTGAAATGCCTGAGACAAGCGGCTGCGCCGCTGAGGATGCGGCTGCGTGCTGGTCCATACCAAATAGAACAAGCGCGCAATAATATGCGGCAGCAATAGGCGCTCAATACAACAGGAGCACAATAGTAATAAGATGCGGCAGCAATAGGCGCATAATACAACAGGCGCACAATAGTAATAATATGCGGCAGCAATAGGCGCTTAATACAACGGGCGCACAAGAAGAAACGTGGCAGCAATAGGTGCTTAATACAACAGGCGCACAATAGGAATAATATGCGGCAGCAATAGGCGCGTAATACAACAGGCGCACAAGAAGAAATGCGGCAGCAATAGGCGCGTAATACAACAGGCGCACAAGAAGAAATGCGGCAGCAATAGGCGCTTAATACAGCGAGCGCACAATAGTAAGAATATGCTGAATGGCATTCAATAGGCAATCAGCACTGAAGCAGTTAGCAAGATACGCTTAATGGCATTCAATAGGCAAGCAGCACTTAAGCAGGTAGCAATATACGCTGAACGGTAGGCAATAGGCAATCGGCAGTAAGCCGTTTAGCAATATACGCTCTATGGCATGCAATAGGCTTTCAATAATATGCGGCAAATACGGTGGCAGCCAATATGCGAAAACAATACCATATACGCACAAGGAGGAAGAAAGCCGCGCCTATTACGGGCGCGGAATACCTGAATAGGGCCACAAAATGGCGTCCTCCACGGCTTGCCACACCGCCGATCCTCTAGGCTTCGGAGACCTGGGCGAAGAGACGTACGCCTTACCAGATCTTCGGCGCTCCCGGGCTGGAACTCAGGCGGTCTCCGGCTGCGGGGGAAAGGGCCAGTACCGTTCACCACCGCGATTGAGGAACAGCACCCGCTACCTCGTCCACGCCGGGACCGAGGGCCTCGAAGCTCCACCCGAGTCTCCCCCGGGGGGCTCTGCCCCTGCCGCGATTCGGCCGGACCGAGGACTTTCACCTCCGGGGGACCACGGGAGTCACCCCGGGAAGCTCAACTGGGGGGAACGGACAGAACGTCCCCTGAGGAGCGCGGGGCGGAAGAGTCAAGGAGACAGGGAAAGAAGAAACTAGAATGAAAAGAAAAGAGAAAAATTAAAGTAGTCTTGGAAAGCACGCTGAACAGCGTGCAGGCACTCCAAACTGCTTTGGAGACGGAAATTACTGAATCGCTGCGCTTCCTGTGGGGCTATATACCCCGTGCTGACGTCAGATCCGTCTCCAACTGCTAGCACGCGGATACTAACCCATTCGTACTGAGTCCATCTGGCTACACGCCAGGAAATAACACTATTTGACAAATAAGCCATCATATTAGGAGTGCACAGGAAATAGTCGAGCCTGGTATACATATTATATCTAGGGGAGTAAAAGGTATAATCTCTCTCCTTAGTATGTTGATGTCTTCATATATCTACTAATTGAAATGCGTCCAGAAGACCTGTAACAAGAGTAGGACCTAGTCTTGATTGGGAAGTCTTATCCACTGCAGGATCTAAACATACATTAAAATCCCCCCCCCCTCCCACCCATACAGAGATTTTGAAAACCAAACAATGCTATCACATCAGTAAGCTTTTGGTAAAATATGCCCTGATCCAAGTTAGGACCATATACATTAGCAATAGTACATTTTTCTCCATGCAATTCACATTCCAGCAAAATATATCTACCTTCAGTGTCTGCCAACGAATATAGGACTTGCAGTGGTAAATTTTTTTCCACCAGAATACAGACTTTTAGAATTATATGAAGAGTAATATATCTGTATTAGTAAGGTTGGTCTCCTGCAGGAGGAGAATTTGAACCTTATTGCTCCTTACAAATTGAAAAATGCACTTTCTTATAGCCAGTGTGGAAATCCCCCTAATGTTAAGGGAGACAAGATATACCTTAGAACACATCAGGGAGAAAAATCACAGTATAAACAGGAATGTGGAAGAATTTCATCTCAATTCAATAACAGGTAGATTTTTAATTGGCCCTGCACGTAAATCCTGGGGTTTACGTGCGTGGCTGGGCCTTACGGGTGCTGGGCCAATTTTCAAACAGGCCCAGCCACATGCGTAAACCCCGGTGTGCGATTAAGTGCCAGGGCCTGTAAAGGGGGTGGGGAGGGGTAGGGCTGGAGGCGGCTGGCATAGTGGCCATTTGCTGCTGTGCCAGGGAAGCACGCTGGCATTTAGCTGGTGCGCGCAAGTTGCTTCTGCTCCAGAGGAGCAGCAACTTAAAAACCAAACAAAAAAAGGTACTTTACATTTAGGGGGTGGGGAGGAGAGGGGAAGGGGAAGGGAGGTTAGGGTAGGTGGTAGGGAAGTTCCCTTCCAGTCCACTCCTTAATTGGAACGCTCTGGGAGGGAAGGCCAGAATGCGTTGCCGCAAGAAATTTGCAAAACTGTACTCCCCCTTGCGCGCGCGGATTACAAAATCTGGCGCATGTGTGAGTGGCCCTACGATTTTATAACATACGCGCACCGATGCACACGTTATAAAATCGGCATGTCCAAGTGTGCGCACATGGACGCACGCGCACCTTAGAAAATCTACCCCTAAATGTATAGCCATAATGAAGAGGGAAAGAATAAGAAAAAGTTCAAAATCCCATAACTTCTCCAGACCACCTGCCTTGATCTAAATATCAGAAACCCACTTATGCCTGTAGAGCCACTATACCTCTTTTACCCCAAAATCCCATAACCCCACATCTTAAATTTAAATTCACCCATATACCCCCCTCCCCACCACCCGTAATTCCAAAATCATCTCCCACCCCATAGCCCAACATTCCTCATTTCCCCAAAACCAAACCCCAACTGAGCTAGGACCTGAAACCCCCTGGTGGGAAATCTTTCGGAACTGGTAAGGTAAGCCTCCCCAATCCTTATCCTCCCTCCCCTAAGAACCACCCCTCCATCCTAAACCCTGCCCCAACCACATCATTAATCCTCTAACCCTATAGTCAAACACTCTTGCCATCAAAGTACCTCTGGCACCAGCTCAACAGCAGAAACAAATGCCACACTAAAAGCGGATGATGATTAGCACCCAGGCTTTTAGAACTATAAAATAGTGCAAAAAAATAATTTAAAAAATTATAAACCTGTAGCAATGCTATTACATCACAAAATTCAAAGTCTTCTGTATGTATTCTTGAGCAAAAAGGAAAAAGAAAATGAAAAAAACCCAAAACAATTATATTTGACAATAAGGAAAACCACAACAATAATAGCGGTAGTGCTTCCAGCTTGGATGTATCAGTAGAGTAAACAAAAAAAAAAAATCATTAATATCCACCTGAGAAATGTTTCTCTTTCAGCCCATTCTGAGATAAAGAAAAAATAAAAAAAAAACAAATAATCTCCAGTCCTCAAGCCGTGGCCTGTACTCAGGGGTAACTCAAACCAAATGTCCTCCTCTTCTGCTTACTCCGTAGGCAAACAGTACTAGCCACGGGAAACTCATAAAGCCAGGAAACAACAAACTTAGGGCATAAGAGGTTATAACCCATAATGACTGAGCAAAGGAGACGCAAAATAAAAGTAAATAAAAAGTCCAAAAAAAAGATAGTAAAAAAGAAAACACAGCGTGGACCTCAGTGAACTCAGTCCAAGCCCTCAGAAAAGATAACCGGTTTCGCTCCCGCTTGATCACAGAGAGTACACAGCCATTTTGCACTCAATCGTGCATTAGTCCTTCTCCTCGTGGTTGGATCGTTCATCCTGCAGAAACTTTTCCACTGAAGGCACATCACTAAAAATAACATATTTACCATTGGCCTGCACCTGCAACTTGACCAGGTACAAAATTGCATATTTCTAGTTGCTTTTCTGTAATTCCTGCTTTACACCAGCGTAGGCCATTCTCTCCCACTGTAACTGTTGCTGAAAAATATTGAATGATCATTGTGCAACTGCCTCTGTAAATCAGCTCTCCTGCTTCACATGCCGCATTCAGTATTACCAGCACTGCACGCGGACAACCTGCAGATCCAGAAACAAAAACAAGCGTACGAGGGGGCTCGTTCAATCTTTATTTCGCCATCTTTAACCAGCAATTTGAGCAACTCAGGGAACCATTTTGTAAAAAACTGCACTGCATCTCGCCCCTAAGCTTTCTCAGGTACACCAACTATCTGAAGATTGCAGTGCCACGACCTGTTTTCAAAGTTCTCAGTTTTTTCCCCAAGCCGAGGTGAGATTTCTCTCCATTTTATCAATTTTCGTTGATGCAGATGTCAGTGCTAGCTTCACGTCCATAATTTTGCATTTGTTTCCTCCAGGTGCTCTGTGTCTCCTACATGGACTGCACCAGTTGCGCAAATCTATCCACAATAATTTTTAACCGGCCATCAAGTTTGGTCGATATTTTATCTGTAAAGGTTTCCATCAGGGACTGAATATAATCAGTATCTTGCTCAGCCCTGGGAGTCCCCGCACAGGACTCTTCCCCTTCAGAAGCAGAGCCATCAGCTTGGCCTACTGGCAAGGCCTCAGTCGCCTTATTCTGCTTAATACAAAGTTTATCTCTACTATTCGCCCACATCGATGGTATTGAATGCTTACTAGCATCTTAAGACACAGACATCCTGCTTTTTAGGTTCTGCGATCCACTACAATTGAAGGATTAATACAGACAAAAGCGGGAGGTCCACCAGATAGGTGCCGTCCATCTGAGCGCATAACCAGAACTATCAATTTCAACTAAATTTATGACCCAAAAACTAATGTTGCTGCTGCTTAGCATGATTTTTTATGCATGTGCATCTTTCCACATATATTCACAGTCTCACAAATGGTAAATGCTAATCTAGTTGACATTTTTTAAATAAAACTTGTTTGACACAGCACCATTACTTTATCTTAGCTTCATTAACTTATTTTGAAATTTTAAAATCTTTTCATGTAATCTTTTCAATCTTTCATGTGGATTGCAAACTGGCTAAAGACAGGAAACAGAGAGTAGGATTAAATGGACAATTTTCTCAGTGGAAGGGAATGGGCAGTGGAGTGCCTCAGGGATCTGTATTGGGACCCTTACTTTTCAATATATTTATAAATGATCTGGAAAGAAATACGACAAGTGAGGTAATCAAATTTCCAGATGATACAAAATTGTTCAGAATAGTTAAATCACAAGCAGATTGTGATAAATTGCAGGAAGACCTTGTGAGACTGGAAAATTGGGCATCAAAATGGCAGATGAAATTTAATGTGAATAAGTGCAGGGTGATGCATATATAGAAAAATAACCCATGTTATAGTTCCACAATGTTAGGTTCCACGTGCTACCACCCAAGAAAGAGATCTAGGAGTCATAGTGGATAAAACATTGAAATTGAAGTTTCAATGTGCTGCGGCAGTCGAAAAAGCAAACAGAATGTTGGGAATTATTAGGAAAGGAATGGTAAAATAAAATAGAAAATGTCATAATGCCTCTTTATCGCTCCATGGTGAGACCACACCTTGAATACTATGTACAATTCTGGTCGCTGCATCTCAAAAAAGATATAATTGCGATGGAGAAGGTACAGAGAGGGGTGACCAAAATGATAAGGGGAATGGAACAGCTCCCCTATGAGGAAAGACTAAAGAGGTTAGGACTTTTCATTTTGGAGAAGAGATGGCTGAGGGGGGATATTATAGAGGTGTTTAAAATCATGAGAGGTCTAGAACGGGTAGATGTGAATCGGTTATTTACTCTTTCGGATAATAGAGAAACTAGGGGGCACTCCTTGAAGTTAGCATGTGGCACATTTAAAACTAGTCAGAGAAAGTTCTTTTTCACTCAACGCACAATTAAGCTCTGGAATTTGTTGCCAGAGGATGTGGTTTGTGCAGTTAGTATAGCTGTGTTTAAAAAAGGATTGGATAAGTTCTTGGAGAAGTCCATTACCTGCTATTAATTAAGTTGACTTAGAAAATAGCCACTGCTATTACTAGCAACAGTAACCTTGTGAGACTGAAAAATTGGGCATCCAATTGGCAGATGAAATTTAATGTGGATAAGTGCAAGGTGTTGCATATAGGGAAAAATAACCCATGCTATATTAGTTTTTGGGTACTTGTCAGGTTCTTATAGCCTGGATTGTTGGAAACAGGATGCTGGACTGTTGGAAACAGGATGCTGGTCTTGATGGACCCTTGGTCTGACCCAGTATGGCATTTTCTTATGTAAGGTGTCGTGTCACTTTTTCATTTTGCTTTCAAATAAACACACATCCTATTTAGGCACTAATGGTCATGTGGTTGGCACCAAACCTCTTTCGTATGATGTCCTTCACGTACCTAAAAATGTCATGTATAACTATGATTATTGGAGTTGGCATCACATAACAGACTGATGGTAAACTGTTCAGCCTGAGGAGATTAAAGGTGAAAACTGAAGCTTCAGGAAATACTTGTCCATGATTTTCTGTTTGCTGATATCCAGTTTCTTAATGGTAGAGCTATGTCCAGCATGCAGTGAAGTGTGGATTTTTTTCTCTTCAGTTTGTGACATCTTAAGTATCACAGTCAACATTAAGAAAACAGAAGTGTAGTACCAGCCTCAAGCAAGAAATCCTTACATTGTCATCCTTACATATCCTTACATTGTCATCCTTACATTGTCATCCTTACATATCCTTACATATAGTCATAGGAAATGACCAAATCCTTAAAACTGTGAACACATTCAAATACTTTGGTAATATATACACATGGATGATGAAATCAATGCCAGAATTGCCAAGGTGAGTGTGGCCTTTAGCAGAACATCTGCAAATATATAGGAGTGCAAACACCAAACAAAAATGAAGGTTTACAAAGCAATTATCATACCAACCATGCCAAATGCATGTGAAACTTAAAACTTGGTGTTTAGACATTTGCTCTGAAGTTGAATTAATTTCATATGAGTTGTCTGAGGAAACTAATGAGGATTAAAATGGCAAGATAATGTCTCAGGTATCAAGATTCTAAATATGATCTGGCAAGCATTCTGAACATTCATATTCTTCTGATAAAATCACAGCTAAGGCAGGCAAGCCTTTTCACCAGGATGTCAGATGAGAGATTGCCAAATTCAATCTTCTATAGTGAGCTAAAGGAGGGAAATCCTTGCAGGATGGCCATAAGAGGTTCTTCAAGGGCTTTCTCAAGTCATCTCTGACCTACATTCTTAAGAAAATCCTGCTCATGATTGTTCCATCTATGAACAGAAGGGAACTGTCAAATCAGAACAGAATGTTACGGTTCTGCTTGCTGCACAACCTCAGTTCCACCAGGAGTCTTTAGTGAACCTCACTCACAGCTGCATGAGTTACCTCCACACTGATCACTTGACACCTCATTTCCAGGCCTACATAATCCATAAAGTATCCATAATCCATAATCCATTCTCTTGGTGCATTTTGATGGAGTCACTTTGGCTCTTTGATCTGGCCAGCCTTGTCTTGCTACTCTACTTTGCCATTTGGCCTATCCAGGCATCCTGCTTGCTCTGTGGCCTATCTTGTACTCCTGTTTTGCTCTGCAGTCTACCTTGGTTTCCTGCCTTGCTATGTGGCCTATTTTGGACTCCTGCCTTGCTCTGTGACCTAACTTGGTTTCCTGCCTTGCTCTGGGGTCATCTAAGCTCACCTGCATTACTCAGTGGCCTACTGAGCCTACCTGTCCTGCCTTGCAGCCTTCGGGCCTACTAGGGTTACCTTGCTGAGTCTTATGACCTGTTGGACTTTCTGGTTTACTATTGTGTGTCCCAGTCGTATCCTTGTCTTGTCCTGTCCTTGTCCAGTCCTGACCTTGTACAAGTCCTATCCTTGTCCAAATCCTATCCTTGTCCAGCCTTAGCCCTGCCCAGTCCAGTTTTGTGTCCCCAGACCAGACCTTGTCCTCTCTTCAAGCCCTTATTTGCCTGTCGTCAGGCCCTTGTCTGCTTCCCAGACCTTGCCCTTGTCCTTTGTTTCAAGCGTTTGCCCTTGGTTCCAGTCTGTGTCTTCAGCTCTGCCTGTATCCTGCTCTTGCCTGTCCTCAGTACCAGCCTTGCATTCAGTCCTGCCTGTATCCAGCCCCTGTCTGTCCTCAGTTGCAGCCTTACCATGAGCCCTGCTTGAAACCAGCTCCCAGACCATGCCTGACTCTAGCTCCCAGCCAATACAGCTCCCAGCCTATTTACAGCTCTCAGTCCTTTCTGTATCACCATAATGTTCACTAGAAGTCAAGTCCTATCAGTCCCCAGAAAACAACAGTTCACCTGGGGGTGTGGGGTGGGGAGGGCTGATTAGGCAAGAAGACCACCTACAGTCTGCTCTGCAGCTCAGTGCCATTTCTGTGGGGGTGTTCCTTATTTTTAAAAAAATTTTTTATTTAACTCTTTCTATACTGACCTTCATGGTAAAAACCATATCAAATCGGTTTACACAGAACGGGGGGTAAACTTTAACAATAAACAATCATTTAACAAAGGGAGCAAAGTTACAATCAACAAGGTGGATAAACTTGGAAGCTTAAATAGCCGGAAAATAGGGTCGGAGGAGGCAGTTAACTAAGAACATAATAAAATTAGGAATTAGGAGATTATACTTATTAGGTACTTAGAAGAGGTTCCTAGTTCCATGGCTCGTGAAGTATGGCTAAGGGCCATTAGTATGTTTCAGAGGCATATGGGAAGGCTTGACGGAAAAGCCAAGTCTTGAGTTTTTTCCTAAATGTTAGATGGCAGGGCTCCAGTCTGAGATCTGTGGGGATGTTCTTCCAGATGGCTGGGCCTGCTGGCGAGAAAGTCTGGTCTTTCGTCATAGTAAGACTTGTAGCTTTGGTTGGGGGGGCTTGCAGAGTTCCTTTGTATGCTTCTCTAATTGGTCTGGTGGAGGAGTGGAGTCTGAAGGGGATTTCGAGGTTAAGCTGAAGTTGATTGTGGATGGTTTTGTGTATTATGGTGAGTGATTTGTGTAGAATTCTGTAGTTAACTTGACTCTAGCTCACTGTCCAATGATACAGAAGTTAAAGAATTTGAAACTTCATTACTCCACCTAGGAGCAAGTAAATCAAAGCAGCATCTCCTGTCCATTATTCCACAGACAGTTCATTAGATACTCACATACTTACAGAAACCAAATAAACCTGTGACGTCATGGCTAGCTTCATACTTAACGGATGAACACCACCACTTCTGGTAACTAATCCAGGAAGCTCCACAGAGTCATAGAGGTCACTATTCAAAAGGGTTCATCTGGGGCAGTTCTACCATTAGGCAGGATGAGACAGCAAAATTTAGAGACAACAGCAAGTGCCCCTCAAAACATCCATGTGGTGGCTACCTTGCCTTGACTTCATCCATTCACTGGCGGCACAGGGTTCCTACATCCCACTAGCAAAATTAAGACCTTTGTCGTAGCGCTAGATAACATGCTGGTGGGGCCCCCACCAGCAAGAAGACAACCCACAACGGTGATGCTGAATGGTGATATGTCAACAGGGTTCCCGCCCCCCACTGGCAGGAAAAAGACCCATGTAGATGATGATGTGCTGGTGGGATTCCCACCTCCTGTCAGGAGAAAGAATGCTCGGGGAGTGGGGTGGAAGGGGAATGAGTAAGAGGGGAGGAAGGAAGATGTGATTGAGGGAAGGGAGTGATGAGTGAGAGGGGAGGGGAGGAAAAGAGTGTGAGTGAAAGGGAATGGAAGGGAAAAGGATGAGAGTAAGAGGAAAGGAAAAGGGAAAGGGTATCTGAGAGGAAAAGAGAAGAAAAGGGAGGGAAGTACTTATTTACTTATTTGAAATTATTTCTTTACCGCACACTCCAAAAGATCGTGGGGGTAACAGCAATACATACATAAATCATAAACAGCAAAAATCTTGACATAAAGCAATTCAAACTAAAATACACATTTAATAACATATAAATAACATAAAAATAAACATATTCACAGTTAATTAAAACCAAAGATCCAAGATTCTTCAAAAAAATAATCACAACTTAAAAACTAAAAAGCATGACGTTCTTAGCTATAGCAAACATCTTTACAGGATAACTGGGCAAATTCTATCTTATGCACAGCTGTTTCTCGAAACACTTGTTTTGGGATTTCTTAAACATTTTTACATTGGTTAATATTCTCATTTTCTTAGGTAAGGTATTCCATAGGATAGGGTTAACAACCGATATTGCACAGTCTCTAACTGCACCCAGGTGTGCTTTTTGAATTAATGGTACTACCAGTAAACTTTTATTTGCTGACCTCTAAGAACATAAGAAAAGAACATAAGAAAATGCCATACTGGGTCAGACCAAGAGTCCATCAAACCCAGCATCCTGTTTCCAACAGTGGCCAATCCAGGCCATAAGAACCTGGCAACTACCCAAAAACTAAGTCTATTCCATGTTACCATTGCTAATGTCAGTGGCTATTCTCTAAGTGAACTTAATAGCAGGTAATGGACTTCTCCTCCAAGAACTTATCCAATCCTTTTTTAAACACCGCTATAATAACTGCACTAACCACATCCTCTGGCAACAAATTCCAGAGTTTAATTGTGCATTGAGTAAAAAAGAACTTTCTCCGATTAGTTTTAAATGTGCCTCATGCTAACTTCATGGAGTGCCCCCTAGTCTTTCTACTATCCGAAAAAGTAAATAACCAATTCACATCTACCCGTTCTAGACCTCTCATAATTTTAAACCTCTTTAGTCTTTCCTCATAGGGGAGCTGTTCCATTCCCCTTATCATTTAGGTAGCCCTTCTCTGTACCTTCTCCATCGCAATTATATCTTTTCTGAGATGCGGCGACCAGAATTGTACACAGTATTCAAGGTGCGGTCTCACCATGGAGCGATACAGAGGCATTATGACATTTTCCGTTTTATTCACCATTCCCTTTCTAATAATTCCCAACATTCTGTTTGCTTTTTTGACTACCGCAGCACACTAAACCGACGATTTCAATGTGTTATCCACTATGACGCCTAGATCTCTTTCTTGGGTTGTAGCACCTAATATGGAACCCAACATTGTGTAATTATAGCATGGGTTATTTTTCCCTATATGCATCACCTTGCACTTATCCACATTAAATTTCATCTGCCAATTGGATGCCCAATTTTCCAGTCTCACAAGGTCTTCCTGCAATTTATCACAATCTGCTTGTGATTTAACTACTCTGAACAATTTTGTGTCATCTGCATATTTGATTATCTCACTCATCGTATTTCTTTCCAGATCATTTATAAATATATTGAAAAGTAAGGGTCCCAATACAGATCCCTGTGGCACTCTACTGTCCACTCTCTTCCAGTGAGAAAATTGTCCATTTAATCCTACTCTCTGTTTCCTGTCTTTTAGCCAGTTTGCAATCCATGAAAGGACATCGCCACCTATCTCATGACTTTTTACTTTTCCTAGAAGCCTCTCATAAGGAACTTTGTCAAATGCCTTCTGGAAATCCAAGTATACTACATCTACCTGTTCACCTTTATCCACGTGTTTATTAACTCCTTCAAAAAAGTGAACCAGATTTGTGAGGCAAGTCTTGCCCTGGGTAAAGCCATGCTGACTTTGTTCCATTAAACCATGTCTTTTATATGTACTGTGATTTTGATGTTTAGAACACTTTCCACTATTTTTCCTGGCACTGAAGTCACGCTAACCGGTCTGTAGTTTCCCGGATCGCCCCTGGAGCCCTTTTTAAATATTGGGGTTACATTTGCTATCCTCCAGTCTTCAGGTACAATGGATGATTTTAATGATAGGTTACAAATTTCATTTTCTAGTTCCTTCAGAACTCTGGGGTATATACCATCCGGTCCAGGTGATTTACTACTCTTCAGTTTGTCAATCAGGCCTACCACATCTTGTAGGTTCACCGTGATTTGATTCAGTCCATCTGAATCATTACCCATGAAAACCTTCTCCATTACGGGTACCTCCCCAACATCCTCTTCAGTAAACACCGAAGCAAAGAAATCATTTAATCTTTCCACGATGGCCTCGATCATCTAACAGTCCCACTGACTCCCTCACAGGCTTTCTGCTTTGGATATATTTTTAAACGTTTTTACTGTGAGTTTTTGCCTCTACAGCCAACTTCTTTTTAAATTCTCTCTTAGCCTGTCTTATCAATGTCTTACATTTAACTTGCCAACGTTTATGCTTTATCCTATTTTCTTCTGTTGGATCCTTCTTCCAATTTTGGAATGAAGATCTTTTGGCTAAAATAGCTTCTTTCACCTCCCCTTTTAACCATGCCGGTAATCATTTTGCCTTCTTTCCACCTTTCTTAATGTGTGGAATACATCTAGACTGTGCTTCTGGAATGGTATTTTTTAACAATGACCACGCCTCTTGGACATTTTTTACTTTTGTAGCTGCTCCTTTCAGTTTTTTTCTAACAATTTTTCTCATTTTATCAAAGTTTCCCTTGTGAAAGTTTAGCACGAGAGCCTTGGATTTGCACACTGTTCCTATTCCAGTCATTAAATCAAATTTGATCATATTATGATCACTATTGCCAAGCGGCCCCACCACCATTACCTCTCTCACCAAGTCCTGTGCTCCACTGAGAATTAGATCTAAAATTGCTCCCTCTCTCATCGGTTCCTGAACCAATTGCTCCATAAAGCTATCATTTATTTCATCTAGGAACGTTATCTCTCTAGCATGTCCCGATGATACATTTACCCAGTCAATATTGGGGTAATTGAAGTCTCCCATATTTTACTGTACTACCAATTTGGTTAGCTTCCCTAATTTCTCTTAGCGTTTCACTGTCCGTCTCACCATCTTGACCAGGTGGACGGTAGTATACCCCTATCACTATAGTCTTCCCTGACACACAAGGGATTTCTACCCATAAAGATTCAATTTTGTATTTAGTCTCATGCAGGATGTTTATCCTGTTGGACTCTATGCCATCCCAGACATAAAGCGCCACACCTCCTCATGGGTGCTCCTCTCTGTCATTGCGATATAATTTGTACCCCGGTATAGCACTGTCCCATTGGTTATCCTCTTTCCACCATGTCTCTGAGATGCCAATTAAGTCTATGTCATCATTCACTGCTATACATTCTAATGGAGAATTAGAATGTATGGGAGACATCTTACTTCTTAGACTTCTGGCATTAGCATACAAACATTTCAAAGTTTGTTTTTTGTTTGTATTTTCATTCTGCTTTTTAATTGATAGGGATAAGTTAGAATTTTTTAGCTCAGGTGAGTTTTTAGTTACAGGCACTTGGACTATTTTTCTAATTATTGGAACCTCACTGTCGGGATGCCCTAATTCTAATGCATCATTAGTATCCTTTGAAGATACCTCTCTCCGAACCATGCGGTGCTGAGCGATTGTCGGCTTTCCCCTTTGTTCTAGTTTAAAAGCTGCTCTATCTCCTTTTTAAAGGTTAGCGCCAGCAGTCTGGTTCCACCCTGGTTAAGGTGGAGCCCATCCCTTCGGAAGAGACTCCCCCTTCCCCAAAAGGTTCCCTAGTTCCTAACAAAACTGAATCCCTCTTCCTTGCACCATCGTCTCATCCACGCATTGAGACTCCAGAGCTCTGCCTGCCTCTGGTGACCTGCGCGTGGAACAGGGAGCATTTCAGAGAATGCTACCCTGGAGGTTCTGGATTTAAGCTTTCTACCTAAGAGCCTAAATTTGGCTTCCAGAACCTCCCTCCCACATTTTCCTATGTCGTTGGTGCCCACATGAACCACGACAGCCGGCTCCTCCCCAGCACTATCTAAAATCCTATCTAGGTGACGCGTGAGGTCCGCCACCTTCGCACTAGGTAGGCATGTTACCAGGCGATCCTCACGCCCACCAGCCGCCCAGCTATCTACATTCCTAATAATCGAATCACCAACTATGACTGCCGACCTAACCCTTCCCTCCTGGGCAGTAGGGCTTGGGGAGATATCCTCAGTGCGAAAGGACAATGCATCACCTGGAGAGCAGGTCCTTGCACCAGAGCTGCCAGTCTGAAGTTGGGACTTGACTACTATGACTCTGAAGGTGTCATTCATATACCTCTCTGTCTGCCTCAGCTCCTCCAGGTCTGCCACTCTAGCCTCCAGAGATCGGACTCGTTCTCTGAGAGCCAGGAGCTCTTTGCATCGTATGCACATGTACAACTTCTCACCGGTGGGAAAAAAATCATACATGTGACACTCTATGCAAAAGACTGGGAAGCCCCCCTCTTGCGGCTGGACTGCTGCCTTCATCTCAATTTTGATCAATTCCTAGTTAACTTTTAGGTTGCTATGGAGTAGGAATGTGTCTAACGTCCTTTACATGTATTAGTGAATTCACTATGTGTCTGGTAGTGGCCTACCGGGGTCTGATCGAATTCTCAATAAAGTTTTTGTTTATTGTTTGTTTTTTTTGGTGAAAGTGGCACCTGCCTATAAATTAAGGGATGAGCTAGGGGTGGGAGGGTTTGGAAATACAAACAGTCTAACTTCAGCTAGTCAGCCAGAGTGTCTCACTGCTCTCTTGATTAACAAATGTTTGTCCCTATTCAACCCCAATCACACTACCTCAACACCTTTCCAAGGTGAGTAACTGAGCTGGACTATTCAACTTTTTTACTTAGGTATACACTGCTCCTAGCTTATTTCTAGCTTCTGGCTACTTTTTGGGGTTTGTTTTTTTTGTGGGGTTTTTTTTTTCAATACACTCAGTTTGTATTAAATACAAACACTCAGTTCTTAAAAAGTCTGCAGAACACTCAGTTCTGCAGACTTTTAAAAATAAACACACTACCTTCTGCTTACTAGCTACCTTATTGACTGACTATTTAAAAATACAAACAGTCTAACTTGTTTATTCACTGCCTTTCTGACTATTAAAGGCACAAACACACTAAATAATACTCCCAGATAGTCTTTTAAAAAAGACAATGTCCCAAGCAAAAACTTACTGATTCCTTTCAGCCACCAGCAAGGTGATCCTCTCCTCTCAGTGTTCCCACTGGAATGGTTCCTTTGAGGTATATAGATATGTAGGACAGCACTTAGTGAACTTGACTCTTGGCTATATAAAGTAGTGTGAATTAGTGATAACACTTTAAACTTAATCCTAAATAGGATTGGTAACCAATGAAGTTTGGTGTTATATGATCAGATTTAGAATCCCCTGCTAAAACTCTGGCTGCTGAGTTCTGCAGTAACTATAATGGTAGAATAGTATTATATTGTAACACTAACAAAAGGGAATTACAATAGTCAATTCCTGGAAATATGAGCGATTGCAAGACTGTAGAAAAATCTTTAGGGATCAATAAAGGCCTAAGCCTTCTTAAAATGTATAACATATAGTAACTAGTTTTAAGATGGTAACAAATATGATCTTTCATTTCAAGCCTTGTGTAGAGAGTGAGCAAGACTCTATGAGTCAGGGATGAGTAGGAGAAAGTGCAAGGCTAGTGGAAACACTAGGTGGCCACCTAGGGTGCCATAGTTTTGGGGGTGGTGCAGCAATGGCAGGATTATGGCAAGTACACCTCTTTCTTCCCACCCATGCTGGCCCAGAAAAAGAAATTGTCATGTGCGCCTGGGCAGGAAGAAGGTGCATTTGCCATGGCAGGAAGGAGCAGGTGCTCCATTGTTTGTTTGTTTACTAAAAATGTTTTGATCGCTTTGGGACAGATTTTAAAAGCCCTATGCGCGTAGGGGGAGCCTATTTTAAAAAGGCCCGGTGACGCGCGTAAAGCCCCGGGATGCGTGTAAGTCCCGGGGCTTGCAAAAAGGGGTGGTCCGGGGGCGGGGCCAGAGGCCTCCGACACAGCGGCCATTACTGGTGTGTTGGAGGATCGCTTGCCGGCAGGCTGCCAGCGCGCGCAAAAGTAAAATAAAAGTAAGGGGTGGGGTAGAGTAGGGCTAGGGGGGAAGGTTAGGGAAAGGGGTGGGAAAGTCAGGCTAGGGGAATTTACGAGGAGCTAGGAGGGAACGGGGAAGGCAGTGCGGCTTGGCGCATGCAAGTTGCACAGTTGTGCACCCTCTTGCATGCACTGACTCCCGAATTTATAACATGCATGTGTCTGTGCGCGCATATCATAGAATCACGTGTCCATGTGTGCGCGCCCGGTAGCGTGCATACATGGACGCGCTTGCACAGATTTTAAAATCTACCCTTTGTGTATGACTCTAAGCGATTTCCATAACAGGCACAATATTAGAAGTAAATAAAATAACAGATAACGTAAATATAAAACAATCTAAAATCATCAACAAACATTCTTAACAAGCCTAAAATGTATTTATTTATTTATTTTTAGCTTTTATATACCGACATTCTTGTATAGAGTACAAATCACACTGGTTTACAGTAAACATAACTTCGCATGGGAGCATTACATAGAACAATCTGGTTAACAGTGAACTTAACATCGCCTAGGAACATTACATGGAACAAATGGGTAAAAACATCACTATGGTACAAATAACAGGGCGACTAGGACTTCAGGTTGCCCTTTGAGAGACAACCTGGGGGTGAATAAGCATTCAATAAGTATATAATAGATAAGCGTTCAAAAAATATTTAATAAAAGCTACGTAGATAATAAATTTACCAATATCTGAACCAGAGGGAGTAATGTCAGATCAAGCGGAGAATGGGAAGAGTAGAGCTTTAGATAGCCATAGGACTTGGGTAGTAGTGAGAATCGTAACGTGAACTTCAGTAGAAGGACCGGCTCAGTGGATCCAAATGCTGACCGGTGCGTAAAAGTCTTTAGATAACGATTTTTGTGCTTAAAATTCTGGAGTTGGGAAGAATTACTAGAATACTGATGCTAGGAGGGAACAAGGAACCACTGGTGGAAGGAAATATAATAACTGTGTGGGAAGAATGATTAAGACAGGTTGGCAGGTCTTGCGTGGGCAGGATCCTGAAAAGATGGGATCAATCAGGAAATGCTAGTCTAAAAAGCCACGTTTTAAGTTTTTTTTTGAATGATATGGGGCATGGATCTTGTCGGAGGTCCGGAGGGACTGCATTCCATTGAGGGGGGCCCGCTGTAGATAGAGCGCGTTTCCTTAGAGATGATTTTGCAGGAGGAGTGTACAACGTACCTTGATAAGCATTTCTGATAGACCTGGTGGAGGTATGAGGACGCAGTTGAATGGTCAGCTCCAGAGGGGAGAGGTTATGCAACGCTTTGTGGATTATGGTAAGGATTTTAAAGAGGATTCTGAATTTAATGGGAAGCCAATGGAGGCTGTGGAGGATGGGTATGATGTGATCCCTTTTTTTTGTGTTAGTTAATATCCTGGCGGCTGAGTTCTGTAACATCTGTAGATGTTTGATGGTGTTAGCTGGAAGTCCGAGGAGAAGAGAGTTACAGTAGTCAATTTTTGAAAAGATAATCGCTTGGAGTACCATTCTAAAGTTGTGGAAATGTAGGAGGGGTTTAAGCTTTTTTAAGACCTGAAGTTTGAAAAAACATTCCTTGGAGGTGGTGTTTACAAATTTTTTGAAGTTGAGCTGGGAGTCCAGGAGAACGCCAAGGTCTCTCACATAGGGCGAGTGGTTGATGTTGGTGGAAAGCGAGGAGATTGGAGTGTGGGTGGGATGGTTGTTATCATCATGGGAGATGATGAGGATCACTTGTTGGTGTTAAGGACAAGATTGAGACTGGAGAGGAGGGAGTTGATAGACTGGAGGCAACTATTCCAGAAGGTTAGGGTTTTCTATAGCGATTCCAAGATTGGGATGAGGATTTGCACGTCATCTGCATAGAGATAATGTGTGATCTTTAGATTGTTGAGAAGGTGGTAGAGAGGGAGAAGGTAAATGTTGAACAGGGTTGGTGAAAGGGAAGATCCTTGGGGGACTCCCAGGTTGGAGCTGATTGGATGAGATAGTTTGCTGTTTATTTTGATCTTGAAGGACCTGTTGCTGAGGAAGGATTTAAACCAGTTGAGTGCAGATCCCGAGATGCCTATGTCCGCAAGACGGTCTAGTAGAATTGCATGGTTAACCATGTCAAAAGCCGCAGATAGATCCAGGAGAGCCAGTAGAAAGGATTGTTTTTTATCCATGTTCAAGATGTGGGAGTCTGTGAGAGAAATTAGAAGGGATTCTGTGTTTAGAGCTTTGCGGAATCCAAACTGAGATGGGGCTAGAAACTTGTGTTCCTCCAAGTACTCCGAAAGTTGTTTATTGACTATTTTTTCCATGAGTTTAGCTATAAGAGGCAGATTGGCTATGGGGCGGAAGTTCGCAGGGTCAGCGGTCGACAGGCTAGGTTTTTTTTAGAAGAGGTTTTAGAATGGCGAGCTTGAGAGAGTCTGGAACTAGACCCTGTTTCAGGGAGCAGTTAATGAGGGCTGAGCAATGGTGTTCGGGATGGAGAGGAGTAGGTTAGAAGGAATGGTGTCAAAGGGGTGAGAAGAGGGTTTAAGTTTCTTGAGAATGTTTTCTATCTCAAGAGATGATGTGAGTTTGAAAGCTTCAAAGGTGGCGTTGTGATGAGGAGGAAATGAGAAGGGGGGGAGGGGGATTGGAAGCGGAGAGGGGTTGACGAGTTGGTAATTTTGTCCTTGAAGTAATTGGCGAGTTCCATGGCTTTGCTGAGTGCTTGGTCGTCTGGTATAGTCGGAGGCGTGGGCTTGGTGAGCATCGAAACGTATGAGAACAGAGCTTTGGAGTCAAAGCTGAAATGATGGATTTTTTTTGCGTCTTTCTTAGTTCTGAGGATGGTCGTCCTATAGGTGTTGAGAGAGGATTTGTAGATAGCCAGAGCTGTCGTGGAGGGGTTTTTGCGCCATCTATGTTCTTTGTTTCTGAGCTCTTGCTTGAGGGACTTCAGCTCGGGTGTAAACCACGGTTTTCTGTTGTCCAGAGAGGGGTGTATTACCTTAGTAGTTAGGGGGCAGGTTTGATCTGCTACCTCGTTTGTGATATTAAACCAGGAAGTGATGGCGGCTGATGCATCTGATAGGTCTAGTTGTGTTATTTCCTTAGAGAGATGTTTGCACAAGTGATCAGAAGAGCAAGGTTTTCTAAAACGGACTGTGGTTTTAGGGAGAGAGAGGGGGGGGGAGATCTGGGGTCTTGAGGAATGTGGTAATGATCCGGTGGTCTGACCATGGGACGGGGGAGCAAGTGGGCTTAGAGGAGAGACAGATGCCTTCGTTAATGAAGATTAAGTCTAAAGTGTTACCCGCTTTATGAGTAGGGCCATTGACAATCTGTTTGAATCCTAGGTAACTGAGCGTAGATAGAAAGATCTCACAATTGTGGGAGTGTGGAGAAATGTCAATGTGTAGATTGAAGTCTCCCATTATTATAGCAGGTGTGTCGGAATTGAGATGTTTGGTGATGTAAAATAAGATAAAATACCTGCCAAATCAAGAAGGCTTATAGGGTTGATGACTTGAGCCTAATTACTCCTTACAGCTCATATTATAGGACCGATGACCTGAACCTAATTACTCATTGCAGCTCTGCTACATGAATGGAACTTGATTGCATCATAGTCGCTATTAAATATATTTGGTCACCTCTTAATTAAATGCTTGCTTCAACAGAAGTGAATTTAAAGCAATTCTAAATTTCTTGGGACATTCTTCCAGTCTCAAGCTACTGAAAAGGCACATTCTCATGTAGATGATAGTCTAGCTGTTTAATGCTGGTCTCAGGAGAGGCCTGCTCGCAGGATCGTAACAGCACCCCCTCCTCAAAGCCCCTCCCTTCAGCCTCTTCTCAACGGCTGAAGGCAAGAAGGCATATCTTCTATACCAACTGGGGAACTTGGGGGTCCAAACACAAGAATCTTCAAAGCTTGGAAGGAGCTGAAGCGATGATGCGAAGCATACTGAAGACATGACAAACACACGATAAAACTAAAAAAACATGACCCAGGTTGAATTGGAGGCCAGAAGTAGTAATGGCATCTTAAGGAATAGTCCAGTTCAGGATTTTATTAAATCAAGATGAGAGTGAGGAACACCTCTACAGCATCTTCTTCTTGAGAGCAATAGCCACATAGTGGGTTTAAGGCATCACTGTTGGAATTTTGGATGCCTGCCAGAATTTTGGATGCCTGCCAGAATGCCTGCCAGAATTTTGGAAGCTTGCCAGATACCAATTGTTTGGGTAATCATTGGTATGAGTACCACCAAGTGGAGCAAGACAGTCCAAACATTGCTCAAAGGATGGGAAGCTGGTCTTTGGACAGTTTCATACTCCTTGAAAACAGATGGCACATGGAGTTGCGGTAGACAAGTGGAGAGATGTGCAGGGTTACTGAGCCCAGACCCTTGTGAAGCCAGATAGATGAAAAAGTCCCTTTAATAAGGTCAAAAAGGAAGTTGCGTCTTCGGATAATCCACCTGATAATGCATGCACCCATATAGTGATGAATTGTTCCAAAAGGAGCTAGGAGGTCAACAGAAATACATGCCCAGCTTGATAGATGGAAATAGTTAAAGTCTGGCAAGATTTGTTCATCCTTGAAGAGCCGTCCTTAGATGGAACAAGGGATCCTTCCTGATGGAAACTTGAGCTGAAGGACAATGCAGGCTTTCCAGACAAGCCTGAAGGTGGCAATCATGGACCCTACAAACAGCGGAGACAGCATCAGATGGATGAACGAACAAGTCAGGATTTCCCAATCTGGATTCTAGTAGCTCAGAAGATGTTTGACGGACACCAGAAGGATGAATGTTTGTCTGTAAGCTGTAGATACACGGCAACTCACCATGCTGGAATTAAGGAGAAGAGACACAAGGTGACACCTCTAAAAACTGGAGTGGAATTAGAAGCTGGAACTCCCACTTGTGCAGAGTCGGGATTGTAGCTGTAATTAATCCCATGGCAAGCACCAAATTGAGGGGTGTATGAACTGAATTGAAACTGATGGAATGAAGCCAGGTCTAGGGTGCAGACGCCTCCTGCAGCACGCACGTTTTAAATCCGGGGTCGGCGCGCACAAGGGGGTGCACACTTGTGCACCTTGCGCGTGCCGAGCCCTAGGGGAGCCCTGATGGCTTTCCCTATTCCCACCGAGGCCGCTCCAAAATCGGAGCGGCCTCGGAGGGAACTTTCCTTCTGCCACCCCCCCACCTTCCCCTCCCTTCCCCTTCCTAAACCACACCCCAGCCCTACCTAAACCCCCATCCTGACCTTTAATCTTCAAGTTGAGCCTGTCTCCGGGCAGGCATAGATTGCGCGCACCGGCCGATGGCCGGTCCGTGATCCCGGGCACAGCGGCAAATGGCCGCTGTACCTGGAGGTTCTGGCCCCACCCCCAGGACCTCCCCACCCTGTCCACTCCCCACCACCTTTTTCAAGCCCCGGGACATGTGCGCATCGCCGAGCCTATGTAAAATAGGCTCGGCGCATGCAGGGGCAGGTTTTGGGGTTAAATGCGTAAGTTACGCGCGTAACCCTTTGAAAATCTGCCCCTCAGGGTCACTGGAGATCAGCAGTTCCTAGGTTTGTAGTGCAGGGGATTTGTTTTATATTTTTAAATTGTAATTATTCTGTATTATTTGATGTATCTGCTGTTTTGAAATATTTATTTTTTTATTTTTTTATTTTTAATTTTTATATACCGGTGTTCCTGTATAGAATACATATCGCACCAGTTTACAGAGAACTGAACTGTCGCCTCAGGGGCGGATACATTGAAACAGTAGTTGAAAACTGAAAACTTACAGAGAAACCAATGGAATGCACTTCAAAACATGATTAGCAAAAAGACGTATAATTCAAAGCCTAAACAATTCAAAACATATTTACAGTGGACCAGTGACTGTAAAGCTCTATTCATCGGCTCTTAGCTATCAGGGAACGCTTGGCTAAACAGCCATGTCTTTAGCTTCTTTTTGAATACCAAGAGGCAGGGTTTTTGGCGCAGGTCTGGAGGGAGCGTGTTCCAAAGTGAGGGGCCAGCTGTGGAAAGGGCGCGTTTCCTAAGTGAAGTTTTGGCAGGCTGGGTTTGTAGCATGTCCTTGTATGCTCTTCTGATGGGTCTCAAGGTGGTGTGCCGCTGAAGTTGGAAAGTTAGGTTGAGGGGGGAGGTGTTGTGTAAGGCCTTATGGATCATCATAAGGGCTTTGAAGAGTATCCTGAATTTAATTGGCAGCCAGTGAAGGTTCTGGAGGATAGGGGTGATGTGTTCCCTTTTATTGGTGTTAGAGAGGATCCTGGCCGTTGCGTTCTGGACCATCTTAAGAGGTTTGATTGTGCTGGCGGGTAGGCCCAGGAGAAGTGAGTTGGAGTAATCCAGTTTCGGGAGGATGATAGATTGTAATACCAGGCGGAAATCTCGGAAGTGCAGAAGTGGTTTTAATTTTTTTAATACTTGCAATTTAAAGAAGCATTCCTTGGTGGTGTTGTTTACGAATTTGCTTAGGTTGAGTTGGTTGTCTAGTAGCACACCAAGGTCTCTTACATGCGTTGTGTGGTCGCTAGATGTGATGGGGAGTTGGGAAGAGATAGGAGGGTTAAGCGTAATGCTGTTGTCTGGGGCTATTAGGAGGATTTCGGTTTTGTTGGAGTTAAGTACGAGGTTGAGGCTGGTGAGTAGGTTGTTGATTGCAGTGAGACAACTATTCCAGTAAGACCAAGTTTTGTGGAGTGATTCAGCTATGGGGATGAGAATCTGTATGTCATCCGCGTATATGAAGTGCGTTAGCTTGAGGTTGGTTAGTAGATGGCAGAGTGGAAGGAGGTAAATATTGAATAGCGTGTGTGATAGTGATGATCCTTGGGGTACCCCCATATTTGATCTGATAGGGTGTGACTCTGTTATTTATCCTGACCTTGTAGAACCTGTTTTCAAGGAATGATTTGAACCAGTTGAACGCGGATCCTGTGATGCCGATGTCTACTAGACACTGTAGAAGGGAGGTGTGGTTCACGGTGTCGAACGCTGCGGAGAGATCCAGAAGAGCGAGTAGGAATGGTTGACCTTTTTACAGTTTAAGGAGGATGGTGTCCGAAAGCGTGGCCAGCAGTGATTCGGTGTTCAGAACCTTTCGGAATCCAAATTGATTTGGGGTGAGGATGTCATTTTCTTCTAAGTATTCTGATAGTTGTCTGTTCACTATCTTCTCCATGAGTTTGGCGATCATTGGGAGGTTGGCTATGGGGCGGAAGTTGGCTGGGTCTGAGGATGGCAGGTTGGGTTTTTTTTAGGAGGGGTTTGAGCACAGAAAGCTTGAGTTGTTCTGGGACGTGTCCTTGGGACAGTGAGCAATTTATGATGTCTGCTACTGGTTTTATAAGTTTTATAAATTTTTATATGAATTTAATTACTGTATGTTGTTTTGTTCCTCAGAGGTTCTGAAATATTTATCACATAACATAAGAACATAAGAATTGCCATACTGGGTTACACCAAGGTTCCATCAAGCCCAGTATCCTGTTTCCAACAGTGGCCAATCCAAGTCACAAGTACCTGGCAAGTACCCAAACATTAAATAAATCTCAAGCTACTATTCTTTATTAATTAATAGCAGTTTATGGATTTTTCCTTTAGGAACTTGTCCAAACCTTTTCTAAACCCAGTTACACTAACTGCTGTAACCACATCCTCTGGCAATGAATTCCAGAGCTTTATTATGAGCTGAGTGAAAAAGAATTTTCTTCAATTTGTTTTAAATGAGCAATGTGCTAACTTCATGGAGTGCCCCCTAGTACTTCTGTTATCTGCAAGAGTAAACAACTGATTTACATTAACTTTTTCAAGTCCTTTCATGATTTTGTAGACCTCTATCATATTCCCTCTCAGTCGTCTCTTCTCCAAACTGAACAGCCCTAACTTCCTTAGCCTTACCTCATAAGGTAGCCGTTCCATGCCCCTTATTATTTTGGTCGTCCTTCTCTGCACTTTCTCTAGTACAACTTTATCTTTTCTGAGATGCAGCGACCAGAATTGCACACAGTATTCAAGATGCGGTCTCACCATTGAGCAATACAGTAGCATTATGATATCCATCATTTTATTTGCCATTTCCTTCTTAATAATTCCTAACATTCTGTTGCTTTTTTGATCGCCACAGCACACTGAGCCAACGATTTCAATGTATTGTCCACTATGACGCCTAGATCTCTTTCCTGGGTAGTAGCTCCTAAAATAGAACCTAACATTGTGTAACTACAGCAAGGATTATTTTTCCCTATATGTATCACTTTGCACTTGTCCACGTTAAATTTTATCTGCCATTTGGAAGCCCAATCTTCCAGTCTCACAAGGTCCTCCTGCAATTTATCACAATTCACTTGAGATTTAACTACTATGCATAGTTTTGTTCATCCGCAAATTTGATCACCTCACTCATACTACCCCTTTCCAGATCATTTATAAATATTTTAAAAAGCAGTGGTCCAAGTTCATATCCCTGATTCACTCCACTGTTTACCTTTTTCCAATGTGAAAACAGACCATTTAATTCTACTTTCTGTTTCTTTTTTAATCAGCTTGCAGTCCACAAAAGGACATCACCTCCTATCCCATGACTTTTTAGTTTTATTAGAAGTCTCTCATGCAGTGTTGAATGCCTCCTGAAAATCCAAATACACCACATCTACCGGTTCACCTTTGTCCACGTGTTTATTCACCCCTTCAAAAAAATGTAGGAGATGTATGAGGCAAGACTTCCCTTGGATAAATCCATGCTGGCTGTGTCCCATTATACCATGTTGATCTAAACTGCCTACAAGAGATCAACATTATACCATGTCAACATTATACCATGTCGATCTAAACTGCCTACAAGAGATCAATGGACTCCTCGCAAACCTAAATCTGATTCTAAACTCGGCCAAAATGGAACTCCTCCTCATCACACCCGAAAACAACAACTCCCCACAAACTGCTCCAATGAACACCATTGTTACACAAGCAAGAGACCTAGGGGTAGTAATGGACAAACACTTGAATCTAAAAACATTTATCAACAATACAACCAAGAACTGCTTCTATAAGCTGCAGGTAATCAAAAGAATGAAACCACTTCTACACTTTCAGGACTTCAGAACAGTCCTACAATCCGTAATATTCTCCAAGATGGATTATTGCAACTCTATCTTACTAGGCCTCCCGTCCTCTTCCATTAAACCACTTCAGATGCTCCAGAATGCGGCAGCCAGAATCCTGACAAATTCCAGAAGAAGAGACCACATCTCTCCCATTCTAATAAATCTACACTGGCTGCCAATACACTGCAGAATCCTACACAAGTCCTTCACCATCATCCATAAATCCATCCACTCCCTAGCCCCTCTCAACCTCCAAATCCCCCTCAGACTACACACATCATCCAGACCCATCAGAGAAGCCTACAAAGGATCACTGACTGTTCCCCCAATTAAATCTACACACCATATTACACTCAGAGACCGGGCCTTCTCTACAGCGGGCCCTGCTCTTTGGAATACCTTACCACCTGATCTCAGACTTGAACCTTGCCTATTAACATTCAGAAAAAGGCTTAAGACTTGGCTTTTTAAACAAGCATTTCCGAGACTAATATCCAAGGAGAGATTCTACGGCAATCAAGCCCTCCAGAGTCTAATATCCATTGAGAGACCTTACTGCACATTGTAAATAATATCCATAAAGAGACATTACTGCACAATGTAAATAATCTACCTCTGTATAGATTTATATTTATTCTTGACTATTCTTGTCTTCTTCCTCCCTCAGTTTCAACAACTTTTGCTTCCTCTGCACTGGTTAAAAGAACAAAGTTATTGCACCCCCCTGTTATTTGTAAACCGGCATGATATGATTGTATCATGAATGCCGGTATAGAAAAGCTTTAAATAAATAAAATAAATAAATGTTTTGTGATGTTATTCTTTATAACAGTTTCCATGATTGTTCCTGGCATTGAAATCAGGCTCACTGATCTATAGTTTCCTGGATCACCCCTGGATCCCTTTTTAAATATCAGTGGTTACATTGGCCATCTTCCAGTCTTCTTGTACAATTGATTATTTTAATTGAAACAGGTCTGACATTTTATTTTCTAGTTCTTTCAGAACCCTGGGGTGCATGCCATCTGGTCCAGGTAATTTACTACTCTTCAGTATGTCAATCTGGCCTACCACATTTTCAGGTTCACCGTGATTTGTTCAGTTCATCTGAATCATCAGCCTTGAAAACCGTCTCTGGAACGGGTATCTCCCCAACATCCTTTTCAGTAAACAATGAAGCAAAGAAATCGTTTAATTTTTCACAATGGCCTTATCTTCTCTAAGTACCCCTTTAACCCCTTGATCATCTAATAGTCCAATCGACTCCCTCGCAGGCTTTCTGCTTCGGATATATTTTTTAAAGTTTTTATTGTGAGCTTTTGCCTCTATGGCCAATTTCTTTTCAAATTCTTTCTTAGCCTGTCTTATCAATGTCTTACATTTAACTTGCCAATGCTTATGCTTAATCCTATTTTCTTCCAATTTTTGAATGAAGATCTTTTGGGTAAATACCCTCTTTCACCTCACTTTTTAGCCATGCTGGCAATCATTTGACCTTCCTTCCACCTTTCTTAATACGAGGAATACATATGGACTGTATTCTAGAATACATGTGCTTCTAGAATGGTATTTTTTTTTAACAATGTCCATTCCTTTTGTGCACTTTTTACCTGTGTAGCAGCACCTTTTAATTTTTTTTTTTTTAACTATTTGTCTCATTTTATCAAAGTTTCCCTTTTGAAAATTTAGTGCTACAGCCATGGATTTACTTACTGTCCCCCCTTCCAGTCATTAATTCAAATTTGATTATATTGCAATCACTATTGCTAAGTGGCCCTACCACCATTACCTCTCTCACCAAATCCTGCGCTCCACTGAAAATTAGATCTGAAATTGCTCCTGCTCCCATCGATTCCTGAACCGCTCCATATAACTGTAATTTATTCCATTCAGGAACTTTATCTCTCTAGCATGTCCTGATGTCTCACTTACCCAGTCAATATTGGGGTAATTGAAATCTAATGACAATAATTTGTGGAAATCGAAATATTTATAATTATTAGCCTAAGAAGGTGTCAGCAAGCCTGACGTTATATGTCTTTATGATAGACACTAATCGGTCTACTCAATCATTCACCTTCATCATTTTTTAATTCTGCAAAAATTATTTTTATAGAACGTTTTTTCTTTTTAATTAAAAAATCCTCCATCCATGAATTTCAAGATGAAGTAGACTCTTATCAAGCAAAACATTCTTATCGCCCTACACAGGCCGGTGTTTCGCTAACTCAGCTTCATCAGGGGCATTTTCAAAGACTGTTTTAGCAAGAGTCAGTTACCTAGAATAACCATATATTAATTAATTTGCATGTCAGGTAGCAAAAGAATTAAAAATAGTACTTATCTGATGAGAGCAAGGCTAACCATTCAAACAGGGACGAACGTCTCGACCATCTTGTCAACAGGAGAATTGGAGGAACTGAAAACGAGGTTCACGTCTCTTTAAATTCACCCGAGATCTGACGTCAATGACCTAAGTCAAGTATGGTTGAGATATCAAGGATTAATCAATGAGAGAATAATCAACCCAGAAAAGCATGTAATTCCAATTCATTATTTAGCCCAAACGGATGGACAGTATCGAGCCGATATATCCAGCGCTGTTCAGCCTGCAATAAAAGATGATGTCGGTCTCCCCCTCGCCAATGCGGTGATATGTGATCTATAACGCAAAAAAGTAAATCAGCAAAAGAATATTTATATTCAGGATGAGGCTATAGAAATTGCAAATACTTTTTTTGATCAGCGTCCAAGACCCCATCGCATCCCTAGTGAATTTCTGTCACAACTTCTACAGATTGCAATAAAGAAAATTTTTTTTGCCTTTAGTCAAGAATTTTATTTGCAGGTATGTGGCACGGCCATGGGGGCTTCCATGGCCCCGGATTTGGCAAATCTTATATGCATCACTTTGAAGACAGTTGGCTCACTAATCATCCATTTATGCAGCAATTAGTTATCTGGAAGCGCGACATCGATGATGTCTTCATACTATGGAGGGGAAATGAAGAGACATTTCAATTGTTTTTGACTTGGCTAAATTCTTGTAATTCTCATTTGAAATTCACAGCTTCAATTGAGTCACAATCAATTACTTTTTTGGACATTCGTATTACTTTAATTGATAAAAAATTTGTTACTTCATTGTATCATAAACCTGTCAGTTCAAACACTTATCTTCACTATACCAGCGCTCATCCGAGGAATTTAAAGAGAAACCTGCCTGTAAGCCAATATATTAGTCTTAGACGTTTGTGTACAACCGCAGCAGACTTTGAAGTACAGTCGAAAGTACTAAATGAACGGTTTGCTGCAAGAGGTTATCCCCGGTCATGTATCAGGAAGGCTTACCTTCGGGCTAAATATTCTCATCGTGAGTATCTCTTTTTCCCGCGGACAGCAGATGACTCTGCACGTCAGACGTTTATTTTACCTTATTCAATGTCCGTGTTCATTATTGTATATTGGGAAGACCAAGCGTCTTTTAAAGACTCGAATGATAGAACATCGTTCCAATATTAAAAATAATCGAGAGGACGAACCCCTGGTATTGCATTGTCAGGAATATAAACATTCTTTTGCTGATTTACTTTTTTGCGTTATAGATCACATATCACCGCATTGGCGAGGGGGAGACCGTCATCATCTTTTATTGCAGGCTGAACAGCGCTGGATATATCGGCTCAATACTGTCCATCCGTTTGGGCTAAATAATGAATTGGAATTACATGCTTTTCTGGGTTGATTATTCTCTCATTGATTAATCCTTGATATCTCAACCATACCTGACTTAGGTCATTGACGTCAGATCTCGGGTGAATTTAAAGAGACGTGAACCTCGTTTTCAGTTCCTCCAATTCTCCTGTTGACAAGATGGTCGAGACGTTCGTCCCTGTTTGAATGGTTAGCCTTGCTCTCATCAGATAAGTACTATTTTTAATTCTTTTGCTACCTGACATGCAAATTAATTAATATATGGTTATTCTAGGTAACTGACTCTTGCTAAAACAGTCTTTGAAAATGCCCCTGATGAAGCTGAGTTAGCGAAACACCGGCCTGTGTAGGGCGATAAGAATGTTTTGCTTGATAAGAGTCTACTTCATCTTGAAATTCATGGATGGAGGATTTTTTAATTAAAAAGAAAAAAAGTTCTATTAAAATAATTTTTGCAGAATTAAAAAATGATGAAGGTGAATGATTGAGTAGACCGATTAGTGTCTATCATAAAGACATATAATGTCAGGCTTGCTGACACCTTCTTAGGCTAATAATTATAAATATTTCGATTTCCACAAATTATTGTCATTAGATTATTATTGTGGTTTTCCACCGACTCCTTTACCTTGTGTGGTAATTGAAATCTCCCATTATTATCTACCAATTTGGTTAGCTTCCCTAATTTCTCTTAGCATTTCACTGTTTGTCTCACCATCTTGGCCAGATGGACAGTAGAATATTTCTATCATTATACTCTTCCCCAACACGCAAGGGATTTCTACCCATAATAATTCAATTGTGCATTTAGTCTCATGCAGGATCTTTATCCTGTTGGACTATTTGACATCCCGGACATAAAGTGCCACCAAGATACTTCTCTCTGTCATTGCAATATAATTTGTACCCTGGTATAGCACTAGTCCATGTCTCTGAAATGTCAATTAAGTCTATATCATCATTCACTGCTATACTCTCTAATTCTCCCATCTTATTTCTTAGACTTCTGGCATTAGCATAAAAACATTTCAAAGTATGTTTTTTCTTTATATTAACATTCTGCTTTTCAGGGATAAATTGGAATCTTTTAGCTCAGGTGAGTTTTTAATTATAGGCACTTGGACTACTGTTCTTATTATTGGAACCTCACTGTTGGGATACCCTAACTCTAATGCTTCATGTGTTGCTGAGTGACTGTTGGCTTTCCCCTTTGATTTAGTTTAAAAGCTGCTCTATCTCCTTTTTAAAGGTTAGTGCCAGCAATCTGGTTCCACCCTGATTAAGGTGGAGTCCATCCCTTTGGAAAAAAGAGTCTCCCTTCCCCGAAAGGTTCCCCAGTTCCTTACAAAACTCCTGGTTTTTGCCTGCCCTGTGACTAGCTATTCACAATAGTTTTACTTCTCCCCAGTACTTTTAAGTTTTAAAAATTTCCCCAAGTAGTACTTACTGATTCTTTTCAGCCACCAGCAAGGTGATCCTCTCCTCTCAGTGCTCCCACTGGATTATTTTTACTAGCATGATTTTACTAATATAATTGATGTTTTATATTTCTTAATTTTATTGTTTAATGTTTCATGAGGAATGGTGATGTTTCTGATTTTCTATTGTTGCACTGTATATACAGTCTGGCTTGTTGTGGTTTCCAGTTCTGTTTTTACACATTTCTATCTATACTTTAAGGGCACTTTATTCTGTATTTGATGAGGGTCTGTTGGTGTTCTGCATGTGTGACTGAGGTGAGGTATTCTGCTAGCATGTAGTTTCTGATTTTGTATCTTTAACACCCGGGCTTTTTCTGTTTTCTTAATAGGAGGTATATTGGTGTTTTAGGGTCTGGAGAAATATTTGTATGGTTGCTTTTTCGTACAGTTGTTACTGTTTAAGTGCTTGCAGTTAGTGCTGTTTTGGTATGAGAGGTTTACTATGTTGTAATTTTAATTCAGTTTACTCATGATTTTCGATGGCCATCCCCACACCAATTGGGCTTTACAATAGACGAAATACTATATGGGTTCCGTGGGATTTTATTTTTTTTTTTTGCAAGGTTTTCTGGTTGGCACTACAGGAGTGCATGTAAACATGATACTGTATGCATACTGTTGTAAATATTTTTATCTCAAAAGACTGTACATTTCCTTTTCATGTAAAGTCTTATTTTAAACACACAATTGTAAATTATGTGTCAGGAGGTCCAGGAAAGGGGCATCTAATATCCTTACGCTGGCCCTGAGAGACTGTGTCAAACACAGACCTCCACCATTCACCCATCTCCCACTTTGTCAGGAGGAGAAGCTAGGGAAGGGTAAGAAGCAGGCGGTAGGGTCACACTTCCCAGGAGTGTGACCCTACCGCCAGAATTGCCAGCTTCCTAGAAATATCTGCCTCTCCTCTGAGAACCATGACCACTGTTCCCCCCTTCCCCAGCATTTTAAATCACTGAAAGGACAGATTCCAAGAGGAACCCCGCCCTAGACCCTCTCGATGATTTCATTTGCGCCATACCTTGGAGGAGGAGCACCATCTCTTCCCTTAAATCAAACAGCAGATTGCTTTGAGCTGCCCCTGGGATTTAGTGGGACAAACCCTGAGTTTTAAATTTCCCATTTGATTGAGCAATTAAATTTTAATTCAGTAATCACTACTGGGATAAAACTTAAATGGATAACAGAGATGGTGTTAGGGGCATTCTAGGTGCATGGCTTGATTTTATCCAGCTGTAGTTAGGAAAATGGCTGATATAAATTTAGCTGGATAAGTTAAAAAAAACCAAAAAAACCCTATCAGGCGAGCAGAGGATTTTCCCTATCCCCCCACCAAAGAGAGTAAAACAATTTTAATATGGACAAGGGACATCCCATTTCCCATTCCCCTATTTTTAAAACAAGTTTGGCTGCACATCACAACCTCCTACCCCCACTCCAAATCTCCGAAATTGCCCCAGAGCCTAACAGGATGAAGACAGGGGAATGAGTATGTTTGGGGATTTCATTCTGAGCATGTTGAAAGTACATGGGATCAAACTTTGTACTTTTCTCCACCAACCTGAATTTTCAAAGGGAAATTCCATAGGAAAGTTTCCTTTATAAAATAGCTCTACCCCATGGACAGTTTCAAAATTGGCCACTATGTGGATGGCTGCATATTATGGGGGTTTACAGTATTACTTGTTAAAGGAGTAGTGTGGTTGCCATGTTAGAAAAAAAATTCAACAAAAATGTTTTAGGTAATCCATTTTTATTTGACAAACTTAATATATTTTTGAGTAGCTTTCAAGAGCTACACTCCCTCTATCAGATCAAAAATAGGAAAAAGGAACATTTGATATCTGTATGTTTTGGGGTGTGCGCTGTCAGGCTTCAGCCTCCATAGTAGCCTCAAAACATCTGAACAAGTGCTTTACAATTTAGCAAGGATTCTACTTTCTTCTGAGCACTTAGTCAGGCACATTAGCATGACAAAGTCGGATTATTGACTTTCATATACATTGTGCCTTTGATTTGAGGGTCTCTTTGATATGGGGTTGTAACATGTGCTGGCTTACAAAAAGAATACTCTCCTTCAGGTGGAAAGCAAGAGATGAGTTACTGTAAGAGAGGAAAACGTGTAAATGCTCTGAATAACCATTGTTTGTAGTGCGGATAGAAAATGGACCAGAAAACAACTACAATTCATTTAGTCATTTTGGTTTTACGTTTTGCCTACTGAAAACAGTTGTGGAGAAGATGATGTTCCCCCAAACTGTAATTCAAGAGTTGAATGGCCCTCAAAGCAGAGAGCTGGGGGGGGGGGGGGGGGGGAACAGCAGATGAGGCAAATGATCGAACAGATGTGAGAGTTTTTGTTTTGAGGACTTGGAGGCTTGCGGGGTGGTGATCGGCTAATTTGAGTCACATAATGCCAGGTTCTTTTCATATGTAGAGTGGTGCTTTGATCAGAGGTGGATGAAAGTGCTGAAAAGTGAAGAGGGTGGCAGGGGGTCTTTTGTCTTTGACAAAAAAGGCATCTGCCGGACTCTAACCCTCTCTTCCTCACCCCCATTAGCCGACTAGGCTGCTCCAACAATGGCTGGAAAGGGGACAAGTGTCTTCTGACAGCTGAGGAAATCTGAGAGAGCAGAATGAGGCCTGCAGCTATATGTATACCAGAAAGCTTAATCGATTTTTTCCACAGTACAAAAAAGAGAGTCAGAGGGAAGGCAAAAAACCAGGGTAGAAAGGGGAGGTGAGAGAAAAAAGCCTTCTAATAAACTTGTTACTTTTGTTCTCCCAATACATCTTTTCAGAAAGCTTTGATGCTAGTGTGAATACATCTTTAAAGCAAAGAGTGGGAGAAATCTAAGAAAAACTGTCGATGGAAGAACAAACATAGACTGATTTCCTTTTGACCAGTAAGTGGGAGAGTTTCTTATAAGAATGCTAAACTACACTGACAGGCACAGTCAGCTAGGAACATTCTATGGTATAACGTACAGGTTATTGTGGCAACAAAACCTTATAGGCAAAGCTTTTTAATTTAATTAAATCTCAAAGAAACTTAGTGTGAGACCCATTTAATGTGCTATAAATTTTCTCTCTCTCCTTTCTCATTTTTTTTTCTGAAATTTAATTTTTCTTTTTTTTTCTATTGTTCTCTGTTTTATGCATCTCATTTCTAGTTTTTCAACTAAACCTTAACAGATCTGTCTAGAGATTAAAAACACATTAGAATTATCATATGCCTACTTCT
The DNA here is from genome assembly GCF_901001135.1 of Rhinatrema bivittatum. Classification (NCBI taxonomy): domain Eukaryota; kingdom Metazoa; phylum Chordata; class Amphibia; order Gymnophiona; family Rhinatrematidae; genus Rhinatrema; species Rhinatrema bivittatum. The sequence goes on along the minus strand of NC_042615.1, from coordinate 399,935,177 downwards.
GGCGATGATTCACACCTGAATGGAAAATTTGTGCTGTTCCGGGAGGCTCTCCCTGTACCGTTGCTTATAAGCCTCTGTACAGATCCATGCTTGCTTGAAAACACTAATACTAGCTTTTTAAAACTGTATGGACACATTTTTGGTTAAATAATGCAAGGCAATGACCACTAAGGCATCAAAATCTGTGCAGGAAAAGTTAACACAGTGAAAACAAAATGGTGACTGGCGCTGCAAAGAAAGAATCAGAGAAAATATTGGCAGTTGTCTGAGGAGATGGTCAGAGAAATTTCAAAAAGTGTCTCAGCGCTGCTGAAAGTTGTTTAAGTAAATTGCAATCTGCCCTAGATGAACTTAAACAAGGTTTCGAGTCACAGGCACAGAAATTTGTTCAGACTGAGCAATGCATCTCTACGTAGGGGAAAATGATGGACGATATCAGTCAACAGCTAAGTGCAACTCTTCTCGATTGACTAGAAGATCAGGAATGTAGAGTCTGTAGGAACAACATCAGGGCCATAGGATTTCCTGAGTTGGTACGAGTCAATGAAGTTACCTAGTTCTTTCAAGTGTGGTTGCCGAAGGCCTAGAGGCTGCAATGACCCAATTACATGTGAGCGAGTGCATAGAGTGGGGTCTATGCGTGAAGCTGGCAGGTGGCCTCAACCAGTAACAGCTATCTGGACAAATAAAATGAAGTCGTTTCAGGAGTATAAAAAGAAGAAAAATCGATCAAATATCAAAGATATTAAATATTGCTATTCAACAATTATTCTGCTCAAGTTGCCGCTCTGATTTGTTCTGTGCACTTTAAAAAAGGAATTAAATTTGTTCTGTTTTTTCTTGCTTAATTAAAAGTGCAGCACAATGGACAAACTCTTTTCCTGAATTCCAAGGAGCAAATTAATGAATTTATTGCAAAAGTGCAGCAAGACAATCAAGCCCGTGAGTGAATATGGGGCTTGGCAACAGTTATCAATTTATGAACAGATAGTATACAGCCATCTGCTTACCGTGAGATCAATGAATTTGTCATGAGTCTATGTTCATTGCTGCTGCCCACATTTGTTTGTGTTCATTCTATATTGCAAGTTGGACTACTCTCATTTGGTTTGATATATGGCATCAGCAATTGCAGTAGTCCATTGAGATTGATACAAAGTTTTTTAATTTCTTAAAGGATCTATCAGACCAGAGAAATCCTGACAACAAGAGAGATCTTTTGATGCAACTTACATATTAAGGAAGCAATCGTTAAATCACAAGAGATTGTGAGAAATTGCTAGAAATTGCAAGACGACATTGCAAAACTGGGAGATTGGGCATGCAAATGGCAAAGTAAATTTAATGTAGACAAAAGCAAAGTAATGCACTTAGGGAAGAGCAACCCAAATTATAGTTACAAAATGCAAGGTTCCACATTAAGAGTCACCACTCAGGAAAAGGATCTAGGTGTCATCTTTGAAAATAAATTTAAATCTTCTGCTCAGTGTGCAGCAGCAGCAGCCAAGAAAGCAAATAGAATGCTAGAGATTATTCGGAAAGGAATAGAGAATAAAACAGAGAATATCATAATGCCTCTGTATCGCTCCATGATGAGACCTCAGCTTGAGTATTGGGTTCAGTTTTGGTCACCACATCTCAAGAAAGAAATAGCAGAATTAGAAAAGGTACAGAGAAGAGCGACAAAGATGATAAAGGAGATGGAACGATTTCTCTATGAAGAAAGGCTAAAGAGGTTAGGATTCTTCAGCTTGGAGAAGAAATGATTGAGGGGAGATATGATAGAGATCTATAAAATAATGAGTGGAATGGAACAAGTAAATGTTAATCAGTTGTTTATTCTTTCAAAAAGTACAAAGACCAGGGGACACACAATGAAGTTACTAGGTAAGACATTTAAAACTAGTAAGAGAAAATATTTTTTTTACTCAGCATATAATTAAGCTCTGGAATTCGTTGCCAGAGGATTTGGTGAAAGCTATTAGTATAGCTGCATTTAAAAAAGTTTAAAACAAGTTCCTAGAGGAAAAGTCCATTAACCATTATTAATGGTAGAGTTGCAGATATCCACTGCTTATTCTTGGAATAAACAGCTTGGAACCTATTTCCCCCTTGGGATCCTGCCAGGTTCTTGTGACCTGGCTTGGCCACTGTTGGAAAAAGGGTAGTGGGCTTGATGGACTCTTGGTCTGACCCAGTATGGCAAGTTTTATGTTCTTATGAGTTATGTATGTTAATCTAACATTTTATTACCAATTTTCAAAATCCCATTTACGTACTTAAAATTTACTTACCTGTGTAAAACCTATTGACAATTCAATGGCATAAATTGTAGCAATTTTCAAAAGCTCACTTATATAAGTAAAGTATATTTCCATGTGTAAAATCCAGTTTAAAGCATGTTAAACCTTTTGAAAATTACCCTTTTATTTTCTATTTCCACATGTATTAGACTTCATTTGAGATGCTTACTGTGCCTTTCCAAAGTGATGGGATTTGTCTTTAAGAAGACCGCCATCAGCATGCTAAGCAGTGCATCCTGATTTGTAAAGTAACAATGAAGATGCATCTGACAATTAACTTTGTGCCTTTTATTTAGCTCTGGAACTGTTTTTATAGCTGGTTTTTGGTGGTGATTGTTTGAAAATCTTCTGGGATTGATGCCATGTTAGAGAAATTAGCTGTAACAATAGTGGGGTTATCTTTATTTTGGGGATACAGTCATAATTACTTGTTCTTGGAACTGTTTCATTTTCATTTTTTGCACATTGATGGTCTGGGAAAATCCCCCATGGGCACCACCTCTAGTGGCCAATTGGAAGAAGAAATGACATTTTACCCTAGAGGCTGATGATCCTGTGGAATGTTGTTGTTATTAGGGATGTGAATCGTTTTTTGACGATTTAAAATATCGTCCGATATATTTTAAATCGTCAAAAATCGTTAGGGCCACGATACAATACCAATTCCCCCGATTTATCGTCAAAAAATCGTAAATCGGGGGAAGGGGGAGGGCAGGAAAACCGGCACACTAAAACCCCCTAAAACCCACCCCCGACCCTTTAAATTAAATCCCCCACCCTCCCGAACCCCCCCCAAATGCCTTAAATTACCTGGGGGTCCAGCGGCGGTCCGGAACGGCAGCGGTCCGGAACGGCCTCCTGCAATTGAATCGTGTTGTCTTCAGCCGGCGCCATTTTTCAAAATGGCGGCGCAAAATGGCGGCGGCCATAGACCAACACGATTCGACTGCAGGAGGTCGTTCCGGACCCCCGCTGGACTTTTGGCAAGTCTTGTGGGGGTCAGGAGGCCCCCCCAAGCTGGCCAAAAGTCCCTGGGGGTCCAGCGTGGTTCCGGAAAACGATCTCCTGCCGCGAATCGTTTTCCGTACGGAAAATGGCGACGGCAGGAGATCGACTGCAGGAGGTCGTTCAGCGGGGGTTCCGGACCGCCACTGAACGACCTCCTGCAGTCGATCTCCTGCCGGGGGTCCGGAACGACCTCCTGCAGTCGAATCGTGTTGGTCTATGGCCGCCGCCATTTAGTGTGCCGGCTCACGATTTTCACGATTTTCACGATACTTTAAACACCCAAACGGCAACAATACGATTCCCTCCTCCTCCCAGCCGAAATCGATCGTTAAGACGATCGAGGACACGATTCACATCTCTAGTTGTTATAGGAATATGGGGCATGGTTGTGTGTGATATGTATGAGTGTGTTGTTTGAGTGGAGAAATGTGGAAGTATGTTTGGGATTTAAGTCTTATCTGTTTCTAGCAACACTGATGTCCGGTCTATGTACATTTTACTGTTCATGATGGCATGTATGGATCCATTATGAACTGCTTAAGAAATACTTCAGTTCAGCGTTCACTAAAGAAGACCCTGGAGAAGGAATATGCTGGTTGACAAGACCGTAGATGGTGATGGGGTAAACAAAACTCCATTTACAGAAGAGAATGTATGGGAAGACCTAGGAAAACTGAAAGTGGACAAGGCCATGGGGCTGAATGAGGTTCATCCCAAGATACTGAGTGAACTCAGAGATGTGCTGGCGGGTCCACTGAATGACCTGTTTAATGGATCCCTGGGAACGGGAGTGGTGCTTCATGATTGCAGAAAGGCCTGATTTACTAAAGCTGTTCTTCTATTCTATATCTATGGGAAAAATTCTTAGTAAACGAGGCCCTAACTTAGACACCCAAACTGGATAGCTGGCCTAAATCTATGCCTGTTCCAGGTGCTAGCAATGGTGTGCGGTGAATTCCTGGCCCTAACTGATTTATATTATTTTCTAGTATTTTTTTTTTTTTGGCATGCATTTATTTCCAAGTCAGGCAGGGATAAGCAAAAACTCCTGCAACCTATACTGCACTCAACCTCACAATCTACTTCATTGACTTACAGTGGGCCACAGGAGTTGCATTTAAGTGAATGTCATCTCCTGCTGCCAGGGGGTGATCACGCAGCTCCTATAGCAAGATCAGCCCTGCAGCAGCAGGAGATGATGTTGCATCAACAGGCTATCATGGAGCCCATCCTACAGCAGCTGAAGAAGAGAAGAGATCCTGTGACTACCAGCGGTGCCCATCCATTGGCAGCTGAAGACAAGTCCCAGCAGGCTGCTGCAGAGACCATGCCACTGCAGCTGAAAAAGAGAGGACCTGTGACCCGGCAGCATGACGAAGAGACGTAGAAGAGAATAGAAGGGCCTGAGCCTGAGTGAGTGAAAGAGAGAAAGAGTGTGTGTGTTTGTGTGTGGGAGCGAACAAGCCACTAAATGTGAGTGTGCCTGTGTCTGTCTCTGTGTGTGTGAAGAGAGCCACTGAATGTGAATGCCTGAGTATGTGTGTTTACGAGGGAGAAAGAGCCATGAATGTGAGAGAGTGTTTGTACCTGTGTCTGTATGTGTTTGCGTGGATAGAACCACTGCATGTGAGAAAGTGTCTGTGTGTGAGGGAAAAAGAGTCACTGAGTGTGAGAGAAAGAGAACCATTGAGTGTGAGTGTCTTATTGTTTGTGTGGAGTGAGCTATTAAATGTGAGATAGTGCCTACTTAAGTGTGTGTGAAGGAGAAGGAACCAATGAGTATGAAGAATGCCTTTTTTGTGAGAGTATCTATGTGTGTGATAGCCACTGAGTGTGAATGTGTGCCTCTTTCATGTGTGAGAGTGTCTTTGCGCATGTGAGGATAAGAGAGTGCCTATGTGTGTATGAGAGGAAGAAAGAGCCACTGAGTGGGAGAGTGCCTGTGTATGTGTTAGGGGGAGAGCGAGCCTCTATGTGTATGTCTTTGTATGAGGGAGAGAGCCGTTGTGTGAGAGTGCCTGTGTGATTGTGTAAAAGAAGAGAGAGCCACTGAGCTTAAGAGAATGCTTTTGTGTGTGTGTGAAAAAAGTGTTACTGAGTATGAGAGAGTGCCTATGTTTTTGTGTGAAAGAGAATGATCACATGTGTTAGTGTGTCTATGGGGAAGAGAGGCTAAAGTTTGTGTGATCTCCCCTCACTCCCACATACACACACACTTCCCCAGGAAAATCTCAGGGTGACTGGAAATCAAAAGTTCCCAGGTATAGAGGAGAGAATTGTTTTAATCCCTATTAATTTTAATAGTTGGATTTTACTTGATTTCTCTGTTTTTAAATATTTTATTGATATAATATTTGCAATACTGCTCTTTCCTGAGTAGAGTGGTTGATGTTTGAGTCCTGGGAGTTAGTGTTTTGATATGGCAGATTTGTCTCTTGAGGTAAACTGTATTCTTGACAGGCTGTGAAAGTTTTTATTGGACTGTGTAAGTATTATCCCAAAATATTGTACATGAGCTATTGAGACATTATAGGACCTGTCTTTAGATGTGAATGTCTCTGATCTGACATCTGAAGAAAGGGCTTATGTAATTTTAAAAGCTTTAGTACAGTATTTTTAGGTACAGGTATTTTTTATTTTGCAGATATTTCTAGGCAACCTGGCTTATTCTGTTTACCTAATAGGTAGTGTATTGGTATTTTAGGTCCTGATATAATATTTGCAGTGTTGCCTTTTTGAGTGCTGCCAGTTAATGCTGTTTTGGTATGGGAGGTTTACTATATTGTAATTGTTTATTCATGGCTTTCTGAGGGTCAAGCCTACACCCAATGTATATTGCTAATGCCATATCAGTTCCAACTGTCTTTTGTATGTTGAGGAAAGAGGACAGAGGGAGCGAGACTGATGAAGACTTGAGGAGATAGAGGGAGCAAGACTGATGAAGGCTTTGGGGGGAGAGATAGAAGTGGAAGCTGAGGAAGCAAGACTGAATCCCCTATTATAAATGTCAGTGCATGCCATTGGATGCTAGCATTCCCCTCCCCTTTCCCTCCACCCGAAAAAGATTCTCCTGATTAGCCTCACCTCCCTGATCCTTCCCTCTATCCACCCAGTCTCCAAATAAGGAGCCCCATGCCCCCACAACAACCCCTCTTCTGAGCCTCAAAATAGCCATTAGATCCCTTCAGCACCCCTTCCTCAAATCTCCCTTCCCACCCACCACTCCTCCAGAATTTATATCATTGATTCTGGAGGATCTCCATCTTCACCTCCTGCCAGCATCACTGCTCTAATTTTCTTCTACAATTTTCTTCTACAATAATAAACAGATCCAGGGTGCCATTCTAAAAGATGAGTCAGTGTCCCTTAGGTAGCATGCATTAGTAAAAGACCCAACATTCTTGGATGACAGAGTGTGGTCTCCTAGTAGGGCTAGGATCTTCTTATCTCTTTCTTTGATGGAACACAGGACTTCTGGTGAAGAAAATCCCCCAAAAAAGGTCAAAATCCAAAACTCTCTTCTTCTTCTTCTTGGTGGGCACAAACTGGTGGCCAAAAGAATTCCTCCCTTAATAACTTGAACCAAACTACAAAAATACTTTTCTCTTTTTCTCTGTCAGAGTCACAGAACCTTCCTGACCTCCCAAGGCAGGGGAGAAAATCTTGCTTAGGCAGGCACAGGATCACAAAAAAGTTGAGAACAAATTCCTGCAGATTCTGTAACAAGGGGTCCTGACGCTCCCACATGGGAGAAGCCCAGTCAAGTGCCTTACCATCCAGTAGCGAGAATATATATGCCACTTTAACTGCGTCTGAGGGAAACTGCGCAGGCAGAAGGGCAAAGCGCACATAGCATTGATTCAAAAAGCTACAGCATGTCTTGATATCCCAGGCATACCGGGTCGGCATGGGTAGCTGAGTCACTGATGCCGAACTGGGTACTGGAGCCGGAGGAGGGGCTGAAGGCGGATCCGGAGGAGCGGCCTCCAGGCGGGAGACCAGCTGTTCCACGGTAGCAGCAAGCGTGTTGATACAGTGCTGTTGCTGCTGGAGGCGTTCTGCCATCCCCGGGATGGCCTGCAGGCTTGGGGCCTCCGCCGAGTCCATGGCCTTGCAAACTGTTGTAGTTTGATGCTGCTGGAGAAGATAGTGGACACTTGGGCCGGCCTACCTAGGGAGACAGGGTAGGCCGGGGGGCGGAGCCACAAGCTGGAAGGGTTCACCCAGGAACCAGGGACCCCCCGGGAGGAGCCCATAGGGTCCCAGGTCCTCGGGACTGGGAGCTGTTTACAGAATGTCCAGAAGGCTGTGGTGGGGCGTAGGCCGGGACCAGAGCAAGCAGAATGAATAGGAAGTCCAAGGTACCCGGAAGGCAGGGCAGCGGGCGGCTGCGGAGTCTGTAGCAACCAGAGTCAGAGGCAGGCAGTGGGTGAAGCGGGGTCAGAAGCAAACCGGAGTCTGAAGCAGGCTCTAGGCTGAAGCGGGGTCAGAAGCAAACCGGAGTCGGAGGCAGGCTGCAGGCTGAAGCGGAGTCAGAAGCAAACCGGAGTCAGAGGCTGGCTGCAGGCTGAAGCAGAGTCGGAAGCAGACCGGAGTCAGAGGCTGGCTGCAGGCTGAAGCGGAGTCAGAAGCAGGCAGCGAGCTGAAGCAGGCAACGTGGAGATCAACAGGAACGCAGCTGGGAGCAGCTAAGAAGTTGTGAACCTCGTTGCAAGGCGTTGAGAGTCTGAACGCCGGTTATATCGGGAATTGGGAGTGACGTCAGCAGCGTGGGCGGGGCCGGGCTTCCGGGAGCTGGACGTCCTCGCACACGCGAGACCGAAGGGAAGCAGGCCCGTAATGGCGGCCGCCACGTGGAGTGAGAGAAGCCCCCGGGGTCCGGAGCGGGCGGAATGCGGTGATCACTGAAGCGGAGGTAGGCGGGCCTGAGCCCTAACAGTAGGGAAGCGGTCGGGACCGCAACAAAAGGAGGGAATTATTATAGTAACATAGTAGATGATAGCACAAAAACTAAAACTTATCCAGTCTGCCCAATTATTCTGTCATATGAACATAAAATTTGGCCATATTGGGTCATAAATTGCCATCAAGCCCAGCATCCTGTTTCCAACAGTGGCCAATCTAGATCACAAGTGACTAGCAAGATTCCAAACAGCTAATACATCCCTTGTTTCTATCGTACACTGATAATAGTGGCTATTCCCTGTCTACTTGGTTAAATAACAGTTTATGGACTTCTCCTCCATGAAGTTGGCCAAACCTTTTTTAAACCCAGCAACACGAACTGCCTTAACCACATCCTTTGTCAGTGAATTCAAGAACTTAATTGTGCATTCAGTGAAAATGAATGTTCTCTGATTTGTTTTAAATGTGCTACTTGCTAACTTCATGGAGTGCCCCCTAGTTCTTGTATTAACTGAAAGAGTAAATAACAGATCCACATTTACCTTTGGTTCTAATCCTCTCAAGATTTTGTAGATCTCTGTCAAATCCCACCTTAGATGTCTCTTCTCCAAGCTGAACAGCCCTAACCTCTTTAGCCTTTCCTAATAAGGGAGCCGGTCCATGCCCTTTATCATTTTGGTCACCCTTCTCAGTATCTTTTCTTAACTGCTAGCCACAGATATCACCTTATCTAAGATTGTCTTATTTTTTGTTTAAACTATTTGTATTGAATAATATCAAACCAGCAGGGACCCCTCTATCTCAGGTAAAGAGCATACAAGATCCCCACTTAGAGCCGGATTTTCTAAAGTTGCAGCCCTTAGAAAATCCGGCGGTAACGGGGGGCGGGGGGGCAAAGCGGGGGGCAGGCTTGCGAAAGCCGGCAGCCATCGCACCTCTGCGGTGCGCTGGCTGCCAGCTTTCGCAACAAATAACTACACCATAAAAGGTGTAGTTATTCGGCATGAAACTGGCGGTGAGAAAGGTCCTAACCTTTCACGGCCAGTGATGTCTGCGCAGCGTCAGCCCCGGTGCCACCCCAACTCCTCCTCTTCCAGGGCCAATTCCGCCCCGACTCTACCCCCATTTAGTGATCACACGCTAAAAGCGACTTTTCGCATGCAGTCGCTTTTGAAAATGACCCCCTTAGTTCCCTCCAGTTCTCAACTTTCCCATTAATAACCACAAAGCTCTATAATCTAAATATCTAGCAATATTAATGTGAGTATGTGGATTAGAAGGACAAGTGGGTAGAAGAATGTAGGACTGTGTGTGGGGGAGTGGATAGTGAGTGGAGGTGTTTAGAAGCTGGGGTGGGTATGTGTGTGAGGGAACATACGTGGGGGTATAGAAGTGTGTGGAGGTTATATGAATGTAGGCGTGTTTGGGTTCTGATCTGTGTGTAGGAATGTGTAGGTGGGTATGTGTGTTTGGATTTGATGAGTAAGGGGACATGTGGATGGAGGGATATATAAATGTGGTCATATAGGTTAAAGAGGACTAGAGACAAACAGAATAAAAGTTCTGCAGGAAACAAAATGCCTGGTAGAATCCTTATAGATAGAAATTCCATGTGAGCAGGGTAATAGAATAGGGGAGTATACTACTGTCCACCTAGCCAGGATGAATAGATAGACAATGAAATGCTAAGAGAAATTAGGTAAAATAACAAAATTAGCAACACAGTTATAATGGATGATTTCAATTACCCTAATATTGATTGGGTAAATGTCACATCAGGACATGCTAAGGTGGTAAAGTTGCTATATGAAATAAATGATTACTTCATGGAGCAGTTGGTACAAGAGCCAACAATAGTGGGAGCTATTTTAGACCTAATCCTTAGTGAAACACATGAATTGGTGTGAGAAGTAATGGTGTTGGAGACACTTGGCATTAATGATCTTAACATAATCAAATCTGACTTGATAACTGGAGGGAGGCCACTAAGGAAACCTACTGCAATAGCATTTAACTTTCAGAAGGGAGATTATGATAAAATGAGGAAAATGATTAAGAAAAACTGAAAGGTGCCATTACAAAGGTTAAGAATTTACATTAGGCATGGGAGTTGCTTAAATATACCATCTTGGAAGCCCGGACTGGATGTATTCCATGTTTATTTATTTTATTTATTTATTTATTTATTAAGCTCATATATACCATCATTCAGACTGGCCATCACAACAGTTTCCATATATAAAACATAAATAACAATAAATTAGATAAAGAGCAGTTGTTCCTAAAATATAGTAAATTAAAACAATAAGCAAATACAATAAGCAATTAAAACATAGTAAAATACAATCCAATTAAAAACAATTTAAACATACATTAAAAAAAGGTGGAAGGAAGTCCAAATGTATGCCATATGGTTAAAAAGTGAGGTCAAAAAATGGAAAAGGGATAAATAACACAGGAAAAAGCATATGCACTGGCAAATTAGATGCAAAAGATTGATAAGGAAGGCAAAGAAAGAATTTGACGACCATGCCGGAAATGATATTTAAAGATGTTGATTCAGAGCAACTGAAATAAATCTCAATGAACATGGAAAATATAATAGGGAAAATTGACAAATTAAAGAGTAGCTGTTACGACTGTCACTGCCCGATGTCTCCACTCCTCCCATCTCACCTTTTTTGCGACTCCTCCCGCAGCTGATGGACGTCTGGCTGCCGCGGCGTCTGCCTGCTGTCCTCTCCAGTGTCCCCGGTCCAGCTTGGGCACTGCATCCCACCATGTTGTCCAGGTACCATAGGGCGCGTGCGCCACGCGGCCCTGCTTCTTATTGTCTCTTTGGCGTGAACCTCAGGGGCGTCTCCCTGTGATGACGTCACGCATCCTGGATACAAAAGCCTACACTTTTTGCTAGCTATTCGAGTTAGCAGCGGTCGGGATCTCCTTACAGATGGGATTCGCTCTCCGTATTTATTTATTTATTTTTAGTTTTTATATACCGATCTTCTTGCATTAGATACAAATCAAACCGGTTTACAATGAACGAAAACTTGCCTGTAGGGTTTTGTGCATGATGGTCAGCACTTTGTAGAGGATTCTATATTTGATCGGGAGCCAGTGGAGGTTGTAAAGGATAAGTGTGATGTGATCCCTCTTTTTTGAGTTCGTTAAAATCCTGGCGGCTGAGTTCTGTAACATCTGTAGTGGCTTAATGGTGACAGCTGGGAGCCCAAGCAACAACGAGTTACAGTAATCAACTTTGGTGAGTATGATTGATTGCAGAACCAAGCGGAAATCATTGAAGAGCAGGAGGGGTTTAAGCTTTTTAAGTACTTGTAATTTGAAAAAGCACTCTTTTGTCGTATTGTTGACAAACCTTTTTAGGTTCAGCTGGTTGTCCAGGAGGGTGCCTAGATCTCTAACGTAAGAGGTGTTTTTGATGTTATCTGCCATAGTTGAAAGGAAGTTAGGTAGAGAGTGGCTATCGACTTGAGGTTGATCATCTAGGTGATAGTCTGTCTCCTTAGTAAAGAGGTTTTCATCTTGAGAGATGATTAGGAATTCGGTCTTGTCTTTATTGATGACAAGGTTAAGCTTGAATAGGAGTGAGCTGATCTCCTGAAAGCAACTGTCGCAGAAGATAAGGGATTTTTGTAATGATTCCTTGATAGGGATGAGAATTTGGATATCATCTGCGTATATGTAATGCTTGATTTTCAGCTTGCTGAGGAGGAGGCAGAGAGGAAGCAGGTATATGTTGAAGAGGGTTGGTGAAAGGGCAAAACCTTGTGGGACACCCAAGTTGGATCTAATTGGGTGTGATTGTTTATTATTGATTTTAACCTTGAATGATCTATTGCTAAGGAATGAACGGAACCAGTCCAGGGCAGAACCTGAGATGCCAATATCCACGAGTCGGTCTAGCAGGATTGAATGGTTGACCGTATCAAAGGCAGCCGAAAGATCCAGTAGAATCAGTAGGTGCGATTGTTTTTTGTCCATGTTCACAATGATGGAGTCGGTAAGTGAGATCAGAAGTGATTCCGTGTTTAGAGATTTACGAAAGCCATATTGTGAAGGTGCTAGGATCTTGTGTACTTCCAGGAATTCTGTGAGTTGTTTATTAACTATTTTCTCCATGATCTTGGCAATGAAGGGAAGGTTGGCAATGAGGCGGAAATTTGCTGGGTCTGAAGTTGACAAGTTGGGTTTTTTTAGGAGAGGTTTCAAGATAGCCTGTTTTAGAGAATCTGCCACTAGTCCTTGGGTTAACGAGCAATTGATGATTTTTGCAATGGGTTTAGCAATAGTATTTGGTATTGAAATGAGGAGGTTAGATGGGATGGAGTCTAGAGGATGGGAAGAGGGTTTGAGTTTTTTCAAAATATTTTCCACTTCGAGAGAAGTGGCTTCTCAAATCTGTCTAATAAATATCGGGGCCAAAATATTCTCAAAACTTGATCTGAAGGGGGCCTACAACTTAGTTCGCATTTTCAGTGGTAACGAATGGAAAACAGCCTTCAACACTCGAGACGGCCATTTTGAGTACTTAGTAATGCCCTTCGGCCTGTGCAACGCACCCGCTGTATTTCAGAACATGATGAACGACATCTTGCGGGACCTGTTGTACAAGAGTGTCGTGGTATACCTGAATTTTCTCAGGATTTGCCCACTCATCTAGAGGATGTCAAGCAAGTACTACGCCGACTCCGTGAACACAGGCTCTATGCCAAACTATCCAAGTGCGAATTTCACAAAGACTCTGTGCCTTTTCTTGGCTATATCGTGTCTAAAGATGGCTTCCAGATGGACCCTCACAAACTAGAGAGTATTAAAAATTGGTCCCAACCTACCAGTCTGAGGGCCCTGAGATGATTTTTGGGGTTTACCAACTATTATAGAAGCTTTATAAAGAACTACTCTTCTTTAACAGTGCCCTTGACCTCAATAACTCGCAAGGGTGCCAATGCTTCAAAATGGTCTGCAGAGGCCATTTCTGCTATTGAGAAATTAAAGACTGCCTTTTCCACGGAACCATGCTTGCATCATCCTGACCCCAACAAGCCATTCATCGTAGAAGTTGACGCTTCGGATGTCGGTGTGGGGGCTGTATTGAGCCAAATTGGAGACTGCAAAACCCTACGTCCCTGCTCTTTCTTCTCACGATGTTTCTCCCCAGCAGAGAAGAACTATGGGATCGGAGATAAAGAGCTCTTGGCTATTAAGCTAGCATTCGAGGAATGGCGGCCTTGGCTCGAAGGTGCTCAACATCAAATTACCGTATTCACGGACCATAAAAATCTAGAGTATCTCCGCCATGCGCAACGTCTTAACACAGAGAAGGCAGATGGTCCTTATTCTTCAAACGCTTTGACTTTGTGCTTAAATATCGCCCCGGAGACAGGAATACCAGAGCTGATGCCTTGTCACGCTCCTTTCTCTCGGAAGATGTGCCTGAAGAACCTCAGCACATAATTGACCTGAAGAAAGTCATCTTGGTTACTACACATTCTGTGCCCGCTGTTAAAACCATCATGCCTAAACACCTCAGGAAGAAAGTGCTCTTTTGGGCACACGATTCCAAGCTGGCTGGCCATCCTAGTCAACGCCGCACCCTGCTCAAGATCCAGAAGTTCTATTGGTGGCCTATCAAAAAAGATACACTATCCTAAGTGGCAACTTGTACCAACTGTGCCAAACACAAACCTGCTTCTGGCCAACCATGGGGATTGCTGCAACTACTGCCAGCTTCGGAACAGGCCTGGTCACACATCGCTACTGACTTTGTAGTCGATTTACCCCTTTCTGTAGGAATGAATACCATCTGGGTAACAGTTGATCGCTTCAGAAGATGGTCCATTTCGTGGCGCTGCCTGGCTTATCTTCAGCCTTGGAGCTAGCGAAGCTCTTCATATCGCACATTTTTCGCCTTCACGGCCTACTAAAACACATAGTCTCAGACCGAGGATCCAAATTCATGGCAAGATTCTGAAGGGCCTTGTGCAAGCTATTCCACATCTCTCTAGATTACACTTCAGCCTATCATCCGCAATCAAATGGCCAAACAGAATGGATGAATAGAACCTTAAAACAGTTCATTTGAGCCTACATGAGTTGCCGTCAGAATAACTGGGCTGAACTGTTACCTTGGACTGAATTCGCCATTAATTCTCATCCAGCAACATCAACTGGATCAACACCTTTTGAAGTGGTATATGGACGTTCACAAACACTTCCACTGAAGCTCTCAGTGACATCCCCAGCAGCTCAATCTACTGCTGATGAAATCCATAATCTGTGGACTGAGATGAAAGACATGCTAATTAAAGCGAGTGACCATGCTAAGAAGTTTTATGACACTTACCATTCTCAAGCGCCTGTCTTCAAACCTGGTGACAAAGTCTGGTTATCCACCAAACATCTCAGACTGCAGTTACCCTCCACTCGATTTGCTCCTCGCTACATTGGACCATTTCCAATCCTCCGATGTCTTGGCAACATCACTTATAGTCTGAAGCTACCACCCAGATTAAACATCCACAACGCTTTTCACGTTTCACTCTTGAAACCTCTCATACTCAGTGAATTCTCTTCCAAGACTCAGAAACCACTTGCCATCAATGCAGAAGATGACCTAGCATATAAGGTCGAAGCCATTCTTGATGTCCGAAGACGAGGAAAAACATTAGAATACCTTCTTTCTTGGGAAAGTTTCGGCCCCGAAGAAAACTCTTGGGAGCCTCAGGCTAATATCCTTGATAAAAAGATGCTCAATCAATTTCATTTCGCGCATGCTTTGAAGCCAAAACCTGGTACCCGCAGAGGAGACCGCCCTTTGAAGGGGGGTACTGTTACGACTGTTGCTGCCCGTCTCCACTCCGCCCACCTTACCTTTTTTGCGACTCCTCCCGTGGTTCATGGACGTCTGGCTGCTGCGGCGTCTGCCTGCCGTCCTCTCCGGCATCCCATGTTCTCCAGGTACCATAGGGTGCGCGTAGCCCTGCTTCTTATTCTCTCTTTGCCGCGAACCTCAGGGGCGTCTCCCTGTGATGACGTCATGCATCCCGGATATATAAGCCTACACTTTTTGCTAGCTATTCGAGTTAGCAATGGTCAGGTTCTCCTTACGGATGGGATTCGCTCTCCGTACCTAGCTACTCTGCCGCTCCAACTTTTGGACTTTATCCTAATGGGGTACCCGCTCCTCGGGGGCCTCTCTCATTTCTTTCAGGTCGCTATCAGGAACCGGAACTCAATCCTTGAGGGCCCATGTTCCCTGACTCGCTGCCTGGACCTATCTCTTTTGCTTGGAAGAAATCGCTGCCTACATCATCAGTGAGTTACCAACTTTATTTCCTCAGAGCTGTTCCCTGGAACCAGGTACTTGCTCCTCAAGGGCCTTCTTCTATTCCAGCTTCTGTGTCACCTTCCAGGAGAAACCACTGTGTGAGTAACTTTACCAACAAGGCTGTATACCAGAACTCTGTGTACACTCCACTGTACTCACCATCTCAATTTTCTCCACTACAGCACAGCCATAGAGGGAATCGCTGTTCCAGTATCCTGAGGAACCCTAGCCCAGCCGGGCTTCATCTCTACTGCCACCTCTGGTGGCTTCTCAAATCTGTCTAATAAAAGACAGTGCCATTCAACAGAGAGCTGGCCACGCCCCCCCCCCCCCCCCCCCCCCGTGGGCATGGTCAGCTGCCACATTGTCCAAGGGTCCACCCAAAACCTTACAAACAATAACAGTAGCAAATCAACTGGACCAGATGGTATACATCCCAGAATGCTAAAAGAACTAAAAAAATGAAATTTCAGACTTACTATTAGTAATCTGTTAACTTTCATTAAATGAGCTAAAGTACCTAAAGACTGTAGGATGGCCAATATAATGCCAGTTTTTAAAAAGGGTGGCAGGAGTGATCCAGGAAACTACAAACTGGTGAGCCTGATGTCAGTGCTGGGAAAAATGGTTGAAACTATTATACAAAACAATATTTCTGGACATATAGATAGGCATAGTTTAACAGGACAAAGCAACATGGATTTAGCAAAGGGAAGTCTTGCCTCACCAATCTACTACATTTTTTTGAAGGTGTGAATAAACATGAGGATAAAGGTGAGCCAGTTGATTATAGTGTATTTGGATTTTCAGAAAACATTTTACAAAGTACCCCATGAAAGACTCTTGAGGAGATTTAAAAGTCATGGAATAGGAGGCAATGTCCTATTGTCAATTGAGATCTGGTTAAAAGATTAGAGAACAGAAAGTAGGGATAAATGGTCAGTTTTCTGAATGGAGAAAGGTGAATAGTGGAGTGCCCCAGAGATTTGTATTAGGACCACTGCTTTTTAACATATTTATAAATGACCTAGAGATAGGTACAATGCATAAAGTGATCAAATTTGCTGATGATAGAAAATTATTCAAAGTTGTTAAATCACAAGAGGATTGTGAGAAATTGCAAGAGGACCTTGCAAGACTGGGAGATAGGGCATCCAAATGACAGATGACATTTAATGTGGACAAGTGAAAAGTGATGCACATAGGAAAGAGCAACCCAAATTATAGCTGTACAATGTAAGGTTCCACAATGAGAATCACTACCCAAGAAAATAATTTCTGTCATCGTTTATAATATATTGAAATCCTCTGCTCAGTTTAAAGCAGCAGCCAGAAAAGCACATAGAATGCTAAGAATTATTAGGAAAGGAATGGAAAATAAAACAGAGACTATCATAATGCCTCTATATCACTTCATTGTGAGACCGTATCTTGAGTACTGTATGCAGATCACCGTATTTCAAAAACGATATAGCAAAATTAGAAAAGATACAAAAGAGGGATCTAAGATGGCCAACTGAGCAGGTCACACTTGAGAAGCTTTCTTCAGGTCGAGGTGGTTTAACTTGATATGCCCCACTCCGGCAAAAATGCTGGCCAGGGAGCGTGGAGCTTTACCTACTGTATCATTACCCCAAGTTATGGGCCCGATGGATGTCCATGTGTTGCGGGGATCTTCCACATTGAGTGCTGGTTCGCTGGAGGAACGCCAGGAGGAAGTGGAATCTGTCGCCTTCCCTGAGCTTCTGACATACTATCCCCGGTGCAACGGAATGCCCCGAGAAATCCCGCTGAGACTAGAGCTGCTTTAGTACTCCAAGAAAACACGTCGGTGGAAGCTGAAGAAAATAGCTTTCAACGATTTCTAGTCGGAGAGGCTTTGGGAGGGGATTTGATACCACTCGAAGCACCCAGAGACTCCGGAGTCTATGTTATCAATGCTGCAACTAAGCAATTTGAGAAGGATTTTACTGATGCTGGAACAGTGACATCTGAGCTGATAAGACCTGTTTCATTTACTTTGTAATTTAAATTTTTATTGAATTTCATTTAAAAATCCATTTTAAACAAAATATACAGATAGCAATTTACAGATCATAACTATCCAAAATACATACACAAATCATTCATAACTGTTTACAGATCATAACTATCCAAAATACATACACAAATCATTCATAACTGTAATTACTGAACCCATAATAGGGGGAGAGATAACAACAAAATTTTCCCATATTAACAAAGTGTTTCATTTACTTTGGAATCAATTTAGGAGGCAATTCAAACCCTGAACAATAATATTGTTAAACAAATAAACCCTTTGATTACCTCCATGGGATTGTTAGATCACCGATTAAAAATGGCTGAAAGTGGGGTCTCCATGAATAAAAATTCCTGTTTGAATCTTAAAATGGAAATTGGGAATGTCTCAGAAGTCCAGCATTCTATTATTAAAGAAAATCAAATCTTAACTAATAGACTTGAACAACTGGAAAATCAGATACATAGGAGGAACCTTCGTATCATAAATTTTCCAAAATATCCTACAATGTCTCCTAAGGACATGTGGAAGAAATATTTACTAGAAGTTCTCAAGATTCCTGAACAAACTTTGTCCTTAACATCTAGGGTATATTATATCCCACAGTCTACAAGGGTTATTATTATTATTTTTTTTAGATTTATATTCCGCTTTTCACACTTTTTTCAGCGCTTCTGTTATGGTTATTGATGTATGGATGGATCCTTGGACACTGTGGCAGCTGACCACGCCCACGGGGGCAGTCCCGTGAGGGATCACAGTGTCAGGCTAGGCTCTGGACACACAAATACAGATTTTAATCTTTTATTAAACAGTTTTGGAAACCACCAGAGGTAGTGAGTAGTAGATGTTGAGCCCAGCTGGGCAGGTCTCCCACAGAATGCTGGAACAGAGACTGAGAGTTATGAGTGCACAGTAAGAAGCATTCAGAGTTCCAGGTAGAATTAGGAGAAGCTCCGAGACAGGGAGAGCAGGCCCTCGAGGAGCGAGTACCTGATCCCTTAGAGCAGAGAGACTCCGTTGTATTGTACTCACATAGCAACAACAGAGATTCCACTAGATGAGAGGTCTGGCACCGGAACAGAGGGCAGTCCCTCGAGGAGCGAGTACCTGGTTTCAGTGAAGCAGTACTGTGGAGCAGATGGTAGTTGTACTCACAGATGGAAACTGTTAATGAGGTCTTCCAGGGAGAAGGGTTTGAAGATGCAGGCAGCAACTCAGGGAACATGGGTCCTCGAGGAGCGAGTACCCCGTTAGCAACCCCGAAGGGTGTAAGAGTTCCAGATAGCACTAGAGTGGCAGAGCAGCTTCAGTAAGTAGAGTGAATCCCATCCTTAGAGTTACCATTGCTAACTCGATGAGCTAGCAAATACTGTACGCTTAAATATCCAGGACGCCCCTGAGGTTCGCGCCAACGTGGAATTAAAGATGAGGGCGGCGTGCGCACCCTAAGGTACCTTGGAGGATCATAGCGGGAGACAGCACCAAAGCTGGTCCGGGGACACCGGAGAGGATGGCAAACAGAGTCTGTAGTCCGAGGTGAGCAGGAGGAGCCGCAAGTAGTGAGAGATAGGCGGGGCGAAAGCCGTCAAAGACCGATGGTCGCAACAGCTTCAAAGTGGATAACATTCAGATACTGTAGGTATTTCCCTATCCCCAGAGGGCTTACAATTTAGGTTTGTACCTAAGCCAATGGAGGGTAAAGTGACTTGCCCAAGGTCACAAGGAGCAACAGCAGGACTCAAACCCTGGCCTCCTGGTTCATAGCCCACTGCTCTAACCACTAGGCTACTCCTCCACACCTTTCAGATCAAAACGGCTTTAATATTCTTTCTTCAGTGGATTCACCACGGATGGATCTCACTAATATATTGGAGACAACCCAGAAACACTTGAAGAGGACTGGAAGGCTCATCTGCATACTGCTCCCAGCATCCCCGGGGAGAGGAGTCCAGAGGTCACAGCAAGCGATCCAGGGATTGAATTCCACAGCCTCAGCTTCCAGAGGCCCCACATGCTTTGCAGTAAATGAGAACTAGAAGCGTGTGCCGTTATCTCAAACCCTTCAGTTCTTTCAGTGAAGATCAATTTAATGGTGGTTAAAGAGGATTGGTAAGTATAGCTTTGGGAAATCTTTGGGCTTATAAATGTTTGGAGAGAATTGAAATAATGGGATATATTCTTTAGAGTTTGTGTGTGTCTGAGATAATAAGCAAGCCAGAGATAATTCTAGTGTCTGTCTTTCCCACCCACTTAACCCTTGATTTTTAGGCAAGAGACACTTTCTCATTATTTATTTATTTTTTATTTAAAAACTTTTCTATACCGTTGCTAAGTTAAATACCATAGCAACGGTTTACATGTAGGCACATATTTAATGTAGGTAAAAGTGTACTATAGTACATTCTAACAGATGCCGTCAAAGTTTCGGTTACAATATATCATTATACATAGTCATTTAGTGAGGTAGTTCATGACCAATTGTACCAAGGTACTTACATCGGTAGTTTTATCACACATAGTATTATAGTTATGCTTTGTGGTGTAGAAATCATAGACTAATCTACTGTACAGTCTTAAGGACTGTGTGTCGGTGCCTTTCTGTCTTTTCCTGAATAATTTCTCTTTATTCTCCTGTCTCTTTGTAAAATGCTTGTTTAAAAAGCCATGTTTTTAAACTTTTCTTAAATGTCTTGAGATCATTTTGCAGTCTGATCTCTGGAGGCATTGTGTTCCAGATTATGGGTCCTGCTAGTGAAAGGGCTCTTTCTCTCACTTGGGTCAGTCTTGCTATTTTAACTGATGGAATGGTTAGGAGTGCTTTATTTGCTGATCGGAGGTTCCTTTGTGGAGTGTGTACCCGTAATGCTGTGTTTAACCAATCTGATTTCTCATCATAAATTAGTTTGTGAATGATACATAAGGTTTTGTATTTAATTCTGTGCTCAATTGGTAGCCAATGTAACTCTGCTAGGGTTTCAGTTATATGGTCCCTCCTTCTTTTTCCGGTTAGTATTCTCGCTGCTGTGTTCTGAAGTATTTGCAGTGGTCTTAATGTTGTATTAGGTAGTCCTAACATAAGGGCATTGCAGTAATCTGTGCTGGAGAAAATTAGTGCCTGTAGTATTGTTCGGAAGTCCTTTTGAGTTAGTAGTGGTTTGTTTTCTTAGTACCATGAGTTTTGCATAACCTTCCTTTACTTTTAGTGATATGTGTTGTTTCAGATTGATTTTAGAGTCTATTATTATTCCCAGGTTACATACTTTCCCCGCTAGTTCAATTCTTTGGTTGTCTTTGAGTAATATTGAGGTTTGACTGATTTCAGAATTTTTTCTTTCTAGGTGTAGGAATTCTGTTTTATCAATGTTAATTACAAGTTCCATTTGTGTCAGTAATTGTTTTATAATGCTTAGGTACATGTTGGCTAGGTTTAATGTTTTCTCTAGAGTGTCCTCTATGGGTAGAATTAGTTGAATATCGTCGGCATAGATGTAGTGTATAATTCCTAGCCCTGCAAGTAAGTGGCATAATGGCAGCATGTATATGTTAAAAAGGGTCGCAGACAGGGCTGATCCCTGTGGAACTCCTGTTTTTAGATTAATTTTTTCTGATAATGTGTTGATCTGAACTTGGAAAAACCTGTTTTTTTAGATATGAACTGAACCATTTTAATGTTAGGCCATGTAATCCGATTTCTTCCAGTCTATTTAGTAGTATTTCATGGTTTACTGTGTCAAAGGCTGCCGATAGGTCAAGCATTAGTAGAATATAGTGTTTACCACTATCAAAGCCTCTTAGAATGTTATCTGTTAGAGAGAGTAGCAGAGTCTCAGTGCTGTAGTAGTTTTCGAAAACCGTGTTGAGCTGGATACAGTATGTTATTGTTATCCAGGTGTTCAGCTAGTTGTTTCTGTACCGTTTTTTCAATTAGTTTAGCTATTAACGGAAGATTTGATACTGGTCTGTAGTTGTTCAGGATCATGGGGGTCACTGTTTTTTTTCTTAATTATTGGTTTTATTATTGCTTCTTTCAGTATATCTGGCATTGTTCCTTCTGCTAGGGATAGGTTTATGATTTTAGTCAGTGTATGGACGACAGTGTTAGCTGATTTCTTCAGTTCAATTGTAGGTATTGAGTCAATTTTGTGTGGGGCGGGGTTTACATTTTTTAGCATATGTTCCACTTCCATTTCAGATATTTCAGTGAAAGATGTCCATGGGTTGACATCCCTTTTTTGCATTTTAATTTCTTCGTTAAGAACATAAGAAATTGCCATGCTGGGTCAGACCAAGGGTCCACCAAGCCCAGCATCCTGTTTCCAACAGAGGCCAAAACCAGGCCACAAGAACCTGGCAATTACCCAAACACTAAGAAGATCCCATGCTACTGATGCAATTAATAGCAGTGTCTATTCCCTAAGTAAATTTGATTAATAGCCATTGATGGACTTCTGCTTCAAGAACTTATCCAAACCTTTTTTGAACCCAGCTACACTAACTGCACTAACCACATCCTCTGGCTACAAATTCCAGAGCTTTATTGTGCGTTGAGTGAAAAAGAATTTTCTCCGATTAGTCTTAAATGTGCTACTTGCTAACTTCATGGAATGCCCCCTAGTCCTTCTATTATTCGAAAGTGAAAATAACCGAGTCACATCTACTCGTTCAAGACCTCTCATGATCTTAAAGACCTCTATCATATCCCCCCTCAGCCGTCTCTTCTCCAAGCTGAACAGCCCTAATCTCTTCAGCCTTTCCTCATAGGGAAGCTGTTCCATCCCCTTTATCATTTTGGTTGCCCTTCTCGGTACCTTCTCCATAGCAACTATATCTTTTTTGAGATGTGGCAACCAGAATTGTACACAGTATTCAAGGTGTGGTCTCACCATGGAGTGATAAACAGGCATTATGACATTTTCCGTTCTATTAACCATTCCCTTCCTAATAATTCCTAACATTCTATTTGCTTTTTTGACTTCTGCAGCACACTGAGCTGACGATTTTAAAGTATTATCCACTATGATGCCTAGATCTTTTTCCTGGGTGGTAGCTCCTAATATGGAACCTAACATCGTGTAACTACAGCAACGGTTATTTTTCCCTATATGCTACACCTTGCACTTGTCCACATTAAATTTCATCTGCCATTTAGATGCCCAATCTTCAAGTCTTGCAAGGTCCTCCTGCAATGTATCACAGTCTGCTTGTGATTTAACTACTCTGAATAATTTTGTATCATCTGCAAATTTGATAACCTCACTCGTTGTATTCCTTTCCAGATCATTTATATATATATATATTGAAAAGCATCAGTCCAAGTACAGATCCCTGAGGCACTCCACTGTTTACCCTTTTCAACTGAGAAAATTGACCATTTAATCCTACTCTCTGTTTCCTGTCTTTTAACCAGCTTGTAATCCACGAAAGGACATCGCCTCCTATCCCATGACGTTTTAGTTTTCGTAGAAGCCTCTCATGAGGGACTTTGTCAAACGCCTTCTGAAAATCCAAATACACTACATCTACCGGTTCACCTTTATCCACATGTTTATTAACCCCTTCAAAAAAATGAAGCAGATTTGTTAGGCAAGACTTCCGTTGGGTAAATCCATGTTGACTATGTTCCATTAAATCATGTCTTTCTATATGCTTTACAATTTTGTTCTTGAGAATAGTTTCCACTATTTTTCCTGGCACTTAAGTCAGGCTCACTGGTCTATAGTTACCTGAATCACCCCTGGAGCCTTTTTTAAATATTGGGGTTACATTGGCCACCCTCCAGTCTTCAGGTACAAAGGATGATTTTAATGATAGGTTACAAATTTTAACTAATAGATCAGAAATTTCATTTTTGAGTTCCTTCAGGACCCTAGGATGCATACCATCCGGTCCAGGTGATTTTCTACTCTTTAGTTTGTCAATCTGGCCTACTGCATCTTCTAGGTTCACAGTGATTTCATTCAGTTCATCTGACTCATCACCCCTGAAAACCATCTCCGGAACTGGTATCTCTCCAACATCCTCATTTGTAAACACGGAGGCAAAGAATTCATTTAGTCTTTCTGCAATGGCCTTATCTTCCCTAAGAGCCCCTTTAACCCCTCTGTCATCTAACACCTCTGTCATCTAACACCCTCCCCACCTTTCTCCGCCTTGAACCCTGCCTGGTCACCTTCAAAAAAGGCATAAAAATGTGGCTTTTCAGAAAGGCCTATCCGGAAACCAATCAAACCTAGACACACCTACCTAGTTCTCCCCATACAGTCCCTCAGCCTCAATCCCTCACACCCTGCCTGCCCTTTCCCCCCCTCTTAAGGCACTTCCTCATCGCCCTTCCTTTGCCCGCCCTCGTTCTGCAAATTTACAAAATTGCTCATTGTGTCCGATGTAATTAATCTTATGCTAATTGTAACTACTGTAAATAGCTCCTTCTGTAAATAAGTTCCTCCTATTTCTTATTTTGACGGTTGTTCTTTACTCGCTCTCACGCTACCTATTTTTCCCTCTCTTCTCCTGTCTCCCTTACCCCCCTCCTCTTTTCTGGCCTGCTCCCATCCCCTGCCCCCTGTTTATTGTAATTTCCTCCTTTAATTGAGTTACTTGTAAACCGGCGTGATGTGCCATACGAACGTCGGTATATTAAAAGTTGTTAAATAAATAAATAAATAAATAAATAATGGTCCAACCGACTCCCTCACAGGTTTCTTGCTTTGGATATATTTTAAAAAGTTTTTATTATGAGTTTTTGCCTCTATGGCCAATTTCATTTCAAATTCTCTCTTCGCCTGTCTTATCAATGTTTTACACTTAGCTTGACAATGCTTATGTTTTATCCTATTTTCTTCAGATGGATCCTTCTTCCAGTTTTTGAACGATGTTTTTTTGGCTAAAATAGCCTCTTTCACCTCACCTTTTAACCATGACGGTAATCGTTTTTCCTTCCTTCCACCTTTCTTAATGCGCGGAATACATATGGACTGCGCCTCTAGGATTGTATTTTTAAACAATGTCCATGCCTGTTGAACACTTTTAACCTTTGCAGCTGCACCTTTCAGTTTTTTTCTAACTATTTTTCTCATTTTATCAAAGTTTCCCTTTTTAAAATTTAGTGTTAGATCTGCAGATTTTCTTATTGTCCCCCTTCCAGTTATTAGTTTAAATCTGATCATGTTATGATCACTGTTGCCAAGTGGCCCCACCACCGTTACTTCTCTCACCAAATCTTGCATTCCACTAAGAATTAAATCTAAAATAGCTCCCTCTCTTGTTGGTTCTTGAACCAATTGCTCCATGAAGCAATCATTTATTACATCCAGGAACTTTATGTCTCTAGCAAGTCCTGATGTTATATTTACCCAGTCAATATTGGGGTAATTGAAATCTCCCATTATTATTGCACTGCCAAATTGGTTTGCTTCCCTGATTTCTCTTAGCATTTCATCATCTGTCTGACCATTTTGTCCAGGTGGACGGTAGTATACTCCTATCACTATACTCTTACCCAACATCCATGGGATTTCTACCCATATAGATTCTACTGAGCATTTAGTCTCTTGTATGATCTTTATCCTGTTGGACTCTATACCCTCCCGGACATAAAGTGCCACACCCCCACCAAGTTGATCCTCCCTATCATTGCGATATAATTTGTACCCTGATATAGCACTGTCCCATTGGTTATTCTCAACACAGTGTTTGGAAGTTTGTTTCTTAGTTTAATAATTTTGTCACTGAAAAATTTGGCGATTTCATTACATTTTGTTTCTGGTAGGTTTTGTGGTGATTCTTGTTTGTCACTGGTTAGGTTTGATACTATTGAGAATAGTGTTCTTGGATTATGTGCAAATTTTTCAATTTTATTGCTGAAATATTCTCTCTTAACATTGAGTATTAGTTGTTTGTAGTAAGCTAGATGTTTTCTGTATTTAGTTAGGTTCTCGGATGTTTTGTTTTTTCTCCATTTTCTTTCCAATGCTCTGAGTGTCCTTTTTGCATGTTTTACTTTTGTATTGTGCCATGGGTTATGTTGTCTTGCTTCTTTTTTCTGTATCAGTTTGATGGGGTTTAGTTCATCAGCAATTTTTTTGGTTGTTTCTAACCATGTTTCTGTGGCCGAATTACTGTTGTTAAAATCAATATCATTAAAAATCAATCAGGCTCTTATGTAAATCATACTATTGTGCCAGCCCTTATTGAAAGTTTAATCATCCCTTTATATGACACTAGCTGATTAATTAGTAAATTCACCTGTAAATTTAAAGTACACTAATTCCAACTCCCTTAGTATCCTAAACTTAACTAGGAGCTCAACAAAATGAAGATGAAGGCAGCAGCCCAGCAGCAAGAGGGGGTTTTTCCAGACTTTTGCATTGTGTCACATGTATGATTTTTTATCCACCGGTGCAAAGAGCTCCTGGCTCTCAGGGAACGAGTCCAATCTCTGGAGGCTAGACTAGCAGACTTGGAGGCTAGACTAGCAGACTTGGAGGAGTTGAGGCAGACAGAGAGGTACATTGATGAGACCTTAAGGGACATAGCAGCCAAGTCCCAAATCCAGTCTGGCAACCCCAGTGCTGCCTTGGAACAGAAAGGTCTCCCAGTTGGAGAACATTAACCTGGTGTAGCAGGAAGTGATCCTGTAGCAAGGACCTGCTTTCCAAATGATGTACTGTCCTCTCGCACTGAGGACAAGTCTCCCAGGGCTACTGCCCAGGAGGGTTAGGTTAGCCATCATAGTTGGTGATTAAATTATTAGAAATGTAGATAGCAGGGTGGCTGGTGGACATGAAGACCACCTGGTAACTTGCCTGTCTGGTACGAAGGTGGCAGACCTCACGCATTACCTAGATAGAATTATAGAAGTGCTGGGGAGGAGCGGGCTGTCGTGGTACATGTGGGCATCAATGCCTCCAGGGTGGCATTCTCTGAAATGCTTCTTGCTCCGCATGCAGGTCCCCAGAGGCAGGCAGAGCTCCAGAGTTTCAATGTGTGGATGTGATGATGGTGCAGGGAAGAGGGATTCAGTTTTGTAAGGAACTGGGGAAAATTTTGGGGAAGGGGAGACTTTTCCAAAAGGTTGGGCTCCACCTTAACCAGAGTGGAACCAAGCTGCTGGCATTAACTTTCAAAAAGGAGATAGAGCAGCTTTTAAACTAGAACAAGGGGGAAAGCCGACAGTCACTCAGCAGTGCATGGTTCGGAGGAATGTATCTTTGAAGGATACTAATGAAACAGCAGAGTTAGGGCATCTCAAAAGAGAGATTCCAATAAAAGCAAATGTAGTCTATGTGCATATATGTAGAAAATCGCTTGAGCTAAAGATTTCTAAATTATCCCTATCAACTGAAAACAGGTTGTTAATACAAACAAAAAAAACACACTTTGAAATGTCTGTATGCTAATGCCAGAAGTCTAAGACGTAAGATGGGAGAGTTGGAGTGTATAGCAGTAAATCATGAGATTGACATAATTGGCATCACAGAGACCTGGTGGAAGCAGGATAACCAATGGGACAGAGCTATATCAGGGTACAAATTATATTGCAATGTTAGGGAGGATCAACTTGGTAGAGGTATGGCACTTTATGTCCGGGAGGGTATAGAGTCCAACAGGATAAAGATCATACAAGAGACTAAGTGCTCAGTAGAATCTATATGGATAGAAATCCCATGTGTGTTGGGTAAGAGTATAGTGATAGGAGTATACTATCTTCCACCTGGACAAAATGGTCAAACAGATGATGAAATACTAAGAGAAATCAGGGAAGCCAACCTATTTGGCAGTGCAGTAATAATGGGAGATTTCAATTACCCCAATATTGACTGGGTAAATGAAACATCAGGACTTGCTAGAGACAAAGTTCCTGGATGTACTACATGACTGCTTCATGGAGCGATTGGTTCAGGAACCAACGAGAGAGGGAAATATTTAGATTTAAATCTTAGTGGAACACAAGATTTGGTGAGAGAGGTAATGGTGGTGGGACCACTTGGCAATAGTGATCATAACATGATCAAATTTAAACTAATAACTGGAAGGGAGACAATAAGTAAATCTACAGCTCTAACACTAAATTTTCAAAAGGGAAACTTTGATAAAATGAGGAAAATAGTTAGAAAAAAACTGAAAGGTTCAGCTGCAAAGATTAAAAGTGTTTAACAGGCATAGACATTGTTTAAAAATACAATCCTAGATGCGCAGTCCAGATGTATTCCATGCATTAAGAAAGGTGGAAGGAAGGCAAAACAATTACCAGCATGGTTAAAAGGTAAGGTTACAGAAGCTATTTTAGCCAAAAAAAAAATCCTTCAAAAATTGGAAGAAGGATCCATCTGAAGAAAATAGGAAAAAGCATAAGCATTGTCAAGTTAAGTGTAAAACATTGATAAGACAGGCGAAGAGAGAATTTGAAATGAAGTTGGCCATAGAGGTAAAAACTCATAACAAAAACTTTTAAAAATATATCCGAAGCAAGAAACCTGTGAGGGAGTCGGTTGGACTGTTAGATGAACGAGGGGTTAAAGGGGCTCTTAGGGAAGATAAGGCCATTGCAGAATGACTAAATGAATTCTTTGCTTCCGTATTTACTAATGAGGATGTTGGGGAGATACCAGTTCTGGAGATGGTTTTCAAGAGTGATGAGACAGATGAACTGAAGCAAATCACTGTGAACCTGGAAAATGTAGTAGGCCAGATTGACAAACTAAAGAGTAGCAAACCACCTGGACTGGATGGTATGCATCCTAGGATACTGAAGGAACTAAAAATTGGAATTTACGATCTATTAGTTAAAATTTGTAACCTATCATTAAAATCATCCATTGTACATGAATACTGGAGTGTGGCCAATGTAACCCCAATATTTAAAAAGGTCTCTAGGGGCAATCCTGGAAACTATAGACCAGTGAGCCTGACTTCAGTGCCGGGAAAAAAAAAGTGGGGCGGATTTATATGCGCGTAACCCTTGTAAACCCCTCCTGCGCGCACCGAGCCTATTTTGCATAGGCCCCGTGACACACGCAAGCCCCAAGACGCGCATATGTCCCGGGGCTTGAAAAAGGGGGCGGAGCGGTCCGGGGGCTGGTGCTGGGGCACGTACCTCTTAAAATCCTGCCCAGTGGAAACTGTTCTAAAGATCAAAATTATAGAGCATATAGAAAGTCATGGTTTAATGGAACACAGTCAACATGGATTTACCCAAGGGAAGTCTTGCCTAACAAATCTGCTTCATTTTTTTGAAGGGGTAAATAAACATGTGGCTAAAGGTAAACTGGTAGATGTAGTGTATTTGGATTTTCAGAAGGCGTTTGACAAAGTCCCTCATGAGAGGCTTCTAAGAAAACTAAAAAGTCATGGGATAGGAGGCAATGTCCTTTCGTGGATTACAAACTGGTTAAAAGACAGGAAACAGAGAGTAGGATTAAATGGTCAATTTTCTCAGTGGAAAAGGGTAAACAGAGGAGTGATCTGTACTTGAACCGGGGCATATACAATATAAACAAGACACAAATCTTGATAGAAACATGATATTGATATATGAAAGAAAATAAATCACCACCATTGATAACATAATTATCTCATTCTCAATATCCTTTTGAGTCCTCGAATATGGAGGAGATCCAATTTACAACCCGAAAGAAATATATTAATGAAAAAGCGATGATCGATTAGTTAAACAACAGCCATATTACACTTAGAGCAGGGGTCGGGAACCCATGGCTCGCGAGCCAGATATGGCTCTTTTGATGGCTGCATCTGGCTCGCAGACAAATCTAAATCAGTGTGTCACCACACTTTCCAGTCCCCCGCTGACCCAGCTGCTCCCCGGTCCTCCTCCGCCCGGGCTTAAAATGCTGTCAGCCCGGGCGGAACGCAGCAGAATAGCTGGAGTCGGCGGCACCGGCATGCTCTCTTCTTCCCGCCCCCCCCGCCGCGGCCCGGAAGAGGAAGTGATGAGCATCGGGTGCGTGCGCAGGAAGAAGAGACCACGCTAGTGTGGTCAGCGTCGGTCCGACGAAAAGAAGACTGTGCAGCGCGGCTCGGAGGAAAATAAAGAAGAGCTTCAACCGCGGCCGATGGGACTCCTCCTCCGCGAGGGCTGAAAATGAAGGAGGTTAGCATTGGGAGGAGGCTGCTGCTGCTGCCGCGAGTTCCCGGGGTGGGGGTGGGGGAGAGAGAGAGTGAATGAGCGAGCAAGCATGTGTGTTTGAGATCCTGTGTGTGTGAGTGAGAGATTGCATGTATGTGAATGATTGAGAGCCTGTATATGTGAAAGACAGTATGTCTGTTATTGAGAGCCTGCCTGTGAGAGAGAGAGCATGAATGTAAGTTTACGATTGGGAACCTGTATGTGTAAGTTTGTGATTGAAAACCTGTTTGTGTGAAAGAGTATGTGTGTATGATTGAGATCCTTTGTGTGTGAGAGAAATCATGTGTATGTATGATTAAGAGCCTGTGTGTATAAGTAAGAGAGAGATCATGTGTGTCTGTGTGTGATTGAGAGCTGGTTTAGGTGATGGAGCATGTGAGTATGTGATTGAGAGCCTGTGTTTAAATGAGAGAGAGAGACCATGTGTGTCTGTGTGTGATTGAGAGCTGATTTAGGTGAGGGAGCATGTGAGTATGTGATTGAGAGCCTGTGTGTAAATGAGAGAAAGAGAGGACATGTTTATAAGCATGTGAATGAGAGTCTGTGTGTGAGAGAAAAAGACAGCATGTATTTATGTGATTGAAAGCCTGTGTGTGTGTGTAAGCGTGAAAAGATAGACAGCATGTGTGTAAATGTGTAATTAAGAGCCTATATAAGTGAAAGAGAAAAAGCATGTGTATATGTGAGTGACTGAGAGCATGTGTGTATAGGTGTGTAATTGAGAGCCAGTGTGAGAGAGAGCGCTGGTATGTGACTGAGAGAGGAGAAAGTTCCAAGCAAACCACCCCTCCTCCTGCTAATTCAGAACAATCTCAGGACACCTGGATATCAAACGTTCCCAGGTATGCAGAGCAAAACATTTTTTGTATCCTTATTATTTTTCATTACTGGGTCTTTGTGTCTGCTATTTTGAAATATTTTGTTGGTATCTGGAAATTTTTTATATGAGTTTTTAATTATTGGATATTCCACTCATCAGCTGTTTCGAAATATGTTCTTTTTGTTAGTACAGTTTTACTGCTGATGATTTTATATTTCTTGATTTGTTTTATAAGGATGGGTGATGTTTCTTTTTTCCTTTGTTACACTGCATACAGAGACTCTGGCTTGTTGCAGTTTCCAATTCAGTTTTTTCTGCATGCTTCTAGTTATGCGTTTTGGTCTCTTTATTCTATGTTAGGTGAGGGTCAGCACGTGATTCAGGTGAGGTTTTCTGCTGGCGTGTAGTTTCTGTGTAGGACTCTATAGCAGCCTGACTTGGTCCGTTTTCCTAATAGGAGATGTATTGGTGTCTTAAGGCCTGGTGTAATATTTTCAGAGACTTATTGTACTTTAAAAGTGTGATCTTACATAAAATGCACACATTTACTTGTATTTAGTTTTAAACATACTGTATGGCTCTCATGGAATTACATTTTAAAATATGTGGCGTTTATGGCTCTCTCAGTCAAAAAGGTTCCTGACCCCTGACTTAGAGGAAACTGTTTACAAGTTATTACGGCTGGGGATTATCAGGAGGGTTGACAGAAGGTATTTTACCAATCAAAAATTGAGTCAGCTGAGGGGGGAGGGGGGGTGTAAAAAAATAGAAATGAATTATTCAGATATTTAACCATGCACTTGCAAGGAAATTTAAGGAAAAAGAAACCTTCTATTTGAGATCGCATTAACAAAAATTGTTTATGCTTTTTTTGAGTCTGTCTAGAGACATGTGGAAAAACTTTTACTTTAAACTGCATGAAAAGTTCTAATCTATGTCGAAAAAAAAGTCTCATCAGCCAATCTTTATCCGGTTCAAGGACCAATGGTACAATAAGTATTGTTGGAACTGCCAGCTCGGTATCCGAAGTTTCGAGCAAAGTGGAAACATCCACTATTGGATCTTCAACAGGCCCCAAAGTTTCCATTCCTTCTCCCTGTGCTGCATCCATATCCCTTTTAAATGGTGCTAGATAGTAGTTCTTAGATATAGGGGGGAATTGCGTTCTCTGTAACCTATAAGATTTCAATTAGATATATTTTAAACATCTCTCTAGGAGATATTAAAGGCACTTTGGGAAAGTTAATAAATCTAAGATTTTTATTCCTCATGGTGCCTTTGAATATATTTATAAATGATCTGGAAAGGAATACGATGAGTGAAGTTATCAAATTTGCGGCTGATATAAAATTATTCAGAGTAGTTAAATCACAAGCGGATTGTGATACATTACAGGAGGACCTTGCGAAACTGGAAGACTGAGCATCCAAATGGTAGATGAAATTTAATGTGGACAAGTGCAACGTGTTGCACTTTCCGTAGGAAAATAATCAGCAGAACCAGGGGTCACGATTTGAGGCTCCAGGGAGGAAGATTCAGAACCAATGTCAGGAAGTATTTCTTCACGGAGAGGGTGGTGGATGCCTGGAATGCCCTTCCGGAGGAAGTGGTGAAGACCAGAACTGTGAAAGACTTCAAAGGGGCGTGGGATAAACACTGCGGATCCATAAAGTCAAGAGGCCACCAATGAAGAGTGGGTGACTCGCCAGAATGATGGCTATTGACACAATACCCTTACTAAATAAACATACACATGCTTACTGTGACTCCTACATCGCTCTAAGCTTCAACAGCAAGAGGTAATGGAAAAAAGGATTTGCACTCATAAAGAGGGGAGTAGCTGGCTTGTTACGGCGGTTACTACCCCAAACCAAATATGCCTGATACTTCACTTTCAATGCATATACAGCATAGCTCTCTGCTTCAATGACAGGGGAGAAGAATAACTGATACTTCACACATCCAGCAGAGCTCTCTGCTACAACGGCAAAGGAGAAGAAAAAGGGTTCGCACTCAAAACGCGGGGAGTAGCTGGCTTGTTACGGCAGTTACTACCCCAAACCAAATGTGCCTGATACTTCACTTTCCATGCATATCCAGCATGGTTCTCTCCTGCATCGGCATGGGAGAAAGACTGATACATCACGCATTTCCAGCATAGCTCTCTGCTTCAAGGGCAGGGGGAAAAAAAACCAAAAAAAAAAAAACTGATGCTTCACGCATATCCTGCATAGCTTCAACGACAGGGGTGAAGAAAAAAAAAGGATTCGCAATCACAAAGCGAGGAGTAGCTGGCTTGTTACGGCGGTTACTACCCCAACCAAATGTGCCTGATACTTCACTTTCAATGCATATCCAGCATGGCTCTCTACTTCTACAGCAGGGGAGAAGAAAAAAAAAAAAAAAAAAAAAAACCAACAAGAGCTGTACAACATAGTCTAGGTAAAACAAATAAGCATGGGTGTAGCTTGCTTATCGCGGCGGTTTACTGCCCCTACTACCCCTAACTAATCAAGCTAGATATTTCACTTGCATGCAGCTCCATCACTGCTCTCTACATTAATGGTGGGGGTGGAAGGGGAATAGAACAAGGAGCTAAGAGTAACAGATAAGAATGAGAGAAAAAATGTGTGAGGCTTGCTGGGCAGACTGGATGGGCCATTCGGTCTTCTTCTGCCGTCATTTCTATGTTTCTATGTTTCTATGTTATGGGACCGGGCCGTGCCCCCGTCCCTCCTCCTACCTCAGGGTCGGCCCGGCCCGCATGAATGTCCCCGCGGCCGTGTAGGCCCGATCAGCCTCCTGATGTGGCTCTCCCTGTGCGAGGGAAATGCCGCCAAACTGACACGCTTGGCCCCGCCCCCTTAGGCGTGCACGCGCCCGGGGGCTGGAGCTTTAAAGTGGCCAGCGTGGGAAATCTCTGTGGACGCCCTCGGATGACGTCAGACGCTGCAGGGTATTTAACACCTGCAGCTGGGCCTAAACTTCGCCTTGCAGCAAGGTTCACTCAGTCCCCTGAGTTGCTAGTTGCTGCTTTGGATCTTGGATCATCTCTTCTACTTCTGGCTTCTGACCCGGCTTCGTCCATTGACTTCGTCTTCGCTTCCACCCCTGGTTTTGGTTTGGACATCTGACTTCTTGCTTCTGACCCGGCTCTGTCCAACGACTCTGTCTCCAGCTTCCGCCCCTGGCTTTGGCTTCGGACCTCTGACTTCTGACCCGGCTCCATCCATTGACTTCGTCTTCGCTTCCACCCCTGGATTTGGTTTGGACTTCTGACTTCTGGCTTCTGACCCGGCTCTGTCCAACGATTCTGTCTCCAGCTTCCGCCCCTGACTTCTGGCTTCTGACCCGGCTTCATTCCTGGACTCCAACTTCTGCTTCCTCCGCCTCCTCAGGTATCCGGTTCTTGCTGGCCCAGGGGATTCTCCTAAGTCCCAGCGGCTCAGGCTCTCACGGGCTTGTCGATCTGGCGGGCCGTGTGGACCGTCGTATCCAATGCCGGTTCCGGGAGAGGAAGCCCTCTCAGAGGCCTGGGAGCTTTGGAACCATACCTTCCCGAAATGGGCACTCCCCTTCTGCCTCTCCGAGGGCTCAATGTGCAGAACCCATGCAGGTGGGCCGGGGTCCCATTTCTCAAGAGGAGAGGAGAAGACTTCGGTCCCAGGGCCTGTGTCTGTATTGCAGTGGCAAGGGACACTTCCTTGCCCACTGTAGCGAGCGTCCGGGAAACGCTCAGACCTAGGGACAGTCGGGGAGCTAACCCTAGGTCACACCACTTCTGCCTCCCCGTGTACCATTCTGGTGACCTTACTCTTTCCCGAAGGGGAGTTCGATGTGCTAGCCCTGATTGACTCCGGAGCTGGAGGAAACTTCATCCTTAAGGACTTAGTCCAGCAACTCCAGATTGGGGTCCAACACCAAGAACCCCCCCCCCCCCCCCCCCCTCATGTGTCTTCTATTCAGGGGAAACTCCTTCCAGGCACCATCTCTACTCCCAGCGACTCGGGCTCTCACGGGCTCCTCCCAGGGGAGCCGCGGGCTTCCGAGGATGAAGACTCTTCCAGCCTCCTGGGTCCTGCCGTCCTCATCGACCATCTCTTTGGCTGCTTCCTGGATCCTTGGACGCATAGGGTCCCACCTAAGTCCAAGAGGTCCGGGTCCCTATGGACTCCTCCTGGGAGGACCTCGGACTTCCAGTGGTGAAGTCTTCTCCGGAGTCTCTCTTCAGCGCCGCCTCCCGGGTGTGACGCTCCAGAGTTTCACTGTGGGTCCCCACAGTGCAACATCTGCAGTCTCAGCCGTCCCAAGGGTCCACGACCGTAACATGCATATAGGGAAAAATAACCCTTTTCTGTAGTTACACGATGTTAGGTTCCATATTAGGAGCTACCACCCATGAAAAAGATCTAGGCATCATAGTGGGTAATACTTTGAAATCATCAGCAGTCAAAAAAGCAAACAGAATGTTAGGAATTATTAGGAAAGGAATGATTAATAAAATGGAAAATGACATAATACCTCTGTATTGCTCCATGGTGAGACCGCACCTTGAATACTGTGTACAATTCTGGTCACCACATCTCAAAAAAGATATAGTTGCGATGGAGAAGGTACAGAGAAGGGCAACTAAAATGATAAAGGGGATGAAACAACTTCCCTATGAGGAAAGGCTGAAGGGGTTAGGGCTGTTCAGCTTGGAGAAGAGACAGCTGAAGGGGTATATGATAGAGGTATTTAAAATCATGAGAGGTTTGAACGAGTAGATGTGAATCGGTTATTTACACTTTTGGAAAACAGAAGGACTAGGGGGCACTCCATGAAGTTAGCAAGTAGTTCATTAAAGACTAATCGGAGAAAATTCTTTTTCACTCAACACACAATTAAGCTCTGGAATTTGCTGCCTGGGGATGTGGTTAGTGCAATTAGTGTAGCTGGGTTTAAAAAAGGTTTGGATAGGTTCTCGAAGTCTATTAACTGACCAGGGGTGTGCACTTTCATATTTTTCCAATACAAATTGTCCTCACCAAGAATACGTCCAACCTAGGGTGAGAAGCTCACATAGAAGGGCTCTTCACTCGACATCTATTGTCTGCTCAGCAGAAGCTAAGGGTAATTTGGTACACTCTGAAGGAAACAATCTGGGAGGCACAGGATCCTTATCCAAATGTTTCTTAAACCCAATTACACTAACTGCTGTAACCACATTCTTTGGCAGTGAATTCCAGAACTTAACTATGCACCTAGTGAAAAAATATTTTCTTTGATTTGTTTTAAATGAGCTACTTGCCAACTTCATGGATTACCCCACTAGTCCTTCTGTTACGCTGCTCAAGGTCAGGTCTCGAGGTCGAACATGCTTACCCACTTCCACAGGGGACCATCAGTTCCTAGGACGCTGAGGACAGCATGCTTGTTGGCTCCGAGGCCAGCCGCGAGGCTGAAAGGCCCTCCTTCACGGCAGGAACGCCGACACTGCCAGAGCCCCGCCCCCTGACATCACTTGGACATGCGCGGCGAAGACGTCTCTTCTTTTAAAGGGACCAGCGCGGGAATACCCGGGCCAGTCCCAGAAGTTACCCACCCCTGCGGGGGGGTATTTAAACAACAGATTTTCTATTAGAGAGTTAGCAAGGATTGGGATTTCTGGTGTAAGCTACTCTGCTGCTTCTTGTCCTTCTTGAAGCTCTCTCTCTCTACCCTTCAGGGTGTCTTCCCTAACCTGGGGACCTGCTCCTCGGGGGCCCTTTGCTTCTTTTACAAGTGTCTGTTGGGAATCAGGTACTCGCTCCTCGAGGGCTTGGGCTTCCTGTCTTGGTGCCTGCGATTCAACTATCCTGCTTGCTGGGATCTCTACCTTACAGCAGCCATTTAGTGAGTTATCTGATTCACAGTCTGTCTCATCCACAGCTCTGTCATGCTGGGAGACCTACTCCAGGAAATTCTTATTCCAGCTTGCGAGACGTGTCTTCTCTGCTGAGGGCCCTAGGACTATCTCTATTGGATC
This sequence comes from Rhinatrema bivittatum, assembly GCF_901001135.1. Taxonomy (NCBI): domain Eukaryota; kingdom Metazoa; phylum Chordata; class Amphibia; order Gymnophiona; family Rhinatrematidae; genus Rhinatrema; species Rhinatrema bivittatum. The sequence continues at coordinate 399,898,597 of NC_042615.1, read as the reverse complement.
ACCTCACTACTGCCACCTCTGGTGGTATCATCTTGCCATATAATAAAGTTAGATCTTCTGAGTGTGTGAGTATACAGAGTCTGGCCTAGCACTGCAGATCCTCACGGGGCTCCTCCCTGTGGGAGTAACCACCACCACAGTGTCCAAGAGTCCACTTCAACCATAACACCTTCTATTATCTTAACGAGTAAATAACCGATTTATTTTAACCTGTTCAAGTCCTTTCATGATTTTGTAGACCTCTATCTTATCCCCCCCTAGTTGTCTCTTCTCCAAACTGAACAGCCCTAACTTCTTTAGCCTTTCCTCAGTTTGGTTGCCCTTCTCTGCATTTTCTCCAGATTAACTATAATTTTTTTGCGATGTGTTAAAAAAATACTATCCTAGAAGCACAGTCCAGATGTATTCCACACATTAAGAAAGGTGGAAGGAAGGCAAAACAATTACCGGCATGGTTCAAAGGTGAAGTGAAAGAAGCTATTTTAGCCAAAAGATCTTCATTCAAAAATTGAAGAAGGATCCAACAGAAGAAAATAGGATAATGCATAAGCGTTGGCAAGTTAAATGTAAGACATTGATAAGACAGGCTAAGAGAGAATTTGAAAAGAAGTTGGCCGTAGAGGCAAAAACTCAGAATAAAAACTTTTAAAAATATATCTGAAGCAGAGAGCCTGTGAGGGAATGATACAGAGGCATTATGACATCCACCATTTTATTTACCACTCTCTTCCTAATAATTCCTAACATATTCTGTTTTCTTTTTTGACTGCCAAAGCACACTGAGTCGACAATTTCAATATATTATCCACTATGATGCCTAGATCTCTTTCCCGGTTGATAACTCCTAAGATAGAACTTAACAATGGGTAATTACAGCAAGGGTTATTTTTCCCTATATGTATCACTTTGCCCTTGTCCACATTAAATTTCATCTGCCATTTGGAAGCCCAATCTTCCAGTCTCACAAGGTCCTCCTAGAATTCATCACAATCTACTTGAGATTTAACTACTCTGCATAATTTTGTGTCATCTACGAATTTGATCACCTCACTCATTGTACCCCTTTCCAGATCATATATAAATATATTAAAATGCACCGGTCCAAGTACAGATCCCTGAGGCACTCCACTGTTTACCTTTTTCCACTGTGAAAACTTACCATTTAATCCTACTCTATGTTTCCTTTCTTTTAACAAGTTTGCAATCTACAAAAGGACATTGCCTCCTGTCCCATGACTTTTTAGTTTTCTTAGAAGCCTCTCATGAGGTCCGTTGTCGAACGCCTTCTGAAAATCCAAATACACCACATCTACCTGTTCACCTTTGTGCACATGTTTATTCACTCCTTCAAAAAGTGAAGCAGATTTGTGAGGCAAGACTTGCCTTGGGTAAAGCCATGCTGACTTTGTTCCATTAAACCATGTCTTTCTATATGTTCTGTGATTTTGATATTTAGAACACTTTCCTCTATTATTCCTGGCACTGATGTCAGGCTCACCAGTGTATAGTTTCCCGGATCACCCAGACTATCCAGTTGTGGAACTGGGCTATTTCTCTTGGGATGGCTCTCAGGGCCAGTTATCTGGCACACATGGAGATGTCCTGGTGGACAGGTTGAGTTGTATCCTGGAACCACACAAAATTCCGTGAACTGGGGGTGGGGTGGTATAGAAAACCATATATTTCATGAGTGGGGCACACCCATGGTGGATCTGTTTATGTCTTCTCAGAACAGGAAGATTCCACTTTTCTGTTCCAGGAAAAGGATATATGTCAAACTAACCTCAGAAGCCTTTGCCCTCGTTTGTTGCAAGGGCCTGCTGTATATATATCCTCTGATACTGCTAGTGGCAGTCTCTTTTGAAGCTGAAAGAAGAAAAGGAGGACCATGATACTCATAGTCTGTTCTGGCAGAGACAGATTTGGTTTCTGCTCCTCAGGGAGATGGCCCTCAGGGAACCAATCATGCTGGGGACTTCCCCAGATCTCATCACTTAGGATCAAGCAGGTTTCACCTGCCTGGATGTTCAGTGGTTGTCTTTGCAGCCACTTGATCTGTTAAAGAATTTGTCTCAAATTATTTTAACTTGAAGAAAGTATTATATTAGTAAGTCCCATGGACTTAAATGGAGATTTTGCCTTGTGGTGTGAGCAAAATACCCTAGATTCTTTCTGCTGCTCCACATAAAAAAGCTTGATTACTTTATACATTTATTCAAGTCAGATCTCAATACCAACTCAGTAAGAGTTCACTTCATTTCAATTGGTGCCTATCACCAGCATGTAGAAGGTAGACTCATTTCTTTGCAGCCTTTATGTGGAGCCTGCTTCATTTGAAGCCTCCCATCAGGCCTCCACCTGTGTCTTGGGACCTCAGCATGGTTCTGTTCCAGCTGATGAAAGCTACCTTTGAGCTGCTGCACTTCTGTGACATGAAGTACCTTATCTGGAAGATCATAATTTTGAAGGTGGTCATTTCAGCACATAGGGTAAGTGAGCTCCAGACTCTAGTAACTTGTAATGGCTGGATAGTGGTTAAAGTCACTAGGTGGCTCTTTCTTAATTGTGTCAGATGAAAAGTAAAAATATCTTCACATTTGTTGTCCTAGTAAATTAAGCATATATATAATAATCTAGTACTAATAAAAATTGCAATGCATATAAGAATAAGATATAATTCAAACAATGTAAAAAACATAAATGTAATAGAAGATAATATACAAGGAAGTGTATACAAAGAATATGTAAATCAAATCCAAAGTATATATTTACATAAATTTACAATGTAAAACCAAATCTGCTCACTTCACCTAAGATTGTCCCAGGAATGTCAGCCGTACAACAGTCACCAACTCCAGGGACTCAGCGTGCTGGGTATAGCATGTAATTGAACGTCTTCCATTACCGCCAATATAAAGCATTAGTATTGTGAGGTGGTTTATATAGATTGTTTTGTCTGATTTTTCCCGGAAAATTCAGTCATAAATCATGCTGTTTACCCTTTCCTTTCCCATGCATTCCAGCCCTAGGGCAGAGTAGCCCTTGTCAGGTGCTGGCTCAGAAGGTCAGCAGAATGTGACCTATAGCTTTCCTGATGGCCTCAAGAGTCCCACCACTAGCATACACAATTCAGTGTTTTAATTTTTTCAGTGAAGACAGAGAATTTAACAAAAAAAGGAAGCCAAAAGGCTTAACAAATTCTAAATATATATATTCACAATTTATATAGCTCAGTCAGTAGTTCAATTCTATGGGGGCCTAACTGGCCCTGTAACCCCCAAATATTTCATATCGTTGGTCCCTATCCAATACATAACATATCCACCTTATACCAAATTTCATCATGACAGAGTGGGGTTCTGCATACCCATCCTAAGTTCCTGTATGTTATCAGAATTCCATCTTAAGTAGTTATTGTCCTTCTAATGATTTTTCCCAGGCCACATGTTCACTAAGGTAAACAAGCACTGCACAATTTGGACTGCAGTGAATCCTAGGCCTTCTACCTGGAGCAGACTGAAGCCCGCAGAAAGTCCATGCAGCTTTTTGTTTCTTTTGATACCAAGAAAGTAGAGATACCCATTATCAAACAGACTTTATCCACTTGGCTAGCACATTTCTGTTATGCCCAGTGGGACATATCAAGGCTCACTCTGTTTGAGTCATGGCAATATTGATGACTCATCTAATATCCATCTCCATGGAGGAGTTCTGCAAGGCTGTAACATGGAGTTCTTGCCACACATTCACATCTCACTATTGTTTGGACAAGGGATACTGACATGACAGTAGGATTGGCCAATTTGTCCTGTTTAATTTGATTGAGGTGTAAAAGCCAGCTCCAGGCTCTCCTATGGCTCATTGTTTTGCTCTAGACTGCTCCTCATAGATAAGACAAAAATGGAAAAAAGACTTGTTTCCAACAAAAATAGTTTGTTGCAACAATTTGCAGTTTGTTGTTGTTTCCCCTTTTTTCATTTGAATTCCTCACATGTGAGGACTGCTATCCTGCTTATCCTCAGAGAAAGCAGAATTGTTTACCTGTAATAAGTATTTTCTGAAGACAATAGGATATCAATCCCCATGAAACCCATCCACCTCCCCTTGGAGTTGGTTTCTTCTTATAATGCTGAGGAACAAGACTGAAAGTGCACCCACGTGGATACATGGTGTGTATGGTGAGACTATGAATTTTCTGTTGTTACCATATAAGGAAATATACCTTGTGTGTAAGCAGGCATGAACGGATGTGACATGAGTCAACTCAGCAGGCAAAGGAAAGAAGAAAAGTACCAAGGTGGACGAAGCGTCGGCAAAGCATTATGGACATAGTAAAGAGAAATAAATATTGACTGCGATCAAAGAGCAAATTGAGTAGGTTTAGGGACTTCCCCAATATTGGCAGAGCCCACTACTCCCAAGAAATTCTGTATATTATTGCCCTTCTTCCTGGTTATTGTACTATCTATATAAAAGGAAAAGACTGAAGTTATAATTAATGTTGGTTACAGACTGGTTTTTGACGCGTAACTGAACATTTGGTGACCCCGATGTGATCACGTGATACGGGTAAGTAGCGATCTTGCCAGACCGCCGTGATAGGGGTAAAAGTGTTGATTTTCCATATGTATCTCTCCTCATATGTTTGTGTGAATTGAGTTGCTTATATTCCTAGTTTTTGTAGTCCTGATTATTATACTCTATATTATGAAGTTTTTTAAAAGAAGTAAGGAAGGTAACCAGGATTTTCCAGACACCGCTGCGGTACAGTAGGTCATTGTTTTTCATAAACCTTGTTGGCTTCGTGGACCCTTGGGCCGATTGGAACCGATGGAAGAACTGCAGTCAGGGTTCGCAGCAGTGGTTCCGACCGGGAGGCGACTGATGCAGGCCCGAGGATGGCTGGCGGAAGGTACCACGAAGAGCCCTATGCGACCAAGGGCTTTGGCAAGGAAGAAGGGGACGGTGGAACTGGCGCGGTGGTGTGAAGATCTTCGCCCTGGAAGCCGATCCTCCCCCGAGAGGAGCTCGTAGGAGTCCTGCCGCTGGGACTTAGGAGATTCACCCTGGAAGCCGGAGTCCCCCCAGGAGGAGCCCGTAGGAACCCGGCCGCTGGGACTTAGGAGGACCCGCGGGGGCCGAGTCAGACGGAGTCCAAAGTCGAGCGCCAGAGGATCGTCGCTTGCCAGTCCAGAGCCGTGTACCAGAGAATCGTTGCTTGCTGGTCCAGAGCCAGGAGCCAAGGGATCACCGTACGCCAGTCCGAGGTCGAAAGCCAGAGAGTCACCGTAAGCCAGTCCAGAGTCGAAAGCCAGAGAGTCGTCGTAAGCCAGTCCAGAGTCGAAAGCCAGAGAGTCGTCGTAAGCCAGTCCAGAGTCGAGAGCCAGAGGATACCAGAAGCCAATCCAAGGTCAAAGCCAAGCGGAGATCAGACGACACAGGAACGCAGCAACTGGAGACAGGAACACCTGGGAACCTCGTTGCAAGGCAGGGAATGGCTGCAGCTGCAGGGCTTAAGTAGCCCTGCAGCGTCTGACGTCATCTGGAGGCCGATTGAGATCCTCCCGCGCTGGCCCCTTTAAATTTACAGCCGGGACGCGCGCGTGCGCCTAGGGGGCAGAGCGAGATGCCGGCTGCTCCGCCGGAGCGGGAGCGTGGCGGTAGAAGGAGGTGCAGGCCCGGGCGAGGTGCGCCGGCGGCGGGGGAGCGGCGGCAAGGGTCCCTGGAGGCCTGGGGAAGGCAGAGCGGGCCCGGACGCCCGGCGAGGTATGCGGCAGTCCCGGGGCCGGCCCGGGACTGCAACAAACCTAATGAGAAATTGATAAAACATATTCATGATAAGTGGGTCAAGTGGGCGAAGGATGACGCTTTCCTGGCCTGGCCAGTTGGGGGATCGTTTCAGACTCCGCACTTGATGCAGTTATTGCAGTTCATTGAAAATAAATATAAGACAAATGAAAAGAAGTTAGCTGAGCATATTCAGGTCCATAGTTGGTTAATTATGACAAAGATTTATGTGGGAAAATAGGGGAACATGCTGGGAGATGTGAGGTCCACTGTGCAGTCAAGTCAGACTGAAGTTAGTGGTAAATCCATTCTGCCTCTAGATAGTCTACCACCTCGTTATACGAGTAACCTTCAGAATACAGCGATGGTTACGGAGACAGCATTTGTGTTAGGGAATCCTAAAATGGGGATATCTTTGATAAATCCAAGTCATCTTATGACCCCCCCCCCCTCCCCCCATCATCACTGCAGTAGGATACAAGCTTCTTTATCCTGATTTAAATAAAAATGAGACATCTGGAGCCCCGGATCGTACGCATCCTTTCGGAGAATGTCGTTCTAGTACTATCCTCAGTGAGGGAGGGGATGACTTCATGGTAGACGTAGAGGGCAGACTGCACTGTACCCCTGTAGATACCAAGGAGCAGTCTAAAGGCCACACAGTACTGGAGGACAGGGAGATATTGTATAAATCTATACCTGATGAAGAATTAGGGGCCGTAGGGGGTGTCAGGAAAAAGAAACATCATATGATCTTAAGACATAAAGATCACAGTGATCAGGAGGACGATGCTCCTATAAGTCAAGCTGGCCTGCATATGGTTGACACCACCCACACCACCTCGGGCATGGAGGCATTGTTACCTAGGGATTTTGTGGCATGAGAGGAATCATCTTATTTTTATGTGGAACATTGGGTTACACATTTAAATATTTGGACCTCTAGGTTAGTACCACAAATGCATGTATATCCCTTGGAAGGCGATCTTTCACATGATGGTATGAATACGGCTCGGAGTGCTATAAGGGGGACCCCTAACCCTAAGTGGTCACATAAGTTGCAGGGTTATATGTCAACGAGTTTGGTGGTGTGGGAAAAATATAAAGGGAAATATCCTGCTCCTGAGCCAATTCCAGTAACTGTTATATCCCAGACATGACAGAGCTCCGTAGTAGCTATGCCTCTGTTGGTGAAACAAATGGTCAATGGCCAACCCCCGCTAAACATGTATCAGCCATGGTCCTTTACCGATCTGCAGACATTATTAGGGAAATTGCCCAGTATTATTAGAGGAGCTGGTCCGTGGATTAGTGAGTTTGAAAAACAAACAAGTGGTTACCAGTTAGCGTTAGGTGATCTGAAAGCAGTTATTGCCCAGACCCCAGGTCTGAACCCCACTTTGGTATGGACGATGGCTGGGAGAGCAGAAGCATTGGGAACAAATCAATATGATAGAGACGGGTTTAATCAACATTGAGCTGCCCTATGGCAAGCTCTGTGCCAGTTATATCCCCAACAGTGAGATTTCACTAGATTATCTTCGGTTAAATGGAACCCTAAAACCACTACTTTCGATGTACATTTATACAATTTCCAAACGGTATATCAGCAAGAGATGGGAGAATCCTTTAGTCTCCCAAATCAATTGCCCATATTCTGTCATATGTTTGTTCAATCGCTACCTGATAAAATGTGATTACCCTTACTGAATGTTGTGGGTCTACAGAATATGGATTGGCCTGCAATGCATAGTCATTTTCTATATCATCTGCAAAAATATGAGGACAGTTTGGCAAAGCCAGGAGATGAGTTGGTAAAATTACAGCTAAGCTTTGTTCTCTTCAGATTGCAAACACAGAGGAAAAAAACATTCCCATCTCTAAACCTTTAGTGTTGCCAGGTTCTCAAGGAATTGAGAATCCCAGTGTCCTGTACGCTAATTTACCTCCAAGTCGAGGGAGATCATATCAGGGAAGGGGTGGGTCCCGAGAACGGGGTTATGAGAGGCGTAGAGATGAACTGTGGGATCAGACCCCCGATTGGCCCTCCCCTCAAAGACGAAATCCGCAATTGCAATGCTGGCAATGTGGCGGTTTTAGCCATCTTGCTAGGGAATGTAGAAATAAGGACCCACCCTCTGTCACAAAATGGAACCCAACTAGGTGGAGGCCTGAATCTGACGAGACTGGAGGACATGGCGTTCAAGAGGAGATTTCCTGCTTTTACCCCCAGTATAATTCACAATGATGGTTAATATCAAACATCATGCTCAGTACTATACAAATTTCCTGTTATGATATCGAGGTGTTTGGTGGATTCTTAGGGGCAACAGTGATAGTTTTTCCCATGGGGAGGAGCCCCGTAGGGAACTGTAGTGCCATGCTAGACTCAGATGCACAAACACAGAGAATATAACTTTATTATGCAGCTTGTATGGTTCAACCACAGGTGGCAGTAGAGAGTGGATTAGATATCAACAGTCTGTGATCCTCGGCGGAGGAGACCCATCCCACAATGGTGATATAAGGCCCCGATGCAGATATCCAGTGAGGCGCTGTAGGAGAGATAGACTGGCAGATGTTATTACACACTCCCTTATAGCTGAGTAGATAGAGTTCCCAATAAGCAGTAGAAAGAGGATAGGTAGCAACAGTCTGTGATCCTTGGCAGAGGATCCCGTTCCACAATGGTGGTGTAGGGCCTGATGCAGATAGACAACGAGGAGCTGTAGATGAACAGACTGGGAGAAGTAGTAACTCTCTGTAGCTGATAGATTGTGTTCCAGCAGGTAGAATAATTGGTAGCAGGCACCAGGATAGACACACAGGCCCTTGAGGAGCGAGAACCTGGATTCAGGATAGGCACCTGGAAATAAGCAAAGGGCCCCTGAGGAGTGGGTACCCAAGTTAGTAGAACCCCGGAGGGTGAAGATAGCTTCCAGCAGCAGCAGAAACGGCAGAGCAGCTTCAGACCGGAACAAATCCAATCCATTGCTAACTCGGCGAGAGTCAGCAAATGGGCAACCTTTTGTAGTCAGAAGCAGTGACGTCACTTGAGGGGGACGCCCCTGAGGTTCGCGCCAACACTGCTACAAGACGTGAGGAGTGCGTGCGCCCTAGGAGGCCTCAGGTCAACATGGCGGGACGCCGTGCCAAAGCCGCTCCAGGGATGCTGGAGGATGCGGCAAGGAGACACTACGGATGCTATTCTCCCAAGGCTGGTGGAGAAGGCTGAAATAGAGGTGAGGCATGTTGGGCGAAGCCGTCTGAGACCGATGGATGCAACATTTCCCAGGCAGATCCCTGAATAACTCTCTTTGTTAATGGGATTGCTACGTCTTTCCTTGTGGACACCAGAGCCACATATTCAGTTTTATGTAACCTCCCTCCTGGTGTTAAATTGACCCAACAAACTTCCTCCATTACTGGCTTTATAGGAATTACTGTTGATATACTTGTTACCCAGACTTGTGCTATTCGATGGGAAGATAGTGAACTGAATGGGAACTTTATTTATGCCCCGAGTTGTCCAGTTAATTTGTTAGGATGAGATTTCTTGTCCAAATTTCGAGTCCATATTGTGTATGAGGAGCCTTTCAGCCTGAATGTAACTCCTCGTTCACTTCTTGTTGGAGTAGCAAGTGCAGCGTTGCATCACCGAGAGCAATTGATTGCATGATTGCCTCCCGCCTTATGGTCCTCACCAGAAACAGGGGAGGTAGGGTTCAGTAAATATGCTAAATCCAGTACAATAACCATGAAAAAACAAGGAGTGGGTCCCTTTCAGGACTAATATCCCCTACCAACGGAAGCACGACCTCATATTAGGGATGTGAATCGTTTATCTGACGATTGAAAATATTGGACGATATTTTCAATCTCGTCAGATATTGGGGGGTCCCCGATAGCGATAGGAAACGACACGATTAATTTTATGGGTTCTCTTATCGTTATGGGGGGGGGCAGGAAGATAGGGCACTTAAAAGTAACCCAGAAACACAGACCGACCCTTTAAAATTAGTTCTTTAGTATCCCCCACCCTCCAGACCCCTCCAACCCCCCCCCCCCCCCAAATTTTTAAGTACCTGGTGGTCCAGTGGGGGTGCCGGTAGCTTACTCCCGCTCTCGGGCCGTCGGCTGCCAGTAAACAAAATGGCACTGATGGCCCTTTGCCCTTAGCATGTGACGGGTATCCGTGCCATTGGCCGGCCCCTGTCACATGGTAGGAGCACTGGATGGCCCGAGCCATCTTTACAACATGGCGCGGGCTGTGTTTTTGGGTTATCGGCTTGGCACAGCCGAAAAAAAACAAACGATTGGACCGCGGGAAAAATAATTTCCCGATGGTCCACAAATCCGAAACCGGAACCGGTTCCGATTCACATCTCTACCTCATATTGAACAAGAAATTAAGGGTTTTTTGCGAGCAGGAGTATTAGAGGAATCTTGATCATCGCATAATACCCCATTGTTCCCAGTATTGAAAAAAGACGGCCGTTGGCGTATGGTCCAGGTCCTTCGTGCTCTTAATGACCTTACAGTTCCAGTGTTCCCCAACGTAGCTAATCCCTTCACCCTATTACATACGACTTCTATCCATACCTACAAATCAGTTATAGATTTATCTAATGCGTTTTTTTGTATTTCACTCACTCCAGAGTCACGCCCTTTGACTGCCTTTCAATTTCAGCATCAGACCCATCTCCTGCAAGGTTTTAGGGACATCCCTACTCTGTTTAGCACACAATTGAGTCAAGATTTGTCAGATTTTGTGAAAATGTTACCTCCATCAGAAACACTGTTGCAATATGTAGATGACATTTTTCTAACGGCAAAAACAGAGAGTCTAAATTTAAATAGTATACTATTACTTACCAGCTGTTGCAACGATTGTATGATTGTGGGTATAAAGTTAACCTTTCTAAGTTAAAAATTGCACAAACAATGGTTACCTTTCTGGGAGTCCAATTAAATCCAAAATTCCGTATGATTAGTAGTGATATAGCCCGAGCATTGGTGAACAGAACAACTCCGCAGACGGTGATGGAAGTTTGGGCATTTGGGTCTCTTAAATTTTTGTAGATTATGGAGTCCTGCATTCAGTGAACGTGCGCTTTTCTTATATGTACATAGTAAAGGCACTGATAAGTCCCCAGTTTCCCTGACCACTGCTGAGTGTCAGCAGTTACAACAATTAATCACGGACGCATGCGCAGTTCATCCCCTACATTTATATGATCAGTCCCATCCACTTGATCTATGGGTTACACATGGAACTAACATGGGCAGCAGTGGGTAAGCAAGGGGATAAAATAGTATTGTATCTATCAGGAAAATTCTCACCAGTGGAGAAGGGAATGACAACGTGTGAGCGAGGTATAGTGGCTGCAGCAACCGCTCGAGAAAAGTTACAGCATCAGATCCCTTATGCTTCAGTTGTGTTGCATTCATTACGTTTATATTTATTATTTATTTAACAGCTTTTGTATACCGGTATTCATAGATACATCTTATCAGTTTACATAGAATGTAACGTGGGAATACATGGAACAGGGAGAAGAGAAACTTGGAGGGGGGCATCATCGGACTAGAATAATAATTGCAGGAATAATATAATACAGTTTATAATAGAAGCAGTATAGGCATTAATAGGAAAAAGCTATATATACAGCGGATATGAGGGGAAGAGGTTATTAACATAGAGGCGTTTAACAGGGGAATAATAAATATACAGCAAATGTGGGATAAAAACTATAAATACAGCGGATATGAGATAAGTTTATTGTGATGGCAAATAAGGCGTGAATAGGGCAAAATGGAAGAGGAAGGAGGGAGGAGAAGATATTAACATAGGGGCAGGGAAAAATGATTATAATATGTAAATTTATACTGTGCAAGATTGCATAAGGGAAGGAAATTATACTAAATAAGATTATACTGTGCAAAAAAGGACGAGGGTCGAGAAAAGGAGGGAAACATTAAGGGGAGGGAGTAAAGGGGGGTTGTGTTGTAGAGCGGTTTTATTGGGGAAAGGCCTTTTTAAAGAGTCAGGTCTTAAGTTTTTTTTTTTTAATTTTTGAGTGGATGGTTCTAGACGGAGGTCGGGGGGCATTGTTTTCCAGAGGGTGCATCCGGCAATCGAGAGGGCACGGTCTTTTGTAGATTTGAGATGGGTGTACCTGGGTGGGGGTGTAATGAGGGTTCCTTTGTAGGCGACTCTTGTGGGTCAGTTGAAGGTGAGGAAACTGAGTGAGTCATTTAGCCAGTGTATGTTATGATTGTGGAGGGTTTTGTGTATGAGTGATAGGTTTTTATAGAGGATGCGGTAAGATACTGGGAGCCAGTGGAGTTCTTTGAGGACTGGGGTAATGTGGTCAGTTTTGCGGGTGTTGGTTAGGATTCTGGCAGCTGCATTCTGCAATATTTGTAGAGGTTTGATGGAGGCGGTGGGGAGGCCAAGGTGTAGCGAGTTGCAATAGTCAATTTTCATGAGGATGGTGGCCTGAAGGACTATGCAGAAATCATTTAGGTAGAGAAGGGGTTTTAGTTTTTTGAGGACATGGAGTTTGAAAAGGATTCTTTTATTGTGGCATTAATTAATTTTTTTAGGTTTAGTTGGTTGTCAATGATGACACCGAGGTTTCGGATGTTCTGGGAGAAAGGCATGATGTAAGGGTCACTGCTGGAGGGGGGCATGGCGTTGTGGTCGGTGGAAATGAAAAGGAGTTCAGTTGATGTGTTTAGGGCCAGGTGAAGGTTTGTGAGGAGGAGGTTTATGGTGGTGAGGCAATTTTCCCAGGTCTTGAGGGCCTTGGAGAGGGATTCTTGTATTGGGATTCTTTTATTGGGATGAGCATTTGAACATCATCCGCATAAATGAAGTAGGAGAGGCCGAGGTCGAAGAGGAGTTGGCAGAGGGGTAGCAGGTAAATATTGAAGAGGGTGGAAGAGAGGGAGGATCCTTGGGGGATGCCTTGTGTTAGTTTGATGGGTGTGGATTTCGAATTCCCAATTCTATGTAGGATCTGTTCTCGAGGTAGGATGTAAACCAGAGTAGAGCTCTTCTTGAGATGCCGATTTATTTTATTTATTTATTTATTTATTTATTTATTTATTTAAGGTTTTTATATACCGGCAATCATGAAGACATATCTTGCTGGTTTACATAGAACAGGAGTGTAGTATAAACAATAAACTGGAACTGTGGTGGATGAAGGAGATGTTACATTTAACAGGGTAACAGAACTGGGAGAAAGGAGGAAGAGATAGGATAGAAAGTAACAGTTAAACAATATACAGATTAAATGCTATATACAAAAGCATGGTTGAGGGCTGATGGTTTTGAGAATGAGACAGTGAGGTCATTGGATTGTGTCCGGGAAGGCTTGCTTGAACAGCCAAGTCTTAAGTCTTTTTCTAAAAGTTAGTAAGCAGGGCTCCTGTCTGAGGTCTGTAGGAATGGAGTTCCATAGAAGGGGGCCAGTTGTGGAGGTGGCCCGATCTCTTAGGGTAACGTGTCTGGTAGTTTTCGCGGGGGGTACTTGGAGGGTGCCTCTATAAGCATCTCTGGTGGGTCTAGACGAGCTGTAAATTTGGAGAGGGATTTGCAGATCAAGGGTGGTGAGTTGATGTATGGTTTTGTAAATGATGGATATGGCTTTGTACATGATTCGGAAATGTACTGGTAACCAATGAAGCTCTTTCAGGATGGGAGATATATGGTCTCTTTTCCTAGCGCCTGTCAGTAGTTGGGCTGCTGAATTTTGTACCATCTGAAGCGGTTTGGAGTATGATGAAGGAAGACCTAGCAATAGTGAATTGCAATAGTCTAATTTTGAAAAAATGATTGCTTGGATGATCGTTCTGAAATCTTGAGCATGAAAAAGCGGTCTTATCCTTTTTAGTACCTGGAGTTTATAGAAACAGTCTTTGGTTGTTTTGTTAATGTGCGCCTTGAAGTTCAGTCGATTGTCTATTATCACTCCTAGGTCTCTGACTTGTGTGGTGGGCAGGTTGGTTGGCAGGGTATTGTTGGACATGCTGTTCTCCAGAGAGATGAGTAGGATTTCTGTTTTAGAGGAATTTAACACGAGGTTTAGGCTCTTGAGTAGGTGTTTGATTTTTTGATGGCATGATTCCCATAATTCAAGAGTTTTAGCGTATGTGTCTTTGATGGGGATGATGATTTGAATATCATCTGCGTAGAGAAAATACTTTAGGTTGAGGTTGGTGAGGAGTTGACAAAGAGGAAGAAGGTAAACATTGAATAGAGTCGGTGATAATGATGAACCTTGTGGGACTCCTATATTAGAGTCAAATCTTGAGGATTCCTTGTTTTGGAGTTTAACCTTGTACCCTCTGTTGTTGAGAAAGGATTTGAACCATGATAGGACGGTGCCGCTGATTCCTATGGACGACAGCTGGTTTAGGAGGATGGCTTGGTTGACCGTGTCGAACGCTGCGGATAGGTCTAACAAGATCAGAAGGAATGAATTTTCTTTGTCGAGACCCAGTATTATATAATCTGTCAAAGAGGTGAGGAGGGATTCTGTACCTCGATTTTTTCGGAAACCGTGTTGTGGAGCGCAGAGAAGGTTGTTATCTTCAATGAAGTCTGAGAGTTGAGAGTTCACTAGTTTTTCCATGATTTTGGCGATGAAAGGGAGGTTAGCTATGGGACGGAAGTTGTTGGGGTCCTTCGGGCCAAGGTTAGGTTTCTTTAGGAGAGGAGTGATTGAGGCCTCTTTGAGATCGTCTGGGAATGTCCCTTGGGCTAGAGAGCAGTTGATGATGTCTGTCAATGATGTGGCTATGGTGTCTGGGATCGATAGAAGCAGTTTGGCGGGGATGTGGTCCGCAGGATGAGAGGTGGGTTTCATTCTTCTCAGGATGGCTTGAATCTCAGTGGTGGAGACGGTGCTGATATGTTGGAAGGGCGGCGGTATTGGAAGGCAGTTGGGTTAGAAGATTTGTGATTTTGTTTTGAAAAAACAGAGCGAGTTCTTCAGCTTTGGATTGTGCTAGATTATAGGGGATTTCTTGGGGAATGGTTTGAGTGAGGCTGGAGACATAAGAGAAGAGGGCTTTAGCGTCCAAGACCAAGTTGTGAATCTTAGATGCATAATAATAATCTTTTTTTGATTTAGAAGTGAGGGACTTGTACTGGTGTAGTGTGGATTTGTATGAAGAGATGGTGCTGGCACAAGGGGTTTTCCTCCATATCGCTTCTTTCTTTCTTAAGCTTTGTTTTAGTTTTCTGAGATCATTGGTGAACCATGGTTGTCTGTTGGAGGCATTGGTGTGAGATTTTTTTATAGTTGACGGGCAGAGCTTGTTAGCTATATCTTCTGTTATGTTGTTCCAGGAGCGAATGGACGTGTTTGGGTCGGTGAGGTCTAATAGAGGGAGCTGTGAATCCAGCTGGTTGTTGAGATCTTCCGGGGTGCATCGCCTCCTGTATTGGAAGGAGGGTGAAGGGATGTTGGGAGTGTTGGATTCTTTCAGTGCGAAAGAGGTAAATCTTTCAGTGCGAAAGAGGAAATCTTTCTTACGGAAAGATTTCCGTAAGGCAGTTAATTAGGATGTTGTGGCTTATGGTATCAAAAGCAGCAGAGATGTCAAGGAGGGCAAGAACGTAGGAGTGGCCACGGTCTAGACCTTTTGTTACGCTCGGGCTGTGTTCTGGTGTTGTGAACACCACCTTCTGGAGTGACTCCAGGTAGAGAGAGATAGGGATGGCTGGAAAGTCTCTGATGAAGGTGACAGTGGAGCAGAGTAAGGCTAGAAGCAGTGTCAAATTCCAGGCTGGGTCAGGGCAGACTGCAGGCAACAGTGTCAGCGTCCAGGCTGGGTCAGGGTAGGCGGCAGGCAACAGTGTCAGAGTCCAGGCTGGGTCAGGGCAGGCGGCAGGCAACAGTGTCAGGGTCCAGGCTGGGTCAAGGTACCTAGTAGTAAGGCAGAGAGCCCGAAGGCCACACACGCACACAGTAGGACAGCGGACCCGAAGGCCTCACTCACACAGCAGAGCAAAGGGCCCGAAGGCCTCACTCACACGGCAGGGCAGAGGGCCCGAAGGCCACACACATACAGCAGGACTGGGAGCCCGAAGGCCACACACATACGGCAGGGCAGAAGGCCTGAAGGCCACACACACACACACAGCAAGGCAGAGAGCCCGAAGGCCACACACAGTGCAAGGCAGGGCAAAGCAGGGTAGAAGGCCCGAAGGCCACATACAGCGCAAGGCAAAGCAGGGTAGAAGGCCTGAAGGCCACACACAGCGCAAGGCAAAACAAAGCAAAGCAGGGTAGAAGGCCCGAAGGCCACACAGCGCAAGGCAAGGCAAAGCAGGGTAGAAGGCCTGAAGGCCACACACAGTGCAAGGCAAAGCAAAGCAGGGTAGAAGGCCCGAAGGCCACACACAGCGCAAGGCAAAGCAAAGCAGGGTCCAAAGACCACACGCACCACAAGCAAGGAAGGCTAGAGCAGGGAGCCCAGGCGAGCTCGATGCCGAAGCACTGAGGGAACTGCTAGGCAGGGATATAAAGGGAAGTCCAGAACATAAAGTGAACAAGGGAGATGGACTGGGCCCGTCAGGAGAGCCAGCTCTAGAAGGACCCCTGGTGGTGAGGCGGTTGCACAGCAGCCATAGCCGTAACACTTTTGAGGAGGATTCTGTGAGTGAAATGAGAAGGGTTTCCGTACTGAAGAACTTGCAAATACCGAATTGGGCATGGAAAAGGATATTGTGATTTTCTAAGTGATTTGTGAGTTGTGTGTTAATGACTTTTTCCATGATTTTGGCGAGGAGAGGGAGGTTTGAGATGGGCCTATAGTTAGTTGGATCGTCAGGATCGAGGTTGGGTTTTTTAAGGATAGGCTTGACTTTGGCCTGTTTTAGGCAGTCGGGGGACTTTGCCATGTGATAGTGAGCAGTTAATTATTTCTGCTATGGGAGTGGAAATGTGTAAGGGATGGCTAGGAGGGATTTGGTGGGGATAGTGTCAGTGGGGTGTGAGGAGGGGTTTGTTTTCTTTAGGATGGTTTCGATTTTTGAGGGGGAAGTAGAGTTGAGTGCGTCTAACATGGCGTTGGGGTTTTTTTTGGAGGAGGTTTGTGGGTGTGGTGGAGGTGGGGAAGCGTGGGAGGATTTTCATGATCTTTTCCTTAAAGAAGTGGGCAAGTTCATTGCATTTGTTTTTGGAATTTTCATCAGAGATGGGGTGGGGGGGAGATTCTGTGAGGTTGGCTACATATAAGAAAAGGGCTTTGGGGTTATATTGGTAATTGTGGATTTTAGATACATAATAGTCACGTTTCGTTTTAAGGATAGTGGATTTGTAAGTGTGTAGGGAGAATTTGTATGAGACCATTTGGTTGGGTGAGGGGTCTTTGCGCCATAGTCTTTCTTTCGTTCTAAGTTTACGTTTAAGTTTTTTAAGTTCAGAAGTGTTCCAGGGCTTTTTGGAGTCGTGTGATTGACATCTCTCTGGTGGTGAGGGGGCAGAGTTTATCATGGTGTTCCAGGTGGAGAGGGCAGAATCCAGGCTTGATAGGTCTAGGAGGTCAGGGGAGTTGGTGACTGAAGTGATTAATTCTTCTTTACTGCAGGTTTTTCTGAAGTGTATGGTGTGGCTATGTGAGTGGTGAGGGGCAGGTGTTTGCTTAATTGCTAGTTGTGCTTTAATTAGGGTGTGGTCAGACCACGGAACAGGGGTGGAGGAGGGGGAGTTGGGGGAGTAAAAAAATGCATTAATGAAGATTAAGCCAAGTGTGTGACCAGCTTTGTGTATGGAAGAGGTGATGATTTAGTTAAAGCCTATGGCATTAAGGGCGCTAAGTACGGAATCACAGGAGGGGGAGGGGGGAATGGTGTCCATGTGGAGGTTAAAGTCTCCTACTATAATTGCAGGGATATCTATGTTTAGGTTGTCAGTTATAAATTCATTGAGGAGAGAGGGGTTATGTTCAAGTAGCACTGGAGGGGGGGAGTAGATTATGCATATTTGAAGTTTAGTTGATTTGAAGAGGCCAATTTCGATTTTGTGGGGATGTTGGTGTTTAGGGATCTTAGTTTAAGGTCCTTTTTGGCTACTAGAAGTAGACCTCCGCCTTTTTTTTTGGGCCTTGGAATGGAGAATATGTTATATGATTGCGCGGGAAGCTGATTCAGAAGTACTGTGTCTGAGGGTTTAAGCCATGTTTCTGTGATAGCACAGATGTCTGGTTTGCAGTCGATAAGTAGGTCGTTTAGGATGGGTGTTATTTTCACTAAGGATTGGGAGTTGAAGAGGACAATGGAGAGCGTTGTGAGACTAAGGAGCTTTGTAATAGGGGAGATCATGATTGGTATCAGGGATTTGCGGTGTGGGGTGGGGTTGATTATGTGGAGTGCTGTGCAGTTCTAGGAGGGGTGGGATTGTTATATTGAGGGGTGTCAGGGTGGTGTAGGCGATAGATAATGGAAAGGGCTTATAGTGAGTGCGTAGGCTCTTAGGGGAAAGAGTTAGGTGTGGCAGCATGAAGGATCCAGCGGTTTCAGTGTACCGGGGGTTGCAAGAGAGAAGAGGAGAGTGGCATAGGGGGTGAATTTGGGAGGCTGCATGGGGGGGGAGCCCAAGTTGCAGCTGGGGGAGAGTTTCAAAGGAAGGGAGTGAGGAGTAGAGGTTGTGGTGAGAGGGGGGTTGGGTGGGTGGGGGTCGCAGGAGTAAGAAAGGTGAGAGATCGGAAAAAGGAAGAGAGTGAAGAGATGGTTGTAGAGGGGGTTGGTGAGGAGGGGGTGAGGATAAGCAATTAGCAGGTCTCAAGAGACAATGCAGGGTTGAAAGTGTCGTGCGCACTCTGGGGGCGGCACTCTGGGTGCACAATGGGGCAGGCCCCTTTGATGCGCTTCTTCGGCGCACGGTGCCTGCGACCCTCCTTTTGAAGAGGCTCCAGTCACGGGACATGACGTCAGCACTGGGTGGTCCCTTACTTGGCCCAGTCGGTGGGGTAGGAGCCTGGCTGGTCCGGCTCATTGCGTGTCTGGAGGGCTTGCCCAGGACCCCGACGGGTCAGCACCAAGATGCGCAGGGATAGCTAGGCTCCGGTCGTGGGTCGTGACGTCAGCACAGGGCAGTCCCTTACATGGCCCAGTCGGTGGGGTAGGAGCCACATGATGTGTCCTTCCTTTTGAATTCGGCTCAGTTGATGCTCACTGCATCCCACACTGGCAAATATAAGGCGGTTTTGCTATCATCTAATACAACTTTAAGGCTTTGGGGAAAAATTACCCCCAGGGAGATTGATGTTTTACAGCATATTGTGGGAACATAGCAATGTCTATTTGGGATTTGGTGCCGAAGATTAGAATATTATCAGACTTCTATTGTAGAGAGTCATTGATATTATCTACCTATAGGATATTCAGTACAAGAAGCAGAATTATGTGCTGTAGCATGGGCTTGCAGCCGACATTTAGCTTTGCATAAAAACGATGCTACATCGTTAACTGTTTATACTGATTCCCATTATGTGTTTGTCTCCATTCATCACTATAGGAAGAAATGGCAAAGGAGAGGGATGTTGTCCAGTTCAGGGACTACTCTAAATTCCCTTGCGTTGTGGCACCGCTTATTTAGGACCTTGTCTGATTTCACTGAACATAAAATTCCTATTAGTATTGTGTGGGTTAAGGCACATCAATCATCAGAAATATCGTGGGAAGTCTATGGCAATAATTTGGCAGATGCCTTAGCAGGCAGAATAGTCTGAACACCAGTAAAACTGATTGATAGTAATAGAGTTTTAATTATGACCAGAGCTATGGCCAGGAGAGATTCAGAGGTACAGAATCCTGGAGGTTCTCCCTCAGATCAAGTCCTAGATAGAGAGACAATTTTACCAGATGAAGAGGAGTTTATACATCCTTAGAACCCTATTCAGACTATTTATGATTTGCAACAACATTACACACAGGATGAAATCCAAGCATGGGAACTTGCAGGTGCCACACAGCACTCATTTCCGAAGGATGACTGCTTTTTGAATATCCATCCATCTGGAAAAGCTTGTTTACCTCTTGTTACTATATGACAGTTGTTGCCACATTTGCATTTGCCTGCCCACCTTCCTGCTACCCAAATGATCCAACAATTACAACATGTATGGTGGGCACCACAGTTGGCTCGTTTATGCCATGATTATGTCAAAATTTGTGTAATATGTCAAACTGCAATCCCTCGAAAGGACTGCATGGTTTCCACAGGCTCTGTTCCACAACCCGCGGGCCCAGGGTTGGAATGGCATTGTGATTTTACAGATATGGGAGAAAGAGTGGGCCCCTACCATTACTTATTAGTATGTGTGGATGCCTACTCCCAGTGGATTGAAGCTTATCCCTGTCGTAAGGAAACAGGAACAGTGATGGTGAAGGTGCTTACTACTGATTTAATCCCACGATTTGGTTTCCCTAATGCTATAGTTACTGATAATGGCTCCCATTTTATGAATCAGTTAATGAAAATTTTGACAGATAATTTGTGGTGTAATCATAGTTTATCGACCCACCAGTAATGGGTTGGTAGAGCAATGTAATGGTCTACTTAAAATTAGATTACAAATATTGATGATGGAACTTAAAGCTTCATGACTTACTTGTTTACCTTGGGCTTTGCTATATTTGCGACAAGCCCCCTCAGTAAAACACAAATTATCCCCACACCAAATTCTTACTGGCCGTCCTATGCCATGGAAACAACTGACTGATATAATGGTTCCAGATGAATTTCCAAAATACTGGGGAAATGTATTATAAGCATTAAAATATATTTCTTCTGTTCTAACTGTTGTAGAGAAACCAGGGGACCATCCACCACAGACCAGAATCCAGCCTGGTGACTTAGTGTGGAGAACACACTTTACTCATAAAGGGTGTACATTGGACCCTATGAAGTGGAATCAGTCACCCCTACAGCAGTACAATTGAAGGGTGACACCATTTGGATACATATAAAAGACATTTGTAATTCTATTTGATTTTCAGAGTTACAATATGATCTGGTTAATAATTTGTACTTTTGTGTGGGGTATTTACAAATTAGAATGTTTCCGTGTTATGACTAATATGTGGGTTCAAACCATTCATGAATTGACTAAGACATTACCTGAAAATGTTTCTCATTGTATTATTTGTACCCCTTTCCCTATTGTCACAAATCATTTACAAGTTATCACCTCACCTGTGCAGTTGTGCCAAATTACTGGTTTTAATAATTGTGGTCGTGACAATGTGACATTGGACCCCTTGGCAGGTAAATTATGGACACAACATGTGGGAAACACCAATTTCCCAATATTGACTGCTTCTTTACCAACCCAAGGATATTTATGTACAAGTAATACTATGCAGCCAAGCAGCATACCCTGTAATTACACCTATTTTAGGACTAACAATTCATGGGTGATAGCTGAAGCTACTATTTTGCTCAGGCCCTCGATATCAGAACTTAAATCTCAGTGTAATTGTTCCAAGGACACTATCACCCTTAGTGTCTTAGATAATAGTAACACAACATTTATTTATTTATTTTTAGTTTTTATATACCGATGTTCCTGTATAATATACATATCACACCGGTTTACAAGGAAATAAAACTGACGCCTCGGTGGGCAGTTTACATCGAAACATGATAACAGATAACATAAACATGTTTATCATGTGTTTTTTGCCTCACAGCTGAGGTGCGAAGATCTAATATCACCTTTTCCACAACTTTATTTGGTTCAAATTATATAACGTGTTCTGTCCTCAAAGCTACTCATTCTGTTAAATCTGTTTTATTGCAACTTTTTATCACTTTTTGCCTATTGTTCATGTTGATGTTAATGTTATTGCACCATTGTTTCTTGTAAACCGATATGATATGATTGGTATCATGAATGTCGGTATAAAAAAGCTCTAAATAAATAAATAAATAAATCTACCCTCACCCCTTGTATACAGAGGGTAAATGCCGACGAATTGGGATTCGCAACTCCTTTTATAAATGGGCCTTATCACGGGAATACAACCTTTGCAGCTAATTTTTCAAAATTTTATGTAGGGCATTATTGGTTGTTTGACGAAATAATATACATCTCCCTACCTAATTCTTACCAGTTTTGTGTACTAGTAACATTTAACTATTTTTCCATACTCATACCCCTTCACTCCATCTCCTCTTTCCCAACGACTTCTCATAGGAAGCATAGGGATGTCCCCTTAGCATCTCCAGAAGAAGAAGCACTCGAGCTTTCACTTGCTTATCTGAATTCTACATACCCTCTTACTAAAGCCTGACTGGATGGGCTATCTTAGACAGCCTGGATACCAATCTTCCAACCACCGGCAGTGACATCCGAATTAGGGATGGCAATCAGAAGATTGTAATCTCTACTGCATGTTATGACTTTTGAAATGAATAAAGCAATGATGGCTCTTCAGTCACAGATTGATGAGCTAAGTATTGTTAACAAATATAATAGACAAGGATTGGATTATATCTTTGCCAGAGAAGGTGGATTGTGTACTATGCTCAGTAGTTCAGAATGTTGTACTGTAGTAGTCAATTGCTCTGAAATTGTAAGGCATGCAATGGAAAAAATTCAAAACTTAGCTAAATTAAAAGTAGAAGACTTCCAAGGAGGTATTAATACCGACTGGTGGTCCATGGTTACTTCATGATTTGCTAATTTAGGCTCCGGATTAAGAGGGCTTGTCAGCTTTACTATTGGTCTTGGTGGAATTCTCCTTCTTAGTTGCTTTTGTATGCCTTGCATCTGCTCTCTGATTAGTCAGTGACAAAACAGAATGATGTCTAATTCTGTTCGAAGTACAAATAAACATATTTTGACGACTCATGTTACTGATGCACAGATAACGTCTACTTATACTGCTTTGGCAATGGATAATATGAAAGTTCTTATCCCCCACCACCAATAGTATGGTATAAACAGTATGCTGGGCAATGACGGGTAAGATTTTCTGAATATGTTATTAGAATATATTACAGGGGGCAACCTAAGACAGCCAGATATGGGCCATACTTATGTGAAGGATCTCTAGGAAGAATCTTTCAAGGGGGAATGTGTATGGTAAGACTATGAATTTTCTGGTGTTACCATATAAGGAAATATATCTTGCACGTAAGCAGGCATGAATAGATGTGACACTGCCTGCAGAACAATACACTTGCAACATGAGTCAACTTGGCAGGCAAAGGAAAAAAGAAAAGTGCCAATGTGGACGGAACTTCCGCAAAGCATTATGGACAAAGTAAAGAGAAATAAATACTGACTGTGATCAAAGAGCAAATTGAGTAGGTTCAGGGACTTCCCCAATATTGGCGGAGCCCGCAACTCCCAAGAAATTCTGTATATTATTGCCTTTCTTGCTTGTTATTGTACTATCTATATTAAAAGAAAAGACTGAAGTTATAATTAACGTTGGTTACAGACTGGTTTTTGATGCGTAACTGAACAATTGTATGGTGGCATGCTGGGCATGCTCAATGAGGCAAAGTTCTAGAAGCTTTGACATAAAAGTTACAGATTGGGCTCCATCAGATGATGTCACTCACATGTTATGACTGATATCATGCTTTTAAACCAAACAGTTTAAAACTGTTTGGTATAAAACTTAGTGATTTTTCACTAAGTGCACAATTAAATTGTAGAACTTGTTGTCAGAGGATATGGTGAAAGCAGTTAGCATAAACTACTATTAGCCATGTAAACTTGGGAAAACCCACTGCTTATTTCTAGTTATAACTAAACAAGAAGGATTGGACCTATTCTTTTGTATTCTGTCCAATACTTGTGACCTGGATTGGCCACTGTTGGAGAAAGGATGCTAGGTTTGATTGGTCTGACTTAGTATGGCATTTTTTCTGTGTACCTTGACTAGATTCTAAACTCCAAAGAATAGGGACTGTCTGTTATGTGTGTCTGTACAGAGCTGTATACAGTGGGTGTGCACTATAGAAATTATTAATAATAATAATCATAATAATAGATTCTTAAGGAGCCTCATTCCTGGCAACTTTATTCAATAAAGTTGCCCCTTCCTCTATTAATTCCACCTATAACCCATCCGGTTTCCAATCATGGCCTCACTGTTCTAACTGAAAGTCTCTTTTTTTTGTTTTGTCTGTGTTTCGTGTCTTTTGATATGATTAGATTTATTTATTTATTTAAAAACTTTTCTATACCGTCGCTAAGTTATATACCATCGCAACGGTTTACAAATAGGCACATAGACTAAGGTAAGTAAATGTAGGATATCGTACATTCTAACAGGTGCCAATAAAGTTCGGTTACAATTTCATAAATAAAATCATTATTTGAGTAATGTTGGTCAAGTCCAGGTATATTATTGAGTTACTATCGCTTTGATATATTACTTCTTAAATGTAGGATTGAGTAAATTCATTCTCATCTGCATTACCCTGTATTTTCATTCTCTACCCTCCACACTCTTTAGTGAAGGATTTTTAAAGAGCCATGTTTTTAGATTTTTACAGTTTGCGAGAGGACTGGGGGAGCAAGGGTATATGTACTGGGGCTGAAGTCAGATTGAAATCTGATCCATGTCCAACTGCTATCAGGAGTACACTATACCCATTGGTTCTGAGTCCAACTGCTACACGCTAGATTGTAAACTTCAAGGAGCAGGGACTATTATGTGTGTCTGAAAAGTGTTGCATAAATTCAGAAGTGCTCTCAAAATAACAATAATAGTAATAACTGGATAACTACGGAGAGTTAAATTCTACACATATCCATGACAGCATTGCAGGAGAAACGGAATGCATTTTGATTGGGAGTGGCAAACAAATCAACCAAGCTGTAACCCTAGCCTCAACCATCCCCCCCACAGCCAGAAAACCAGCCTTAATAGCTCCTCCCGCAGCAGCCAACCTCAATCCCCACCCAGATAGTCAGCCTCAGTTCCCTCAGCCAATCAACCTTGACTTCCCTCCAAGCCAACCAGCCTTGGAACTATAATTCCCCAATCTCCAAGCCTGGATGTTCCTCAGCCTCGGGCCTCAGCCCTTCCCACCCCCCCCCCCCCCCCCCCTCCTTCACCAGCCTTGAGCCTTCAAATCAACAAACCCTCTCCCTATACACCACCACCACCCAACCCCCAACCTCAGACTCCCAGCCTTCAGCCATGGACTCCCAGCCTCACACCACCCAGCCTCCAGTCTTGGTCTCCTTCCCAGAATCCTCAACACTGCAGCCTCAGATCTCTCAGCCTCAAGCCTCCTGGCATTGCTCATGCAGACACTACAAGGCTCTCTATGAGTTTGAGTCATTTAGATGGAGAATCCAGGTACATGCATAGCTCAAACTCCAAAGAGTCATGTGGTGACTGAAGGATCATTTCCAGAATAATGCAGTCTGATATTTGGTAAGGTTAGGGCCTGGGTGGCCTACCCCGTCCTGACACCTACGCTTCCATATGTTGAAGCTAATATGGGAAGGGTTATTTTTAAAGCCATTTTTGAAGGTAAACTATTTTATCCATGGAAATGGGCTTAATTGTAAATTTCCTAGCATGTAGCAGATGGACTCAGGACCAATGGGTATAGTGTATTCCTGATAGCAGTTGGACATGGATCAGATTTCAATCTGATGTCAGCCCCAGTACATATACCCTTGCTCCCCCAGTCCTCTCGCAAACTGTAAGAGACCTAGGCGTCACACTTGACTCTCAATTCAGCCTACAGAAATGTATCTCCTCCATCAAAGACTGTTACTATAAATTACACACCCTCAAAAAACTTAAACCTATCCTGCACCTCAATGACTTTAGAACTGCCCTACAAGCCCTAATATTATCTAAAATAGACTACTCAAACGCTCTACTCCTAGGTCTCCCAAAGAACAGCCTTGCCCCCCTGCAGCTGCTTCAAAATGCAGCTGCACGAGTATTAACAGGCACCCGCAGAAAAGAACATATCACACCCATTCTCAAACAACTTGACTGGCTCCCCATCACAGCCAGAATTCAATTCAAAACCCTTACCCTTATCCACAAAGCCATCCACAATCCTGACATGCTTTGGTTCCCAGACAGTTTACACATCCGCTCCTCTTCCAGACCTACCAGAACGCCCTACACCGCAAATATTCACACACCCTCTCCCAAACTCTTCCATCTTACAGCCACCAAACAACGTGAAATATCCCTAGCTGGTCCCTCTCTATGGAACGCTATGCCCACCCACCTATGCCTTGAGACGTGCTCTAAGAAATTCAGAAGAACCTCAAGACTTGGTTGTTCACACGAGCCTACGCATGAGCCACACTTCTTTTCACTCCTATTCTCCTGCACCTCTCTGCCCCGCCCCCTCACTCTCTGCCCCACCCCTCCCCTCGCCCTCCAGGTCTTTGACTGAAATTCCCCCTTCTTAACTCACCCCCCCTAGTATATTATTGTACATAATCTATAATTGCATTTAACTATGTTTTTGCGTTTAACTATTTGTACAGCATAACCTTGGTTTCCCTTATCCCGCTACCCCCCTTCCCCTCTCCTAGTTCTTTTATCAGTTTCATTGTAAAGCCCTGTTGGCCACTTTTTGTTCTATGGAAACCGGTCATGTTTTCTTAACGAATGTCGGTATACAAAAACTTTAAATAAATAAATAAATAAATAAATAAATAAATAAATATACCCCTGCAGGAAATGCAGCTCTTCAGTATTTTCCGTCTCCATAGCAGTTAGGGCCTCTATGCACGCTCACACAGCATTAGAGTAATTTCACCAAAGAAAACCAAAAGAATAAGAAGAAATCTTACCTCTACAGATGAGCCCCACTCTCTGCAGTGACACCCATTGGGTCCCTCCCCCAGTTGACAATTCCCGAGCTGATTTCCGCTATCCCTCAGAGGTAAGCCTCGGGCCGGCAGCCGACCCTCGACGGGGACCTAGCCCCCGACATCGGGTGAGGCTGAGAGGCAGCGGGTGCAACCTAGAGCGCGGCGGTGAAGGTATTTTCCCTCTCCCCGCGCAGCCGGAGACCACCCGGAACGAGACCGGGAAGCGTCAAGACAAGGTAAGGTAGAAATCTAATTAAAAGTCTCCGGTCCCCGAAGCTTGAGGAGTAACACAGGTCACCAGCCGGGACCAGTGCCACTGGGTTGATCTGCCCTAGCAGGGCTAGACCCCGGTTAGATCCGAGGGTCCTTCCACATGGAGACCCTCCGAGGTGGTCGCCATATTGTCCGCGTGGTCGCCATCACCTTTTTGATCTGTTCGCCGCCCTGTTCGCTACTCCAATCCGTGCACACAGAGGCGAGCCGTGCGCAGAAATCCCTTGTGCGCACGTCGCGCACACAAGTACCGTGCGCACAGACGATGCGCGTAGCCACGCGCTTACTGTGCCAGGTGCACAACTCAATCTGTGCGCACAACAGCGCGCACATCTCCCTAAGCGCGCACCAAACCTATGCACACAACTTCGACACACCAGAGCGCACAACTGTATTTTATGCGCACAAGCCATGGCACCACCGGAAAAGAAACTCAAGGCTCAGGGCCTTTGCCCAGCATGCCACATTAGAGCTGCACAGCATGAGGATGCCACGGCCCTGTGTATACAGTGCAAAGAGGCCCTAGGGCAGGGGTAGGGAACCTACGGCTCGCGAGCCAGATGTGGCTCTTTTGATGGCTGCATCTGGCTCGCAGACAAATCTTTAATAAAAAAGTAAAAATCTTAACAAAACCCCCCACCCTCTTGACGCCCCCGAAGACCTCCAAAATTAATTTACTACAACCCCCCACCCTCCTGACCCCACCCCCCCAAAACCTGCCAAAAGCCCCTGGAGGTCCAGCGGGGGTCCAGGAGCGGTCCGGGAGCGATCTCCTAGACTTGGGCTGTCGGCTGCCAGTAGTCAAAATGGCGCCGATGGCCCTTTGCCCTCACTATGTCACAGGGGCTACTAGTGGACTAGGGGACATAGTGAGGGCAAAGGGCCATCGGCGCCATTTTGACTACTGGCAGCCGACAGCCCAAGTCTAGGAGATCGCTCCCGGACCGCTCCTGGACCCCCGCTGGACCTCCAGGGGCTTTTGGCAGGTCTTGGGAAGGGGGGGAGTTAGGACGGTGGGGGGTTGTAGTAAATTAATTTTGGAGGTCTTGGGGGGCATCAGGAGGGTGGAGGGTTTTGTTAGATTTTTACTTTTTTATTAAAGATTTGTCTGCGAGTCCTGGACCCCCACTGGACCACCAGGCACTTTTGGCAGCTCTTGGGGGGTGTCAGGAGGGTGGGGCGGTTGTAGTAAATTAATTTGGAGGTCTTGGGGGGTGTCAGGAGGGTGGGGGTTTTTGTTAGATTTTTACTTTTTTATTAAAGATTTGTCTGCGAGCTCTGGACTCCTGCTGGACCACCAGGAACTTTTGCAGGTCTTGGGGGGGGGCAGGAGGGGGGGTTGTAGTAAATTAATTTGGCAGGTCTTGGGGGGGGTGTCAGGAGAGTAGGGGGTTGTAGAAAATTAATTTGGTAGGTAAAGTATGGCTCTCATGGAATTACATTTTAAAATATGTGGCGTTCATGGCTCTCTCAGCCAAAAAGGTTCCCGACCCCTGCCTTAGGGGATCCAACTCATGGCCCTGCTCAGCCAGTACCGGGTTCCAGCCTCTTGAACAGTATGCCGGACCTAGCATTGCACAGCGGGACCCCTCCTCAAAGGGGCTCCCCAGGGACACGGAGCCCTTTAGTCTAGACCCAGCATCTATCTCCTGGGTGGAATTCTTAAAAGGTCTGCATACCTTCGTCCACATGCAACAGAGGCCTCCTATAATACGGCCACAAGCTCCACCAGAGGACCTTAACAACCCGGGACCCTCTATGCCCAGGGAAGAGATCCCACCGCCCAGAAGCCCCACCTTCGGGGACACAGCCAACGCAGATGAGGATTCAGAACCCCTGGAGGAAGGGTAACTCCCTACGGGGACAGAGCCCCACCGAACCATGAGATGCTTCTTCACCAAGGACGAGCTTCCAGACCTGGTCACACATAGCTTAAAAGAGCTTGCTATCCCGTGCACAAGTGCCTCAGGGGAACCTAAGATGAGCCCCCTACTAGAGGGACTCCATCAGACCTCCCGTCATTTCCCAATATTACAAGCCGTCCAGCAACTAATTGACCCGGAATGGGATGCCCCAGAAACTACGTTCAAAGGGGGTCGTGCTCTGGCAGCCATGTACCCTCTGGACCCAGCCGCTAAAGATCTCCTGGCATGTCCGAAAGTGGATGCCATGATCTGCACGATCTCGAAGCGCACTACTATCCCAGTGGAGGGAGGAGGAGCAGCACTCAAGGATGCTCAAGACAGACATCTGGAATCTATCCTCAAACAGTCCTTTGACGTCTCCGCTATATGGAAACTATTCTCAAGATCAAAATCGTAGAGCATATAGAAAAGACATGGTTTAATGGAACACAGTCAACATGGATTTACCCAAGGGAAGTTTTGCCTAACAAATCTGCTTTATTTTTTTGAAGGGGTTAATAAACATGTGGATAAAGGTGAACTGGTAGATGTAGTGTATTTGGATTTTCAGAAGGCGTTTGACAAAGTCCCTCATGAGAGGCTTCTAAGAAAACTAAAAAGACACGGGATAGGAGGCGATGTCCTTTCGTGGATTGCAAACTGGTTAAAAGACAGGAAACAGAGAGTAGGATTAAAAGGTCAATTTTCTCAGTGGAAAAGGGTAAACAGTGGAGTGCCTCAGGGATCTGTACTTGGACCGGTGCTTTTCAATATATATATATAAATGATCTGGAAAGGAATGCGACGAGTGAGGTTATCAAGTTTGCGGATGATACAAAAATATTCAGAGTAGTTAAATCACAAGCGAATTGTGATACGTTACAGGAGGACCTTGCGAGACTGGAAGATTGGGCATCCAAATGGCAGATGAAATTTAATGTGGACAAGTGGAAGGTGTTACATATAGGGAAAAATAACCCTTGCTGTAGTTACACGATGTTAGGTTCCATATTAGGAGCAACCACCCAGGAAAAAGATGTAGGCATCATAGTGGATAATACTTTAAAATCATCAGCTCAATGTGCTGCAGCAGTCAAAAAAGCAAACAGAATGTTAGGAATTATTAGGAAGGGAATGGTTAATAAAACGGAAAATGTCATAATGCCTCTATATCGCTCCATGGTGAGACCGCACCTGGAATACTGTGTACAGTTCTGGTCGCCACATCTCAAAAAAGATATAGTTGTGATGGAGAAGGTACAGAGAAGGGCAACCAAAATGATAAAGGGGATGGAACAGCTCCCCTATGAGGAAAGGCTGAAGAGGTTAGGGCTGTTCAGCTTAGAGAAGAGACGGCTGAGGGGGGATATGATAGAGGCGTTTAAAATCATGAGAGGTCTAGAACGGGTAGATGTGAATCGGTTATTTACTCTTTCGGATAATAGAAGGACTAGGGGCATTCCATGAAGTTAGCAAGTAGCACATTTAAGACTAATCGGAGAAAATTCATTTTCACTCAATGCACAATAAAGCTCTGGAAATTGTTGCCAGAGGATGTGGTTAGTGTGTAGCTGGGTTCAAAAAAAGGTTCGGATAAGTTCTTGGAGGAGAAGTCCATTAATGGCTATTAATCAAATTTGGTTAGGGTATAGCCACTAATATTAATTGCATCAGTGGCATGGGATCTTCTTAGTGTTTGGATAATTGCCAGGTTCTTGTGACCTGGTTTGGCATCTGTTGGAAACAGGCTTGATGGACCCTTGGTCTGACCCAGCACGACAATTTCTTATGTTCTTATGTCTCTACAGATCGCGGCCTGCTGTGCTGTGGTGACACGTACCTGCTTAACACAGACCAGGAACAACACTCCTGGGGAAGCCCTGGAACCAGTAGTATAATTCCACGCGGATGCCACTTCTGATCTGGTGCGCATCAAAGAGGAGTGTCATCCGCCGTGGCAGCCAGAAGACAACTCTGGCTCCGAAACTGGTCAGCCGACGTATCTTCCAAAACGAGACTCACAAGGATGCCCTTCAAGGAACACTCCTGTTCGGAAACAAACTACAGAAACTAGCCAACAAATGGGGCGAGTCCCCACTGCCGCGGCTACTGGAGGACAGGAATAAGAGAAACCAGCGACCCTTCCCCCGAACTTCCAGGGGCAGAGGATCACAGTGCTTCAACCCATATAGAAGCACATATCAAGCGGCCCGCCCCGTGGGCTGGAGCCTGTCCTTTCGGACAACAAAAGGCACAACAAAAGGGGAGCCAGCTCGGGCACAACAAAAGGGGAGCCAGCTCGGGCCCAGGCCCCAGCCGCACCCCACAATGAAAATCAGCCGACCCATCCAAAGGAAGAAGCCATAGGGGGGCAGGCTTGCCCTATTCTACCAAAGATGGGTCGAGATAACTTCGGACAAGTGGGCCCTAACCATCATTCGAGAGGAATATTACCTGGATTTCTACCACCTCCCTCCGGACAGGTTTGTGGAATCCCCCTGCCAAAACCCTTCCAAGAGGATGGCAGTGGAAGCTACAATGACCAGATTAATAGCCTTAGAGGCTATAACACCGGTGCCTCCGCAACAAGTAATTACTGGACATTATTCCATCTATTTTATTGTTCCCAAGAAAGAAGGAACATTCAGGCCCATCCTGGACCTCAAGTCAGTCAACCGTCACCTGAAGATTCCTCGCTTCCGCATGGAAACCTTATGCTTGGTAATAAGGGCGATACAACCGGGAGAGTTCCTTACATCCCTGGATCTGTCGGAAGCCTACCTACACATTCCGATCCATCAAGAGCATCAGCGTTTTCTACGCTTCACGATCCTGGACCGTCACTACCAGTTCCGGGCACTGCCATTCAGGTTAGCCACAGCACCCCGGACGTTCACCAAGATCATAGTGGTGGTGGCAGCAACACTGAGGAAGGAAGGAATCCGTGTACACCCTTATCTAGATGATTGGCTGATCAGGACGAATTCCCCAGAGGAAAGCCACCAGACGACCAACAGAGTCAAAACTCTACTGGAGAGCCTTGGGTGGGTGGTCAACACAAACAAGAGCTGTCTGCAGCCCTCCCAATCTTTAGAATACTTGGGATTCCGGTTCAACACCAAACAAGACACGGTCACCCTGACACCGACAAGGAGATCGAAATTGATGACCCAGTTGCGAACCCTGTTGAGCAAGCTTCGCCCCACAGCATGGGACTACCTACAGGTCCTCGGCCTCATGGCATCCACACTGGAAGTAGTGCCATGGGCAAGAGCTCATATGAGACCCCTACAGCGCTCACTACTATCACGATGGAATCCACTGTCCCAGAACTACACCATATGCCTTCAGCTCCCGGACAAAGTCCAGACCCAACTACAATGGTGGCTACAAGAAGACCATCTGAGCCAGGGAGCGAGACTATCCTCACCATCCTGGATCCTGCTCACCACGGATGCCAGCCTACGAGGATGGGGAGCACACTGCCAGGAGCTGACCACTCAGGGACAATGGAACAAAGAAGAGTCAGGGTGAAACATCAATCGCCTAGAGGCCCGGGCAGTCAGACTAGCCTGCCTACAGTTCAGTCACAGACTCGGAGACAAGTCAGTCAAACAACGCCACAACAGTGGCCTACATCAACCTCCAGGGAGGAACCAGAAGCCAACAGGTGTCTCTGGAAATAGACCCCCTAATGTCATGGGCGGAAGCGAACCTTCAAGAGATCTCTGCCTTCCACATCGCCGGGTAAGACACTGTCTCTGTGGATTACCTCAGCAGAGAAAGTCTAGACCCAGGAGAATGGAGGCTGTCGACCACAGCATTCCAACTGATAGAAAACCATTGGGGAACACCAGCCATGGACCTCCTGGCAAGCCAGTCCAATGCCCAAGTGCCCAGCTTCTTCAGCCGCAGGCGGGAACCCCAGTCCCAGGGAATCGATACCCTGGTACATTCCTGACCACAGGAGACTCTGTTATATGCCTTGCCACCATGGCCCCTATTGGGCACAATCATCCACAAGATAGAACACCACAGGGGACCAGTACTTCTAGTGGCCCCAGACTGGCCAAGAAGACCGTGGTACGCAGACATGTGAAGACTGATGACAGGGAGCCCCCTCCCTCTACCTCCACACAGAGATCTGCTCCAACAAGGACCGATCCTCCACGAGGATCCAGCTCGATTCTCTCTTATGGTCTGACCATTGAGAGGACTCGCCTAAGGAAGAGCGGATACTCAGGGGCAGTAATTGACAACCTATTCCAAGCATGCAAGTTCTCCACATCTCTAACATACATAAGGATTTAGAGAGTATTCGAAGCCTGGTGCGAGGACCGCAACATCGTTCCACATTCAGTCAAAATTCCGGTGGTTTTGGAATTCCTGCAGAACGGGCTACAGAAGGGATAGTCTCTCAACTCCATCAAGGTACAGGTGGCCGCATTGTCATGCTACGGAACTAAGAGCAAGAGCGGCAGCATAGCCTCTCACCCGAATGTCTCCCGCTTTCTGAAAGGAGTCAAGCAAATCCGACCACCCCTAAAGTGGCCAATGCCTCTTTGGAACCTCAACCTGGTCCTAGATTTCTTAGCAGGAGCCTCCTTCAGACCTCTTTGCGGCCTGTCTCTCCGACTATTAACACTGAAGACAGCCTTCATGGTGGCAGTCTGTTCGGCCCATCGTATCTCCGAGCTACAAGCACTGTCCTGCCGGGAGCCGTTCCTCAGACTCACCCCGGGAACCATCCAGTTACGCACAGTCCAGTCTTTCCTCCCCAAAGTGATTTCTTACTTTCATCTCAATGAAACCATCTCGCTACCATCGCCAGATGAGCAGAAGAATTTGGAAGATTCTCGCAGTCTACACCACCTCAACGTCAGCAGACTCCTAGTCCAATACCTGGAAAGGTCGGAATCTGTATGAAAGACGGACCATCTATTCGTCCTTCACAGCGGGAAGAAGCAAGGGGAAGTGGCCTCGTGAGCAACCATAGCCCGCTGGATCAAAGAAGTCATCAAGGCGGCCTACTTAGAAGCAGGCAAGCCTCTGCCTTTACAAGTCAAGTCCCATTCCACTAGAGCCCAGGCTGTGTCCTGGGTGAAAACCAAGATGCTGTCACCCGCCAAGATCTGTCGGGTGGCGACATGGTCCTCCATCCACACCTTCTACAGGTTTTACCGCTTGGATGTTCAGGCTTGAGAGGACACAGCATTTGCAAGGGCAGTACTAAGTGGGTCACGGGCAGCCTCCCACCCGGTTCGGGAGTAGCTTTTATACATCCCATTGGTCCTCAGTCCATCTGCTACACGCTAGGAAATGGAGAAATTACTTACCTGATAATTTTGTTTTCCTTAGTGTAGACAGATGGACTCGGCATCCCACCCACGGCTGCCATTATTCATGGAATTCTTGAGCGACATCACCGACAGCGAGTGATTCACGGGTAAGCCACTCTTTCCTCCAACTAATAATCCCACTAGACCAATGAGAAGAGCTTATCAAGGCACTCTCTTCGTCCCTCAAGCAAAAACATCACTAAAGATCAGAGCCTTCTCTACCTCAGGACCCACTCAATGGAACAATCTCCCACCGGACCTTAGACAAGATCCTTGCCCAATATCCTTTAAGAAAAAATTAAAAACATGGTTATTCAACCTTGCATTTCCAGACTCTGCATTTTAACTAAGCACATTTTTCTCTCTGAATGCTTTAGGACATTTATGACTATGCATTGTAAATATTTTTTAAATATTTTTTCTCTGTTCAGTTAAATTTAAATTTTAACTGTATTTGCCCTATTTACTATGTATGTTCTGAGTTCTATGTATCGCCGTTCAGGCAATTTTCTGTTCCTTGTAAACCGGTTTGATTTGTATTTAATGCAGGAAGATCGGTATATAAAAACCAAAAATAAATAATAATAAATAACTAGAACACCCATCCTACCGGGTGTCGACATTTCTCAGTTGAGGGCACTGGCGGTCTCCAGCTATAACCAATTCAACTAGTTCAAGTTAATTAAGTTAACCAAGTTATAAAAGTTAATCAAGTTATACAAATTGTAAAGTTAATCAAGTTAGTCAAATTAGTCAATCATACATATATCCACAATTGCTTTTCGAGGAGAATACTGAAGAGCTGCACTTCCTGCAGGGGTATATGTACTGGGGCTGACGTCAGATTAAAATCTGATCCGTCTCCAGCTGCTATCAGGAGTACACTCTACTCATTGGTCCTGAGTCCATCTGTCTAGACTAAGGAAAACAAAAATATCAGGTAAGTAATTTCTCCATTGACTGTTGTCACTGCGTGTAACAATACATGTTTTGTTCAATAACTCACTTACTGTGGAGACATTCTCATGGGTGGGGTCAGGTCAGGCAAAGCAACAAAATACATTGTTTTGGATTTTCAATATTACACATGTTGTTCGCGTGGAAAAAGTACCTGCAGATAAAACATGTGAAAATCTTTGCAATTACTTTTTCTGGGACAATAGTCAAAGCAAAGCTGCCTGTGTAATTTTGCTTTGATTATTAGTTCAAACCCCGTTGGTAAAAGATGCCCATGTTTTTCCACTATGCGGACAGTTTGATTATTACCCCTTAACCTATATAAATGTGTTTGTAGCTAATCAACAATGGGCAAGAAGAATCTGCAATAAAGCATTCTCTCTCATTCTGACAGGTGATTTTTGCTTTGAATCAGACGCTCTTGCAGCAGGAGAGTCTTCGAGCAGGTAGTCTCCAAATTCCATACACCACTGAGGATCTCATCAAGCACTACAACTGTGGTGACCTTAACTCAATCATTTTCAACCATGATACTTCTCAAGTGAGTCTTTCCCTCTTATGCCCTCAGATTTACTGTATCTCATAGCTCTTCCTACATTTTAGAGAATACATGGCTTTCAGAAATGACTTATTCTTTTCTATATTCCTAAAAAGTGAACACAATTATGTGAAAATATTAGCAATACAAATTTTTTAAGTGTGTTCATTTTTAACATACTGTTTTCTACATTTTGACTATGGGTGATTTGTCTGAAACTTTACAAAGCAGAATAAAAATAAATATGATCGTACTAAGCATTTTTCCTATAGACATAAAATTTTTCCTATAGACATAAAATTAATTTTCAAAAGCATTTACTTTGGTAAAAAAAATGTTTTTATGCACATAAATTGACTTTTTCAAAATTACTGCAGGGGTTGTATGCATAAAAGTATGCACAGAACGAAATCACTGTGAACCTGGAAGATGTAGTAGGCTAGATTGACAAACTAAAGAGTAGAAAATCACCTGGACCGGATGGTATGCATCCTAGGGTCCTGAAGGAACTCAAAAATGAAATTTCTGATCTATTAGTTAAAATTTGTAACATATCATTAAAATCATCCATTGTACCTGAAGACTGGAGGGTGGCCAATGTAACCCCAATATTTAAAAAAAGGCTCCAGGGGCGATCCGGGTAACTATAGACCAGTGAGCCTAACTTCAGTGCCAGGAGAAATAGTGGAAACTATTCTCAAGATCAAAATCGTAGAACATTTAGAAAGACATGATTTAATGGAACACAGTCAACACGGATTTACCCAAGGGAAGTCTTGCCTAACAAATCTGCTTCATTCTTTTGAAGGGGTTAATAAACATGTGGATAAAGGTGAACCGGTAGATGTAGTGTATTTGGATTTTAAGAAGGCATTTGACAAAGTCCCTCATGAGAGGCTTCTACGAAAACTAAAAAGTCATGGGATAGGAGGCAATGTCCTTTCGTGGATTACAAACTGGTTAAAAGACAGAAATCAGAGAGTAGGATTAAATGGTCAATTTTCTCAGTGGAAAAGGGTAAACAGTGGAGTGCCTCAGGGATCTGTACTTGGACCAGTGCTTTTCAATATATATATAAAAGATCTGGAAAGGAATACGACGAGTGAGGTTATCAAATTTGCGGATGATACAAAATTATTCAGAGTAGTTAAATCACAAGCAGACTGTGATACATTACAAGAGGACCTTACAAGACTGGAAGATTGGGCATCCAAATGGCAGATGAAATTTAATGTGGACAAGTGCTAGGTGTTGCATATAGGGAAAAATAACCCTTGCTGTAGTTACACGATGTTAGGTTCCATATTAGGAGCTACCACCCAGGAAAAAGATCTAGGCATCATAGTGGATAATACTTTAAAATCGTCGGCTCAGTGTGCTGCAGCAGTCAAAAAAGCAAACAGAATGTTAGGAATTATAAGGAAGGGAATAGTTAATAAAATGGAAAATGTCATAATGCCTCTATATCGCTCCATGGTGAGACCGCACCTTGAATACTGTGTACAATTCTGGTCGCCACATCTCAAAAAAGATATAGTTGCGATGGAGAAGGTACAGAGAAGGGCAACCAAAATGATAAAGGGGATGGAACAGCTCCCCTATGAGGAAAGGCTGAAGAGGTTAGGGCTGTTCAGCTTGGAGAAGAGACAGCTGAGGGGGGATATGATAGAGGTCTTTAAGATCATGAGAGGTCTTGAACGAGTAGATGTGACTCGGTTATTTACACTTTCGAATAATAGAAGGACTAGGGGGCATTCCATGAAGTTAGCAAGTAGCACATTTAAGACTAATCGGAGAAAATTCTTTTGCACTCAACGAACAATAAAGCTCTGGAATTTGTTGCCAGAGGATGTGGTTAGTGCAGTTAGTGTAGCTGGGTTCAAAAAAGGTTTGGATAAGTTCTTGGAGGAGAAGTCCATTAACGGCTATTAATCAAGTTTACTTAGGGAATAGCCACTGCTATTAATTGCATCAGTAGCATGGGATCTTCTTAGTGTTTGGATAATTGCCAGGTTCTTGTGGCCTGGTTTGGCCTCTGATAGAAACAGGATGCTGGGCATGATGGACCCTTGGTCTGACCCAGCATGGCAATAAAAAAAAAAAAAAAGCAATTTTGTGTCTACTTTTATATGTACTGTGTTACCAGGGGCTGAGCTGGGGTGGCGAAACCATTTACGCCCTTTTAGTTCTAGGTTTTCAGTGGACCCAAATGGCCATGTCTATTTTTCTCTGAAGAGAATTTATCATTTTCACATTAGTTTTGTTGCGCTCGGGGGTGGAATTTTGTCCTGGAGCAGGAGAGAAGGGCCTCCCGGTAGGGACCAGGAAGCACCTGCCTCCAGAGGGCGGAGCACTGGAAGAGACAGAGGCAAGGATGAGCTTCACCACTGGAAGCCTGCAGTCTCCCTGGGTGGAGCTCATAGGGACCCGGGCCACTTGGACTTAGGTGGGCCTCGCAGGGTCTCCTGGAGAGATGGTAGACTGGCGTGCCCATGGACTGCAGATGAGCGTGGTCGAGTTTGAGGCTGGAGGTCAGATGGAAAAAGGAAGGCCAGAACAGTGTAGGCAATGACAAGGCAAGGGACAGACCCAGAATCAGGATGTGGTCAATATCCAAAGGTCAGTCTGAGGAGAGGTCAGTCAGGCAGAGGTCAGGTTCCAGAGGTCAAATGAGGTCACAGGCAAGCCGAGGTCAGAAGGCAAGCAGAAGGCAGGGTGGTCAGGAACAAGCCGAGGTTAGTACCAGAGAGACAGTCCGAGGTTACTAACTGGGGGACGAACAGACGAACACAGGAACAGAAGGTTGCAGGAATGATAAGATGAAGGAACAAGGCTGGACAGAAGGTTCCTGGAAGAAAGCTGGAACAAGACTGGAACGAGACAGTACGCAGAGACAATCTAGCACATAACACAATGCGACCCGATTGCCAAGGCAAGGAAGTGCAGGCAGGAACTTCCTTAAATTGCTCCTTCAATCAGGGCGTGCCGCGGAGCTAGGACCCACCCCTGGTCCTACAAGAGGCTGGGCAGTCTGCGCGTGCATACATAGGGGCGTGGCCAACGCTACGGGGAATGCCGAGCTCCGGCATGAGGCCTGATACATAGTGGATGGCCTGGCGGCCGCCACCACAAAACACCAAGGCCTGGAGGAGCTCGCAGCTGCCGCTGGGGAGGCCAACCCGGGACCTGCAGAGGAGCCAGGAAGGTGAGCAGGCCCATGCGTGGGCTGGACATGGACGGGGCGCGCAACAAGTTTTTCAGAGAGCCCTCTTGGTTCATCTTATCTTTGTCTTCTTAGGTTCATTAGGTAGGTTTTATTGGTCATTTTTAAGTTTTTGTAATTTTTTTCTGTAGTTGCCATGTCCACTGGTATTGGTACATTGGATGTTATCAATTGAAATATTTTTGTAAAACTGAGTCATTTGATTTTGCTTATGTTATTTTTTGACTAATATACAAACAAGAGAATATGGCCAGTGGATTCAGCAAGTGCCTCCTGTGCAGTTGCATTATATCTGTCATGGGCCTAGGAGATGACCACAACATGTCTGGATGCTCCATATACAGACAGATGACCTCCAGAGGACATTGTTTCTGCTTAGAACTGATGGAAAAGCAAGTCTGGCCTATTGGCATCAAAGGGACCAGGAGCTGCCCCAGATGCTGGTGGTGCATAGTCATTGAGAAAGGATCCATCTCTCTTGACATTGAGTACTCAGAGGTCAGGGAGATAAACCATCATCTAGCATCCCCATCTGAAAAAAGCGTAGGATTTGGCTTCATCAGCAGTGGCAACAAGGAATACTATTTTTATGCATCAAGGGGGAAGCTAAAAAACATTTTGATACCACAGGGTTGCAAGCATCAATGCATCAATAGCCTTGTAAACTGAGGTCCAATCCCTGCTGGATAATCTCTTTGCATCTAGAGGAAGGGCTCCAATGCCAATTTCTAAAGAGGCATCGGGAAATGCTGCACCATTTTCAGTTTTGCATGCATCGCAGAGGAAGCTTCTCTAAAATGTAGAAATCTATCAGGGTCTAGGTACCAACAGACAAGAGATACCTTCACAGAGGCCTTGTACTCTACAGATGCATGCTAAGATCACACTATCAACCTATGGTTCTGGTGATTCTGGCTCAGAGGGTATTTCTAGGGGAATACCTATGCATCTGAGGACCACCTATGGATCTGAGGACCACTCTCCACAGGAAAGGAGAAAGTCTCCAGAGGCCTGTGCTGATTTTGTAAAGTGAATGGCAGAGGCCATTCCATTTAATTTACAGGAGGAAGAAGAGTCCAGGGCAAAAATACATGACATCCTTTAGTTCCTCAATCCCCAAAAGAAATTATGGCAGTGCCCATCCACAAAATCCTTCAGGAAACTCAGAAGAGGATATGGAAGACCCCACTCTCTCTGTCATCAGTTAAGAAGAAGGCAGACACAATATATCATATTTAAAAAGATTCCTGGATTTGAGAAACAACAACTGCCTCAGTCAGTTGCATTCAAATCCACTCTCAAAAAGAACAAGAGGTCTAGAACCCACTCTTCGCTGTCCCCAGGAAAGAATTCTTGTACCGTTGAACTTATTGGGAAAACATAAGAACATAAGATTGCCATACTGGATCAGACCAAAGGTCCATTAAGCCCAGAATCCTGTTTCCAACAGTGGCGAATCCAGATCACTAGGAACACTGAGAGGAGAGGATCACCTTGCTGGTGGCTGAAAGGAATCAGTAAGTTTTTGCTTGGGACATTGTCGTTTTTAAAAGTATTGGGGCAAAGTTAACTATTTGAGAATATTATTTAGTGTGTTTGTGCCTTTAATAGTCAGAAAGGCAGTGAATAAACAAGTTAGACTGTTTGTATTTTTTTTAAATAGTCAGTCAATAAGGTAGCTAGTAAAGCAGTAGGTAGTGTGTTTATTTTTAAAAGTCTGCAGAACTGAGTGTTCTGCAGACTTTTAAAGAACTGAGTGTTTGTATTTAATACATACTGAGTGTTTGTATTGAAAAAAAACAAACCCCAAAAAGTAGCCAGAAGCTAGAAATAAGCTAGGAGTTCAGCTCAGTTACTCACCTTGGAAAGGTGTTGAGGTAGTGTGATTGGGTTTGAATAGGGACCAACATTTGTTAATCAAGAGAGCAGTGAGTCACTCTGGCTGACTAACTGAAGTTAGACTGTATTTCCCAACCCTCCCACCCCTCGCCCACCCACCGCTAGCTCATCCCTTAATTTATAGGCAGGTGCCACTTTCACAAAAAATAAAAATAATAAACATCAACAAAAACTTTATTGAGAATTCGATCAGACCCCAGTAGACCACTACCAGACACATAGTGAATTCACTAATACATTTAGAGGACATTAGACACATTCCTACTCCCATAGCAACCTAAAACTTAACTAGGAACTGATCAAAATTGAGATGAAGGCAGCAGTCCAGCAGCAAGAAGGGGGCTTCCCAGTCTTTTGCATAGAGTGTCACATGTATGATTTTTTACCCACCGGTGAGAAGTTGTACATGTGCATGCGATGCAAAGAGCTCCTGGCTCTCAGAGAACGAGTCCGATCTCTGGAGGCTAGAGTGTCAGACCTGGAGGAGCTGAGGCAGACATAGAGGTATATAGATGAGACCTTCAGGGACATAGTAGTCAAGTCTCAACTTCAGACTAGCAGCCCTGGTGCTGCCTTGGAGGAAGAAGGTCTCATGATGGGAGAGCACCAACCAGGTACAGCAGGAAAGGATCCTGTAGCAAGGACCTGCTCTCCAGGTGATGCATTGTCCTTTCGCACTGAGGATATCTCCCCAAGGCCTACGGCCCAGGAGGGAAGGGTTAGGTCGGCCATCATAGTTGGTGATTCGATTATTAGGAATGTAGATAGCTGGGTGGCTGGTGGGTGTGAGGATCGCCTGGTAACATGCCTACCTGGTGCAAAGGTGGCGGACCTCACGCGTCACCTAGATAGGATTTTAGACAGTGCTGAGGAGGAGCCGGCTGTCGTGGTACATGTGGGCACCAACGACATGGGAAAATGTGGGAGGGATGTTCTGGAAGCCAAATTTAGGCTCTTAGGTAGAAAGCTTAAATCCAGAACCTCCAGGGTAGCATTCTCTGAAATGCTCCCTGTTCCACGCACAGGTCACCAGAGGCAGGCAGAGCTCCGGAGTCTCAATGCGTGGATGAGACGATGGTGCAAGGAAGAGGGATTCAATTTTTTTAGGAACTGGGGAACCTTTTAGGGAAGGGGGAGTCTCTTCCGAAGGGATGGGCTCCACCTTAACCAGGGTGGAACCAGACTGCTGGCGCTAACCTTTAAAAAGGAGATAGAGCAGCTTTTAAACTAGAACAAAGGGGAAAGCCGACAGTCGCTCAGCAGTGCATGATTCGGAGAGAGGTATCTTCAAAGGATACTAATGATGCATTAGAATTAGGGCATCCCGACAGTGAGGTTCCAATAATTAGTGCCTGTAACTAAAAACTCACCTGAGCTACAAAATTCTAACTTATCCCTATAAATTAAAAAGCAGAATGAAAATACAAACAAAAAACAAACTTTGAAATGTTTGTATGCTAATGCCAGAAGTCTAAGAAGTAAGATGAGAGAATTAGAATGTATAGCAGTGAATGATGACATAGACTTAATTGGCATCTCAGAGACATGGGGGAAAGAGGATAACCAATGGACAGTGCTATACCGGGGTACAATTATATTGCAATGACAGAGGAGGACACCCAGGGGGAGGAGGTGTGGTGCTTTATGTCCGGGATGGCATAGAATCCAACAGGGATAAACATCCTGCATGAGACTAAATACAAAAAATTGAATCTTTATGGGTAGAATCCCTTGTGTGTTGGGAAGACTATAGTGATAGGGGGTATACTACCATCCACCTGGTCAAGATGGTGAGACGGACAGTGAAATGCTAAGAGAAATTAGGGAAGCTAACCAAATTGGTAGTGTGGTAATAATGGGAGACTTCAATTACCTAAATAGAAATACGTGGTGTTTTTAAAGTATTAGAGAAAACTTTCACGCTGTACATGTCAAAATATTACTTTAGGAATATAAGGACCATCATACCACCCAGTGCTCACAAGTCAGACTTGCATTTCATGCACTTCATACGGGTCACTTTTAATCAATTGGTCCATATAGCTCGACTCAATTTTTATAGAATTTTTTTTAAATTATGAATTTTTTTAAAAAAGATGAAAAACTTCCCTTATTCATCCGTTGTCAGGGTCATTTTTCCATAGCTGTCGGAGATACTCGTCCGACGCGCGCGTTTCGCCAAAGTAGCTGCTTCAGAGACGTATATTCAGATTCTCCTGATCCAGCGCTTCCCTTGTTTCAACGGGGGATATAAACAGATCTTTGAGCATTAGTAGAATTCTTGCAAAAAGAACTTCAGTGGTGTAAAAGGTCCATCAAATTTTTCTAAAAAACATTAGAAGCCTAAGTCAAATTCAGCGATATTAATTTTTGTAACAAAATGTTTTAACGATGTATACTAGCAGAGGGAAAAGCAGATAAACTTACCGAACCCAACGCCGTCTCTCCGCTCAAAGTTCTTAGCGGTAGGGCGGCTTGGGTCGGTCTAGATTTAAATACAATAGCGTCTGGTATCCACCTGACAGTCAGATGATTCTTGATTTTGGCGCACAATCACCAGAAGTGAAACCATTCGATATCTTTGTTCAAGCCACCAGGAGTCACTGATTTTAATTGAAAAATCCACTTCTGTTCGCATTGTCTCAAAGTCTGTACACGATTTCCACCCCTCCAATGCTGATTAATGATTTCTAACACGGTCCATTTAATATCATCAAACTCATGTTTAAATTCTTTGAAGTGAGCAACTAGGGGTTCCTCAACTCGATTGGTATTGATGCAGCATTTGTGTTCAGTAAGACGGCTCCCATGGCAGTTCCTCGAATTTGTAGGTAAAAATCCCCATCAAACATGAAATAATTAACGTAAATTTACATTATTGAACTTCTTGAATTTACGTTAAGTAAGAATTATTTCATGTTTGATGGGGATTTTTACCTATAAATTCGAGGAACTGCCATGGGAGCCGCCATGGCTCCGGATGTGGCAAACATTTTTGTGGCCAG
The DNA here is from genome assembly GCF_901001135.1 of Rhinatrema bivittatum. Classification (NCBI taxonomy): domain Eukaryota; kingdom Metazoa; phylum Chordata; class Amphibia; order Gymnophiona; family Rhinatrematidae; genus Rhinatrema; species Rhinatrema bivittatum. Next base: position 399,854,828 of record NC_042615.1, on the reverse strand, counting down.
GTTTGAGACCCTGCATATAGAAAACTGCCAATGGAGATCTCAATTGAAATGTTGGAAACGTTACATTGATGACGTCTTTGTCATACGGGAAGGATCCCTATCAACGTTACAAGAGTTCCATTCATGGTTGAACAGTCTTGATCCCTGTTTAAAATTCACTATGGAGCATCATCAAAATCAAATCTCCTATCTAGACATTTTGATTAAGAAAAAGGATGCCGTTCTGGTCACCAGTATATTCCGTAAGCCAAATGATCGCAACAATCTTTTGAGATACGACAGTTTCCACCCTACCAGCTTTAAATCCAATCTTCCTGTGGGCCAGTTCCTCAGATTGAGAAGATTATGTGCAGATCAAGAGGACTTTAAAACTCAAGCAAAAGACATGGCTAACCGCTTTTTACAACGCGGCTATCCGACACACTGCGTCAAAAAAGCTTACCGGCGAGCGCTTTATTCGAACAGAGACTATTTGTTTTTGCCAAAAAATCCTGAGCCAGGATCGAACCCGCACACTGTGGTGCTGAAACATACCCTTCTGTCGGCCCCAATCAGCAGAGCTATGAGGGAACACTGGAAGATCATTCAACGAATTCATCCTTTATTGAATCAACCTCTGAGGATTGCGTATTCCCGTGGTAAAAACATTCGGGACCATGTTGTACGCTCAAATTGTTCTAAGCCTATACAGAACAAGGAACCTGTTCAAACATGTGACAAATGCAAATTCTGCCCTCTAAGGTCCCCTCAGACCCAAATTGTCACGGCATTGGGGAAAACCGTTCCACTACCTGATTTCTCTTGTCACTCAACCCATGCAGTCTATGCCATCTTTTGTCCGTGCCCATTAACTTATGTAGGCATGACAAAAAGAAAGGTTAAGATTCGTCTTACTGAACACAAATGCTGCATCAATACCAATCGAGTTGAGGAACCCCTAGTTGCTCACTTCAAAGAATTTAAACATGAGTTTGATGATATTAAATGGACCGTGTTAGAAATCATTAATCAGCATTGGAGGGGTGGAAATCGTGTACAGACTTTGAGACAATGCGAACAGAAGTGGATTTTTCAATTAAAATCAGTGACTCCTGGTGGCTTGAACAAAGATATCGAATGGTTTCACGTCTGGTGATTGCGCGCCAAAATCAAGAATCATCTGACTGTCAGGTGGATACCAGACGCTATTGTATTTAAATCTAGACCGACCCAAGCCGCCCTACCGCTAAGAACTTTGAGCGGAGAGACGGCGTTGGGTTCGGTAAGTTTATCTGCTTTTCCCTCTGCTAGTATACATCGTTAAAACATTTTGTTACAAAAATTAATATCGCTGAATTTGACTTAGGCTTCTAATGTTTTTTAGAAAAATTTGATGGACCTTTTACACCACTGAAGTTCTTTTTGCAAGAATTCTACTAATGCTCAAAGATCTGTTTATATCCCCCGTTGAAACAAGGGGAACGCTGGATCAGGAGAATCTGAATATACGTCTCTGAAGCAGCTACTTTGGCGAAACGCGCGCGTCGGACGAGTATCTCCGACAGCTATGGAAAAATGACCCTGACAACGGATGAATAAGGGAAGTTTTTCATCTTTTTTAAAAAAATTCATAATTTAAAAAAAATTCTATAAAAATTGAGTCGAGCTATATGGACCAATTGATTAAAAGTGACCCGTATGAAGTGCATGAAATGCAAGTCTGACTTGTGAGCACTGGGTGGTATGATGGTCCTTATATTCCTAAAGTAATATTTTGACATGTACAGCGTGAAAGTTTTCTCTAATACTTTAAAAACACCACGTATTTCTATTTAGTTCATTGCCCTCGTGGGGTTATTCATTAAGAGATTTTTTGGAATTTAGACTTCAATTACCCCAATATTGACTGGGTAAATGTATCATCGAGACACGCTAGAGAGATAACGTTCCTGGATGGAATAAATGATAGCTTTATGGAGCAATTGGTTCAGGAACCGACGAGAGAGGGAGCAATTTTAGATCTAATTCTCAGTGGAGCACAGGACTTGGTGGGAGAGGTAATGGTGGTGGGGCCGCTTGGTAATAGTGATCATAATATGATCAAATTTGATTTAATGACTGAGAGAGGAACAGTGTGCAAATCCAAGGCTCTCGTGCTAAACTTTCAAAAGGGAAACTTTGATAAAATGAGAAAAATTGTTAGAAAAAACTGAAAGGAGCAGCTACAAAAGTAAAATATGTCCAAGAGGCGTGGTCATTGTTAAAAAATACCATTATAGAAGCACAGTCCAGGTAGAAAGAAGGCAAAACAATTACCGGCATGGTTAAAAGGGGAGGTGAAAGAAGCTATTTTAGCCAAAAGATCTTCATTCAAAAATTGGAAGAAGGATCCAACAGAAGAAAATAGGATAAAGCATAAACGTTGGCAAGTTAAATGTAAGACATTGATAAGACAGGCTAAGAGAGAATTTGAAAAGAAGTTGGCTGTAGAGGCAAAAACAGTAAAAACTTTTTAAAATATATCCAAAGCAGAAAGCCTGTGAGGGAGTCAGTTGGACTGTTAGATGATCGAGGGGTTAAAGGGGCACTTAGAGAAGATAAGGCCATCGCGGAAAGATTAAATGATTTCCTTGCTTCGGTGTTTACTGAAGAGGATGTTGAGGAGGTACCCGTAATGGAAAAGGTTTTCATGGGTAATGATTCAGATGGACTGAATCAAATCACGGTGAACCTAGAAGATGTGGTAGGCCTGATTGACAAACTGAAGAGTAGTAAATCACCTGGATCGGATGGTATACACCCCAGAGTTCTGAGGGAACTAAAAAATGAAATTTCAGACCTAGTAGTAAAAATTTGTAACCTATCATTAAAATCATCCATTGTACCTGAAGACTGGAGGATAGCAAATGTAACCCCAATATTTAAAAAGGGCTCCAGGGGATATCCGGGAAACTACAGACCGGTTAGCCTGACTTCAGTGCCAGGAAAAATAGTGGAAAGTGTTCTAAACATCAAAATCACAGAACATATAGAAAGACATGGTTTAATGGAACAAAGTCAGCATGGCTTTACCCAGGGCAAGTCTTGACTCACAAATCTTCTTCACTTTTTTGAAGGAGTTAATAAATATGTGGATAAAGGTGAACCGGTAGATGTAGTATACTTGGATTTTCAGAAGGCATTTGACAAAGTTCCTCATGAGAGGCTTCTAGGAAAAGTAAAAAGTCATGGGATAGGTGGTGATGTCCTTTCGTGGATTGCAAACTGGCTAAAAGACAGGAAACAGAGAGTAGAATTAAATGGACAATTTTCTCAGTGGAAGGGAGTGGACAGTGGAGTGCCTCAGGGATCTGTATTGGGACCCTTACTTTTCTATATATTTATAAATGATCTGGAAAGAAATACGACGAGTGAGATAATCAAATTTGCAGATGACACAAAATTGTTCAGAGTAGTTAAATCACAAGCAGATTGTGATAAATTGCAGGAAGACCTTGTGAGACTGGAAAATTGGGCATCCAATTGGCAGATGAAATTTAATATGGAAAAGTGCAAGGTGATGCATATAGGGAAAAATAACCCATGCTATAATTACACAATGTTGGGTTCCATACTAGGTGCTACAACACAAGAAAGAGATCTAGGTGTCATAGTGAATCGGTTCAGTGTGCTGTGGCAGTCAAAAAGCAAACAGAATGTTGGGAATTATTAGAAAGGGAATGGTGAATAAAACGGAAAATGTCATAATGCCTCTGTATCGCTCCATGGTGAGACCGCACCTTGAATACTGTGTACAATTCTGGTCGCTGCATCTCAAAAAAGATATAATTGCGATCGAGAAGGTACAAAGAAGGGCTACCAAAATGATAAGGGGAATGGAACAGCTCCCCTATGAGGAAAGACTAAAGAGGTTAGGACTTTTCAGCTTAGAGAAGAGACGGCTGAGGGGGGATATGATAGAGATATTTAAAATCATGAGAGGTCTAGAATGGGTAGATGTGAATCGGTTATTTACTCTTTCGGATAGTAGAAAGACTAGGGGGCACTCCATGAAGTTAGCATGGGGCACATTTAAAACTAATCGGAGAAAGTTCTTTTTTTCTTAACGCACAATTAAACTCTGGAATTTGTTGCCAGAAGATGTGGTTAGTTCAGTTAGTATAGCTGTGTATAAAAAAGGATTGGATAAGTTCTTGGAGGAGAAGTCCTTTACCTGCTATTAAGTTCACTTAGAGAATAGCCACTGCCATTAGCAATGGTAACATGGAATAGACTTAGTTTTTGGGTACTTGCCATGTTCTTATGGCTTGGATTGGCCACTGTTGGAAACAAGATGCTGGGCTTGATGGACCCTTGGTCTGACCCAGTATGGCATTTTCTTGGCAGGATCCCAAGGGGTAGCTAGATTGTATGCTGCTTTTCCCAAGAATAAGCAGTGGATTTCTGCAACTTCATCTTAATAAATGTATATGGATTTTTCCTCCAGAAACTTATCCAAACCGTTTTTAAACGCAGCTACACTAATAGCCTCAGAAACACTTGTTAATGTAACCTGAAGTGGAGATAATTTTTCAGAGATAAGGTCAAGGAAGCAGTGGCTCAAATTAAGGACTTCAGACCCACTCCGTTGCCACTCCAGACCCGTCCTCCTTATCTAGGACGTATTTGAGTAGGGTACTTAAGAGACTCTCTTATTCTCGAAGAGGCGTTATGCACTGCGCCTTCATCTCCATCAGCACTAGGGATCTTGCTCTTGCCCCAAAGTCATAACCAGCATGTCAGCCAAAACTTGGAATGGGGTTTTGACTGTATTCAGAAAAGCATAGCTAGAATCCTAGTATCTGTGCCAAAGAATCTTCTTGCCAGAGGATGCTGAGATTTTACCTAAAAGGTTAGCCTAGAATAAGCTCAGATATAATCATAAATGGATACATATTACATCTATCAGAAACCCTGCCAAATTGCTCTCTGAGAAACTCTTGGTTTGTTTCTCAGCATGAGGAGCATTTATAAAAGGAACTCATCTCCATCTTAGAGGCCAATGCGTAAACCTGCTCATCGAGGGAAAGGGAGAGAGGATTTTATTCCAAATACTTCATGATTCCAAATAAAACAGGGGGATCTGAGTCCTATCCTCAATTCTGGGGACTCTCCAGATTTGACCCAGAGACACTGGAATTCCAAAGGAATTTCTGGGTCTCTGCATCAACACACTACAAATATCTGGGTGCAGCCGGGGCTCAAGCATCATGTAAGCGAGAAAGAAGATGGAGCACCAGGCGCATGCTGGAAGAAGGAACAGGGAGAACATCAGACTTACCAAGCAGCATCAGAGTGTTAGATCACACCAGAAGAAGGAGCAGGGGAACATCAGATGCATGGAGCAGGAAGGAGGGAGCAGTGTTGGCCCAAACAACAGGAAGAAAGAGGAATCTCATTGGCTGCACAGGTTTAAAGGGCTGCTGTTGCTGGTGGGTTCAGGTTGAGGGGAGAAGGATAAGAAGAGAGAGAGAGAGAGATGTGTGAAAATGGGCATTTGTTTGTATGAGGGAGTGTGTGAATGGACATGTGTATATGGGAGTGTGAGGGAGGGAGTGAGTGGAAGAGAGAGAAATGGGCATATATGGAAGAGAGAAGTGAGAATGGACTTGTGTGTGAATGAACGTGTGCATGAGAATGTATATGTGTATAATGCGTCACTATTAATCCATAACAATCTCAGGGCAACTGCAAATCAAAAGTTCTTAGCTATGCCTATATTAGACGTAAAAGCCTGGAATACATTGCTGAGAAAGGAAAAGTTCAAGATACTTTTCCTGGAAAAAGGGGACTGGCTATGCTCCTTAGATTTAAAAGACGCTTACACTCACATGCAGGTGTTTCTAGGTTACAGGAAGTATATGAGATTTGTAGTAGCAAAGCTCCAATATGCCATTCAGCTTAGCACCAGCACCACATGTATTCATAAAATATCCTGAAGTGGTTGTGATGTATATATATGTAAATTGGGGGTGCATGTATTTCCTTACGTGAGAAATTGATTGGTCAAGAGTACATCTCAAGGAGGTGCCATAGAATCATTGAGCAAAACCATCTGGGTATTGGAATTGCTAGGGTTTGTCCAAATCCTATTGGAGCCCATCATCTCAATTGGAATTTATAGGAGTTCTGCTAAATATAACTCAGGTAAAAGCCTTTCTTCTACAAGAAAGGTTCATCATGCTGATGTCTGCAGTGGTGGAAATAAAATAGAATCTAATGGCTTCAAAATGAGACATGTTGAGGTTATTGAACCTAATGGCATCAAAAGTAAATGTTACATCTCCATATGAGGCAAGCCCAATGGACTCTACAATCTTAGTGGATACAGGCCATTCAGGATCTTCAATACAGCATCCAAACCATGCAGTACCTCAGGGACTGTGTGTTGGTGGCCGATTCAATCAAATCTGGCCAGAGGAATCTCCTTCTAGATTCCTGTAACTCAAATAGTCCTAACTATGGATGAACTGCGGAACACATGTAGAGGGACTCCATCCAAGGCCTATGGTCTGCTCAGAAAAATTAAATTTCCTAGAGTTCAGGGCAATACTGTACATTCTAAAGGCTTTCAGAGATCAGTTGGTCAACAACATTGTCTTCATTCATACAATAAGGTACTAATGTTTTATGTGAACAAGCAGGCAGGAACAGGCTCATGCATCCTACATAGAAACATGGCAACAGGAATAGATCATATAGCCTATCTAGTCTGCCCATCTCTACATCCCTCCCTCTCCCTCAGAGATTCCTGGTGCTTGTCCCATTTATTTATTTTATTTATTTAAAAGTACTTATTTCCTGCTCCCTCCACAGTTCGGAACGGGGTACATTAGAATATATGGATTAGGACATAAACATACAGCATAAATGACTTGCAGCATGGGTAGGGGGTACAGGAGAGTCTTCAGGCCTGCTGGACAGCTGACTTAAAAGGAGGGATGGAGGACTGACTGACTGCAAGAAAAGTTGCTTTAAAAAGATGGGTTTTTAATGCTTGTTTGAATTCTTTAGGTTCCTTTCGACAGCATATAGATAAAGGAAAGGATAATATCGACATCCACTATAACTGCCGGGTCCCACCTCGGAACCAGTGTCACTCCCATACAACAAGTGAATCAGAGGCAGAGAAAGAACTGGGTGTAAAAGGCCGCAGCTTTATTATTATCATTATCAGTATGCATAACAATTTGGTACAAGAGCCAAGGGGCACACCTAATACCAACCGTATCAAACCCTCACTGTCCGCCATGTTACCTAGCAAGACAGCCTTCAGAACCGGCTCCCAGCTGTGCCCTTTCAAGAAAGGGGGCCAACCCAACTGGCAAAGACAACCCACCAGCTCATGCACCCACCACCTGCATGAGGTAGTACTACTGGCCTCATGACCCAACTCAAAGCTGCAGCCTCCTCACCTGAAGATGTCTTCAAGGACCTCCTGTATTGCATTATTAAACAGATCGCAGTCTATATCGGAGAGATGAATTTCTGTCGTCCCTATAAAGTCCCTCACAAGGCTCGTCCGCCCACTCGTGCAAAATGAGCCCCCACCACTAGTTTTCGCACCCATACACCAAACTGCCTGGTGATCTTTTTACTCCCCCCTCCTCCACAGTTTACTGTCACTCCATTTTGCTCGGTGTATATCAGACCACCTGGGACCCAGGCGGCAATCTCGACCAAGTCGCTTTTCATGCAACAAATCAAAAGAATACAAGACAGAGACCCCAGATCATTACCGCCCAGGTGAATAATTATGATGCCGGGCTTAGACAGTGAATCCCTCTTGATCTTCATGTAAGGTGATCCCACGACATTCCTCTCTCCCCCATCTATACAATGTGCACATCGTTCATGGCCAATCCCAGGTGTACCCATATGTACAATCTTCGGCCCTTTTTCCCACCCAGAAGACAAAGGAGTAGACATGTGAATCGTGTGCCCGATCGTCTTAACAATCGGGTTCGGCTGGAGGGAGAAAAAAATCTGATCGCTGGAGATGTGAATCGGAATCGGTTCCAATTCACATCGTAAATTTTTTTTTAGGGAGGCCCGACCCTTTAAAATTGACCCCTTACCTTCCCCCACCCCCACGAACCCCCCCAAAACTTTTTACGAGTACCTGGTGGTCCAGTGGGGGCGCGGGGACCGATCTCCTGCTCTTGGGCCATCGGCGCCAATCTGACTGCCACTCAAAAATGGCGCCAATGGCCCAATTAAAAAAAAACCCACCCCACCCTTTAAAGATGACCCCTTAGCTTCTCCCACCCTCCCGATCCCCCCAAAACATTTTAAAATTACCTGGTGGTCTAGTGATAGTCCCGGGAGTGATCTCCCGTTCTCGGGCCGTCGGCTGCCACTCATAAAGATGGCGCCGATGGCCCTTTGCCCTTACCATGTGACAGGGTAACCGTGCCATTGGCCAGCCCCTGACACATGGTAGGAGCACTGGATGGCCAGCGCCATCTTTGTATGCCATCGGGAGTAACGATTTTTCACGATAAATCGTGAAAATTTATATTGTATCGCGTACTATACCGATTTTTGACGATTTAAAAAATATCGGACGATTTTTTTAAATCGTCAAAAAACGATTCACATCCCTACAAAGGAGTGTCCGACAATCCAAAGTGTCCTTTGTCCCTGGGGTAAAACTGTAAATACAAAAATTTGAGAAACAAGTTATTTCGTCAAGTGTGATCTGCCCAAATGTATGTGTTCACTGCGTCTCACCTCCATCTACTGATTTTTGGGATAGTATCAATGCTCAAACCTGCCTGAGCCGGGCTGGTGGCCACCCCGATCCGGAAAGAATGTGTGCTGAACTCCTTGGCATTGCACCCTGATACGCTAAGAGACAAGGCCAATACTGTTGAAAATTGGTATCTGGTGAGAGGTAGGCATTCCGCATTTGATAATATATGCTTACTCCCATCGGCCAGTATTGCCAAAAAAATCAAATTCTGCACAGGGCAGGTAGCCTGTGATGCTACTCGCCTCAGGCAGATTTCTGAGCCCCGCCCCGCTTGATCTGTCTTTGATCTTTGCAAGACTATGCAGATAGATTGTTCTAACACCCTGACATTCCAAAACAATATAACTTGATAACCCATGTCCTTTTTGGATGCTGCCATCTGCTCACTGTCCCTTAGGGCACCGAAGAATGCTAGAGAGAAGGCCGTTTGAAATAATCTGACTTCAAAAGCTGAGTTGCACATGAGTGGCAAAGCCTGCCACAATCGTATCAGTAACTTGTGAGTATTGGGCATCTATGGTTGCATACCAGCCTCATCTTCCTTGCCCATCCTGTCAACATCTTCTTCACTCTTAGTCAGGTCTCCCCATTACCGAGCCTTTAAGAAGAAAATGAACCCCGCTAAATGATTCAATATGGATCCCCTTGACTTCCCTCTGTCCTTAGCCCATGATATGTATTCTACTATTAGCCACAGCCAATCATCCCAAACGCAACTTCTTAGAAATTTGGACATGACTTCATAGGCCCTACAATATGCGCCCCACATGGCTAGGGCTATCGACCACTGAAAGAAGTCTTTAACGGTGTTGTCCCAATCTTCCATAAATGGTCTGGCACCAGCACTCTTTCCTTGTCTGCTCTGGGAACCTGTTTTTGAAACAAATCCCATTTAGCTCATGACAGTGATTCGGCAATGCCATTCCATATTCCGGGCACGTGATGTGCCGTATGACAGTGTTTGAATATAAACAAGCAATAATCACCTCCTTCAGGCATCTAGTGCTTTGTTGTTTATGATGTGCACACCAGATTATTATATGCTTATTGCGTATCTTCTCACCCCAGAGGACCAGAGCAATCAGAATGGGAAAAAGCCCAACGTCCTGGGTGCCCCTTGACATAAAACAGTTCTCCTCCATTTTGTCCCTGAACCGCTTGTCATAATTCAGCCATGCCCATCCGTCATACTCCTTGTATGCCTCTAGTATAGTGTCCGCTTAGCTCAACATCAGGCCATACTGTGAGGGATCGTCCTGTCCCACGACACTTATCATCCGTAGGAAGGCCCTTGTCCAGTTGATGATATTCCTTGGTATCCTCTTATTATTATCGTCTGGTGTCTTGTCCCGTTTCTTGTTGGTTCTCTTTTCGCTTCCTTTTCTCCATCCTTCCATGATCCTGAAAATATACATATATCCTCTTAATTTTTCTTCTCAAGGACCTGGGGACACTTTCCTACAGCTGTGATAGGGCTGTCAGCATTGGAGGGCCTCTGGATGCTTCGTCCCCTTTCTTCTCCTGCTATCTTTGGAAGATGACTCCGAATCCGAGGAATCAGAAGAACTGCCAGTGCTGGAACCTGACCTGGCCCTACATTTGGATTTGTCCTACTTGCCCACTTTTTTCCCCTCTGAACCCTTAGCCACCATCTGCATTTCCCCAGAGACACTCCCTGACTCACCCATATTTTCTCTGTTCGGTTTAGCTGTGCTATCGCTTGCCACTGTGCCAGAGAGTATTGAGTCGGAAGCTCTTGTCATGTCGCCCTCACCATGTGTTGCTGCATTGGAACCTGCTGTTGAAGCTGTCAAGAGTGGCGTCATGACCTGTGTAGTCACGGTCAGTGCGTTTGATGATGCTGCTTCACTCACGGGGGTCATCATTCTCTCTTATGGCCCTCCTATTGACACCGCCTCCATCATGGCTTGTCTTGGCCTCCCTGCTGGAGAAAAACTGGGGACCCCATATCGCCATGCAGTAATTTTCTTGACCCACGTAACCCAGGTAAGAGATGGGGAGCCATTGCGGCACTTGACCTGGGGTGCTTGTGCCCATGGTGCCAGGTGTAGTGCCAACCGCCTGAGCCCACAGGTAGCTAGCTATTTGGGGCAGCAGTGGGAAGGAACCTGTGGGGGCATAGCTTGGAACTGGATTCCAATAGGGCTTTTGTATGGGTAAGCCCGCATGGGACCTAGGCCAGGACATGCAGATGCCCAGAGGAAACGCTGGCTGAAATTCCCCCCATCCCTCCTCTGCACCCTCCGAGGATCACATTGCTAAAGGAGCTTGTTTCAGGGGGGAACTGAAGTGGTGGAGCTGATGGCTGTCATGCAAGATCTGGCTCAGGGCCATCTGTGGTTCGATTGTGGCCTCCTGGGCTCAGGTGTGTGTTCCTGCCCTCCTGCGGACGCTGGTTCGTCCCTCCAATGCTTCTCCGACCTCTCTTTCTCCCCGGTGGCAACCCCCCCCCCCCCAAACTTGTGGGCCTGCGACCCCATCCGCATGCTTGCTCTAAGTGTGCAGGGCTGCAAAACGATCATTGCGCACTTCACGTGTCCCTGCTATAAGCCCAATAGGAAATTGCAGTGGTTAGATGAGGAGGAGGGGTTTAGCAATGAAAACTTGGGCTCAACTAACCATGTCATATTATGGTGAATGTTGCACGGGGGGAGGGGGGGTGCTGAGGATCATCAAATGAGTGTACATCATGTAGGAGAGGCAAAAGTCTCCGGTGCCCTCCTTTCCTGGCTGTGAACCTTTTGCACCAACATGCATTCCCCACCGCCGGACTACCACAAGGCAGGAGCAACACGCATTTGCTGCTGCTTCCATCTGACCAAAGGAAGGCACAAGGAGAAAGAAGGAGAAAGAGGGAGAGCAGGCAAGGGCAGGCCCCTTTAAATGGCCCGTGATGTCATCAATCGGCACCTGTGTGCAGGCGCCAATCTCGCAATAGCAGCCCGCACATGGGGGGAGTCATCTGGCCTGCAAGAACCCACCGCATCCCCCCTCCAACACGATCGTTGCGTGAGGGGAGGGAGAAGGTGGTCCCGGCCCACAGCCTCGACATTAACGTCAGGCCACTGGTCATTTCAGCGCGTGCCCTCAAAAATTCCATTCCATTAGTATAGCTATTGAAAAGGTCCTTTTGCGAATTGCTGATAAGCAGGCTGAATGAGTAGGAGAGACACCCAATAGGAATTGAGATGAGGACAGGGTGAATATCTTGAGGGAGATGTGACAAGGAGATAGTGTATGATCACGGACAAGTTTTATTGTATACATTGTTGAATGAGCAACCAGTGGAGCAAATGAAGGACAGGGGAGATATGGGTTTGATATCTAATACCAGTAAGCAAACAAGTAGCTGCATTTTGAACTAATTGTAGGGGTTTGACAATGTAACAAGGGAGGCCTGTATAGATGGAGTTACAGTAATCAATACTGGGGGTGAATCAATAATTACAAGACTATTCTAAAATCAGATGGATCTAGGAGATGTTTGCGGTGATATAGCAGACTATGCCTAACCAGGTAAAAGCAATACTCCGAGCTTCCTTTGCTAAGCTTAGACAGGGAGGAGTCAAGGATCATGCCGAGGTTATGTAATTCCCTTGCATTATGTAAGGTCTGGTTGTCAAATGAAAACATGGCAAGGTGTATGACCTAGAAGAATAATTTCAGTTTTCTAAATATTCAATGATAATTTATTATAGGAGAGTCAACTTCTGACTGCAGATAAGCATTAAGGAAACAAACTGAGCAGTGACTGACCAGGAGGATTTTAATAGAAAAAAGACTTAGATGTAATCTGTGTATAATCTGTATGACAGATCGAGGGTAGAAAGAAAATGACCCAGGGATGTAAGAAAGATATTGAAGAGAGCTACAGATAGTGCCAATCCTTGAGGACTCTGGTTAGAGCTGGATATCAGGAGGAAGTGAAGTTGGCTATTATTTGCTGGGTTTGTGTTGTATTTGTGGCATAGTGTGGACCCTTAGTCGTGGTGGAAATGACTCTTCCCATGTGGAGGGACCCCATGAGGAACCACAGCGATAGGCTAAACTCAGAGAGCAGACACTTGTAGATGGAAAGCGTTATTATACTGCTGTAGATAGATGGTATGAGGCAGGAAGGAAAGGCACTGAAGTCCGGCAAGGTGCCAATACGTTCAGACAGTCTCGGATGTTGAAGTCTCACCCAGATGTTCAAGGTAGATAGGAACCCGCGGTGCGGGATACGCCAAGCCTGGTGGGTGGAGTTGGAGAACTGGATCATAGAGGAACTCACTGGAGCATAGTGCAGGCGTCTTCCTGGCAATGGAGATGGTGAGACTGAAGGTCCGTGGTGCAGGATACACTGGACTGGTAGGCCCTCAAGGAGCGAGTACCTGATAGTACAGAAGATCCTGAAATAAGAGAGACCAACCCCTGAGGAGCAGTTGTCTAGTTAGTAGAAACCTCGAAGGGTTGTTGGAAGCGAGAGGCCCCTGAGGAGCATGTTCCTAGAGCTTCATTAGGAGTGAGATTCCCCAGAAGGTAGCGAGGCATCTAAGCGAGCAGCTTAGAGCGGTCAGAGTGGCTAAACCGAAGTCCTTGCTAACTCGAAGTAGGTAGCGTAGTGGAGGCTTAAATACCCGGAGGTATTGACATCATGTGGTGGGGACGCCCCAGAGGTTCCCACCATGACGTGTACATAGCCGTAGGCAACATGCACGCGCATGCCCTAGGAGGCCATGGGAATGATCATGGCGGACTGGGACGCCCATGCTGAGTCTGGAAACGCCGAGGGTCTTGGCACTCGGCACCGGAGGCAGCCATCTTGCCCAATGAAGAAGAAAAGGGTAGAAAAGAGATAAGGCAGAACGGTCGCAGCCATCTGTGACCAACGGACGCAACAGTACCCCCCTTCAAAGGGCCCCCTCCAAGTCCTCTTCCAGGTGGTCTGGGTTTCCGTGGGTGTGCCAGGTGGAATTGAAGTACCATGTCTTTATCTGTGATGTTGGCCAGTGGTCCCCATGAGTTCTCTTCTGGTCCATAGTTCTCCCAGGAGATGAATACTCCCATGTCTTGCCTCTCTTACGGACATCCAAGATGTCATCCAAGGCATATTCGATGTCGTCCTCAGTGTCCAGACTGGTTGGTTCTGGGGTCTTTTTGGAGAACTTTGAGAGTATCAAGGGTTTTAACAGAGAGACATGGAAGGCATTATGTATCTTCATTGATGGAGGTAGTTTCAAACTGTACGTCAGATTTCCTAATCGCCGAAGGATAGCAAAGGGTCCAACATAGCGAGGTGCAAAACGTGCTGAAGGAAGTTTAAGGCGAAAATACTTGGTGCTTAACCAGACTTTATCTCCAGGCTGAAACTGTGGTGCCTTTCAATGATGAGCATCATAGGTTCTTTTTGCTTTCTGTCCTGCTTTGAGGAGTAGCTCCTTCGTTTGCTTCCAGAGTTGAGATAGCTCTGTGGCAGAAGTCTCTGCGGCAGGAGAAGCCACTGATAGTGAAATTGGCAGTGGAGGCAGCGGTTGTCATCTGTAGACAAGCTGGAAAGGAGAGGACCCCGTAGAACTAGCAGGATGCGAGTTGATAGCAAATTCTGCCCAAGGAGGTAATTCAGCCCAATCGTTCTGCCTTGAATTGACATAGGATCTTAGGAATTGTTTCAGTGTCCTATTCATTCTCTCAGTCTGACCGTTAGACTGAGGGTGGTAAGCAGATGTTAAGTCCAAGGCGATGTCATATTTTTGACATAAGGCTCTCCAAACCTTTGCAGTAAATTGTACTCCTCTGTCAGATAGGATATGCTTAGGCATCCCATGAAGGCGGAAGATGGGCTTAATAAAGAGTTTTGCTAACTCCGTAGCAGAAGTTAATCCTGGTAATGCTACAAAATGTGCCATTTTGGAGAAGCGATCAACTGTGACCCAAATGGTGTTTTTTCCATTGGATGGTGGCAGGTCTACCACGAAATCGGTTGCTATATGAGTCCAGGGTTCATCCGGCAATGCTAGAGGTTGTAACAAACCCCAAGGACGTCTGGCTGGTGGTTTTTGCTTGGCACAGACAGCACAGGAACCCACATAAGCTTGTACGTCTTTTTTCATGGTTGGCCACCAATAGTACCATTGTAACTTAGCTAGGGTACGACTCTGTTCCAGATGGCCAGCCAGACGGGAATTGTGCGCCCAATTCAACAGCTTCTTCCTTAAATTTTTGGCCACCACCGTCTTCCTGGCGGGTACCGCATGAGTGGTTGCAAGAACCACATTACCGGGGTCAATGATGTGACGGGGTTTGTCTGGCACATCCTGAGGGGAGAAGGATCTTGACAAGGCATCAGCCCGCGTGTTCTTCTCTCCCAGACGATACTTCAGAAGGAAGTCAAATCTGTTAAAGAACAGAGACCATCTTGCTTGACGGTGATTGAGTCGTTGAGCATGTCTGAGGTACTCCAAATTCTTGTGATCGGTATATACTACTATTTGGTGTTGTGCGCTTTCCAGCCAAGGACGCCACTCTTCAAAGGAGCGAGTACCTGATAGTACAGAAGATCCTGAAATAAGAGAGAGAGACCCCCAAGGAGCAGTTGTCTAGTTAGTAGAAACCTCGAAGGGTTGTTGGAAGCGAGAGGCCCCCGAGGAGCGGGTGCCTAGAGCTTCGTTAGGAGCTAGATTCCCCGGAGGGTAGCGAGGCGTCTAAGCGAGCAGCTTAGAGCGGTTAGAGTAGCTAAACCGAAGTCCTTGCTAACTCAAAGTAGGTAGCGTAGTGGAGGCTTAAATACCCGGAGGTATTGACGTCATGCGGTGGGGACGCCCCCGAGGTTCCCGCCATGACGTGTACATAGCCATAGGCAACGTACGTGCGCTTGCCCTCGGAGGCCACGGGAATGAGCATGGCAGACTGGGACGCCCATACTGAGTCTGGAAATGCTGAGGGTCTCAGCACCGGAGGCAGCCATCTTGCCTAATGAGGAGGAAAAGGGTAGAAAAGAGGTAAGGCAGAGCAGTCGCAGCCGTCTGTGACCGATGGACGCAACAGTTTGAATATGAAGATAAGATGTAAACCATGAAAGAATAACACCAGAGATCCCAATGTCAGATAGGCGAGTGAGGAAAAATTATGGTTCAGGGTGTGCAGATATAATATCGAGATGTATGAGCATATTGGAAATGCCGGAATTGAACCCTCAATGAAAGATGTCATTGTTGGATAAGAGTAATGTTTCAGTTCTGTGGAGTTTCCTAAATCTGAATTGGTATTGATCTAGGATTGAATTGTTTTTTCATGCTTTCTTGAATTCATATATTGTCCTTGTCTCCATCACCTCAGCTGGAAGACTATGCTTTTACCACCCTCTCTGTAAAGAAATTTCCTTAGATTTCTCCTGAGTCTTTGCCCTTTCTCCCTCATCCCAAGACACCTTTCTAGAGCTTTCTGTTGAAAGAGGCCAGTCTCCTATGCATTATACCTTGGAGATATTTAAATGTCTCTATCATATTCTCCCCTATCCCACCTTTCCTCTATAGTATATGTGTTTAGTTCAGTTTGTCTCCATATGCTTCAGAACAAAGGTCACTGACCATTTTAGTAGTAACTCTTTAGACAGATACCATCTAGTTTATATCCTTTTGAAAGTCTGGTCTCCAGAACTGTATACAATATTCCAAATGAGGTCTCACCAGAGACTTGTAGGGTGCAATATCACCTCCTTATTTCTGACCGTCCCTCTCCCTATGCACCCAAGTATCTTTCTGGTTTTTGTTGTCATTTTATCCACCTGGTTTGTTCACCAGTAGATATGATTATCCCTAGATCCCGTTCTTATTTCATGCCTAGAAGAATTCCAAAAACCCTTTGGGTTTTTGCATCCCAAATGCATGACAATGCTTTTTAGCATTCAATTTTAGCTGCCAGATCCTAGACCATTCCTCAAGTTTCACTAGATCCTTCCTCATGGTTTCTACCCCTTCCTGGGTCTCTACTGTTGAAAATGTTTGTATTACCTGCAAAAAGACCAACTTTTCCCAATAGTCCTTCCTCAGTATCACTTATGGAAATCCTCAGAGTTAAATCCATTTACCTCAACCTACTTTTGCCTCCCACTCAACCAGTTTTGGTTTTTTTTTTACTTTTTATTTATCAATTTCAAAAGATATACACAAGTATAAGCTTGTTAAAACAATAAAGCAGAATAACAAATTGTAATAGAAAGAAAAAAGAAAAAAATCACAATCTGCTTGCTTAGAGACCACTATAATTTGGGAGATTCAACCTACAATCAAAGCATATTCACAAGAAATAATGAAAAAGAAAATAGCATGAAAAACAACAGCAATTAATCAAATTCCGGAGACCTACTCAACTCCACCATAATCCAAGGATCTTACACTTTCTTAGAGTCTAAAAAGAAACTAAGTTGAGAGGTTTTAAAGAAAAGATTTGTATAAAAAAGATTATTTTAAATATTTGTTACCCACTCTTCCTTGGTTAGGGGCAGGGTACAGAATATACATATAATAGGGAAAGATATACAAACTTTACAATATAAAAATACAATAAAAATGTTAATATAAAACAGATGGCTCAAGAGAAGCATTGTAAACCAGCTGAAAGAGGTGGCTCTTAAGAGTTCTCTTAAACAGCTTTGAATTCTTGATTGATCTTAGATTTGCTGGCAAGGACTACCAGGGGTTAGGGTCTGCAGTCAAGAAGGCGCACTCATGGGTTTCATCAAGATAGCTTGTGAGACGGTATATCTAGGAGGCCTTGACTGGAGGATCTAAGAATTTTTGTTGGTGTATAAAGCTTTAAAGTAGCTGTAAACCAGGGGAGGAGATGTTATTTAGTAGATTGTGTATTGTGACTGCAAATTTATACTGTACACGGTGTGCAATAGGCAGCTATTATAGGGAAAATAGGATTGGAGTACCAGTGAGTAGATTTGCCACAGAGTTCTGAAGCATCTTTAAAGGAAAAATAGTATGTGAAGGCAAACCAGTGTAGATAGAGTTGCAGTAATCCATACCAGAGAAGAAGAGCAATTGAAGAACTGTGCAGAAGTCAAGGAGATCTAATAGGGGCTTTAAATGACGTAATAGATGGAATTTAATGAATGATGGTTCGGTTACAGATTTAATGTAGAGATGCATGGATAAGGATGAATTGATGAGTACACAAGGATTCGAACCTTGGGGGTAATGGGTATGGGGTGGACATTAAATATTAACTTCATGGGGAAACTAACAGGTGTGAAACAAAATAGGATGATGATTTCAGCGTTGCTGTTATTGAGAGTTTATTATGGTAGAGCCAATTGTGAATTGAGGATAGCAAAGAGAGATAAATTGTTCAGTAAGTGCCCATGAAGATTTATGTGAAAAGAAAAATTGTATGTCGGCATACAACTTGAGGTATACCCCAAGGCTAGCAAGCAGGCAGCATAGTGAGGTCAAGTAGATGTTAAATAGTGCTACTGAAAGCGCTGAACCTTGGGGTAGACCGGAAGAAAGAGGAGACCAGAATGAAGAATCAGAACCCATTATCACCTGGTGAATGTGATCTGTTAGGTAGGAAGAAAATCAAGAACAAACAGTTCCAACAAACCCCAAAGAAACAAGCTGAGAAAGAAGAATAGAATGATCAATAGTGTCAAAGGCTGAGGAGATATTGAGTAGGATAAATATGTATTGTGTTCCAAAATCAATCCCACAACGGACAGTGTCAAAGCAAGAAAGAAGTAATATTTCAGTGTTGTGGAATTTACAAAAACCAAACCCAGTATTGATCCAAAGCCAAATAAGAATCAAGAAATAGTGATGGAGTACAATATTTTCAGTGATTTTTGTTAAATATGAAAAGGATGAGATGGGACAGCAGTTTGAGAGAATAGTTGGGTCAAGATGTTTTTTTGAGAATGGCGCAGATGAAAGTTTTTTTCAGGGCTTTTTGAAAGATGCCAGATGAGAAAGGTTTGCAAATTTTGTAATGAAGTCTGCGAATTCCTATCTTATGATTTTAATTAAAACAATAGAGCAAGGATTTAAAGGACCTGTGAATGAATTTAGTCTGCAGATTGTTTGAATAATTTCAAATTTAGACAATTCTTCAAAACTGTCCCATCTCATTCCTTTGGAAAATAGGTTGCCTATATCAGAGTTTAGTGCATTTGAAAAAATATTGTGGATGGAATTAATCTTGTCAACAAATTAGCACACAAATGTTTCTGCTAAATTCATCCCAGGGTTAGGAATGGGAGCGGCTTGAGGAATAGAGGTGGCCGAAATAAGCTGTTTTACAGAGTTAAATCGTTCTCTTGGGTTATTAAAGGAAGCAGAGAACTTCAGGTACATGTCCTTAGCAGCAGTTACTGCATTTTGATAAACTGACAACTGATTGCGGTTAGCAGCCAAATGATGTTCAGAGGGGTGGCAACACCCCTTTTTTCTGCCCTTCATCCTAATTTTTTTTCCTTGTAAAGTGTGTGTTTATCATGGAGCTTTTAGGGATCTAGATTTGAAAATATCTTAGTTAATAAAGCCCCTCCTAGAGGAGGCTGGAAAATCATGTAAATGAGCTATGTTTCCCAGAGACAGATGCAGTGTTAGTGAAATTAAAAAATGATTAGATCAAGGAACATTGTCAATGGAAACATTTGCATTTGAGGTTGAAAACATTACTGGATTAATAAATATAAGGTCAAGGGTCTGACCTGCTTTGTCGATTGGGCCAGAAACAATCTGCTCTTATCCACAGGCAGACAATGCATTTAGGAAAATAGTGGGAGTAATAGGGATGAGATCACAATCTACATGTAGGTTGAAATCACCAAAAAATGATCTGTTCCGCTCGGCGGTCAGCAGGCTGCTCCCGTGAACTGTCACACTCACCTTCCTAGCTGGGTCTTCCCCACTGGCTCCTGACACAGCACAGTTTCTCCCGGCATCTTTGCGGCTGGCCGTGGCAAGACACAGTTGACACTCCACTTGGCAAGACGCCACCAACTTCCATTGGCCCTACTCCTAGAGTGTACGCGTGCCTGACACATTATTTAAAGGGCCCATGTCTGCTCAAGGCACCTCCTGATGACATCACTGCTCAGGCCTAAATAAGGCCCTTGTTGACATCCCTTCAGAGCCTCAGCAAAAGGTCAACCTACTTGGGAAGTGCATGTTGCTCCAGTGTCTTGTCTTCATTCTAGCGCCTGTCCCCACTGTCCTTATCGTCAGTTTTTCAACTTTTCCCTCGTTGCCCACCTGTTCTTATCTTTGCCTTCCTGCCCTACCTATCTGTTCCACCTTCCCTTCGGAGAGACACCTGGTTTGACCTCGAACTGATCTCGGACATGCTTGACCACTGCCTGACTTCGGATATGCTTGACTGCTGGCTGCCACTGGATATGCCTGATCTCTGTTTACGTCAACCCAGCTACCCTTTGATGAATTTCTCTACCATCAGCAGAGGCCTCCACCTAAGACCTGCCAGCCCTGGCACCCAAAGGCTCAACCAGAGGGGAATTAGGGCTGGTAAAAGCGAAGCTCCAGCTAGGCCTCTGCTCGTGTCCTCCTGCCAACAGTTGGGACCTGCAGGGCTCCTCCCTTCAGGTTGCATCAACCCTGCCTTGTTCCAAAGGTCCACGAATGCAACATTATAGTCTTAATTAAGTCTATTTTAGAGTTTACCATAAATTCAACAGAGAAGAATTCTGAGTTAACAATCCAAGGGGACATTATGATAAGCAGATGTTCAAAAGTTTTGATTTTAGCAGCTAAACCTCATATGGAGGTGAGATAGATGCTACAACTCTAGAGAAATTGAATGATTTCTTTAAAAAGATTGCTAAGCCTCCACCCCCTACATGAGCCATAGTATTGAAAAGCATAGGAATAAGCAGGGGGGCAGCACTGATTTAAGACCTGAACATCGTAATCATGAAGCCATTTTTCAGTTACACAAACAATCTGGGGAATATGAAGCCAAAATATAATGAAATACAACAGATTTCTTAATAATTGATTGTGCATTAATTAGCAGGATAAAAAACATGGTAGAGATCAAAATGGAAGGAGATAGTTGTAATACTATATGAATAAGAGCTGACCTTGTCTTATGTTTAAGTAAGAATGTGAACCCTGGGCTGAGATGAGAGGTGTCTCCGCCCATATGGAGGAGCCCTGTGAGCCTCACCACCAGCAGGTGCAGTCTCAGTGGCATGGGACACAGCTAGAAGTACTTTATTATGAAGGAAGGAAAAAGTAATGTCCACAGAATTGGAGATGTAGTAGTACAGTCCTGAGCAATGGGGAATACCCAGAGCGAGGCCACATCTGAGAAGATCCAGTAGTGGCCCGTGGAGCGGGGTATGCCGGGGATCCCCTCTGACGAGTGTAGGCACCTCAGGAATACAGATCCGGTAGTGGCCCGCGGAGCAGACTATGCCGAGGATGTCTGTACAGTAGATGTTGAAGAACTGGTAGAGATGCCGGAACCTGGAAGTGGCTCCTGTAGTTGGTGTGTAGATAATCTGCAGTGCAGGAAAGCTGAATGGCTTCAAATAAAGAAAGGCGGTAGTGGCCCGAGGTTCAGGGTACACCACGAGGAATCCACAATACAGTTCGTATAGTAGAAGTCAGTAGTGGTACTCACAATAGATGGTTCCTGGAGAGAGAGACCTGAGAAGCAGGTCTAGTAGCAGTCAGGCAGGTAGGCCCTCCAAGGAACAGATAGCCGGGAACGCAGGGGAGCCCCTGAGGAGTGGGTACTCAGATGCCAAGACCAAGTCAGGAACAGGAAGTCCTTGAATGAGGAGGATTCAGCAAGACGGAACTCCTTGCTAACTCAAGGGCTGGTCAGGGTTGACATCATCGGGAGGGGATGCCCCTGAGGTTCCCACCATGACGTGTTCAAAGGAGGCCCTTGCGCGCGTGTGCACGTCTAGGTAATTCCAGGTCCAAGATGGCGGTCGGCAGCACCCACATTGTCCCGGGAACACCGGAGAGGTCGGCAGGGATTGGCAGAGACCACCATTCTTCCCAGACTTGATGGAGCAGGGAAAAAAGACGTGAGCATAAGAGGTCGCAGCCGCTGTGACAGACAGGCGTAACACCTTGGGGCCATGTTTTCTCCGGATAGAAAGTGTGTCTGGACCATATCCTTTATGTATTGTGACATTTGGAATTGGATTACCCAAATAACTCAATGCCATGTTGTCAAAAGAGTGAAGAGAATGTGAGAAAAGAATACAGAAGAAGCCTAAAGGATTCATACGAAAGAGCATGACAAAAGAGCAGCTCTTTTATTGCGCTTCTTCGTACAAGCGACAGAGGTATGGGCACCTCCAGTGTCCACTCCCTGGATTTAAAGCCCAGCACTCCCCAATGATGACACTTAGGGCATCCAACAGGGAGGCATGGGAAACACAAGCAGAAAATCTGTAATAAGGACTTATTGCAGCAGCTAGAATGGCAGAAATAATCCTCAAGCAGGCATACAGACAGGGCATACAATCCTCTGAATTCATCTGGCATCCACTCCTTGGATTTAAAGCCCAGCACCCCCAATGATGTCACTCGTGGCATCCAACGAGGAAGCATGGGCAACAGCAAGCAGCAAAGCCATTTAACACCATTCAAAACAAGAATACATTTATATTTGTAATGTAGAATAAATGAGCACCAAGAGCAAGAACTTCTTGGCACATTCCCAAAAACTTCTTTTTATATTCCTGGGTAGACCTGGAAACATCAGGAAGTATCCACACTTTGCGCACATTAAACAATGCAGATCTATTCATAAAAAAGGACTTAATAATATACTCCTTGTCCTGAAAGAAAACAAAATTAACCAAAAGTTTCCCTATTTCAACAATTTCAGCAATATTAAGCCCTTCAATTAATGCTATAACATCAAGATTATTGTCCCTTGTAGAAGCTCCCTCCTGGGATACTAGTGTTGACATCACTGTCCTTCTCTCAGATGGCAAAAAGAAGGTTCTGCAAATAGGAGGGATAGCTTCAACAAGAAGTGCAAAATTTTGTGTAGATAATCCTTAAAAGAATCCAGAGGTGAATCAGTTGGTAATTTGGGTAAATATAATACCCATTTAACTGGCTAGCTTGATTCTCTAAATTCCTCACCTTTCGAGAGACAATGGAGCTGAAATGGAGCAAGTCGCACTGAATAGAGCTTACCCATTCCACCCGCTGTTGGAGGGAGCGAAGTTCATCTTTCTGAAATTCAAAGAATTATTATTAGCATTCAATTTAGTAAAAATCTCTACAGTAACAGCACAAAGCAGCCATTGGTTGTTCAAGCAGAGCTAAAATGTCCCAGAGGGAATCCAGAGTTATAGTGGTGGACTTACCCTGGGAAGATCTTGTTAGTTGGTGTAATGATCCTGCTGCTAGGCAGCTTTCCCACCAGCAGAGATCAACATCAGACCATGCTCCCAACCGCTCTAGCCACCTCCTTGTGGTACCATTACGCAGCAAATCCTGCTGGATATAACCTTGCCTCTTCCTGCACTTGAGGCCTAATCATCAAGTCTCCTTCACTGTTTGTTTTGGCCCTCTTGCCTTGTTTCTGTGTGCCCCTCGCAGCCTTCTTGTCTTGTTTTGCCCTGCCTTGTGGTCTTTGGGCCTTCTAGCTCTAACTTGCCTGATCTTATGGTCTTTGAGCCTACTTCCCTTGTCTTGCCCTGTGGCCTTCGGGCCTTCTCTCCTTGATTTGCCTTGTGCCCTTCAGGCCTCCTTATCCTTAACTTGCCTTATCCTCTCTGCAATCTGCCTTGCTTTCCTGCTCCTGTTTGCCCTGCCCATGAGGTGTACATTTTAACCCTGTTCCTACCTGTGTGCAATACCCTGTTCCTGTACTTTTTTCCCCTGCTCTTACCTTGCCCAGTATTGCTTGACCATGTTCCTGCTTGTCCTGTTTTCCCACGCCTTGCTCTGGCCCTGCCTTTCCTTGTGCCAAGTTACCGAGTTCCTTCTTCCATTGTTTCTTATTGTTCCTGCCTAGTGTCTCCTGGCTCTTCCCTTGCCTTGCTTCCAGTCCCAGCCTCTGTCTCCAATTCCAGATTTGTCTCTGGTTCCAGTCTCACTGCCTGTGCCTGCCTTGTCTACAGAGACTGCATTTATTTATTTATTTAAAATATTTTCTATACCGTCGTTAAGCTAGTTGCCATCACAACGGTTCACAATAAGGCACATAATTTCAAACTTAAATGTGTTGAATTATATTAACTAAACAGGTGCCATCAAATACTGTAACATAGTTTCATATTAAATATTACTTAGTGGTTGTGATAAGTCATGTCTACTTTAAGTATATCGGCTATAAGATAAATTAACACTTAAGTCTGGTCCTCTGTTGTTGCAATCTAATAGAGGTAAAGTAAAATAAAATATACACACACACACACACCATTCGAGTAAGCTGATGTGTGTGTGTGGGAGTTCTTCGGACTGCATCATACAATTCCCTGGATTCTACTCTTCATTCCCTTTGTGGTATGCTTGCTTAAATAGCCATGT
This sequence comes from Rhinatrema bivittatum, assembly GCF_901001135.1. Taxonomy (NCBI): domain Eukaryota; kingdom Metazoa; phylum Chordata; class Amphibia; order Gymnophiona; family Rhinatrematidae; genus Rhinatrema; species Rhinatrema bivittatum. The sequence continues at coordinate 399,830,519 of NC_042615.1, read as the reverse complement.
TTTTAAACTTTTTTTGAATGCTTTGATGTCTCTTTGTGTTCTGATTTCTAAAGGCATTGTGTTCCATATTATAGGTCCTGCTAGGGATAGGGCCCTATCCCTTACTTGCGTTAGTCTGGCTGTTTTTACAGAGGGAATAGTTAGTAGGGCTTTGTTTGCTGATCTCAAGTTTCTATTAGGGACGTGTACGTGAAGGGCTGTGTTCAGCCATTCTGCCTTTTCGTCATGTATTAATTTATGTATGGTGCAAAGAGTCTTGTATTGAATTCTTTGTTCAATGGGTAGCCAGTGTAGTTCAATTAGGGTTTTGGTGATATGATTTGGTGATATGCATTGGTGATATGATTTGGTGATATGCATTGCCTCCAGCTTCAGCCAAAGTCCAGCTAACCATCAGAATCTGTAGACTGAAACCAAGCGGGACGTGGCTGGTCAAGTGGAAGACCTTGCAATGCCCTGCCTTGAAGTTCCATACTGCCCCATGGGAGAAATTCCCATATGCAGCCAGTTCTCGGTTGTGACAGTCGACCAGCCAGCGATATCAAAGCAGACTCAGCTGTAGACTCCTTCTTCCCTGTTCTGCCGCATTGCAGAAACCACTGGCTTCTCCTCTCCAGGTTCATCTCAGCCAGCAAAACAGACTACATCAGCAGAGGGTAAGCTTCCTCTATCCATCGCTCCTGGGAGTACCTCCTCTTGTGTCATCAGGTGCAATGCAGCCTCCTCCCAAAGCAGCAGAAAAGTGGTTGAGAAGGAGCCAGTTAAGAGCCAGTTAAGAGCAAGCTGTAACACCCAGGTCCAGCTGTGAATCATCTGAGAGAAACAGCCATGGACATCTCACCAGACTGAAGTTCTGCCGCCAAATTGGTCAGGTACAACTCTAGAGTAGGATCCTGGGAAAATAATAATGGAGAGGTTGAAGGACTCCCTCTAATCTTACCCTTTCTCTTTACCATAGCAAAAACCCTGGAAATAAAGCCCAAAAAGCCAAAAAATGCTACAGAATCAGAAAAGACAACCTGACATGTCTATTAAAGCAGACCCCATTTTGGATCTCCCTTCAACCTGTTTCTAACCTAATCAGTCACTTTAAGGCCCATGCCAAGGGCATTCAGTTTATTTATGTCGCCTGTGAGGAACTATGTCAATGGCTTTACTGAAATCCAAGAACACTACTAGTACTTTCCCTGATCCAATTCTCTGGTCACCAAATCAATGAAATTGGTCAGATTTGTTTGACAAGACCTACCTCTGGTAAAACCATTTTGCCACAGAATGTGTAATCCATTGGTTTCCAGAAACTGTAATAACCTCTGTTTTAGCAGTGATTCCATTAATTTACTCACCACAGAAGCAAGACTAATTGGCCTACAGTTCCCAGTCTCCTCCTTAGTTCCATAAGAACATCAGAATTGCCATGCTGGGTCAGACCAAGGTTCATTGAGCCCAGCATTCTGTCTCCAACAGTGGCCGTCCCAGGTCACAAGTACCTGTCAGATCCTCAATAGTTGATCTATTTCATGTATCTCACTCCTAGGGATAAATGCCGGCTTTCCCAAGTCTAACTGGCTAACAACTCTTTATGGAATTTTCCTTCAGGAACTTGTCCAAGCTTCTTTTGAACCTCTTTCTGTTAGCTGCCTTGACAGTGTCCTCCTGCAACAGATTCCATAGCTTGATTGTGTGCTGAATGAAAAAAATACTTCATAGAATTTGTTTTAAATCTGCTGGTTGCTCGTTTCATGGAGTGTCCCCTACTCCTTTTAAAGCTTAAATAATTTTTCCCTATTTACCTGTTTCACGCCACTCATAATTTTATAAATTCCAAGTATAATCTCCTATTCAGTCATCTCTTTTCCAAGATAGAGTCCTAATCTGTTTAGCCTTTCTCCATAAGAGAGCTTTTCCATCTCCTTTATCAGTTTGTCATCCTTCTTCTGTACCTTTTCTATATTTGCTTTATCTTTTTGAGATAGGGCAACCAGACCTGTACACAGTACTCAAGATGCGGTCACACTATGAATTTATACAAAGACATTATGATATTCTCAATTTTGTTCTCTATTCCTTTCCAAATAATTCCTAGCATTGTATTTACCTTTTTGTCCACAGCCACACATTGAGCCAAAGATGTCAAAGTATTTTCCACAAGAACTCCGAGGTCCTTTCCCTGACTGTACCTGTAGCTGGGATTATTTTTCTCTACATGCATTACTTTGCACTTGCCTGTATTAAATAGCATCTGCCATTTAGAAGTCCACTCTCCTAATCTCAAAAGATCCTTGTGCAGTTCTTCACAATCCACTGCTGTTTTAACAACTTGAAACAATTTTGTGTTATCTGCAAATTTGGTCACCTCATTCATCATTCCTTTCTCCAGATCATTTATGAATATGCTAAATAGCACAAGTCCCAATATAGACCCCAGGGTCACTCTACTAATGACCCTTTTTCATTCAGAAAACTGACCATTTTTTCATACTCTCTGGGGCAGATTTTCAAAGGGATATGCGCATACCCCCCGAAAACCTGCCCCAAACTCCCCCTGTGCGCGCCGAACCTATGTTGCATAGGCTGCCTGCGCACGCAAAGCCCCAGGATGCGCGTAAGTCTCGGGGCTTTCCTGGGGAGACATGTTTGGGACTTGTCACGGCTGCCGCGTCATCGGGGGTGTTCCGGGGCAGGGCCGCAGGCGTGGTTCTGGCCCGGGGCGTGGCTAAGGTCTCCAGACCAGCCCCCGAACCGCAACATGGCGCGCCGGCTGCTGGCCTGGCTCGGGCAGGCGTAATTTTTGCAATAAAGTGGGGGGGGGGGGGGAATTAGGGCTAGGGGTGAGTTAGGTAGGGGAAGGGAGGGGAAGGGGAGGGGAGGTGGAAGGAAAGTTCCCTCCGAGGCCGCTCCGATTTCGGAGCGGCCTCGGAGGGAACAAAGGCATGCTGCGCGGCTTGATGCACGCAGACTGCCGATTTTGCGCAGTCTTTCGCGCGCCGACCCCAGATTTTAGCGGCTACATGCGTATCTATTAAAATCCTGCGTACTTTTGTTTGTGCTGGTCGCGCAAACAAAAGTACGCACGGGCGTAGTTTTTTAAAATCTACCCCTCTGTTTCCTGTCTTTTATCCAGTTACCAATCCACAAAAGGACATTGCCTCTGATTCCACAACCTCCCAAAGAGTTTGTCAGATGCCTTCTGAAAATCTATTTTATTTATTTAGACATTTTATATACCATTGTTCTATGTAAAGATCACAACGGTTTACAAAATAACACTCATATTAACTATAGATCTATTATTTACCAAGTTATCTTGTTTTCTTCTTACTTCATCCCCTCTGTCTTTCCTCCATCCTCTATCCATTATCCATTTCTCGTTGCTTATTAGTTAAACAGTTATTTGTTATAATGTAACTTTATACCCTGATTTCTTCTTTTTCCTCCTCTCTATCCATTTTTTATGTAAACCAATGTGGTGTCCATACAAACATCGGTATATAAAAGTGATAAAGAAAGAAAGAAAGAAATGTGAAGTTCAGAAAAGAAGTTAACAATAACAGATTTCACATATTAGTCAGTTTGTTGAGTGTCTTTCAAACTCTCATTAAATTTATTCTTCATGCATCCAATAGTATCTTCTTTGTCCTTGCTTTTGTAGATCTCTACATTCTCATGTTTTTAAGTTAGGTTGTATGCATTTATGAATAGCCATGTTTTTATCTCCCTTTTTTTTTTAATTTATAATCTTGAGGTAACAATTTACAAACAAGAAGTTGGACCCCTGCTTATTATGGTTCAATACATGATAAAACTTTCATAGCAATAAGTACAGCAGCAATAACTCCAGGGGTAATCACAGAAATCAACACTGTTTAACAATAAACCTCATAATTCTGTACCTCGAAAGTGTTTTGCCATTATTCCCCACGAGTCCCCTATCCCTCCCCTCCCCCCTCCCTCCCTTCCAAGTTGCCTGGTTGGTTCACACAGCTTCTGGATCTCCCCATAGCTTTGCCTGCCATGTTAACAGTGGTTGCCATCGAGTAACAAATTTAACTATTTGGTTGTGCCTCACTGCACTTAATCTATTTAAATAACACACATTGATCAATTTCTGATGCACCTACTTTATAAGGGGTGCTTCTACCTGCTTCCATTTATATGCAATTCCAGCCCTCACTGCCATTATTATTTGGTTTATGATATATACATAGAAACATAGAAATGACAGCAGAAGAAGACCAAACAGCCCATCCAGTCTGCCCAGCAAGTTTCACACTTTTTTTTCTCATACTTATTTGTTACTCTTGGCTCTTAGTAACCTTTTGGCTCTATTTCCCTTCCACCCCACCATTAATGTAGAGAGCAGTGTTGGAACTGCATCTAAGTGAAATATCTAGCTTAATTAGTTAGGAGTAGTAGCTGCCGCAATGAGCAAGCTACACCCATGCTTATTTGTTTACCCACACTATGTAATTCAGTCCTTGTTGGTTGTTGTCTGTATATAGATCCAATTTTCTTCATTCCCCCTGCCATTGAAGCAGAGAGTTATGCTGGATATGCATTGAAAGTGAAGTATCAGACTTTCTCCCCTGCCGTTGAAGCAGAGTATGCTGGATATGCATTGAAAGTGAAGTATCAGACTTTCTCCCCCGCCGTTGAAGCAGAGAGCTATGCTGAAAATGCATTGAAAGTGAAGTATCAGACTTTCTCCCCTGCCGTTGAAGCAGAGAGCTATGCTGGATATGCGTGAAGTATCAGTCTTTCTCCCCTGTCGTTGAAGCAGAGAGCAATGCTGGATATGCGTGAAGTATCAGTCTTTCTCCCCTGTCGTTGAAGCAGAGAGCAATGCTGGATATGCGTGAAGTATCAGTCTTTCTCCCCTGCTGTTGAAGCAGAGAGCTACGCTGGAATGCGTGAAGTATCAGTCTTTCTCCCCTGCCATTGAAGCAGAGAGCTATGCTGGAAATGCGTGAAGTATCCATCTTTCTCCCCTGCCATTGAAGCAGAGAGCTATGCTAGATATGCATTGAAAGTGAAGTATCAGGCTTATTTGGTTTGGGGTAGTAACCGCCGTAACAAGCAAGCTACTCCCCGCTTTTTTGTGAATGCAAATCCTTTTTTCCACATTTCCTCTTGCCGTTAAAACTTAGAGCAATGTTGGAGTTGCATTAACCGTGTGTATGTTTATTGAATAACGGTATTATCTCCAGGTAGTAGCCGTCATTCCCGCGAGCCACCCACTCTTCATTCACGTCCTCTAGACTTTATGGATCCACAGTGTTTATCCCACGCCCCTTTGAAGTCCTTTACAGTTCTGGTCTTCAGCACCTCCTCCGGAAGGGCATTCCAGGCATCCACCACCCTCTCCGTGAAGAAATATTTCCTGACATTGGTTCTGAGACTTCCTCCCTGGAGCTTCAAATTGTGAACCCTAGTTCTGCTGATTTTTTTCTGACGGAAAAGGTTTGTCGTTGTCTTTGGATCATTAAAACCTTTCAAGTATCTGAAAGTCTGTATCATATCACCTCTGCTCCTCCTTTTCTCCAGGGTGTTCATATTTAGATTCTTCAATCTCTCCTCATAAGTCATTTGATGAAGACCATCCACCTTTCTGGTCACCCTTCTCTGGACCGCCTCCATCTTGTCTCTGTCTCTTTGGCGATACGGTCTCTAGAACTGAACACCATACTCCAGGGGAGGCCTCACCAAGGACCTGTACAAGGGGATAATCACTTCCCTTTTCTTACTCAATATTCCTCTCTCTATGCAGCCCAGCATTCTTCTGGCTTTAGCTATCGCCTTGTTACATTGTTTCGCCGACTTCAGATCATTAGACACTATCACCCCAAGGTCTCTCTCCTGCTCCGTGCACATCAGCCTTCCCCCCCCCCCCCCCCCCCCCCATCATCGAGTACAGTTCATTCGGATTTCCACTCCCCATATGCATGACTCTACACTTCTTGACATTGAATCTCAGCTGCCATATCTTCGACCACTCTTCCAGCTTCCTAAAAATCCCGTCTCATTCTCTCCACTCCTTCCGGCATGTCCACTCTGTTGCAGATCTTAATGTCGTCCGCAAAAAGACAAATCTTCCCTTCTATCCTGTCCGCAATGTCTCTCACAAAGATATTGAATAGGACCGGTCCCAACACCAATCCTTGTGGTACACCGCTTAAAACCGCTCTCTCTTCAGAGAGAGTTCCATTTACCATCACACATTGTCTTCTGTCCATCAACCAGTTTGCAATCCAGGCCACCACCTCGGCACTCACTCCTAAGCTTCTCATTTTATTCACCAGTCTCCTGTGTGGGACTGTATAAAAAGCTTTGCTGAAATCCAAGTAGATGACATCGAGTGCTCTTCCTTGATCCAATTCCTTGGTTACCCAGTCAAAAAAGTCAATTAGATTTGTCTGACAGGATCTTCCCCTGGTGAATCCATGCTGCCTCTGGTCCAGCAATTCTCCCGACTGTAGATATTTCATTATTCTCTATTTCAACAGTGACTCCATTACTTTTCCCACCAGTCTCTTCTCTGTTCCCACTCTTGTGAAGCGGGACCACCACCGCTCTTCTCCAATCACGCAGCACCACTCCCGTTTCTAGGGATCTATTGAACAGGTCACATAGCGGACCCGCCAGCACATCTCTGAGCTCCCTCAGTATCCTGGGACGAACTTCATCAGGCCCCATGACTTTGTCCACTTTCAGTTTCTCCAGCTCTTCCCATACATTTTCTACTGTAAATGGAGTTACATCTACTCCACTCCCCTCCAGTTTCTTGTTAACTAGTGACGGTCCTTCTCCAGGGTCCTCTTTAGTGAACACAGAACTGAAGTATTTGTTTAATATTTCTGCCATTTCTTCGTCTCTCTCCACAGATTGATCCTTTCCATCTTTCAATTTCACTATACCACTTTGAACTTTTCTCTTTTCACTGATGTATCTGAAAAATGTTTTCTTACCTCTCTTTACCTCCTTGGCAATCCTCTCTTCCGCTTGACTTTTTGCTGGATGTAATTTTCACGAACTCCCTAATAATATCAGATCCACCTCAATGCACTCCCATACCATGGTCGGACCACTTCAGAGTTGACACTAGATGTACCGTGAACAATAATCTTCGCCAGACATACCCGAAACAAAAAACTATTGAATTCAGGAAGAAATGTAAAATGGAAGACATTATAGACATTATAGAGAGCAACAAATTGGCATCAAATCACCAGTGACATCGCCAATCGTCTTTGTCCGCTTATAACTAAAGAGATCAACTCTGAGAAGAAAGACAAGAAACCTTGGTACACAACTGAACTCAGAAAGATGAAACAAGAGCTTCGTAAATTGGAAAAAAAATGGATCAAAAACCATGACTCGATTCAGCAACAAAAATTCAAATCACTACTCCACAAGTACCGTAAATCAACCGATGAAGCTAAAAAAAACTATTACTCAACAAAAATTCATCAATACCAGTTTAATCCACGTGCCCTTTTCCGATACGTTTCTAATATAATCTCCCCCACAACTAACATCTACCCCGAAGATGAGACCAAAAATAAATGTGAGAAATTAGCCGCCTATTTCCAGGACAAGATATCAAATATCATGGCTCGTTTTACATCTCCATATCGGCCAACAATTCCAGCACTAACAAGCTCCCAAAATGATTCACCCACACTCTCAAATTTTGAATTATCTACTGTATCGGAGACTGAAGCAATTCTTAAAAGAATCAAACCAGCATTACACCCCGTTGACATTATGCCAACAAAAACGCTCCTAGCCATTCCTACTAGAATAGCCCCGGCGATCTCCAACATCATTAACACCTCTATAACAGAGGGAGTCTTTCCCACACAACTCAAACAAAATATAATAAAGCCTACCCTTAAAAAAGCAGACCTGGATCCATCTGAACCGGCTAATTATCGACCAGTATCGAACCTCCCGTTATTATCAAAAATACTAGAAAAGGTCATAAACAAACAACTAACTGACTATCTAGAGGAAAATCATTTACTCTTCCCGTCGCAATATGGATTTAGGAAGAACCATAGCACCGAAACACTACTAGTGTCCCTTTCAGACTCCAAACTAAAATCCCTTGATACTGGTAACTCTTATATTCTGGCCCTTCTGGATATCTCCTCAGCATTTGACATGGTGAACCACAATACACTCCTCTCTCTCCTTTCACAAATTGGCATCACCAGCACTGCCTTATCCTGGATACAATCATTCCTGAAAGATAGGACTTACAGTGTCAAAGTGGGACACCATACGTCAAAACCTAAAAATCTGTCACAAGGTGTCCCTCAAGGATCCTCACTTTCCTCAACTCTTTTCAATGTATATCTATCTCCTCTCTGTAAACTACTGAAGAAATTGGATCTCCGGCATTTCATATACGCCGACGACGTCCAGATCATTATTCCAATCAAGGATTCACTTGCAAAGGCCATGGAAACCTGGGAATCAGCACTTATTGAAATAAAAAATCTACTCATGGAAAACTTTCTTGCAATCAACACCAACAAGACTGAACTACTCATTATAACACCACACAAGAACACCTCAACCAATACGCAACATGATCCTTCCTCAACAACAGACCATACCAAGCTAAAGCAGGTCCGCAGCCTTGGGGTCATTATTGTTAATCACCTTACTTTGAACAATTTCATCTCAACCACAATCAAGAGTGGCTTCTTCAAGTTACATACATTGAAAAGAATTAAACCGTTATTACATCCTCAGGACTTCCGGACTGTGTTACAAGCCACAATTCTACCAAAGATTGACTATTGTAATGCACTACTACTGGGTCTCCCTAAAAGCACAATTCAACCTCTTCAGATGTTGCAGAATGCCGCTGCTCGTTTAATTACTAATACTTGACGGCATGAACATATTACTCCAGCACTCATGTTCCTACATTGGCTACCCGTATCCTTCAGAATTACTTTTAAAGTTCTCTCTCTCATCCACAAATCAATTCACAACCAAGAGATGCAATGGTTCTCTGATCAGCTCATTTTTCGCACCTCCAACAGACCAATTAGAAATATTCACCAAGCGAAATTAGCTGTCCATCCACTAAAACACATCAAACACGTTTCCACCATAGACCGATCATTCTCCATAGCGGGTATCAAAATCTGGAACAACATGCCGTTGGACCTGCGTCTTGAATCCTGTCACAAAACCTTCAAACAAAACCTTAAAACATGGTTGTTTGAACAAGCATTCACTCTATGAATCTCATCTAACCTAAAAATTCAGCTATCCCTTATTATTCCTCACTGGCTCCAAGTTCTTTTCCTCGCATTTTGTATTTACATTCTGCTATTCCATACCCCCCCACTGTTACTCAATTTAGGCTATTGTATTCAATGTGACATTGGTCTCGCTGCTGACAGCTAATTTGCTCCTGTGAATACATGGTTATTTATATTTTATTGTTTGATATTTAATGATGTATGCATATTATCTTTAAAACCCTTGTTTCTGTAAAGCCTGTTACTGTTAAATGTTTTACTGTTTTTTAAACTGTTACATGTAAAGCCTGTTGCTAATTTATTGTTTCACTGTAAACCGAGGTGATGTATGTCTATACGTACCGCGGTATAAAAGAATCTATAAATAAATAAATACATAAATAATTTCTTCGTCTCCCTCAGTTCTATCAAATATTCTTCTTCGTGCTCCTCCCTTTGGGATCTTTTATATTTCTTGAATGCTGTTCTTTTAGCCTTTATTTTGTCAGCCACCTCCTTTGAGAACCAGATAGGTTTCTTTTTTTTTTTGCTTTTCTTTACTTTTCTAACATATAGATTAGTTGCCTTGGTAATTGCTCCTTTTAGATTGGTCCACTGTTGATCCACATCTCTCTCGTTCTCCCAGCCTTTTAGTTCTTCCTCCAGGTACTTCCCCATTTCATCAAAGTCTTTGTTTTTGAACTGCAAGACCTAGGTCTTTGTGCTTCTTTTCCGTATCCTTTTTGTGATATTAAACCATACTGTTTGATGATCACTGGTGCTGAGGTGGGCGCCCACCTGGACATCAGAGACATTATCTCAATTAGTGAGCACTAAGTCGAGTATAGCTCCTTCTCTCGTGGGTTCCATTACCATTTGTTTGAACAAAGCTACTTGCAGGGCATACACTATTTCTCTACTATTATTAGGTTCTGCAGATGGGATTCTCCAGTCTACATCTGGCATATTAAAGTCTCCAACGATCACCACTTCTCCCTTCTTTCCTATCTTTTGGATGTCTTCAACCAGATCTCTGTCCAGCTCTTCCTTTTGGTTTGGAGGCCTGTAAACCACTCCAATAAAAATGGATGCCCCATCTTTTTTTAGGTCGGCCCATAGTGCTTCTTTATTACCCCATCTTCCTTGCAGCTCAGATGCTTGGATATTGTTTCTGACATAAAGAGCCACGCCTCCCCCTTTCCTATCCTCTCTGTCCTTCCTTAACAAGTTATAGCCTGGTATTGCCGTATCCCAGTCATGAGATTCCGTAAACCACGTTTCTGTGACAGCAACAATGTCCAAGTCCATGTCGAGGTGTTACAGCTTCCAATGATATATTCAGCAGAAAAAATGCCGGATCTCTACCAATACATTCCCCCACAATGTCATAAATCAGTTGAATTATATCATCCCAGTATTGGGCAATTTTAGGGCAACTCCACCACATATGAAGATAGTTCTCCACTTCACTGCACTCTCTCCAACAGCGGTCTGCACCCCTGGATAGAACCGATGTATCTTAGCTGGTGTACTATACCAACGGTAAAGCATTTTGTAGCTGTGTTCTACTAAAGATGCCGAGACTGAGCAACGCCTGGAAAAGAGGAAACACTTTGTCCACTGTGCAGGAGTCAGAGTCACTCGAAGATCCCTTTCCCAGTGGGTGATATGTGAAGGGGTGTGTTGTAAATCCTCATTTAAAAATGTATAGATCCATGAAATGACCTTTTTAATTTTCCCTGCTTGATCACAAAACCCTTCAAATAGTGTTTTTCCCCTACTCAGATCATCTTTAACAGCATTCTGAGATATATAATACCGTAGCTGACAATAAAAGAAATAATCAGAGGAGGGCAAATCATAAATCTGCATCAGCTCTGAGAATTCACGTATTTTTCCCCTGAACCAGATGTGTTCTAGTCTAGAACAGCCACTTCCCTCCCATCGCATCGCCCTACTTCTAGATTCTCCAGGCTTAAAAGCTAAATTAAAGAAAATTGGAGCTCTGAGAAAATGTTTCCTATCACCCACCAGTTTAGCTTTCCATTGATCCCAGATTTTCAGGGTTAGAGCTACCGAGGGGATACTATTGCCCATCACTGTTCTAACTTTGCTAGAAAGCCAGACCTGAGATACTGGTGATATCCCCTGCATAAGGTCTGTTTCCAGTTGTACCCAGTGTTTGCCCGCATCGATGGTATGCCAGTCTAAAATGGGGCGTAACTGGGAAGCTATGTAGTACCAAAGAAGACAAGGCACACTCAGACCCCCTCTCTCCTTTGGTAGAAATAATACTTGACGACTAACTCTGGGAGGTCTTCGTCTCCAGATAAACTGGAAAAGCTTCCTCTGCCAGCTCCGAAGAGCAGCTGCTGGTATTTCAATTGGCAAGGTCTGAAATAGATAATCCAATCTGGGAAGAATATTCATTTTAACAGTTGCTATTCTGCCCGTCCATGACAGATCCGTTCAGTCCCAAGTTTGGAGATCAGCAGTTATTTTCCCCCATAGTCCCTCGTAATTTATCCTATAGAGATCAGCTAGATTGGGGCCAATCTTAACTCCCAAGTATTTCAAGGCTGTGTGGACTATTTTAAAGGGAAATATTTTTTTAATCTGTTGTAAAAGATCCTCAGGGAGAGTGACATTCATCAATTCAGATTTATCCATGTTCAATTGGTATCCACACTAAAGGTTTTAAACTCCTCAATTAAGGGTGCCAAGGAGCTATCAGGGTTAACAATAGTGAATAAAATATCGTCTGCAAACAGAGTAAGTTTATAGTCTTGATCCCCTACTGGGTCAACCCCCCCCCCGAATCTCCGCAGCCTCAGGGATGCGGGTGGCCAATGGCTCTAAATATAGAGCAAAGAGAAGCGGGGTTAGAGGACACCCCTGCCTAGTTCCCCGTTCTATCCCAAATGACTTACAGTAGCCCCCATTCACCTTAATACAGGCACTCGGTGCAATATATGGCTTTTTAATCCATGTTAAGAAGTTCCCTCCCAACCCCATTTTTTCCAGCACAGAAAATAGGTAGTCCCAATGCACGAGATCAAACACCTTTTTGGCGTCAACTGTAAGTAATAGCATGGGTAACTGTGTCATCTGCGCTCTCCAGAGGAGGTCTACCACCCATCTCACATTATCAGCAGCTAAGCGGCCCGGTGCAAACCCTGTCTGATCTGGGTGGATCAGGTAGGTAGCTACATGGCTAAGATGTGTCGCTAAAATTTTTGCTAGGATTTTTAAATCTAAATTTATTAGGGATATGGGTCTGTAGGACCCACATTGAGTGTTGTCTCTACCCAGCTTTGCCAAAATAGCAACGCCCGCTCTGTTTGTACTTGTTGTAATTTGGCCTTCTCCTAGGAGTCTGTTAAAGGCTGCCACTAAAGGGCGGGATATTACCGCTCTCAGTTTCTTACAGAAACCAGCTGAGAATCCATCTATACCGGGCAATTTCCCCAATTTCAGTCCTTTAATGGCCTGGTTGACTTCCAACTCTGTAATATTATTGTTGAGGCCTGTTATTTGGGACTCATCAAGGTATGGGAGTGTAATGTCCACTAGATAGTCATTTATCGCTGCTTGGGAGATGTCCGATCTCCCAGTATATAGCTGTTGGTAAAATTGTGTAAATCTTTGGCGAATGCTATCATTATCAGTAACCAACTCTCCCTTATCACTCCTTATTTTCAGAATTTGGTTATGCACAGCTCGTGCTCTAAGTTTCCGGGCCAGCTGTCAACCTGCCTTGTTACCCCTCTCAAAAAACTCTTGTTTGGCTTTATCTAACTGAAATACTACTTCTTTTATGGACAAATCCTTTAACTCTCTTCACAGCTGGTCCAATTGTTGTCCTATGTAGGGGATCCACTCCCCGTTTATGTTTGATTTCTAATTTGCCTATCTTCTGTAGTAAGTCTATCCATTTTGTATTCTCCTCTTTCCACAGGTATGATGCCCATGCAATCAATTTACTCCGGCTACTGCTTTGAAGCATTCCCAAATGGTGGTTGCAGAGACATTTCCTGTGTTATTTTCCAATAAAAATTGTTCCATTTCCTGTTCTAAAGCAGTGCAATATTCCTGATCATTTAATAGGCTCTCATTAAGCCTCCAATATCTCTCCCTGGACTGAACTCCCAGGCCCTTCAATGTAATCCAAATGGCCACGTGATTGGACCAGGTTATGGGTGCTATCCTCGTGTTGCATTCGTGCATCTTCTCGCCCCTCGCTCCACCCTCTCTACCTGGGATGCGACTCCCTTCAGCTCTGACGGACAGATGCGGCCTCGGCTTCTCTCCACCTCCTTGGTCCCGGTTCCCCCGGGATGGCCTGACGCTACGTATCTGCCATGTTCCTGATGACGTAAGGGCACCCGCGCTCCAGACTTGTACCAGCAAGGGCGTGAACCTTGAGGGCGTCCCCCCCGTAGTGACGTCAACTATTTGTACTTTAAAAAGTCTTTGTTTGCTAACCTCTAACGAATTAGCAAGGAACTCCAACAGGACTTGCTTCGGCAGTCCACGATACTTGCAACAACGATCCAAGTCAGCGAGGGGAAGCCTTCCCCACTGCTCAGCCTTTTCAAACTTACCAGGAGTACTCGCTCCACGGGGGCTCCGCTTTCTCTTCTTGATTTCAGATTGCCAGAACACTCGGAAGACTCCTCATTGCCTGGAAGCGATCACGGACGTGAACACAGTGAGTTCTATTACATAGGAATCAGTACTCGCTTCATGAGGGCCTACATTCCTATTTGCTCTGAAGACTCCCTTCCATCCAAGACGTTATCGCAGGTACAGAGATCAAGAGTTACATTGGCAAGATTACAGATAGGAACCGGTACTCGCTCCACGAGGGCCCATGTTCCTAGAATCTTATACAGACCCTCTTCTACTCTAGAAGCCATTTCATATACAGCAATTGTGAGTTCTTATTACAGACTGTTTGTGGGAACCAGTGCTCGCCTATGGCTCCTGTTCCTGAATTTACTGAAGACTCTCTGTGGCATAGAGACCATTGCAGACATCTACTATTAAGAACATAAGAAAATGCCATACTGGGTCAGACCAAGGGTCCATCAAGCCCAGCATCCTGTTTCCAACAGTGGCCAATCCAGGCCATAAGAACCTGGCAAGTACCCAAAAACTAAGTCTATTCCATGTAACCATTGCTAATGGCAGTGGCTATTCTCTAAGTGAACTTAATAGCAGGTAATGGACTTCTCCTCCAAGAACTTATCCAATCCTTTTTTAAACACAGCTATGTGGATCCATAAAGTCAAGAGGCCGCCAATGAAGAGTGGGTGACTCGCCAGAATGATGGCTACTGCCTGGAGACAATACCCTTATTAAATAAACATATACATGCTTACTGTGACTCCAACATCGCTCTAAGCTTCAACAGCAAGAGGAAATGTGGAAAAAAGGACTCACACTCACAAAGAGGGGAGTAGCTGGCTTGTTACGGCGGTTACTACCCCAAATCAAAAGCCTGATACTTCACTTTCACTTTCAATCTTCACTTTCAATGCATATACAGCATAGTTCTCTGCTTCAACGGCAGGGGAGAAGAAAAACTGATATTTCACACATCCAGCAGAGCTCTCTGCTTCAACGGCAGGGGAGAAGAAAAGAGGGTTCGCACTCACAAAGCGGGGAGTAGCTGGCTTGTTACGGCGGTTACTACCCCAAACCAAATGTGCCTGATACTTCACTTTCGATGCATATCCAGCATGGCTCTCTGCTTCAACAGCATGGGAGAAGAAAAACAACCAATAAGGGCTATATAACATAGTCTGGGTAAAACAAATAAGCATGGGTGTAGCTTGCTTATTGCGGCGGCTACTACCCCTAACTAATCAAGCTAGATATTTCACTTGGATGCAGCTCCATCACTACTCTCTACATTAAAGGTGGGGGTGGAAGGGAAATAGAACCAAGAGCTAAGAGAAACAGATAAGTATGAGAGAAAAAAATGTGTGAAGCTTGCTGGGCAGACTGGATGGGCCATTTGGTCTTCTTCTGCCGTCATTTCTATGTTTCTATGTTTCTAACTGCACGAACCACATTCTCTGGCAACAAATTCCAGAGTTTAATTGTGCGTTGAGTAAAAAAGAACTTTCTCCGATTAGTTTTAAATGTGCCCCATGCTAACTTCATGGAGTGCCCCCTAGTCTTTCTACTATCCGAAAGAGTAAATAACCGATTCACATCTACCCGTTCTAGACCTCTCATGATTTTAAACACCTCTATCATATCCCCCCTCAGTCGTCTCTTCTCCAAGCTGAAAAGTCCTAACCTCTTTAGTCTTTCCTCATAGGGGAGTTGTTCCATTCCCCTTATCATTTTGGTAGCCCTTCTCTGTACCTTCTCCATCGCAATTATATCTTTTTTGAGATGCGGCAACCAGAATTGTACACAGTATTCAAGGTGCGGTCTCACCATGGAGCGATACAGAGGCATTATGACATTTTCCGTTTTATTCATTATTCCTTTTCTAATAATTCCCAACATTCTGTTTGCTTTTTTGACTGCCGCAGCACACTGCACCGACGGTTTCAATGTGTTATCCACTATGACACCTAGATCTCTTTCTTGGGTTGTAGCACCTAATATGGAACCCAACATTGTGTAATTATAGCATGGGTTATTTTTCCCTATATGCATCACCTTGCACTTATCCACATTAAATTTCATCTGCCATTTGGATGCCCAATTTTCCAGTCTCACAAGGTCTTCCTGCAATTTATCACAATCTGCTTGTGATTTAACTACTCTGAACAATTTTGTGTCATCTGCAAATTTGATTATCTCACTCGTCATATTTCTTTCCAGATCATTTATAAATATATTGAACAGTAAGGGTCCCAATACAGATCCCTGAGGCACTCCACTGTCCATCTTGTATCCAGTATACCCTGTCTACTCACTACCTCTAGTCTCTCTCTACAGCTCAGCGACCCAGAGATTATATTCCAGTATTAGAAGGACGTCAGCCTTGCCAAACACAGCGACTTACTACTGCCACCCTAGGTGGTCCAGCTTCCAGTCTAATAAAGAACTATTGTGTTTATCTCATATTCTAGCCTAGCCGATGGTTCCTCTCAGGATCTCCTCCTGGGGGCGCTGTCATCTGCCATCGGCCCAGGGATTCACCATTTCCTCCAAGTGGTCATTCCTTTCACTATTGTCACCTTGTGGGAGCCAACCACTACTGACCACTAACTCCGCTCATGGAAGTATTATATAGACAGCTACTCCTCTTTCTCTAAGACTTGCCAGCAGCTTATATATATATATATATATATATATATATATATATATATATATATATATATATATATACAGATTGCTACTCCGTAGCGGGGACATGACAAGATTGCTATCTCAGTAGCGTAGTACATTATACCTATTGTTAGCGCCTCTCCTCAGAAGAGCATCATTATACAAGTTTGCCAACTCCTCTGCCTTGGAGAGTTGATCCATAGCAGATTGCTACTCCTTAACAGATTGGTAACAGAGTGCTACTTCCTTTCCTTACAGGAACATCTAACAGCAGTTCGCTAACAGATCTACAGATAGCTAACTCCCCTCTGGAGGAGCAGGTCATGTCATATCGCTACTCGTTCCCCTTTCAGGAGAACAGCAGAACAGCTTGCTAACTCCGCCCTCCTGGCGGGGTGAGCGACAGCAGATTGCTAACTCTTCCCCTCTGGAGGAGGAAAGCATAAAAGATTGCTAACTCCTCCCCTCTGGAGAAGGAGAGCATAACACCTCGTCTCCTGGACTTTATTGATCAATGCTTTATCAACCAAAAAATAATCAATCCTTGAATACGATTGGTGTGCCTTGGAGAAAAAAGTATAATCATGTTCGGTAGGGTGAAACAATCTCCAAGCATCTATTAGATTCCATTCCCGCATAAGCAATTTTAACCCCTTTCTATTGGATCCTGAATAACCTCCACTTCCACCACTTGAGTCCAAGAACAGATATCTGGTCATGTTGAAATCACCTCCTATAAGAAGCATGCCCTCCACCCACTGCTTCATGGTATGGAATAATTTCACCAAGAACTGTCCCTGTCCCGTGTTAGGCACGAATACATTTACAAGTGAATATATAGATTTACCTATCGAAAATTTTAGAATTATATACCTCCCCTCTATGTCTCTCAGAATAGAAAGCAAGTTCACTGTAACAGACCTGGAAAAGAGTACCCCCACCCCACCATATTTATTATCCTTGGTGGCTGCTGCGAAGTACTGTGAGGGAAAGTGGTTGGAAGCTAATAATCTCTCATATTTTTTCTTCAAATGAGTTTTCTGACATAGTATAATATCTACCTTATCTTTAATGGCATCTTGCAAAAGACATTTTCTCTTGTGGTAAGTATTCAGCCCTTTGACATTCCAAGATTGAATTTTGAATTCCCCCATGGTTATACCTACACTGCATGAAACTCGCGCCCTCCTCCTATTGTATATACCTCCCTCAGGGTATCAACTCTTCCAGATAACGTACTCAACCATCGCCCACCATATTTTCCCTTCAGTAGATGACCAGCACAATGTTTCATATTTCCTCGGAGATTCCCAAACTGCTTTCCCTCTGCCAAGTTCTTAATCCCACCCTACCCCTCCCCCCTTCCCTCCACCAAATGCACCATTTCTGGTACAGAGGTCTGATGTCACACATATTGCCTCGATGCCCACGTCACCCCACGCCCCCCCTCACTAAAACACCTACTACTGGAATTACCTTCAACTGTATATTTTGCGGTCCCGGTCGTCGCGCTGGCAACCGGGACCTTACCTTGCCGTCTTCAGGTCCGGAGGCTGCCAGCTGGTGCGCCGCTCCTCGGGCCTGGAGTCGAGCGGCAGCCACCGCGTTCCGGCGGGCCTGCGCGGCCTGTTCGACGGCGTCCCCACGAGGGAGACGCCGCCGAATCTCGGAGCATTGCCCCTCCCTTCCTAGGCGCGCGCACAAGGAGGGGCAATTTAAAGACCGTTTCCCGCCCAGCCGCGGGCTGCCTCTTTTCTGACGTCAGACGCCGGCTGGTATTTAAAGCCGGCGCCTGCTTTCAGTCTGTGCCTTGCAACAAGGTTCTTGGTTCCCTGTCTTCGTCTCCAGCTCCAGCTCCGGATCCTGTCTCCAGCTCCAGCTCCAGCTTCGGAGCCTGTCTTCAGCTCCAGCTCCAGCATCGGAGCCTGTCTTCAGCTCCAGCTCCAGCTTCGGACCCTGTCTTCGGCCCTAGCGTCTGGTTCAGATTTTGTCTCCAGTTCCAGTTCCAGGTTCTGCTTCAGCTCCAGTCCCGGACCTTCCCGTTCCTCCCGGCCTGCTTCCCTGGAGCTGACCTCTGCCTGTTCCCGATTCTGCTCACCTGCCGCCTGCCTTGACCTCGGATCGTCGCTTCAGAGTGCTGCTCGCCTAAGTCCCAGCGGTCCGGGCTCCTCCCGGGAGAGCCTCGGGCTTCCAGGGTGAAGTCATTTCCATCCACGGCCTAAGTCCCAGTGGCTCAGATCCTCAAGGGCCCCCTCCCGGGGGGATTCGGGCTTCCAGGGTGAAGAGCTTCACTTCGCTTACCAGTATCCGCCTCCCGGCCTGTACCCTTTCCACAGAGACTCCTTCTACTATCATACTCTCTCTCCGTCAGGCCGGCTCAAGGGTCCACGACTACCCACACAACAGTATAGTACTGAAATAACTGTGAAGTTGTAATCCTCCCTTCAAAAATAGCCCACCGACTTATATCAAAGGTCCACCCGAAGCTTAGGAAAGTAAAGCACAGTTCAGTCAGGTATTCTCTCGTCCTCTCATGAGGTGCCTTCTCTTGTGGTGGAGAGTCCTCCTGACTGTCTCCTGAGCCGCTTGCCTCTGTACTGGACCCACTGCCATTTCTGGGACTTCTCCGATGAAAAAGTTGAAATCTGTGGTTTGTCTACATCATCCAAAGTTTTCATGAGACCAGCTGCCCGCAGCAGAGCGATCAAGTCCTCCACCATCTTGACCCTCGTGGTTACCTTTTGAATCATGATCTGTAGGCCAAATGGGAATAGCCATTTATATCGATGATTGCCCGCCCTTAAGATCTGTAGGACTTCTGGAAAGTTGCGTCTTTTGCAAATAGTAATGGCGGACAAGTCCTGAAAAATCTCGATTTTCACACCATGCCATTGTAAGTCTTTAATTTGTCGGGCCTTGCACATCACCTTTTCCTTTATTGCATAATCGTGGAAGCACACCACGATGTCTCTCTGTGTTTTCCCTCTGGGTCTGGCCAGTGCTCTATGCACCTTCTCAATCTTTATAATAGGAATCGTGGCTTCTGTTTCATTTTGATCGCTCAAAATAAGGATGCATAAATCCTTGACTACTGTCTCACAGTCCAAATAGAAATCACTCTCCGGGATTCCCCTATTTCTCAAGTTACATCGCCTTGATCTGTTTTTCAGGTCCTCAAGCCAGGATTGTTGTTCGTCCACTTCATTTTTTAATTGCTTAAGTTCCTGCTGGGCCGTGCTTAGGGTCATTTCCTGTTCACCCATCTGCGTCTCCATATTGTCCACGCGGTCCCCGAGCTCAGCGTAGTCTCGCCGCATTTTATCTGCGATTGACTTCAGCTCCTCTCGTAGAGTCCCCATTCCTTCCCGAAGCTCACGGAACCAGTTCTGAAATTCTTCGCAGGATATAGCAGGTTTGGTTGCGTTTTGAGATGTATGGGTACAAGGCATTGCTCGCACAAGTGGGGTCTGTGCCTCTCCTGCCTCCTCCTCAGGTAGGCCCTCGATTTGTTTGTCTATCGTATTCTCAAAGGAGAATTGTCTTAAATCCGCAATCTTCTTTCGCAAGGACATCCCAATGATTCGATAGGCAATTCACTGCGTTTTGGAAGCTTTTCGTGGGAGGATTACCTTATAACAAGAGGGATTTGAAAAATTGAGGCGAGGAGCTCGAGCTTCACGCAGCCATCAGTGCAGGTGACGTCACTTCCCCCTGCTTTTATCTCACATTTAAATCTCTTTCTGTCTGGTATCAAATGTAGCATCTCAGTTAGGGAATGCCATGGAAAATACATGATCTTTTATTTTGAGATTTTAGTGCTTGCTGCGGTGTGTATGGTTGTAATGACACGTTTATCATACCAGTGTTACCCGAGTGAAGGGTTTTGAATATTAATGTTAATACTTTAAAATAGATTCAGAATTGTACTGGTAACCAATGTAGTGAGATCAGCGAGGGTAATGTGATAGAATTTCCTAGTTCCTAACAAAGTCTTGCTGCGGTATTTTGTAGTACTTGTAATGGTTTTAAGAAATATGCGAGAAGACTGAGGAATAAGGAGTTATAGTAGTCTAGGTTTGAGAAAATTAGAGTTTGCATTACAGTTTAGAAGTCTTTGAGAGTTAAAAGCTTCAACCAATGTAATATATGCAGCTTGGCATAACCTGTCTTGATTAATTTATTAATGTGCTTTTTCATAGTAAGGTTTTCATCTAGCTGGATACCTAAATCCCGAACTTGGTTTGAGGGAGTAATTTGAAAATTACCCAGGTCCAGAGTCAGTGGTTTAGCTATCGAAGAGTTTCCACTTAACTAAATGATTTCAGTCTTTTTAGGGTTTAATGATAATCTAAATACACTATATCAACCTGCACACCTTTATCTGCATGTTTATTCACACCCTCAAACAAAATCTAGTAAATTGGTAAAGTAAGACTTCACTATGCAAAAACCATGTTGATCTCCCCCATTAAACCATGTATATCTATGTGGTCAGTAATTTTGTTTTTAATAATAGTTTCTACCATTTTGCCTGGCATCGACAACAGATTTACCAGTCTGAGTTTCCTGGATCATCTCTTAAGCCCTTTTGAAAAATTCATATTGACCACCCACCAGTCTTTTGGTACTATGGCTCTTTAAAACGACAAGATGCAAATCACCAGAAATAGGTCTGCAATTTCATTTTTGAGTTCCTTCACAACTCTAGGGTGAATACCCTCTGGTCCCAGTGATTTGTTATTTTTATTCTGTCAATCTGAGTTATTAAATCCTCCAGTCTCACACTGATTCCATCTAATTGCTCATAGTCATCATCAAAAATGTTTCTGGTATGGGTATGACCCTCGGCATCCTCCTCAGTAAAGACAGAGGCAACAAATTCATTTAGTTTTTCTGCTATTTCCTTGTCTTCCCTGACTATACCGTTTGCCCATTGGTCATCTAGTGGCCTTACTGACTCCTTTATCAGGCATTTTGCTTCGAATCTACTTGAAAAAGTTATTTGTCTTTACCACTATGGAAAGCATCTTTTCAAATTCTCTTACCTTGCTTAATAACATTTTTTACATCTAACTTGTCAGTGACTATGCTCTTCCCTAAATTTCTCTTTTGGGTCTGCTTTCCATTTTTTGAATGATGTCCTTTTGGCTTTAATTTCTTCTTTCATCTCACCATTAAATCACGCATGTAGTTATTTGGTTTTCCTTCAACCTTCTATAGTGCACGGAATGTATTTTTTGGGGGGGTCTCAAGGTTTGTAATTTTAAAGTGTCTGTACTTACTGCAAATTTTTAACTTTGTGGACTGCACCTTTTTTTTTTTCTAACAAATTTCCTCATTTTATCATAGTCTCTCTTTTTATAGTCAAATGATACTGCAGTATTTTCCTTAGGATTGTCAGATGTCTCTCATTAAACAACACACCACCTGTCTATTCTTTTCCAACAGAAAGTTTAATGTAAGAAAAACAATAAATTCACAAAAGTAAATCTTTCTTGGCTTACACTTGCAGGATAATACAACCAAAATATGTAACAATGCTGTTTCCCTTACCAGGAATCTGTAGAGAAGATTCAAAACCGGCTTGAAATACTGCAGCCTGTTCAGACTCCTACAAAACGCTGCTTCCAGGGTACATTGTACCAGCAAGGGGCTTAATGCTGGTCCTACCTTAAAAGCAGCTTCAAAACAGGGAGGGTATAACTGTGCTGGGTGTTGCCCAACCCTGCATACTGAGGAAGATACCAACATTACAGCTTTCCCAAGCACAAATGGCTTTTTCTCCAAACCTCCAGCCTCTCACCACCAGGGTCCATGGTTCAAGACCACAACTAACCCTTACAAGTATTTGCCCTCCAGTGATTATATCACATTTTATTATATTATAATCAGTGTTGCCAAGTGGATCCATTATCTTTATCTCTTGCACCAGGTCCTGCATTTTACTGATAACTAAATCTAATACAATTTACCCTCCATTTGGTTCCATGACCAACTGCTGCATGAAGCAGTCATCTAGGAATTTTACCTTCCTTGCATGTCCTGATGTGATATTTACCCAATCAATAATTGGGTAATTAAAGTCTCCCATTTTTATTGTGTTACCCATTTTACTAGCCAATCTAATATCTGTTAGCATTTTAAGGTCTATTTTCTCATCCTGTCTATGTTATGAATTGCTCTGCCCGCGGGTCCCCCCACGAGCAGGCACGGACTTACCCACGCAGCGTTCTTCGCCGACGCCGCTGTCAGCCTGCCCACGCGGCCAGGAGGCCGCCCTGCTTCCTTCTTCGCTCCGCGGTCGGAGCTGCGGCCTCCCACAGGGCTGGGAGTGCCCCCGACGTCATCACTATCTTCGCGGCTGGAGGCCGCAAAAGCCCCGGTGTTTCCGGGCGGCTGGAGCCGCCCTCGGGGCCTCCTGCAGCGGCTGGAGCTGCTGCACTCATCGGAGCCTGCTCCAAGGCTCAGTCCTGCCTCATTCAGCGTCTGACGCATAGATGCTGTGCAGGCCGCTGTCCGCGGTCCTGCACAGCTCCTGCTCTGCTACTAGGCGCGCGGCTGCGCCTTCTCATAATATTTAAAGGGCCAGACACAGGAAGTGTCTGGACCCCACCTAGAGACTATTTCCTGCCTGAGCCCTATAAAGGGCTGCTCCGTTCATTCTGCCTTGCCTTGCATCGTCGTCTGTCTTCACCCTGGAGGCTCCTGCCTGCCAGGGCCCATGTAAGGTCTTCTTCGTGGAGCTCCTTATCTTGATGCCTTCTTGTTCCATGTCTTCGCCTGAGGTCCATGTCCAGATGTCTTCAGCCTTCGTCCTGGTGTTCCTGCCTTCCTGGATGTTCTTCCCTTCACTCCGCCTCATCTCTGCTCTCGAGCCTTCTGGTACCGGTAGGCTGGGGGTCCCTCAGATGTAGTATTCCTGGGTGGACTGCCTGCCGGTGGACGGTTGTCCTGTGCTCCTGAGCCGTCTGGTCCTGATGTGTCTTCCTGTGCTGTCCCGCTCCTGTCGTGGTCCGCGACCAGCCTTGGGGCTGTGTAGGGCGTGTAACGGACAGGGTGGTCCGCGACTCAGTCCCGCGGGTGGCCTGAGTAGGGCGCCCTGAGAGACAGTGCCAATGTCCATGCTTTGTGTTGCCTCCCTTGGATGTCTTGTCTCTGGATGCCGTTGCATCAGCCATGTGTCTTGTTCCTGGATGCCATTGCATCAGCCATTTCTCTCATTCCTGGATGCCGTCGCATCAATCCACAGTTATGTCTTCATAGCCCTGGTGTCATGTCTTCAGCCAAGTGTCTTCGTGCCATGTGATGCCGTTGCATCAACTCCACTGTCTTCATGTCAAGGCCCGTCTGCCCTCAACCTCAGGCCAGGCCTGCTGCTCCATGCTGCTCGCAGCAGGTCCGAAAGGGCCCGGAATGGTCGGAGGACCATTCACCTTCCAACATCCTCGGATGTTTGGCCATGGGAGCTTGCCAGCCTGGCAGAGGGTAGTGTTCAGCCATGCGGAGCCACCGTCAACCCTTGGTTCGGCCCTGGACGGCCTGGGTCGGGCCGAGGCCCAAGGGCACACTAAACCACCCACCCATAACAGAATGCAAGGCCTTTCGAGGCCGAATCATAACAGAATGCAAGGCCTTTCGAGGCCAGAACATAACAGTCTAGGCAGGCAGTAATATATCCCCACTACTATAATCTTCTTTTTTAACCATGGAATTTCTATCTTTAAGGATTCCAGAGCGTAATTTGTTTCCTGCAAAACTTATACCCTGCTTGATTCTATGCCATCCTTAACATATAGTGCCACCCCTCCACCAATTTTAACTGACCTGTCATGTCAATGTAATTGTACTCTAGTATCACAATGTCCCATTGGTTATTCTCCTCCTACCAAATCTCAGAGATGCAAATTATATCTCTGCCTTCCTTTAATATCACTTTTGTGAAGATAGGAGTTACCATTCACACACACACACTCTCACTCCCATACACATACACACAGGCTCCCAAATCTCTTACTCACAATCATACACACCCCTTCCTCTTTCAATCACATAGGCTTCCATGCGGTCATTTTGGCCCTCTCCTTCTTCAGCTGCCTGCAGCTATCCTGCCACTCTCTTCACTGTTTTCCATCACTCGTGCCCTGGGCGGCCTCTGTCTTCTTCTGCCATAAGTGGGATGGGCTCCACTCGAGGCTGCCAACGTTCCTCTCAATGGCATCCCCTGCTGGCAGTCATCCAGTGCAGACCGCTTCCCCCCCCCCCCCCTTAGTATGCCACTGCTTAAGTAAAAATTGATTTTGGACACTCATCCAGAGTCATATGACTTGTTATTAGCACTTACAGTATCCACAGTATTGTAAAAGAGTGTACCTCTAGAACTCTTCTGTCACTGCCTCTGTTTATCCAGCTGTCAGGCCGATACAGAACGTTGCGCTTGGCTGAGCGCACTGTTTAGCCTCCATTTGACCGCGCGTTTTAGATGCACTATTATTATCCCTTACACTATAAGGGGTAATAGCATGTGGAAAATGCGCAGCCAACTCCCCCCCCCCCCCCCCCCCCCCAAAAAAAAAACTAATAGTGCTCATCACATGCAAATACATGTTGATGAGCCTATTAGTTAGTCACCTGAAATACAGAAAGTAAAATGTGTGGCCAAGCTGCACAAAGGCAGGCGTTAATTTCAGACGGCACTGGGTAAGTGTACAGAAAAGCAGAAAAAACTGCGATATTAAGTCGGAGGTCCCAAAAATTAAAAAAAACCCAAAACTTCTTAAAAAAAATAATCTGCCCACCGGTAAAATTAAGCATCGGTTGTCGGACCCTCTGACAGCCACCGCATCCGCTAATAAGGAGACACTAGGGACGTGCTAGTGTCCCTAGCGCCTCCATATTAGTGCGGGCCCTAATTTAAATACAGAATCGCGTGCCCAGGAGAGGTGCCTGGGCATGCATCGGGAGAGTGGGTGCTCAACACGGAGCGCTGGCTCTCCCGCAGGTTTTTTTTTAATCGCCCTGTTTGTGTGAGTCATGAGTTACCTGACTAAAAGCTAGCCAGTATCAAATGAAAAATGTTCAAATCTCTGTTTTTTCTGGATAACTGGAAAAGTTACCTGGACTAAACCTTCGAATGTTGACCTTTGTTTGTTTAACAGCAAAATAGTTTCCACAGACTATACTGTTCAAATAAAAAATGGCAAAGATGAGAAAAATGGATAAAGTTGATTTTTACATAACACTTTCTACAGCAATCAGAAGAAAATAATGATGCCATGATCAAGTTCATGACTCTGAAGAAACAAAAATAATTAGTGGTATGCCTCTTATTTTTTTATGGCTCAGCGATTGATCCTGGGACAGACCTGGTCAAAATATTTTTTAGGGATATTGTAGAAACATTTGTCTTTTTGTGCATGATGCTTAGATCTGCAATATAGTGGACAGGCCTGAGGCAGAGGATGGAATGAGACGTGATTTAAGGAAGCTTGAAGAGTGGTCGACTGCTTGGCAGCTAAGTTTCAAACCAAAAACTGCAGATTAAGCATTTTAGGCTCATAAATCCAAGGGAGTGATACACAATAAAAAGTGAATTTTAAAAGCGCACCACCTGTTTCCAAAGAACATTTGCTCTAAAACAAGTGGGTAGATTAAGGAGGAAAATCAGAAAATAATTTTTTCACATGTAATCCCTTTTTTGGAGGATTGTTACTCCTTAGGGCACATAACTAATTTATATCTTCAGGTGCTGCTCTGACTAGCAAATCCATTCCATGCTTGACTCTCAATCTCTGTGGGGAGGGGGGCATTCTTTTTTTTTTTTACGTTTTCAACAAATATATGTTGCACTCCTCCTGTGGCTAGAGCCACGGGAGGCGCTTACCTTTGCAGCCCGGAGGCCACAGAAGCAGGGACCTTGTCTGGAGCCATCGATCAGCTTTCTTCCTGCGGCCCGGCCGCCATCTTGCCAGCGTGGCAGGAGCCGTGCCGGGACTCCTCAACACAGCAGGAGGCCGCCGACATTCCTTGATCCCTCCGGGGGGAGGGGCCCTCGTCCTCAGGCCTTCCTGCGGCAGGGAAGCCGCTCCTCGGCCTGCTTCATGGCTTGGACGCTGCCACGCCCTCGTCGGGCCTGGTTGAGGTCTGCTCCGGCACCTCCTCACACTGCCCTGCATCGTCACTGTCCAAGGTTCTGGACTTCCTGTTCCTGTTTCTCCTAGGGGGCAGGCCCGCAGCTCTCTTCCCTATTTAAAGGGCCAGCACAGGTGTGGCCCTCTTGGACTCCTTCCTGGGCGTTGTCTCTTCTAACCCTACAAAAGGGCTCAGTTGACTCTTCAACCTCGCCTTGGCAAGGAGAAAGTTCTTTACTGGAGCTAGCTCTTCCTGAGCTGGTCTCCTGTGGACTTCTCGTCACCACTTCTGCTTGTTCCACATTGTTCCAGTCCTGATGTCTTGATATTCCATTCCAGTCCTGATGCCTTGGTGTTCCGTTCTAGTCCTAATGTCTCGGTGTTCCATTCCAGTCCTGATGTCTCGATGTTCCGTTCCAGTCTTGATGTTTGATATCCCATCCTGGTCTTGATGCTCCAGGTCCTGAACAACCCGTGCCTCTGGAGATCCTTTGCTTTTAATCTGAGTTCCAAGTTTTATCTGTTCCTGAATCCAGTTCCGACTCCAGAGGATCCAAGGGGTTGCATCACTCCTGTGCTATGAGACTTCCCGAGCCTGTCCCGCTCCCCACGTGGTCCGCGACCAGCCGTCGGGCTGTGTAGGGCTCGTTGGGGACAGCGTGGTCCACAACCAGCCTCCGGGCTGTGTAGGGCGCCTGAAGGTCTTGCTTGCCCCCTCTGTGTCTATGTCTACGTTCCAAGTCTTCAAGGACTTTCATTGCCTGTTCCAACCTTTACTTCCAGAAAGATATTGAAAGTGTACATACAATCCACAATCTACATTGTCATACAATCCAAATTCCTCTTAATCTCATTAATTTATAATGTAAGCAACAAGCATTAACATGGGTTCTGCTTCAACCTTATACTTTAAGGATCTACGACCTAGATGTTAACAGGCGATAGGGTAGCTATATTCCTAGCATTAATGAATGATTTTTAATTGTTCAGGAAAAAAGAAAATATATGACTTATTTTGTACTCGAATCAAACATTTGCATGGATACCTTATACAAAAGGAAAGTCCGAGGGATACAGTCTGAGGTTTCAATATGAGGAACTCTCGCCTCCTCTCCTGAGTTACTCGTGTGAAATGTGGGTAAACCCGGATTTCTTGTGCATAGAAACAAGCTGAGATATTTTTTAAATATTTCCGCATTACTTCGCTAAGATCTTTTTCCATTGAAAATGTAACTAGGAGAGTTACCCAGTCGTATACTTCCAAAGAAGAATTCTCCAAAAACTGAGTCAAGTTTTCAATCCCCTCAGGTTGTTTCTGGGGATTTCTCGTTTTAGTGGAAACAGGCAGAAACATCAATTTACTCAAAGAAGGTAACTTATCTTCGTCAATCTTTAATATTTCCTTGAAATATTTTCTTAAAGGAAAATATGGTTCTTCTCCCATTACTTTCGGAAAATTTAAGAAATGAAGATTAAGCTGCCTATAGTAATTCTCCAAATATTCTACTCTTCTTAGCATAATTAGACTCCTTAATTAACTTTACATTGTATTCTTGTAATTTTTGAGAAGAGAGTTCAACTTTCTCTAAACTTAAGTTAACTTCTAAAATCTGACCATCAAATTTCCCTTCCATATCATTCAGTCTTTTGTCAAGGTATACCAATTTTGTCCTCTCAGAATGGAGCCTAACCCGGCTACCAGGTCCCATAACACGTCCAGCATTACCACTGCAGGCTTAGATGGAATCACAAAAGACTCACCCTCCACTCCTTGGGAGGGGTCATCTAGCTCCATTGCTGGCCTCGAAGCTGTTGCCTTCATTTCTCCATGCGAATCCAGGTCACCGCTCGGGGTCGAAGTAGTAGGGAGAACCTGCTCCCCGAAGCCGGCAGCGTCCAATGTCTGCGAATGGGGAACTGGGCTGCACGAGTAACTCTCCTCTCTGGCCCCCACCTTCCAGATGACTCTCGGCGATGTCATCACCCGGCGTCTCAGGGAAGAGAGGAGCTCCAGCTAGCCTCGGGGCCGATGGCGGTTGTACATCCGGGGGGCTAAGTGTGACCTCCCCAAGCAGCTCCACTGCTCCCTCAGCGGAAACAGCAGCGGGGAATTTGCCTCCCCCCCCCCCCCCAATTCGAAGCAGTACCAGGACCGAAAGAAGATATTAAACAACTCTGTCCCAAAGGGAGAGTTGCTTTGATGGCATAAGTGCGAACTTTCCCTTTTCTTTTAGCAGGCATTTCTTCAAAAAGTAACTTCAAACGGAGAGAGCGTTACGGAACCTGGCTCACGCCGCCATCTTGTTCCCCCTCCATCAAAATGAATGGGGGGGATTCGTTTTAAGGGGGGAAGCTCTCGCTTATGGCCCAGACAATGTTAAAAGATTGCCAGTGTGTGGATACTGTACTGGTGCTTCCCATGAGGTGAAAGGCTGTAATAACTCAGGCAGGACCAGGTCTGGGTGTTAAATAAAAGTTTACTGATTAATACTCATAAATTAAACTCTATCCATCCATAATATTGAAGTACATCTGAATGTTGGCACATGTGGGGTTCTAGGTAGGTAGGTTTCCTTTTTTCAGGCATCTGGGTAGCTCCATGGTGATTTTAATATGCACAGCATACCCAGCAGTTGTGAGGGAATCTTAGTGGAGAGGTCCCCAACTTTACTGCAAAAATCCTACCTTTAGACATCTTTTCCTCCCCTTGGTGTGTGTGGAGATCCGATTGGGGTCTCCTGCTCTTGTTCTTCCTTCCTTAGTAGTTCTTTCATCTTGTATTTACTGATATTTCTGGGGAACTTTTCTTGGGGAAATGTCAGTGGGATCAGGCAAGTTCTCAGCTATGAAATCTCAGTGGAGAAGGGGGATCCAAAAACCTTCCCACTCTGCTAAAGTCCAAAAAAAACTTTAAAGGTTAAACTGGAATCTGTTATGCTAGAGCGGTGTTTGGGTGGATCCTTGCAGGGCCGGAGGAACCACTAGGTGAGCTAGGCCAGTGCCTAGGGTGCCGAGACTTATGGGACGCCGTGGCAGGTGGCAGAATTTTGAAAGGGCAAAAAGTGCCCTTTCAAAATTCTGCCAGCCCCCGCCTCACCTTGCCTCACCCCACCCCCAGTGCCACCCTCCCGACGCCCCCCTGTTGGTCCAGCAGAGGGCCTGGGAACAATCTGCCGCTCCCGCGGCCTCGGCTGCCACTAATCAAAATGGCGCCGGTAACCTTTAGCCCCTACCATGTGACAGGGGCCAACCAATGGCACCGGTAGCCCCTGTCATATGATAGGGGCTGAAAGCCACCGGCACATTGCCCTATTGGGGGATTGGGCTTCCCCCAGTGGGGCAATCCACCCCTGGTGCCGGTGGCCTTCCCAGTCAAAGAGAAGAAGAGGTCTGCTGGCGCACGGCCCGAAGAGAAACCTGCGGAGCCGCAGCAGAGCCATCCTGCCACAGCCGCAAGACAGCCATGCAGGGCCAGAAGAGAGGCCTGCAAGAGCTGAAGAATGGAAGAGGGGCCACAAGCCCCCGCCAGAGCCCAAGGAGAAGGGGCCATGAGCCGCCGCCAGAGTCCAAGCTGGCGGTGGCTGAAAAAAGTGAAGAGAAGCCCACGTGTCGCCACTAGAACCTGGGAGGAGTGATGTCTCTGTTAGTCGCTGCCCACGGAGACCAGGCCGGCGGGGGCAGAAGGAAAGAAGATCGGCGCTATCAGCTGCTACAGGAGACAAGGCCGGTGGGCCAAAGACGAGCTGTTCAGCTGGCAGCCTTTGTATGTGTCTGTGTGGTGTGTATGTGAGGAAGGGAGGGTGCTTCTGTGTCTGTGTGTGGTGTGTATGTGAGGCAGGGAGGGTGCTTCTGTGTCTGTGTGGTGTGAGACAGGGAGGGTGCTTCTGTGTCTGTGTGATGTGTATGTGAGGCAGGGAGGGTGCTTCTGTGTCTGTGTGAGTGGTGTGTATGTGAGGCAGGGAGAGTGCTTCTGGGTCTGTGTGTGATATGTATGTGAGGCAGGGAGGGTGCTTCTGTGTCTGTGTGTGGTGTGTATGTGAGGCAGGGAGGGTGCTTCTGTGTCTGTGTGTGGTATGTATGTGAGCAGGCAGGGTGCTTCTGAGTGGTGTGAGACAGGGAGGGTGCTTCTGTGTGTGTGTGTGGTGTGAGATGGAGGGTGCTTCTGTATCTGTTTGGCGTGTATGTAAGGCAGGGAGGGAGCTTCTGTGTCTGAGTGTGGTGTGTATATGAAGCAGGGAGGGTGCTTCTGTGTCTGTGTGTGGTGTGTATATGAGGCAGGGAGGGTGTTTCTGTGTCTGTGTGTGCTGTGTATGTGAGGCAGGGAGGGTGCTTCTGTGTGGTGTGAGACAGGGAGAGTGCTTCTGTGTGTGTGTGGTGTGAGACAGAGAGGGTGCTTCTGTATGTGTGTGTGTGTGTGGTGTGTGTGCGCAAGAGAGAAATGGAGCATGTTTTTGGCTGGCTTTGGCTGTGAGAGAGAGGGGGCACGTGAATGATTGTTGCGACCGTCGCTGCCAGACGTCTTCACTCTGCCCTCTTTACCTCTGTGGTGACTCCCTCCGGGGTTGAAGGATGGCTGGCCGCCGCGGCGTCTCCCTGCCAACTCCCTCCGGTGTCCCCGGACCGGTTCAATGCTGCAAATCTGCCATGTTGCCTGAAGCCTAGGGCGCGCGCACATGCTCCGATTGAAGTACCAGCAAGGGCGTGAACCTCAGGGGCGTACCCCTGAGATGACATCATCCGCTTCCGATATTAAAAGGTCTCTGTTATCGTTAACAAATGGAGTTAGCAAGGATAAGGATTCGTTCTAGCTATTCTGCCTCTTCGGACTTACCAGAGGTACCCACTCCTCGGGGGCCTCGCTCTCTCTTTGCCTTTCAGGTTTACAGACAGGAACCGGTACTCGCTCCTCGAGGGTCCTCGTTCCTGACTCTCTGCTGATTCTCTTCTGCCTGGAAGCTATTGCTGCCTACATCATTGTGAGTTGCCATTGCTCTCTCAGAGCTTTCCTTGGAACCAGTTACTCGCTCTTTGAGGGCCTACCCTTTCCAGCTGCTGAGCCTCTCCGAAACCATTATTGTGAGTGTTGTCATCTAGGTTCTGTTCATGAACTCTGCATACCCTGCCTACTCACTGTCTACAGTTTTTCAACAGCTCAGCCATCCTGGGATTGCTGTTTCAGTATCTGAGGGACTTCAGTCCTGCCGGGCACTTCAGCTCACTACTGCCACCTCTGGTGGTTTCAAAACCCTGTTTAATAAAAGAACTAGTGTGTGTCTGTCTCCATACTTGAAGCCTGGCCGATGGTCCCTCTCGGGATCTTCTCCCGGGGGCGTGGTCATCTGCCATTGGCCCAAGAATCCACCTGTATTATTACAGATTACAACTGACCCTACAACACCACTCAAATACAAACCGCTCACAACGGTTAGAGATCTCAGAGTCACCTTGGACAAAGAATTAAATTTTAAATGACATATCAACTCACTGATAAAAGAAGGTTTCTCCTCATGGAGAATACTACAATGACTGAGCCTGTTTATCAGTGAGATAGAACATGTGTGTGATTGAGAGCTTGTGTGTAGGTGAAATAGAGAGAGCATGTGTGTGATTGAAAGCCTGTGTGTAAATAACAGAGAGCGAGAGCATTGTGTGATTGAGAGAGACTGGCCAGATAGGTGATGTGTGTTTGTGTGAGAGAGACTGATCAGGGAGATGTGTCAACCAGAGCAAAACGGAAATTCACCACCTTTCCAGCAAAACATCTACACCCCCAACTGACCGTACAACACCACTCAAATACAAACCGCTCACAACAGTTAGAGATCTCAGTGTCACCTTGGACAAAGAATTAAATTTTAAATGTCATATCAACACACTGATAAAAGAAGATTTCTACAAACTACAAATCCTTAAGAAACTCCAACCCCTGCTACACCCTCCAGATTAGCGGATAGTACTACAATCCCTCCCTCTTCGCCAAGTTAGATTACTGCAACGCCCTCCTAATAAGTCTGCCCGCTGCCACCCTCAAGCCCCTCCATATCCTTCAGAACGCAGCTGCTAGATCACTAACTAACAGCAGAAAAACAGATTACATCACGCCCTTACTCAAACAACTCCACTGGCTACCCGTCTCTTTCAGATCCCAATATAAGATCCTCATGCTTATCCATAACGCAATCCACAATGACAAGGCCAGATGGTTACAAGGACCACTACACACCTGTAACCCTACAAGGAACCTCCACTCATCCAACACAGGTTTACTTGAAACTCTTTCCATTAAGGAAGTTCATCGAGTCTCCACAAGAGAATGTGCTGCTTCAATAGCAGGCCCCCACATTTGGAACAACCTCCCAGCTCCCCTCAGAACTGACCCCTCAATGCCTTCCTTCAGAAAGATTCTCAAAACTTGGCTCTTTAGAAAAGCATTCCCTCCAGACAATTAATCCCCTGCTCCATGTCCCGCCCCCCTCCCCAGCACAGCCAATCCCCCCCCCCCCCCCGCCTTTATACATAGTAAGTTAAATTCATAACATGTTTTCGGTTAGATAGTTATTATGTAAAGCACGTTTTCTGTATATTTTTCTTGGTTAATCTGTTATACTGTATCATGTCACCAAAAGGCTTGCCTTGAGACATCCTGTTGTATGTAAACTGGTGTGATATCTCAAATCGAATATCGGTATAGAAAATCAAATAAATAAATAAAATAAAATACATGTGTGAGAGAGACTGATCAGGGAGATGACTGGTATGTGTGGCTTGTGTGTGTGTGAGAGAGAAAGAGACTGGTTGGGGAGATGATTGGTGCGTGAGAGACGAAAAACTGGTCCTGAGGATGTGATTGGTGTGTATTTGTGAGAGAGAGAAGAGACTAGTTGTGGTCCCTAAGGAAGAGGACTTTGAGGACAGCTTCAGCAGCTACTGCTGCTTCTGGTGTGGCCTGCAAGGGAAAGGAGTAGGAGAACTGCTGGAGAGAGTAAGTAAAGGTGGCTTTTTAAGTTCATTTTTCTTGATTGACTACCATTTTAATTATTGGGTAGTATACGATGTGTCTGCTGTTTTGAAATATTTTATTGGTGTTTGGAAAGCTTTCAAAATTTGCATGAATCTTTAATTATTGGATATTCTATTCATCAGCGGTTTTGAAATTATTTTATTAGTATGATTTTACTATTATGATTAATGATTTATATATCTTGATTTTATTGATTGTTTCATGAGGAATGTTGAGATTACTTACCTGATAATCTCGTTTTCCTTAGTGTAGACAGATGGACTCAGAACAAGTGGGTATAGTGTGCTCGTGCTAGCAGTTGGAGACGGATCTGACGTCAGCACGGGTACATATACCCCCACAGGAAGTGAAGCAACTCAGTAATCCTCCTTGCAAAAGCTGTTATGGATATATGTGTACTGACGATCAATGAAATAGTGAAACAGGATTCCCCTGACCGATTGATAGGAGCTGGAGACCGCCAGCATTCCCAACCGGAAGGCGTCGACACCTGGCAAAGGGGACGCTCTTGTGTAAGAAAATGACATGGCTTACCTTGAATCGGTGAACCCCATGTATACCGGTAGCCGGGCGGGATGCTGAGTCCATCTGTCTACACTAAGGAAAACGAGATTATCAGGTAAGTAATCTCAACATTTCCTAGCGTGTAGCCAGATGGACTCAGAACAAGTGGGATGTACAAAAGCTATTCCCGGACTGGGTGGGAGGCTGCCTGAGGACCGCGTAGGACTTCCCTTGCAAATGCTGTGTCCTCCCTGGCCTGGACATCCAGACGGTAGAACCTGGAGAAGGTATGGAGGGAGGACCATGTCGCCACTTTACATATTTCTGCAGGCGACAGCATCCTAGATTCTGTCCAAGATGCTGCTTGGGCTCTGGTAGAATGAGCCTTGACTTGTAGAGGCGGTGACTTCTCGGCCTCTACGTAGGCCGCTCTGATAACTTCTTTAATCCAGCGGGCGATGGTGGGCCGAGAGGCCGCTTCTCCTTGTTTCTTCCCGCTATGCAGGATGAACAGATGGTCCGTCTTTCGTACGGCTTCTGTCATTTCCAGATATCTGGGCAGCAATCTGCCGATGTCGAGATGGCGGAGCAAACGCCCTTCTTCTGATTTCTTCAGACCCGCCGTGGTTGGCAAGGATATGGTCTGGTTGAGGTGAAATTGTGAGACTACCTTAGGCAAGAAGGATGGAACCGTGCGAAGATGGATAGCCTCTGGAGTGATTCTAAGAAAGGGATCACGGCAGGACAACGCTTGTAGTTCCGAAATGCGGCGTGCGGAACACACAGCCAGCAAGAACACCATCTTCAGAGTTAGAGAATGGAGAGACAGGCCCCGGAGGGGTCTGAAGGTGGATCCCGCGAGGAAATCCAAAACTATGTTGAGGTTCCACAGAGGCACTGGCCACTTCAGTGGCGGACAAATGTGCTTGACTCCTGTCAGGAAGCGGGAAACATCTGGGTGCGAGGCAATGGTCTTGCCGTCCCTCCTAGGACCATAGCAAGACAGCGTAGCCACCTGAACCTTGATGGAGCTGAGGGAGAGACCCTTCTGAAGCCCATCCTGCAGGAAATCCAGAACAATAGGGATTGTGGTCGCATGTGGGTTGGTGCCCTGAGTGTCGCACCAAGCTTCAAATACCCTCCAGATTCTTATGTAGGTAAGGGATGTGGAAAACTTGCGAGCTTGGAGGAGTGTATCTATCATCGGCTCCGAGTAACCTCTTTTCTTCAGTTTAGCCCTCTCAATGGCCAGACCATAAGAGAGAATTGAGCCGGATCCTCGTGGAGGATGGGACCCTGACGTAGCAGGTCCCTGAGAGGAGGCAGGGGAAGGGAATCCCCTGCCAGTAGTCTTCTCATGTCCGCGTACCAGGGTCTTCTTGGCCAGTCTGGTGCCACTAGAAGAACTAGGCCCTTGTGCTTCTGAATCTTGTGTATAAGGGTGCCCAGCAGGGGCCACGGAGGAAACGCATATAGCAGTGTCCCTGGAGGCCATGGCTGAACCAGGGCGTCGATCCCATGAGAGAACGGATCTCGCTTGCGGCTGAAGTATCTGGGTACTTGAGCATTGGACCTGTCCGCTAGTAGGTCCATGTCCAGAATCCCCCACTGATCCACAATCATCTGGAAGGCTGTGGGGGACAGCTGCCATTCTCCCGGATTTAGGCTTTCCCTGCTGAGGAAGTCTGCCGCGGTGTTGTCCCTTCCGGCAATGTGGACGGCGAAGATGTCCTGGAGATTCGCCTCTGCCCAAGCCATCAGCAGGGCTATCTCTAGGGACACCTGTCGGCTTCTGGTTCTGCCCTGACGGTTGATGTATGCCACCGTGGTGGCGTTGTCGGACATCACTCTGACTGCTCTGTTCCTCAGTCTGTGAGCAGATTGCAGGCAGGCTAACCAGACTGCCCGTGCCTCTAGACGGTTGATGTTCCACCCTGACTCTACTCTGTTCCACCACCCTTGTGCGGTGAGTTCTTCGCAGTGTGCTTCCCATCCGCTCAGGCTGGCATCTGTGGTGAGCAGAATCCACTTGGGGGAGGACATCTTCGACCCCCTGCTCGTGTGGTTGGCCTGCAACCACCACCGTAACTGGGTCCGCACTCTGGCTGGCAGAGGTAGATGCACGGAGTAATTCCGGAAGCGGGGGCTCCAGCGAGAGAGCAGAGACTGTTGTAGAGGTCTCATATGGGCCCTTGCCCAGGGTACCACTTCCAGGGTGGATGCCATGAGGCCGAGAACCTGCAGATAATCCCAAGCTATGGGCCGGCTGGCTCCCATCAAGGACCGGAGACGCGTCTGAAGTTTTAACCTTCTCTTAGTGGTGAGACTGACTTTGTCTACCTGGGTGTCGAACTGGACACCCAGGTATTCCAGTGATTGGGAAGGCTGTAGGCAACTCTTGGTTAGGTTGACTACCCATGCCAGGCTTTCCAAAAGGGTGATCACTCTGTTGGTTGCCCGATGGCTCTCCTCTCGTGATTTCGCCCTGATCAGCCAATCGTCTAGGTAGGGATGGACAAGGATCCCTTCCCGTCTGAGCACCGCTGCTACCACTACGATCACCTTGGTGAAGGTCCGTGGCGCCGTGGCTAAACCGAAGGGCAAAGCCCGGAATTGGAAGTGTCGTCCCAGAACCTTGAAGCGTAGGTAGCGCTGATGATCCCGATGGATCGGGATATGCAGGTAGGCTTCTGACAAGTCTAAGGCCGTGAGGAATTCTCCTGGCTGTACTGCGGTCTTGACGGAGCGCAGAGTTTCCATGCGAAACCTCGGGACCCTTAAGTATCGGTCGACTGACTTGAGGTCCAGTACGGGCCGGAAAGTGCCCTCTTTCTTGGGTACCATGAAATAAATGGAATAATGCCCAGAATCCATTTCCCATGCAGGTATTGGGATTATGGCTTTCAAGGACAGGAGCCTCGCCAGGGTAGCTTCCAATGCTGCCTTCTTGTGGATTGGACACGGAGATTCCACAAACCTGTCCGGAGGGAGGTGATAGAAGTCCAGATAATACCCCTCTCGGATGATGGCGAGGACCCACTGGTCCGACGTAATCTCGACCCATCTGGGGTAGAAGAGGGTTAACCTGCCCCCTATGGCTCCGTCCCCCAGATGGATCGGCTGATTCTCATTGGGAGGTGCGGCCGGGCCCTGAACCCGAGCCGGCTCCCTTCTTATGCTGCTTGGTCCGAAAGGACTGGTTCCTGGCCTGAGGACGAGGTGCCTGGTAGCGACTCCTACAGGGAGTGAAGCGTTGGGAGCTTCTACCTCTGGAGGGCCTCGGAAAGGCGCGCTGGTTCCTTTTGAACCTATCTTCCGGCATTCGAGGTACTGGAGAGGCGCCCCATGTGCTGGCCAGTTTATCAAGGTCGCTGCCGAACAGGAGAGAACCCCTAAAGGGCATTCTGGTGAGGCATGTCTTCGAAGGAGCATCGGCTGACCAATTCCATATCCAAAGCTGCCTCCTGGCAGCTGCCGAGGCTGAGACCCACTTGGCTGTTGTACGGACTAGGTCGGATGCTGCATCCGTGAGGAACGAGAGAGCTGACTCCATGTCCGCTGCCGGAGCATTGTTCCTGACCTGTGACAAACAGGAACGCGTCACCACTGTGCAGCAGGTTGCGATCCGCAAAGATAGAGCTGCCACCTCAAAGGTCTGTTTCAGGATGGCGTCCAGTCGCCGGTCATGAGGCTCCTTGAGGGCCGCCCCCCCCTCAACTGGAATGGTAGTGCGCTTGACCACAGCGCTAACCAAGGCATCCACCTGAGGGCACGCCAGCATCTCCTTGATTGCCGGGTCCAGGGGGTACATGCCCGTCAGGGCCCGACCCCCTTTGAATGAGGCCGCTGGTGCAGCCCATTCCAAATCTATCAGTTGCTGTGCTGCTTGCAAGAAGGGAAAATGGCGGGCTGTAGGACGAAGACCTTCCAGCAGAGGGTTCTCCGTAGATGGCACCGTAGTGCCAGGGCCTGTAATAGCCAACTCCGCCAGGCACTGAGATACCAGGTCGGAGAGATCTTCCTTGGGAAAGAACCGCCTCATGGTTCGATATGGCTCCATCCCCGAGGGGAGTTCCCCCTCCTCGGGGGGTTCGGACTCGTCCTCCGAGACATCAGGGTCCGCATGAACCGGACTGCCCGGAGGCGGGTGCCCACAATAAGGGCGCGAAGGTCCAGGGGCAGGATCAGCCGGAGCAGCAGCAGGGCCTGGACGGGAAGCTGACTACATCTGTACAAAGGCATGGATCCCCTTAAAGAGATCCACCCAGGAAAGGGGTCTCTAGTCGTCAGGGTACCAGGTCCCCCGGGATCCCAGGTTGTTCGAGACTGCCCGCTAGATCCGGGGTGGCCCCTGGGGAACTGTCAGCAAACCTCGATTGAGACTGGTCCTGGCCCAAGGCTCCCACTGCCTCCTCACATTGGGCACAAAGGGAGTCTGGCTCCTCGCTGTGCGTGGCTCTAAGCTGGCATGCTGAGCAGAGGCCGAAAGCTTTCACGCCGGAATCAGGAGGCACCGCCGCAGGAGACGCCGGGGCGTTTGAGTGTTCAATTGCAGCTTGCGAATGCAGCGCTGAAGAATATGCGCTTAATTCAATATGCACTCAATAATATGCGGCAGCAATATACGCTCAATACAGTATGCGCTCAATAATATGCGGCAGCAATATACGCTCAAGACAATATGCGCTCAATAATATGCGGCAGCAATATACACTCAATACAATATGCGCTCAATAATATGCGGTTAGCAATATACGCTCAATGATATACAATATGCGCTCAATAATATGCGGCGGCAATATACGCTCGATACAATATGCGCTCAATAATATGCGGTCAGCAATATACGCTCAATCATATACAGGCGCCTATTATGGGCGCTCAATACCTGAACAAGGCCGACAAAATGGCGACCTCCACGGCGTGCCGCATACAGGCAACGCCGCCGATCCTCGTACCTCGGAGACCAAAAGTAAGAGATGTACGCCTTACCTGATCCTCGGCGCTTCCCGGCTGGAACCCAGGTGGTCTCCGGCTGCGGGGGAAGAGGGGAATACCTTCACCGCCGCGCTTGAGGAAATGCACCCGCTGCCTCTAGGTCCACGCCGGGACCGAGGCGCCTCTCAGCCCGGCCAAGCCCTTCTCGCTCGGGGGCTAGATCCCTGCCGTGATTTGGCCACCGGACCGAGGCCTAGACCTCCGAGGGATCGCGGAAATCACCCCGGGAAACTCAACTGGGGGAGGGACCCGAGGGTATCACCGCAGGAGTGCGGGGCTCGATGTTCCTGTAGAAAATTTAGTAAGTAGAATATAGAAAGTAGAAAATAGAAAGTAGTATTGGAAAACACGCTCAGCGAGCGTGCAGGCTCTCCAAACTGCTTTGGAGACGGAAATTACTGAGTTGCTTCACTTCCTGTGGGGGTATATGTACCCGTGCTGACGTCAGATCCATCTCCAACTGCTGGCACGAGCACACTATACCCACTTGTTCTGAGTCCATCTGGCTACACGCTAGGAAATGGGGATTTTTGGTTTTCCATTATGCACTGTAGAATCTGGCGTGATGCATTTTATAGTTCAGTTTTTGTCTGCACATTTCTGTTTATACTTTATGTGATTTTATTCTGTAATTGGTGAGGGTTTGTGTTCTGCATGCAAAGTCTGAGATGAAGCATTCTTAGCATGTGGTTTCTCTGTAGGGATCTGTAGTAGCTTGGCCTGTTCTGTTTTCCTGATAGGAGGTGTATTGATATTTTAGATTCTGGTGTAATATTTGTGGTATTCTTTTTCATAGGTAAGGTTGTTATTCTTTGAGTATTGGCAGATAGTACTGTGCTGATACGGGAGGACCATGCCAAAACATCATAATAGGTATGATGCCATATGAATTCCAAGATATAAAGTTTTCTTGTTGGCATCACAACAGTGCATGAAATTATCACGTTTATATTAATTTTACCTCAGAATGTAATTTTTCATGTAAAATATGTTGTTATAAATGCATAATTTTAAATTGTGTATGGGGGGGGCGCCAGGCTGTAAGGTTTGCCTAGGGTGCCTAATACCCTTGTACCAGCCCTGGATCCTTGGGTACTGTGTCAGATGACCATGCTCTCGGGGAAGAGTCCAGTGAGGAGCCACAGTACTAGCACAGTTAGTTCTTTATTGTGCAGCTTGAAGAGTACCACCAGTGGTGGCAGTAGTGAGGTAGTCTGGTAGTAGCAGTCTCAGGGACCTTGGCAGAAGGAGCCCTTCTCACCCCGTTGGTATCCGAAGCCGGTTTCCCCGCAAGGTAGTACTGTGGATGAGATAGACTGAGAGTTAGAGTACTCACTAGGTGTTTGCTGTAGGTATGCAATTCCACCAGGTTATAGAAGAAAATGCAGGCACTGAGGCAGGGAGAGCAGGCCCTCGAGAAGCGAGTACCTGTTCCCAGTAAGGCACCTGAACCCCCCGAGAAGCAGGTACCCAGGTTAGCAGTTACCCCGAAGGGCAGAGAGAGAGAGCTTCCAGCAGCAGCATGGAAGCGGCAGAGTAGCGTAGACAGGAACGGATTTGAGTCCTTGCTAACTCAGCGAGCTAGCAAATTAGAATAGGTTATATACCCGGATGGTGACATCAGCAAGGGGGAACGCCCCCGAGGTTCGCGCCAAGGTTGGAATAAAAATGTGGGTGACGCACGCGCACCCTAGTAGGTACCTGGGAGGAGCATGGCGGGAGGCTGCACCATAGCCGTTCCGGGGATGCCGGAGAGGTTGGCTTGTAGACGCGGCGGTAGCTATCTTTCCTAGGTAAGCGGTAGGACCCGTGAACAAGGTGAGGCAAACGAGGCAAAGCATCTAGCACCGACGGACACAACAGTACCCCCCCCCCCCCCCCCTTTCAAAGGGCGTCCACGCTGTTTCCTACCAGGTCTTCATTTCTGAGGATGCAATTTGTGGAAGTCCTGTAGTCTTTATCCAGTATATTAG
The DNA here is from genome assembly GCF_901001135.1 of Rhinatrema bivittatum. Taxonomy (NCBI): domain Eukaryota; kingdom Metazoa; phylum Chordata; class Amphibia; order Gymnophiona; family Rhinatrematidae; genus Rhinatrema; species Rhinatrema bivittatum. The sequence goes on along the minus strand of NC_042615.1, from coordinate 399,789,340 downwards.
CCAAAGGAGTCCAAGAGTTTTCTTCAGGTCCATAACCCTCCCATGATAGGAGGTATTCCCATACTCTGCCTCTTTTTCTCACATCGAGAATAGCGTCTACTTTGTATTCGATGTCTTTTGCATCTATAGGTGTAGCTTCAGGTGTCTTGTTGGAGAACTCACTAAGGATCAATGGCTTCAATAATGAGACGTGGAACGCATTATGGATCTTCAATGTAGATGGTAGCTTTAGACTATAGGTGAAATTGCCTAATTGTTGAAGAATGGGAAATGGTCCAACAAAGCGTGGAGCAAAGCAAACTGAAGGTAGTTTAAGTTAAGTGCTTAGTGGATAGCCAGACTGTCACCAGGCTGGAAATCTGGAGCTTTGCAGTGGTGAGCATCGTATCCTTTCTTAGCTCGAAGTCCTGCTTTAAGAAGCATCTCTTTTGTCTGAGTTAAGTTGTTGAATATCTTTGGCAGTAGATTGAGCTGCCGGGGACGACACTGATAATGAAAGTGGCAGTGTTGGCAGCGGTAGTCGGCCGTAAACCACTTCAAATGGTGTTGATCCAGTGGATGTTGCTGGATGAGAATTGATGGCAAATTCAGCCCAGGGCAACAGTTCACTCCAATCATTCTGGCGAGTGTTCACGTAGGCATGAATGAACTGCTTGAGTGTCCTGTTCATTCTCTCTGTTTGCCCATTAGACTGTGGATGGTATGCTGAGTTGAAGTTGAGAGAAATGTTGAGATTACTTACCTGGTAATCTTCTTTTCCTTAGTGTAGACAGATGGACTCAGAACCAATGGGATAGTATCTGCGTGCTAGCAGTTGGAGACGAATCTGACGTCAGCACGGGGTATATAGCCCCACAGGAAGCGCAGCAATTCAGTAATCTTCCTTGCAAAAGCTGTTATGGATGTGTGTACTGACGCTCAGAGAAAGCGAAAAGTGAAAACAGGATTCCCCTGACCGATTGACAGTGGCTGGAGACCGCCAGCATTCACAACCGGAAAGCTCAGATACTGGTAGAGTGTACGCTCTTATGTAAACAAATGCCCTGGCTTACCTGGAACCGGTGAAAACTCATGTACACAGGCAGCTGGGCGGGATGCTGAGTCCATCTGTCTACACTAAGGAAAAGAAGATTACCAGGTAAGTAATCTCAACATTTCCTGGCGTGTAGCCAGATGGACTCAGAACCAATGGGATGTACAAAAGCTTTATTCCCCGCCGGGGCGGGAGGCTGCCTGAGGACCATGTAGTACCACCCTTGCAAAGGCCGAGTCCTCCCTGGCCTGGACATCCAGACGGTAGAACCTGGAAAAGGTATGAAGGGAGGACCACGTCGCTGCTTTACAGATTTCTGTCGGCGACAGCATCCTGGATTCAGCCCAAGATGCCGCTTGCGCTCTGGTAGAATGAGCCTTAATCTGTAGAGGCGGAGCCTTCCCAGCCTCCACGTAGGCTGCTCTGACAACGTCTTTAATCCAGCGGGCAATGGTGGGCCGAGAGGTCGCTTCACCTTGCTTCTTTCCGCTGTGTAGGACGAACAGGTGGTCCGTCTTTCGCAGGGCTTGGGTCACGTCCAGATACCGGGGCAGCAATCTGCCGATGTCGAGACGGCGTAATAAACGCCCTTCTTCAGATTTCTTCAGACCCGCCGTGGTAGGCAAGGATATGGTTTGATTAAACTGTAAAACCACCTTAGGTAGAAAGGAGGGAACCGTACGAAGATGGATAGCCTCCGGAGTGATTCTGAGAAAGGGATCACGGCAGGACAATGCTTGTAGCTCTGAGATGCGGCGGGCTGAACATACAGCCAGCAAGAACACCATCTTCAAGGTTAGAGAACGAAGAGACAGGCCCCGAAGGGGCCTGAAGGTGGATCCTGCGAGGAAATCCAAAACAAGGTTGTGGTTCCACAATGGCACAGGCCACTTCAATGGCAGACGAATATGCTTGACTCCCTGCAGGAAGCGAGAAACATCTGGGTGCTTGGCAATGGTCTTGCCCTCCCTCCTGGGACCATAGCAAGACAGAGCAGCCACTTGAACCTTGATGGAGCTGAGGGACAAACCCTTCTGAAGTCCATCCTGCAGGAAATCCAACACAATAGGGATTGTGGGTACATGTGGATTGGTGCCGTGAGTGTCACACCATGCTTCAAATACTCTCCAGATCCGGATATATGTGAGGGATGTGGAAAACTTGCGAGCTCGGAGGAGGGTATCAATCATGGGCTCCGAGTAACCCCTCTTCTTCAATCTAGCCCTCTCAAGGGCCATACCGTAAGAGAGAATTGAGCCGGATCCTCGTGAAGAATGAGAAGAAAAAGAGAAAAATTAAAGTAGTCTTGGAAAGCACGCTCAACTAGCGTGCAGGCACTCCAAACTGCTTTGGAGACGGAAATTACTGAATAGCTACGCTTCCTGTGGGGATATATACGCCCCCGTGCTGACGTCAGATCCGTCTCCAACTGCTAGCATGCGGATACTATCCCATTTGTTCTGAGTCCATCTGGCTACACGCCAGGAAATATCAAATTTCTTGCATAGTACCTTCCACAACTTAGCTGTGAATCGGGCTCCTCGATCAGAGACTATGTGCTTAGGCATGCCGTGTAGGCGGAAGATGTGCATGATGAAGAGCTTGGCGAGCTCCATGGTGGTGGGTAAGCTAGGGAGAGCCACAAAGTGAGCCACCTTTGAAAACCAATCTACAGTTACCCAAATCGTATTGTTTCCTCCTGAAGGAGGTAAGTCTACCACAAAGTCTGTGGCGATGTGTGTCCATGGTTCGTCTGGTACTGGCAAGGGTTGGAGAAGGCCCCAAGGATGACCGGGTGGCGTCTTCTGTCTGGCACAATTTGCGCAGGAAGCAACGAAGGAGAATATGTCTTCCTTCATGGTGGGCCACCAATAAAAGTTTTGTAGCTTAGACAGAGTTCTGCATTGGCCAGGGTGTCCTGCCAATTTAGAGTCGTGAGCCCATGCTAACAACTTCTTTCTGAGGTTCTTGGGTACGATGGTTTTTCCTGCAGGAACTGAGTCAGTAGCTGCCAAAATAACCCTTTCTGGGTCAATGTTGTGTTGCAGTTCTTCTGGAATGTCCTCTGAGAGGAATAATCGAGATAGGACATCAGCTCTGATATTCTTAACTCCAGAGGGTATTTTAGCACAAATTTGAATCTGTTGAAAAACAGAGACCATCTCGCTTGTCTATGATTTAGGCGCTGTGCATGGCGGAGGTACTCCAGATTCTTATGTCTGTAAAGACAGTGACTTGATGTTGCGTGCCTTTGAGCCAAGGGTGTTATGCTCAGGTTGTGAACCCTTGGGCTGACGGGAGGATGGTGTACCTTAGGAAGTGGATCCATAGGTTCTCCCGTCGGGTGGCGAGGCAGAACAGAAGATGCGACCAGCTGACCCTCGGCACTGGAGACTGAGGCGACTATGGAAGCAGACGAAGAGTCGTGACGTCAAGAAGAGGAACGGAGTCTTCGCCACTGGAAGTCCACGGTCCCCCCAGGAGGAGCCCGTAGGGACCTGGACCGCTGGGACTTAGGTGGACCTTTGAGAGGTCAAGGAGTCAAGAGTTTGGTGCAAGGGCTAACTGGAGCTTCACCCCTGGAAGCCCGCTGTCCCCCGGGGGGTGGGGGCCCATAGGGACCCAGGCCGCTGGGACTTAGGTGGGCCCTTGGAGATGGTGGTCCAGAAGAAGTCCAAGGTCAAGTGCCAGAGGGTCGTCACTTACCAGTCCGAGGTCACACACCAAGGGATCGCCGCTTGCCAGTCCGAAGTTGCACACCAGGAATCACCGACAGCCAATCCGAAGTCACACACCAGGAATCACCGATAGCCAATCCAAAGTCACACACAAGGAATCACCGATAGCCAATCCGAAGTCAGGAACCAGGAACACCAAGACGAGACAGGAACCAGGAACAAGGATCTGAAGTACAAGAACTCACCAAAGCAAGCAGACCTGACTACGAAGGATGTTGCCAAGTCAAGGAATGGGCCGAGGAAGCTTCCCTTTATTCTTCCTCTACTCTGGCCCATTAGAAACAAGCTGTGAGTAGTTAAGCCCCTTTAAATCTAGGGAGGAGGCACGGCCTCGAGCCTAAAGATGGTGGCAGCCATCTTGGATTTCCTCCCCGGAGGAAACACTGCTGGACGCTGCGAGGGAGGAGCAGGGATGGCTCCCCACCCGGCAGCCGTCTCGGGGACTCGTGCCGGAGCGACGGGCACAGGGTCAGGGACTTCCCCCGGAGCTGCCGCGGTGGGTTGCCATCGCGGACAAGGTAGGGGGCCTCGATCGTGGCCTTCCACAGCCGCGGAACACAACAAAGGGCACAATTCTTTGAATGCCATCTTTATAGCCAGGAGCTCTGTATCTCCTATTCCGTAATTCTTCTCTGCAGGAGAGAAGCGACAGGAGAAGAATGAGCATGGTTGTAAAGCCTTCGAATCACCGGCCTGACTTAGTACGGCCCTTCCGCCAACGTCTGAGGCATCAACCTCAACGATGAAGGGCTTGGTGGGATCCGGGTGTCAGAGACACGGCTTGCTCAAAAAGGCGTCTTTTAATTTCTGGAATGCAGCTATTGCCTCCGGAGACCAGTTTTCAGCATTGGCACCTTTCTTTGTCATAGCTGTAAGTGGAACTGTAAATGAGGAGTAGTTCTTGATGAAAGTCCTGTAATAGTTGGTGAAACCTAAGAAACGTCTGAGAGCCTTTAGACCGGTGGGTTATGCCCATTTCTTAATGCTCTCCAACTTCTGTGGATCCATTTGAAAGCCTTGGTTGGAAACGATGTAGCCCAAGAAAGGCACTGATTCCTTGTGGAATTCGCACTTGGATAGCTTGGCATATAGATGATTCTCACGGAGTCTTTGCAGCACTCTTTTGACATCCTCAAAATGAGTGGTCATGTCTTGAGAGAATATCAAGATGTCATCTAGGTAGATAACGACACTTTTATAGAGGAGGTCCCGGAAAATGTTGTTCAGTAAATTTTGAAAGACAGCCGGGGCGTTGCACAGGCCGAAGGGCATCACTAAATATTCAAAGTGACCATCCCAGGTGTTGAAGGCCATTTTCCACTCATTGCCAGCACGAATGCGAAGTAAATTGTAGGCTCCTTTCAGATCAAGCTTGGAAAATATCTTGGGTCCCTGTAGTCTGTCGAATAGCTCTGAGATCAGAAACAGGGGATAACGATCTTTCACTGTTATCTCATTGAGACCCCTGTAATCTATACATGGACGCAATGTCCCGTCCTTCTTCCCCACAAAGAAGAAACCTGCGCCAGCAGGAGACTTGGAGGGTCTTATGAAGCCCTTTTGGAGGTTTTCCTGAATATATTCGGACATGGCTTTATTCTCTGCCATGGAGAGGGGGTACACCCGTCCCTTGGGTGGTTCAGTGTTAGGCTTCAGATTAATAGCGCAGTCATAATGTCTGGGAGGCGGTAGTACGTCCACAGCTTCTTTTGAAAAGACATCTTGGAATGATGCAGATTGAGGCGGCAACCCCAGCATTACTGGGGTGGTTGGCATGCAGGGTATAGGAGCGACCTCCATCAGGCATTTCCCATGGTAGTCTGGACCCCAACGTAAAAGTTCCAGTGTAGCCCAAGGGCAGAGAGAGAGCTTCCAGCAGCAGTACGGAAGCGGCAGAGAAGCGTAGACAGGAATGGATTCGAGTCCTTGCTAACTCAACGAACTAGCAAATTAGAATATGTTATATACCCGGATGGTGTGACGTCAGCAAGGGGGAACGCCCCCGAGGTTCGCGCCAAGGTTGGAATAAAGATGTGGGTGATGCGCGCGCACCCTAATAGGTACCTGGGAGGAGCATGGTGGGAGGCTGCACCATAGCCGTTCCAGGGACGCCGGAGAGGTCAGCTTGTAGACGCAATGGTATCCATCTTTCCTAGGTAAGCGGGAGGAGCCGTGAACAAGGTGAGGCAAACAGGGTGGACGCAACAGAATCATCTTCTGCTTTCACTGTCTCTCGCAGTAGGATCCATCACTGGTACTTGCCCACCTAGGGTTTAGCGTAGCCTCACACGTCTTTGGACCCCTGCGAGAGCTCTTTTATTCCTAAAAGGTATCAGGCTTAAAAGTCTATCTCTCCACAAATTAATAGACGGCTCTGGCAGATGAGGTATCACTTCTTTTGGGTGAAGCTGGAAAACCTCACAAGTGTATAAAAAAATATACATCTTTGCTCTTTGACTGCTTCCTCAAACTGAACCCAAAGTGACTTAAAATGGCTGGCCTAAATAGTGGATAATCTGATCATCAAATAAAAGTGGTACTTCCCTAAAATGTATCACAAAAAATTGAAAACAAAAGGAATTGCAACAAACAGTGCAATAACACTGTTATGGTTTTGATGAATTGGTGAACCCCAGGCCGAGGTGAGAGATGTCTCCGCCTACAGGGAGGAGCCCCGTGGGCCTCACCATCAGTGGGCGTGGTCTCAGCGACGTAAGACATTTTTGCCGGCAGACAGCAGCACAGAAGGAAATTCACCGCAGAAACGGCTGTAGGAGCTGGGAGAGGGGCCCCGCGCGATCGGCGCTTGAGCCCACCGGGGTAAGGCCTTCCTCTCGCCCTACCGACGCTGAGCCCCCGCGCCGACCACGTGGGAGCCCCAAGCTCACCCGTTGATCCGCCCACCGCCTACCTGAGACCAATCCCAGCCGCCCAGCAGTAGTTTAAAGCACAGGCGCGATCCGAGGCGCCATTTCGCCGGCAGACAGCAGCACAGAAGGAAATTCACCGCAGAAACGGCTGTAGGAGCTGGGAGAGGGGCCCGCGCGATCGGCGCTTGAGCCCACCGGGGTAAGGCCTTCCTCTCGCCCTACCGACGCTGAGCCCCCGCGCCGACCACGTGGGAGCCCCAGCTCACCCGTCGATCCGCCCACCGCCTACCTGAGACCAATCCCAGCCGCCCAGCAGTAGTTTAAAGCACAGGCACGATCCGAGGCGCCATTTCGCCGGCAGACAGCAGCACAGAAGGAAATTCACCGCAGAAACGGCTGTAGGAGCTGGGAGAGGGGCCCGCGCGATCGGCGCTTGAGCCCACCGGGGTAAGGCCTTCCTCTCGCCCTACCGACGCTGAGCCCCCGCGCCGACCACGTGGGAGCCCCCAGCTCACCCGTCGATCCGCCCACCGCCTACCTGAGACCAATCCCAGCCGCCCAGCAGTAGTTTAAAGCACAGGCACGTTCCTTGGCATCTCGCGCCGAGCATCTCGCGCCGAAGGAGCGCGACAAAGGGGCCCGCCCCTTTGTGCGCCCCTTCGGGCAGACCCGAAGAGCAGAGCAAAACCTAAAAGTCTCCATCTCTCACCCGCAACTTCTACATTGAATCCCGCTTCCGGACACTGAACAACGCGCAGACGTCCAACCACCCCAGACATCAGATAACTTCGCACAGTGAGTAAAACGGCACCCGTCACCTCTTCAGCAATTCACATACACAACGGCCAGCCACTCCAGGACTCATAACGCTACTCGTAGTCTGAATCGCACCTCCCCCTCCCTATTCCTCCTACTCCAGATCTCTACAGACAATTAATCCAACAACTCTCCTTTAAATCAGCTGATCCCCTCTCTTACCTAGCCAGACATTCTAGCCAATCCTTCATTTCTCTGTATTCCTAAGCTTGTTCATAGACTTCCATTGTGATGAACAACCATCCTCACAGCATTCACACGGTGTGATGAACAATCATCCTCACAGCACTCTTACGGTGTGATGAACAACCATCCTCACAGCACTCTTACGGTGTGATGAACAACCACCCTCACAGCATTCACACACTCACACAGTGTGATCAACAACCATCCTCACAGCACTCACACAGTGTGATCAACAACCACCCTCACAGCATTCACACTCATACAGTGTGATCAACAACCATCCTCACAGCATTCACACAGTGTGATGAACAACCATCCTCACAGCACTCTTATGGTGTGATGAACAACCATCCTCACAGCACTCTTACGGTGTAATGAACAACCATCCTCACAGCACTGTGATCAACAACCATCCTCACAGCACTCACACAGTGTGATCAACAACCACCCTCACAGCATTCACACTCACACAGTGTGATCAACAACATCCTCACAGCACTCATACAGTGTGATCAACAACCATCCTCACAGCACTCACACAGTGTGATCAACAACCACCCTCACAGCATTCACACTCATACAGTGTGATCAACAACATCCTCACAGCACTCATACAGTGTGATCAACAATCATCCGCTCAATATTCACACTGCGTGATCCAGCAGCATTCAGCAGTAGGCAGCTACTCCAACATCCACCAAACTTCCATACTCAACCATTCAACGCACTCAAATTCTCATCTGAGCTCATCACTCGAGCATCACTAACACTACAGTCAGCATGACGCCGAGATGTCAGATTCCGATTCTTCAACATAACCTACTCACCACAGGAAAAACCACCTTGCTACAAAGATCCCGCAACTACACAGCCCTTATCCCTATTATGATTTCACCTCTTACCCAATTACTAGGACTAACACTATTTTCCCTTTCGCTATTCAACGCTCAATCTCTCACCAAAAAATCTCTGATCCTCAATGACTATCTTTTGGACTCCAACCCAGACATCTGTGCCATAACAGAAACTTGGCTTAAACCAACAGATATTGCTATAATAAATCAACTCCCCACCGACCTCTACGACTTCTTTTCCCTCCCTCGTCTCAAAAAAAGAGGAGGGGGCATTCTTTTGGCAGCCAAAAAAGATTTGAAATTTAACCAACTCTCAGTCAAAGCAGTCCCTAAACTTGAAATAGGACTTTTCAAAACAGCTCAACTCCAAGTCCTACTCGTGTATGCCCCTCCAAGCGTTCTGGATTCAGATGCCTCCCCCATTGTAGAAATAATTACTACACACTTAAATCTGGAATCCCCGGCTATAATTTTAGGAGATTTTAACTTACATGTTGATAACCCTACACCCACCACCAATTGCGAAGCTCTACTTACTGCCCTCTCAGCTATGGGATTTGAACAGATCATTAACAAACCCACCCATAAAGCTGGACACACCTTGGACCTTATCTTCGTAAATACAGGGATCAAATACACCTCACCTCCTTCCTGCACCCCTGTCCCATGGTCAGATCATTCTCTAATCACCGTCACTTTTTCTCTGACACAATTCAGAAAACATCTCCCCTCGAAATCCTCATTTCTCTACAGAAGACCCTGCTCATCCGACGACCTTAACAGCCAGCTCACCTCAGAGCTTCCTCACATTAACCTCTCTGACCCTAACTCAGCCATCCTCTCCTGGAACAACATCACTGAGGCAGTAGCAAACAAACTTTGTCCACTATCAGCAAAAAATCTAAACCCAAACCCAGCAAAAAGACAACCATGGTTCTCAAACAACCTCCATAAACTTAAACAAAGCCTAAGACACAAAGAAAGCAAATGGCGTAAGGCACCCTGCCCCAGCACCTTAGCCGCCTACAAACTAGCTCTACATCACTACAAGAACTCTACCCAAAAATCAAAAAGGGATTACTATGCTAGCAAGATTCATGACCTTGTATTTGACGCCAAAGCTCTTTTTGCTTACATATCTAACCTGACACACATCAACATACCAGATATTCCCATAGACCTAGCTCAATCTAAAGCCGAGGAATTGGCTATTTTCTTCCAAGACAAAATATCTAACCTGCTAAAGCGACTGACCCCCAGCAACAATTCTCGCCCTAATGCGCCACAGATACAAAACAAAGGAACCTCCTTTGAATCATTCCAACCCATCACAGCCTATGAGATTCTTCTGTTACTTAAAAAAATGAAACCTTCCTCCCACCCCTTCGACCAAATACCCACAAAGCTCCTCCTTCTAATACCGGAAACGATATCCAAAACTCTGGCAGATATCATAAACTGCTCATTATCCCAGGGTCTATTTCCAGAAGACCTAAAACTAGCTTCGCTAAAACCACTCTTAAAGAAACCTAATCTAGACCCCAAGGACCCCAACAACTTTCGTCCGATTTCCAATCTTCCATTTATTGCCAAGATAATGGAAAAGCTGGTCAACACTCAACTCTCCAACTACATTGAAGATCACAAAATACTTTACCCCTCACAACATGGTTTCCGTAAAGCTTTAAGCACAGAGACGCTACTCATATCCCTGACAGACCACATCATCATGGGGCTAGACAAAGGCCAATCCTTTCTACTTATCCTTTTGGACCTTTCGGCCGCATTTGATACCGTCAAACACTCCATCCTCATCAATCAACTTGCGAACATAGGAATCTCAGGAACTGCCCTATCATGGTTCAATACTTTCCTCAACAACAGAGGCTATAAGGTCAAGATACATAATAAGGAATCCTCCCGCTTCTCTTCAGCTTTTGGAGTTCCTCAAGGCTCCTCCCTATCCCCTACACTCTTTAATATTTACCTTCTACCGCTATGTCAACTGCTAACCCACTTGAAACTAACTCACTTCCTATATGCAGACGATGTGCAGATCTTGATCCCCATCAAAGAAACCATCTCCAAAACTCTTGAATTTTGGGAAATTTGCCTTAAAGAAATCAATCGCCTCCTCTCGAGTCTAAACCTGATATTAAATACAGCCAAGACGGAACTTCTCATCATCTCACCAGAAAATAGCAACCCACCTCCATGTCCTCTAACCCACCATCTTACCACCCAAACAAGGGACTTAGGCGCAATTATCGACAACCATCTTAATCTAAAATCTTTCATCAAACAAACTACTAAAGACGGATTCTATAAACTTCAGGTACTTAAAAGAATCAAACCGCTCCTTCACATGCGAGACTTCAGAACGGTCCTTCAAGCAGTAATCTTTTCTAAGATAGACTACTGCAATTCCATCTTATTAGGTCTCCCTTCTGCTTCCATTAAACCCCTTCAGATGCTTCAGAATTCAGCTGCGAGAATTCTGACTAACACCAGGAGAAGAGACCACATCTCTCCTATTCTCAAGAACTTGCACTGGCTGCCAATACACTTTAGAATTATCCACAAATCCCTCACTATCATCTACAAGACTATCCATCACCAAGCATCCCTCAATCTTCAAATTCCACTCAGAAAGCACACATCCACCAGACCCATCAGAGAAGCCTACAAAGGATCACTCCTTGTTCCACAAACCAAAACCACTCACCACCTAACCTACAGAGACCGAGCCTTTTCCACAGCCGGACCTTCACCATGGAACTCTATTCCTCCCGATCTAAGACAAGAACCATGCCTTCCTACTTTCAGAAAAAGGCTTAAGACATGGCTATTTAAGCAAGCCTTCCCAGATCCATATTGAAAGACAGTAACATCTTATAAGACACTACACAATATTATGTAAATTATTAATGTAAATAATTCATCTTTACTACTCAACTATCTTATTCTAATTCTCTCCCCAGTTTTATGACCCTGTTGTAATGTAACTTTTATTTCTTTGCACTTGTTTATGTTCTGTTTTTGTGCACACCCTCTTGTTATTTGTAAATCGGCATGATGGGGTTCCTAATCTCGAATGCCGGTATAGAAAAATCTATAAATAAATAAAATAAATAAATAAATAAGACACAACTGTGAGAGAGAATTTATTAAGGAGAAAGATAGAACATAACCCGAGGAGCGGGAAATGTGATAAACATAGTCTTATAGTAAATACAGTGGTCAGGATGATGATGTAGATATGTAGGTCCAGGTAGTGGCCCACAGCACGGGGTACACCCGGGAATTCTTGTAGGCTGATGTAATACCTCTGAGTGCAGATCCGGTAGTGGCCCGCAGTGCAGGGTATGCCGAGGAAGCTGTACTGTAGAAGTTAAAGAGGCAGAGGTCAGTGATACAGGAACCAGGCCGTGGACCCAGTATAGGAGATGAAGTATCCTGAGGTACAGATAGAGTAGCGTGGATGGACTGAAGAACGGCAGTGGCCCGAGGAACAGGGTATGCCATGGAATCTTCAGTAGAAATGAAAGAAGTTAGAGAATGTACTCACACAAGGAAGTCCCAGTAGAGATATCCAAGGAGCAGGTCAGGATGTCCCAGGCAGGAGAGCCCTCCAAGGATCGGATAGCCAAGACGCGGAAGAACCCCTGAGGAGCGGGTACTCAGAGCGTCCAATTGCCAGGAGGAAAGTCTGGAACAGAAGATCCAAGTTAGAGCGGATTTATCAAGCGAGAGAACTCCTTGTTAACTCATCTTAGCAATGGGCCAGTCCGAATAAGTACACTAGTGATGTTGACGTCATTGGGAGGGGATGCCCCTGAGGTTCTCGCCATGACGAATTCATAAGGAGGCCCTGCGCGCACACGCACACACCTAGGTAATACCGAAAGTAAGATGGTGGTCGGCAGCACCCACACTGTCCCAGGGACGCCGGGGAAGTCAGCGTTGGTTGGCAGAGGCCGCCATTCTTCCAATGATTGACAGTGCAGGGAAAAAAGAGGTGAGCATGAGAGGTCGCAGCTGCCTGCGACCAACGGGCGCAACAAACACATACACTCTTAAAAAAAAAAAAATACTGAAACAGGTATCAGTGAGAATGCGCAAAGGTATAATCTGCTGCCTTTTGCCACACACTGGGTCCCAAGCAGTGTTCAGAGTCCAGTGCTAAGTTTCCAACATTCACCGTTTCAGAACCCTACTCTCAAAAATGTTATTATGTTTAATGAAAAAAAAATGAAAACCTTTTAGAAAAATGTAACCCTTGCGCAGCAAGAGGCAGTAGATTATACCTTTGTGCATTTTCACTGATACCTGTTTCAGTGTTTTTTTTAGAGTGTATGTGTTATTGCACTGTTTGATGCAATTCCTTCCTTTTTCAATTTTTTGTGGCCTAAATAATGTTCAGGCATCCAATCCAGATCTTCCAGGTGGAAGGGACTAAGGCGTATGGATGACTCCTTACCAGGGTGTTAAATTACAGGGACAGTGACATCTGGTGGCCAGACCAGGAGGGTCTGCCACACACACAAAGGGTGGGAGAAATGTGAAATGCCCTCCAAGAACTGATAGTGGTAGATAAAATAGTAATAGAGTTTAAAGGGGTATGGAATAAGAATAGAGGATCCTTGGTTGCTGTTATAACTAAGAAATCAATATTGAGTTCCATTTGTCTGGTTAAGGTCTGGATTTATCAAAATGCACTAAATATCGCATGTGATAGAAAAAGGGGTATGTTTTATGGTAATAGGCAGTTTATCGCAATTTGCACTATTACCAATGCGAAGTGGTAAGTTACCGCAAATTGCGATAACTTTTTCGCACTTTGAGATAAGTGCAAGAATTGTGTTATTTCCTACATACAACCACTGGGGGAACCATGTTTACTATCAGGGCCACTGAGGGAGGAAGGGAATGGGAGGGAGAAAGAAAGAGAGAGAGAGAGAAACTAGCCATAATGCCCTAACCCTAGATAGGTATTTATATCTCCATGGGAGGCCCACCTAATAACTCGAAGTGAGGTTTAGCTATTACTGTAGGGGTTAGGGGCCACTTTGATATTCAAAGTGAGACGTATGAACAGAACAGTGCTCTCTTGTGAAGATTTGATGACCCTCGGAGTGAGGAAACTCACTCAAAGATTATATTTGTGCAATGTTCTCTCAACCTAGCTTGATAGCCAGATAACCTAGGGGTGTTCTGGAAACTTCACCATGTATCTGGCCACTTTAGCCGGATAAATACCAATATTCAGTATTATCTGGCTAAGATAGCTGGCTACCTTTAGCACTGCCTGAAGAAGGCCTAAAGGTAGACAGATTTATTTATCCGGCTAAAATCCTAATAGCTAGGTATTCAGCAGTGTATTTGTGCCACTGAATATGTGACATATTGGCCAGCTAAGTTTATCTGGCTGACTTTCTGTTTCATTCATCATTGCATTAGGACTGTAATGCATATTATATTGCATATATTGTGCGATATCGCCATGATAGTGCACTAATGCGGCAATATCACGCAATATATGCAGTATTTTACATCTGCCTGCGCAGATACCTCCCCTATAATAATGACCTTCTTTGCATGCAATGAATAATGCAAATATATGCAAAGAAGTCATGAATACGCAAGTTGATGCTAATATTTTATTGCAGCCGACCAATGTGGTCATAAGAACATAAGATTTGCCAAAATGGGTCAGACCAAAGGTCCATCAAGCCCAATATCCTGTTTACAACAGTGGCCAAGCCAGGTCACAAGTAACTGGCAAGATCCCAAGAGATAGATATATTCCAAGCTGCTTATTCCAAGAATAAACAGTGGATTTCTATAATGCTCTCTTAACAATAGTTTCCTCCAGGAACTTGTCCAAACCTTTTTTAAACACAGCTACATTAATAGCTGCAACGAACACAGAGGCCCCGGTTGCCTGTTCTTGGGAGCTTGTGAGCCCCTGGGCCACAGGACAGCTCAGAGAGGAGCCCCGAGACGCACACCATGGGAGGGGTGAGCAAGTACAGGCACGGGCGGAGAAAAGGCAAGGAACGTGTGGAACAGGAATGAGGCAGGCTTAGCCCTCCACTGGACCTACACACACCAATGAGACCCAGCAACACAATGCTGGTCTCGAGAGTAGCCCTCCGGCCACTCGGTAGCCCTTCCGGACTTGCCACTTGGGAACGACGAGTGCGTGAGGCCAGACGGAGGCTGAGGGCAGGAACAAGTCAAGACAGGAACAAGAAGACTCAGACATAGACATAGACTCAGACGAGGACTTGGAAGATTCAGGACACATGGAAGTCTCAGACGAGGACTTGGAAGACTTAGGATGCTTAGAAGACTCAGGATACTTGGAAGACTCAGACAAGGACATAAGAACATAAGAACATAAGAAAATGCCATACTGGGTCAGACCAAGGGTCCATCAAGCCCAGCATCCTGTTTCCAACAGTGGCCAATCCAGGCCATAAGAACCTGGCAAGTACCCAAAAACTAAGTCTATTCCATGTAACCATTGCTAATGGCAGTGGCTATTCTCTAAGTGAACTTAATAGCAGGTAATGGACTTCTCCTCCAAGAACTTATCCAATCCTTTTTAAAACACAGCTATACTAACTGCACGAACCACATTCTCTGGCAACAAATTCCAGAGTTTAATTATGCGTTGAGTAAAAAAGAACTTTCTCCGATTAGTTTTAAATGTGCCCCATGCTAACTTCATGGAGTGTCCCCTAGTCTTTCTACTATCCGAAAGAGTAAATAACCGATTCACATCTACCCGTTCTAGACCTCTCATGATTTTAAACACCTCTATCATATCCCCCCTCAGTCGTCTCTTCTCCAAGCTGAAAAGTCCTAACCTCTTTAGTCTTTCCTCATAGGGGAGTTGTTCCAATCCCCTTATCATTTTGGTAGCCCTTCTCTGTACCTTCTCCATCGCAATTATATCTTTTTTGAGATGCGGCGACCAGAATTGTACACAGTATTCAAGGTGCGGTCTCACCATGGAGCGATACAGAGGCATTATGACATTTTCCGTTTTATTCATCATTCCTTTTCTAATAATTCCCAACATTCTGTTTGCTTTTTTGACTGCCGCAGCACACTGAACCGACGATTTCAATGTGTTATCCACTATGACACCTAGATCTCTTTCTTGGGTTGTAGCACCTAATATAGAACCCAACATCGTATAATTATAGCATGGGTTATTTTTCCCTATATGCATCACCTTGCACTTATCCACATTAAATTTCATCTGCCATTTGGATGCCCAATTTTCCAGTCTCACAAGGTCTTCCTGCAATTTATCACAATCTGCTTGTGATTTAACTACTCTGAACAATTTTGTGTCATCTGCAAATTTGATTATCTCACTCGTCGTATTTCTTTCCAGATCATTTATAAATATATTGAACAGTAAGGGTCCCAATACAGATCCCTGAGGCACTCCACTGTCCACTCCCTTCCACTGAGAAAATTGCCCATTTAATCCTACTCTCTGTTTCCTGTCTTTTAGCCAGTTTGCAATCCACGAAAGGACATTGCCACCTATCCCATGACTTTTTACTTTTCCTAGAAGCCTCTCATGAGGAACTTTGTCAAACGCCTTCTGAAAATCCAAGTATACTATATCTACCGGTTCACCTTTATCCACATGTTTATTAACTCCTTCAAAAAAGTGAAGCAGATTTGTTAGGCAAGACTTCCCTTGGGTAAATCCATGTTGACTGTGTCCCATTAAATCATGTCTTTCTATATGCTCTACGATTTTGATCTTGAGAATAGTTTCCACTATTTTTTCCGGCACTGAAGTCAGGCTCACTGGTCTATAGTTACCCGGATCGCCCCTGGAGCCTTTTTTAAATATCGGGGTTACATTGGCCACCCTCCAGTCTTCAGGTACAATGGATGATTTTAATGATAGGTTACAAATTTTAACTAATAGATCAGAAATTTCATTTTTTAGTTCCTTCAGAACCCTAGGATGCATACCATCCAGTCCAGGTGATTTGCTACTCTTTAGTTTGTCAATCTGGCCTACTACATCTTCCAGGTTCACAGTGATTTCATTCAGTTCGTCTGACTCATCACCCCTGAAAACCATCTCCAGAACTGGTATCTCCCCAACATCGTCTTTAGTAAACACGTAGGCAAAGAATTCATTTAGTCTTTCTGCAATGGCCTTATCTTCCCTAAGAGCTTGCTTTGGATATATTTTAAAAAGTTTTTATTATGAGTTTTTGCCTCTATGGCCAACTTCATTTCAAATTCTCTCTTCGCCTGTCTTATCAATGTTTTACACTTACCTTGACAATGTTTATGTTTTATCCTATTTTCTTCAGATGGATCCTTCTTCCAATTTTTGAAGGATGTTTTTTTGGCTAAAATAGCCTCTTTCACCTCACCTTTTAACCATGGCGGTAATCGTTTTGCCTTCCTTCCACCTTTCTTAATGCGCGGAATACATATGGACTGTGCCTCTAGGATTGTATTTTTAAACAATGTCCAAGCCTGTTGAACACTTTTAACCTTTGCAGCTGCACCTTTCAGTTTTTTTCTAACTATTTTCCTCATTTTATCAAAGTTTCCCTTTTTAAAATTTAGTGTTAGAGCTGCAGATTTACTTATTGTCCCCTTTCCAGTTATTAGTTTAAATTTGATCATGTTATGATCACTGTTGCCAAGTGGCCCCACCATCGTTACTTCTCCCACCAAATCTTGCGTTCCACTAAGAAGTAAATCTAAAATAGCTCCCTCTCTTGTTGGTTCCTGGACCAATTTCTCCATGAAGCAATCATTTATTACATCCAGAAACTTTATGTCTCTAGCAAGTCCTGATGTTACATTTACCCAGTCAATATTGGGGTAATTGAATTCTCCCATTATTATTGCACTGCCAAATTGGTTTGCTTCCCTGATTTCTCTTAGCTTTTCATCATCTGTCTGACCATTTTGTCCAGGAGGACAGTAGTATACTCCTATCACTATACTCTTACGCAACACACATGGGATTTCTACCCATATAGATTCTACTGAGCATTTGCTCTCTAGTATGATCTTTATCCTGTTGGACTCTATACCCTCCCGGACATAAAGTGCCACATCCCCACCAAGTTGATCCTCCCTATCATTGCGATATAATTTGTACCCTGATATAGCACTGTCCCATTGGTTGTCCTCCTTCCACCAAGTCTCTGTGATGCCAATTATGTCAATCTCATCATTTGCTGCTATACACTCTAACTCTCCTATCTTACTTCTTAGACTTCTGGCATTGGCATTACAGACATTTCAAAGTGTGGTTTTTGCTTGTTTTAACAACCTGCTTTTCAGTTGTTTGGGATAATTCGGAAATCATTAGCTTTGGTGATTTTTTTACATATAGGCATATGAACTATGTTTGCTTTTAATGGAACCTCTCTGTTGGGATGCCCTAACTCTCCTGTTTCATTAGTATCCTTCAAGGATACATTTCTCCGAACCATGCACTGCTAAGTGACTGTCGGCTTTCCCCCTTGTTCTAGTTTAAAAGCTGCTCTATCTCCTTTTGGAAAGTTAGTGCCAGCAGTTTGGTTCCACTCTGGTTAAGATGGAGCCCATCCTTTCAGAAAAGTCTCCCCTTTCCCCAAAAGTTTCCCCAGTTCCTTACAAAGCTGAATCCCTCTTCCCTGCACAATTGTCTCATCCACGCATTGAAACGCTGGAGCTCTGCCTGCCTCTGGGGACCTGCACGTGGAACAGGAAGCATTTCAGAGAATACCACCCTGGAGGTTCTGGATTTCAGCTTCCTACCTAAAATCCTAAATTTGGCTTCCAGAACTTCTCTCCCACATTTTCCTATGTCGTTATATTGAACTGTTTACACAAGGAGCGCCAGTACCTCACAGCGAATTGTGGTCCTCGATCTGATATGATTTCTTTAGGAAGGCCATGAAGACAAAAGACTTGCTTGAGGAACAACTTGGCTAACTCTGGAGCTGATGGAAGGCCATGGAGGGGAATAAAGTGACCCATTTTGGAAAAACGGTCAGTGATGACCCAAATCTCTGTATTATTCTGTGATGGTGGCAGATCCATGATGAAAGCCGTCGAAATGCTTGACCAAGGTTCAGTGGGAGCTGGAAGCGGTTGGAAAAGACTCCATGGTTGCCCTGTTGGGGGCTTTTGTTGGGCACAGATGGGGCACGAGTCAACGTAGTTGCGGGAATCTTGAACCATATTGGGCCACTAATAATGTCTCTGCAGCAACTCAAGGGTCCTTGTGCGGCCCGGATGGCCTGCTAGCTTAGAATTGTGGGCCCACTTAAGAACCCATTCATGTAACCTCTGTGGAACAATGGTTTTCCTGGCAGTGGCCGTGGTAGTCGCTGCAAGTTTTATACAGGCAGGGTCAATGGTATGTCTTGGGACATCAGGGACGTCTTCTGGCTCGAATGATCTGGAGAGTGTATCCGCACGGAGATTCTTAGAGCCCGGGCGATAGCACAGTTCACAATTGAATCTCTCGAACAACAGCGCCCATCGAGCTTGCCTTGGGTTCAGGAGTTGGGCCTCCTTCAGATGCTCAAGATTTTTGTGGTCATGAAAATAGTAAATTTGTGTTGCGCCCCTTCCAACCAGGGGTGCCACTCTTGGAGGGCCAGATTGACCGCAAGGAGTTCCCGATCCCTGACTGTGTAGTTCTGTTCAGTCGGTGAGAACTTATGCGAATAGAATGAACACAGTACTAATGTACCCTTGGGAGAAAATTGGCTCAAGACTGCCCCATCTCCGATAGCGGATGCGTCGACTTCTACGACAAATGGGCATCTAGGCTCTGGGTGTTGCAGGCTTGGGCTGGAACAGAAGGCTTCTTTGAGTGTTTGGAAGGCAGCTTGAGCTTTGGGAGTCCAAACACGGGCGTTAGCTCCTTTCTTTGTCATGGCGGTGAGCGGAGCGGCCAGAGTAGAGTAATTAGCAATAAAGCTTCTATAGTAGTTCGTAAAACCAAGGAAGCATTGCAATGCGCAGAGGCCAACTGGCTGAGGCCATTCTCGAATGCCTTGAAGCTTCTCTGGATCCATAGAAAATCCTTGATCAGAGATGATATACCCTAGGAAGGGTAAGCGGTTTTGTTTGAAGGTGCATTTCCCCAATTTAGCATAGATATGATTCTCTCTCAGGCGTTGAAGTATGGGCTTGACGTGATCATGATGTGATTCCAGATCCTTAGAAAATATCAGGATGTTGTCCAGGTATACGACTACAAAGAAGTACAGGAGATCTCAGAGGATCTCACTCATGAGAAGTTGAAAGACAGCAGGGCATCACGAGGTACTCTTAGTGACCATCCCTAGTGTTGAATGTGGTCTTCCAAATATCTTCCGATTATATACGTATAAGATTGTACGCACCCCTCAGGTCCAACTTGGTAAATATGCGAGACCCTTGGAGGCGGGTAAACAGTTCGCTGATGAGGGGCAACGGGTATCTGTCTTTGCGAGTTATGGCGTTAAGCCCTCTATAGTCAATACAAGGGTGTAACCCTCCGTCTTTTTTTTTTTTGATGAAGAAAAACCCCGCTCCAGTGGGAGAGTAAGAGGGTCTGATAAACCCCTTTTCCAGGTTTTCTTTAATTTACTCGGACATGGCTAGGGTTTCTGGACAAGACAACGGGTAGGTTCTGCCCTTGGGAGGCGTTGTGCCTGGCAGAAACTCTATAGGGCAATTCAATTTGTGAAGTGGAGGTAGTGTGTCAGCTTTTTGCTTAGAACAGACATCCTCGAATTCGGAGTACTGGGCTGGCAGCCCGGTAAGAGTGGTGGCCTTTAGAGCAGTTACCGTTGGAAATACTTGTCGTAGGCATTGAGGGCCCCATTGCATCAACTGTAATGAATGCCAATCAAATTGAGGTCCGTGGATCTAGATCCAGGGCAGCCCCAGGAAGATTGGATGTGTGGAATGCTTAAGTACGTAGAAAGACAACTCCTCTTCATGGAGCGTGCCCACGGTGAGGCGGACGGCCACCGTACAGTGGGTGATGAGTCCGGGAAGGTGTTCCCCTTGGATGGATGAAATGCAAAGGGCGATCTCTAGGGGTTGTAGAGGAATGTTCAGAAGCTTGACGATGTCATCCATAATGAAGCTGCCACTTGCCCCTGTATTGACAAGAGCAGTGGTGGTGAAGGAGTGAGGCTCGATGCTAAGCAAGATTGGAAGTAGAAGTTGGGGGCCGGTGACAGTAGCGCCCAAGCTTGGTATCCCCACCGGGCTCAGGCGTTGCAGTTTCCTGGTCAGACCGGGCAAGACTGCCGAAGATGTCCAGAAGCACCACAGTAAAGGCAACGACCCTCCTTCCTCCGACGAAGATGCTCGGACGGAGACAGTCGCCCACGATTAACCTGCATAGGTTCCTCAGCAGGAAGTGGTGGTGCCGATGAAGCCTTAGAGTGAGGACTTACGGCACGCGTTGGGCGTGGTGTAGGAGATCAAGAGGCTTTTACTTCTAGGCACTTTTGCCGGAGTCGATGGTCAATCCTCCCAGAGAGGGAGATCAGGTCCTCTAGAGACGTGGGAATCTCACGGATGGCGAGTTCATCTTTGAGATACTGTGAGTGTCTGCAAGCCATCTAGGAAGATGGCTTGCAGACACTCCTCTTGTCACCGAGCTCAGTAGCCAGGGTCCTGAATTCCACCGTGTACTCGGAGAGGGTTTTCAACCCTTGACGGAGGTGGAGGAGGTTATGACTGGCTACAGCTTGACGGCCTGGGTCTCCAAAGGGCAGCTTGAAGACAGTGATGAACTCTGATAGCTGGGAGAACAAGGGATCAGAGTGTTCCCACAACGGAGAAGCCCATGCTAGAGCCTTTCCCTCCAAGTGGGAAAGGATGAAGTTTACCTTCATGATTTCCTTCAGGAACAAAGAGGGTTGCAGTGCAAATTGCATGAAGCACTGATTAAGGAAGCCTCAACAGAGGCATGAGTCCCCATTAAACCGAGGAGGTTTATCACATGCTTTCTTGAATTCTGACCCTAATTTCACCTCCAGACCCTCCACTTACTCACATTACTCCTGAGTCTATCCAGACCTTCAGCCTCAGAATAGGACCTGAATAAAAATTAGCACTAAAATTATCATGCGAGGGCATGTACACAAGATATCTTGCATTGGGTTTTGTTCATGCGGGATATCAGGTATATCCACCTAGAGGTTGTATTCACCGGGGTGCCAACGGTTGCCACGGATGCGCATTGGTCTCGTGAAATCACTACGCGTGCACATATATCCATGTACAAAGCCATTCTCACACATAAAAAAATAAAACAAGCTCAAATACATCTACTGCACATTTATTTATTTATTTATTTATTTAAAATTTTTATATACCGACATTCATCCAGGATATCATATCGGTTCACATTGTAACATAAACTGGCGCCAGGCATGGCGCTTTACATTGAACGATTAAAACATGCGAACAAGGTATTAAAAGGGGGTGGGAGATAACATGGGAAAATTTGCATTAAATTATATTATAACAACGTTTGCAATTATATACATATGTACAATGGAAAATAAAGACTAAGAAGTGCAGGCAGGCTAGTGAGGGAGAAAGGGGAAGAGGAGAGAGGAGAGCTGAGAAGGAGGGAGGAGCGGGGAAAAGAAGTAGGAGGGGGGGAAAGAGGGGAGGGGAGAGAGGGAGAGAGGGACAGTGAAGGGGAAAGTAGAGGGAAGAGTGGAAGGTGGAAATAATGGATAGGAAGAGTGAAAAATTAGGTGTATGCTTTAGCAAAGAGCCATGTCTTAAGCTTCCGCTTGAAAGATTTGAGGCATTCCTCTTGCCGTAAGTCAACTGGCATTGTATTCCAGAGGGTCGGCCCGGCTATCGATAATGCACGGGCTCTCGTGGAAGTAAGTTTGTAGAGTTTAGGAGAAGGGATAGGCATGGTTGCAAGGTGTGCATGTCTGGTAGGCTTATTAGACTGGTGTAAATGGAAGGAATCGTTAAACCAGTTCATTTCAGAGTTGTATAAGGCCTTATGGATTAGAGAGAGCGCCTTATATTGTATGCGGGAAGCTATTGGAAGCCAATGTAAATCTTTTAGAACAGGGGTAATATGGTCATGTTTACGTAAGTTGGTCAAGATCCGGGCTGTGGTGTTTTGCAGAATTTGAATGGGATGGATGGCATTGTTGGGTAGGCCGAGAAGTAGGGAATTGCAGTAGTCAGTCTTGGCAAAGATTGTAGTTTGAAGCACTGTACGGAAATCGGGGGGATGTAGTAGGGGTTTGAGTTTTTTTAGTGTGTGGAGTTTAAAGAAGCCGTCTTTGAGTATGTTTTTGATGAATTTCTTAAGTGTGACATGACCATCAAGGATGATTCCCAGATCACGGACTTGTTGGGCAAATTGGAACTGCGTAATAGGGGGGAGGATTGGTTGGTTTTGGGGTGAGATGAGCATGATTTCAGTTTTCGTGGTATTAAGGGCTAGGTGGATGGAAGATAGGAGATTGTTAATGGAAAAGAGGGTTTCATTCCAGAAATCCATGGTTTTCGATAGAGAGTCGGTGATGGGTATGAGCAGCTGAACATCATCAGCGTATATGTAATGAGGGAGATTTAGACTGGAAAGGAAGTAACAGAGAGGTAGGATGTAAATATTGAATAGGGTTGAGGATAGGGAAGAACCCTGAGGGACACCTCGGTTGAGGGGGATGGCCTTGGATACGTGATTTCCTAATTGAATTTTGTAATCTCTGTTGCTGAGGTAGGAATTGAACCAGTTGTGGGCAACGCCTGTAATGCCAATTTCAGTCAACCGCTGTAGGAGAATAGGATGGCTGACGGTGTCAAAAGCGGAGGATATGTCAAGGAAGGCAAGAATGTATGATTGCCCTTTCTCAAATCCTTTGATAATGTGGTCTGTCAGGGAAAGTGAAAGAGTCTCAGTACTATGAGATTTCCGAAAACCGTATTGTGCGGGGGCAAGGATATGATTATCTTCAAGGTATTCTGTAAGTTGCTTGTTGACAGTTTTTTTAAGGAGTTTAGAAATGAATGGAAGATTTGATATAGGGCGATAATTAGCTGGATCAGAGGGGTCAAGTTTGGGCTTCTTTAGAATAGGTTTGACAATTGCCTGTTTCAGGGGGAGGGGTACCTTCCCAGAGTTAATGGACAGGTTAATGATTTTTGTTAAAGGTTTGGCAATGATGTTGGGTATTGTGAGAAGATGTTTAGTGGGTATAGTGTCAGATGGGTGAGTGGACGGTTTGGCTTTCTTGATAAAGGTTTCTATTTCTAATGTTGAAGTGCAGTCTAGGGAGGAGAGAACTTTAGTATAGTTACTGGTCTTTGTTTGATAGATGTCCAATTCGAAGTGGTTGCTGGGACCGGTAGAGGAGGAGAACTTGGATAGCAATTTATCTACTTTGGTTTGGAAGAACGTGGCAAGTTCTTCGCATTTGGATTTGGCTACTACATCAGGGATGTCGGGAGTAGTTGTCTTGGTGAGTGAGTTCACGTAGTCGTATAGTACTTTAGGATTGTATTGGAATTGGTGTATTTTGTTGGCATAGAAGTCTCGCTTTGTCATGTTAAGTTTGTCACTATAGAGGTTTAGGGAGGATTTAAATTGTGCCAGGTGAGTATGTGAGGGATTCTTACGCCAGATCTTTTCAGATTTCCGAAGTTGTTGTTTAAGGTTTTTTAGCTCTTGGGAGTACCATGGTTTCTTACTCTTGTTGTTTTGCGGACAGACACGTTTAGATTGCAGGGGACAGGTGGTGTTAGCTATGCTGTTGGTAATGTCATACCAGGAAGCAAGTGCTGTATCTGCATTGGTGAGCTCG
Source organism: Rhinatrema bivittatum (assembly GCF_901001135.1). Classification (NCBI taxonomy): domain Eukaryota; kingdom Metazoa; phylum Chordata; class Amphibia; order Gymnophiona; family Rhinatrematidae; genus Rhinatrema; species Rhinatrema bivittatum. Next base: position 399,764,992 of record NC_042615.1, on the reverse strand, counting down.
AGGTGGTCAAGTTTGTTGTCGAGAGCTGATATAAGGTCATCTCTGGTGCAATTTTTTCTGTAATGAATGGTTTTGTATGTGTTGTCATGGCAGGAGGGTGTCTTAATGGAGAGAGAGGTTTTAATGAGGTGATGATCTGACCAGGGGATGGGTGTGTGAGAAGGGGGGTCAGTTTGTATGAGGGCATTGGTGAAGAGTAGGTCGAGGGTATGGCCCGCCTTGTGAGTAGGAAAATGGATAGATTGCTTATAGCCTAAAGCATTTAATGATTCAAGAAAAGCATCACATGAAGGGGTGCGGGGGGAGCTATCAACATGCAAGTTGAAGTCTCCAAGTATGATGGCTGGAATGTCAATGGAAATGTTCGTTGCAAGGTATTCTATGAGGGTCGACGGGTTGTTATGTAGGGTACCTGGGGGAGCGTAAATGAGGCATAATTGTAAAGAGGGGGATTTGAAGAGGCCTATTTCAATTTTTGGAGGGGGAGAGGTAGGGTGGAGAATCATGTGAAATTTTTTCTTTATGATTAAAAGTAGACCTCCACCTTTCCTTTTTGGCCTGGGGATGGAGAAAGTGTCGTATGTTTCGGACGGAAGCTGATTTAGGAGAACAGTATCGGAATCCTTTAGCCAGGTCTCTGTTAAGGCACAGATATCTGGGTCTTGGTCAGTGAGTAGGTTGCAGAGAAGAGGTATCTTTTTGTTTAGAGACTGGACATTGAGGAGTACGAGGGATAGAGCAGTGAGACCGATAATTTGGGTAAGAGGGGGGGAGATCATGGAGGGGAGGATAGTTTTTATATGAGAGTGGTGTCGTGGGTATAGGGGGGTGTTGGGCCTGCATTTGTTATATTTGAGAATGGTGATCTGGTGCTGATGCATTTTGTAAGTGGGGTGTTAGGAAGTGGTGTGAGAAAGGGAAAAGAAAGGAAAATGAGGAATTATTAGGTGGTATTAAGCGGAAGAGTGGAGGAGAGCGCAGAGGCGGAAGTGTGGATTGGAGATTGTGTAGCGAGGGGTAATGGGGTACTGGTAGGGTTTGGTAAGACACGACCTGTTTTTTAAATGGAATGAAGGGGGAAGGAGGGTACGTGTAAATTTGTTGGCAAACATACAATAATTGTGAGGAGCATTAATTGGCAAATGACTTCAAATGTTGAATACAATGAGATATGCACAGTAAATGGCAAAAACTTCAAATGTTGAGAGTACAAACAACTGAGAAGGAACAGGGGGCATGTTCACAACATCAAGGGATAGAGCCTAAATTTATAGAGCTCTTACCCCAACAGGAGTGTCACTTCCTTCTTTGTCCGTTGCCTTCAGCTGGACAGCGATTCAGAGGGGATGACCAAGGGGGTGGTTCTCACACAATTGTAGAGCGGGTAGTAGAAGTCAGATTTGCGGTGCCGTTCATCAGGGCCGCTCGAAGGGGCGCTCAAAGGGGCAGGCCCCTTTGTCGCGCTCCTTTGGCGCGTGACGCCTGGGAGCTTCTGGAAATTTAAAGGCCAATCAGGGCTGTCCCCTGATTGGCTGGAATTCGGCGGCGTGCAGCGTGTTCCCTCGGCAGCAGAGGAGGTCTGCAGGACGGCGTCAGCGATGCAGGGAGGTAGGCAGGGGCTGCCTCGTGGTCGGGGTCAGAGGCGGTCGTGGGTAAGTGTAGAAATAATTAGGCCTTACCCCGGCGGGTCTCCGGCGCCGATCGCGCAGGCCCGGCACCGCTCCGATTCGCCCTCTGCTCAGCGCTGCGTCCGGAAGGAGAAGGGCTCCGAACGAGAACTTCTGAAATTTAAAGGCCAATCAGGGCTGTCCCCTGATTGGCTGGAATTCGGCGGCGTGCAGCGTGTTCCCTCGGCAGCAGAGGAGGTCTGCAGGACGGCGTCAGCGATGCAGGGAGGTAGGCAGGGGCTGCCTCGTGGTCGGGGTCGGAGGCGGTCGTGGGTAAGTGTAGAAATAATTAGGCCTTACCGCGGCGGGTCTCCGGCGCCGATCGCGCAGGCCCGGCACCGCTCCGATTCGCCCTCTGCTCAGCGCTGCGTCCGGAAGGAGAAGGGCTCCGAACGAGAACTTCTGAAATTTAAAGGTCAATCAGGGCTGTCCCCTGATTAGGGGGATTAGGAACCAAGATGGCATGTTAGCCGTTGTGCATGTTCGAGCTTGTTTCTTTTGCTTGAAAAACACTCAAGGTGTTTGAAATTGGAGATGTCCTGGGAGACGCTGTGCTGATTTCAAGTCATTTTGAATGGTGCAGGGTAATAATACATGTGTAGTATCAAGGAGCTAATGTAAAGTTATCCCACCTCAGGCTTTTCCATGTTGATGTCAAGTGAAGACATAAGCTCCCTCGGTTATTTACTCTTTCTGATAGTAGAAAGACTAGGGGGCACCCATGAAGTTAGCATGGGGCACATTTAAAACTAATCGGAGAAAGTTCTTTTTTACTCAACGCAAAATTAAACTCTGGAATTTGTTGCCAGAGGATGTGGTTAGTGCAGTTAGTAGAGCTGTGTTTAAAAAAGGATTGGATAAGTTCTTGGAGGAGAAGTCCATTACCTGCTATTAAGTTCACTTAGAGAATAGCCACTGCTATTAGCAATGGTAACATGGAATAGACTTAGTTTTTGGGTACTTGCCAGGTTCTTATGGCCTGGATTGGTCACTGTTGGAAACAGGATGCTGGGCTTGATGGACCATTGGTCTGACCCAGTATGGCATTTTCTTATGTTCTTATGAGGTGCTGGAAGAGCCAATGATGCTCTGGGTAGCAGAGAAGCCGACAGGCCCACAGGATTGGCCAGAGCTGTATCATGCAGCTGGGAACGAAGTTCTTCAACTGAAGAGGCCAATGATTCCAAGGCTCGTCGATGTTATTGGACTTCCCAGGCCAAACCCGGTATGGCCTGGGAAGCGGGGGACTCCGCCGAGTCCAATGCCTTGGCAACCTGTTGCACCTGGAGGTGGACCCTTATCCTGAAACAGTGAGGAAGGGCTTCCTGGTCGGAAGGAGGTGGAGCACAGGAGGTGGAGCACAGGAGGAGACAGAGGCTAGTTGGAGCTTCACCACTGGAAGCCCGAGGTCCCCCCCCCCCAGGTGGAGCCCTTGGGGACCCGGGCTGCTTGGACTTAGGTGGGCCTCGCATGGTCTCCCGGATAGGAAGTATAGAGGTGTGCCCACCAGGATCAAGGGTGCGTGGTCGATGTCTGAACTGGAGACTTGGGGAATCAAGGAAGGCCAGAACAGTGTCTGTGATGACAAGGCTAGGAGTAGGACCAGGCTCAAGGAGACGTGGTCAGTGATAGCAGAGGTCACGTTCCAGAGGTCAGTCCGAGAGTAGTCAGCCAAAGCAGGGGTCAAGTTCCAAAGGTCAGTCCGAGAGTAGTCAGCCAAAGCAGGGATCAGGTTCCAGATATCAGACGTGGTCAAGGAGGCAGGCGAAGGTCAGAATCCAGGCAGCGATCAGCGTAGTCAAGAACAGGCAGAGGTCAGTACCAGAGAGTCAGTCCTAGAGGTACTACCTGAGGGAACGCAGGAATAGAAGGATGCTGGATCAGAAGGATACTGGAACAGGAGGACGCTGGAACATGATTGGAACAAGCGATGAGACACTGAGGCAAACTAGTACACACATGGTGTCGACCCGATTGCCAAGGCATGGAAGTGAAGGCAGGAACTTCCTGATAAATTGTGCTCAATCAGGGCGCGCTGCTGAGCTAGGACCCGTCCCTGGCCCTATAAGGGACCAGGTGGTCCGCGCGGGTCTAGGGGCGGGGACGACACCACGGAGGACGCCGAGCCCCGCCTTGAGGCCTGATGCACTGAGGAAGGCCCGGAAACCGCCACCGCGGGACACCGAGGCCTCGAGGAGCTAGCTGCGGCCGCGGGAGAGGCTGACCTGGGACCTGCAGAGGAGTTGGGAAGGTAAGCAGGCCAATGCACGGGCCAAGTGCAGAAGGGCCGCGCAACAGTCCTAATCTCTATTGTCTATCTTTTAACCAATTGGCAGTCCACAATAGGACACTGCCCCCTATCCCATGACACTTTAATTTCCTAAGAATTCTCTCATGAGGGACTTTGTCAAATGCTTTCTGGAAATTCAGATACACTATATCAACTGTCTCATCTTTATCAACAGGTATATTTATGCCCTCAAAATAATGTAGCAAATTTTTAGGCAAGCCTTCCTGTGACTAAATCCATGTTGGCTTTATCCCATTAAACTATGCTTCTCTATATATTCAGCAATTTTGATCTTTATGATAGTTTCTACCATTTTGCTTGCACAGATGTCAGACTCATTGGTCTATAGTTTCCTGGCACACCCCTTGATCCCTTTTTAAAAATCAGCATTAAATTGGCAACTCTCCAGTCTTCAGGTACCATAGACCAGTGGCCCCAACCCTGTCCTGGGGGCCCACCAGCCAATTGGTTTTTCAGGATATCCACAATGAATATGCATGAGAGAAAATTTGCATGTTATGGAGGCAGTGCATGCAGATTTTCTCTCATGCATATTCATTGTCGGTATCCTGAAAACCCGACTAGCTGGTGGGCCCCCAGGACAGGGTTGGGGACCACTGCCATAAACAATGTTACTGTTAATTTACAAAATCTCCAATAGTAGGTCCGCAATTTCATTTCATCTAACACCTCCCAGGGAAGTGTTAGATGTGCGGCGGGAGGCCTGGGACCCTAACGTGAGTCCTGAGGCTCCTGCCACACATTTAAAGCAGCCTTCAAAAAATAAACCACCACCAAATGAGGAGGTTGAGCAGGGGTCAGTGCTGACCCCCGTTTCAACCCGGGGCCACCGGTTGAGGAGGCCTTAATCCCCAAAAATGAAAAATAAGTGCAAATATGCATATGGCAGCGGCAACTTCCCACAAAGTCTAACCCCCTGCCCCCCCCGAAGTACCAAGCCAAACACCTCCCACCCCCCATGGCTCAATCTACCCACCCCCTGGCCCCCCCAAATTGTCAAGCCAAATAACCCCAGCCCCCACAAAGACTCAATTCCCTCCTGCAATAAAACCTCGCAATTTGATAAATCTAGGCCTTAGTTGGATATTGGCCTTTTAAAGTCCTAATGGCAACGCAGGTGCTCACATAACCGGTTCTTCTGGCAGGCTACATAAGAGATATGGGATGCTTACTAGGAATGATAGCTATTTAGAATATACTGTCATGATAAAATCAAACTTGAAGCTAGACAGTCTGGCAGGCTGCAATTTCTGTAATTAACTAGAAGTCTTAGTGAGAACACAGGTTCTCAAGTAGCCGGGTCTATCTTGAAGGCTATACAGGGGTATATACTAGTGGTAATGAACAAAAATAGACAACTATGTTGCACAAGAAGTAAATAAATATATAAAAAATTATACAAATTTTACAATAAATGGGTAAAAATATACTACTTAATTAATATGCATATGTTAAAGTGAATTATTCTATTCTTATCTGTTCAAATAATTGATTTCTTACTATTTTGATTTTTATAGATGTATTGGTTATTTGGATTTTATTAAAAATTTGTTTTTTAATTAGTATATATTGCAGTGACTTTTGACCCTGAAGCAGGCATTACTACTTAGGTCTTATATTTTAATATTTGGCCTTTACATTTTAATATATGCATATAAATTATTTATCAAAGTAGTATATATTTACCCTCTTGTAGCTTTTTTGTATTTTTTGTGTATTTATACGTTTATTTATTATTTATTTCTTGCATAGCATTTTTTTTGTCTACATATTTTTGTTCATTACCACTAGCATTTACCCTTATATTAATTTATGGAGTTTACTTCTTTCTGTATGCCAAGCTTTGCAGGGAACCTAGGAAGCCAGTTGTTTGAGCAAAAGCGTCAGTAGTATTGTTACCTATTTAGATTATTACAGAAGCTTGTGGTTAGGCATAGGAAAGGTGAGTCCTGGAGGGAATTAAACAGGGATTTGTATGCTATTCTGGCCAATATGGTGGAGGAGGAGAAAAAAAAAGACTATCTTGGTACATAAGAAATCTTGCAGGTCATTGCACTCTATGGCTGACAAATAGGATTTGCCTTAGCTATGAGGACAGAATAACTGGAAAGACTGGATGGGCCATGTTCTGTCTCCACAGTGTATTATTCTGTCCATATTCAGACACAGCTGGCTAACTTAGCGGGGGTATTCACTGGTGCGGACATGCCACTGAATATACCCAGATAAATTTAAAGTTAGCTGGATAAGCTAACCAGCTAATTGTATGCTCAATAGCTCAATATAACCCTGTGTTATATTATGATATTGCATAGCTTAGAGTCTCTGCAAGGTGTAGAGCTCTTTTGCCTGATTGGTTATTGTTTGAAATTTTTGGAACTTTCTATTGGACCTGTTTCTTATTTGTGCTCTCTTTCTTCTTCCTATTGGTCCTTGATCCAAAGTATGCTGGGGGTGCCTGGAGGGACTTTCAGTTGCAAAAAGACTCTTGGCAAGCTAACAGTTCATTCTGAATCCCTCTCTACAAGATCCTAAGTAGCATCACTTTTCAACTAATCCTATTCAGCTATTCCTATTCACTATTATTCAGTAGTATCTACAGCTTCAACTACGGCTGTTGTTTGTCTCTCTTGGGCTACTGGGCTTCCAGAGATTCATAATAGCTGAACTAAGCACTGCTGGCTGTATAGCTATTCATTGTCTTGCCATTCACATGGAGTGTGGAACTATTTCATCATTCTACTAAATGTTCTTTGGTTTTCAAGAATTGATTCTTCTGGTATCTGAAACTAGGAAAAATGTTTAACTGATTGTTTAGGCACTCAAGCTAGAGAGCCTTCAGTACATTTACTGCTGTATTACTATGAGCATCATAGTGTGAAAAGTTGATGTTCTCTGTTACTGACTGTCCATATGGTAATACAGCAACTTCCTACATCTTCTTTCCTCACAGGTTCCAAATTTTATTAATGCCACATTACCACCTCAAGAACGTGTTACTGCTCAAGAAATTGATAACTATTTCCGTCAAGAGCTGATCTACAAGCGGAATGAGCGGATGGGAAAGAGAGTTAAGGGCCTTCTAGAGGAATATCCTGAAAAAAGTTTTTTCTTTGCCTTTGGGGCTGGTGAGTGTTACAGTTTTAAAAGGTTTTTAGTAGCATCAAATAAACTTTGTGTGTGCCTTGTCTATAAAGTCCATGCTGAAAAACCTGGAGACCAGTTTTCAAAGATTTTAGGCTCCTAACTTTTGGAGTTAGGCTCCTAAATTAGCCCTTTTGATGCGCGAAAGTCCCGGGGCTTTCCTGGGGGGGCGTGTCGGGGGCGTGTTGCGGCCGGCTTGTCATCGGGGGGCATTCTGGGGGCGGGGCTGCGGGCGTGGTTCCGGCCCAGGGGCGTTCCGGGGGCATGGCCACAGCCTCTGGACCAGCCCCCGGACCGGAACATGGTGTGCCGGCAGCTGTGTGCAAATTACGCCTGCCTCGGGCAGGCGTAACTTGTAAAATTAAGGTGGGGGGAATTAGTTAGGGCTGGGGGTTAGTTTAGATAGGGGAAGGGAGGGGAAGGTGGGGGGGGGGGCTGGAGGGAACAGAGGACGGCTGCGTGGCTCGGCACGCGCAGGCTGCTGATTTTGCACAGCCTTGCGCGTGCCGACCCTGTATCTTATAACTTGCGCGCGGCAGCACACACATGTTATAAAATCAGGAGTAGATTTGTTCGCGCCAGGTTGCGTGAACAAATCTACTCCTGCGTGCACCTTTTAAAATCTATCCCTTTGTGTTTATTCAGTGCCATAACCTGCAGAAATCAATATGCTCTATGTTCATCTACTGTTATATTTGGAAGGTTCAGTTATTGGCAACATCATAAAATGTTACTGGGCCCATAGGCCAGCATGACAAACAAAAACAGCATGGATTCTACTTAGAATTCTGTTTCCATTATATCACGGGTAGATTTTAAAAGGCCGCACGTGCACCCATAAACACACATATCTCGCTGCACGTAAAACTTTTATAAAGTATACGCATAGCTTTCAAATACTCTTCTTTCGTGTATGTCTGCAGCCTTTATACGCATATCTTACCCATGCTACTCCTGGGGGAATTTTGTGCAAAAAAATTGAAAATATTGCAACAAAAAAATTGAAATTTCTGTGCACACTTTCTAAATTCTGCAAAAGTCTGCACATTTATTTGTCAAAATAATACAATATTTTTTGCAAATTATTCTGCATTTCACTGCAATCTAGTATTTTCATAACAGGAGGTAAACAGAAACAGAAGCAAAAGTCAAAGGAGGATTCACATCTCCACCTGTTCTAGGCCAGGGGAAGCAACCCACGGCACTGGACAGCTGAGGAGACAAAGACTGCAGCCGCTACCTGCATCATAAAGCTAGCTCCAAGCCTCACATGCAGCAGCAGGGGTTGCATTTAACCAAACATCTCCTGCTGCTGTGGGGCTGGTCTCGTGCAACAACAGGAGATGATAGGTTAAACGCAACCTCTGTTGTGGAAGTCAGAGTCCGCTCAGCTGTCCAGTGCCAGGGCACACATGTCAAAGGCTGCAGACCTCTGGCTCAGAACAAATGGAAACATGAATCCCCCTGTCCTCTACCTCTGTCCCATTTACCTTTCACCTCATAGCTCGAACCCCCACTAGAAACACTCTCCCCCTCCCCCTCCTCTCTCTCATTCTCTCTCTCCCCCTCTCCCCCCCTCACTCCCTCCGCCTCTCACTCTAATTGTAGGGTCCCGGCCTTTGGACAGTGCAGCTTGATAACTTCGCCCATGCCACGCTGTCTCTGCTCTCCATGTGGAAACCTCACCTGCGATGCTTCCGCTCTCCATGCTTGCGCCTGTACCGTGATAGTTCCGCTCTCCACGGCGAACTTCGCTCGTGCCCCAATGCTTCCGGTTTTGCTTCCTCTTCCAGCAGAGCATTCGGAAGAGAGAAGCATTTGGCTGCAGTGGATTCTGCGAGGCGAGGGAGAATTCTGCACAATTTCTGCATTCCACAGTAGCGCAGGATTCCCCCAGGACTAGCATGCTGAGAGAGAGAGAGCCTCTTTATGGGGTTCAGCCTGACACTCAATTAGTGCACCATTGTAAGGGGGGCACTGATTCAGGATGAATTTTAAGGAAGTGGGTTGGGGTTTGGGGGGTGGTGTTACAAAAACGTTCAGAGGTATTCATTGTAAAACTGACATCAAAGAATTTTAGTCCTTATAATAGTGCATATATTGAGTGTCAGATTAAGCCCTAGGAAAATTAGGGGTTGTGTGCGTTAATTCTGGCCCTGCCTCAGGAATGCCCATGCCCTGCCCCTTTTCTGCCTACTTTTTCTGGACACACTTACATTCACGTACGCATGTCCTTCCTGGCTATTTTAAGTTTGTGTAGATCCCGCGCATCCCACTTATGTGCATATGTGGCCATTTTTGCATGTGCAAGGCTTTTAAAATCTATTTCTCAGTTCTTTTTATTCAACCCCTGTCAGGAAGGTCATATTGGGGGTAACTCATTCATTCTAGCCCTATTAGACATCTCCGCAGCCTTCGACACTATTAACCACTCTATATTCACTCTCATCCACTAAACTGATCCAGACATTCCCAACCACTGCAACGTTCTATTGCTTGTTAAACTTCTATCATCCTCTTCTTCTACTCCCAGTTAGAATCATCCCTGTTTTATTGTAACTTCTTTTTCTGTGCACTTGTTATAATTTGTAATGTATACTCTCATGTTATAGTTATGTACGTTCTAATGTATTGCTCACCCCTTGTTTTATGTAAACCGACATGATACGAACTTCCGTGAATGCCGGTATAGAAAAACACAAATAAATAAATAAATACTACTCGACAGGCTAGCTGACATTGGCATCTCTGGGACCCCACTTCACTGGTTCAAATCATACATAAGTGACAGACAATTCAAGGTAAAAATTGAAAACCACGAATCGGAGCCAATCGATATCACAAGGGGCGTACCCCAAGGCTCCTCCTTATCATCCACACTAACATATACCTCCTCCCCCTCTGCCAGCTACTCTCAAATCTCGATCTCCCACACTTTGTCTACGCAGACGACGTGCAGGCTCTTATACCTATCACCGACTCCATCTCCAACGCCCTAAAAAGATGGGATAGTGCCCTCTCATCCATCAACTGTCTCCTCACTCAACTCAACCTAGCCCTAAATCCCAACAAAACTGAACTTATGATCATTTCACCTCAACCCATCAATCCCTTACCCACCCCCTCAGCCAACTCTCCCCTTGCTCCCCCAGTCCTCTCGCAAACTGTAAGAGACCTAGGTGTCACACTTGACCCTCAATTCAGCCTACAGAAATTTATCTCCTCCACCATCAAACTGTTACTATAAATTACACACCCTCAAAAAACTTAAACCTATCCTGCACCTCAACGACTTTAGAACAGCCCTACAAGCCCTAATATTATCTAAAATAGACTACTCAAACGCTCTACTCCTAGGTCTACCGAAGAACAGCCTTGCACCTCTGCAGCTGCTTCAAAATGCAGCTACACGAGTATTAACAGGCACCCGCAGAAAAGAAGACATCACACCTATTCTCAAACAACTTCATTGGCTCCCCATCACAGCCAGAATTCAATTCAAAACACTACCCTTATCCACAAAGCCATCCACAATCCTGACATGCTCTGGTTCTCAGACAGTTTGCACATCCGTTCCTCTTCCAGACCCACCAGAACGCCCTACACCGCAAACATTCACACACCTTCTCCCAAACTCTTCCATCTTTCAGCCACCAAACAACGTGCGATATCCTTAGCTGGACCCTCCTTATGGAACTCTATGCCCACCCACCTACGCCTTGAGACGTGCTCTAAGAAATTCAGACAGAACCTCAAGACCTGGCTGTTCACACGAGCCTACGCATGAGCCCCACTTCTTTTCACTCCTATTCTCCTGCACCTCTCCGCCCCTCCACTTGCCCTCCCCTCGCCCTCTAGGTTTTGACCGAAATCCCCCCTTCTTAATTCACTCCCCCTAATATATTATTGTACATAATCTATACTTGCATTTAACTATGTTTTTTGCGTTTACCTATTTGTACCGCATAACCTTGGTTTCCCTCATCCTTCTACCCCTCTTCCCCTCCCCCCCCCCTCTCTAGTTCTTTTATCAGTTTCATTGTAAAGCCCTGTTGGCTACTTTTTTGTTCCATGGAAACCGATGTGATGTTTTCTTAATGAATGTCGGTATACAAAAAACTTTAAATAAATAAATAAATTTGTAACTGGTTCAAAGTCCATGAGTATCTTTTACCTGCAGACTTTACACTAATTTTCAAAGTGAAATTATGTACATACTTGGAATTTGAAAATTGCCTAGGAATATAACCTGCACACTTTTACTTCTGCCAATTTGCTTGGGTAGCTTTTTCCTAGAAAAATGACAGCTTACTTTTGAAAATGCCCACCATTTCCAACCCTGCCTCTGGGAATACCTTAGCCCACTGTGGATAAAATTACATCTGTAGAATCCCTACACACAAATTTTCACACACACTGTGAGAGCAATTTTCTACAAGCCCGTATCCACGTGTGTTATCTGCAGAATTCATTTTTAAAAAATTACCCTTGTTAGGCATGTTTCACTAGAACGAGAGTGCCTATGGGGGAGGGTGCATCCATCCATATAAATCAATCAAGGTGTCATTCACTGCCATGCATCTTGAAGAGCACTTGAAGTTTAAAGAAGCCGTCTTTTATGGTGGTGTTAATGAATTTTTTTTAGGTTCCACTGATAGTCCAGAGTGACGCCTAGGTCCTTTACTTGTTGGGCAGTCGATGTGTTCGATGTGGCTGGGGTGGGGGTGGAGGGATGGTTTTGTTCAGGGGAGATGATGAGTAGTTCCGTTTTTGCTGGGTTGAGAGCATATAAGGGATATATATAAGGGAGCCAAGGAAAACTCGAGAGAGAGAGGGATATATATATAAGGGAGCCAAGGAAAACTCGAGAGAGAGAGAGCGAGAGAGAGAAGGAAGGGCAGAAGGAGAGGCACTCACCTTCCTGGTGAAGAAGAGGTAACTCTTGCTCTGGAGCCTGGTACTCACCCACCATCCAAGAGACTTTCTCCTCATGCTACTTGGAAGCTTGACCATCTTTCACTTTTCCCTTGTCCTGCCCCTACTGTCCTCAGCCAGAACACACCTATCCAGAGCTCCTGGTTTCCCTCCCTCCCTCCTTCCTCTCTCTCCCTCCCATTCACACTAGTCAAGCAGCAGGAGAAGAGCATTGGTACATTGAGCTGCATCCTCTCTTTCTGCCATCTGACTGGTGCTTTGAATCACTTGGCTTTATGTATGGTATCCTGCACAGTTCAGTTCAGCAGGTGAAACCAGGGTGGCAGAGAGGGAGGATGCAAACAAGGAACAGCTTTCTGATCAACATGGGAGGGGAGGAAGGGGATCAAGAAGGTAAAGGTATCTTGTGAAAAGGGTATCCAGACCCTTTTTCACAACCAGGTATCCTGATTGTGAAAAAGGTCTAGGGATGAGGGGATTGTGTTAAAGGGGCTGAAGGTTTTGTGATTAGAGGGCTTGGGGATGGAGATTGTGTAAAAGAGGAGCTAGGAGTTTTGTGACTACATGACTGGAGGGATGAGGGTATGTAAAAAGTAAATTGGGGAATTGGCGTAATGGCATGGGAACAAATATTGAATTGAGCCCGACACTGCCAATGTTTCGACGATGCACATCTGCTTCAGGGACTGGAGAGTTGTGTAACATAATTTCGCCTTCTAACCGCCATCCGGGCGGAAAGCTCAACTCCACATTGAGGAATTCACAACTATAGACAGCAGAACTTGTTCACCGTGTTCAATAAAGATAAGTGGAGGGGCTCTAATTCAGCATATGAGTCAAGCTGATCAGTTTAGGAGAGTTGGAAGTGATTTGATTATATAGAAAAAGACATTTTATTTTTAAAGTAAACCAAAAATTTAAAAATTAAATAATTGAGCACTAACACATGGGAACACAAAGCTGTATATAAAGTAAAACGGTATTAACATCTATCGGAGTTATAACCAAAGAGTGGTTATCACTTACAGAAGAGATACCGGACACCAGAGTTTGACAAAGAAAACACTGATTCCCCGTTATTTGTTTCTAGGATTATTGTAGGGTGATTCTCATTGAGGCTTCATTAATTGTGGTTTATAATGGCATGGGAGACAGATATTAAATGATATTCTCCATCAAAGAGGAGCTGATTCGCTATTTTTATTTAAATACAAGCTTTTTAAACATGGAAACAAATCAGGATGGAATTTGACAAATCTGGCCAAAGCGCAAGTAACATCTAAATGTATTAAAGGGGTAAAAAATGAAGTCGGTGAATTGGAATTTTCTGTAGAAGAGATCAGGGAAGTATTTAAACAATTCTATCAAACTCTATATACAGCAGAAGAGAGCAATTTAGAAAATAGAGACCATTTTTTTTCTGACATGAGGGTACCAAGGATTAATGCACAAATATAGGTAAAAAATAAATGAATAAATATTAGAGATGTTGAATAAACCTTTACCACAAAGGAAATCAATCAAACTGGTCCAGATGGTTTTGCAGCTAGTTACTATAAAGCAATGCCCGATCAATTAGAAACACCTTTAAGAGAACTTTTTGAACACATGACGGCAGTTAGAAGGCTAACAGACATTTCTCTGTTAAAGTTGGCAACTCAAAATCCACACACTTTGCCCTCACCCAAGGAGTGCCCCAAGGCTCCTCCCTATCATCCACCCTTTTCAACATCTACCTCCTGCCCCTCTGCCATCATCTATCTGACCTTGGCCTCAATTTCTACATCTATGCAAATGATGTACAAATCATCATCCCTATCTGTGAATTATTATCTACAACACTAATTTTCTGGGAGAAATGCCTTGTATCCATAAACTCACTACTCACCTCCCTACAACTTGCCCTCAGTTCCTCAAAAACTGAGCTTCTCCTCATCCACAACCACCAAACCCTTAAGCTCTCTCCTCCCAACGACCCTACAGCCACCTCCCTCACTTCACAGCCTCCTGTACAAAATCTTGCCGTTCTAATTGATCCACATCTAAACCTAAAAAAACACATTAACTCCATCCTAAAAGAAGGCTTTTACAAGCTCAATGTTATAAAAAAGCTCAAGCCACTCCTCCACACACACAATCTCAGAACAGTCATCCAATCCATCCTATCATCCAAGCTGGATTACTTCAATTCCTTGTACCTTGGCCTTCCCTACTCCACCATCAAACCCCTCCAAATACTATAGAATGCCACTGCAAGGATAATCATGAACGCACGCAAATCAGACCACATAACCCCCATCCTGAAAGACCTCCACTGGCTCCCCATCCCATCACGCATCCTATTCAAAACGCTCACTATCATACACAAATCCATCCACATAAATAATTCCTCTTGGCTCTGCGATCTGCTCCGATCCACACAATCCACCCGCCCCACTAGAGCAAATCTCAAAGGCACCCTACAAGTCCCACCCCTCAAGAAGCCCCGACTCACAGCAACAAGGGACCGTGCTCTCTCAATTGGTGGCCCAACTCACTGGAATGCCCTAACCACAAACCTCCGCCTGGAGCCTTGCCATACCAAATTCAGGAAAATGCTAAAGACTTGGCTCTTCCACCAGGCATATCCAGACTAACTCCATGTACCTCTCTCCTGCTTCTCTGTTATCTTTGACTCGCTCCAAGTAATTTGCATCATGTAAATATGTAAATATGATACCTCTCGAGTTATTGTTACTTCTCTAATTTAATTTTCAGGCTCCCCTAGAGCCTCCTGCCCTCGAGTTTCTACTGTTGTCCCTCTCCCACCCCTGTTCATTGTATTTTCCACTTACTGTTGAGATGTAAACTGATATGATGTGCATTCTTATGTCGGTATAGAAAAGCTGTCAAATAAATAATTAAATAAATAAATAAAGGATCATTGCTAGAGTCTATGAAGTTAGCAGTCCTTATAGTATTATCAAAACCAGGAAAGAATCCTGCGTTGGCTTCTTCTTATAAGCCAATTTCTCTGCTAAATGTAGAAAATTTATGCGAAACTCATAGCAAATCGTCTTAAGTTAATAATGCCCCATTTAATTTCTCAAGAACAGGCAGGTTTGTGTTTAGTCGAAAATCTTCGGTAAATATTAGGGTTTGTTGATGGCTTTGACTCTTGTAAATAACGAAATCTTCAGGATCCATTGGCAGTAAGTTTGTTGCAGAGGCCTTTGACAGGTTGTCATGGGACTTTCTCTACTATATGCTGGAAAAATGTTGTTTCTCTGAACCCATTGCTTTATGTGGATCCAAAAGCATTTATTTGTGTTAATGGCTCTAGTTTGGACAGAGGCACGAGGCAATGATGCCCACAGTCACTGCTCCTTTCATACTTACCCCTGGAGCCTTTATAAAATTAAAACAAGAAAAGGAAATTAAAGATGTTAAAGTAGATGATCAGGAATTGAAAACTATGTTGTTTGCTGATGACATTATGATTGCATTAACCCAGGCACAGAAGATGCTGTGAGTTGTATTATCCATTATTATCTGTTATTATAGTTTCTCCGGCTTAAAACTAAACTTTGGTAAGTCAGAGACTCTGAATGTGGGTGGCCAATTAATGGATCATTGGGTAGAAGATTTTCCTTTACAGCAGGCAGAAGGGACTATTAAATATTTAGGAATTCAGATTCATGGAAATCCTCAAGAGTGGTACAAACATAATATTCCCCTGGTGTTAGCAGAGTTCAGAAAGAAGCTAAATAGCTGGATGCAATTTTGTCCTTATCAGGTCAAAAAGCTCTACAATATTGCTTGTATCATGAGGATCTTAAAAGATGGCTTTTAGATAGTATCACATCTTTTGCATACAAAGCAGAAGTGAACTTTACAGCTCCATTAAGTTTGCCCTTTATTATACATGCCCCTTCAGACACTCTTCCAGATCACTTTACTAAGTCTATGATTTTTAGGACAGTTAGGCATGGCTGGAAGTTTGTGAGATCTCTACTGTGGGAAAAGTGGGAATCCCCAAATTTGAGCCAGGAAGCATTTATCAAGTTTTTACAAAATGAAAGGGTCTAGGGATTGGTAATATTCAACCTTTTTATTAACCAGGGTACAGGTGAAATACATTCTTTTGATTATTGTATTGAAACATTGAATTTCACAGCATCAGATAGATTTGTGCATATACAGCTGAAAAGTTATAGTAAGTTCAAATGTGCATTAAAGAAGGGAACATATACTAATGGCCCATTTCAAAGTTTTTTAGGTTTAATGACGAAAACCCAGACATCAATGTCACTGATGTTTAATTTCTTTCAGGATAATTCACTGTGTACTACCCTTCAGCCATTAGCTAATATATGGTCAAAACTTAAATTGTACATTGACAGATGACAATATTTATGCGTTTATTGCTTCTGTATAAAAGGTGGCTACTTATATATTATTAAGGGTAACCCATTATACTGACTAGAATAATTTTTTGGCTATCCAAAGCTTTCAAAGCCAAATTCACTTCCTCTGACATATGTCAAAAGGAGAACGCTTCTTTCGTGCACTGTCTGTGGGGAATTCTAGTATTCAGTTGTTCTGGCAGAAGATTCTGTTATTTTTTTACAAACGTTACTGAGGCTTTTCCGTGGTCAGCAGCCTTTTGTTTTATGGGGCATGATCAGAATACAAATGTCTCTGCTAGAGGTATGAGAATATTGATATTGAAGGGCTGTTTACAAGCTTTGAGATGTATTTTAAAGGTATGGTTGAAAGATCAAGGACCAGATTTTATTTTCTAGAAGGCTATTATGTGGGATTTGTACATAAGTCCAGCGAATCAAGCTCAAGTAAGGCAAAAACCTTGTTCCAATGTATTTGGAAAAACTTTTGCTGTCATTCCCAAAGGAGGTGATGCAGAACATATTGATTGGGCCAGATCTTAAAAAATACACGCGGGCATAGATTTGTTCGCGCAACCCAGTGTGAACAAATCTACGCCCGATTTTATAACATGCACGCGCAGTCGCGTGCATGTTATAAAATCCGGGGTTGGCGCGCACAAGAGGATGCACATTTGTGCACCTTGCGCACGCCGAGCCCAAGGGGAGCCCTGATGGCTTTCCCCATTCCCTCCAAGGTCGCTCCGAAATCGGAGCGGCCTTGAAGGGAACTTTTTTTGCGATCCCCCCCACCTTCCCCAACCCCCAGCCCTAACTAAATCCTCCCCTACCTTTTGTTTCCGAAATTATGCCTGCCAAAGGCAGGCGTAACTTGCGCATGCCAGCTCACCATCCTTCGGCACAGGCCACCGTGCCGGAGGATTCGGGACTGCCCCCGAACCGCCGCCACGCCCCTGGACCACCCCCGGACTGCCGATTTTTGAAAGCCCTGGGACATACGCGCATCCCGGGGCTTGCGCTCGCCACCGATCCTATGCAAAATAGGGTCAGCGCGTGCAGGGATAGGTTTTCGCTGGTTACTAACCCTTTGAAAATCTACCCCATATATAACGGATCTGGACAGTGGGGATCATATAACTTGTTGGTATATTAACTTGGTGGAACTTTGAATTCTATTAGCTATTGTGCTATGGGTATGGGGGTTATGTCACACCATTTAGTTCAATGTTCAAAGAGGGGGAGGTGAAATAAGGGGGGGGGGGAGAGATGGTGGATTCATTGTATTGGCATTGAATTTGTACTTGTTATTGAAATATGTATAATTTGAAAACTCAATAAAAAAAAAACTTTTAAAAAATTAGGCCCATCAGAAGGGAGGAAAGAGAGGAGAATAAAAATGAAGCACTCGGGTAATATGTGATAACTTTTACAAATGGGGTAACCTGCACGGAGCATCAGTTCTTTATGTCCTCAAGGACTGTAAAGGAAAATGTCACAGCTACCTACCTTCTCTAAATTGTGCATCACTTACTAGAATGAGCAAGTTCCATAAGGAGATTTTTTAGTCTGTTTTAATAATTTGTCTATGTTTGCCACTTCAGAATTTAATTTAATTTAAATTAACAAAATTATGAATGGTAATAGGATAAACACAGAGGTCTCTAGTACCTAGAGAATGGATATGAAGAAACATGATAATCTATGTTAATGTTAGGTGTAACATTTCTTCATGTGGGTAACCTGCATAGCGCGGCAATTACTTCTCTAAACAACTTACTGGGATGATTCGATGGACCATTTGGGTCTCTGTCATCATTTACTGTATTACTATAAATCGCCTTTACAGCACATCTGAGAAGGCGATGTAAAAGCCACCTCACAGCATAGCTATCTGGAATCAAACATTAATAAAAATTGTATACATAAAAACATCAGGATACATTAAAAAATGGAATCCTTAAGAACATTAACCTAGATGGCAAGATCTTGAACCTATGTACAAGAGGCTTGCCTGAATATTCCAATTGTTGTGTCATTCATTTATTTACAGGTTCTTATATACCGCCCATCTTGGAGCTCCATGCTGGGTTGTTTACAGTGTATTAACGATAACAAGCAAGTATCATCACAAGTTTCTTTGGTTCACTACAGGAAATTTAAATTTCCAATGCAGCACTTTTATTAGTCGAAGCTCTCAGAGTTTTCACCAAGGTACTCATATTGGGGTAGATTTTAAAAGGTGCATGCGGGTTATAAAATACAGGGTCGGCGCACGCAAGCCTGCGCAAAATCAGCAGCCTGCTCGCGCCAAGCCACGCAGCCATCCTCCGCTCCCTCTGAAGCCACTCCAAAATCGGAGCGGCCTCGGAGGGAACTTTCCTTCAGGCCCCCCCCACCTTCCCCTCCCTTCCCTATCTAACCCACCCCCCAGCCCTAACTAATCCCCCCCTACCTTTATTTTACAAGTTACGCCTGCCAGTGCGCCATGTTCCGGTCTGGGGGCTGGTCCGTAGGCTGCGGCCACGCCCCCGGTACGCCCCTGGGCCGGAACCATGCCCATGGCCCCCGACCCCGGAACGCCCCCGATGACACGCCGGCCATGACACGCCCCCGACATGCCCCCCAGGAATGCCCTGGGACTTACGCGTATCCCAGGGCTTGCGCGCACCACTGAGCCTATGCAAGATAGGCTTGGTATGTGCAGAGGGTGGAAGGGGCAGCTTTTCAGGGGTTACACGCGTAACCCTTTGAAAATCTGCCCCATTGCTTATAATGATACTAGAAGTTAAGAGGATCCAAACAAAGAAGTTAAGAGGACATCCCAACAAAGAGGTTCCAATAAAAGCAAACGTAGTCCATGTGCCTATATGTAAAAAATCACTGAAGCTAATGATTTCCCGAATTATCCCTAACAACTGAAAAGCAGGTTGTTAATACAAACAAAAAACACACTTTGAAATGTCTGTATGCCAATGCCAGAAGTCTAAGAAGTAAGATGGGAGTGTATAGCAACAAATGATAAGATTGTCATAATTGGCATCACAGAGACTTGGTGGAAGCAGAATAACCATTGGGACATTGTTATATCAGGGTACAAATTACATCGCAATGATAGGGAGGATCAACTTGGTGGGGGTGTAGCACTTTATGTCCGGGAGTGTATAGAGTCCAACAGGATAAAGATCATACAAGAGACTAAATGCTCAGTAGAATCTATATGGGTAGAAATCCCATGTGTGTTGGGTAAGAGTATAGTGATAGTAGTATATCGTCCATCTGGACAAAATGGTCAGACAGATGATGAAATGCTAAGAGAAATCAGGGAAGCTAACCAATTTGGCAGTGCAATAATAATGGGAGATTTCAATTACCCCAATATTGACTGGGTAAATGTAACATCAGGACTTGCTAGAGACATAAAGTTCCTGGATGTAATAAATGACTTCTTCATGGAGCAATTGGTTCAGTAACCAACAAGAGAGGGAGCTATTTTAGATTTAATTCTTAGTGGAACGCACAATTTGGTGAGAGAGGTAACAGTGGTAGGGTCACTTGGCAACAGTGATCATAACATGATCAGATTTAAACTAATAACTGGAAGGGGGACAATAAGTAAATTTGCAGCTCTAACACTAAACTTTCAAAAGGGAAACTTTGATAAAATGAGGAAAATAGAAAAAAACTGAAAGGTGCAGCTGCAAAAGTTAAAAGTGTTCAACAGGCATGGACATTGTTTAAAAATAAATACAATCCTAGAGGCAATGTCCATATGTATTCCACACATTAAGAAAGTTGGAAGGAAGGCAAAACGATTACCGTCATGGTTAAAAGGAGAGGTGAAAGAGGCTATTTTAGCCAAAAATAATCCTTCAAAAATTGGAAGAAGGATCCATCTGAAGAAAATAGGATAAAACATAAGCATTGTCAAGTTAAGTGTAAAGCATTGATAAGATAGGTGAAGAGAGAATTTGAAATGAAGTTGACCATAGAGGCAAAAAACTCATAATAAAAACTTTTTAAAATATATCCGAAGCAAGAAACCTATGAGGGAATCAGTTGGACCATTAGATGACTGAGGGGTTAAAGAGGCTCTTAGGGAAGATAAGGCCATTGCAGAAAGACTAAATGAATTATTTGCTTCTGTGTTTACTAATGAGGATGTTGGGGAGATGGTTTTCAGGGGAGATGGTTTTCAGGGGTGATGAGTCAGACGAACTAAACGAAATCACTGTGAACCTGGAAGATGTAGTAGGCCAGATTGACAAACTAAAGAGTAGCAAATCACCTGGATCAGATGGTATGCATCCTAGGGTACTGAAGAAACTAAAAAATGAAATTTCCGATCTATTAGTTAAAATTTGTAACCTATCATTAAAATCATCCATTGTACCTGAAGACTGGAGGGTGGCCAATGTAACCCCAATATTTAAAAAAGGCTCCAGGGGCGATCTCGGTAACTATAGACCAGTGAGCCTGACTTCAGTGCCGGGAAAAATAGTGGAACCTATTCTCAAGATCAAAATCGTAGAGCATATAGAAAGACATGGTTTAATGGAACACAGTCAACATGGATTTCCCAAGGAAAGTCTTGCCTAACAAATCTGCTTCATTTTTTTGAAGGGGTTAATAAACATGTGGATAAAGGTGAACCGGTAGATGTGGTGTATTTGGATTTTCAGAAGGCATTTGACAAAGTCCCTCATGAGAGGCTTCTAGGAAAAGTAAAAAGTCATGGGATAGGGAAGCAATGTCCTTTCATGGATTACAAACTGGTTAAAAGACAGGAAACAGAGAGTAGGATTAAATGTCAATTTTCTCAGTGGAAAAGGATAAACAGTGGAGTGCCTCAGGGATCTGTACTTGGACCTGTGCTTTTCAATATATATATATAAATGATCTGGAAAGGAATAAGACGAGTGAGGTTATCAAATTTGCGGATGATACAAAATTATTCAGAGTAGTTAAATCACAAGTAGATTGTGATACATTACAGGAGGACCTTGTAAGACTGGAAGATTGGGCATCCAAATGGCAGATGAAATTTAATGTGGACAAGTGCAAGGTGTTGCATATAGGGAAAAATAACCCTTGCTGTAGTTACACGATGTTAGGTTCCATATTAGTAGCTACCACCCAGGAAGCTGCAGCAGTCAAAAAATCAAACAGAATTTTAGGAATTATTAGGAAGGGTATGGTTAATAAAACAGAAAATGTCATAATGCCTCTATATCGCTCCATGGTGAGACCGCACCTTAAATTCTGTGTACAATTCTGGTCGCTGCATCTCAAAAAAGATATAGTTGCGATGGAGAAGGTAAAGAGAAGGGCAACCAAAATGATAAAGGGGATGAGACAGCTCCCCTATGAGGAAAGGCTGAAGGAGGTTAGGGCTGTTCAGCTTGGAGAAGGTACGGCTGACGGGGGATATGATAGAGGTCTTTAAGATCATGAGAGGTCTTAAACGAGAAGATGTGAATCGGTTATTTACACTTTCAAATAATAGAAGACTAGGGGGCATTCCATGAAGTTAGCAAGTAGCACATTTAAGACTAATCAGAGAAAATTCTTTTTCATTCAACGCACAATTAAGCTCTGGAATTTGTTGCCAGAGGATGTGGTTAGTGCAGTTATTATAGCTGGGTTCAAAAAAGGTTTGGATAAGTTCTTGGAGGAGAAGTCCATTAACGGCTATTAATCAAGTTTACTTAGAAAATAGCCACTGCTATTAATTGCATCAGTAGCATGTGATCTTCTTAGTGTTTGGGTAATTGCCAGGTTCTTGTGGCCTGGTTTGGCCTCTGTTGGAAACAGGATGCTGGGCTTGATGGACCCTTGGTCTGACCCAGCATGACAATTTCTTATGTTCTTATGTTCTTATCTATCTATATCTGGCCAACATTCTTACCACAATCTGCTCTTATCAGAATTTCAGCAAGTAGTCTCCTTCCTAGAAGTGCACAAATGGATTATTAATTTTATCTAAGGGGTTGAATTCCATAAATCCCTCTCAAGAACTGTCTTATTTGATAATACGTTTTTTACATGACTCTAGGCCTTGTGATTCTTCCAGAGAACCAAGTCATTTAGTTATCCCACAAATTCAGTACGTTAAAGTTGTAAAGTTTAGTGACCAGAGGTCTACTGCTTCAAAATCTTAGATCTAACGATTTCAGTTAGGAAGATCCTACCTTGGACTAAGTTGTACATGAGAGTCTTACAAGTGTCTAATCCAGTATTAGAATCCCTGCCCTTAGGAGACCTTCTCCTCAGCGGAGGCCGGTGGTGATCCCACGCCCCCGATGCGCTGCTCTTGGCCTGACTCCGTAGGCACGCATGCATGCTGCATCGCCAGATTTAAAGGCCCAGCAGCGAGAAAAGCCTTCTCAGTGCACTGAGATGACGTCAGACACCTGGGGTATTTATACCCTGTCCTGCCTCTTCCATTTCACCTCAGCAACGGGTCCTGCTCTGTGAGAGTACATATCCAGCATCTCTGCCTTGATTCCTGTTCCAGCATTCCTGCGTGCTCCTTGTCATCCATTCCTGCATACCCTGTTCCTCGCCCTTCTGGATTGTCTTCCTGGTTCTGACCTCTGCCTGGTAATCTGACTCTGACCCCCGGCATTCAAAGCTCATCCTCCTGTTCCAGCGGTGCCTCCTACACCCTCGGCAGCCCTCCACGCTATGCAGGGGATCCACGGCAGTGTCATGGATTTCTAAATCACTGCTTTATGCATTTTTCCCTGTAGGCATCCCAGTTTGCTAGCGATGGTATCAAGACTACCTTCATCTTATCACTCCTGGATGGGAAGGCCCTGGCATGGGCATCCCCTTTGTGGGAACGTGGAGATCTGCTGCTCCAAGACCTTCAACGGTTTGTACAGACCTTCAAACAGGTCCTCAATGAGGCTGGGCAACAGAGCATGGCAACCTCTGACCTCCTTCACCTTCACCAGGGGCCACGGCCGTTGGCAGAGTATGCAGTGGAACTCCACACCTTAACATCAGAACTAGGGTGGCGAGAGGATAGCCTAAGGAGCATCTTCTTGGAGGGACTGTCCCCTAATAAAAAGGATGAGTTCACTGCCCGGGACCTCCCTGAAGACTTGGAAAGCCTCATTAATCTCTCCGGGCATATTGACCATCATATCCAGCAATGCCTCTGTGAAGCCCTGCCTGCCCAGAGGACCATGCCCCTAGCACCATCCTTCTCCCGGTCCTGGATGCCGCCGCCAGCTGCTGATCCAGGCCAAACACGAGAAGAACCAATGCAACTCGTCCACAGCTGACTTACTCCCAAGGAGAAACTACGAAGGCGCTCTTTAGGACTGTGTCTCTACTGTGCCAGCAAAGGGCACATGGTGGCACAATGCCCCGAGAGGCCAGAAAACTCCAGAGCCTAGGTGTCAGTGAGCAGATGATCCTGGGCTACACCACTCCTACTCCCCAATGCACCGCTCCCGTGACTATCCTTCACCCCAAGGGGGATTTCTTGACCCAGGCTTTGATTGATTCCGGAGCTGGGCGAAACTTCATCCTCCCGGACCTGGCCCACCAATTGTGTCTTTCCACGTTGCCTCAGATGCCTCCACTGGTGATTTCCTCCATCTGTGGGGACCCCGTACTGGGAAGGATCACCTACGTGACCGCCCCAGTGAAGATATGATGAAGAATGCCTTCCTACAAGACACATGTCTTCGACATCTGGACCCTTCACGCTCCTTCGTGGTGGAGGTAGATGCCTCCAATACTGCTGTAGGGTGGTGCTAAGCCAATACTCCGACAAAGGGACTCTACTGCCATGCTCGTACTTTTCATATCAGTTCTCCCTGGCCGAAAGGAACTATAGCATCAGGGACAAAGAACTCCTTGCCATCAAAATAACATTTGAAGAATGGCGACAGTGGCTTGAGGGGGCCCAACATTCCACTATAGTTTTGACGGACCACAATAATTTGGAATATCTCAGCCATGCCCAATGTTTAAATCTCCACCAAGCCCGATGGTCACTATTCTTTAGTCGGTTTGACTTCACCCTGCGTTATCGGCCTCCAAGAATATACAGGTGGATGCCCTCTCCAGAGCCTTCGAGACCAGAGAAACTACAGTACATCCTAGATCAGGCAAAGGTTTTTTCTGGCCGCCACCCAAGCAACACCTCCCAGGAAGACCATCATTCCTCTCTGCCTCAGGCGGAGGGTCTTGGCCTGGACCCACAACTCCCTTACCGCCGGCCACCCTGGAAGGGTACGCACACTGGACTTATTACAGCAGTACTATTGGTGGCCACGGATGGAACAGGACGATCGGGGTTACGTCGACTCCTGCCCAACGTGCCCAACAAAAGCCCTTGGCCGCATGCCCCTGGGCCCTCTATAGCCACTACCCATGCGTAAGGAACCTTGGACCCATCTCTCAACCGACTTCATAGTGGACCTGCCCCCATCAGGGGGAAACCATGTCATCTGGGTCGTCGTTGACAGGTTCTCGAAGATAGTCCACTTTATACCTCTTCCAAAATTTCCCACTGCCCCCGAACTGGCCCAACTGTTCACTCAGCACATCTTTCACTTTCATGGACTCCCGCAACACATTGCCACTGATTGCGGGGTCCAATTCATGGCCAACTTCTGGCAATCATTGTGTAAGAAATTCGGTATCCAGCTTGATTTCACCACTGCATACTACCCACAGGGCAATGGTCAGGCTGAGCGGGTCAACCAGACCTTAAAAACCTTCCTCCGCTCCTTCATGAAAGCCAGACAAGATGATTGGTCCACCCTTCTTCCTTGGGCAGAGTTCTCTCATAACTCTCACACCCACTCCGCCACCAGTTCCTCACCATTCAAGTTGATGGCAGACAACCGGTGCCACCACTTCCCATGCCTCTGTCTGTGCCCTCACCCGCGGCTCACCTCATGGCCTAACAACTGCTCTCTCTTTGGACTGACACACAGAACAATCTCCACTGGGCAGCAGAGGAGGCAAAGAAGGCGGCCAAACAGACGTCCGGCACCCCACTTTAAACCTGGAGATTGGGTATGGCTCAGTACCCGCCACATCTGCCTTTGGGTGCCCTCGATGAGACTAGCCCCTCGATACATTGGCCCCTTCTCTGTCACTGAGGAAGTCGGTCCTGTCACGTATCGCCTGAGACTTACATCCTCCCTGAGGATTCACAATGCATTCCATGTGTCTCTCTGGAAACCTCTAGTGTTATCCTGGCCACAGTGCAAGACTCCCGAACTGCAGGACATCTCGGCAGAGGAAGAACAAATATACCAAGTCAAGAAAGTCCCAGATATGAGATGTCGACACGGAAGGTGGGAATATGTGATCGCCTGGGAGGGGTTCGGCCGACGAAAATACATGGCAACCCGCCTTCAACATCCTCGACAAGGCACTACTCCAGTGGTTCCACACCACCCATCCAAGGAAGCCTGGACCTTCTAAAAGGGGGCGCAAAGGAGGGGGTACTGTTAGGGTCCCCGCCTGTAGGAGACCATGGCCAGAGCTCCTCACTTGGACGGGCAGGAAGCCCGCGCCGACCTCTCCTGTCCCCTCTCCTCAGCGGAGGCAGCAACCGTGGCCTACTCTCGTGGCGATCCCATGCTGCCGACGCGCTGCTCTTGGCCCGACTCCCTAGGCGCGCATGTCGCGTCGCCAGATTTAAAGGCCCAGCAGTGGGAAAAGACTTCTTGGCACACTGAAATGATGTCAGACTCCTCGAGTATTTATACCTGGTCCTGTCTCTTTCCCTTTGCCTCAACAAAGGGTCCTGCTCTGAGAGTGCATATCCAGCGTTCCTGCTTGATTCCTGTTCCTGCCTTGATTCCTGTTCCAGCGATCCGGCCTGCTCCTTATCTTCCATGGCTGCCTCCCTGCTCCTCGCCCTTCCGGACTGACTTCCTGGTTCTGACTTCTGCCTGGTAATCTGACTCTGTGTGACCTCTGCCTGCCTGCCTGACCTCCGCCTGGTACTCTGACTCTGTGTGACCTCCGCCTGCCCTAACCTCCAGCCTGCTTCTCCGTTTTCACCCTACCTGCTGCCCATCCTGACCTCTGGCCTGTTCCTAGTTCTGTCTGTTCGCCGCCCGCCTCAACTTCTGCCTGCCCGACGCTTCCTCAGCCTCTTCCTCTGGTTCCACACCTTGAAAGACCCCCGCCTAAGTCCTGCCGGCCCCGGTACCCAAGGGTTCAACTTGCGGGGAACAAAGGCTGGTGTAGGTGAAGTTCCTGTGGGGTCATCTCTGCCTGTTCCGCCTCCCAATACACAGTATATGAGCTCCCAGTGTTGAGGAGTCATTCTTCAACACTACTCAGCCCAGATTATATGAAATGTAGAAACATAGAAATGTAATAACTAAAAAACTCCATATTATTATTATTATTATTATTATTATTATTATTATTATTAATAAAGGCTTTTATATACCGACTTTCTTGATACAAATCAAATCAACTCGGTTTACAATGAACTAAGCAAAAAATATAATTAACCAATCAACAAGAGGTACGGAGCATACAGTTACATTATAACAAGGAAGCCTTAACTTGGAATAAGAAAATAAAGAAGGGGTGAACGGAAAGTAAATAATTAAATTAAAATAAATACTATATACAGAAGAGGGGGCAAGGAGCCAACCTCTTTAATAGATACTATGTATGAGAAAATTGAAAATTTATTTACATATGTGGGTGGTGGACAATTCTAAATCAGGCAGTGGGGTTTGTAGTGGGGAAGGCTTGGCTAAACAGCCATGTCTTTAGTTTCTTTTTAAAAGTTGTTAGACAGGTCTCCAGTCTGAGGTCTGGGGCATGGCGTTCCAAATGGAAGGGCCTGCTGTAGAAAATGACCTGTCTCTGATATTTGCGTGGTGCACTAATTTGATTGGAGGAACGTGTAAGGAACCCTTGTAGGCATCTCTCAAAGGCCTGGCCGTCGAATGCAATCTGAGAGGATGAAGCAGATCAAGAGGGGTCTGATGGTGGATATTTTTATGAATGATTGTGAGAGATTTGTGAAGGATCCGGAAGTTTACTGGGAGCCAGTGGAGATCTTTTAGAATAGGCGAGATATGCTCTCTCTGATTGGTATTTGTCAAAATTCTTGCCGCTGCATTTTGTAGCAACTGGAGAGGTTTAATAGTTGAGGCTGGAAGACCATGCAGAATGGAATTGCAATAGTCGATCTTGGAGAATAGAATGGCTTGGATGACGGATCTGAAGTCATAATGGAATAAGAGCGGTTTGAGTTTTTTGAGTACTTGTAACTTGTAGAAGCACTCCTTGGTAGTGTGTTTTATAAAATGCTTTAGGTTCAGGTGACTGTCGATCAAGACTCCTAGATCTCTGGCGTGTGATGTATGTAGAATGTTTTAAATGCTTTTAAGTATGCTTTTAAGTATGTTTTAAATGCTTTTAAGTATGGCCATCCATCCCAAATAATTCAATATTACAATTCTTACCAATCCCTTAGAGATCCCCTATGTTAATCACATGTTTTCTTTCATTCAGATACTGTTCTAGTCTCTACCTGTTAGGATTCGTGAGTTTCGTGGAGCCTTGGCCCGAAGTGAAGGTTGATACAACCTGCGGGGTGGAGCCCCACAGGTCCTCACCATCGGGAGGCGAGGTCAGCTGCAGCAGTGGACACGGTAGTTCAGTAGAGAGAACGTCCTGTGTCACTGCCACATGATCGCAGGTGTCTGTGCAGAGAAGTACTGTGAGGCGCCCCGAGGAGTGGGACAAAGAGACACAGTTCAGAGGAGTCACAGTACTCAGGCAGGACTGAAGATACAATTACCAGAGCAGGAACCTTCAACAGAGAAGCGCTAGGCAGGCCCCGAGGAGCGGGGAGTGCGGCACAGGATCATCTGGAGGAGTGATGCAGAGACTGTCCCAAGGGGTGGGACAGCGTAGTGGCAGAGTCTCTGGTGTAATGACATAGGGGCTGCCTCGAGGAGCGGGGAAGCGCAGAGTCAGTCACTGGTGTAGAGACGTAGGCACTGCCCCGAGGAATGGAAAAGTGTAGAGTACAGTCACCGATATAGAGACATAGGCACTGGCCCGAGGAGTGGGGGAGCGCAGAGTCGAATCTCCGATGTAGTGGTATAAGCTGCCCCGAGGATCAGGAAGGCGTATAGTAAAGACTCTGGTGCAGAGATGTAGGCACTGCCCCGAGGAGCGGGAGGAGCACAGAGTACAGTCACTGATGTAGAGACAGGCACTGCCCCAAGGAGTGAGGAAGCACAGAGTCTCCAATGTAGAATGGTAGACACTACCCTGAGGAACGGAGAAGCGTAGAGTTGAATCTCCGATGTAGTGGCATAAGCTGTCCCGAGGAGCGGAGATGTGTAGAGTAAAGTCTTTGGTGCAGAGATGTAGGCACTGCCCCGAGGAGCGGGGGAGTGCAGAGTACAGTCACTGGTGTAGAGACATAGGCACTGCCCCAAGGAGCGAGGAAGCATAGTCTCCAATGTAATAAGGTAGACACTACCCCGAGGAGCGGGGAAGCGCAGAGAAGGGATCTCAGATAGGCAGTTCGAGAGGCAACCCCGAGGAGCAGTGAAGCCAGCAGGCAGGACCTCTGGAAAGGCGCAGGGACTACCCCAAGAAGCGGGGAAACCTGAAGACCAGGTCTCCCTTAGGAAGCAGGCCTCGAGGAGTGGGTAGCCAAGCCAGAGCCGCAGGTAGAGTTCCAAGGCAGGAACCATGGGTCCGAGGAGACAGGAGCAAACACCAGTAGGTGAAGGAACTCATTGCCAAGTCAGCTAGCATAGGCCAAGGGAGGTACTTATGAATCCCCAGCTAGTGATGTCACCAGTCGGGGACACCCCTGAGGTTCCCACCATAGTGCATTTAAAGTGAGATCTGGTGCCGTGCGTGTGCCTAGAAAGGCCTGGAGTCGGCATGGAGGTCGGCAGCGTCCCATCCACCACGAGTAGTCTTGAGAGCCAGGAGGTATGTGGCAGTAGTGGCTAGCCATAGCCGCGAGTTCACCCGGAGTGGACAATAGGGTGATACATGTTGTGAGTTGGGTCGGCCACAGCCAACAGTCATAACAGTACCCCCCACCCTTCCTAAGCCCCCCCCCCCGGGGTGGTTGGGTTTACAAGGATGTGTGGCATGGAACTGCTTGATGAGATCCTTATCAAGGATGTTGATGGCAGGCTCCCAACTGTTCTCTTCTGGCCCAAACCCCTCCCAAGACAGGAGGTACTCCCACTTTTTTCCATGCTTTTTCACATCAAGGACGTCTTGAACTTGATATGTCAAGTCCGTCTCAGATGACAGTGGTTGACGATCCGGTGGTTTTTTGGGGAAGCCGGACAATACAAGGGTTTTAATAGCGAAATGTGGAAGGCCTTGTTGATTTTGAGAGAGGAGGGCAGCTGGAGTTTGAAGGTGACTGGACCCAAATAGCGGAGCACCGGAAAGGGACCAATGTACCTGGGAGAAAAGCTTGAGTCAGATAAACTGGGTGCTGAGCCACAACTTGTCACATGGTTTAAACTGGGGAGCTTCACGATCATGTGCATCAAAGAATTTTTTTACCTTTGAGCTGCTTGCTGTAGCAGCTGCTTCGTGGTGTTCCAAAGTTGATGCAACTCCTGGACGGTCGACTGGGCCACTGGTGAAGGAACAGATAGTGGAAGCAGAAGCGGTGGCAAAGGCTGACATGCGTAGACCACTTGGAATGGTGATGAGCTGGTAGATGCGGACTGATGCGAATTCAGAGCGAACTCCACCCAGGGAAGGAGATCGGCCCATTCATTCTGCCATAGGTTAACTTAGGCCTGCAGAAATTGTTTCAAAGTCCTATTCGTTCTCTCTGTTTGTCCATTGGCTTGGGGGTGATAAGCCAAGTTGAAATCTAAGGAGATGTTAAACTTTTTGCAGAGATATCTCCAAAATCGGGCAGTAAACTGGACTCCACGGTCCGAGATGATATGTTTGGGAAGACCGTGGAGCCGGAGCACATGATGGATGAAAAATTTTGTGAGCTGTAGTGCTGAAGGGAGTCCCAGTAGAGCCACGAAGTGGGCCATTTTTGAAAATTGGTCAACAGTGACCCAAATGGTGTTGTTGCCTCCTGAGGAAGGATTATCCACAATGAAATCCATCACGATATAGGTCCATGGCTCACTCGGAACAGGCAGCGGTTGTAAGAGTCCCCAAGGGCATCCCACTGGAGGCTTACGGCGGGTGCAAGTAGGACAAGACTCTACATAGGCCTGTGTGTCTTTCTTCATAGTAGGCCACCAGTAAAACCACTGTAGTGTGGAGAGCGTTCTAGACCTCACTGGGTGTCCTGCAGTCAGGGAGTCATGAGCCCAACGGAGAACCCTACAGTGTATGATGAGGGACCACCGTCTTCCCAGGTAGCACCGGAAAAGTGGCAGACAGGATAACCTTGGCGGGGTCAATTATGCACCGTGGAGTGTCAGGGACATCCTCAAGAACAAAGGATCTGGAGAGAGCATCTGCACGGCAATTTTTGTTGGTTGGTTGATAGGGCAGCAGGAAATTAAATCGGTTAAAAAAGAGAGCCCAATGGGCCTGATGGTGATCTGGTGTTTGGGCTCCCTCGAGCCAGGAACGCCATTTCTCAAAGGCTAGCTTAATCGCTAGTAGCTCCTTATCCCCAAACGCATAATTCCGTTCCACCAGAGAGAAGCGTCTTGAAAAAAAGGAGCACAGATGTAAGGTATGGGTGGTCAAGGCCTGGCTTAGAACCACCCCTACTCCCACGTCAGAGGCATCGACCTAGACAATGAATGGGCGGTCTTGAGGTCCTGGAAGGTGGTCATTGCTTCGGGTGACCACTGGGAAGGATTGGCCCCCTTGCGAGACATTCCCGTGAACGGTGCGGTCAGAGTAAAGTAATGGTGAATAAAAGACCGGTAGTAATTGGCAAAGCCAAGGAATCTCTGTAAGGACTTGAGGCCCGTAGGCTGAGGCCAATCGCGAATACTTTTCAACTTCTGGGGGTCCATTGTGAACCCTTGGGTGGAAACCATGTAGCCAAGGAAAGGGAAGTCTCCTGCTCGAAAGAACACTTTTTGAGTTTGGCATCAAGTTGATTGTCCCATAGACGCTGAAGGACATGAGAGACATCGTGGCGATGGCTTTGTAGATCTTGGGAGAATACCAAGATGTCGTCAAGGTACACCACTTCACATTGGTATAACATATGCCTGAAGACCTCGTTCATCAAATTCTGGAAGACCACAGGGGCGTTGCAAAGGCCAAACAGCATCACAAGGTATTCAAAGTGGCCGTCTCGAGTATTAAAAGCGGTCTTCCATTCATCACATTTGTGGATACGAACCAAATTATAGGCTCCCTGAAGTCTGTCAAAGAGCTCTGAAATCAAAGGCAATGGATAGCGGTCTTTTAGGGTGATCTTGTTCAGACCCCGGTAGTCAATGCAGGGTCGGAGCGAGCCATCTTTTTTCCCCACAAAGAAAAAACCCGCTCCAGCGGGAGACTTGGAGGGTCGAATGAAGCCTTTAGCCAGATTCTCGCAGATGTACTCCGACATGGCCTGAGTCTCTGTGAGCGACAATGTGTAGATCCTACCCCGAGGAGGTTCCGTGTTAGGCAACAAGTTGATTGCGCAATCGTAGGAACGATGTGGGGGCAAAGTGTCCGCAGCCTTCTTAGAGAACACATCAGCATATGATGAATATTGCGGAGGAAGGCTGGGAGGAGAAAGCAAAGTGCTCAGGCAAGGCAGAGGCAAGATGGACTCCAGAGAGTTGGCATGGCAGGAGGAACCCCAGCAGGAAAGTTGTAAAGTGGCCCAGTCAAACTGCAGGGTGTGCTGTTGTAACCATGGCTGTCCCAGAACTACAGGATGAATGGCTCTGTCCAGAATGTGGAAGGAAATGAACTCCATGTGCAGAGATCCCGTGTAGAGCAGGATAGGAGCTGTGGTGTGAGTGACCTCACCAGGTAGTGATTCTCCGTGGATGGACAAGAGAAGTAAAGGCACTGGGGAGTGGATGGTGGGAATCCAGAGGTTCTCAGTCAATTGTTTTAAAATAAAGTTCCCACCAGCCCCAGAGTCCACTAAAGCCAGGTTATAGAACTCCTGGTTGTCCAGCTTGATGGAGACGGGCAATGTTAATGGAGGAGAAGGCGAAGTCAGGCCTAGAAGCAGTCCTCCTGCTGAACCTAGGCCTGGGAGTTTCCCGGACAGACAGTGCATGTGGCTATGGCATGTCCAGATTTGCCACAGTATAGGCAGAGACCGGATTGCTGGCGGTGGCAGCATTCTTTGGGTGAAAGTGTGCTCCGGCCCATTTGCATAAGCTCGTCCTCAGTTTTTTCTGAGCCACATTCAGCCTAAGAGAAGGCGAGCGTTGCATTCGAGACAAGCTTGGCGTATATTTCTTGGACGCTCTAGACTCCTGCGAGCGCTCCTGCAGGCGGTGGTCGATGCGACCGGCAAGGTCTATCAATGAGTCCAGAGATGCTGGCAATTCACGAGCCGCCAACTCATCTTTGATCTGAGAACTCAGTCCCTTGAGAAAAATGGATCGTAAGCAGTCTGAGTCCCAATGAAGTTCCAACGACAGGGTCCTGAATTCTATGACGTAGTCAGTTAATGGCCGGGTGCCCTGTTGGAGGTGGAGAAGAGCGATCCAGAAGCAGATCTTCTGCCAGGGTCATCAAAGATAGAGCGAAATAAGGGAAGGAATTTGGGCAGGTCTCAAAGAACCAGGTCAACATACTCCCAGAGGGGTGACGCCCTGGCCAATGCCTTGCTATTGAGGAGGGAGAAGATGTAGTCTTGGCAAGCACATCTGGGAAGCTAAGCTAGTTGCAGCAGAAGTGCATGTTACACTGATTCAGGAAACCTCTGAGGGTTCCCAGAAAAGCGTGGAGGTGCCGGCAAGGGCACCGTAGGCCGAGGAACCGGCATAGAGGTGGAAGGGTTGAGCTTGGGAGACATCGTGGTGGCAATCACTGCGGCGTCTAAACAAGTGCTCAAATTGTCAGTAGCTGCTGCTAGTGTTTCCAGGAACTTTTGTTGCTCACTGATTCTTTGTGCCAGGCAAGGGACGGCCTGGATAGCTGAGACCTCTGCCGGGTCCATGGTCTTGGCAATCTGTTAGGATTCGTGGGTTTCGTGGACCCTTGGCCCGAGGTGAAGGTTAATACAGCCTGCGGGGTGGAGCCCCACATGTCCTCACCGTCGGGAGGTGAGGTCAGCTGCAGCAGGGGACATGATGGTAGTTCAGTAGAGAGAACGTCCTGCATCACCTCCACATGATCTCGGGTGTCTGCGCAGAGAAGTACTGTGAGGCGCCCCGAGGAGCGGGACGAAGAGACACAGTTCAGAGGAGTCACAGTACTCAGGCAGGACTGAAGATACAAGTACCAGAGCAGGAACCTTCAACAGAGGAGTGCTAGGCAGGCCCCGAGGAGCAGGGAGTGCAACACAGGATCTTCTGGAGGAGTGATGTAGAGACTGTCCCAAGGGGCGGGACAGCATAGTGGCAGAGTCTCTGGTGTAATAATGTAGGGGCTGCACCAAGGAGTGGGGAAGCGCAGAGTCGGTCACTGGTGTAGAGACATAGGCACTGCCCCGAGGCGCGGGAAAGTGTAGAGTACAGTCACCGATGTAGAGAAGTAGGCACTGCCCTGAGGAGCGGGGTAGCACAGAGTCAAATCTCCGATGTAATGGCATAAGCTGCCCCGAGGAGCGGGGATGCGTAGAGTAAAGTTTCTGGTGCAGAGACATAGGCACTACCCCGAGGAGAGGAGGGAGCGCTGAGTACAGTCACTGGTGTAGAGACGTAGGCACTGCCCCGAGAAGCGAGGAAACACAGAGTCGAGTCTCCAATGTAGTAAGGTAGACACTACCCCAAGGAGCAGTGAAGCGCAGAGAAGGGATCTCAGATAGCAGTTCAAGAGGCAACCCTGATGAGGAGGGAAGCCAGCAGGCAGGACCTCTGGAAAGGCGCAGGAACTACCCCAAGAAGTGGGGAAGCCTGGAGCCCAGGTCTCCCACAGGAAGCACAAGCAGGCCCCTGAGGAGCGGGTAGCCGAGCCAGAGTCCAGAGCCGCAGGTAGAGATCCAAGGCAGGAACCACGGATCCGAGGAGACAGGAGCAAACACTAGTAGGGCGAAGGAACTCATTGCCAAGTCAGCTAGCATAGGCCAAGTGAGGTGCTTATGAATCCCCAGCTAGAGATGTCATCAGTCAGGGACGCCCATGAGGTTCCCACCATAGTGCCTTTAAAGTGAGACCCGGTGGCGCGCGCACGTGCCTAGGAAGGCCTGGAGTCAGCATGGAGTAGTCTTGAGAGCCAGGAGGGACGCGGCGGTAGCAGCTAGCCACAGCTGCGAGTTCACCCAGGGAGGACAGCAGGGTGACACATGACGCGAGTTGGGTTGGGCGTGGCCACCCGCGGCCGATGGTCATAACACTAACACCTCCACAAGGACGTTGTTCCATGCATCCACTAACCCATTTGTAAATAAATATTTCCTTATATTACTCCTGAGTCTACTCCTTTTCACCCCTTGTACTAGAGCCTCCTTTTTGCTGGCCCGTCTCATGTGCATGGAAGCCTTAAAGATATTTATATGGCTGAATCTTTCTCAACATATGGAAGAAAAAAGAATCTTTTGTGCACTTAACAAACGCTGTCTGCAATATAAAATATTTACAAGACTGACGAAGACATTCTAAAAACCTAGTTTGATTTTCTGCCTTTACATCCACAAAAAGAAACTAATAATAAAAACATGCTACTATGGATGAACAATTTTCTTCTAGTTTGTGAAAGTAATCCATCATCTCTGCATCTACTGCTGCACGGTAACGTTCCATGTCCTTACAATCTATACTACTATCATTGTCTTTGCATCTGTCACTGGATCTTCATTTTCTTGGTCCATTTCATAATCAGTCATTTCTTTTGAATGAAACATTTTGTGTGCCAACAGTATCTCGTCTGTCTCTTCATCAGCCCTTCTTCATGCTCTCCTTCTGCCATGGTAAAGTTACCTGGAGATTCAACCAAAATTCCTGTAGCCAGGTACCCTTCCAACTCCACTTCAAGAAGGATGTCCCTAAGAAATGGCTGAGCTTATGCTTCTCCTTGAAAGGCTGCTCCCCTGTTTTTGAGAGTTTTATACAGATCCACTTCATTATTGGGTATTTCATGGGAGCTGAACAATTTTTGTGCCATTGGCATCTCATTTATATCTATATCGGGGGTTAGGAAACTGCATTCTCCTTCGGCAGTGGCAATTCTTTCCAGGGATTCATTCGAATTTTCTAGTCTAGTACAATTCTGACACTCCTTCGAGGTCCCTAATAAAATAGCTAAGCTTATGCCCCCATCCTGAGAACAGGGACTGTTCCCCCTTTTTTTTTTATAATCAATTCCAATAGAGAAGGGAGAACTGGATGCAAAATGAATTAACCAAAAAATTACATCTGAAAATATAAATATGATCTCATAAACTAATTTAGGTGGAGGAAAACTTAAAATGCACAATCTTGGCAATACATGCCATTGATGTGAATAAAAGCACCAACATGTGAAAAACCTCCATGCAATTTTTAAAATTTTTATGCACAATTTTTAATTATTTTATATATGTTTTAGTTTGTATTTAAAACATTAGATGTATTGCTACAACAGCATTTTTCAAAGTCAGCAAAAAAAGCAATCCATTAGCACTTACCTTTCAACAGTAGCTCAAATCCTGATGCTGTCAGTGTTTCGCCTAACTTAGGCTGTGTCATGGAGAATGTAGCAAGGCTAGCTTTACATCTTTGCATATCTATGACAAAAAACACAAAAAAGTGTTAAACACTAACCTGGTACTGTATAAATAAAAAAACAACCTAAGCAACCTTCAGTCCCTTGCGGTTACTAGTTGATACTTTGAAAAATGGCTGTGGCAAAAACTGCTTCCTTCTGCTCTTATTTGATGGAGTATAACCCAATGAAAAGTAAATCACGTGACCATCTCTTAGATAAAAAAGACACACCTGAGCTTTTTTGCTGTCATCTTCAAATAGTTCAGAAAAAATGTCCCCATTCAATACTGGAATTCAACCCATCAGGTTGTAGACTATCAAGCTGATAAATCCACTTGTTTTCTTCGGATTACAATTTTTTCAAGATTGCCGCCATGAGGATTTTTTAGAGTGGTATCACAAAAAACCTGTGAAGTCACTTTAAATATTAAAAGGTTTATCCATCCTTTCACCAAGAAAGAATATTTGTTGAGCCATTTCACAAATTGTAGTTCTAATTTCCTGGTGTATGGGCTATTTGCCCCTGTTTTAAATTGTACATGGGCAAAACTAAAAGACCTTTGAGGACATGTATCTCTGAACATAAAAGTTGCCCGAAAAATGTGCGTACAGAAGCACCACTGGTGGTGCACTCGGTTGAGGTATCGCATAAGTTCTCAGATCGATACCATTCTAAAACATCCTTGTGGAAGTGATCGTGAAAAAAATTTAAAAGAGAACATAAGTAGATATATTAGCTTGGTAGTCTACAGCCTGATGGACCGAATTCCAATATTGAATGTAGACATTTTTTCTGAACTATTTGAAGATGACAGCAAAAAAGCTCAGGTTGTCTTTTTATCTAAGAGATGGTCATGTGGTTTACTTTGCAGAAGGAAGCAGTTTCTGCCACAGCCATTTTTTAATAGCCATTAACTGCTATTAATCATGTTGACTTACGGCCCGATTTTAAAAGGGCCACACGTGTAAATAATGGGGGTTTCTCACGTGGCTGGACTTCGTGTGTGCCGCGCGCATTTTCAGATGGGCCTGGCCACACACGTAACCTCCGTTATGCACTATAGTGCCAGGCCTCTCCAAAGGGGCGAGCCAGGGGGAGGGGGTGAGACGGGAGGGCAGGCCAGGACAGCGCCATTCGATGCTACCCAGGGCAGTGTACCTTACTTACTTCTGCTAATCAGAGCAGGTAAGTTACAGAACAAAGAAAAATAGGGTAGGTAGGGGTTAGGGATCAGAGTGGAGAGGGGAAGGGGAGAAAGGTTAAGTAGGGTGTTAGGAAACTGGAAAAAAGGCCGATTGCATCACCATGTGTAATTTGAACATTCCCCCCCTCCCCCACATGAGTCAGTGGCTCACACATGTTATAAAATCGGCGCGTCCATGTGCGCATGCTGGGAACCGTGCTCATGGATGCATGCACCTCTTAAAATCGACCTTTTAGGAAATAACCACTGCTATTATTGGCATTAGTAGCATGGGATCTACTTAATGTTTGGGTACTTGCCAGGTACCTGTAACCTGGATTGGCCACTGTTGGAAGCAGGATGCTGGGCTTGATGGACCCTTGGTCTGACCCAGTATGGCCACATTTTATGTTCTTATGTTCTTAAAGAGGGAGAGAGGGGACCCACACAAAGGTTCATCCCACCAAGGAGACAGAGGGAGAGGAAGGAAGAGAGAGAGAGCACACCCAGAGGCTCAGCTCAGCAAGAAGAGGTGAGGTAGGGAGAGAGGGGACACACCAAGAGTTCCAAGGGGGAATACCCCTTGTCTCAGTTGCAGATGAGAACTTGTAATGTGGCCCCAATACAAAAAACTTTGCCCACTCTCTAGTCTGTGCAAAAAAGAATCCCTTGACTATTTTCAGCCACTTAGTAAAACTGCCATTAAAATTATTCAGTAGCATCATGCAATCAATTCTTCAATATGGGAGTGAAGTCTGGTGTCTACAATGGATGGAACAGAACCCCAGTATGAACCCTGCACCTTGAGTTCTGTAAACATACTCTGCATCAACAGAACCCTTCCCCCCCATCATTCCAAAAATGAGTGCAAAGCAGAACTAGGATGTTTTCCCTTCATCATGCAAAAATAAATATTCATATTCTGGTGTCACTTCATTAACGGCAACACAAACTACCTCAACTGCTACGCATATTGTAAGGTAATAAAATAAAAACTCTGCCAAAAAGAAACTCAGAAGCAATGTAACAAACTGCCACGCTGTAACACACTAACTGCCAGGCTCCAACAGCAACAGGCTTACCCATGAAAGGCAGACTGCAAATATTACATGGAGCCCTAGAATATCAATGCACCTCCTTCTGGAACAACAAAACAAGCCATACTGCTATTGATTCCTACACAGAAACTAAACACAAGCAGAATACCTCATCTGTTTCACCAAATATAGAATAAGTAATCACAAATTAGAAAGATGCAAAAACTGAAATGGAAACCTCAAGAGCATAGACTCTGCATGCTGTGCAGACTGAAGAAATAGAAATACATTTAATTTTATACCGAATAAAATACAAAGATATGAGAGTAGCACATTTCCAAAAGCTAACATATTCTTTTTTTTACTTTTGTTACCTGGACATTATATTTTTCAAAATACATTGGTCCCAGTCTCTCTTCCACCTTCCTCTTGCTTATCTTCTCCAAACTCTTTTTCTGGGACCTCCTTTCCATTTTCCATATTTTCCATTTTCTTATGTCTTCTTCCCTTTCTCCCCTAAGGCTGTCTCTGACATTTATCTTTCCTTTTCATATCTTTCTTCTCTATTTTTGTCTTCTGTCTTTCTATCCACCCTTCATCCTCCATCTCCATATTTATCTTTCTATCCACCCTTCCTTCATCCTCCATCTCCATATTTCATTTCTCATCTATCAGTTTTCCATGTTGGACTCTAAACCTCTTCTCTGCCCATATCCTCATTCTTTCACTCCCACTGCAGTCCCCATTCCCCTCTATCTCTTTCCTTCTTCAGCCTTCTATTTCCCACTTTGTCTTTTATCCAATCTTTACTCTTTCTCTTTACTCACCTCCACTACATCCCTCATCTGCATTTTTCTCCCTCTCATCCCATACTAGCCCCAGCTTCTTCTATCATTCATCCCCTTCTCTGACTCCAGCCTTTCTTCTGTCTACTACATCTACCAGACTCATTCCTCTTTCACTATCTCTTCAACCCTATTTCCACCTCCTCTTACAGATGCATCCCTTTCTTCTGTCTCTTACCCCAGGCACACCCCCTCCCATCCCTTTTCACTGCCTCTTATGCCCACCTCATTTCTCCATATCATCTTTTGACCTTTCCCTTTTCTTTTACTTCCATTTCACATCCATGGACCCATCTCACACAATACCATTCATATCCCTTCAGACGATCTAATATCCCCTACTCAAATCCCACCCACTCATCAAGTATATCCCTTGGTCCCCACTTTGTCATTTTGTGTCCCCATTCTTTCTACCCATTCCTAAATCCCTGCTCTCTCCCATCTATCCTCTGAATCCCCATTCTTCCCCACCCGCTGTTCAAGTCCTCACTCTCCCACCCTTAATCTCTGAGCCCCTTTCTCCTTACACATCTACAAGTCCCCACTGTTCCATCCAATCCCCCATTGCCCTGTTTCCCATCCAACTTTCTGCTCCTCCAACCCAGCCCCATTCTCCCCACCCATCTCTATCCACCACCAAATCCTTGAGGTTAGTCACCCAATCTCTGAGCCCTCGTTCTCCTCCCAAATCTCCAAGACCCCATTATCTTCACCCATCTCTGAGTTCCCTCTTTTCTATCCAATCTCTGAATTCCAGTTCTCCTTCCCCAGCAAATCTCAGAATCTGTGCTCCACCTAAGCCTCTAATTCCTATTCTCCCATTTCTTTCCACCATCTAAAAGCTTCAAACTTATTTCTACTTCCATATCCCTTTGCCCCTATCTCACCCTACCTCCCTCCTTCTTGCCTCAGTTGGCATTTCTAACCTTTCCACTCCCAGCTGTAGCATGCATAGTTTACACATCAGGGGTTAATGTCTCCAAATGGGTTCAGTTTGCACATAGCTTGACAGGAATGAACCTCATTCATAACATGGGATATGTTACGTATGATCTAATTCTCTCAAATTTACTGCTAATGGCCTTCTTAATACTTGCATTGTGCCAAAGAGAGCTTTCTTCTAAAGTTCAGAAGGTGTTGTATGTACAATCAATGGGGTACATTTTATAAAATGACACGCGCGCAAACAAAAGTACGCCAGATTTCTGTTAAAATCAGGGGTCAGCACGCTCAAGGCTGCCCAAAATCGGCAGCCTGCGC
Organism: Rhinatrema bivittatum; assembly: GCF_901001135.1. Taxonomy (NCBI): domain Eukaryota; kingdom Metazoa; phylum Chordata; class Amphibia; order Gymnophiona; family Rhinatrematidae; genus Rhinatrema; species Rhinatrema bivittatum. Next base: position 399,724,431 of record NC_042615.1, on the reverse strand, counting down.
ATGCTGAGCCACGCAGCCTGCCTCCGTTCCCTCCGAGGTCGCTCCAAAATCGGAGCGGCCTTGGATGGAACTTTTCTTCCACCACCCCATCCCCTTCACCTTCCCCTCCCTAACCCCCCCCCCCCCCCCCCCCCCCCCCCCGGCCCTATCTAAACCCCCACCACCACCTTTGTTGCACAAGTTACGCCTGCCCAAGGCAGGCGTAAATTGCGCACGCTGGGCCGGCCACCGGCGCGCCATGGTCTAGTCCGGGGGCTGGTCCAGAGGCCGCAGCCATGCCCCCGGAACGCCCCCAATGACGCGCCGGCCGCGATACGCCCCCGACACGCCCCCCCCCCCAGGAAAGCCCCAGGACTTACGCACGTCCCGGGGCTTTGCTCGTGCCGGCAGCCTATGCAAGATAGGCTCGGCGTGCGCAGGGGTAACCCTTTGAAAATCGTAACCCTTTGAAAATCTACCCCAATATGTCTAGATGCATTTATAAGTTCTTTTTAATTAGGCCAGTGTCACCCAATATTTCTGTATCTTTCTGCCACCTTAGAATCATCAGATATGATCACACCCAGATCCCATTCTACTTTCATCCCATTTACTATACCACTCACTGGATATTTGCACCCCAACTACATGATTCTGCATTTTATAGCATTAAATCTTAGCTGCCAGACTTTAGACCATTCCTCAAGCTTTGCTAGACCCCTCCTTATGTCTTCCACACCTTCCTGGCTGTCTACCCTGTTGCAGATTTTGATATCATCTGCAAAAAGACAAACCTTTCCCAACAATCCTATCATAATGTCGTTTATGAAAATTTGAAAAAAACTGATCCTGTGGCATACCACTATTAATACAGTCTCCCTAAAGCAGGGGTCAGGAACCTTTTTGGCTGAGAGAGCCATAAACGCCACATATTTTAAAATGTAATTCCATGAGAGCCATACAATATGTTTAAAACTAAATACAAGTAAATGTGTGCATTTTATGTAAGATCACACTTTTAAAGTACAATAAGTCTCTGAAAATATTACACCAGGCCTTAAGACACCAATACATCTCCTATTAGGAAAACGGACCAAGTCAGGCTGCTATAGAGTCCTACACAGAAACTACACGCCAGCAGAAAACCTCACCTGAATCACGTGCTGTCCCTCACCTAACATAGAATAAAGAGACCAAAACGCATAACAAGAAGCATGCAGACAAAAACTGAATTGGAAACTGCAACAAGCCAGAGTCTCTGTATGCAGTGTAACAAAGGAAAAAAGAAACATCACACATCCTTATAAAACAAATCAAGAAATATAAAATCATCAGCAGTAAAACTGTACTAACAAAAAGAACATATTTCGAAACAGCTGATGAGTGGAATATCCAATAATTAAAAACTCATATAAAACATTTCCAGATACCAACAAAATATTTCAAAATAGCAGACACAAAGATCCAGTAATGAAAAATAATAAGGATACAAAAATTTTTTTGCTCTGCATACCTGGGAACGTTTGATATCCAGGTGTCCTGAGATTGTTCTGAATTAGCAGGAGGTGGGGTGGTTTGCTTGGAACTTTCTCCTCTCTCAGTCACATACCAGCGCTCTCTCTCACACTGGCTCTCAATGACACACCTATACACACATGCTCTCAGTCACTCACATATACAAATGTTTTTTCTCTCTCACTTATATAGGCTCTTAATTACACATTTACACACATGCTGTCTATCTTTTCACGCTTACACACACACAGGCTTTCAATCACATAAATACATGCTGTCTTTTTCTCTCACACACAGACTCTCATTCACATGCTTACAAACATGTCCTCTCTTTCTCTCATTTACACACAGGCTCTCAATCACATACTCCCTCACCTAAATCAGCTCTCAATCACACACATACACACATGGTCTCTCTCTCTCATTTAAACACAGGCTCTCAATCACATACTCACATGCTCCCTCACCTAAATCAGCTCTCAATCACACAGACACACATGGTCTCTCTCTCTCTCATTTAAACACAGGCTCTCAATCACATACTCACATGCTCCATCACCTAAACCAGCTGTCAGACACACATGATCTCTCTCTTACTTATACACACAGGCTCTTAATCATACATACACATGATCTCTCTCACACACAAAGGATCTCAATCATACACACATACTCTTTCAAACAAACAGGTTTTCAATTACAAACTTACACATACAGGTTCCCAATGGTAAACTTACATTCATGCTCTCTCTCTCACAGGCAGGATCTCAATCACAGACATACTCTCTTTCACATATACAGGCTCTCAATCATTCACATACATGCAATCTCTCACTCACACACACAGGATCTCAAACACACATGCTTGCTCGCTCATTCATTCACTCTCTCTCTCCCCCTTCCCCCCCCCCCGGGAACTCGCGGCAGCAGCAGCCACCTCCCAACACTAACCTCCTTCATTTTCAGCCCTCGCGGAGGCGAAGGCGGAGTCCCATCGGCCGCGGTTGAAGATTTTCATTTTCCTCCGAGCCGCGCTGCAGTCTTCTTCCCGGACACTAGCGTGCCTGCGCGGGTCTTCCCGCGCAGGCACCCGATGCTCTCCACTTTCTCTTCCGGGCCGCGGGAAGAAGAGAGCACCGGCGTGCTCTCTTCTTCCCGCGGCCCGGAAGAGGAAGTGGAGAGCATCGGGTGCCTGCGCGGGAAGACCCGCGCAGGCACCCGATGACTCCAGCGCTGGCACCCGGCTGACACCCGATGACTCCCGCGCAGGCACCCGGATGACTCCAGTCGGCGTGCTCTCTTCTCCTCCCCCCCGCGGCCCGGAAGAGGAAGTGGTGAGCATCGGGTGCCTGCGCGGAAGAAGAGACCACGCTAGTGTGGTCTCTTCTTCCCGCGCAGGCACCCGATGCTCTCCACTTCCTCTTCCGGGCCGCGGGGGGGGGGGGGGGGAGGAGAAGAGAGCACGCCGGTGCCGCTGACTCCAGCTGTCCTGCCGCGTTCCGCCCGGGCTGACAGCATTTTAAGCCCGGGCGGCGGAGGACCGGGGAGCAGCTGGGTCAGCGGGGAACCGCGAAGTATGGCGACACTTGTCTGCGAGCCAGATGCAGCCCTCAAAAGAGCCATATCTGGCTCGCGAGCCATGGGTTCCCGACCCCTGCCCTAAAGTGAGCTCTATTTACCACTATCCTTTGTCACCTCCCACTCAACCAGTTTCTAACTCAGTCACTTTAGCGCCCATACCAAGTTTGCTCAATTTATTTATAAGTCACTTATGTGGAACCGTGTCAAAGGCCTTAGTGAAAAGCAAGTATATGCCATCTAGCACTCTCCCCTGATCCAACTTCCTGGTCACCCAAAGAAATTAATTAGATTCTTCTGACAAGACCTACCTCTGGTAAAACCATGGAATCCAGAAACTGCACTATCCCATGTTTTTAGCAGTGATTCTTTTAATTTGCTCACTATAGAAATTAGACTAATTGGCCTTTAGTTTCCAGCCTCCTTATTTCTTCTACTTTTGTGATAAGGAACCAATCCATCTCTCTCCATTCTACCAGAACTACTCCTGACTCTAAAGAAACATTAAAAAGGTCAGCCAGTGGAGCTGCCAGGACATCTCTAAGTTCCCTTAGTACAGTTGGATGTATTCCATCTGCCCCATTGCATGCTTTATCCACATTAAGTTTAGTTAGCGCCTCACGAAAACACTTTTCTGAAATTCATTTAAGGTTTACCTTGCTTCCATCCTATTTGTGTTCTTTTTCTGTGATTTTACACCTGGCCCTTCCTCAGTGAACACTGAACAGAAATATTAAGCCAATCCACTTTTTCCTCATCAGTCTCTACATAGTTCTCTCCATCACCTCTGAGTCTCACCATGCCAATGTTTGCACTTCCACCTATCACTAACAAATATAAAATAAAATTCTTGTCCCCTCATTTTACTGCATTTGCTATTTTTTTTCTTTCATTTGCACTTTGCATTCCTATCTACTTTCCTAGCTTTTCCAGTTATTGTAACCTTTTTCTTCTTTCTGCGATTTTTTGTAGTTTATGAATGGTAAGCTTTTTTTCCTTACCTTTTCAGCTACTTCTTTAGAAAACCATAATGGTCTTTTTTTTCCTTTTTATTTACATTCCTAACAAAAGGTTAGTTGTTCTTATGATATTTCCTTTTAGTTTTTCCCACTGCTCTTCAACTTCCCCTAGATTTTCCCATCCCTGTTTTAACAAAGTTAGATTCTTAAAGTCTAGGAGCCTGACCTTTGAATAAATCTTCATTGCTTGTACTCTAATTCTGAACTGCACTCAGGAGTGACTCAAGGCAATCTGCTGACTGAGGCGAGGGATGAGATGCACCCTCCCTTCCCCAAAACGCGGTGCAAATCAAATCACCAAAGTGGACAAGGGGGCGGGGAAAAGAGTCCCCTTGGAGTCTGCCCTTCGAAAGATTTGAAGTGCTGGGAAAGTGAGAAAGCAGAGGTCAGAGTTCCCAGAGGAGTGCCAGATAAGAATGTCAGCGATATTTCTAAGAAGTTGGCAACTAATATTTCTAGATGCTTATTTATTTATTTATTGTTATACCGACATTCAAAAAGGAATATCACATCGGTTTACATGATAACTTGTGGGATAATGTTACAACAGTCATATTATCTTTACATTGTAACAACAACAGTGAGGTATTATCTTAACAATATAACAGTTAACATTAATATGCTTAATTAATATTAATTAATTAAGATGCTTAATTAAGATGCTTGCAACCCTGCCACACTTCTGGGAATCCTACTATCTGCTTCCGAACCTTTCCCAGCATTTACACCCTGGGGATGTGAGAGATGAGTGAATGGTGAGGGTCTGTGTACAGCACACACTCTCAGGGCTGATGCAAGGGTATTAGGCTCTCAACGAACCTTACAGCCTTGTGCCCCCCACAATTACAGATTATGCATTAATAACAACAGATTTTACATGAAAAAAAGACATTCAAGATACAGTGATTTGATGCAAAAATATCACAACACCACAGATATATTTACATGAACTGCTGTGGTGACAACGAGGAAACCCTACAAAAAGACATTTGGAGCCCATATAGTATTAGGCCTATTGTAAAGTGCATTGGGTTAGGGCATGGCCCTCAGAAAGCCATGAACTACAATTACAATATAATAAGCTTCTCATACCAAAACTGCACTAAATGCCAGCACCCAAACAGTAAGAATCCTATCCATGAAAATGCAACACTGCAAATATTACACCAAGCCCAATATTACATCAGTACACCTCCTAATAAGAAAACAGAACAAGATAGGCTGATTATAGATCCCTACAAGGAAACTACACAGTAGCAGAATTCCTCACCTCCATCACACACTAAAACACAGACCCTCACCAAATACTGAATAATGTGACCATAAAGTATAAAGAGAAATGTACAGACACAAACTAAACTGGAAACCACAAAGAGCCAGACTCACCATTCTTCATAAAACAATACAATCAGGAAATATAAAACATCAATCATAATAGTAAAACATACTAATAAAAATATATATTTCAAGATAGCTGACAAATAGACTATAATTACATAATTGCTTGGACATTGTTTAAAAATACAATCCTAGAGGCGCAGTCCATATGTATTCCGCACATTAAGAAAGGTGGAAGGAAGGCAAAACGATTACCGTCATGGTTAAAAGGTGAGGTGAAAGAGGCTATTTTAGCCAAAAAAACATCCTTCAAAAATTGGAAGAAGGATCCATCTGAAGAAAATAGGATAAAACATAAGCATTGTCAAGGTAAGTGTAAAACATTGATAAGACAGGCGAAGAGAGAATTTGAAATGAAGTTGGCCATAGAGGCAAAACTCATAATAAAAACTTTTTTAAATATATCCAAAGCAAGAAACCTGTGAGGGAGTCGGTTGGACCATTAGATGACAGAGGGGTTAAAGGGGCTCTTAGGGAAGATAAAGCCATTGCAGAAAGACTAAATGAATTCTTTGCCTCCGTGTTTACTAATGAGGATGTTGGGGAGATACCAGTTCCGGAGATGGTTTTCAGGGGTGATGACTCAGACGAACTGAACGAAATCACTGTGAACCTGGAAGATATAGTAGGCCAGATTGACAAACTAAAGAGTAGCAAATCACCTGGACCGGATGGTATGCATCCTAGGGTTCTGAAGGAACTCAAAAATGAAATTTCTGATCTATTAGTTAAAATTTGTAACCTATCATTAAAATCATCCATTGTACCTGAAGACTGGAGGGTGGCCAATGTAACCCCAATATTTAAAAAAGGCTCCAGGGGCGATCCTGGTAATTATAGACCAGTGAGCCTGACTTCAGTGCCAGGAAAAATAGTGGAAACTATTCTCAAGATCAAAATTGTAGAGCATATAGAAAGACATGATTTAATGGGACACAGTCAACATGGATTTACCCAAGGGAAGTCTTGCCTAACAAATCTGCTTCATTTTTTTGAAGGGGTTAATAAACATGTGGATAAAGGTGAACCGGTAGATGTAGTGTATTTGGATTTTCAGAAGGCGTTTGACAAAGTCCCTCATGAGAGGCTTCTACGAAAACTAAAAAGTCATGGGATAGGAGGCGATGTCCTTTCGTGGATTACAAACTGGTTAAAAGACAGGAAACAGAGAGTAGGATTAAATGGTCAATATTCTCAGTGGAAAAGGGTAACAGTGGAGTACCTCAGGGATCTGTATTGGGACCGGTGCTTTTCAATATATATATAAATGATCTGGAAAGGAATACGACGAGTGAGGTTATCAAATTTGCGGATGATACAAAATTATTCAGAGTAGTTAAATCACAGGCAGACTGTGATACATTACAGGAGGACCTTGCAAGACTGGAAGATTGGGCATCCAAATGGCAGATGAAATTTAATGTGGACAAGTGCAAGGTGATGCACATAGGGAAAAATAACCCTTGCTGTAGTTACACGATGTTAGGTTCCATGTTAGGAGCTACCACCCAGGAAAAAGATCTAGGCATCATAGTGGATAATACTTTAAAATCGTCGGCTCATGAGGATGGGGATAGAAGTGTTAGCCAGCAATAACTGTTTGGTTTGATAATATAGCCTGACAATACTTCTGTTATTATATAATTGTATTATTTTCCTTAGAATTTACGCTCATTAGTAGCTCCCCAATATTGTTTGGTAACTGGAAAGGGGTGATTTGATTTATGAAATGGTTATTGTGTTCTAGGATGTTATTGGAATTATGTTAACCCCTCTCCTTGAAAATAATTTCATTGTATGAAAATTATAAGAAATGTTTTGATTTTATTTTGTGAATTAAAATCATAAATAAAGAATTAAAAAAAAAATTGTCGGCTCAGTGTGCTGCAGCAGTCAAAAAAGCAAATAGAATGTTAGGAATTATTAGGAAGGGAATGGTTAATAGAACGGAAAATGTCATAATGCCTCTGTATCTCTCCATGGTGAGACCGCACCTTGAATACTGTGTACAATTCTGGTCGCCGCATCTCAAAAAAGATATAGTTGCGATGGAGAAGGTACAGAGAAGGGCAACCAAAATGATAAAGGGGATGGAACAGCTCCCCTATGAGGAAAGGCTGAAGAGGTTAGGGCTGTTCAGCTTAGAGAAGAGACGGCTGAGGGGGGATATGATAGAGGTCTTTAAGATCATGAGAGGTCTTGAACGAGTAGATTTGACTCGGTTATTTACACTTTCAAATAATAGAAGGACTAGGGGGCATTCCATGAAATTAGCAAGTAACACATTTAAGACTAATCGGAGAAAATTCTTTTTCACTCAACGCACAATAAAGCTCTGGAATTTGTTGCCAGAGAAGGTAGTTAGTGCAGTTAGTGTAGCTGGGTTCAAAAAAGGTTTGGATAAGTTCTTGGAGGAGAAGTCCATTAATGGCTATTAATAAATTATACTTAGGGAATAGCCACTGCTATTAATTGCATCAGTAGCATGGGTTCTTCTTAGTGTTTGGGTAATTGCCAGATTCTTGTGGCCTGGTTTTTGGCCTCTGTTGGAAACAGGATGCTGGGCTTGATGGACCCTTGGTCTGACCCAGCATGGCAATTTCTTATGTTCTTATGTTCTTAAATTCATATAAAAATTTTTAAAAGTTCGCAAAAAACAATAACATATTTCAAAACACATTAAATAACACCCAAAAATCAATAACACTAATAAGGATAAAAAAAATTCCCAGCTTTCCATACCTGGGAACCTTTGATTTAGTCACCCTGAAATTGTCCTTTTTCATACATATGTTCATTCTGAAAACACATGCTCACGCACATTTTCTCACACACACACACACACTTTCTCACACTCATACACGCATGATCACACTCTCACATGTTCTCACACGTACCCAGGCTGCTCCATTCTCACATGCTCACACAGAAGTTCTCACATGCACACACACATGCACACATACTTTCTCACCTGCTCCCACGCATGTGCAATCATTCACAGGCTCCCTCTTGCTCCCCCTTCCCTTCTGTCTCCTCTCATTCAACCCCTGCTTTTCCCTTCCTCCTCACTTATCCCACTTTCTCTTTCATCCCCTTTCACTCACTCAACCCTCTTTGCTTCCCTTTCCACCTCTCTCACATGCTCTTATCACTTCACATGCCCACTTACCCTCACCTTTCCCTTCTTACTTACATCCCTTCCCTCCTATGTCACTCACTTATCCCCTCTCCTCCCATGCCATTCTCTCTCACTCGACTGCCCCCTTCCCTTATACCCCACCCAATTACTCACCTCTTTCCTCACAACTCACCCACGAGTCTCTTCTTTCCTTCTGCCCGTGGGACCTGGGATCCTGCATCACTGGTGACAGTTTGATCTTCCTGCCTGTAAGTCTGTAATCCCAGGCACATCATAATCCTGGGCCATGCCATCGGTAGGGGGTTTGGTCTTCCTGATCATGGGGCATGCCAATATTTGGGCAGCTGGTGAAATTTTTCTGGCTGCAGAGTGTTTTGAGGGGTACTTTATGCTGCTTCAAATGTTGCCACCTAAGGCCGCTGCCTCCCCATGCCTCATGATAGAACCACACTATCTAGTAATTACTGGATCCCAGATAAGTAGGTAGGTAAGTACAAGGTCCAGTATTCCTTCCTCCCATGTGGGTTCCATTAGCAGCTGACAGAACAGTTCTTCCTGTAGAGAATCCAGTATTTCCCTGCGTCTAGAAAACAACCACAGCTGGGACGTCCCAATAACCTCTGGCAGATTGAAATCCTCTAAATCCCTTAACAATAGCACCTTCCCTTTCATAGCATTTTGAGACTATCCTCCATTAAATCTCTATTCATTTCTTCCATCTGAAATAGAAGTCAGTATTTTATACCAATATAAATAGATGTCTCATTCACTCTTTCTAGGTTAACTCACAGTGCCACCACCGTATTTTGTAAGCCCTGCAGTTCTGTTGCTTTAATATTATCTTTACGTATATATATATACACACATATATATATATATATATATATATATATACATATATATACACATATATATATACACATATATACATATATATACACACATATATATATAGTATATTGGATCTAGGCTTTAAATGAAATAAAAATGGTATGTGGGTAACTAAAATGGTATATCCATCAGAGAACCCTAAAATAGGGTAAGTAACACCACTAATGTTTTAAACGATTTGAAAGCTGATTAATGTTGCAAGTTTTATTACACAATGGCAAAAAATATCAAAACTGTTCAAAAAATATTTTAAAAAATAATAAAATTGGCACAACACCACACATTTATCAATTGTCCTAGTCAATCATTCCTCATTCACATCGCTTCTAAACTCTCTGTATTGTTATGCATTTATAACATGTATAGATATCAACATAAAACTGTCAAAATATATACAAAGTACTTATAATGAAACAATGACACACTTGAAATAGAGCTGGGCTTCTAGAAAGATACTTTGTGAATTGCAACAAGTCATATGGAAGCTACCTTCGTCAAGAAGGGAATGCAGTGAATCTCAGCCCACAAGAAAGGATACTTTGTAATTGTTCCAATGATGTTTCTGTAGTTTCTGTTCTACTTCTGCTATATCCTGTATTCTCTCTGTCCCTACAAAGGCCTCTGTTTTGCCATCTAGACTTCCTCAGAGGAAAATATTGTTCATAACTATTCTTGCGTGGATACATGGACTGTATTGAGTGACGAGGGACTCAATCTCTTATTGTTGATTCTGTATATGTTGCTTTTGTCAATTCAGTGTCTCAAGACTTCAGCTGTGAATTTCCACTGTCATCTTAGCGTGTTGGAAACCTTTTCAAGTCTCTTTTGCTGGAATTGTATTTGGAGCAGACTTCAATGCCTCTTTGCAGTACAGATGTTGTTAAACATTCTGGGGAACCCCACGACCTGCAGGAGGCAACCTGCATCCAGGACCTCTTACAGTCTTCAGAGGAGTTGCCTAAGTCCCAGCGGCCGGACCCCTACGGGCTCCTCCTGGGGGGGGTCGCGTGCTTCCAGGTGAAGTCTTCTAGCAAGTCTCTACGGTCCAAAGGCCTCGCCCTTCGACGGGTAGCAACTACCTCGACAAACAAGGGTCCACTTTCATAACAGGATGTTTGTTAAGTTGTTAAAATTAATAAAGAGTAAATTGAAAAAAACAAAAAAGCAAACAGAATGTTAGGAATTATTAGGAAGGGAATGGAAAATATAACAGAGGATGTCATAATGCCTCTATAGCACTCCATGGTGAGACCGCACCTTGAATACTGTGTGCAGTTCTGGTCACGGAATCTCAAAAAGGATATAGCTGCACTGGAAAAAAGTGCAGAGAAGGGCGACCAAAATGATAAGGGGCATGGGACGGCTGCCCTATTAGAAAGGATAAAGAAGTTATGACTGTTCAGTTTGAAGAAGATACGACTGAGGGGTGATATGATAGAAGTCTAAAAAATCATAAAAGGACTGAAACAAGTTAATGTAAATCAGTTATTACTCTTTCAGATAATAGAAGGACCAGGGGGCACTCCATGAAGTTAGCAAGTAGCTCATTTAAAACAAATCAAATAATTTGTTTTTCGCTCAGCGCATCCTCTTGAATTTATTGCCAGAGGATGTGGTTACAGCAGTTAGTGTAACTGGGTTTAAAAAAGGTTTGGACAAGTTCTTAGAGGAAAAATCCATAAATTGCTTTTACCGTAATTAATAAGGAATAGTTGCATGTGATTTATCTAATGTTGGGGTACTGTTGGATTGGCCACTGTTGGAAACAGGATACTGGGTCTGATGGACCCTTGGTCTGACCCAGTATGGCATATCTTATGTCTAAGAGCACAATGGCATACTGTGCACTGCAGCTCCACTCTGCCACTTATTGCCCTGGCCCATTCCAGTGTTTCACACCAAACTCACATACACTAGCAGCGTGTACAGCTCTCTAAATGCTAAATGCTGCTGATCCTCCAGTACCACATCAGCAATGCAAACTAATCTGAATCTGCTCATTTTCATGCGATAATTCATTCTACTCACTTAATAGTTGATAAATGGTCTGCCATATGGATTGTATTGCAAAACAAATTTATTTTTATGCTACTGAGAATTGGATCTATCTCTATTTTGCATCCATCTCTGTCATTGGCTCTCTCATGACCCTCCTTCTTCTCCTCAGGATGGGACAGGATAACTTTATGTACTAAGGGGCGGATTTTAAAAGCCCTGCTCACGTAAATCCGCCCGGATTTACACGAGCAGGGCCTTGCGCGCCGGCGCGCCTATTTTCCATAGGCCGCCGGCGCACCGATCCAGGATTTTATAAGATACGCGCGGCTACGCACGTATCTTATAAAATGCAGCGTACTTTTGTTTGCGCCTGGTGCGCCAACAAAAGTACGCGAACGCGCTTTTTTTAAAAATCTACCCCTAAGTGAATAGGAACAGCACTCAGCTGGACTTACCATATTTTAGGTCTAACTTTCTATATGTGTTGCATCTTATCGAATTCATTCATGAAAATATAGAATTCTGAACAATGGATGATAAGATTAGTCATGTTCTTTCCTGTATATATATGCTACATACATATTTATGTTGTTCACATTATTTCCATGTCACTTCACTTTATGATAATTCTCATTGACTACACAGATGGCTATTAGTGAGGGCACGGCAGATCAAGTGCAAGTTGCCCTGCTACTGATCTTAGTCAAACAAGCTATTCATGACTCCAGCAGATGTTCTGTCTTTTCTAAAGACTGATAGGATATTTAGAGAGAGCTTTTATTCCCTTCCCCTCTTTTAGCCAGAAGCAGATGTCATCATGTTTAAGATATGGAAACATATTGCTTAAGAGTAAAGATAAAAAGTGCTGACCCAGCAGAAGGTTTTGAACCACAATTCTCAAAACAAGAAACAGAATAAATAAGTCCAACTAGAAGAGAATAAATAGGTTTTAGTGTGGTGGAATGCAGTATTCTAATGATCACCATTCTCAACCAACAAATATGTCAGACTGGTATGTTTAAAAAGTAGCTAATGTATTTTGAATTGATGATCTAGAAAATGCATATTAGAGCACAGTTTCTGCCAAGCTACATTTACTGGCTCTAAATCCATATATTTGATAGTATCAATAGTCAAATCATGAAAGAACAGAATTTTATTTATCTGGAAGTTCAAAGTTCACTGTCACTGTTTTTCTGTACAAAGAAAAATATACAAGATATATATAACCTTGATTTAACATGTTACAATTACAGGTAGATTTTAAAAGCATTACTTGCGCAAAAACGGCTCCATATATGCGTATGTGTGCTACGCGTGAGCAATGCGAAGTGCGCACGATAAGAATAAGGTGCAAGTCTGGAGATTTTGAGCCAGAGGGCTCCTGGGGGAGGGGGAGAGCAAGAGAGTACATCTGTTAGAGAGACAATCTGACACTCTATATAGCTCTCACTCTAAGAGGGGCACTTTCAACTCTGGGTGGGTTTGGGAGGGGGGGGGGGTCAGTATTATATTTGTCTGCCTAGGGTACAAGGGTATATATTATTCCGTTGTAACACGCCTCCTCCAAAAACAACCCTGAGTTGAAAGTGCTTCTCTCTTACTGTGGGAGATATATAGAGAGTATCAGATTGTCTTTCTAACAGAGTCTCTCTCTCTTTCTCTCCCCCTACCCATGGTCACTTGTGCAAGTCCGCACAGAAAGGCTGCACACATACCTGTAGCAGGAATATTTTAAGTGATGCGAGTCTGCTTGCACACACAATATAAAATTAAGCGATTCTTTGTTCGCGTGTCCAGTATGTGTGTTTATGGATACATGCATGTGCCTTTTAAAATGTACCTGTTAACATATTATGACCATGATGTAATAAGGAACACATGTTAATGCTGCCCTGTGTGCACACTTTTTCTATGGAAAATGTACTACTTATTATTTGTTACTGTCATGCTTTTCCTGCAGAATCATTCAAAACGTGTTACAACAGCTTCAGGTATTACAATTTAATCAAAATTATATTTCAAAGCCTATAGGCCACCACAAATCTGATTTCAGATTTTATAGATATATAGAGAGCTTAAAAGATCTCTATACAGATTAATGCTTTACCCTTATAAAGCGGGGTAGCAGGCTAATGACAGTGAGGGTGTTTACTCCCCCAGGTAGGAGCCTGAGAGGGTTGACTCCTAGGGGCCAATATTCAAAGTTGAATATCTAATGTAAATTAGCTGAATAAGACTTATCCAGCTAACATAAATGGGATATTGAGTAGTACAGGTGTGGTTGAATAATCTTACAAAAAGAAAAAAAATCTCCAATAGATAGTAATCTTATTTCTGCTGGCTCTTACACTTTCTGGGGTGCTGTAGTATTATTTTGCTAGTTATTATTTTTTAAATCCCTGTGTGTTTTTAAAAGAGGGACACAGGACTCTGCCCACCAGACTCTCTGGGAATGGTATAATCAGTTGATCAGCCATTGGTAATCAAACCAAACACTACTAATATTATAGCACAGTGTACCTGGTTCCAGCACTGCTTATCTCGTTCCTGCTTTTGGCTAAGTTTAAAATTCTAATTTAATCTAACTTTACTCTGTATTTTCCAAATATAATTTGCTTTACATCTGCTGTTTATTTTCTCTCACCCTCCCCTCTCCTTCCTACCCCTAGATTATTTCCTACTTAAATATTTCTTCCAAGGACCTAGGATAATTGAATAATGTAGGCTTGAAGTAACTAGCTTATTAGTTTCTATTAGCAAAATGTCCTTTATTCAGTGCAACAGTGTGAATATATTCCAAGACCTATCATTTGGAGAATTAAGGGTTGTCTAATTTGCCTTTAGCTGTCTACCATGAATAAGGAGCTAATACAACTGAAGGAGATATTATACAAGATTCAAATAACCTTCCTTTCCTTGCAGTATCCTATATATCTCTCCCAACTCTTATAGAGGATTCAGAAACCCAGGTATAAATGGTTTACAGTGGGTTCTGGTAGAACAAGACCTATGACTCAGACACCCAGTTTCCCCAACTTTGAAACATCCTGAATATCCACACCCACTCCCACGGAGAAGCCAGACATCCAAGATTCAGAATCCCAGGAAAAATTGGATTACAGTGGGTTCTCAGAATAAGGCCTGTGATGAAGAAGCACCCACTCTCCCCTCTGCTACCCTTACATAATGCAATTTCTGCATTGGAAAATGAAGAAGTTCAACTAACAGAATATGAAATGTCTGAAAGGGAAGTAGTCACCCAATGTACCCGGAAATCCTTCAACATGATTAAATGTCCTAAAAGAAAGCTTTTTCTGCTGGGAGATTCAATCATCAAGGAATCAATTTGGGAAATCATTATGATGGAGACACAATAGTTAAATGCCTTTCAGGATCGTCAGCTAACAGAAATGCAAATCAGGTGGTCAATGCAGTTATAGAAGAAAATAGGAAATCTGATATCAATGTTATAATCCATCTGGGGACCAATGACCTTGTCAGAAACGATGCCCTTAAAGTACAGAAAGATTTCCAAAATCTAGGGAAAAAGATTAGACACATGGCAAAGACTATTTCCTTTTCAGAAGTATTACCTGCTCATGGAAAGGAAAAGGAAAGGTCATGCTATATAGATAACTTCAGTGCCTGGTTCAAAACCTGAAGTAAAGCATGTGGATTTGGATACAGTGAAGACTGGGGCCATCTATGGAGCAATAAAAGATGATATGGTAATGATAGTCTACATTTGTCAATGGCAGGAAAGAGGATGCTAAGTGAAAAATTCAGATAATACATTATCAGGCATTTAAACTAAGTAATGGGGGTGGCAGGAGGTGGCCAGGGAACTTGGCATGTCACCCCCAAGCAAAACAGGAAGAGGGAAGAGAAAGTAACAAAATCAATCAGTTATAAAATGCAGAAAAAGTTGACTAGGAAGAGCAAGCTAGAAAGCTATGACTACAAATGCTCATAGCCTGGGTAACAACATCCCAGACTTGCAGGTCTTAATGGTGGAGGCGGACTTGGACATTGTTGTGGTTAGGGCGACATGGTTCACTAATTCTTATGATTGGGATAATGCCATCCTGGGCTATAACTTGCTAAGAAAGGACAGGAAGGACAGAAAAGGGGGAGGAGTAACTCTTTATGTCAAAAATAATATCCAAGCACTTGAATTGCAAGGGACTGTGGGGGTAGAGAAGAAGCATTGTGGACCATCCTAAAAAAAGGAAATTGGTACTTCCATTTTTACTGGTGTGACTTACAGGCCACTGACTCAAACAGAAGAACTGGACAGAGAACTCATTGAAGACATCCAAAAGGTGGGAAAGAAGGGTGAAGTGTTGCTCATTGGAGATTTTAATCTGCCAGATGTTCATTGGGAATGGAACAAGAGGGGGACATGCCAGTGGTTTTGCCTGATTATAGGGCTCCCCTAACTGGTTCATCAGTGGGGGAAGGTTAGCTCAGTGGACACAGGACCGATGCCCCCCTGGTTTTGGTATGGATCCTTCTTCCTTTACTTGGGTAGAATTTTTTCAAGGGCTGCAGGTCCTTTCTTCAGGCACAGTTGGCGGCTCCAGCCAAACCTAACAGTTTCAGGATCTCAGGCTTGCGGATTCCCGCACCACCTAGTGCCACAAGTAAGTGTCTGAGTATGTCTAGACCTGCTGTGGGTCATGCTCATAGGGAACCCAGATGCATGGATCATGAAGCTAATCCTTTATTCCCTGGAGGATGGCAAAAATTCCTCCTGGATTGAAGCTGTATATAGAACAATGATCTATTTATTTCATAGAGATGAGTTGCCGGCTCTGATTCCCAGACATTGAAGATGGCAGATGAAATTTAATGTGGAAAAGTGCAAGGTGTTGCACATAGGGAAAAATAACCCTTGCTGTAGTTACACGATGTTAGGTTCCATATAGGAGCTACCACCCAGGAAAAAGATCTAGGCATCATAGTGGATAATACTTTAAAATCGTCGGCTCAGTGTGCTGCAGCAGTCAAAAAAGCAAACAGAATGTTAGGAACTATTAGGAAGAGAATGGTTAATAAAACAGAAAATGTCATAATGCCTCTATATCGCTCCATGGTGAGGCCGCACCTTGAATTCTGTGTACAATTCTGGTCGCTGCATCTCAAAAAAGATATAGTTGCGATGGAGAAGGTACAGAGAAGGGCAACCAAAATGATAAAGGGGATGAAACAGCTCCCCTATGAGGAAAGGCTGAAGAGGTTAGGCCTGTTCAGCTTGGAGAGAGACGGCTGAGGGGGGATATGATAGAGGTCTTTAAGATCATGAGAGGTAGATGTGAATCAGTTATTTACACTTTTGAATAATAGAAGGACTAGGGGGCATTCCATGAAGTTAGCAAGTAGTACATTTAAGACTAATCAGAGAAAATTCTTTTTCATTCAACACACAATTAAGCTCTGGAATTTGTTGCCAGAGGATGTGGTTAGTGCAGTTAGTGTAGCTGGGTTCAAAAAAGGTTTGGCTAAGTTCTTGGAGGAGAAGTCCATAAACGGCTATTAATCAAGTTTACTTAGGGAATAGCCACTGCTATTAATTGCATCAGTAGCATGGGATTCTTCTTAGTGTTTGGGTAATTGCCAGGTTCTTGTGGCCTGGTTTGGCCTCTGTTGGAAACAGGATGCTGGGCTTGATGGACCCTTGGTCTGACCCAGCATGGCAATTTCTTATGTTCTTATGCTGGGGGTGCCAGATGCTGATTCCATGTCTGAGCCAAAGAAAAATCCATTTTAATTTCTTTGTGTAAAGCATCATGTTTCTTCCCCATCATGGATGCTATTCAAGAACTAATTGATCTTGAAAGGGGTAACTCCAGAAGCTAATTTTAAATGGAGATGAGCCTTGGAAGCGCTATGCCCCCTGCATCTGGCTGCAAAAGAGCAGTTGCGCTTTCTGAAAGTGAATGTGCTAGTGTGTACCGTCAAAAAGCGAATGACTATCCCTGTAAGAAGGGGGAGCTGCATTGAAGAATGCGCAAGATAGGAGAAGGGAGTATATCCTTAAGCAATCCTTTGAGGAGATGGCAATGAATTTGCATATAGTCTCGTGTTGCTTCCTGGTGGCTTGCACTTGTTTGCATCTCTCTCTCAGGAAGTCAATGAATCTGGTTTTAATTCCAGGGCAGTGATGAAATCGGCAGCCACCTTTTTGGTACACATAGGCTGCGACCTGGTCCGCACTTCTGCCAGAGGGGTAGCTTCGGTGACAGCCGCCATGCATAAACTATGGCTGAGGAATTGGTTGGAATATACAATTTCAAAGTCTAATCTTACGAAATTGTCCTTTAAAGGATCACTCTTGTTTGGGAATGAACTGGAAAAAATTACCAATATATAGGGTGAGTTCCAGGTTCCTCGGTTACCAGAGGATAAGAAGCAGGTGTCATGTTCTTTCGGCATGAGAGGTCATGCTAGGGGTTTCAAACGCTTTAAACCCTACAGAGAAGCGGCTTCTCAGAAGGCTCAAGCTTTGGGTAGGTCTCAGTCCCAGAAGCGGTACAGGCTTGAATGGTGGTGCCCTCTGAACCCCTCAATGAAGGTGTGCCAACCCACCCCCAGGAACAGGAGATAGTGGGTTGCCTTTTTTTTTTTTTAAATCAGAGGGGGGGGGGGGGCGGGGGTCGAGATCACGTCAGAACAGTGGGTTCTGGAGCTGTGCTCTGGAGTTCCTCAGCATTCCTCGTGACATTTTCATGGTATCTCCCTGCAGCTTTCCGCAGAAGAGGAGTGGAGTGTACGTTGTCAAGACTAATCAGCCTATGGGCTGTAGTCCCAGTGCCCATGTCACAAGAAAATATGGGCCAATATTCCATTTATTTTTTTTGTACCCAAGGAGGAGGGTTCCTTTCACCTCATCCTGGATCTCAAGGGAGTCAACCATCATTTGCGGGTGACTCATTTCCACATGGAAACTTTATACTCAGTGATAATGCCATTATAGTCAGGGGTGTTTCTTATGTCTCTGGATTTCTCAGAGGTGTACCTACATATTTCCATCTGACTGGGGTATCAACCATTCTGCATTTCACTGTTTTGGGGGCAACATAATCAGTTTCAAGTACTATCCTTCGGTCTCACCACCACACCAAGAACCTTCTCCAAGGTCATGGTGTTGGTAGTGGCAGTATTAGAAAGGATGGCATTCTATTCCACCCATACACAGATGATTTGCTAATTAGGGCCAAGAGTATAAAAGAGAGCCTTCAGGTCTTGCGCAAGGTGATCTCCTTGCTACAGAAACTAGGTTGGGTGGTGAACTTGGCCAGGAGCAATCTACAGCCATCTCAGTCACTGGAGTATCTCGGTGTTTGTTTCATCATGAAGCAAGGCAAGGTGTTCTTGCCAGAGATCTTCATTCAGAAACTGATGGTGCAGGCACGGACTATTGACAAGAAACTATACGCCAGAACAGTGTGGTCTTATCTACAGGTGTTTGGGTTGATGCCTCCACCCTAGAAGGTGGTTCCATGGGCAAGGCCGCATATGCGTTCTCTTCAGCGCATATTCCTTGCTCGTTGGAGTCCACAGTCTCAGGACTGGTCAATATGGCTTCATTTACCGGTGAAGATCATCATCCAATTGCAGCGGTGGTTGCAAGTGGATCATCTAAGGAAGGGCATTTCCCTATGAATACTGGACTGGCTAGTACTCATGATGGATGTGAGCCTTTAGGGTTGGGGGATTCACTATCAGCAGCTGACAGTGCAGGGGCACTGGAAAACAGAAGAGTCTCTCTGCAGAATCAATTGGCTGAAAGCCTGTGCCATTCGGTTAGCATGCTTGCGATTCGTTTGCAGGCTTGAGCGGTCCAATAATTTCGGATAATGCGATGACAGTGGCTTACATCTATCCCCAGGGAGGAACCAAGAGCCAGCAAGTGTCGCAGGAAATAGCCCAACTCATGGAATGAGCAGAAGTTTATCTTCAGGAGATCTCAGCCTCACACATTGCAGGAAAAGACGATGTAAGAGTCTGGATCCAGGAGAATGGGAATTATCAAATGAGGCATTTCAGCTCATAGTGGACCACTGTGGCCTCCCGTTTCTGGTCTTGCTGGCGATATCACACAATACAAAGGTTCCTCGCTTCTTCAGTCTCAGGAGAGATTTAAAGTTATTGGGCTTCGATGCTCATATATATAGGAGTGGCCAGAAGGCAAGATTCTATATGCTTTTCCCCTGTGGCTCATGTTGGGTAGAATGATTTGGAGAATCGAGAATCACATGAGGATGTTGCTTCTGGTAGCGCCAGATTGGCCCAGGAAGCCATGGTATGCAGATCTGCGAAGGCTCCTGGTGGATTTGCGTATTTGATTAGCAGTTCACAGGGATCTGCTACGGCAGGGGGATGTTCTTCATGAAGATCCGACTCAATTATGTCTTACAGTATGGCCCTTGAGGGGGTTCGGTTGCTGAAGCATGGATACTCCACTGCTGTGATTGCCAATTTGCTTCGAGCATGAAAGTTCTCCACTTCCTTAGCTTAGCTTAGGTTTGATGAGTGTATGAGGTTTGGGGCATGGATTGAGGGGTTCATCCTCTTTTCAGCTAAGATCCCGCTCATTTTGGATTTGTTACAGGATGGATTGCTTAAAGGGTTGACCCTTAGTTCCTTGAAGGTACAGGTGGTGGCTCTGGCCTGTTTCCAAAGTCAAGTGAATATGAAACCCTTGTCGGCCTCTCTGGATGTGGCCCGATTCTTAAAAGGGGTGAAGCATCTTCTTCCTCCTTTGCGTTTACCGGTGCCCTTGTGGAGTCTTAACCTGGGTTTGAATTTTTGGCGGGTCCCATCTGTCACCCACTGCTTAGCCTCTGCTTGAGGTTACTTACTTTGAAGACAGTGTTTATTATGGCAATTTGTTCTGCATGTAGAGTTTATGAACTGCAGGCCTTATCTTGCTGGGATCCCATTTCTGCGAGTGACTCCGGGGGGGGCGATACAACTGCCATATTGTCCCATCTTTTTTGCCAAAGGTGGTCTTGGATTTCATGTGAATCATTCAATTTCCCTGCTGACTCTGGACAGGGAGAGAGATGCAGATGAATATCGCCTGTTATGGACCTTTAAAAATTGGCAGCGGGCCATCCATTGCTCCTTCCATGTGACAGGGACCAGCCAATGGCACCGATAGCCCCAGTCACATTGCTAAGGGCAAAGGGCATCGGCGCCATTTTGATTAGTGGCATCCGACAGCCCGAGAGCGGGAGATCGCTCCCGGGACCCCCACTGGACCACCAGGTAATTTTAAAAAGTTTGGGGGGGATCGGAAGGGTGGGGGAAGCTAAAGGATGTGTTTTAAAGGGTCGGGGTGGGTTTTTTGTTTATCAGCTCGGGCGCAGCCAATAAAAAAAAACCCGATCAGACCACACAAAAAAAATTTCCTGATAGCCCCCCGAACCTGGAATCGGAACAGATTCCGGTTCCCATTCACATCTCTAGTGTATATACCGTGACGTCAGCTTTGCTTTACCTCTGTCTGCTGGTAGAAGTGCATAACCAACTGGTGTAGATTAATCTGTCCTCGTTAAAGAAAAGGAAATTATCAAGTAAGTAGTAATTTCTCCATGTGTGTTGATTTGTCCTTGAATTGTCCATTTAAAGTCTGTTTTAATATTTCCTTGATATTGAAACAGTTGTGGAAGTATATGAGGTAGACTGGGATAAAGTAGTTATATCCATTTGGGGGTCTCTCTTTTGTCATGTTTATAATACTATGCCCATCATACAATGGGAGAGAAAGTTTGAAACTTGCCCTAACTATTGGAAGGGTGAAAGAATAAAATTATTTGCTGCAGTTTGGTTTGATCATCAGTATAATTTTAGTGGGAAGTGAGAGGTCACAAACTTACTAGAGATGTGGAGTTAAAACTTGGATTGTTGCTCATACTGAGCTGTAAAGAACTGCTTTAATCATTTGCACTAATCATCAGTAAAAGTTTAAATTGAAAACCATAATTTCTTCCAGCATGCTTACTACTGTGGATTACCTTGAAAAGATTGCATGTGCCGTTTTAAATGCATGATCAAAAATTAAGCATACACAGGGACATAATGTAGAGATTACTTACCTGATAATCTCGTTTTCCTTAGTGTATGCAGATGGACTCAAAACAAGTGGGTATAGTGTGCTCGTGCTAGCAGTTGGAGACGGATCTGACGTCAGCACGGGTACATATACCCCCGCAGGAAGTGCAGCAATTCAGTAATCTTCCTTGCAAAAGCTGTATGGATATATGTGTGACTGACCAATCGATTAAATGAACAGGATTACCCTGACCGATTGATAGTAGCTGGAGACCGCCAGTGATCTCAACCGGAAGGCATCGACACCCGGCAGGGTGGAAGCCCTATATAAGGAAACATGGCTTACCGTGAGTCGGTGAATCCCCAAGTATACCGGCAGCTGGGCGGGGATGCTGAGTCCATCTGCGTACACTAAGGAAAACAAGATTATCAGGTAAGTAATCTCTACATTCCTAGCGTGTAGCAGATGGACTCAAAACAGTGGGATGTACAAAAGCTACTCCTGGACTGGGTGGGAGGCTGCCCGAGGTCCGTTTAGGATTGCTCTCACAAATGCTGTGTCCTCCCTGGCCTGGACATCCAGACGGTAGAATCTGGAGAAGGTATGGAGGGAGGACCATGTCCGCCGCTTACATATCTCTGCCGGCGACAGCATCCTAGTTTCTGCCCAGGAGGCCGCTTGTGCTCTGGTAGAGTGAGCCTTGACCCGTAGAGGTGGTGGTTTTCTGCCTCTACGTAGGCCGCCTTGATAACTTCTTTGATCCAGCGGGCGATGGTTGCCCGTGAGGCCGCTTCCCCTTGCTTTTCCCGCTGTGAAGGACCAAAAGGTGTCCGTCTTTCGTACTGCTTCCATCATTTCCAGGTATCTGGTACAGCATTCTGCCGATGTCGAGATGGCGCAGTATTCGACATTCTCCGACTTCTTCAAACCTTCCATGGTAGGCAAGGATATGGTTTGGTTGAGGTGGAAGTGTGAGACCACTTTGGGTAAGAAGGAAGGAACCATGCGAAGATGGATAGCCTCTGGAGTGATTCTGAGAAACGGGTCACGGCAGGACAGTGCTTGTAGCTCTGAGATGCGGCATGCTGAGCCTACGGCCAGCAGGAACACCATCTTCAAGGTTAACAAACTGAGGGACAGCCTTGAAGGGGTCTGAAGGCGGGTCCCACTAGGAAATCCAAACTAGGTTGAGGTTCCACAGGGGCACTGGCCACTTCAGTGGCGGGCGAATGTGTTTGACTCCTTCAGGAAACGTGAAACTTCTGGGTGCGTGGCAATGCTGTTGCCGTCACTCCAGGGACCGTAGCAGGATAGCGCTTGCCACCTGAACCTTGATGGAATTGAGGGACAGACCCTTCTGAAGTCCATCTTGCAGGAAATCCAAAATGATAGGGATTTTAGCGGCATGAGGACTGGTGCCGTGAGTTTCGCACCAGGCTTCAAATACTCTCCAGATCCTTATATATGTTAGTGATGTGGAGAACTTGCGTGCTCAGAGGAGTGTATTATTACCGGCCCCGAGTAATCCTCTTTTCTTCAGTCTAGCCCTCTCAATGGCCAGACCGTAAGAGAGAATTGAGCTGGATCGTCGTGGAGGATGGGACCTTGCCGCAGCAGGTCCTGTGTGGAGGCAGGGGTAGTGGATTCCCTGCCAGTAGTCTTCTCATGTCTGCGTACCAGGGTCTTCTTGGCCAGTCCGGGGCCACTAGAAGAACTAGGCCTCTGTGCCGCTGAATCTTGTGTATAATGGCGCCCAGCAGGGGCCATGGAGAAGGGCATATAGCAGGAACCCCTGAGGCCATGGCTGTACCAGGGCATCGATCCCCTGGGATAGAGGATCCCACCTGCGGCTGAAATATCTGGGTACTTGAGCGTTGGACCTTTCCGCAAGTAGGTCCATGACCGGCGTCCCCCACTGATCCACAATCATCTTGAAAGCTGTGGGCAACAGCTGCCATTCCCCCGGGTTTAGGCTTTCTCTGCTGAGGAAGTCTGCCGTGGTGTTGTCCTTCCCGGCGATGTGGACGGCGGAGATGTCCTGGAGATTTTCCTTCCGCCCAAGTCATCAGGGGGGGCTATTTCTAGGGATACCTGTCGGCTTCTGGTTCCGCCCTGTCAGTTGATGTATGCCACTGTGGTGGCGTTGTCCGACATCACTCTGACCGCACTGTTTCGAAGTCTGAGGGCAAATCGCAGGCATGCTAGCCTGACTGCCCGTGCCTCTAGTCGGTTGATGTTCCACCCCGACTTTTCTCTGTTCCACCACCCTTGGGCGGTGAGTTCTTCGCAGTGTGCTCCCCATCCGTTCAGGCTGGCATCTGTAGTGAGCAGGGTCCAGGTTGGGGAGGACATTCTTGACCCCCCGGCTCATGTGGCCGAGCTGCAACCACCACCGTAGCTGATTCCGCACTCTGACTGGTAGAGGTAGGTGTACGGTGTAGTTCTGTGATCGTGGGGCTCCACCGAGATAGGAGGGCGCGTTGCAATGGTCTCATATGAGCCCGCGCCCATGGTATCACCTCCAGAGTGGATGCCATGAGGCCGAGGACCTGTAGGTAATCCCAAGCTGTGGTCCGGGTGGCACTCAGCAGACCTGCAGACAATTCCGGAGCTTGATCTCCTCTTGGAGGTCAGACTGACCTTGTCTTCCTGGGTGTCGATCGGACTCCTAGGTATTCCAGCAACTGAGAAGCTGTAGGGAACTCTTGTTTGTGTTGACTACACATCCTTAGGCTTTCCAGAAGAGATATAACTCTGATGGTTGCCTGGTGGCTCTCCTCCAGTGACTTTGCCCTGATCAGCCAATCGTCCAGATAGGGATGGACGAGGATTCCTTCCTTCCTGAAGTGACGCCGCCACTACTACTATGACCTTGGTAAAGGTCCGCGGCGCGGTGGCTAACCCAAGGGTAAAGCTCGGAACTGGAAGTGTTGGTTCAGGACTTTGAAGCGTAAGTAGCGCTGGTGATCGCGATGGATTGGGATATGCAAGTAGGGCCTCTGACAGATCTAGGGATGTGAGAAACTCCCCTGGCTGTATTGCACTCTTGACTGACCGCAGAGTTTACATGCGAAAGCTGGGAACCCGTAAGTGTCGGTTGAACTGACTTGAGGTCCAGGACGGGCCTGAAAGTGCCCTCTTTCTTGGGTACTATGAAATAAATGGAATAATGCCCAGAATTTATCTCCCATGCAGGCACTGGGATTATGGCTTTTAGGGACAGGAGCCTCTGCAAGGTAACTTCCAGTGCCGCTCTCTTGAGGGGTGGACAAGGAGATTACACAAACTTGTCCGGCGGGAGCCGAATAAAAGTCCAGGTAGAACCCTTCTCGGATGATGGCGAGGACCCACTGGTCCGAGGTGATCTCGACCCACCTGCGGTAGAAGAGGGTTAGCCTGCCCCCTATGGCTTCTACCCTCAGATGGGTCGGCTGATTCTCATTGTGGGGTGCGGCCGGGACCTGAACCCGAGCCGGTTCTCCTCTTGTTGTGCTTAGGCCGAAAGGACTGGTTCCTGGCTTGAGACCGAGGTGCTTGGTAGCGAGCCCTGTAAGGGTTGAAGCGCTGAGAGTTTCTACCTCTGGATGGCCTAGGAAAAAGAACGCTGGCTCCTCCTCGACCTGTCTTCTGGTAGACGGGGTAATTGGAGAGGCGCCCCATCTATTAGCCAGTTTCTCGAGATCACTGCCGAATAGGAGGGATCCCTTAAAGGGCAATTCTTGTGAGGCATGTCTTGGAGGAAGAGTCGCCGCCCAATTACTTAGCCAGAGCGGTCTCCTGGCTGCCACTGAGGATGACACTCCCTTGGCTGCCGTACGGACTAGGTCGAAGCTGCGTTCAGTGAGGAACGAGAGAGCTGATTCCATTTCTTCTCCCGGGGTGTTGTTCCTAGCTTGTGATGAACAGGAACATATCACCACGGTGCAGCAGGTCGCAATTCGGAGGGACATGGCTGCCCACCATCAAAGGCTTGTTTCAGAATGGCGTCCCTGCGCCAGTCATGTGCATCCTTGAGGGCCGCTCCCCCCTCCACCGGAATGGGTGGTGCGCTTCACAATTACGCTAACTATGGTGTCTACCTTAGGGCACGCCAGCAGCTCCCTGGTCACCGGGTCCACAGGGTATATGCCCGACAAGGCCCGACCCCCTTTGAATGAGGCCTCCAGTGCATTCCATTCCAGATCGATTAGCTGCTGTGCTGCTTGTAGGAGGGGAAAATGGTGAGCCGTGTGGCACAGGCCCTCTAGCAGGGGGGTTCATTCTATGTTCCCCTGGGGTGTCCTAGCCCGGGATAGCCAGTTCTGACAGGCATTGAGAGACCAGGCCTGGGAGATCCTCTTTCCGAAAGAAGCGTCTCATGGTCCGATATGGTTCTCTCCCCGAGGGAAGTTCTCCCTCCTCGGGGGGGCTCGTCATCTTCCTCAGAGCAATCTGAATCCCCATAAGTGGGGCTTCCAGGTGGCGAGTGGCTGTGCCTAGGTCTTGAGGGTCCAGGGGCCGGATCATCCGGTATGTAAGGACCCATTCGGGGATCAGACTGC
Organism: Rhinatrema bivittatum; assembly: GCF_901001135.1. NCBI lineage: Eukaryota > Metazoa > Chordata > Amphibia > Gymnophiona > Rhinatrematidae > Rhinatrema > Rhinatrema bivittatum. The sequence goes on along the minus strand of NC_042615.1, from coordinate 399,698,310 downwards.
ATCTTGACAAAGGCGTGAATCCCCTTGAATAATTCCACCCAGGAGAGCGAAGCAGGATCTGGCCTTAGGGGCACCAGGTCTCTCGGGTTCCCTGGCTGCTCACCACGGCCTGCCAAGTCCGGGGTGTTCCCTGAGGAACTGGCAAGTACGCTGGGCTGGGACCGGTCCTGGCCTGGAACTCCCAGGGCCTCCTCACATTGGGCACATAGGGAGTCTGCATCCTCGCTCAGTGTGGCTCTGAGGTTGCATGCTGAGCAGAGGCTTAGAGCTCTTATGCCTGTTTCTGGAGGTGCCGGCTCTGTGGACGCATGGGCTCTCTTGCGCTCCATCTCGTCTGTTATCTCCTCCCAGCTGGAGTATGCGCCTTGTAATATGCGCGAAAGCTGTGCATCTACTAATATGCGCTTATCAACGTACGCCTGTCCACTTGCGCCAATCAACGTGCGCCTAGGAACGTGCGCTTATCAACGGGCGCTTATCAACGGGCGCCTATGAACGTGCGCCTAACAACGGGCACTTATCAACGTGCGTCTACGGACATGCGCCTATGAACGTGCGCTTATCAGCGGGTGCTTAACGGGCGTTTATCAACGTGCGCTATCAACGGGGCGCCTATGAACGTGCGCCTATGAACGGGCGCCTATCAACGGGCGCCTATCAGCGTGCGCTTAGCAACGTGTAGCAACGTGCTATCAACATGAATCAAGGTGACTTCAATGTACGCCTTTGTCGAATATGCGCCCAAGTATTTTCGGGGCGCCTAACATATATGCCCGTCGCCTATGCACGCAGTCTGGCCTAAGCGCTAGAGCGAGGCGACAAACCAGGGCAGATGGCGTTGGTGAGCAGGCAGGCAAAATGGCGACCTCCTTGGCGGGCTGCCACGTAGGTAGACCCCGCTAATCCCTCGCTTCCTCCGGAGACCAGCAAGTAAGATGTACGCCTTACCTTGTCTTCGGCGCTTCCCGGCTGCGACCCGGGCGGTCTCCGGCTGCGGGGGGGAGAGGGTGAATACCGTCACCGCCGCGCTCGAGGAAGTGCACCCGCTGCCTCTTGGCCGCGCCCGAACTCGTCTCGCTCGGGGGCCAAGTCCTCGCCGGGACCGATACTGCCTCTATGCCGCGCCCGAGCCCTTCTCACTCGGGGGCTAGGTCCCTGCCGTGAGTCGGCCACCTGACTGAGGCTCTTACCTCCGAGGGACCACGGAAATCACCTCGGGAAACTCAACTGGGGGAGGGACCGAATGGTATCACCGCAGGAGTGCGGGCCTCATCTTCAGGTAGGCTTCTTATTTATTTTTTATTTATTTTTAATTTTTATATACTGAAGTTCTTGTGAGAATTACAAATCACTCCGGTTTAAATAAAACGATGAACTGCCCAACAGAGAAAGGGGCTTTACATGGAACCATAGAAACAGATGGAACAATAAACCGGATGTCCATTTAACATAGTAATAAATAATTATAATATATACAATTTAACTATTTAACGTAGAAATAATGACATGTTAAAAGCTATAAAATAAATACAATAAAAAAAATATGAAGAACTTTTGGACTAAAAGATTGATTGAACAGTTGCAGAGTCCTGATAGTAGGACTTGGTAAGGTGTCCATAATTTGAGGAAACCTAATATTTAGGAAGTCCTCCCGTCTAGGTAGCATTGAGAGTCTGGGAAGGCTTGTTGGAAAAGCCAGGTCTTCAGTCTTTTTTTGAACTCTTGATGACTGGGTTCTAGTCTTAGATCTGGGGGGAGCGCGTTCCACTGGTGGGGGCCTGCTGAAGATAGTGCTCGTTTGCTCAATGCTGATTTTACTTGTGGGACCTGTAGTGTTCCTTTGTATGCGCTTCTAATTGGTCTGGAAGATGTATGTGGTTGAAGTTGAGAGCTTAGCATGATAGGAGCCAGTTCGTATGTTGCTTTGTGGACGATTGTGAGTATCTTATAGAGTATCCTGTATTTGATAGGCAGCCAATGTAAGTTACGAAGGATAGGGGTGATATGGTCTTTTCTGTTAGAACTTGTGAGGATTCTAGCCGCGGAATTCTATACCATATGTAATGGTTTGATGGTGTTGATGGGTAGACCTAGCAGAAGGGAGTTGCAATAGTCAAGCTTAGATAGTATGATGGATTGCAGTACTAGCCTGAAGTCGGAGAAGTAAAGGAGTGGTTTAAGTTTTTTGAGGACTTGCAGTTTATAAAAGCAGTCCTTTGTGGTAGTGTTTACGAACTTTTTTAGGTTTAGATGGTTGTCTAGCCAGGCTCCAAGGTCTCTGACGTCAGGTGAGAACTTGTTATTTGAGTTTGGTGGAGAGAGGCTACATGAGATTGTAAGGGGATCCTGGGAGACAATGAGCATTTCGGTTTTATTGGCATTCAATACTAAGTTGAGGTTTGAGAGTATGTTTTTAATAGGCTGTAGGCATTCGTTCCAGTATGTGATGGTTTTTTGAAGGGATTCTGTAATCGGGAGAAGGATTTGTATGTCGTCTGCGTAGAGGTAATGGGTAAGCTTGAGTTTTGAGAGTAGGTGGCAGAGAGGGAGGAGGTAGATATTGAAGAGGGTGGGTGAAAGTGAGGATCCTTGCGGGACTCCTTGATCTGTAAGGACTGGATGCGATTCTTTGTTGTTTATTCTAACTTTGTAGAATCTGTTACTTAAGAAGGACTGGAACCATCTTAGAGCTGTGCCTTTGATCCCTATATTGGCTAGTTGTTCTATAAGTATAGTGTGTTTTACCGTGTCAAACGCTGCAGAAAGATCAAGGAGAACAAGCAGGTAAGATTGTTTTTTCTCCAGGTTAACGAGGATGGTGTCAGTGAGAGATAGTAATAGAGATTCGGTGTTTAGGCGTTTTCGGAAACCATATTGAGCCGGGGATAGAATGTTATGATCTTCCAGATATTCTGACAGTTGCTTGTTGACAACTTTCTCCATCAATTTGGCGATGAGTGGTAAGTTTGCAATAGGTCGAAAGTTAGCTGGGTCCGATGGAGAGGCGTTTGGTTTTTTTAGTAGTGGTTTGAGGATTGCCAATTTTAACTGGTTGGGAACTAAACCTTGAGTAAGGGATGTGTTAATAATTTCTGAGATTGGTTTTGAGATGGTGTTTGGTATGGCTATGAGGAGATTTGTTGGTAATGGTAGTTGTTGGTAGTTGTTGGTAATGGGTCTGATGGATGGGAGGATGGTTTGATTTTCTTGAGTGTATTTTCTATCTCCAGTGAAGAAGTTAGCTCGAAAGAATCCAGGCTTGTGTTTTGTTGCGGCAGGGCTGTTGGATGGTGTGTTGGGGTGAAGCTGTTGGTTGTGATTGAATGGGTAAGGTTGGTGATTTTTGTCTTGAAGTAGTCGGCGAGTTCGTTTGCTTTGTTGAGAGCTTGGTGGTCTGGGATTCTTCTATGAATTTAGTCGTTAGAATTTGGAAAAACGCTCAGCGAGCGTGAGGTAGCTCCAAACTGCTTTGGAGACGGAAATTACTGAATTGCTGCACTTCCTGCGGGGGTATATGTACCCATGCTGACGTCAGACCCATCTCCAACTGCTGGCACGAGCACACTATACCCACTTGTTTTGAGTCCATCTGCTACATGCTAGGAAAAATTGTCTTCCTCCCACATTGGGAATCCTGGAGATTTAGATAAAATTAATATTAGGAGAAATCCTTAATATTTGAGACTGATTTTGAGGTGTGAATCATGGGGCCCATTTGGGGTTTGTTAACCCAGAGATTTCACACTTATGGCGCCCAAACAGGGACTTTGTTCTGCATTGCCAAGTGACTCGAGATTAAGAAAATGTGTTTTGGACCAGTTGTGATTGTTTTTGCTACATTTTGGAATGAAATCACTACGGTTTTTGGCAAACTGTGACGTTAATTTAAGATGGCTGCCATCATTCTGTGGGGACATCTTAAGATGGAAAGCACATGAAATCAACTGTGAAGAACTTATACTGAGCATGTCTGAGTGTCAGCATACAGTGTTATTCGTTAACCAATCTGATGGAATTATGTAGAGTGCCTCATCATCATGCCCATAACATTAATATTGTTGACTCCCAAGAGTGTGAAAAGTATGAGGAGTAGAGCACAACTCAGGCTGAAGTTGAAAGGAGAATGTTGAACTGTACGGAGAGCTGTTCTGAGAGAAAAACTTTCTGCAAAACTGGACTTTGTCATTAATTTTATGATCCCTTAATTGGGATCATGCAGCAAAAACAAAACCTTATTCATGACAAGGCCAATCTAGGATGGCAAGTTCCATCAGGGGCTGCACCTTGAAGGTCTCATTGCCATTGCATGAGCTGCCTGCAATCCGCCTACAGGTTTGGCTGATTGTTTTGAGAACCTGAATGCTTACCAAGTCTGCAGGAATGGTTTTTGGGTTAGGCTTGGATGATGCCACTCCACACAATACTTTTGAGTGCAGCTGTTGCCAGATGCATCAGCATTGGCTGTCCATTATCCTCCACTATGAGGTGCTGTCAAAATAAACTGTTTCTATGGGAGGGTCCCAATTAATCATCTCCTCCCATGGTGCTTCCTGCATTATGAGGTCCATCTCTTCTGGCTGATGACAACAATTGATGTTATCAGCAAGTAAAAGTGTGCACAGTAAGACCAAGGGAGAACTGACCAAGCCAAAATACTTTTCATTATTGCCATAGCCAGAGCAGTTGTATCTGCATTCCCCAGTGCATTTGAAATGCCCATTTCACTGTTTAAGGAAACAGAGTGCACCTCACTTCTTACCATTAAAGGGGCACCTGCAGAAGAGCAGCAGTAAAATATTTCACTTACACAACTGAGATTTGGGCCCATATATGATCCTTATGGAGAAGTGAAGTCACTATCCTTGCCATCCATGGGGCCTATCACTTATCAACTAGAAGGAGCAACTGGCATTCACCAATTGCCATCACCATCCACAATACTGTATTCCCTGTGAAGGGGCCACAAACTCCTTCATAAAGTGCATAAGCAAGAACTGGAGATGTTGCAGTAATCGTTACCTACCATTTCACCTGGAGCAGTCCAGCAGTGGGGGCAACTGTAATCTGGACAGCATGATAGTCCAAGTCCTTGGAAAGATCCACCCTTGATGGCACACACTCCCAAAACCTTCCAGGACTAGTTAGATCTAGCCAGAGAATCTAGGTACACTCCATCAACATCCTGATTAAGTGAGAGGAGCTTGAGCAGATCCAGAAGTTCCCATGGAGGATTCTCACCCTTCAGGGGAAGGGGAAAGAGCAGTCCCATGATGCAAGGATCTCTTGAGGACTACAGCAAGATGTCATCACTCCCCAAGATAGATCTCTCCACAGTGCCACTACGTGATGCATGGAAGACAGGCCAATGGATGAGTCTTGGTAATCCATCTAAAGACAGAAAGTTAACCTGATTGTCAAAAGCAGACCACCTGGTAGTGGATAAAGTATGCCAACTGTTTGTAGCCCAACAATCATATGTCCCTATTAACATTATGGACTTTGTTGACAGATGGAGAGACCAGTGGCTCTGTGTCTGTATTGAAGACCAGCAACTTAAGGACAAAGTGCATGCTAAATACACCTAGAACCTCGTTCCACCATCTCAGAGACATGGTGGAAAGAGGATAACCAATGGGAGAGTGCTATACCGGGGTACAAATTATATCGTAATGACAGAGAGAAGCACCCGGAAGGAGGTGTGGCGCTTTATGTCCGAGATGGCATACAGTCCAACAGGATAAACATCCTGCATGAGACTAAATACAAAATTGAATCTTTATGGGTAGAAATCCCTTGTGTGTCGGGGAAGACTATAGTGATAGGGGTATACTACCGTCCACCTGGTCAAGATGGTGAGACGGACAGTGAAATGCTAAGAGAAATTAGGGAAGCTAACCAAATTGGTAGTGTGGTAATAATGGGAGACTTCAATTACACCAATATTGACTGGGTAAATGTATCATCGGGACATGCTAGAGAGATAACGTTCCTGAATGGAATAAATGATAGCTTTATGGAGCAACTGGTTCAGGAACCGATGAGAGAGAGAGCAATTTTAGATCTAATTCTCAGTGGAGCACAGGACTTGGTGAGAGAGGTAATGGTGGTGGGGCCGCTTGACAATAGTGATCATAATATGATCAGATTTGATTTAATGACTGGAAGAGGAACAGTGTGCAAATCCAAGGCTCTTGTGCTAAACTTTCAAAAGGGAAACTTTGATAAAATGAGAAAAAATTGTTAGACAAAAACTGAAAGGAGCATCTACAAAAGTAAAAATGTCCAAGAGGCATGGTCATTGTTAAAAAATACCATTCTAGAAGCACAATCCAGATGTATTCCACACATTAAGAAAGGTGGAAAGAAGGCAAAACGATTACTGGCATGGTTAAAAGGGGAGGTGAAAGAAGCTATTTTAGCCAAAAGATCTTCATTCAAAAATTGGAAGAAGGACCCAACAGAAGAAAATAGGATGAAGCATAAACATTGGCAAGTTAAATGTAAGACATTGATAAGACAGCCTAAGAGAGAATTTGAAAAGAAGTAGGCTGTAGAGGCAAAAACTCACAGTAAAAAACCTTTTAAAATATATCCGAAGCAGAAAGCCTGTGAGGGAGTCAGTTGGACCATTAGATGATTGAGGGGTTAAAGGGGCACTTAGAGAATATAAGGCCATCGCGGAAAGATTAAATGATTTCTTTGCTTCGGTGTTTACTGAAGAGGATGTTGGGGAGGTACCCGTAATGGAAAAGGTTTTCATGGGTAATGATTCAGATGGACTGAATCAAATCACGGTGATTGACAAGCTGAAGAGCAGTAAATCACCTGGACCGGATGGTATACACCCCAGAGTTCTGAAGGAACTAAAAAAATGAAATTTCAGACCTATTAGTAAAAATTTGTAACCTATCATTAAAATCATCCATTGTACCTGAAGACTGGAGGATAGCAAATGTAACCCCAATATTTAGAAAGGGCTCCAGGGGCGATCCGGGAAACTACAGACCGGTTAGCCTGACTTCAGTGGCAGGAAAAATAGTGGAAAGTGTTCTAAACATCAAAATCACAGAACATAAAGAAAGACATGGTTTAATGGAAGAAAGCCAGCATGGCTTTACCCAAGGCAAGTCTTGCCTCACAAATCTGCTTCACTTTTTTGAAGGAGTTAATAAACATGTGGATAAAGGTGAACCGGTAGATATAGTATACTTGGATTTTCAGAAGGCGTTTGACAAAGTTCCTCATGAGAGGCTTCTAGGAAAAGTAAAAAGTCATGGGATAGGTGGCGATGTCCTTTCGTGGATTGCAAACTGGCTAAAAGACAGGAAACAGAGAATAGGATTAAATGGACAATTTTCTCAGTGGAAGGGAGTGGACAGTGGAGTGCCTCAGGGATCTGTATTGGGACCCTTACTTTTCAATATATTTATAAATGATCTGGAAAGAAATACGACGCGTGAGATAATCAAATTTGCAGATGACACAAAATTGTTCAGAGTAGTTAAATCACAAGAAGATTGTGATAAATTGCAGGAAGACCTTGTGAGACTGGAAAATTGGGCATCCAAATGGCATATGAAATTTAATGTGGACTAGTGCAAGGTGATTCATATAGGGAAAAATAACCCATGCTATAAATATACAATGTTGGGTTCCATATTAGGTGCTACAACCCAAGAAAGAGATCTAGGCGTCATAGTGGACAACACATTGAAATCGTCTTTTCAGTGTGCTGCGGCAGTCAAAAAAGCAAACAGAATATTGGGAATTATTAGCAAGGGAATGGTGAATAAAATGGAAAATGTCATAATGCCTCTGTATTGCTCCATGATGAGACCGCACCTTGAATACTGTGTACAATTCTGGTCGCCGCATCTCAAAAAAGATATAATTGCGATAGAGAAGGTACAGAGAAGGGCTACCAAAATGATAAGGGGAATGGAACAGCTCCCCTATGAAGAAAGACTAAAGAGGTTAGGACTCTTCAGCTTGGAGAAGAGACGGCTGAGGGGGGATATGATAGAGATGTTTAAAATCATGAGAGGTCTAGAACAGGTAGATGTGAATCGGTTATTTACTCTTTTGGATAGTAGAAAGACTAGGGGGCACTCCATGAAGTTAGTATGGGGCACATTTAAAACTAATCGGAGAAAGTTCTTTTTTACTCAATGCACAATTAAACTCTGGAATTTGTTACCAGAGGATGTGGTTAGTGCAGTTAGTATAGCTGTGTTTAAAAAAGGATTGGATAAGTTCTTGGAGGAGAAGTCCATTACCTGCTATTAAGTTCACTTAGAGAATAGCCACTGCCATTAGCAATGGTAACATGGAACAAGTTACCATTAGTTTTTGGGTACTTGCCAGGTTCTTATGGCCTGGATTGGCCACTGTTGGAAACAGGATGCTGGGCTTGATGGACCCTTGGTCTGACCCAGTATGGCATTTTCTTATGTTCTAGAACCAACCCATGTTCCAGAAGACCATGGAAATGCAAGTAAAGATGATGAAGGTTGGTAGGAACATTCACAAACATCATGTCATTTATGTACTCCCCGGTCAGTAGTGGTTGTCAGTATTCATCAAAAGAAAAATCCTACCAGACGGAACCACCATATGTAAGCCCAATCCAGAACACTACCTGGGCTACTGATTAATTTCCTACCTTCTAAAAGGACAGGTCTGTTATATTACTGCTATAAGGAACCATAGGCTTCCTTACCAGAAGGTTAAATCTAAATTTCTGGGGAGGTACAGAGAGATTAGTGAGCTGAGGTTTAGATTTTGGGCTCCACCACGTGGGAGAATCAGATGGTGTGATCATAGTCTTTATAAACCCCTGCCACCCTCTCAGAGTATGGATTCTTAGTTAAATTTTTCCTATTACCCTTCTGTGGGACAGCCTTGTTTGGTGTCTCCACGTCTGTTTATTTTTCCTGGGAAAAGGAGTCTGAGGTTCTCACTGACAGAGGCCTGGGTAAAGAATTGCAGACAATATTTTTATCCCTATATTTCGTCCAGAGTTTTGGAGACCTTTATGTTATTAGAGAAGGAAATTTTTCCACCTTCTCTCTCTCATTTGGTTTTCCCTTTTGAGCAAGATTTTTTAATCTGTGTTTTTATTGACTGAGAACCCTAGGGCTCAGGGACTCCGATTTTTTTTATCCAGAGGAAGAGGTATATTTTCCTAGAAAGGACCTGATGAGAAGTTGTGTCATTGGAAAGTAATGAATTCACATCCATAGTCTGGGAGATCTATCTGCTGACTCAGGTGAGGTCCATCTGGGCAACAAAGGGAAAATATAGTATCAACCCGGTACTATCAATAGAGGGGAGAATAGAGAGTGCGTCAAGAGAATTATGAACACTGAGAATTTTCATTCTGATAATCATTTGGAAAACATTTTCCAATCATTATCTGTAGGAAGAAGCTGAGGATTAAATTTCAGTGTTGAGGAGAAGTAAGGAGTTAAATTATTCAAGAAATTGGCTTAACTAATCAGAAGACTTTTACTGAAACAGTACGGTAACAATTGTATTCAATTTCATCTTGTAAGACTAAATTGAAATGTCGTCAATAAGAGCTGTAAAAAAATCAGCAAATCATTTTTACAACCCATCAGTAAAATTGAGTTGGAACCCACATCATTTCCAGCATGATCATTTCTGCTATTAGTGAGAGACTTGTCAGGGCTGTTCACAAAGTGTTGGAAGGGTGATTTGGGAGTAAACAATGTAAGAGGGCCTTGAAGTTAAACTTCCCTCCACAGGGAGCCACGGACACTCAGAATTGAACTTTGCAGAACTGTGCAAGTAGGGTCAGAACTGAGATGTTAATCTTTGGGTCCACCATTACGGTTTTCCTGCCCAGGGGTTACACATTTATGGCGCTTGAACAAGAATCCTATTTTACAGTTTAAAAGTGCCCTAAGTTGAAGAAACTGTGATTTGGATTTTTTTTTTTTTTGCTATTTTCACCATGTTTTGAAATAAAACCTCTACATTTTTGTGAACTGCAACATTGGTTCAAAGATGGCTGATGTTCCCACAACTGTGACATCTTAGGAAGCAAAACGCACAAGCGTGACCACAGGGAACGTCTTACTGCACATGCCAGAGTGTTATCTTTCTGAATGTAACAAAGTAGGGTGTCACATCAGCAAGTACTCCACATCAGTGACGTCCATCCCAAGTTTGTGAAAATCACAAGAAGTAGGGTGTGGCATACAGCATGCACAGAGAGGACGGTTGAGCTGTGCTGTGAACCGTTTCCTCAGAAAAATACTTTTTTTCATCTAAAACAGACTTTGAACTTATCACGTTTCCCCAAATGGGAATCACAGAGGTCGCTAAACCAGTTTTGCAATACCACAGCCAGAACAGCCTTGCAGAGACTGAGATCAGGAGCAGCTAATGCTGGTCCAGGATAGGAGATACTATTGGGTGTCTTGTTCTGAAGGTCTCATTGCCATCAAGTATGCTGCATGGATGTTGCCTGCCGGAATGTCTCATGAGAACTGATAAGAGAATTTGAATGCATACCATGTGCGAGGGAGCTGAGCTTTGATCATGTGGTGCCTCACATAAGCCTAGAGAGCAGTTGTTGCCACAAATGAACTGTGAGGGCTGCCAAGCCATCTTATTCATCAAGCAAAGTACGAGATAAATCTCTTTTCTTATGAGTTTTCCCGTATTACAAGAACCATCTCCCATGGTTAGGGAAACCACACTGGGGCCTCTGGGGAGTGTAAGACAGCCCTCATCATCATCAAGGAATGAAAGTTTACAAAGCAAACTGGAAAGAGAACTGACCAGCGCAAAAGAATTTGCCACCTCTACAGTTGAAGGAGTCACTATACCAATGCTTGCTGCTATTTTTGAACTACAGGCTCCCCCACCAGCAGAGATGGAATTTTGCCAATAGACATTAAAAGGGCCCTGGCTGCTGTGAGTAGCCCAATTGTGTGACCTAAATTTGGCCCTAGATCTGAACCTAGGTGCGAGGTCAGACCTGGAAGTGTAGAAAAGCAGGAAGAAGCAGGAGTACTACATTTGCTGTTGCCTGCACCTCCATAGCATTCCCTAGGAAGGGACCACAGTGTGTTGAGGAAGGTTTATGAGCATGAGGTTGGAATGCCATCAGCCTGTATTTTACCATGTACATCACCTGGAATGGTTCAGCAATGGACAGAGATGCTGGAAAACTTGGATCAATTTGAAGCTTCTATAACTGGCACAAATGAAGAGAGTACTAGGGTGAGGAAAAATTCTCCTTTATTTCCACCTAAACTGGAGACCCTCAGGACTATATAGATCTGACTCATGAACCTTAACGCAGTGCCTCCTCTTTAGGTTTTAGTGAAGGGAGTATTAGTTACAGCCATAGCTCCCCAGGAGGATTTTCTCCTTTTAAAGGGAAGGGAAAGACCAGCCCTGACCTTAAGAGTCTGGGAGATGAATGGAGTGAGTTATCTTCTCTACCTGAAGTGGACTTTTCTACTGTTGCAGTATCTGACATCTGGAAAAAAATGGACACTAGGTGGGCCTGGGGAATCCTCCAGCTAACCGCACTCTAACTAGACTATCTCAAGCAGACTGCCTTGTGCAAATTAGAAAGATCTTTGGGACTCAGTGCCTGTGTGTTCTCCCATACATCATGGAATATGTGAAGAGGTGGCAGGACGAGTGGCTTCGGGACCACATAGAAGCTAAACTGTTGCAGGATAAGATGTATGCTGAGTACCAACAAAGTCATCCCATTCTCCAGGAAGCTGTGGACATGAGTGTTAAAGAAACAAAACACAGGGGCATAATATTCATAAACATCATGTCAACTATCATATTGGCTGGCAGAAGGTGCAGTTACTTCACTGAGGAAAACATCTTGCCAGATGAGTCTAATATGTTGGATTTGTGGACCCTAGGGCTGGCTGGGACAGATGAAGACTCACTGTGGGAAGGCCCACAGTGGATGTCGAAGCCGGGAGGCAGCACTGAGCAGGAGACTGGAAGGATCTTCACCACTGGAAGCCCAAGGTCCCCCCCAGGAGGAGCCCGTGAGGACCCAAGCTGCTTGGGCTTACGTGCGGTCTCCTGAAGGCCGGTGTCTGAAGAGGAGTTCCAGAAGATCGAGAAGAGTAGGACCAAAGCCAGGAGGCCAGCTGGAACTTCACCACTGGGAGCCCGCAGTCCCCCCGAGAGGAGCTCGTGAGGACCCGAGCCGCTTGGACTTAGGAGGGGCCTCCTGGACGAAGGCCGGAGACAGGAACCAGTGGACCAAAGCTGGAATTAGAAGCCAGTGGACGAGCCGAAGTCAGAAGCCAGTAGTCAAAGCCAAGGTCAGAAGCCAGTAGTCAAAGTAGCAACTAGAAACTCTCAAGGAGAGTGAACCTTAATGCAAGGCAAAGGCACAGGCCTAGCTGTAGGGTTTAAATACCCTTACAGCGTCTGACTTCATCAGGAGGCTGTCCTGCAATCTAGAGCCCCTGCGCGTGCGCGCACCTAGGGGGCAGGGCCAGACGTGACGGATCAGCGGCGTCTCCCTCGAGGAGGGAGTGCTGCAACAGAGGCTAGGACGGGCCCTGCCGGCCAGAAAGGTGCTTCAGTGGGCTGGGCCGGCACCGAGGTGAGTGGAGGGACTGGGGCACGGCCCGGGACCGTAACAGTACCCCTCCCCTTATGCCCCCTTCCCGGGAGTCTTGGCTTCGCTGGATGATCCAAGTGGAACTGTCAGAGGGGACCCTTGTCCAGGATGTTAGAGGCTGGTTCCCACGTATTCTCTTCGGGACCGTAGCCTCCGAGGAAAGGAGGTACTCCCATCTGCGATGATGGAACTGTACATCAAAGACTTCCTTTACTTGGTAAATAGTGTCCACCTGGGCCGTGGGAGTGGCAGGGTCCGGAATCTTATAGTGGAAAACGGACAAGACCAACTGCTTGAGCAATGAAATGTAGAACACGTTATGAACCCTGAGCGTAGAGGGAAGGCGGAATCGGTAAGAGACCATACCCACTCATTCTGTGACTGGAAATGGACCAATGTACTTCGGAGCCAAGGGCATAGAAGGAACCCACAGGCAAAGGTGTTTGGTACTTAACCATACCTTATATCTCCGGGGTGGAACATTGGAGCTGGACATCGCAGAGAGTCCGCATACCTCTTTGCCGTGACTGCTGTGCGTTGAAGTCTCTCCCGAGTAGAAGCCCAGAGGCTGCATAGCTGTTGAGCTGTGAGTTGTACTGCTGGTGATGGAACAGCGAATGGCAAAGGCAAAGGAGGTCGAAGACATCTTCCATAGACTACCTGGAAGGGAGGCCTACCGGTGGCCGAATGCCTATGGTGGTTGTAGGAGAATTCTGCCCATGGGAGTAAAGCCACCCAATCATTTTGTAGGTCTCCCACCAAAGCTCAGAGGAAGGCTTTCAAGGTCCGGTTTGTATGCTCCGCTTGGCCATTGCCTTGGGGATGAAAGGCGGTCATGAAGTCCAACTGGACCCCAATTTTCTTGCAGAGCGCTCTCCAATATTTAGCCATGAACTGTGAGCCCTGGTCGGAGGCAATATGGAGAGGGAGTCCGTGTAGGCGAAAGATGTGCTAAGCAAAAAGGCTAGCGAGCTCAGGTGCCATTGGTAGCTTAGTGAAGGGAACGAAGTGGGCCATCTTCGAAAACCTGTCAATAGTGACCCATATCACTGCTTTCCCTTCCGAAGGTAGCAAGTCCACGATGAAGTTGGTGGACAAATGGGTCCAAGGTTTGGTGGGGACAGGTAATGATTGAAGTAGCCCCCACGGGCAACCAATCGGCGTCTTTTGTCAAGCACAGGTCGGGCAAGAGCTGATGTAAAGACGAACATATCTCCTTACTTGAGGCCACCAATAATATTTGGTAAGCAGATCCAAAGTCCAAGCGACCCCTGAATGCCCTGCAGTCAAGGAGTCATGAGCCCATGATAACACCTTCTTGCGCAGGCGAACGGGTACGACCATCTTACCCATAGGAACCACCTCTGAAGCTGCAAGAAGGACTTTGGCTGGATTGAGGATATAACGGGGCGGATCCGGGTTATCTTCTGTTTCAGCCGTGCATGAGAGGGCATCCGCTCTAATGTTCTTGGAGGCTGGCCTGTACCGAAGGAGGAAATTGAACCAGCTAAAGAAGAGCGACCATTGGGCTTGTCGAGAATTAAGGCGTTGGGCTCGGCACAAGAATTCCAGGTTCTTGTGATCCGTATAGATGATCACTGGGTATTGGGCCCCCTCCAGCCATTGCCACCACTCCTCCAGCGCGAGCTTGATGGTCAGGAGCTCCTTATCACCAATACCATAATTTCTCTCTGCCGGAGAGAATTTTCGGAAAAAGTAAGAACATGGTAGAGATTTGCCTTTCGTGGATAACTGGCTCAGGACAGCCCCTACCGCAACATCTGATGCGTCTACCTCCACGATGAACTGACACTGCGGATTTGAAAGGTGGAGACAGACATCGATGAGAAAGGCCTCTTTTAGTCTCTGGAAAGCATCTATTGCGGTCTGGGACCAATTCTTCACATCAGCACCCTTCTTGGTAAGGGCCGTAAGCGGGGCCACCATCCGGGAGTAATGGGGTATGAACTGGCGATAGAAATTGGCGAAGCCCAGGAAACGTTGTAGGGCCTTGACCCCTACCAGCTGGGGCCAATCCCGAATGGCCACCACTTTATCAGGGTCCAAGAAGAAACTATATATCCGAGAAATGGCAAAGATTCCTGCTCAAACTAGCACTTCTCTAACTTGGTGAAGAGACGATTGTCTCGAAGTTTCTGTAGTACTTACCGCACTTGTACACAGTGCGTGGTCAAGGCCTTGGAATATATCAACACGTTGTTGAGGTACACGATAACTGAGGTATGCAACATATCCGTCAAGACCTCATTCATGAGGTTTTGAAAGACCGCAGGGGCATTGCACAAGCCAAAGGGCATAACCAAATATTCGTAGTGCCCGTCTCTAGTATTGAAGGTGGTCTTCCATTTGTCGCCGGGACGTATCCGTACCAAATTGTAGGCACCCTGGAGGTCCAGCTTGGTAAAGACCTTCGCTCCTTGCAGCCGGTCTAGTAGCTCTGGAATCAGAGGCAAAGCGTACCTGTCCCGTCGCGTGATGACATTGAGGCCATGGTAATCGATGCAGGGACGAAGTGACCCATCCTTTTTGGCCACAAAGAAGAACCCGGCCCCGGCAAGGGAATTGGAGGGCCGAATGAAACCTCTGTCGAAATTCTCTTGAATATATGTAGACATGGCCCGAGTTTCCGGAAGTGACAAGGGGTAGACCCACCCCCTGGGAGGCGTAGTGCCAGGGACCAGGTTAATTGCATAGTCAAAGGGCTGGTGTTCCGGGAGAAGTTCAGCGTCCTCCTTAGAGAAGACATCTTCAAAGTGGGTGGTGGGAGTGCCATGGGTGTGGTCAAGAGAGGCATAGTGGGACGAGGAATACTCATCAGGCAGGTATCAAAACAAGACGGGCCCCAAGCTGCGATCTGAAGGTTATCCCATTGTATGACTGGGGAATGTTTCTGTAGCCAGGGTAAACCCAGGATGATGGGATGCATGGATTTTTCCAGTATAAGGAAGGAGATCTCTTCCACGTGCAGGAGGCCAGTACGAAGGACCAAGGGCTTGGTGCAGGTAGTAATGCTCCCTCGGAAGGAGGGTACCGTGAATCAAAGACACCCGGATAGGAGGAATTCGGGGTTGGACCCCAATCTGCGAGAATGAAATTCCCTCCGGCTCCGGAGTCAACCAAAGCCAGCGTATCAAATGTACCCCCAGGGTAAACGAGGGTAACTGGTACAGTACATGAGGAGGCGGAACATGTATTACCTAGGGTCAGCTCCCCTTTGATCCCTAGGTTCTGGTGTTTCCCGGCCATTCACCACATCGGGCTAGGAAGTGCCCCCTTGCCACCGCAATAGAGGCACAGCCCTTGAGCGCATCGTCGTCTTCTCTCCTGCGAGATGGGACCTCGACCTAGCTGCATGGGCGCTATGTCTTGATTTCTGGGAGAAACTGAGGAGGAGGATACTGGGTTTATGACAGGACCTCCCTTCCTGAAAACGGCATTGGATACGGCGGTCCACCCATCCAGCCAGATCGATCAGGCTGGTCAGGTCATCTGGGAGGTCTCTGGCCGCTAGCTCGTCTTGGAGTCTTGAAGAGATACCTTCCAGAAAAATGCCATGAAAGCTGTCGTCCCCCCAGTCTAGCTCGGCTGCCAAAGTACGGAATTCCACCGCATACTCGGCAAGGGGCCGGTTACCTTGGCGTAGCTGAAGTAACTCAGAGGCGGCAGTGGGCCTGCACGAGGGTTCATCTGAGATATGTCGGAAGGCAGAGACAAACTGATCCAGATTCCTTAGCAGGGGATCTTTATGCTCCCATAGCGGAGAAGCCCAGGCCAGAGGTTTCCTGTCCAGCAAAGAAATAATATAACTGGTCTTAATCTGATCCGTCAAAAACTGGGAAGGCAGCAGATTGAATCGGATGAAACGCTGATTGAGAAATCCGCGGCAGTACTTCGCTTCCCCTGAGTACCGTGAGGGTGCCGATAGTTGTGTGGATGTTACCGGTCCGAGACTGGTCGTGGCAACTGGTACTGGAGGTACGATTGCAGGAACTCCACCTAACCAATTGGCCAGTCTCTGTACGGTCTCCATCAGGGAATCAATGCAGATTTGCTGCTGTTGCAATTGCTGGGCAATTCTGGGAATGGCCTTTAAGCCCGTCACGACCGCCAGGTCCATGGTCTTGCAAATTGTTGCATTCGTGGACCTTAGGGCCAGCTGGGACAGATGAAGACTCACTGTGGGAAGGCCCACAGTGGATGTCGAAGCCAGGAGGTGGCACTGAGCAGGAGACCAGAGGGATCTTCACCACTGGAAGTCCGAGGTCCCCCCAGGAGGAACCCGTGAGGACCCGAGCCACTTGGACTTACGTGCAGTCTCCTGAAGGCCGGTGTCTGAAGAGGAGTTCCAGAAGATCGAGTAGAGTAGGACCGAAGCCAGGAGGCCAGCTGGAACTTCACCACTGGAAGCCCGTGGTCCCCCCCGAGAGGAGCTCGTGAGGACCCGAGCCGCTTGGACTTAGGAGGGGCCTCCTGGACGAAGGCCGGAGACAGGAACCAGTGGACCAAAGCAGGAATCAGAAGCCAGTGGACGAGCCGAAGTCAGAAGCCAGTAGTTGGAAGCCGAAGTCAGAAGCCAGTAGTCAAAGCAGCAACTAGAAACTCTCAAGGAGAATGAACCTCGATGCAAGGCAAAGGCACAGGCCTAGCTGTAGGGTTTAAATACCCTTACAGCGTCTGACGTCATCAGGAGGCTGTCCTGCAACTTCCCGTGCTGGCCCCTTTAAATCTAGAGCCCCTGTGCGGGCGCCTAGGGGTCAGGGCCAGACTCGACGGATCGGCGGCGTCTCCCTCGAGGAGGGAGTGCCGCGGCAGAGGCCAGGACGGGCCGGGCCCTGCCAGCTGGAGAGGTGCTTCAGTGGGCCGGGCCAGTCCTGAGGTGAGTGGAGGGACCTGGGCACGGCCCAGGACCGTAACATAATATGGATAAGCCCCATCCAGAGCACTACATGGTATACTAAGATGGAGATCTTACCTTTTAAGGACTGGACTGAAATGTTTTGTTATTTTATTGTTATGGTTTTATGTTCTACTCTGTTTGATAGCAGTTCCCTTATTGTGGAGACCGAATCAAGATCCTGATGTCCTTTGGGAGAATACTGAATTTAATGAGCACTTAAACCATGAAACTGAACTTTTTACCAGAATGACCTGGAACAAAATTGTATCAAGAAAGATGCAGTTTATCGTGATATTAATTACCAACCTTGGGACTCAACCATAAACCTGGACTTGTTATTAGTTATTTCACAAGGAAAAAGATCATTCGGTTTTTTTGTTTGATCATTAATTATTATTGATTGTGTGGAGATATGTGATTTTCAGTGTTATATGTTGCTATAAAGATCAATCTTGGAAAGAATCTTGGAAAGAAAATTTCTGACTTAACTCATCCAATGCCAATTTATCTCATTAACATGTTTTGTATTTTCAGGCGTATGAGTTATTGGAAGCAACTATTACCATCATTACCATCATTAATTAGTATTTCTTCTACAGCAAACAACTAATTTTCAATGGTAGGAGTCTGTGTGACTAAATGTTGCAGGACGAAAGAAGACTATAGAATCTTGATAGTTCCAGGAAGAGGAATCCAGGAGGATTTCAGGTTGTGGGATAAAGAGTACAGTGGATGGTGATATTTTTGGGGTTCACACCCTTGTTGCAGGTGTGTTCATAGAGGTATTTACCATGTAACATAAAAGGTATTTCTGAGTAAAATGTGAGATTCTTCTTTTAAGTGTTATGGGTAGAGATTATCTACTACATAATGGAAGTGATGGTTTTTCTTTGTGTTGGAGGAAAAATTCTTGTTGATGGCCACAACGAGAAATGTTCTTTAAAATTGAATTGTATAAGATTTTATTGCAGGGAGAGAAGTTATGAAGAGGGAGATTATTTGTCATCATGTAATTGCTAAAATTCTACTTTCCTTTCCAGGTTGTCGTTGGGATATAGTTATGCAATTGAGTATCTAAATATTGTTCGATATATTTCACAGGATGTTGAGAGGATCCTGTTGCATCTGGATAGTGAGAGGATCCACTATAACCTAACAGTGAGAGTGCTTTGTATTAATTTACCATTCAGAATTTGCGTGGCTATCTGCTTTTGGTCTGTGTCGCAGTGCGCGCATGTTATAAAATCACACGACCATGTGCGTGCGCACAAGGACGTGCCGCAATGTTTTAAAATCTATCCCTTAATATTTGGGTACTTGTGACTTAGATTGGCCACTGTAAGAAATGATTCTGGACTTGCTGGACCCTTGGTCTGACCAGTATGGCAAATCTTATGTTCTTATGAGAAAACATTGAAGATCAAATTTCAATGTTGAGAAGTAAGGAGTTAAATTATTCAAGGAATTAGCTAAATTAATCAGAAGCAGCTCCATATTCAAACACAGTCCACAAAGCAAAGTTAGCTGGATAAACCTATCCAGCTAACTCTGGAGAATTTTTCAATAGACCAGCTGCTCTACTTGAATACCTTAAAGTTAGCTGGCTAACATTATCTGGCTAACTTTAGGACAGCTCTTTGGCCTGACCAGACTTAGCCAGCTAAGCAACTGACTAAAACTGAATATCCAAGTTAGCTGGTTAACTTAGCCAGCTAACTCAGCTCCTCCGAATTACATCTTTGGTCTTCCCCTAACTTATCTGTCTAAAATGTATCCTCCCAATTTATTAGCTGGCTAGAATTTAGCCGGCTATTTGCCCAAATTTTTATTTAGTCTGCTAACATCTGAGTTAGCTGGCTAAATGCATTTGAATATGGACCTCAAGACCTCAAGACATTTACTGGAAGATAAGGTCACAAATGTATTTAATTTCATCTTATAAAACGAAATTGAAATATTATTAAGAGCTGTAAAAGATCAGTAACTCATTTTTGCAACAGTAAAATCAAGTTGGAACCCACACCATTTCCAGTGAAATCATTGCTGCTCTTATAGGCCAATACAGAAAGAAACACGTGATACAGTAAATAAAATTATTCAAATTAGGGTTCACGCCTCCTTTTTGACAGGTGGCAGCTGTCAGCAGGTTTGACAGCCGATGCTCAATTTTGCCGGCGTCAGTTCTCGGACCCACTGACAGCCACGGGTTCGGAAACTGGACGCCGGCAAAACTGAGCATCCGGTTTTCAAGCCGCGGGCTGCTTTTAAATTTATTTTTTTATTTTAAATTATTTTTTACTTTTGGGACCTCCGACTTAATATCGCCACTTTCCGGTGCCGAGAGAAATTAACACCTACCTTTGGGTAGACGCTAATTACTGAAAGTAAAATGTGCAGCTTGGCTGCACATTTTACTTTCTGAATCGCGCGGTAATAACTAATAGGGCCATCAACATGCATTTGCATGTTGCGGGCACTATTAGGTTTTTTTTTTTTGGGGGGGGGGGTTGTATGCGCGTTTTGGACACGCTATTACCCCTTACTGAATAAGAGGTAAAGCTGTATCGGCCTGTTAGTGAAAGACTGTCGCTGAAGTTTACAAAGTGTAGCATGGATGAGTTTAAAGTAAAAAACGTAAAAGGGCCTTGAAGATAAACTCCCCTCCTACAGGAAACCCTGGACACTGTTGAATTAACACTTTTGGAGAGCTGTCTAGATAGGGTCAGAACTGAAATGTGAGCCTTTACGTCTGCTACACTGTTAATTAAAGAAATAACTGGACTTTATAAGAAAATGACTTGATACCGTTTTATTATGTTATGTGTATTTTGTGTGCCTTTCCTTCTGTTTTATTATAGGTCCCAAGTTGGAGGACACCTGTATTCCCAGACCTGATTACATCAAAGGTACTACCAAATGTGGAAACCAGAATGGGTAATAAGATTTGGACTATTAAACTGGATAGACTTACTGAACCAGGAGATCTGGATACTATAGTGTCAAACAGCTGCAGTTCATGTGACACTATTTACCAGCATGGACTAAAACCATACACCTGGTAAATAGTCCAGATATATGTTTAATTGCATTGAATTTTTCTATTTGATTCTTAATATTGTGGAATGGTACCAGGGGCTGGGTTGCATCTTGGTCCATCTCTCGTCTAGTCAGAGGTCCTGCCTTAGATGAAGAGTTGCTTGTACCAGTATGAACTAGGTAGTCAGTCATTATCAAGGCTTCTATGACTGGATTTCCTACCTCCCTTAGATACCAGGTTTCTCACTTAGCCTGTCTGACTTTCACCAGAGTCTAAACCCACATCATTCACTCTCTGTTCAGTGTTAATGACACTCTTTCTCCCCCTTTAGATGTAATACTATGTTAATGGCTAGCTCAAAAGGTCACACCATTCTCCCTATATCCCCCTTCAGTGCAACAGATTAACCATAGGTATTGCCAGTAAACTACACTTAGGGGCAGATTTTCAAAGGGGTACGCGCGTAACCCTCGAAAAGCTGCCCCTTCCACCCCCTGCGCACGCTGAGCCTATGTTGCATAGGCTCGGCGGCGCATGTAAGTCCCGGGCTTTCCTGGGGGGGCGTGTCGCAGTCGGTGCATCATCGGGGGGGCTTTCTGGGGGCGGGGCTCCGGCACAGGGGCATTCCGGGGGCGTGGACGCGGCCTCTGGACCAGCTCCCGGACTGAAACATGACGCGCTGGCGCGCGCAAGTTATGCCTGCCTTGGGCAGGCGTAACTTTTGAAATAAAGGTAGGGGGGGGGAAATTAGTTAGGGCCGGGGGGCGGGTTAGTTAGGGGAAGGAAAGGGAAGGTGGGGGGCGCCGGAAAGAAAGTTCCCTGCGAGGCCGCTCCGATTTCGGAGCGGCCTCGGAGGGAATGGAGGCAGGCTGCCGATTTTGCGCAGCCTTGCGCGCGCCAACCCCAGATTTTAAAAGATACGCGTGTATCTTTTAAAATCTGGCATACTTTTGTTTGAATCAGTTGTGCGTACTTTTTTAAAATCTGCCCCTTAGTGCCTGGAATAAAAGTCTGCAAGTCTGAGGTACTATTTCCCCAGCATTCTCAATCACTACTGGGCTTGCTTTAATTCCTACTCCCTTTGAAACTAGCTCCCTTTTAAACAGTACCTGAATGTAAACCGATGTGATATCTCAGATCGAATGTAGGTATATAAAAATAATAAATAAATAAAATAAAATAAATAAAATAAAAATAAAAATAATTGTTCACCCACTAACATTATTTAAAGCTCACAGCTAAAACACTCAATTGCATTCTCTGCATTCCTTACCACCACACACCACAAGGCTGTAGCTTGCCCAAACTATCAGAGGACTCTCAGTCTTAATATTAGCTTGTAGTGCACACCACTCTGGAAGGCTAATTCTGTTATTAATGTAGCCTGTAACCAGGCTCTTAATTAGTGCACCTCCCTTAAGGTGCTCCAGCTTTAATTCATAACTAAAGCAATGTGGGCTTACTCTCAGCAGTGCTACTAAACCAGACAGCCAGCCTTCCCAAATTTCCTTGTATTTCAGGAGGTCTAGCTTTCATACCTTTGCCAGCATTTCAAAAGACTAATCATCACATAAATCATATTTTAAGCATGCATTTATAGGTTAACACTTTTTTAAAACTCCTGATGCATTAGCAGACCATTGGCTTACTATACTGATAGGTAACTCAATTTTTATCATGTGGTTAAAGAAAAGGTGAGCTAAAACTTAGCTCACATTTTTTTTCATCAGGCTCTATGTAATTAAATTTAAAAGAACATCTGCTTATAGACTGACAAAATCTATTAGAATTTTTTGCAGCAACAGCTTTTCCCTCTTCATCTAGCCAGGCCAATCCAGACAAATGGGTTATCCCAACAACCGGCAGATGGAGACAGATTCGCTGAAGTCACCCCTTTTAGATTCCTGTGCTGAGCTCAGCCTGCCAGTATCCTCTGTCTCCAGCAGATGGTAGGCAAGCATCCTGTGCTTTGATCTGAGGCCTGGTTAGGCTGGGTAAAGAAGAATTGAAAAGCATGAAAGGGCAGCTGCTATGATGAAATTCTATTTATTTATTTTATTTATTTACACTGATTTATAATCTGCTTATTCCTAAATTTAGTTCAAGGCAGATTACAAAAAACATTCAAAGTTAATACATTTTTTTAAACAAACAAAAATGAAATACTGTACATAAAAACATTTTTTAATCATAGAATAAATACATTTAAATAACTGTAAGCTTCTTTAAAATAAAGAGCTTTAAGTTTCTTTCTAAAACTGTTAGTATCATTCTCCTCCCTCAACTTTTCTGAAAGTGTGTTCTACAAAGTTGGCGCTAAATAAAAAAAAAAAAAAAAACCCACAGGAATGTGTGACTTGCAATCTGTATTTACTTAGCAAAGGTATAGTGAGTGTTGTGTTCCGCGGCTGTGGCCGCCCATGACCGCGGCTCCCTACCTGAGCTCCGACATCAGGCCGCTGCAGCAGCATCAGGGGAGGTTGTCCTACTTATGTGCCTGGTGCCCCCGCATGTCGGCGCGGGCCTCCGGGCTAGTCGCCGGGTCGGGAGCCGTCCCTGCTCCTCCCTTGTGGCAGCTAGCAGCTCTCCTCCGCGGCGCGAGATCCAAGATGGCCGCCACCATCTTAGGCACGAGGCCACGCCTCCTCACCAGAATTAAAGAGACATAAGAACATAAGAACATGCCATACTGGGTCAGACCAAGGGTCCATCAAGCTCAGCATCCTGTTTCCAACAGTGGCCAATCCAGGCCATAAGAACCTGGCAAGTACCCTCGTCCCTTTGTCTACAGCTGATTCCAATCCACTGGGCCAGAGGAAGTATAAAAGGAGACTTCCTCTGATCATTCCTTGACTTGGCAACGTCTTCCTACACTATCTAAGTCTGCTTGCTTCGGTGAGTCTTCTAGTGTCTTGTATCCTTGTTTCTGGTTCCTGACTTCGGATTGGCAAGTGGTGATTCTCTGGTGTGCGACTTCAGATTGGCAAGTGGTGATCCCTCGGTGTGTGACCTCGGACTGGTAAGCGACGACCCTCTGGCACTTGACCTTCTTGACCATCGTCTCCAAGGGCCCACCTAAGTCCCAGCGGCCTGGGTCCCTATGGGCTCCTCCCGGGGGGACTGTGGGCTTCCAGGGGTGGAGCTCCAGTCAGCCCTTGCATCGAACGCTCGACTCCTCGAACTCTCAAAGGTCCACCTAAGTCCCAGCGGTTCGGGTCCCTACGGGCTCCTCCTGGGGGGACCGCGGGCTTCCAGTGGCGATGACACAGTTCCTTTCCTCAACGATACAACTCTTCGTCTGCCTCCACAGTCGCCTCAGTCTCCAGTGCCGAGGGCCAACTGGTCACGTATTCAGTTCCTGCCTCGTCACCCGACGGGAGAACCTACGGATCTTCCTCCTAAGGTATACCATCCTCCCATTGGCCCAAGGATTCACAAGCCCGAGTATAACAGATTGCCAAGTCCATGGACCCAGCGGAGCTATCTGCCCGCCAGGCCATTCCGGGAATGGCCCAGCGCCTGATGGACCAGCAAAAGACCCTGGATGCCCCTGTCTCTGCAGTGGAGGGCCTGAACCAACACATTGAAGCGTTAGGGCCCATGAACCCTAGGGATGTGCAGACAAAAAGTTTTCGTTGATAAGTTGAAGTTGAGGGTCGATTTCGTTCAATATGGACATATGGAGAATTCTATAAGTTGAGGGTCTGTCCATAAGTTGACCGGTTCCCATTAAAGTCAATGGGGGAAGGATTTCCAGCCTATTTTTGGCTGCAGAATTGGGGTTTTCTTATCAATTGTCATGAAACTTCTGGGGAGCAATCATCACAACAACAAAAGAGCTCCAAGGTACTTAGACTGTGGCAAAGTGGCACCTAAGTGGCATGAATAGCCTAAGGCACTGGAAAGGTGTAAAGGGGTACCAGAAATGGCAAGAGTGCTTTAACAGAGGCACAAAGCAGCAGTGAGAATGTCAAAAACACACCACAGCTTCAAAACAGAGCACCAATAGCAGATGCATGAACCATCAAAGGCAGCACCACAGGCAAAGCGGCAAGACAAGTGGCATTGACATCCAACAGCACAATGAAGGGGGAACATAGCAAGCAGATAGACTAGCACCAACACACTGAGGAACCATGAGAGTGGCAAGAACACCACAAGGAGTAAAGTGAGTCATCTGGTGTAATGCAGCAAAGCAGAGTGGCAGAAAGCTGATAGGGGCAAGATAGGCTGGCAGAGTGGAGGTAGTCTGGTCTGGTCCCTGTGGTTTTGATAGGGGAAAGACAGGCTGGCCCAGGAGAGAGTTCCCTTTCCTTTGTGCAGGGAAGGACTCCCTGGAACGGGTCCACCCCTAGAGTTGGGTGTACCCAGTGTTTACATTGGCGTCCAGTGAATATCGTTGGCGTCTAGTGAATTCCGACTTACGCACTTCAGCTGATGACAAAGGAATTGGAAGATCTCTCAGAAATAAGAATACTGCAACTCCAGTCAAAATCTGCAATATCAACCTATGTTGACTTTGTACCGTAGAGGTCAAACACTTCTAGGAACACAAGGCCTGGATGAACAGGCACAGCAATGGAGGTCAAACACCAGTAGGAACACAAGGCCTGGATGAACAAGCACATCATTCGAGGACAGAGGTCAATCCCAGCTAGGGACACAAGGCCTAGATGAACAGGCACAGCAATGGAGTTAAAACACCTGTGGGAACACAAGGCCTGGATGAACAGGCACATCATTCGAGGACAGAGGTCAATCCCAGCTAGGGACACAAGGCCTGGATGAACAGGCACAGCAATTGAGTTAAAACACTTCTGGGAACACAAGGCCTGGATGAACAGGCACATCATTCGAGGACAGAGGTCAATCCCAGCTAGGGACACAAGGCCTGGATGAACAGGCACAGCAATGGAGTTAAAACACCAGTAGGAACACAAGGCCTGGATGAACAGGCACAGCAATGGAGTTAAAACACTTGTGGGAACACAAGGCCTGGATGAACAGGCACATCATTCGAGGACAGAAGTCAATCCCAGCTAGGGACACAAGGCCTGGATGAACAGGCACAGCAATTGAGTTAAAACACTAGTGGGAACACAAGGCCTGGATGAACAGGCACATCATTCGAGGACAGAGGTCAATCCCAGCTAAGGACACAAGGCCTGGATGAACAGGCACAGCAATTGAGTTAAAACACTTGTGGGAACACAAGGCCTGGATGAACAGGCACAGCAATTGAGTTAAAACACTTGTGGGAACACAAGGCCTGGATGAACAGGCACATCATTCGAGGACAGAGGTCAATCCCAGCTAGGGACACAAGGCCTGGATGAACAGGCACAGCAATGGAGGTCAAACACCAGTAGGAACACAAGGCCTGGATGAACAGGCACAGCAGTCGAGGACAGAGGTCAATCCCACCTAGGGACACAAGGCCTGGATGAACAGGCACATCATTCGAGGACAGAAGTCAATCCCAGCCAGGGACACAAGGCCTGGATGAACAGGCACAGCAATTGAGTTAAAACACTTGTGGGAACACAAGGCCTGGATGAACACGGATACTCGGATAGTAATTTATTTTTTTTTAATGTATTTATATTCTTATTTTAAAACGTTTCTAGCACTTCATACTTGATTACACTCAGGTACTGTAGGTATTTCCCTATCCCCAGAGGAACACAAGGCCTGGATGAACAGGCACAGCAGTCGAGGACAGAGGTCAATCCCAGCTAGGGACACAAGGCCTGGATGAACAGGCACAGCAATTGAGTTAAAACACTAGTGGGAACACAAGGCCTGGATGAACAGGCACAGCAATGGAGTTAAAAGACTTGTGGGAACACAAGGCCTGGATGAACAGGCACATCATTCGAGGACAGAGGTCAATCCCAGCTAGGGACACAAGGCCTGGATGAATAGGCACAGCAATTGAGTTAAAACACTAGTGGGAACACAAGGCCTGGATGAACAGGCACATCATTCGAGGACAGAGGTCAATCCCAGCTAGGGACACAAGGCCTGGATGAACAGGCACAGCAATTGAGTTAAAACACTTGTGGGAATACAAGGCCTGGATGAACAGGCACAGCAATTGAGTTAAAACACTAGTGGGAACACAAGGCCTGGATGAACAGGCACATCATTCGAGGACAGAGGTCAATCCCAGCTAGGGACACAAGGCCTGGATGAACAGGCACAGCAATTGAGTTAAAACACTAGTGGGAACACAAGGCCTGGATGAACAGGCACATCATTCGAGGACAGAGGTCAATCCCAGCTAGGGACACAAGGCCTGGATGAACAGGCACAGCAATTGAGTTAAAACACTTGTGGGAACACAAGGCCTGGATGAACAGGCACAGCAATTGAGTTAAAACACTAGTGGGAACACAAGGCCTGGATGAACAGGCACATCATTCGAGGACAGAGGTCAATCCCAGCTAGGGACACAAGGCCTGGATGAACAGGCACAGCAATTGAGTTAAAACACTTGTGGGAACACAAGGCCTGGATGAACAGGCACAGCAGTCAAGGACAGAGGTCAATCCCACCTAGGGACACAAGGCCTGGATGAACAGGCACAGCAATGGAGGTCAAACACCGGTAGGAACACAAGGCCTGCTCAGTAGACGGTCAGGCACAGCGATTCATGTCAGGAACATGTGCTGCAGTTTATTATCTGGAGCCTAGGAGGCAATTAGAGCTATTGCAAGGCTTTGAATAGCTTTCATTCGTCTTGCCATTCACAGGGAAAATTTGGAAAGCCAAGCAAAGGCAGGTTTACTTTCAAAAACACTAGCATTTCCATCAACTCTGGTGCCAGCCTTGAGCGGTGAGGGCTCATGATATCCCCTGTCATTGAAAAGACACGTTCACTGGGCACACTGGTTGGTGGACATGACAGATATCGTTCAGCCACTTTGGCTAGGTGTGGCCAGACAGTGGACTTGTGTGCCCAATATGCCAGCGGATCTGTCTGCATGTTCTCTATCGGCTCTGAGAGATACCGTGTCACTGACAGCTGTGCTGCTGTCTCCTCCTGTGCTTGGGAGGGCTCAGAGTCACTCAATCCAGCTACTTTCTCTCTCGCCCATTGCACAACTGATGAATCTTTATGGCCAACATGCCTTGGGTGTTCTGACGTGGAGGAGGAGGTACTACCTGTCACTGACACAGTGCTACTCCTGCCTGGGCTAGCAGCACAACTCTGTGACGTGCCTGCTGTTTGCACCTCTGCTTCAAGCCTAATCTGACTCTGTTTCCGCCTAAGGCGCTCCTGTTCACGGACCTTGCCTAACAGCAGATCCTTCACATATGACAGACAATTGGTCTGTAGGGCGAGTTTACCTTTTACACAGGGATCACAGACAGAGGCGAGCATGTATGTGCTGTCCTCTGTTAAAGGCCTTAATCTGTCTTTCACCTGCTGCTGCAAAACGTCCAGACACTGCAGCACCTCAGCAGTCATTCCCTCTTGCCGTTTAAAGGCCTCCAAATGGTCATCCAGGAATTTCACTATAGGGATGATGTCAGCCAAGGTGGAACTCAGCTCCTCCATGACATCCTTGAAGGGCTGGAGGATTTTTACCAGCTGACTCATGACTAACCAATCGCGATGCCCTAGGGGATTCTGCACACCTATGTCCATTCTACCAGAAAGTTCATGAAGGGGTGTCTGCAGCTCTAGTAACCTCTCCAGCATCATAAAGGTGGAATTCCACCGGGTGGCAATGTCTTGAATGAGACACTTCTGAGGCATATCCAAATCAGTCTGCTTTTGTCGGAGAACCTGCCCCGCCTTGACACTTCTGTGGAAGTGTGCTGCTATGTTCCTGCAGTTCTGTATTAACCTACGCAGGTATTCATTCTCCTTGTCATTGGACTCCAAGCCCAGAGCTGACTTCACTACCAGATGCAGAGTGTGTGCAAAACATCGGATGTTCTTAAACCGCCCATCGCTTATTGCCTTAACCATGTTTGCACCGTTGTCTGTGACAAAAAACCCTGCCCGCGTTTTCCTGTCTCGCTGGTGCAGTTGCCAGCCCTCCAGCATCTTTCTGATGCATGCTAGAATATTGGCTGCGGTATGGGCCCTGACACTTCTTCAGTAATAGAGCTGCTGGCTGCCCCTGCCTCTGCCATGTGCCACCAGTGTGCTGTCAGAGAGAGGTAAGAGTGTGCAGCATTCATGGCGGTCCAGATATCGCAGGTGAAATGCACTCTTCCGTCTGCCTTACCTAGCAGTGCTTGCAAGCGACTGCGACACTGCTTGTACAGGCTGAGGATGACCTTTCTACTAAATGTGATTCTGGAGGGGACTTTGTAATTTGGAAGTACGACCTTCAAAAAACGCTTGAAACCCACATTCTCCACTAACTGCAAGGGCTGGTCATCAAGGGAAATCATTTCCCCAATGCTCCTGGTTACAACTTTTGAGGCTGCCTGCCTCCTACCCCGGGATAGCGTTACCGCACTCCACCCCATTTCCTCCATGGTGGATTGTCGCTTCTGCCACTTGTCACTGGATTGCTGGCCTGCCGCCTGACTGCTAGAAGGGTATGAGGGCGTGGGCTGACTCTGCTGCTTTCCTACCACTGCACACTGCTTGAAAGGGGTCCCCTGACTGAAACTGCCACCATCCCCAGATGGCAGTAATCTTGTTGGGTGAGCCTCTTAATATGATGGTTCATGCCAAAATTTGATAGATGTCCCATTTGCTTGCCTCTGCTAATATCCCTGGCACAGTAATTACACCGAGCATAACGCGGGTCTTCTGTCGCTTTAAAATGTTTCCAGATCGGAGATTTCTTTTCTGATCCTCCTCTCTTTACCACCTTGGGGGTGGATGCTGGCACTGGAGTTGAGGTACTAGTGGGTGGTGCACCCTGAGAAGCAATGCCAGCGGGGGCACCAGTCGTCACCCTCTGTCTCCCTTCTGACAGCTCTTCCTCCTCCTCGATATCACTGTAATGTCTCCCCTGCTGCACAATTCTGGAGGTGGAGGCTAAGACAGGACTAAGTGATTCTACCGAAGATCAGTCAGCTACTACTTCTTCCGTTTCTGATGAGAATCCCACCCAAGAAGATTCTTCTTCTGAATCAGAAGTTAACAGTGCCAGCGCTACCTTGTGACCGCTAAGTCTTAGTTGAGACTTCTGTCCCCCGGCTGCTCTTGGGTGTCTAAATTTTGTCTGGCTTGACTCTGCCTCCCCTTCCCTCTCCTCCAAAACTACAGGGCCAGAAACAAGTGGTGGCAATGGGGAAGTATCATGGGCCGATTTCGTTTTTTTTGCCATGGAACTGCCATCCCCTACAAAGAGTTTAGATTGCGACAGTTGCCTTTTTAGCTGTACTGGTGGTGTTGCACTTGTATCTTTTGCGATGCCTCCGCTGCCAGTCCCAATAAGTCGATTGCATCTCTCTTTCCCTGACATTATGGATGATCTTATGTGGTAACACTGCCCACTGTCCCACAATAATAATGTTCAGTCTGTTTAAAATTCCCAAATGAACAGACTCACTCAAGAACAATGTTCAGTCTGTTTAAAATACCAAAATGAACAGACTGACTCAATAACAATGTTCACTGTCTGTTTAAAATACCAAAATGAACAGACCCACTCAAGAACAATGTTCACTGTCTGTTTAAAATACCAAAATGAACAGACTCACTCAAGAACAATGTTCAGTCTGTTTAAAATACCAAAATGAACAGACTCACTCAAGAACAATGTTCAGTTTGTTTAAAATACCAAAATGAACAGACTGACTCAATAACAATGTTCAGTCTGTTTAAAATACCAAAATGAACAGACCCACTCAAGAACAATGTTCACTGTCTGTTTAAAATACCAAAATGAACAGACTCACTCAAGAACAATGTTCAGTCTGTTTAAAAATACCAAAATGAACAGACTCACTCAAGAACAATGTTCAGTTTGTTTAAAATACCAAAATGAACAGACTGACTCAATAACAATGTTCAGTCTGTTTAAAATACCAAAATGAACAGACCCACTCAAGAACAATGTTCACTGTCTGTTTAAAATACCAAAATGAACAGACTCACTCAAGAACAATGTTCAGTCTGTTTAAAATACCAAAATGAACAGACTGACTCAATAACAATGTTCAGTCTGTTTAAAATACCAAAATGAACAG
The DNA here is from genome assembly GCF_901001135.1 of Rhinatrema bivittatum. Classification (NCBI taxonomy): domain Eukaryota; kingdom Metazoa; phylum Chordata; class Amphibia; order Gymnophiona; family Rhinatrematidae; genus Rhinatrema; species Rhinatrema bivittatum. The sequence continues at coordinate 399,667,548 of NC_042615.1, read as the reverse complement.
ACTCACTCTCAATAACAATGTTGTTCAGTCTGTTAAGAATGCCCACTGCCCACTGTCTCACTGCCTGCCTGCCAGTGCACTCATGTGTGTGCAGTGCACACACAAGTAGCTTGCTTGTAAGCAGAAAAGAGGCCGAGTACTCCAGCCCGGGCACTTCCCAGCACAGACCCACTCAAGAACAATGTTCACTGTCTGTTTAAAAATACCAAAATGAACAGACTCACTCAAGAACAATGTTCTGTCTGTTTAAAATACCAAAATGAACAGACTGACTCAATAACAATGTTCAGTCTGTTTAAAATGTGTGTGTGTGTGCAGTGCACACAGAACTAGCTTGCTTTTAAGCAGATAAGAGGCAGAGTACTGCGGCCCAGGCACTTCCCAGCACAGACCCACTCAAGGACAATGCGTTGAGTCTGTTTGAAAATACCAAGATGAACAGACTCACTCTCAATAACAATGTTGTTAAGTCTGTTTAAAATTCCCAAATGAACAGACCCACTGAAGGACAATGTTCAGTCTGTTTAAAATGCCCACTGCCTCACTGCCTGCCTGGCAGTGCACTCAATGTGTGTGTGTGTGTGTGTGCAGTGCACACAGAACTAGCTTGCTTTTAAGCAGATAAGAGGCAGAGTACTGCGGCCCAGGCACTTCCCAGCACAGACCCACTCAAGGACAATGCGTTGAGTCTGTTTGAAAATACCAAGATGAACAGACTCACTCTCAATAACAATGTTGTTCAGTCTGTTTAAAATTCCCAAATGAACATACCCACTCAAGGACAATGTTCAGTCTGTTTAAAATGCCCACTGCACTGACAGACTAAGTAATTGGAATTTAATAAAGCAGGAATTTTTTTCACTCCTGAAACATGGATGACATTGAAAATATTAATATCTCTCTCCAAGCCAGCCCAACACCCTCAATGATAAATAGAATGCTTGGTCACTGCTAGCTGACTAGACCACTACACTGCTTGAAAGAAACAGGAATAGGAATACTAGTGACTGTAGCTGACCCCTGCCACTAATGCAAGACCAGGAATATTTTTCTTTCCTTTCCTAGCCTAACACAGAATCTGTTCTGTGTTGTCTATCAAATCTGGTTCTGGTTCTGCTTCTATTTCTGCTTGCCTGCCTGCCTGAGCCTGCCACCCAGCCCACCACCTCCCCACAGAATCGCTGGAAATGTGCGTGAGTCCTCGTGCTGCTGCTTATATAGTGCTGGCTCGTGAGTAAAATCCTCAGAGAGCACTGAATGACAGCGCGATTCGCTGCATTCAGTGCTTCTCTGAAAACGTGAACGCAGATTTGCTGCTTTCCGGTATCCATGCCGACCTGTCCGACCCTTTCCTGTGAGTCACTGCGACTCACAGGAAAGGGTCTGACAGGTTGGCATGGTTACCGCAGGGGCGCCGCCATTTTGTGCTAATCCGGGGCTCCGAGCTCGCAGCTAATGGCGGCGAGAAAAGCGCGCCTCACGGTTCAACGTATTCAACATAGCTATGTTGAATACGTTGGAAGTCGCGATGCGTTGCGCATCATCACTTTTTTAAGTTAAAAAAAAAAAAAGTTGCGTTTTACATATGCGTTCAAAACGAATGCACACCCCTAATGAACCCCACACTGACGTCCCCGTCTGTGGTTCCGGGGGGCCACTCTACTCCTCAGAGCCCCGTGCAGGCCACCGTGGGCGGTCTTGGACAAGCAACTCCCACACAACTCCCGGCGCCCTCTTGATACGCCGGAGACGCAGTGTCAGGTCCGTTTTTCCTTGTTGCCTGCTCAATTTCCTAGTGACCTGGTCAAAACCAGCTACATTATGTCCCTGATCGACGGGAAGCCTTTGATCTGGGCCTCTCACCTATGGGAGAGAATAGACCCGGTGTTTGGAAACTTGAACCAGTTTCTGTCCACTTTCAGACAGATATTTGATGAGCCTGTCCGTAAACCCACTGCTGTCTTGGAATTGCTTCGGTTGCAACAGGGTACTCGGACAGTGGCCGAATACGCATCAGAATTCCATGCCCTAGCCACAGAGCTAAATTGGAGAGATGATTGCCTCTATGGGATCTTCTTGGAAGGGCTAGCCTTGCACCTCCAGAATGAACTAGCAGCGAAAGAACTTCCAGATGACCTCAATAGCATGATAGAATTAGCCAATCGAGTGGATCGTTGTATGTGGTTTCGCCTTCCAGAAGTAAAGGCAGCGAGAAGGTCCTCGCCTTCCCCCAAGGGCACATCAGGAGCCCTTCGAACACCCGCCGAGGAGCCTATGGAGTTGGACCGTGGGAGAGTCTCTCCACAAGACCACCGGTGGCAAATGAAGGAAGGACTTTGTTTTTACTGCGGAGCAGCAGGCCATCAAATAGCCGCATGCCCAACGCGATCGGGAAACCCCTGGGCCTAGGACATGAAGGAGGTCTCTTCCTGGGCCGTACTTCACCTGCACCTCCATTAACGCTGCCAGTGGCGTTAACCTCTGCGGATGGGGAGTTCCACATGTTAGCCCTGGCGGACTCTGGCGCCGGTGGCAATTTCATTATGAAAAGCCTGGTAGAACACTTAAAGATCCCACAAGTTCGTCTTCCAGTTCCTTTGGTCATCTCCTCGATCCAAGGGAAACCTCTTCCAGAACGTGTGACACACACCACGGTTCCCGTCCAGCTGAGGGCTGGGGTCCTTCATCAACAGCAGATGGTACAAAAACTTAGATTGTAAGCCCTCTGGGGATAGAGAAATACCTACAGTACCTGAATGTAAACCAGTGTGATATCTCAATTGAGATGAATGTCGGTATATAAAAATACATACATACATAAATAAATGTTTTGGAGTATTCCATACATCCGGTCGTCCTGGGCCTTCCCTGGCTCCAGGAGCATGCTCCCCAGTTCAACTGGAAGACCCTGCAACTATCTCACTGGGGGCCGAATTGTCATGGCAATTGCCTCCAAATAGTGATCCCAGTCTCATGTTCCATTGCCTCCACCAGTCTTCCAGGCCTGCCGGTCCCCTATGCCTCGTACGCGGATGTGTTCTCAAAACAAAGAGCCGAGATACTGCCACCCCATCGATTGTTCGATTGCGCCATCAACCTCCTCCCTGGCACTGAGCCTCCTTGGGGGGCGTACCTATGCCCTCTCACCTGCAGATACGCAGGCCATGACAGAGTACATCAAAGAGAACCTGGGGAGGGGCTTCATTCGGAAGTCAAGGTCCCCAGCAGGGGCTGGGTTCTTCTTTGTCAGAAAGAAGGACGGAAGCCTTCGCCCTTGCATTGACTACAGGGGCCTGAATGCCATAACGGTCAAGGACAGTTACCCCTTGCCCCTCATCTCTGAGCTCTTCGATCGCCTGCAAGTTGTGAGGATCTTTTCCAAGTTGGATCTCCGAGGGGCCTACAACCTGATCCGCATCAAGGAGGGTGATGAATGGAAGAAGGCCTTCAACACCAGAGACGGCCACTATGAGTATTTAGTAATGCTGTTCGGGCTCTGTAATGCTCCAGCAGTATTCCAGAACACCATGAATGAGATACTCCGCGATCTCTTGTATCATGGTAGTATACATGCATGGTAGTATACTTGGACGACATTTTGATATTCTCAGACACTCTGACCGCTCACCGTCAGCATGTCGTCCAAGTTTTGCAATGCCTCAGAGAACATAAATTGTACGCGAAGCTTGAAAAGTGCCTTTTTGAGCAGGAGTCCCTTCCCTTCCTGGGGTGCATAGTCTCCAGTGAGGGATTCTGTATGGACCCCCAGAAGCTGAAAGCCATTCGGGAATGGCCGCAGCCGTCAGGACTAAAGGCACTCCAAAGGTTTTTGGGTTTCGCAAACTACTATTGATCTTTTATTCCTCACTATGCGTCCATCTTTGCCTTGATGACAGCCCTGACCCGGAAAGGCGCGGACCCCAAGAATTGGCCTCCGGGAGCGGAGGTCGCCTTTCATCGCCTCAAGGAGGTGTTCCTGCAACAACCGTGCCTTCGGCATCTGTATCCACAGCGGCCGTTTGTCATCGAAGTGGACGCATCCTCAGAAGTCTGAGCCAGACTTCCGAAAGTCTTAAGCTATGCCCGTGTGCCTTCCTCTCACGCCAGTTCTCTCCGGCAGAATGGAACTACGCCATAGGCAACAAGGAGCTCCTAGCTATAAAGGTAACCTTAGAAGAGTGGTGCCCTTGGCTAGAGGGACCACAACACCAGTTTACGGTCTACACAGACTATAAAAACCTAGAGTACCTGCATCGGGCACAACGACTCAACCCACGGCAGGCACGTTGGGCCCTATTCTTCACCTGATTTAACTTCATCCTCCGTTACAGACCTGCCGGGAAGAATATCAAGGCCGACACCCTATCACGTGTATTTGAGTCTACGGAGAATTCTGATGAACCGCAGTTCATTATCGAGCCGACACACATCCTTCTGGCTGCCACCATGACCATCCCTCCCGGGAAAACTCTGGTCCCACCGCACTTATGGAAACAAGTCCTGGCATGGGCTCATGATTCCCGCTGCTCCAGTCATCCTGGACAGTCCCGGACCTTGCAGACCCTGCGCCAATACTATTAGTGGCCAAAGGTCAACAAAGATGTCCGGGCTTACTTAGAGTCCTGCCAGTCATGTGCTCGCCACAAGAGGATCCCCGGTTCGACCCCAGGCTTGCTCCAGCCCTTCCCTGCACCTTCAGAACCATGGACCCATGTGGCAACCAACTTTGTGGTCGATCTGCCACTATCCAGTGGCAACACGGTCATATAGATGGTCGTCGACCGGTTTAGTAAAATGGCACACTTTGTGCCACTTCCAGGATTGCCGTCCGCACCACAGCTGGCCCAGCTGTTTGTCCAGCACATCTTCAGGCTACATGGCCTACCAAGAAGCATCCTTTCAGATCGAGGGCCTCAATTTACTGCCAGGTTCTGGAGGGCCCTCTGCCAGAAGTTCGATGGTACCTTAGACTATACGTCTGCTTACCACCCACAGACCAATGGTCTTGCGGAGAGAATAAACCAGACCTTAAAGCAGTTCCTCCGTATTTACGTCAACGAGAACAGGATGACTGGGCTAGCCTGCTACCCTGGGCAGAATTTGCACCTAATTCTCATCTCTCCACGGCTACCGGATCCTCGCCATTTCAGATAGTGTATGGGAAGCAGCTACGCCCGCCGCTGCCAGTTCCCATTTCAGTTACGTCCCCGGTAGCCCAACTCTCTGCAGACGAGTTACACCACCTGTGGACCTCCATACAATGCGCACTGATCAAAGCCAGTCAGGCGGCAAAAAGGTATGCTGATCAGCGAAGAAGACCATACCCGCCTCTCCGGCCGGGCCAAAAGGTATGGCTGAGCACACAGTTCATCTGCCTGAAGCTGCCATCAGCGCGACTGGCCCCGCGATTTATTGGGCCGTTTCCCATCATCCGACAGGTTGGTGCCGTTTCATATCAGCTTCGCCTTCCGCCTTCCCTCAAGATACACAACATGTTCCATGTTTCCCTCTTGAAGCCTCTGGTGCTATCATGGCCTTCCAGCACACCTCCGACTCCCCAACCTATTGCCTCCAAAGATGACCTCACCTATCAAGTCCAAGAGGTTTTGGACGTGAGGAAGCATAGGAAGAAATGGGAGTACCTGTTAGCGTGGGAGGGGTTCGGCCCCGAAGAAAACACCTGGGAGCCATTGGCCAACATCTTAGACCGGGGCTTGCTTGAGCAATTCCACAGAGACCATCCGTCTAAGCCCAGGCCTCCAGGGAGGCGCCCTAAAGAGGGGGGTACTGTTGTGTTCCACGACCGTGGCCGTCCACGACCGCGGCTCCCTACCTGAGCTCCGACGGCAGGCTGCTGTGGCAGCATCGGGGGAGGTTGTCCAACTTATGTGCCTGGTGCCCCCGCGCATTGGCGCGGGCCTCCAGGCTAGTCGCCGGGTCGGGAGCCATCCCTGCTCCTCCCTCGCGGCAGCTAACAGCTCTCCTCCGCGGCCCGAGATCCACGATGGCCTCCGCCATCTTAGGCGCGAGGCCACACCTCCTCACCAGAATTAAAGGGATCTCGTCCCTTTAATTGTCTACAGCTGATTCCAATCCACTGGGCCTGAGGAAGTATAAAAGGAGACTTCCTCTGATCATTCCTTGACTTGGCAACGTCTTCCTACGCTGTCTAAGTCTGCTAGCTTCGGTGAGTCTTCTAGTGTCTTGTATCCTTGTTCCTGGTTCCTGTCTCGTCTTGGTGTTCCTGGTTCCTGACTTCGGATTGGCAAGCAGTGATTCTCTGGTGTGCGACTTCAGATTGGCAAGCAGTGATTCTCTGGTGTGCGACTTCGGATTGGCAAGCGGTGATTCTCTGGTGTGTGACTTCGGACTGGCAATTGGTGATCCCTCGGTGTGTGACCTCGGACTGGTAAGCGATGACCCTCTGGCACTTGACCTTGGACTTCTTCTTGACTATCGTCTCCAAGGGCCCACCTAAGTCCCAGTGGCCTGGGTCCCTACGGGCTCCTCCCGGGGGGACCGTGGGCTTCCAGGGGTGAAGCTCCAGTCAGCCCTTGCATCGAACGCTCGACTCCTCGACCTCTCAAAGGTCCACTTAAGTCCCAGCGGTTCGGGTCCCTACGGGCTTCTCCTGGGGGGACCGCGGGCTTCCAGTGGCGAAGACACAGTTCCTTTCCTCAATGTCACGACTCTTCGTCTGCCTCCACAGTCGCCTCAGTCTCCAGTGCCGAGGGCCAGCTGGTCACGTCTTCTGTTCCTGCCTTGTCACCCGACGGGAGAACCTACGGATCTTCCTCCTAAGGTATACCATCCTCCCATCGGCCCAAGGGTTCACAAGCCTGAGCATAACAGCGAGGAACTGTTTTCCAGTCAACCTTAATGTACAAGTGGTAATGTATGAGTTTACCAAAGTACCCAAGTTACAAAAGTTACCTTCAGATAAAAATATATGAATTATTTATAAGCAGCTTAAATTGGAAACTATTTTATGGCAAACAGAGAAGGCCAGCCAAAATGAGGGTGATATGTTGAGACAATTTGTTTCCTAGTTACAGTCTTGCAGCAGTAATTTGAATGAGCTGCAAAGCATACACATATTTGTTAGGTTAACCCACACACAAAGCATTGTAGTAATCTAATTGACCACATAGTATGGCCTGCAGAAAACAGTAGACAATAAATCCTGTGATAATAAGCTCATTAAAGGTCTCACAAGTTTTAATTCAGGGATCAGCAATTTATGGCATGCATGCCATCACGGTAGCATGGCATGGCACTGAATAGCAGCTGAGTTGCACTGCCTCCGATGGAAGCAGGTGGCCTACAAGCTTGATAGGTGTCACAATTGCGTAGCGATTCCCTCCCCCCTCCTGGGGTGTCAACAGCAGGAATCGCATTTACACAAATGTCATCTCCTGCTGCCGTGGGGCCAGTCTCAAAGTTCTTATCGCAAGAGCAGCCCCACGGCAGCAGGAGATGGTTTAGTTAAATGTGACTCCTGCTGTCACGCACTCCACGATCAGGCAGGAGAGAGAGGCCCCGGTGGTAGCTGAAGACTAAGAGGCCCCACGGCAGCTAAAGAGAGAGGGAGGATCCAGCAGCCACCAGCAGACCCCCATCCCACTGGCAGCTTTGACCCAGGCAGTGAAAGTATATGTATAAACCAGTAGGTGTGTGTGCCAGTGTGGGTGGATGAGAGCATTGTGCATTGATTGCATGTGGGAGAGAGAGAGCATGTATAATTTCATGTGGAAGAGAGTGAGTGTGTATGATTGCATATGGGAGAGAGAGTATGTGTGATTTCATGTGGAAGAGAGAGTGTCAGTAATTGCTTATGGGGGAGGGAGGGAATGAGGATTTGTGTGTGTGTGTGATTGCATGTGGGAGGGATAGAGCATGTGTGATTGTATGTGGGAGAGAGAGTGTGTGTATAATTGCTTGGGGGAGAGAGCGAGAGTGTGTGAGATTGCAGGTGGGGGAGAATGAGCATGTGTATGTTAGGGGTGTGCATTCGTTTGCAACATATTGGCAATCCGCATCGTATAGGGCCATATTCATTGAATTCGTGGGGAAGCGAAACGTATCGTGATCCCCACGAATACAACGAATATTCACCGAATTATTCAGCCGTCTAAAGGAGCGAATTTAAACAAAACCCCCCACACACACACCCTCCTGACCCCCCTAAGACTTACCAAAACTCCCTGGTGGTCCAGCGGGGGGTCCGGGAGCCATCTACTGCACTCACGCCGTCGGCTGCCGGTATTCAAAATGGCGCCGAAAGCCTTTGCCCTTACTATGTGTCACAGGGGCCGACCAATGGCACCGGTAGCCCCTGTGACATAGTAAGGGCAAAGGCGCCATTTTGATTACTGGCAGCCGATGGCTGGACCACCAGGAAATTTTGGCAAGCCTTGGGGGACCCTCCTGACCCCCACAAGACTTACCAAAAGTCCCTGGTGGTCCAGCAGGGGTCCGGGAGCGACCTCCTCGACTCGTGCAGTCAGCTGCCAGTATTCAAAATGGCGCCAATAGCCTTTGCCCTTACAAACAGGCCGATTCAGTAAAGTCCGCAGGAGATCGCCTGTGTGCGTGATACAGTATTCAAAGGAGGCCCAGCAGTAGAAACGGGCAAAAGGAGCGGTGGCTGTCAGCGGGTTTGACAGCCGACGCTCAATTTTGCCGGTGTCGGTTCTCGAGCCCCGCTGACAGCCACGGGCTCGGAAACCGGACGCCAGCAAAATTGAGCATCCGGTTTTCGACCCGACAGCTGCTGGCCGACTTCCAATTTTTTTTTTTTTTAACTTTTTTTACTCTTCGGGACCTCCGACTTAATATCGCCATGATATTAAGTCGGAGGGTGCACAGAAAAGCAGTTTTTACTGCTTTTCTGTGCACTTTCCCGGTGCTGGAAGAAATTAGCGCTTACCTTTGGGTAGGCACTAATTTCTGAAAGTAAAATTTGTGACTTGGCTGCACATTTTACTTTCTGAATCGTGAGCGAATACCTAATAGGGCATCAACATGCATTTTTCTGTGCACTTTCCCGGTGCTGGAAGAAATTAGCGCTTACCTTTGGGTAGGCGCTAATTTCTGAAAGTAAAATTTGTGGCTTGGCTGCACATTTTACTTTCTGAATCGCGAGCGAATACCTAATAGGGCATGTTGAGGGCACTATTAGGTTCGGTGGGTTGGACGCGCGTTTTCTGCCCCTTACTGAATAAGGGGTAAGGGAAAACGCGCGTCCAATGGCAGGTTAACAGTACTGTATCGGCCTGTATGTCACAGGGGCTACCGGTGCCATTGGTCAGCCCCTGTCACATGGTAGGAGCACAAGATGGCGAGAGTACAGTAGATTGCTCCCAGACCCCCCCGCTGGACCACCAGGGAGTTTTGGTAAGTCTTGGGGGGGGGTCAGGAGGGGGGGGGGTTGTAAATTAAATTTTAGTAGGGAAACGAATACAAATGAATGGATCAGGCCCCCCCTTGCCAAATGCAACGTATCTGCCCCCCCCGACGAACACGAATTCTGAATGCAACGTATGCGGTCCCTCTGCAAATCCCTAGTGTATGTGTGATTGCTATTGGGGGAGTCAATGAGAGTAGGCTGTGTGTGCTGTGGGGGGAGAGAGTGAGCATGATTGTGTGATTGCTGCTGGGAAAAAGTGATCATGAGCATGTGTGTGATTGCATGTGGGAGAAAGAGAGCATTTGTGATTGCAGGAAAAGAGAGTGTGTATGTGAAAGAGAGAGAAAGGAGAAAGTTTGTGTACACCCTCCCCCACCCCAACTAATTTATGACAATCTCAGGGTGACTGGAAATCAAATGTTCCCAGGTATGGAGAGGTTTATTTATCCTTAAAGTTTTAATTATTGAATATTATTTGATGTGTCTGCTGTTGAGACATATTTTATTGGTGCTTGGAAATTTTTAAAAACTTAGTGTATGAGTTTTTATTTATTAGATATTATTCTACTAGCCGTTAAGCCTGTAACAACGGGCTCGGTCCGTTTCCTTCCCACTCCCTCCCCCTCATTCTCCCTCCCCCTCATTCTCCCTCCTCCTTCACTCTCTCCCCCCTCCCTCTCACTTCCCTCTCTCTCACCTTCCCCCTCCCCCTCCTCTCCTCCCTCTCACCTTCCCTCCCTCACCCCTCCTCACCTTCCCTCCCTCCCTCTCCCCTCCTCACCTTCCCTCCCTCCCTCTCACCCCCTCACCTTCCCTCCCTCCCTCTCTCTCACCCCCTCACCTTCCCTCCCTCCCTCACCCCCTCACCTTCCCTCCCTCTCTCACACCTCCCTCCCCCTCTCTCACCTTCCCCTCCCTCTCCTCAGTCACTCCCCCTCTCTCAATCCCCTCCCCTTTAAGATCATCCACAACCGGCAGATCTCGGGGGGGGGTCCCTCCCGCGCGCGCGGCGCCGCTACTTCTCCTCCCGCTCCTGCCAGCAGATCTCGGGGGGCTGTCACTCTCGCGCGCGCGGCGGCACCGCTGCTTCTCCTCCCGCTCCTGCTCGTCATCGCGGCTGCCGCCGCCGCCGCTCCTGCTCCTCCCGCTCCTGCTTCGCGGCCACCGCCGCTCCTGCGGCCCCACCGCCATTTTTTCATCGCTGCTGCTGCCGCCGCTACTGCTCCTCCCACTCCTGCTTTGCGGCCGCCGCCGCTCCTGCGGCCCCACCGCCATTTTTTTTTTTTCGGGCACGCACGGCTCTGACCGACGTGCTCGCCCGCACATGCGCGGTAGAGCTGCTCTCTACTGCGCATTTGCGGGCCGTCGGTCAGAGCCCATTTATAAGGTAGATTCATCTGCTGTTTTGAATTATTTATTCTTTTAATTAGTACGGTTTTACTAGTATGATTGATGTTTTATATTTCTTAATTTTGTTTGATATTTCTGTTTTACCATTGTTACACTGCATACAGAATTTGACTTGTTGCAGTTTCCAGTTCAGTTTTTGTCTGCATGTTTCTATTTCTACTTTTTTATGGTCACTTTATTCTGTATTTAGTGATGTTTTGCATAAATGACTGAGGTAAAGTATTCTGCTAGCTAGCATATAGGGATCTAAATCAGCCTGGCCTATTCTATTTTCCTAATAGGGATATATTTCCAAGGAGGGGACGGGAGCACAAGACATTTTTGTCTTCTCCTTTTTATAATTTTGTTTTGACGTGAGGAGAAACATCCATTTCAATCACATTTTTACCAGGGACGTATTTAGATAGGACATTACCAATGAAATTAATACTGACCAACTCAAAATAGAAATAAAATAATAGTGCTTCTCCACTTTTTTTTTATTTCATGGCATACTTTGAAGTTTACTCAATCCTTGTGGTACACCAAATCAAATTTTGTATGATTCCACTGGGCAACAATGAAAGTGTTACTGACCTAAAAAGGTCCTACTTTGTAGTATCTTGATGTGCTGAACACGAATATGACCATGAAAAGTTTTTACTGGCTCTCTTTTTGAAGATTTATCCAGTAGGACTGTAAATAAGTCTAGAACGATGTAATATTGCATCATATTGCATAATACCATCATGCACACATCATCCGGAGTTTATTACATCATTTTCTGATGCAATACAGTTCTACTGCCATGCTGCTGCTGAGTAAGCTGACGTCAGCAGTGTACTATATGAAACCCAGTCAGAAATGGTGAGCATTTGAAATATTCATGCTGGCTGACTACTGCTCCCGAACAGGTGTACAAGAGGCAAGCAAAGAAATCTAAGACGTAGTCTATGACTTCATTTTTCAAACGGTATTAACCGTAGGTCTCCTACTATTGTCATACAGTTCAAGATGTAATTATATTACTGCATATTACAAAAAAACTAGAGCCAATTTTGCATTTTCACAGTCACCTTCGTGTTTGGCACATGGAAATTTATAAGAATTGACTAATTTCATTTCAGTAACATGACTTTTGTGAAAATTTGTTGCCCAGTGTTCTCAGCCTCCTTCCCCTTTCCACGAGCAGAAGAGCAGCACTTTTCACCTGTGAAACTGGCAGAATGAAGCACACAATCTGACATCTGAACACGCAGACCCAGCTCATTGCACTGCCCAACACTTTCAAACATCAGATTGAATCTGGCAGAGGCTGTGCACACAGGTAAGAAGTGCTGTTCACCTCCCAGTGGGAAGGATGGAGGGAGGATAAGGTTACCAGAGTTCTGGTAGGTGAGTCTGGGACACGTTCCCTGTAGTGCTTGCAGTGAATTAGCAGTTCATGTTGATGGGAGGAGGGGAAGTCCAGTGAACTGTCCCCAAGGAAAATTATATTAATCTACTCTCAAGCACATTCTTCAAGTTGTGTTACCACAAAATATTTCTGAGCACAAATCAAAAGCCTCCATGTTTCAGAATAGAAGAACAACAGTAAGCCGCTGCTGCCACAGCCGCCGCCGAAGTGCGCAGAAAGGCTGAGCTAGAGATCGCCTTAGACCTGTTGCAGCAAAAGGGAGAAGCAGCAGCCCTTGAAGCCCAAATTATAGGACTTGTTGTGGGGGGGGGGGGGGGGGGGCGGGAGTTGTCACAGCCACGAAAAGTAGCGGACGCAGGGTCCTCACCGGTGCATAAGGAGATTTGTCGCTGCATAGGAGGGAAGTTTTGGTGTTGGGGGAAGGGGAGGGGAGGAGCGGAGCACCAAGGACTTTGCATAGCCAGGGGTGGGAGGAGGTGGCAGAACACTGCACGGAGCGGCAGTAGCCACAGAGGCATTCACGGAGCGGGATGCCAGTGATCGGTGTTCCACCTTCACGGAGCAGAAGGCTGGAGTGGCATTCACTGAGCGGGATGCTAATGGTATACCACCTTCACGGAGCGGAAGGATGGAGGGCTGCCGTCTCAAAAAAAAACAAAAAACAGAGGGGTGGGTAAGAGTATGTAAATTTACCAGTTAGGACATAGGCTATAGGTATCGCCAATTATTAGGCTTGTTCAATATTTGTTGATTGTTAATGTGGCTCACGAGAATGAGGGCTACTACCTGGAGATAATGCCCTTGTTTGATGTACATGCACACGGTTGGTGAGACTCCAGCGTTGCTCTGGGCTTCAACAGCAAGAGGAAATGTGGAAGAAAAAAAGAAAAAAAGGTTTGCATTCACAAAGAAGCGAGATGTAGCTTGCTTGTTACGGCGGTTACTTCCCCAAAACCAGATAAGCCAATACTTTGCTTTCAATGCATATCCAGCATAGCACTCTGCTTCAACGGCAGGGGAGAAAGTCCAACACTTCTCTTTCAATGCATAGCTCTCTGATACAACGGCAGGGGGAATGTAGAAAGGAGGATCTGTATATGGACAACAGCCAACGGGGTCCGAATTGCGGAGTCTGGGTGGACGGAGGCATGGGTGTAGCTTGCTTATTGCGGCAGTTGCTACCCCTAATTGAGCTAGGTATTCACTTGGATGCAGTTCCAGCAGTGCTCTCTGCATTAATGGTGGGGTGGAGGGGAAACAGAACTAAAAGGTACTAAAAGCCAAGAGTAACAAGTTTGTGGAAAAAAAAAAGTACATAGCTTGCTGGGCAGACTGGATGGGCCGTTTGGTCTTCTTCTGCCGTCATTTCTATGTTTCTATGTTCTACATACACGAGAATTAATTACATGGCAGAGGTCAAAATTAGCCAACAAAATCCAGTTATTCTCATGTGGGAGATATGTCCAAGTCAGGAACTTTGAACTGTGTCCCAGGATATTTCATACTGATGCATTACTAACATTCTCTACACAGCATTAAGTTTCCAACCTTTGGGGTCTCTGGTTTGAGATGCTGGCTCAGTGTCTTTTTTTTTCTCATTCACTATGTTCCTCTTTTTGCTTTTCCTTCTCTCTGGTGTCTTCTTTCCTTTTTCTGTTTCTTTCCTTCAAAGTGGATATTTTAATACCTTCTCTTCCTTCAATCCTTATGCTCTTTCCTCAATGTTCTCCTTTTCTCATTCCTCATCTTCTTTCTCCTCCATTATCTCCCAGGATTACTCCATCCACAAAAGGTCTTCTCTCTCACCTCCCTTCCCTAGCTCTCTCCTTTTCCAGTCTTCTTTATCTATCCCCATCACTGACCTTTCTCCCACTCTGTCTATCCAAATCCTGGCCCTCTCCCTTCACCTTGGATCACCTCACCCTCTTCCCATCCAGTGATATTTCTCCTCCCTGCCTTTCCATCCTCAAATCTCTCCTCCTATTCTAGGTCCTCTTTCTCCCCTTCCCTTTCCTCTCTCTCCTTCTCTCTCCTGGGTCCTTTCTCTCTCCATCACTCTACCCCTTTATCCAGGGCCCAAGCATAGTAACTGTTGCATCCGTCGCTGCTCGACGTCCTCACTCCGCCCTCTCTACCTCTGTGCTGACTCCCTCCGGGTCTGATGGACAGCTACAGTCGCGGCATCTCCATGCCGTCTCCCTCTGGCGTCACCAGACAGGCTCGACGCTGCAGATCCGCCATGTTGCCTAATGACGTAGGGCGCGTGCTCCGACTAATGTACCAGCAAGGGCACGAACCTCAGGGGTGTCCCCCTGAACTGACGTTATCCACTTCCAATATAAACGGTCTCAGTATTCGCTAACTAATCGAGATAGCAAGGGATTCGTTCCAAGCCACTCTGCCTCCTCGGACTTACCGGGGGTACCCACTCCTCTGGGGCCTCGCTCTCTTTTCTTTATTTCAGATTGCAGATAGGAACCGGTACTCGCTCCTCGAGGACCCATGTTCCTAAACACTCTGAAGATTCTCTACTGCCTGGAAGCTATTGCAGATACAGACATTTGTGAGTTACCATCGCTCTCTCAGAGCTTTCCCTGGAACCAGGTACTCGCTCCTCGAGGGCCTAACCCTTTCCAGCTACTGAGCCTCTTTAAGACCTTATATGAGATTGGTTATCTAGTTCTTGATATGAACACAGCATACCCTGTCTACTCACTATCTATAGTCTCTCTACAGCTCAGCAACCCTGGGATCGCTGTTCCAGTACCTGAGGGACTTCAGCCCTGCCGGGCATATCAGCTCACTACTGCCACCTCTGGTGGTTCTACTAACCTGTCTAATAAAATAACTGTATCTGTCTCCATAACGCAGCCTAGCCGGTGGTCCCTCTCAGGATATCTTCCTGGGGGCGCTCTCATCTGCCATCGGCCCAAGGATTTACCTATCTACCTTCCCCTACAACTGAGTGCCCTTTCCAAGCACTCCACTGGTACAGATTGCTACTCCTTTCATCAGGGGTCTTCAGCAACAGTTCATAACAGATTGTTATCTACTCCCTTTACAGGAACTGAGCATATCAGATTGCTAACTCCTCCTTCCACAGGAGTAGATTCACACAAGATTGCTAACTCCGCAGTCTATACCCTAACAAGACTGCCAACTCCTCCCTCTCCTGGAGAAGAGCATTACAGATTACTAACTTCTCCCACCAAGGGAGCTGATTCATAACAGATTGCTAACTCCTCCTTCAACAGGAGTATCCAGTAGCCAGTTCACAACAAGATTGCTAACTCCTCCCTCTACAGGAGTCAATTCATAACAAGATTGCTAACTCCTCCCACCAAGGGAGCTGATTCATTACAGTAACAATGGCAGAAAAACACCAAATGCTCTATCCAAATGGTCTGCCTAGCAAGCTTATGTTAGTAACTGCCGCTCAGTGCAGGTTACCCCCATGTTTCTGCTAAGGGTAGTAACTGTTGGTCCATGCCAGTTACCCCCAAGTCTTAAGTTTAGTAATATTTACAATCAAAACCAAGCAACTGTCAAACCCATAACAAATTACTGCTAGCAACATTTTTACTGGGTCAGGAGCCTTCCTGATAATTCAGACAATACTGCTTGAACATGCTTTGCTTTGGACTTGGTCGTAGAAGCAGTCCTGTGCTTTTTCTCTTATGTCTGTGTATCAGTTCCCCTTTCTCCCCTTTTCCTCTCCCTTACTCCTTGTCTTCTCTCCCTCGCTCTTTTCCTTTTCCTGCCCCCTTCTGGCTTTCTTACCCATTTTGCTCATACCCACTCCAATCTCCCTCTCTCGGTCCCTCCCCCTCTCCTGCTCCTAAATTTCTCCCATCCTGGCTGCTAGGAGCAGCAGTGCATAATATTGTGTCAGCATCCTATGCCTCGTCCCCAAAACATTTATATCCCTTCTTCATCTCCATCAACATTCACCATTTATACTGCCCTCCCTCAAACATTCACCCCTTCTTCCTTCACCCCCTTTTAGCATTCACTCCCCCCCCCCTTCCCTTCCTTTCCCACAGATCATTGTTGCCTGACTGGAGCTCAGGGTGACTTCCTCTTCTGCTGTCAGCTGAGTCCCAAGTCCCTGTAACACCCACATCTAAGATCAGTGACTCTCCAAGCAAGCAGAGCACAGTAGAGAAAAGCTCTGTACTTGGGGCAACAAGTGGGGAATGAATGGAGCAGGGAGCGAGGCTCTTCTCTGCCATTCACTACAGCTATGAGGGCTCCCTGTTCCTACCTCTTCCCTCCAGATTTCTCAGTGCTGATTGCCATAGGGACAGGAGGAAGGGGCTGGAGCAGCAAGCAAGAGATTTGAGGCATTGTGCAATAGAGTCAGAGCATGAGCAAATTCCCAGAAGAGGATGTTTCACTGACTCTCTCACACACACACACTCTCACTGACTCAGACACATGCTCAGTCTCACACAAACACATGCTGACTCACACACAAGCTCACTTTCACACAAACACATTCTGACTCAATCACTCACACATGCATGCTCATACTGAAATTTACACAGGCAGGCTCACTGATAACGCCCATGCATACATATGCTCATGCTGAGATCACACTCCTTCACTACTACCCTTAAACAAAAGTTGCTAGGCATACTGAATGGACCACTTGAGTCTTTTTCTACCAGTATTTACTGTGGTCCTATGTCACACACAAGCTCATACTTACTGACTCACTCATGCACACACATTCTGACTCTCACACATGCTCATTGACATACACATGGTCATACTCATTCACATACACATACTGTCATACATGGTAACACACATGCACACTCACTGACTCACATCAGTGAAAATAGTTGTAACTTACATTGGTGGTTAGGGAGGGATCCAGGCAGTGGCCAAGGTCCTAGGAGAACAGGGTCTGGTTGGATGCCTGTTGAGGCTCTGGGACTGTTGGAGGAGGTGTTCTTTGACCTGAGGGAAGTGGTGAGCTGCAATGCCCTGACGCTGTTTTCTAAATGATTAGTTTTTGTTGTTGTCGCAGTTCAGAGATGAGCAGGCCAATGGCAATTAAAGCAGTAGAGAAGAGAACCTAAAAGCCTCACAAAGCAGTGGTGGGAAAAGCAGCAGAGCTGGTGAATGGTGGCGGGCCATGTATTTTCCACTGCCTCTAGAGGGGGGGGGGGGGGGGCGCGCGTGAGCATGACTGTATAAGAACTGCTTTGCTGTTGATAGGGAGGCCTTACAAGAAGTTCAATGCCACTGCGAGAAGAGCCACTGATGGTACAATATAGATTATGTGAGGAGCAGCTGCTGCTGAAACGGGCCAGGAGAAGAGGCCACAAGAAATGAGCTGAGGGACAGTAAAGAGTTTTTTTTGTTACTGGAGGCAGGGTTTTTTTCTCTGCCGATGCCACCTAGATAACTGCCACCCTAGGCACAGGCCTAGAGTGCCTAGGGACAAATCCAGGCCTGATTTTTACATATTACAGCTGAAAATTAATGTCAATTCAAATTAATATTCACAAGTTGTGTGAAAGAAATCTGGTGGATCAGAGTTCCAATGAGCTTGTGGCACCCACAGTCCAGAGTTATCTATCCTTGATTTAATTCTTGGCATACCACTTCAAAAAGGTTGTCTAACTCTGTTTTAGCTTGTAAAAAATATAGATTGAACAATGTGTTTTAAGTGGGCCTTCATAGTTAGCTGGGAATCCAGAATTACTACAAGATTCCTTGCTTCATGTATGATTGATGAGTCTATCCCATCAAATGTCAAATGAACATCATTATATGGTGCATGCTTACCCACCCATAACAACTTTGTTTTTACTCTCTTCCTTGTGTTACCCGGGCTAAGGGAGGGGCAGTTCACCATGGAATAAATACTATGATAAGTCCTTGACAGTTTGCTCACATTAAAGGGGCAAGACTGAATCCCAACCCCAATACCACACTAGATGCCTCTTCTTGGGGTAACCCTTTATTAGTTTCACAATACACCATAGTCAATCAACACATCAACAATAAACACAACACTTTTACTGGTAACTTATTAATAAACAGTAAATGAGAATAATGGTATTAATGAAGAATAAAGAAATACAGTTAAAATAAAAAGATAATACATTTCTATATATATGTATAGATTATGGTGAGTGAGCAAGCATATGTATTTGAGACCCTGTGTCACAATGAGGAAAAGGTTGAGAACAACTGCTCTAGAGTGTTAACCCAGATAAGTCTCTTCTCCCCAGGATATCTCTTTGCACAACAGTGATTTATTTCATTCTCTCTGCAGAACTTCCCATCTCTGAGCTTCTGGGTGTGGATTCCCTGGAAATCCCTGAAGCTGGTGCAGCCCTGCTCTCCTTTTGCTGGTCTCTCCCTCAGCCTTGTTTCACAGCATTTGGAAACTTAGCTCTCTCTCTTTTGCAACTTCCAGGCTTTAGCCACAGCAAGGACAAAAGAGCTTGGGATATAGTGTTTCTCCTGCTCCTTTATCTGCTGCTTGCTCTCTCTCTCCCTGAGTTCAGCCACACACTCTGCAAAAAGCCAGGCTCTCTTCCCCACCACCTGTCTGCTTAGTCCATACACTAGAAACCAACAAATCCTGCCCTAGCTTCCTGGTTCCAGTGAGCTCTAATTGTCTTCAGCTGGTCAGGCAGCCTCCTGTGTAGCTCTACTATGTCAGCATCAGGAACGGAGGAGGGAGGCTTCCTGCTCCTCAGTTCTGAAGTGGAACAAGCTTTTCATTGAAAGAAGTCTTTAGAACCCTGCAGACGGTTCCTTTTGGTTTCCTTGTAGCAGACTACAAGCAGATTTTTAATGCCAAGGTTTATTAGACAACCTGAGGTACAGTGTTGCAGTTCAGTAGCACTCCTTGTCCATGCACTGCTTAAGATCCACACATAAGAACATAAGAACTTGCCATGCTGGGTCAGACCAAGGGTCCATCAAACCCAGCATCCTGTTTCCAACAGAGGCCAAACCAGGCCACAAGAACCTGGCAATTATCCAAACACTAAGAAGATCCCATGCCACTTATGCAATTAATAGCAGTGGCTATTCCCTAAGTAAACTTGATTAATAGCAGTTAATGGACTTCTCCTCCAAGAACTTATCCAAACCTTTTTTTTAACCCAGGTTCATGGGTGGGGGGGAGGCATGGACCTGAATGATAATACCCTGCCATATCTTTTCCTCCCCCTTTAAAAGTGCATGTCCTCATATCTTTTGAAGGAGAAGCCAGGTTAAACACAAATTCATACATAATATACTTGAGATACTAATAATATAAACAACAATATTAGCAATATTCTTTTTATCAGATTTTAGTCAAATCCAATGTTCTTTTTATGGTGGCCACTACAAGAGGCTACTTGCAGTAGGATATCAGTAGGCACCCCTAGCGTATCAAATGAGAGCTTATGCACCAACTTAATTTGTCTTTTCATTGGTTGCTCTTTCCCCTCTCCCTTCATCTTCAACCTGGGGACTCTCTTCAGCACTATCACTTTGAGGATGGGCATTAGTGACTATCTGGGGTGCCTCTCTAGGCTCAACCTGGTAATGTAGGTCTTCATTACCTTGAGCCCTACCCACTGTACTCAGGGTTTCAGGTGTTTTTGATGCTGGAGTTACATCCAACTCATCAGAGGGGACGGCAACAGTTTTGAGATGGATGGCTGAGATGTGTTAGAGGGTGGTGCTTGAATTGGTGTAGGAGATGAGTCAGCTGGTCATTCTTCTGTTTAAAGGCAGGGTATTTCTGGCAGCTTATCTGCTGAATCTTGAGTGAAGAACGGCACCAACTATCTGGGGTGCCTCTCTAGGCTCAACCTGGTCATGTAGGTTTTCATTACCTTGAGCCCTACCCACTGTACTCAGAGTTTCAGGTGTTTTTTTATGCTGGAAGTACATCCAACTCATCAGAGGGGACTGCAACCGATCTCTGGAGGATAGTGTGGCAGACCTGGAGGAGCTGAGGCAGACAGAGAGGTATATAGATGAGACCTTCAGGGACATAGTAGCCAAGTCCCTACTTCAGACTGGCAGCCCTGGTGCTGCCTTGGAGGAAGAAGGTCTCATGATTGGAAAG
This sequence comes from Rhinatrema bivittatum, assembly GCF_901001135.1. Classification (NCBI taxonomy): domain Eukaryota; kingdom Metazoa; phylum Chordata; class Amphibia; order Gymnophiona; family Rhinatrematidae; genus Rhinatrema; species Rhinatrema bivittatum. The sequence continues at coordinate 399,647,241 of NC_042615.1, read as the reverse complement.
CCTCAACCTGGTGTAGCAGGAAAGGATCCTGTAGCAAGGACCTGCTCTCCAGGTGATGCACTGTCCTTTCATACCGAGGATATCTCCCCAAGGCCTACTGCCCAGGAGGGAAGGGGGTTAGGTCGACCGTCATAGTTGGTGATTCGATTATTAGGAATGTAGACAGCTGGGTGGCTGGTGGGCGTGAGGATCTCCTGGTAACATGCCTACCCGGTGCGAAGGTGGCGGACCTCACGCATCACCTAGATAGGATTTTAGACAGTGCTGGAGAGGAGCCGGCTGTCATGGTACATGTGGGCACTAACGACATAGGAAAATGTGGGAGGGAGATTCTGGAAGCCAAATTTAGGCTCTTAGGTAGAAAACTTAAATCCAAAACCTCCAGGGTAGCATTCTCTGAAATGCTCCCTGTTCCATGTGCAGGTCCACCAGAGGCAGGCAGAGCTCCAGAGTCTCAATGCGTGGATGAGACGATGGTGCAAGGAAGAGGGATTCAGTTTTGTTAGGAACTGGGGAAACTTTTGGGGAAGGGGGAGTCTCTAAAAAGTGTGCAAGAGGCGTGGTCATTGTTAAAAAATACCATCCTAGAAGCACAATCCAGATGTATTCCACACATTAAGAAAGGTGAAAAGAAGGCAAAACTATTACCGGCATGGTTAAAAGGGGAGGTGAAAGAAGCTATTTTAGCCAAAAGATCTTCATTCAAAAATTGGAAGAAGGATCCAACAGAAGAAAATAGGATAATGCATAAAAGTTGGCAAGTTAAATGTAAGACATTGATAAGACAGGCTAAGAGAGAATTTGAAAAGAAGTTGGCTGTAGAGGCAAAAACTCACAGTAAAAACATTTTAAAATATATCCAAAGCAGAAAGCCTGTGAGGGAGTCAGTTGGACCGTTAGATGATCGAGGGGTTAAAGGGGCACTTAGAGAAGATAAGGCCATCGCAGAAAGATTAAATGATTTCTTTTCTTTGGTGTTTACTGAAGAGGATGTTGGGGAGATACCCGTACTGGAGAAGGTTTTCATGGGTAATGATTCAGATGGACTGAACCAAATCACGGTGAACCTAGATGTGCTAGACCTGATTGACAAACTGAAGAGTAGTAAATCACCTGGACCGGATGGAACTAAAAAATGTAATTTCAGACTTATTAGTAAACATTTGTAACCTGTCATTAAAATCATCCATTTTACCTGAAGACTGGAGGATATCTAATGTAACCCCCATATTTAAAAAGGGCTCCAGGGGCGATCCGGGAAACTACAGACTGGTTAGCCTGACTTCAGTGCCAGGAAAAATAATGGAAATTATTCTAAACAACAAAATCACAGAACATATAGAAAGACATGGTTTAACGGAACAAAGTCAGCATGGCTTTCCCAAGGCAAGTCTTGCCTCACAAATCTGCTTCACTTTTTTGAAGGATAAAGGATAAAGGTGAACCTGTAGATGTAGTGTACTTGGATTTTCAGAAGGCATTTGACAAAGTTCCTCATGAGAGGCTTCTAGGAAAAATAAAAAGTCATGGGATAGATGACGATGTCCTTTCGTGGATTACAAATTGGCTAAAAGACAGGAAACAGAGAGTTGGATTAAATGGACAATTTTCTCAGTGGAAGGGTGTGGGCAGTGGAGTGCCTCAGGGATCTGTATTGGGACCCTTACTTTTCAATATATTTATAAATGATCTGGAAAGAAATACGACAAGTGAGGTAATCAAATTTGCAGATGAAAGAAAATTGTTCAGAGTAGTTAAATCACAAGCAGATTGTGATAAATTGCAGGAAGACCTTGTGAGGCTGGAAAATTGGGCATCAAAATGGCAGATGAAATTTAATATGGACAAGTGCAAGGTGAAGCATATAGGGAAAAATAACCCATGCTATAGTTACACAATGTTGGGTTCCATATTAGGTGCTACTATCCAAGAAAGAGATCTAGGCGTCATAGTGGATAACACATTGAAATCGGGTCAGTGTGCTGTGGCAGTCAAAAAAGCAAACAGAATGTTGGGAATTATTAGAAATGGAATGGTGAATAAAACGGAAAATGTCATAATGCCTCTGTATCGCTCCATGGTGAGACCGCACCTTGAATACTGTGTACAATTCTGGTCGCCGCATCTGAAAAAAGATATAATTGCGATGGAGAAGGTACAGAGAAGGGCGACCAAAATGTTAAAGGGAATGGAACAGCTTCCCTATGAGGAAAGACTAAAGAGGTTAGGACTTTTCAGCTTGGAGAAGAGACGGCTGAGGGGGGATATGATAGAGGTGTTTAAAATCATGAGAGGTCTAGAACGGGTAGATGTGAATCGGTTTTTTACTCTTTCGGATAATAGAAAGACTAGGGGGCACTCCATGAAGTTAGCATGTGGCACATTTAAAACTAATCGGAGAAAGTTCTTTTTCATTCAATGTACAATTAAACTCTGGAATTTTTTGCCAGAAGATGTGGTTAGTGCAGTTAGTATAGCTGTGTTTAAAAAAGGATTGGATAAGTTCTTGGAGGAGAAGTCCATTACCTGCTATTAAATAAGTTGACTTAGATAATAACCACCGCTATTACTAGCAATGGTAACATGGAATAGACTTAGTTTTTGGGTACTTGCCAGGTTCTTATAGCCTGGATTGGCCACTGTTGGAAAGAGGATGCTGGGCTTGATGGACCCTTTGTCTGACCCAGTATGGCATGTTCTTATGTTCTAATGGGTTCAGAGCTCTCCCTCCTAAAAGCCCTGGTGGTCCAGCGGGGTCCCGCGAGCAATCTCTCTGTGCCGGCGGGCCTGCTACGAATCAAAATGGCGCCAATGGCCCTTTGCCCTTACGATGTCACAGGGGCTACCGGTGCCATTGGTCAGCCCCTGTCACATGGCAGAAGCAATGGGAAGGCCGGTGCCATCTTGTGCTCCCTACCATGTGACAGGGGCCGACCAATGGCACCGGTAGCCCCTGTGACATCGTAAGGGCAAAGGCTATTGGCACGATTTTGAATACTGACAGCTGACGGCCCGAGTGCAGATCATCACTCCTGGACTGCCGCTGGACCACCAGGGACTTTTGGCAAGTCATTGGGGGGGGGGGGGGTGTGTCAGGAGTCCCCCCCAAGACTTGCCAAAACTTTTCAAAGTGTTTAGGACTAGTTGAAGGTTTGTTAAGAGGTGGTTAATTGCGGTAAGACAGTTTTCCCATGTTTGGAGGGATTGGAATGGAATAGAAGTCATATGATTGCGAAGGAAGTTGGTTTAAGAGAACGGTGTCTGTGTGTTTCAGCCAGGTTTACGTAATAGCACAAAGGTCAGGTTTGGAATCTAGGAGCAGGTCATTGAGGATGGGAGTTTTTTCCACTAGGGATTGCGAGTTAAAGAGTATAATTGATAGGGCAGTGAGGCCAAGGAACTGAGTGGAGATATCATGATTGGAATCAGGGATTTGTGGTGTGAGAGTGGGTTATGGAAGTGTGGTTTGAGATGTTAGCTGAGTGGGGAGGGGTATTGGTGGTGAGGAGGAGGTTAGGACGGGGGGAGATTGTGAGGTATGCGGGGCAAGAAAGCGAGGAGGTCAGTGCAGTATAGCTGTGTGGTAGGGTGGCGGATAAGAGTGGAGGAGGGATGGTGTATGGGGGTTAGTTATGGGCAGCAGGTTCTATAATGGGAGGGAGTTGAAATTGTTGTTAGGGTGGGTGATGCTTGGGAGGAGGGTGGAAAGTATCGCTAGGGACTGTGCAAAGGAGCAGGGCGGGCTGCCAGGTCGTGTCGGAAACGGCAGGGAGAGGCCGCGGCTGTGGCCTAGTGCAGCGTGGGGGCTCTTACCCCGGTAGGTTGCGCCGACCACGTGAGCCATGTCTTTGCGGGCCTCAGTCAATGGATCCGAGAGGCATTGAACGGGTCCTGGTGGGGAGCGCCAGTATAAAGGGCCGGAATGGCGGTCTGCTCCGCTGACGTTGAGGGCGGGCTGCCAGGTCACGTCGGGAACGACAGGGAGAGGCCGAGGCTGGGGCCTAGTGCAGCGTGGGGGCTCTTAACCCGGTAGGTTGCGCCGACCATGCAAGACATGTCTTTGCGGGCCTCGGTCGCACAACCTCCTGCTGGCTCTGAGTAGCTATTTCCAGGCGTAGTTACTTCAACTACTGCTAAGCCCCAGAATTTGCAGCCTTCTCTTTTGCACCACTTTAGGTTATACTTTGGCAACAGGTGTACAAATGGTGAGGCCAAGAAAGTTTCACGAAGCGGAACACGGCAGGCTGGGTGGATATGTAGCTTATGTTGAGCCAGTTTATATAGTGTATTCGAATTTTCAGAAGACACTTGACAAAATCCCCCATAAGAGACTCCTTAGGAAATTACAGTCATGAGGTAGGAGGAAGTGTTCAATTGTGGATTAGTAACTGGTTAAAATGCTGGAAATAGAGTGTTGGACTAAATGGTAAGTTTTCCAAATAGAGAAAGGTCATTGGTGAAGTACAACGGTACTGGGATCTGTACTGTTTAACATATCCATAAATGATCTCTTCCTTCTCTCTCTCTCTCTTTCACTCATTCTCCCCTCCGGCCTTCCTCGGACACGTCGGTCCCTTCCCACACAGTGCACGCGCTTGAGTTAAAATAAACAGGTAATATGTTTCTAGATCTGTGAATAGATTATAATGGCACTGCAAGTAACATGTCAGTGTTAGTGATATTCAACATTGTATATGCATATATATGCACAGATGTCTAGGTAGTTAGGTGCTAGAGGTCCTGAATATAATTATTATTATTATTATTATTTTAAATTTTTATATACCGGAATTCCTGTATGCAATACAAATCAGTCCGGTTTACAAGTAACGAAAGAGGTTGCCCTGGTCTGGGAAGTTAGACCTGGGTTTTTTTACATAGAACATGGAACAATAACAATAAACCATTGAACATTATTACAAATAACATAGAATGTAACAATAGCATTTAACAGATTTAACCTTTTTTTTTTTTTTTTTTTTACAAGGAACTTTAGTAGCGAATATGGTCTGCAGTAGACGGTTATATAAAGGTGAATAATGACTGTTAGAATTGTGAATAAGCAATTACGGTATGAAAATTAAGTGGCAAGGTGTTGGTGATACCCTGCAATGGTTGGATCTGAAAGTCAGGAGGAGGTGCCTATTGGAAAGCTTGCCTGAAGAGCCAGGTTTTTAACCTTTTTTTGAACTCTAGTAGATTGGATCTTACGCAGTGGGCCGGATTTTCATAACCTATGCGCGTGGCCGGGCCTTACGCAAACCGGGGCAATTTTCAAAGGGCCCAGCCCTACGTGTAAGTCCCGGGGCTAGACAAAGGGGCGGTCCATGGGCGGGGCTAGAGGCGCCCGGCACAGCAGCCATTTGGCAAGGTGCCAGCACGCGCAACTTGCTCCTGCTGGGAGGCAGGAGCAAAAGGTACAATAATAAAATTGGGGGTATTTAGGATAGGGATAGGGGGAGGGCAGGATTGGGGAAGGGGAAGGGAGGTTAGGCTAGGGGGGGTGGGAAGTTCCCTCCCAGACCGCTCCTTAATTGGAGTGGACTGGGAGGGAACTAGGGAAGGCCCCGATGCATCGCAGCATATACTTGCATATCTCTACGCCCCCTTACGTGTGCTGACCCGAAATTTTATAACATGCGTGCGCCTGTTATAAAATTACGCATCCATGTATGTGCTCTGGGTAGTGTGCGCACATGGGCGCACACTACCCAGAGCACATACATGAGCTCCCTGTATGAGCAAAAAGAAAAGCAACTTCTCAATCTTTGACTAGGCCAATAATTTCTGAAGTACCCATAAAAGTCCACAACTTGTAATATTTCAACACTGTGCACTTGTACAAAAGAGGCCCTGGTTTCTTGTTTTGTTTACAAGCTCAGCTTCAATGGCAATGGGAAAAGGGGAATTGGATTACGACAGCAACCAACAAGGGCCCTGATTTTACAGACTGGGGAAGGATAAGCAAGGGGGTAACTTGTTGGTGCGGCTGTTACTACCCTTAACCAATAAGCCTTGATGCTTTTGATGCAACTGCAACATTGCACTCTGTTTCGACGGGGAGTTGGGGTGGAAAAGGAATTGGATTCAGAGACAACCAACACGAGCCCTCACTTTTTTTTTTTTTTTTTTTTACAGACTTTAGGGAAAAAGCACAGAACTGCCAAGTCCATAAGTAAAGCATGTCAAGCAGTACTGTCTGAATTTTCAAGAAGGCTCATCACACAGTAAAACCCTTAAGAGAAAGACAAGGGGGCAGACTGGATGGACCATTTGGTTCTTTTCTGCCGTCATTTCAATGTTACTACATGTATATAACCACCCCCCAAGGATAATCATGGTAACTAGTGAAGGGAGGGGGTGGTTATCTCCTGGAACTAAAATACCCCAATTCTTTTATTTTTCAACAACCCTGTACACAGGCTTGGATGCAAACTCTCTTAGCTGATATCTGGTCAACAGGATCCTCCTCTAGCCAGCCACCCATACTCTATGGTTAGCAGGCTGTAAACTTGGAGGGGGGTTCTAATGTCAGATTAAGCTGGGAGGCCCCCTAGAAAGTTAACCCAGACAAGTCTCCTCTCTCCAAGATATCTCCTTCCACAACAGTGTTTACTTATCTCAGTCTCTCTGCAGAACTTCTAGTCTCTAAGCTTCTGGGAGATGGAGTCCCTGGAAATCTCTGTAGCTGGTGCAGTAGCACTACTCTCCTCTTGCTAGACACTTGGCTCCCTCTTCTTAGACCTGTCTCACAACTTTTGGAGTCCCAGCTCTCTCTTTTGCAACTTCCAGGCTGTCGCCACAGCAGGGAGAACATAACTTGGGATTCAGTGTTTCTCCTGCTCCTTCTCTGATGCTTGCTCTCTCTCTCCCTGAATTCAGCCACACATTCTGAAAAAACCTAGGCTATTTTCCCCACCATCTTTCTGCTTAGTCCACACACCATAAACCAAAAAATCCTGCCCTAGCTTCCTGGTTCCAGTGAGCTCTGCTTGGCTCCTGCCTGTCAGGCAGCCTCCTTTGTAGCTCTACTATGTCAGCATCAAGAATGGATGGGGGAGGCTTCCTGCTCCTTAGTTCTGAAGAGGTACAAGCTGTTTAAGTGAAAGAAGTTTTTAGCACTCTTCAGTCAGTTCTTTTTCGTTTCCTTTAGTGTTTGTTTTTTTTTCCTTGTAGCATGCAGATTGTAAGTACATAACTTTATTAGATAACCTGTGGAACAGTGCAAAGTTCAGTAGCACTCATTGTCCATGCACTGCCCAAGCCCCACACAAGTACAAGCTCTTGGGGGCAGAGAGCTAAATGATACTACCCTGCCACACTTGGATGAGCATTGCACTAAGAACATAAGAACATAAGAAAATCCCATACTGGGTCAGACCAAGGGTCCATCAAGCCCAGCATCCTGTTTCCAACAGTGGCCAATCCAGGCCATAAGAACCTGGCAAGTACCCAAAAACTAAGTCTATTCCATGTAACCATTGCTAATGGCAGTGGCTATTCTCTAAGGGGCGGATTTTCAGAGCCCTGCTCGCCGGTAAGCCTATTTTACATAGGCCTACCGGCGCGCGCAGAGCTCCGGGACTCGCGTAAGTCCCGGGGTTTTTGGAGGGGGCGTGTCGGGGGGCGTGCCCGAACTGCGCGGCGTTTAGGGGGCGTGCTGGGAGCGTTCGGGGCGGACCCGGAAGCGTGGTTACGGCCCGGGGCGGCCCGGGGGCGTGGCTGCGCCCTCCGGACCCGCCCCCAGGTTGCGTCCCAGCGCGCAGGAGGCCCGCTGACGCGCGGGGATTTACGCCTCCCTCTGGGAGGCGTAAATCCCCCGACAAAGGTAAGGGGGGGGCTTAGACAGGGCCGGGTGGGTGGGTTAGGTAGGGGAAGGGAGGGGAAGGTGAGGGGAGGGCAAAAGGAAGTTCCCTCCGAGGCCGCTCCGATTTCGGAGCGGCCTTGGAGGGAACGGGGGTAGGCTGCGCGGCTCGGCGCGCGCCGGCTATACAGAATTGATAGCCTTGCGCGCGCCGATCCAGGATTTTAGTGGATACGCGTGGCTCCGCGCGTATCTACTAAAATCCAGCGTACTTTTGCTTGCGCCGGATGCGCCAGCAAAAGTAGGCCTATTCGCATAGTTTGAAAATCTACCCCTAAGTGAACTTAATAGCAGGTAATGGACTTCTCCTCCAAGAACTTATCCAATCCTTTTTTAAACACAGCTATACTAACTGCACTAACCACATTCTCTGGCAACAAATTCCAGAGTTTAATTGTGCGTTGAGTAAAAAAGAACTTTCTCCGATTAGTTTTAAATGTGCCCCATGCTAACTTCATGGAGTGCCCCCTAGTCTTTCTACTATCCGAAAGAGTAAATAACTGATTCACATCTACCCGTTCTAGACCTCTCATGATTTTAAACACCTCTATCATATCCCCCCTCAGTCGTCTCTTCTCCAAGCTGAAAAGTCCTAACCTCTTTAGTCTTTCCTCATAGGGGAGCTGTTCCATTCCCCTTATCATTTTGGTAGCCCTTCTCTGTACCTTCTCCATCGCAATTATATCTTTTTTGAGATGCGGCGACCAGAATTGTACACAGTATTCAAGGTGCGGTCTCACCATGGAGCGATACAGAGGCATTATGACATTTTCCGTTTTATTCATCATTCCTTTTTTAATAATTCCCAACATTCTGTTTGCTTTTTTGACTGCCGCAGCACACTGCACCGACGATTTCAATGTGTTATCCACTATGACACCTAGATCTCTTTCTTGGGTTGTAGCACCTAATATGGAACCCAACATTGTGTAATTATAGCATGGGTTATTTTTCCCTATATGCATCACCTTGCACTTATCCACATTAAATTTCATCTGCCATTTGGATGCCCAATTTTCCAGTCTCACAAGGTCTTCCTGCAATTTATCACAATCTGCTTGTGATTTAACTACTCTAAACAATTTTGTGTCATCTGCAAATTTGATTATCTCACTCGTCATATTTCTTTCCAGATCATTTATAAATATATTGAACAGTAAGGGTCCCAATACAGATCCCTGAGGCACTCCACTGTCCACTCCCTTCCACTGAGAAAATTGCCCATTTAATCCTACTCTCTGTTTCCTGTCTTTTAGACAGTTTGCAATCCACGAAAGGACATCACCACCTATCCCATGACTTTTTACTTTTCCTAGAAGCCTCTCATGAGGAACTTTGTCAAACGCCTTCTGAAAATCCAAGTATACTATATCTACCGGTTCACCTTTATCCACATGTTTATAAACTCCTTCAAAAAAGTGAAGCAGATTTGTGAGGCAAGACTTGCCCTGGGTAAAGCCATGCTGACTTTGATCCATTAAACCATGTGTTTCTATATGTTCTGTGATTTTGATGTTTAGAACACTTTCCACTATTTTTCCTGGCACTGAAGTCAGGCTAACCGGTCTGTAGTTTCCCGGATCGCCCCTGGAGCCCTTTTTAAATATTGGGGTTACATTTGCTATCCTCCAGTCTTCAGGTACAATGGATGATTTTAATGATAAGTTACAAATTTTTACTAATAGGTCTGAAATTTCATTTTTTAGTTCCTTCAGAACTCTGGGGTGTATACCATCCGGTCCAGGTGATTTACTACTCTTCAGTTTGTCAATCAGGCCTACCACATCTTCTAGGTTCACCGTGATTTGATTCAGTCCATCTGAATCATTACCCATGAAAACCTTCTCCATTACGGGTACCTCCCCAACATCCTCTTCAGTAAACACCGAAGCAAAGAAATCATTTAATCTTTCCGCAATGGCCTTATCTTCTCTAAGTGCCCCTTTAACCCCTCGAACATCTAACGGTCCAACTGACTCCCTCACAGGCTTTCTGCTTCGGATATATTTTAAAAAGTTTTTACTGTGAGTTTTTGCCTCTACAGCCAACTTCTTTTCAAATTCTCTCTTAGCCTGTCTTATCAATGTCTTACATTTAACTTGCCAATGTTTATGCTTTATCCTATTTTCTTCTGTTGGATCCTTCTTCCAATTTTTGAATGAAGATCTTTTGGCTAAAATAGCTTCTTTCACCTCCCTTTTTAACCATGCCGGTTAAAAGTTTATTTTTTCTTTTTGCTGGAATAAGCTTAGACTTGCTAGTTTGAACTTCCCTATTCCCTTCCCTTCTCCATTTGCCTCTTCAGATCCATTTGGGAGAAAAAGAAGTGAGTTTAGTGCAATCAGGAAAGTGGTTATCGGGAAGGAGAGCACCAGATGAGTTGATCATTTTTTGTTGTTTCCTTGGGCTGTAGCATTTTGTTTTCTTTAGGCCTTGTCTTCAGAGCACGGGAAGAAATCTGTTCTGCATCTCTTATGGTATGCGTCAGCAGTTTGAGCGAGACTCTTTATCTCATTTGTGTGGAAGAGAAAGGGACTGAGAAGGTCAAGGATTCAGCTGCTCTGGGGAAACCTTATTGGCAACATCGGCTGTTCCCTCTCTTCCCACTAATAGGATGGCTGCCATATTTGAAATGCGGCTGAGATACATGAAGCTTGAGCTTCCTTCCCTTATTCCTACAGTGCAAGTGATGGCGCTAAATACAAAAGAACTTGCATTGCCAGTGGGTTTAGAAAGTCCAGCTGTTTCCTCGGTGAATTTTGAGACTTCTTCCTCTGCTTGGGCTTCAGTGTCAAAGTAGTTTTTTAATGTCTTTACCAAGCCTTTTGCTGTATCCTAGGGTTCTCTGCTGTCATCCCTTCTTTTCCAAAGGTGCTCAGAGGATTTGGGCTGGAAGAGAGTCAGGATGGAGGAAGAAGATGAGGTGGATGATGGCAGATATTCCAGATCAGAAGACTCCCTTGAGAGAGGGAAACAGTGTTGATGGCTTGGAAGAGGGGGAATATCCTCCTGAGAAGGATGATGGCTCTGCCAATGGTCATGTTTTTCATAAGGAGGAACTTTTCTCCATAATTACTCAGTCCTTGCGCATGTTATGTATCACCGAGGACAAAGGGAAGAGGGTCCCAGTTCTGCCGAGGACCCTATTATGTGACCAGTATTCAAAAGCCTTCCAATCATTTCCCCTGCATAAGACAGTTAAGGACCTTATTGACCTGGAGTGAGTTTCCCCAGAAGCCAATTTCAAACGAGGGCACTCCTTTGGTTTTTCAAAAAACTTAGGTTTCAAAAGGTTGATGCTCTGGTTTGTGCTGTGACCAAGAGGACAGCAACCTTGGTAGAAGAGGGTGCTGCCTTAAAAGATTCACAAGATAGAAATATAGAGTCAGTATTAAAACTGGCCTTTGAAGCTTCCAGTATTGCGCTTCAAGCAATGATGTGCAGCTGTATTGTAGCAGAGGCTGATTTGCATTTATCCCAGTGAGTACACGAGAGTTCTTTGGAAAACAGTGGCTCAGTTCTGGAGAAGGCATCTCAAATGGAACCTGGAGCTATGTGTTACATTAGGTGGCTCTAGGGAAGGCACCGTGAGCTGCCTCACTCACGCCCAACATTGCCGAACCTGTCCTGCAATAGTGCACAGCTCTCTGCCCCAAGTACCATCCAGCGAAGCCCGAGACACTGCTAGCCATCTCCCACCACCTTCCCTTAGGTGCACACATTCCCCCTCATGGTGGGAAACCCTGAACGGCTCCCTCCGATGCTTAAATAGGCCAACTGGCCTATTTAAGCAAGGACCTTGCAGCATTACCTTGCCTCAGCAATGGGTCTCCTACCCTAGCAGTGCGTGTTGCCTTCAAGTTCCTGTATCCTGTCGTCATGATTCCTCAGGAAAACAAGAACAGAATAGATGCCTCAGTCTTATTTCAATATTTATTAGATGTGTTCAGTGGATGCCCAACTCAGGCCGAGTTTCGCAGCTTGTTAGCCGTTGCCTCAGGGGCTATAATCAAACCAAACAAGAGTCATATAGGGAATACATCAATATTCAAATAAAAACCAGTAATAAATAAATAACATCATTAAGATCTTATAAGTATTAAAAAGTTTTTTTTTAAATAATCAAAAATCTTTTTAAACAATCATTAAGTTCTCAGATATCAAAAATTACAATTTATAAAATATATATATATGACGACAACACCTTTAATAAAAAATTTTTTAAAGTTAAATCATTATTAGTATAAAATAATGAATATAAAAAACATTTTTTACCTTGAACACTTCAGATTCCAAATTGGAACTCCACAGAGTTAGTATCATCAAACGTACAGCAAATGTTTGACCAACTAAAAAAATGATTATTTACAATGCAAATATTAAAACACATTTGATACATTTACAATGTACATGTGGTATGTAGATCTAAACGGTTAAAAATCTATTAGAAATTTATATCTTAAAACGTATTACTAAAAAGAAGCATGTCAAAAAGAAAAAAGAAAAAAGTTTTAAACTGTCTCATTACTAACACTTTTTAATTTAAGATAACCAAAAAATTGACAGCAACAACCATAAAAAATTGAATCAATAAATATGCCCGTTTAAAACCAATCATGCTAAAAAATATATAATATGAGAAAATTGAATAAATGAGAAATTCTATAAATAGTGCATCACCCTAAATATTGATTAAAGAATTAATAACTTATATTAATACGATAAAACTTAGTTGTGTGTATGAATCATGTCGGCAGCGATAAACATGATAATCAAATGAGGAAATTGAATATACTTCAGCGGTATATAATTAAAAAACAGGTGGCTTCTTTAAAAATAAATATAGAAATACACTATCGTGTCAAGCTTAGCACAAAAGCATGTTGTCGGGTAATAAGTGAACATGAACCCATCGCGTCTAAACCTAACCATATTTAATACCAAACTGCAACAATAAATAATTTAAACAGTAAAAATGATTATAAGCGTAGCTAAAAATATACCATTTTGAAAACAATGCTGCCTGAAGACATTGTGAGTGAGCCCAAAAAAATTCTAAAAACTTGCCGTTCTAGGTAGTATACCGCATTCAATTTGACATTGAATCAGGGCTGGCCCTGCTGAATCCACCATTTAAAAATCAGAAACGCTGTTAACATATATTTATATTTGAACCTAATTGATCATGACGCTTTAGTAATCAGATGATTATAAATGTGGCTAAAGGCTTACCAATTCAAAACATCGCTGTCTGAAAAAAATTGCAAGTGAGCAAAGAAATCTAAAAACTTACCGTTTTGGGTAGTATACCGCACTCAGTTTGACATTGAATCAGGGCTCTGCGCTCTGAATCCACCATTTTAAATGGTGAGTTTGGCGCCAAAAATCAAAAAACGCTGTCAAGATATACTTGTATTTAAACCTAATCAAATACAATAAAAAATCATAGTCTACATCCTAAAAATGAACCACATAAATAAAGCTCCTTATATAAATAAAAAAAAACAAACAGAACCAAATTCTTTACAATGCTGGACATGTCAATCATTCATGTGGGCGTGTCAAAGTCATGTCAAATTATACAAGTGCAAATTCCACAGTAGGAGCCAATACAATAATACAAATACATTAAAAAATTATTCAAAGGATGAGACTTATTCACAGTCATTTAAATTTCAAATATTTGAAAAAAAAAATGTTTTTAAATGTGTCACTTCTATATGATCATTATAATAAGAGAACCAATTAATTTTTATAAAAGATCTAAAAATCACCACATGTACATTAAAAAACTCAAAAATGCATTAAAAGTTTTACATCATAAATATTCATAAAAGCAACCAAAGAAATAAAAATATATAAATTCTTGCACATAATTATTAATAAAAATATTCTCAAAATAGTCAACACTGGAAAACAATAATATCTACAAAACAGATCACAAAAAAACTGAAAGATCAGTCTCCAAATGTGCAGCTGTATTGTAGCAGAGGCTGATTTGCATTTATCCCAGTGAGTACACGAGAGTTCTTTGGAAAACAGTGGCTCAGTTCTGGAGAAGGCATCTCAAATGGAACCTGGAGCTATGTGTTACATTAGGTGGCTCTAGGGAAGGCACCGTGAGCTGCCTCACTCACGCCCAACATTGCCGAACCTGTCCTGCAGTAGCGCACAGCTCTCTGCCCCAAGTACCATCCAGCGAAGCCCGAGACGCTGCTAGCCATCTCCCACCACCTTCCTTTAGGTGCACACATTCCCCCTCATGGTGGGAAACCCTGAACGGCTCCCTCCGATGATGTCAGGCCAACTGGCCTATTTAAGCAAGGACCTTGCAGCATTACCTTGCCTCAGCAATGGGTCTCCTACCCTAGCAGTACGTGTTGCCTTCAAGTTCCTGTATCCTGTCTTCATGATTCCTCATCCAGCCTTGCCTCATCCAGCCTTCCTTTGACCTGTCCATTTTGTCCAGTGTCGTGTGTGTGTCTTTGTCCATCCTTGGCCTGACTTCCAGATTCTGACCTATATTTGGATCTGACCAAGATTGAGTGCCGCCTGGACCTGACCATGATTGCCTGCCCCCGGCCCCAACCATGGCCTGACTCAGACTCCTTTAGCTTGCTGTCTGCTCTGATCCCAGCCTGCCATTGGACTCTTACTCTATTCACCATCCTAAGGACTCGCCTAAGTCCTGCCAGCTGCCAGAACTCAAGGGCTCAAACTGAAGTTGAGGCAGCTGATATAGGTGAAGCTCCAGTTTGTCCCTCTATGGGGCGTGTTTGCCAGCTGCCGGCATAGGCTTCGTAGGTTCCCCTATGAGGCTATGTCAACTATGCCGCAGCACAAAGGGCTCACACCCATGTCACCCTTCACACTATGTTTTTGGCAGATGCCTCCTTTGACTTGGTACGCATCTCCAATAGAAGTATTGCTTCCATACTGGAAGGTAGATGGCTGTGGAACTACTCAGTAAATGCAATTTCCAAGACAAACTTAATTAATTTTCCCTTTAAGGGAAACCTTTCTTGCTGCACACGGCCTGCCTGCGCCTGAACTCCGCTGGACCCCGCCGCCGAACGCTGGGCTCCCTCCGAGGACCGCAGGACCGCCGACACGAGGACGCCCCGAGGCCCGCCCCGCGGCCCATCTCCTACCTCCACGTCATCTTCCAGCCAGGTAAGCTACTTTAAAGCCCTACCTTCACCTCCGGCGCCCTCTTTCTTGCTGCACGCAGCCTGCCTGCGCCTGACCTCCACTGGACCCGACTGCCGAACGCTGGGCTCCCTCCGAGGACCGCAGGACCGCCGACACGAGGACGCCCCGAAGCCCGCCCCGCGGCCCGCCTCCTACCTCTATGTCATCTTCCAGCCGGGTAGGCTACTTTAAAGCCCTACCTTCACCTCTGGCGCCCTCTTTCTTGCTGCACACGGCCTGCCTGCGCCTGACCTCCGCCGGACCAGACCGCCGAACGCTGGGCTCCCTCCAAGGACCGCAGGACCGCCGACACGAGGACGCCCCGAGGCCCTCCCCGCGGCCCGCCTCCTACCTCCACATCATCTTCCAGCCGGGTAGGCTACTTTAAAGCCCTACTTTCACCTCCGGCGCCCTCTTTCTTGCTGCACACAGCCTGCCTGCGCCTGACCTCCGCCGGACCAGACCGCCGAACGCTGGGCTCCCTCCGAGGACCGCAGGACCGCCGACACGAGGACGCCCCGAGGCCTGCCCCGCAGCCCGCCTCCTACCTCCACGTCATCTTCCAGCCGGGTAGGCTACTTTAAAGCCCTACCTTCACCTCCGGCGCTGCGCACCGAGCATCGCGTGCCGAAGGAGCGCGACTAAGGGGCAGGCCCCTTAGTGCGCCCCTTCATGTGCTCTTCTGTGAACAGAACCTTTGTCTCAGAACTCGCAGGCCACTTTGCCATCCAGGCAGTCGACTCCCTGCCCTCGTACTCTCTCCACACAACGCGAACGACGCCAACCAGCCTAGGTACTGTCTACGCGCCTCGGCCCACATTTGACACTACAGCTATATTACAGCAAGCAAGGCACTGCACATTTCATTGACCGAGTTCTATCAACAGCACTCGCTGTGCACCCCTTTTGTTCTGTGCTTACTTAACTTTAGCCTCGCATTTCCAATATAATTCTCACTCCCCTCCTCTCCCCCTGCCCCCCTAATCAGCTCCTTTTCAACCAATATATGTCTCCTCGCTATACCTAGTTTATACTGTCCCTCCCTGTGTAAGTCTCTTAACTCCCACATAATTTCACCTCACACACCTGTGGCTACCCCAGTCCCATGGTCTGACCACTTCCTCATTAATGTCCACCTTACTACCAATTACCCCCCTCCTGCTCCACATACACATAGTAAGACCATCTTTTTGTGCAAATCTTGTTCCCCAGAGGACCTTATCACTGCATTTGATAAAGTAGCCAAGAACCTCGACCTCACCAACCCAGACTCTGCCCTTCTTTCATGGAATAATCTCACTACCATAGTAGCCAACGAATCCTGCCCCATTGTCCACAAAGAAATACCCCTTACTCAGACAGTAAGAAAACCCTGGTACACTGCTGAATTAAAAAAGATAAAACAGGACCTCAGATCCAAAGAATGCATATGGCGTAAACAACCATCCCCCGCACACAAAGCAATTTACAAAAACACACTGCACACTTACCGACAAACCACCCACCAAGCTAAACGAGATTTTTACTCCTCAAAAATTCATGACTATCAATTTAATGGAAATGCCCTATTCTCATATGTTGCAAAGCTCACAAATTCCTCCCCACCCGCCTACAATGAAGAAAATGCCAGTGGCAAATGTGAAGAACTAGCAACGTACTTCAAAAACAAAATTGCCAACATTCTCTGTCGCTTCCCTTCCAAGCCTTCCCCCACCTCGCCGCTCCCTAATGGCAATAGGGTCAACCTTGGATCCTTTGAACTCACAACAACCATGGAGATTGAATCCATTTTTAAAAAGATGAAACCAGCTACACATATTTCAGACACTATCCCCTCAAAAGCACTCCTCTCTATCCCCTCCGCCATTGCTAAACCCCTAGCTGATTTAATTAATTGCTCCCTTACTTTTGGAGAAGTCCCAGATCTCCTTAAACTGGCTGTTGTCAAACCCCTCCTTAAAAAACCCACCCTCGACCCCATTGACCCAGCAAACTACCGGCCCATCTCCAACCTGCCCTTCATTTCCAAAATCCTTGAAAAAGTAGTTAACACACAACTTACTTACTGACTTCTTAGAAGAGCACAGTATCCTACACCCTTCGCAATTCGGTTTCCGTAAAACTCGTAACACTGAAAACCTCTTACTAGCAATCACAGACACCATCCTCGAAGGCATGGACCATGGAAAATCATATTTACTTGCCCTCCTAGATATCTCAGCAGCCTTTGATACTGTCAACCACCAAATTCTAATTTCCCACTTAGCAGAGATAGGTATCTCTGACACAGCCCTATCTTGGTTTTCCTCCTATCTCAACCACAGAGAGTACCTAGTAAAAATTGATAAGTCTGAATCCTCACGCATTCCCCTCACACAAGGTGTCCCCCAAGGATCCTCCCTATCCTCCACCCTCTTCAATATTTATCTCTTGCTACTCTGCCACCTCCTCTCGGACCTAGGCCTTAAGTTCTTCTTATATGCTGATGATGTGCAAATCCTCATCCCTATTCAGAAATCCCTCAATGAATCCATGCATTTCTGGGAATCATGCCTTACCTCTATCAACTCCCTACTATCCAACCTCCACCTTGTGCTAAATGCATCAAAAACGGAAATCCTCATCATCTGTAATCAACTGGAACGTATATCCTATCCCACTTCTCCTAACACACCTCTAGCCTACACTCCATTGCACTCTGTAAGAGACCTAGGTTTCTCCCTAGATCAACACCTAAATTTCAAACCCCACATTGTCTCTTCTAAAGGGGGGCTTCTTCAAACTCCACATTCTCAAAAAACTGAAACCCCTCCTGCACGCTCAAGATCTCCGTATAGTACTTCAGATGACCATTCTATCTAAACTGGACTATTGCAACTCCTGGGCCTCCCTTTCACCTCCATTAAGCCCCTACACATTTTGCAGAACGCCATGGCTAGGATCATAACCAATACCCGTATAAGGGACCACATCATCCCGATTAAGGATCTGCACTGGCTACCCATCCCTTTCCGCATCCAATACAAAACCCTTACCATCCTACACAACACGCTTTATAAACACAACCACCCTTGGCTTGAGGAAATGCCACGTTTCCGTTCCTCCAACCGCCCCACTAGAACCTCACTTGCAGGCACCCTTCACACACCGTCCCTTAAAACCACATACCATGCCCTTAGTGGAGAAAGAGCCTTCACTATTGCTGGCCCCTCACTCTGGAATTCCCTACCTGCCGATCTCCGTCTAGAGCGATCCCTACCTCATTTCAAAAAAGGAATCAAGACTTGGCTTTTCTTGCAGGCCTACCCTGACTCAAACTAAACTTAACCAGATGACCCAACCTTGAACCTCCCTCCCTGCCCCTAGCCTCCATGCCTGCCCCTCACCCCCCAGTACAGCCCTGCCTCTCTCTTGATTCTTTTGAATTCTCCTTTGTATCATTGTACGTTTGTAAATGGTTCCTCGAGTTATAGCATGTACACATCTGTTGATGTGATTTCATTTTTTACTTAATATGGCTTCTCCGCTGCTCTTCTTAATTTGTTCCTTTTTTCTCCCTTAGTCTTTACTTTCTTTCTGCCCTCCATCCTCCTCCTCTCTAGTCTGCTTCCCTTCCCCTTCCCCCGTTCATTGTAATTTTTCCTTTCTTTACAGTTAATTGTAAACTGGTATGATGTTTTCTACGAATAGTGTATAAAAGCCCATAAATAAATAAATAAATCTGCTCTTTCATGAAGATATAGGGAAAATGACTAAAGTGTGGGGAGAATCTAAGATTCCTAGCCTCCTGGAGGACAATCCTAAAAGTACTTCCAGATCCAGAATAGTTTCCAGAACTCCAAAAGGTACAGGGCAAGGCAGATCTTAAATCCTTTCAAACTCCCAAGAAAAGCAAAAAGGATGGATCCACTGGGTTGTCAGGCAGTTTGCAATGAGATTTTGGAGGTCCAGTCTCCGATACTGAAGATAGGAGTTAACTTATTGGAATTTTATCAGAGATGGGTTCAAATTACCTAGAGGTAGTCTGGGACAGTTATGCCTTGGAGTTTTCCCATGCTGCTTTTATGGTTTCTCCTTGTCACTCCATCCCAAAAAGGGAAGCAGTCAAAATGACACTGTTGCGACCATTGCTGCCCGACGTCTTCACTCCGCCCTCTTTACCTCTGTGGCAACTCCCTCCGGGGTTGAAGGACGGCTGACTGCTGCGGCATCTCTGTCTACAGTTTCTCAACAGCTCAGCCATCCTGGGTTCGCTGTTCCAGTATCTGAGGGACTTCAGCCTTGCTGGGCACTTCAGCTCACTACTGCCACCTCTGGTGGTTTCAAAACCCTGTTTAATAAAAAAACTAGTGTGTGTCTGTCTCCATACTCTAAGCCTAGCCGGTTGTCCCTCTCAGGATCTTCTCCCGAGGACGTAGTCATCTGCCACCGGCCCAAGGATACACCCACAACCAACACCTGTATTATTACAGATTGAGAACTCATGGAGAATACTACAAACACTAAATTGGCTTCTTTGTTTAGGGGCTGTAATTCCAGTTCCAAGAGAGTAATGA
Source organism: Rhinatrema bivittatum (assembly GCF_901001135.1). NCBI lineage: Eukaryota > Metazoa > Chordata > Amphibia > Gymnophiona > Rhinatrematidae > Rhinatrema > Rhinatrema bivittatum. Next base: position 399,627,630 of record NC_042615.1, on the reverse strand, counting down.
GGCCAGAGTCATTCCGTTTATTTTGTGGTTCCCAAGAAAGAAAGTTCATTTCATCCTATTCTAGATTTGAAGCAAGTCAACAAAGCCCTGAGTGTATTTCATTTTTAGTTTGAGATTAGTTATATTGGCGATAATACATGGGGAATTCCTGACCTTGAACCTGACTGAAGCATATCTTCATATTCTGATTAGAGAAGGTCCTCAAAAGTTTCTTCAGTTTGTGGTGCTAGGGGCTCATTTACAGTTTCAGGCTCTTTCATCCAGGTTAGCCACAGCTCCAATAACTTTCTCAAAGGTAATGGTAATAATGATGGCAAGCCTGCATTGAGATATCTGGATGATATCTGGATGATTGATTAATTTGAATAAAGTCAACAGGAGAATGTGACAACTATGAGGAGAGTGATTTAGTTATTTCAGGAGCTGGGTTGGGTGATAAACTTCTTGAAGAGCAGCCTCCAGCTCTCTCAAGTCCTGGAATACATGGGAGCTATCTTTGACAAGATGCTCAGTTGTATTCGGTTGTTGGCACAAAAGAGTCAGAAGCTTCAAGGACAGGCTGCATTCCTTATTGGCAATCAGGTATCCTAAAGTTTGACGTTATCTCCAACTATTAGGATTCGTGGTGGCAGCCTTAGACCTGGTCCCATGGGCAAAAGCAAATATGAGATATTTACAAAAAGCCTTGCTCCCTGTCCCAGAATTTGCAAAGTTGTATTTGGAATGGTAGTTAAAAACTAAAAATCTGAAGATGGGAGTGGAATGCAAGGCTCCAGCTTAGTTGACAGTGACAATAGATGCCAGCAGGTTGGAATGGCGACCCAGTGTTTAGGTCAGGTGACTCAGGGATTGTCATCAGTGGAAGAAGCCAAGTGGACCATCAATCATTTGGCAACCAGATTGATTTGTTCCTACTCTCCAAGGTCCGGTGGTCAAGATTTTGTTAGACAGTGCAATCATAGTGACCTATGTATATCATCAAGGGGGTACCAAGAATGCTTGGGTTGCAGTGGAAGCAGAATTTTTGTGGCATTAGTCAGAAAGGAACATATAAGTCATTTCAGCATTACACATAGCCAGTTAAAAAAATGTTCAGGCAGACTTTCACAGCTACAACATTTTGGACCCCAGGAAGTGGGTTCTATTCCAAGTAGCATTCAATCAAAGTGCACGCAAGTGGAGGAAGCCATTGATAAACCTCATGGTGACTGGCAGGAATGTGACGGTACAAAAGCTTTTCAGTCAAAGGAAGGAGCCAAGATCATTTAGACTGGATGCCTTGATTCAGGAATGGGCTTTGGGGGCCTGTGAAATAGTGCCCTTAGTGCTCCCCTATATACCTATGCAGGACCAGGCTAGATGCCTGGTCCACCTTAAATTCCTTAAAGAGAGTTTTCTCATTGGTGGGATCCTGCGGGGCAGGTGGGGCTCAGAGGGGATAACCAGAGACTGGGAAATAAGAGTTGGGGTCCAGGTGAGGATACCAGACCAGGCCCAGGTCTCCAGGAGGAAGGCAGCTCCTGTAACATAACACTGTCTAAACACTGAGCTGAGATGAAGCTGAACTGTGAGAAGTGAGGGAAGCAATACTGAACTGTAATTAGAAAGAGTACACTGTTCTGAAGGGAAGACAGTATACTATTGTGCATGTGTGAAGCTGTAATGAAGATATGCTGTTTTAAAAAAGGCTGGAATCAGACTAGTTTGTCTCCAGGCCTGTGGGAATAACTGTTCGTTTCCACATATGGTGTCATGCATGGGATTTTTTCTAAAGCTTTGCACAGAAAAAAAAAATCCAGCCTCCAAGAAAATGTCTGTTTGGAGTACAGAAATAGTTATGAAGAGGACCTGTAGTTCTAAATGTAGTACAGAACACAGGGGGCCTGTGGCTCTAAAACAACATATAGAGTGCAGGGGTGCACAGAGCACAGTAGCTTGTGAAAAGGCTGTGACTCAGAAACTGCACTGAAGAAATAAAAACCCAAAGTTTAAAAGATTCAGGTAGAGAGGAAACTGTGAGTAGGCCTTGTTATAGGGACAGTCAAGAAGTGGTAGGTTTGTACCGGCTAACATGAGAAGCCCAGCTGGTGGTGGCTAGGGATTAAAAGTGATTTAGTCAATGCTGGTTTTGCAGGCTTTTTTTTTTTTGCCTTGAAAGAAGAAAAGAGTAAGGAACACTGGTGCAGCAGGGCTGTGCTGAACAGGGTGTGGCCCTGGAAAAGCTGCCAGAGTGGGCTGAAAGTGCAGTGAATCTAAACAGGAAGAGGGGGGCCCTCTTCTAGCAAGGAAGCCACTCTGCGGGGAAGGTGTGCAGCCATGAGAAAACCTGGACTGGAGCAGCTAGTGTACTGCAGCACTCAATTGCAGCAGTCAGAGCATCACTGAAGAAAGTTGGCAAGAATTAGTGTAGAGGCTCTTGGAATAGTACAGGAAGTTACAGTAGATCCTCATAAAGCACCAGCTTGCCATAATGAAGGGGAAAAAGAGCCTGGAAGCAGGCCAAGGCTGTTAATAATTCCTGTTTAGAGAGGAAAGTACTTGGCCTGGGAGCTGAGGAAGCAACCGAGAGAACTCCGTGGAGGCCCAGCCACCTATAATACCCAGACTGGTATTATAGGTGGTCCTGAGGAAGACCCTGTAAGGTGCTCAGACACTATCGGGAGAGTCCTGAGACTGATCCCGTGAGAAGCCCTGAGAAGGGGGTGGTGAAAAACCCTGATAGAGGGGGCACAGACAGCCCTGGAGAGGGAAACACAGACTGCCCAGGAGGAGGCAGTAGTGAGAAAGTGGAAGTCGACAATATAGGAGGTTACGAGGGAGATCCTGTAGGGTGCTCAAACACTCTCAGGAGTCCAAAGGCCACTTCCGTGAGAAACCCAGAGAGAGAGGGTACAGAAAGACAATTAAGAGATGCCATGGAGAGCCCAGAGGGTGGTGCAGTGGAGACACCAGTGAGTGAGGCTGTGGAGCAGCCAGCGAATGCTGTGGGTGAATGGCCAGAGTGTATAGAGATGGAAACTGCGGACTGCCCAGAAGGAGGCGCTGTAGAGAACCTGGAGGAAGAGTCCATGGAGAGCTCAGAGGATGGTGCTGTGGAGACTGCAGCAATTGAGGATACAGAAGATCCAAGAAGGGGGCTCTACATCATAGATACCAGATGCCAGGAAGCGGGCGCAGCTGGTTATAGAGGAACCAGCACTGGTGGTTCCCCAGTCAATCCATAAAGCTCCATGGGGTGGAATTTGAACACTGAGCCAGAAAAGGACTTAGTTAAAGGACTGTGGATGTTCACTGCATGAACGGCACACTGGGTAGTGGTCATGACGCTGTTGAGGGTAACCTTATGAGATGGGGTGAGCATGTCACTAGGTCCCTTTTCCCAAGCATAGCTGGTGGGAAGCCAGAGAAAGGGGAATGGGATGTCTTGGTCTCTCCTGGATGGAATCCAGGCGGGAGTAGGGATGCTTGGCCCGAGGGTCCAAGCTGAGGGGAAGGGTATATGAGAAAGTGCCCTTAGTGTTCCCTTATTTACTGTGCAGGACTGACTAGACGCCTAGTCTACCTTAAATTTCTTAAGGAGAGCATGATCATTGACGGGATCCTGCGAGGCAGGTGGGGCCAGAGGGCATAATCAGAGAAGGCGGATCCAGATGGGGATACCAGATCAGGCCCAGGTCTCCAGGAGGAAGGCATCTCCTGAAACATAACACTGTTCAAACACTGAGCTGAGACGAAGCTGAACTGTGAGAACTGAGGGAAGCAGTACTGCACTGTAAGTAGAGGGAGTACACTGTTCTGAAGGGAAGACAGTCTAGTGTTGTGCATGTGTGAAGCTGTAATAAAGATATGCTGTTTTAAGAAAGGCTGGAATCAGTCTAGTTTGTCACCAGGCCTGTGGGAATCACCGGTTAATCCCAAAGGGCCCTTTCTTTATATGTTTCCTCCATGGCCTCTGGTGGGGAAAGTTCTCCAGAAGAGTTCAAAGCATCAGGGGGCTAGTGATTCTGGTAGTTCCCGATTGGTCAAGGTGTGTCTGATATGTGAATCTCATCAAGTTATTGGACGGGGACCCACTGCACCTTTCTCGAGAGAGAAATCTGCTGTCCCAAGGTCCAGATTTTCAGAGGGACCCAAATTGATTTTGTCATATGGCCTGGCCCTTGATGGGGCTTGTTTAACCAAGAAGGGTTACTCTCAGGAATTGGTGGGAAATCTCTTGTTCTAGAAAGAGATATACTTCCTTAGCATATATGAGAATTTGGCTAGTCTTTGAGAAATGGCGTTCAAACAGGATGATTGAGTCAGGAGGTACCTCTGGCCCTTTCATTCTGGATTTCTTTCAGGAAGGTCTGAATAAAGGTTTGGCCCTTAATCCAGTGAAAGTACAGTGGCAGCTATTACCTGTTGTAGGGACAGGTATTAGGTAGGTATCATCCAGATGTTTTGCATTTTCTAAGAGGAGTGAAACATATTAGGCCTCCAGTAAGTGATCCTGTCCCTTCATGGAATCTGAATTAAGTGTTGACTTTTCTGGCAAGTGCTTCATTGGTGCTAATCAGAGAGTCTTCACTTAAATTTCTTTCTCTTAAGACACTGTTTTTGGTAGCAATTTGCTTGGCTAGGAAATTGCAGATTTGCAGATGCTTTCTTGTAGGGAACAATTTTTGGTTTTCACAAACAATATGGTCAAGATACACTCAGTTCATTGTTTGTGGTGGGGAAAAGAGTCAAGATAGTGGTGTGACTCTGGGCATTGTATTGTTTGTCTGCTTTTTTCCTGTATCTTTACCATTTGCCATGTTGCACTTTCTTTCTTCAAGATGCTTCCTAAATGTAAGAGTAAAATTAGTGTTTATCCTGAAGCTTTTTTTGTCTCTGTTGATCCAGAAGAAGCTAGAAATTTCCTGGAGTATGCTATGGGCTCCTTGGAGTATTCCATTGCTGAGGTTGGTGTGGGAAGAGGCTGGAGAAGAGGTTTCACTCTCCCTTCTTTGCTCTCTACTGCCATCTTTGAGGCTGATACATCTGGGTACTGCAGCTGCCTCGGCGAGTGGTGGTGATGACGCTGAGATTCGGGTCATTGGAAGTGCAGAGTGTCCTGCCAGAGGAAATAGGATTTTGGTGCTTGTGGAGAGCCCAGATGGACTGTATTCTTTGAACATAGCCTTACAGAAAGAAGATCGTTTAGAGGTCTCCACTTGTGTAGGCACTTGGACGCCTCCAGTGCTACAAGATCGTGAGTTTCCTCGGTGAAAGCCCCACATGGTCACATTATATTCTATTTGGGCAGTGTTGGTTAGGTTGGACTCTGCCTTAACTTATTCTTCTAGGGATATTGCTAAGCTGAATGATTCATTTAAAGTCCTTGCTGGAAAACAGGAAGATGAAATCAGGGAGATGAAAGGAAAAATTAAGGAAATAGATGATGGACTCAAGAAAGTTAAATTGGTTAATGCTTCCTTGGTTAAGGACAAGCTATTAGTTCATAGACATCTAGAACATACTGAGAACCAAGCTCATGAACTAAATTTTCATTTCCTTAACTTTCCTGAAATTCTCTCTTTTTCTCCTTGGGATCTTTTTGAAAAGTACTTAAAGGATGTTCTCTCATTTGTCTGCAGAGGAAATTCCTCCTTTGAACAAGATATTTTATCTTCCAATGAAGAGGAACTCTCTGTTTAGTTTTGATATATCTGAGGAACCATCTGGGGCCAATGCAAATTTTGATTTTACTGTTTTTGAGACTTCTGTGAATGTGGAGTCCAGTAGGGCTACTCTGGGGGTTTCTTTTGTGTTTAGTCAAATTTTGGATAATATTCTTCATCTGCATTTTCAAAAGGCTTCTGAAGAATCCACTTAGGAAAAAGAGGAGAAAATGTTTACCTATTTGGTAGGAGACTAGGTCTCTTGGAGAATCTTTCTTTTTGCATTATCCCTGTAAATATAAAATGATGAATTTTAAGACCCCAATGCAAGCATTAATTAGGGAATGTGCAAATATGTCGGGCTCGTGCATAACAAATGGATTTTAAAAGCCGCCAAGATATGTACGTATCGCCCGGACTGCACATATCTTGAAAGTTTTCAAAAAGGGGCAAGGCATGGGCATTTTGAGGCGTGAACTTGAGATGTGCTGTGTAACTTTACTTCTGCTATGGATGACGTGTCAGTTAAAAAATAATGAAAAATAGGCAGATCTGTGGGGTTTTAAGGGTCAGGGGTAACCGGAGAGGTGAAGGTTGGAAGACCCATCTCTTATCTGGGTGAACTGGGGATGAACTGGAATGGTGTCGGCACACGCCCCTTTTAAAATTCCCCAATTTACCTGGGTAAAAGTGGATTTTGCGCGCACCCAATTAAAATTTGGTGCACGTGTGCATGGCTAGGTTATTTTATAACATGCGCGTATATGAATCTATATGTTATGGTGCAATAATTGTTTATCGTGTCATGCATTGGCATGGAAATATGATAAATAGTATACAAAACCAGGAAAATTATGCAAATGAAGGACTCCTACTACATTTCAAGGTAAAATACTGCAGAATAATGTTAGATTTAACGTGGGAAACAAAAATTAGCAGGTAAGAACCAAATTTTCCTTTCCCTATACGTACCCAGATCAATCAGACTGCTGGAATGTACTAAAGCTTCCCTAACTGGGGTGGGACCTGGAGAGTCCTGCTCGAATGACACTGCTTCCAAAATGGTTGACCTCTGGTGCCTGGATGTCCAAACGATAGTGTCTGGCAAAAGTGTGCAGAGACTTCCAAGTCGCTGCTCTGCAGATTTCTTGCGACAATACCAACTGGCTCTCCGCCCAGGAAGCCGCTTGTGATTGGATTGAATGAGCTTTTAAACCATCCGGAACCAAACGTCTGTGGCAAATATAAGCAGAAGCGATAGCCTCTTTCAATCAACGGGCAATGGTAGCTTTAGACGCCTTTGCACCATTCCACAAAACGAACAGATGATCGGAAACCCGAAAGGCATTAGTAACCTCAAGGTAACGCAAGAGCACTCTTTTGACATCTAGATGCTTCAATTCACTCGTGTGAGGGGTATCCCGATCTAAACCCGGAAAGGCCGGAAGCTCCATTGACTGATTCAAGTGGAAGGCAGAAACCACCTTCGGAAGAAAGGATGGAATTGTCCTGAGCGAGACCCCAGCATCAGAAAATCGTAGGAAGGGGCTTCCCACAGGAGAGGGCCTGGATCTCAGAGACCCTCCTAGCGGAACAGATAGCCACCAAAAACACCGTCTTGAGAGTTAAATTCTTCAAGGTGGCATTCTTGATGGGCTCAAAAGGAGGATCACATAACACCCGAAGCACCAAATTAAGACTCCACGAAGGACAGATGGAACGGACCAGAGGGTTCAAGTGCTTCGCCCCTCTCAGAAAACATACCACATCAGGGGGTGCTGCAAGAGTTGCACCTTCGATCTTGCCTCTAAGACTTTCCAAGGCTGCTACTTGCACCCGGAGGGAACTAAAGGATAATCCCTTGCTGAGACCTTTCTGTAAAAAAGCGAGAATCTGTGCCACCGAGGCCTGACGAGGAAGGACCTCTTTTTCACTATATCAAGAATCGAAGACCTTCCAGACCCTGACATAAGTGAGAGAAGTAGAGGTCTTTCATGCCCGCAAAAGATAACTTTTCTTCCTCAATTGTCTTCTCTCATAAGCCAGGCCACTGGACAAAAGTGATCTGCCTGATCGAAAAATACCGGACCCTGACGTAACAGGTTTGACAGGCGCAGAGGACCGTTCAAAGCCAGGTTGGCTAGGTCTGTGAACCATGGTCTCCAAGGCCACTCCGGAGTTACTAGGATGACCGTCCCTGGATGAGCTTCTATTCGCCACAGAATTTTGCCCACTAGAGCAGAATGTCGCGGGGCCAAGGAAGCACTAGTGCATCTACGCCTTCCGCCCCGTGTTCCCTTCTGCGACTGAAGAGACGTGGTGCCTTTGAATTCTTCTGAGTCACCATTAAGTCCAAATGAGGAGTGCCCCAACGGAGAGAGATGAGCGTTATTGCGTCCCAGGACAACTCCCATTCCCTGGGGTCCAGCCATTGACGGCTGAGGAAATCCTCCTGTACATTGTCAACCCCCACTATGTGAGAGCCCGCCAACAGATCCAGATGCCGTTCCACGCAGGCCATAAGTTTCTCCACTTCCACGGCTACTGGGCGACTCTTGGTTCCCCCTTGATGGTTGATATAGGCTACTATCGTTGCATTGTCTGACAACACTCTCACCGCCCAATCGCAGATGAGAGGAAGAAATTTCCAAGCGCACCACTCTTGTTTCCAGGTGAATGATGGACCATGGCACCACCTCCTGTGACCACTGGCCCTGAGCTGACTGAGACTGGTACACGGCTCCCCAAACAGACAGGCTGGCATCAGTGGTCATTATCACCCACTGAGGCACTTCGAGGTTCACCCCTCGCTTCAAACTGGTTGAGGACAAGCCACCAACCAAAACTAGACCTAGCGGACTCTGTGAGAGGTAAGGGAACCTGGAACTCCTCCGACATTGCATACCAGTGAGAAAGCAAAGCTCTCTGCAAAGGTCTCATAAGAGCAAACGCCCACGGGGCCAATTCCAAAGTGGACACCATGACAAAGAACCTGCAAGTAATCACAGGCCCTGGGAACCAGCAGCGACAAAAGATGATGAACTAGAGACATCAGCTTGGATATCTGTTCTTCCATGAGAAAAACTTTGCCAATCCGGGTGTTGAATCGCGCTCCCAAGAAGTCCAGGACCTGCGAGGGATTCAGATGGCTGATTGGTGACCCAGCCGAGGAAGTGCAGGCGATGTAAGACTTTGTGTATCGCCAGCCTGCAGAGATCCTCTGATTTTGCTCAAATGAGCCAGTTGTCTAGCTATGGATGAACCAGCACTCCCTTTCTCTTGAGAGCTGCCACTACCACCATTACCTTGGTGAAAGTGTGGGGTGCTGTTGCCAATCCGAACAGCAGGGATCAAAACTGAAAATGCCTCCCGAGGGCCATGAATCGGAGATATCTCTGATGATCTTCGTGGATTCCAATGTGCAGATATGCTTTGGTAAGATCCAGGGAAGCCAAGAACTAGCCCCTGCGCACCGCCGCAATAACTGAGCGCAGCGTTTCCATCCGAAAATGTGGTACGTTTAGTGCCTTGTTCACATATTTGAGTTCTAGAATCAGGCGAAAAGTGCCCTCCTTCTTGGGCACCACAAAATAAATGGAGTAACGCCTGGTCCTGTGTTCCTCCAAGGGAACCGGAACTATGGCCCCCAGGTCTTACAGCCTGATTAAGGTTTGAGAAACAGTTTGCTTCTTTATCGATGGTCCACAGGGAGAGATCAGAAATGCATAACCGACCAGGCCATGACGGAGTCAATCAAGGTTCTTCTGGACCCAAATCCTCTCAACAAGATAAGGCAGACCCATTCCTTATAAAACAGGGACAGCCATCCTCCGATAATCGGAACAGAGGAATGGGTCAGCCTTATCTCGTTGAAAGGATTTGGGTCCAGAAGAAACTTGGCTGACTCCGTCGTGGCCTGGTCTGCACCCTTGAAAGGAGTAGGACCAGGAATGAGATCTCCCTGATGTTTGCCTTTGACCCTGGGGAAGTGCCCTGCTTTGACAAAAATGCCTCTGACCCCAGAGGCGAGAACGGGGAGGGAGTAAACTTCTAGTTCCTCTAGGCTTATCCTTAGGAAGCTTAAGCACCTTATTCTCTCCTAAAGACCTTATCAGCTGTTCCAAATCATCCCCAAACAGGAACTTTCCCTTAAAGGGGAGCACCCCCAGCTGAGACTCAGAGGAACCATCAGTCGACCAGTTACGTAGCCACAAGAGCCTGTGATCCACAACTGGACACCATAGTCCTGGATGAGGTACGGAGAAGGTCATACAAGGTATCCACGCCATACGACACTGCTGCCTGCAAGCGCTCCGCCTGCTCCGACTCCTGAGGAGAAAGTTCTCTAGAACTGAGGAATTACTGAACCCATCTCAGGCCTGCTCACTGCACTAGACTGCTACAGACAGCAGCCCTCACCCCGAGTGCCGACACCTCAAAGATTCTTTTGAGGTAGACCTCGAGCTTCCTGTCCTCTAAATCCTTAAGGGCTGCCGCTCCTGCCACCAGATTTAGTTGTCCTTTTGGTCACAGCAGACACCGAAGCATCCACCTTAGGAACCTTCAAGATCTCCAGGGACTCCTCAGGCAGTGGATAAAGCTTGTCCATAGCTCGCCTCACACGCAGGCCCGACTCCGGAGTGTCCCACTCCCGGGTCATAAGCTGTTGTACCATAGGATGAAAAGGGAAAGTCCTAGATGGACCACGCAATCCGGCCAAAACAGGATCCACCATGTCGTGGCCCACAACATCCTGAGGGAGTGTGATTCCCAACTCATCCAGGACATGCGGGATCAGTGGATTAAGCTCATCTCTCTGAAATAAATGAACCACCTTCGGGTCATCACCCTTGACTGGAACGGATCTCTCAGGTTCTTCATCCTGATCCATCCCAGGGAGGGGATTAGAAGGCAGGGGAGAATCAGGGTCAGAGTGCCTCCACAGGTCTGAGGTCCCTTGTCTCCACGAGGTGAGGGACCGTGGATCTTTTGAATCCTAACAGCCCCCTACGGTTCCAACCACTTGGGGACCTTTTAGGGAGGCGGATCCTGTGGTAATCCACTTGCTCCTGTCTCACCCAGCTGTGACCTGCTCACTAAATAGGCTTTGTGCATCAGCAGCACAAAGTCTGTGGAAAAAGCAGGTTGGCCCCTGGAATCACCCACCAGGAGAATGGGGTCATCGGGAAAATCCTGATCTTGAAGAGTCCTGGGAGCTCCCAGGACTCAAATTCATGGGGGGGAAGCTATGGTGGTGTTGCGACCGTCGCTGCTCGACATCCTCACTCCGCCCTCTTTACCTCTGTGGCGACTCCCTCCGGGCCTGATGGACAGCTGGCTGTTGCGGCGTCTCCATGCCGTCTCCCTCCGGCGTCCCCGGACTGGCTCAACGTTGCAGGTCCGCCATGTTGCCTGAAGACCTACGGCGGGTGCGCGCGCTCTGCTTGAAGTATCAGCAAGAGCACGAACTTCAGGGGCGTCCCCCTGAGATGACATCATCCGCTTCCAATATTTAAAAGTCTCTATTTCACTATCTAACTGAGTTAGCAGGGGATTAGTTGGGGATTTGTTTCGTCTACACCTCCCAAGCTACTCTGCCTCCTCGGACTTACCAGAGGTACCTCGCTCCTCGGGGGCCTCGCTCTTTTCTTTACTTTCAGATTACAGAAAGGAACCGGTTCTCGGTCCTCGAGGGCCCATGTTCCTGGACATTCTGAAGATTCTCTACTGCTTGGAAGCTATCGCTGCTACAAACAATCGTGAGTTACCATCGCTCTCTCAGAGCTTTCCCTGGAACCAGGTACTCGCTCCTCGAGGGCCTAAACCTTTCCAGCTTCTGAGCTTCCTTGAGACCTTATGTGAGTTTTGTCATCTAGTTCTGTTCATGAACTCTGCCTACTCACTTTCTATAGTTTCTCAACAGCTCAGCCATCCTGGATCGCTGTTCCAGTACCTGTCGGGACTACAGCCCTGCCGGGCATATCAGCTCAATACTGCCACCTCTGGTGGTTTCAAAACCTGTTTAGAGGAGATCTACTGCAACCGAAAGCTCTTCCACTGCATCAATGTGCGCGTGGTCTGTGATGCTCAACTGTACATCCTCAACGTAGTCGCCAGGTACCCAGGAGCTGCACACAATTCCTTTATGCTTTGGCAATCTGGCCTGTTTGAAAATTTTGAAGATGGCCTCTACAGTGACGGTTGGCTCATAGGTAAGAGCGCTGCTTCTTTCTACAGTCCTTCTCCGGCTATGTGTTTACAGCAAATGGCACTGACACAGGGGTTGTCGTGGACGAGACTGCTTTGGTTACATGACAAGTGGCTTGCACAGTTAGAACTACAAGCCATAAATGCCAGGGACCAGCTTTCTTTCTCCATGCTGTAGAGGCCTGCTCAAACAAACACACTTGCCACAAAGTTGTGTGAGTGACCGAGCACCACAGGCTTTCAACTTGTTAACTTTAAGCAATTGGCTGTTCAAATCTTCCCTTTGGAGCTGCTGAAATGTCACTTGTCAACCAAAACCTTTTTATATCCACAATGCAGAGACTTCCATTTGAGTTGTGCCTTGTTAGTGCTCTGTCAGCCAGGATGTCAGCTACAGTTTGTCTTGACAATCACAGGGGTACACGTTTGACTTGAAGCTGGGGACTGTGCATTTTGGCTCAGTCCTAGTCATTATGTCATGTCAGACTGAGGACATATTGCAGAACTGTTAGGGATTTGTACAATCATACCAAGATATTGATGTATATCTGAAATGACATGTGTGACAGCTATGATGTACAGCTTCAGTGTTAGAGGAGTTCTAGAAATGGGCAGTGATAGCTTGCTTGTGAGTAAAATGGACACATTATGTAGGAACCCCAGATGCTGTTTTCCATTCAGGAAGATCTGACACACCATAAGCAAGTGCTATAGCGTACATATAGTATCACAGTAAAAGGTAGTGTAACATACCTCTAGGAACTAGGGCAGAGAAATGTTGAATCATCATTGTGACATGAAAAGACTGACAATAGAGTGCTGTCTCTTTAAGAGCTGGGGGGGGAAAGGAGATTCAAAATTGGATTGTCTGAGCATGTGCAAACAGATCACTGCTCAGCTTGAACAGAGTTCCTGCCCTGCTCTGAATTAATAAATATTATCTGTACTGATTAAGGTTCTCTTTTCTGGAACCCTGCTGTGGACGACTTGGGAGTAGTTGAACTGTGCCCTGTCAGGATTTGAAGCTCTTCTTTCGGATAGAGGCTGCTGTATTGTGGATTTGGCAGTTGGAGCAGCAGTACTGACGCCCTCTTCAGCTCTAAATTCAAATGGACACACAGTAGGATACAATCTGGGACTTTGCTTGTTCAGAGAACTGCTTAAGGTCGGGTGATATATCACATGCTGATTCTGGTTGAAATACTTAACATGAGTTTATGACAAAGTTGAGTTTTCTCTTGTACTATATACATGTGTTTATATGACAAATGCAGATGCTTAGGAAGTGAACAGATTTATTTCAGTCATTCATTCCAGTAAAGATAAAACTGTTACTCACTAAAGAGCGTGTGGATTCATTTCTGATACTGGGTTGGGAATCAAAGTGCAGGTTTCAGACACAAGAAGTCATAAAGAAAATTGAACTTCAAGGGTTACAACAAATTCTGGCGCATCAACGTGGGGCAGTGTTTTTTTTTTTCTCTTCTCTCTGTCTGACCTGCTACTGAGCGACCCAGCATCAATAGTGAAGTGAGCACAGTATTCTCTTTGTTTCTTTCTCATACAAAATGGAGTATTGCAAGTACTATGATTGTATTCCTGATAGATCTGTTATTCTGAGTTCTGTAAATCCTGAAATATCTTTAGCAAGTGTAGAAGATGCATTAAGCCCAGCAGGTGTAGTTACAAAATTGAAACGTTTAAGAGCTGAGTCATCTGATCAAGTTTTGTGTGAGTTTGAAGAACCGCTTTCTATAATTATTTTAGAAAGAATGAGCTTAAAAGGGGAACTGGACAGTCAGTGGATAATTTTACCTGTCTTAGATGAGACAGTATCAGAACAGGATGTTGAGTCAATGTCCCCTGAAGCATGCACTGACCCACTAGTGAGTGACATACTTTTAGATATGACAGATCGACTTCAAGAAGAATTAGCATATATAGCTGACAGTCATAAAATCAATATTCAAGATCTGAGAAAAAGAACATCTGCTCTCATGATTGAGAGTTTGGGGTCACAAGAAAAAGAAACACGAGATATAGATCAATCACCCCAGAGTATATTGCAGACTCCAGTTAAAAGCCGAAAAAGAGTTCCCAAGTGCTTGGATGCTATGCTAACCCAACATCCTGTGGCAGTCAATTCTTCTCAATATTCCATTCCACCAATTTCTATTCCTGCGGATGTTTCAAAGGTTATAGTGGAGCATGTGATCAAAACTCCTAAGGAAAAGGGCGCAGAGTTGAATCATACGTACTACAAAATTAAAGTTTTCTCTGGAAATGTCCCTAAACCTAGTAATGAAGGAGACTATGAAACTTGGCATATTCAAATTAAGCAATTACTGCAGGATCCAGATCTCACCGCAGGTGCAAAAAAAAGGAAATTAATTGAAAGTCTCCTTCCTCCAGCTTTAAATATTGTCTCTTACATAGATAAAAGCGCCACAGCAGAGCAGTGTTTAGAGGAACTGGAGAAGGCATATGGCAGTGTAACTAATGGAGAGGAATTATTTTTTCAATTTATTGAAACTTTCCAGAATGGCAAAGAAAAATCTTCAGACTATTTGAGAAGGCTTCAGGTCCTGTTACAGAAAGTCGTGGAGCGGGGAATTTTCTTTGGGCTCACCCCAGACAGGAAGTTACTACAACAGTTTGTACGTGGGTGCTGGGAGGAGACCCTGATTACCCGACTGCAATTGAGGGACTTATTAGAGAGCCAGTCGAAGAAACTGCCACAGTACTCGGAGCTGCTATTTAAAATCAGAACGATTGAGGAAGAAAGAAACATGAAAGAATCTAGGAGGATACGTCAATTGGGAGTTACCCAGATTAAACCTGTAAGCAGGACTTACCTAGCAAATGACATAAGCATTGCTCAACATATGACACCAGAGGCAAGTGAGTTTAAGGTGGGATCTGAGTTGGGAACATTTTCAGGAGAAGATAATGTTTTGCTCGCCCCATTGATCACTCATTGTAGAGCTGCCAATTCAGAAATAGTAAATAGCCCTGTTGCAAACAGCATGATGCGAAGAAACTCTTGGGTAGAGAAGATGCCTCAAAAAGGGAGGCATCATCCCAAGATACTTTCATTTTGCTATAACTGTGGAGAGAATGGACACATGATGGGAGAATGCATCAATCCTGTAAATGCTGCTCTAGTCCAACAGAAATTGCGGGAAAAATTTGAAAAAAAAAAAATACCCAGCATTAGGCAGGTTTCAAATACTCCTTTAAACTAAAAAGGTGCTTTTGTGAGGGGCAGACAAAGGCACCAAATGCAATTCAGATAAGTCCCAAAAAAAAAATATCCAGTGATCATATCCCACCATGTCCTCTACCAGATGATGTTTTGAAACGCCTCGTGGGAAAGGTTTGTTCTGCAACCGCTTATTTGGATGGTGTGCAGTGCCCTTGCTTAGTGGACACTGGCTCTCAAGTGACGTGCATAACACAAACCTTCTATGAAGACTATTTATCACATCGGAAGCTATACCCGCTAGAAGACTTACTTTGTGTTACGGGTGCAGGAGGTCAACCTGTTCCTTATCTGGGGTATATTGAAGTTGAAGTACAGTTTCCCAAGGAGGCCTGTGGAAGTGGGAACAAATATTCTGTCCTTGCTCTAGTCTGTCCCGATCAAAAGAACAAACCCCTGCCTTTAATAGTGGGAACAAATATTCTCAGACATCTAATACATGACTGTAAAGAACTGGCTGGCCCAAATTACCTTAAGGAGTTAGCCATGGACAAAAATTGGGTAACTACATATCAGACCTATGTTTCTCATCAAAGTTCCAATCAAAGAGTTACTAGGCCAATGATGGCTAGATTGACCAGCACCAGACCAATAGTGTTCGAAAGGGATGAAGCGAAGGAAGTGGAATGCATTCTGAGAATGCCCAGACATGGTCAGAGTTTGTCCATATTGCTTGAGGCTTCAGAAAATTATCCTCTACCCGGAGGCTTACTAGTACAACCTCAACTCATCCGAACTGGCAGTAAGTCGCACACAAAGGCTAGGGTGCTATTGAAGAATATATCGGATTGTAGCATCAGTTTGCCTCCTAGAAGGACATTGGGTGTAGGTGAGCCAGTCGATATAGTGAGGACCATGAACGTTACAGGCTCGACCTATAAGGATGGTGCTAAACTAGAATCTATTGGAGAGGGTAACATGGAGTCTGAGAAGGTGTCGCTAGACTTCGGAGATTCTCCAATATCTGAAGAGTTTAAACAGCATATAGAAAAGAGAATTAATCAAGAGGCAAAAGGAGCATTTTCCTGTCATGACCTTGATATTGGATGTATTCCAGGAATAATGCATAAAATCACCCTGTTGGATCCAACTCCATTTAAAGAGCGCACACGTCATGTATCCCCAGCTGACTTTGAGGATCTCAGGCAGCACCTGAAGGAGCTATTAGCCACAGGAGTGATTGAGGAGTCTGATAGCCCTTATGCTTCACCTGTGGTATTGGTTAGAAAGAAGAATGGTACCTTGAGGATGGTTGTTGATTATCGTAAATTGAACAACATAACCAGAAAAGACTCCTATCCGTTGCCTCGAATTGAGGAGACATTCACTCTCCTATCAGGTAGCAAGTGGTTCTCAGTACTAGATCTCAAGAGTGGGTACTATCAGATTGAGGTAGAAGAAATGGATAGGCCTAAAACTGCATTTACCACGCCCTTTGGAAACTGGCAGTTTAAGAGAATGGCTCAAGGACTGACAAATGCTCCAGCAAGTTTTCAAAGAATGATAGAGAAAGTAATGACTGATATTAATCTACATGAAGTTGTGGCCTTCTTGGATGATCTTATAATATTCTCGGACACACTGGAAGAGCATGAGGACCGATTGATGAGGGTGTTACAACGACTGTTGAAATGTGGATTGAAGCTCTCTCCATCTAAATGTAAATTCTTTCAGAAGTCAGTGAAATATTTGGGTCATCATATCTCAGAGAAGGGGGTGCTCCCCGATGAAGAGAAAATTTCAGCCATTACTAAGTGGCCACAACCTAAAAACATTAGAGAGCTGCGATCTTTTCTAGGATTTGTGGGCTATTACCGAAGATTCGTGAATCAATACTCACGCTTGGTGAAGCCACTCAGTAATCTGTTGGTGGGACTAACAAACAGTCGAAAGGATAGGAAAGAAGCCCGGATTCAAAGTCAGCAGCTATTGGGTACGCGGTGGACCTCAGAATGTCAGAAAGCATTCGAAATTATAAAGGAAAAACTCACGGTTGCCCCTGTGTTGGCTTTTGCAAATTGGAAGCTACCTTATGTATTACACACTGATGCCAGCACTACAGGGCTAGGCGCTGCACTTTACCAAATTCAAGAAGGAAAACTGCGAGTGATTTCATATGCCAGTCGTGGGCTCACTAAAAGTGAACGGAATTACCCTATCCACAAATTGGAATTTTTAGCCCTTAAATGGGCAGTTTGTGAAAAATTTCATGATTATCTATATGGTGCAGAGTTTAAAGTAGTGACAGATAATAACCCTCTGACGTACGTCCTGACGACTGCTAAACTGGATGCCACAGGTCATCGATGGTTAGCATCCCTCTCCCTGTACAACTTTGACATCGGATACAAATCTGGTAAAGCCAATATAGATGCTGACGGGTTGTCTAGGAGACCACATGATCCTGAAGAAGATGATGAAGAATTTTTGAAATATGAGGAGAGGGTTGCCAAGATGCTATCTCGTGTGAAGACAGATCAAGAAGGAATGGACACTCTATCTAAGGTAATATGTAAGGCGGCATTCCAGAAGCATGATGTCTCTATTTTGACACATATTTCTGAAGATTCGGGAGACTACGACACTCCCATTACACCTCATTCTACTTCCAAGTTTGAGTGCAGCCCTGGTGCCTTGGTGGAAATCTTACCTGCAGGAGGAGATGCTGTTCCAGATGATTTTGATGACCCGGACAACCCACCCTACCTGGGTTTACCTTGGGTGACTGGAGAGTGTTCCAGAGGGAAGATCCATGTTTATCCCAAGTCATAATGATGCTGGAGAGAGGTGAGAAATTTGAAGATCGAGACAGGAATCGGGAGCATCCAGAATTGCGATTATTCTTCAGAGAATGGCAAAAACTATGTCTTCAAGAGGGAGTACTTTTCAGAAAAGTGATGAGGAGTGGAGGACCACACCAACAACTTGTGATTCCAAGAAAAAATCGTCATAGAGCTATGGAGGGGGTACATGATGAAACTGGCCATCTGGGTTGTGAACGGACCTTGGACTTAGCACGTGCACGTTTTTATTGGCCGAGAATGGCACATGGGGTAGAGCAATGGGTGAAGACATGCGAAAGATGTGTGCGGAGAAAAGCTAGAGCAGAAAAAGCAGCCCCCTTGGTAAATATAAAAGCTTACGCCCCCATGGAGCTAGTTTGCATTGACTTCCTTACCTTAGAGCCTGACGACAAGGATACACGAAATGTTTTGGTAGTCACGGATCACTTTACTAAGTATGCTCAGGCATATCCCACTAGAGATCAGACTGCAAGAACTGTTGCTGTTACCCTGTGGGAGAATTTCATCTGCCACTATGGATTTCCAAAACGAATCCATAGTGACCAAGGAGCCAATTTTGAATCTGAAATCATTTCAGAGCTATGTAGAATAGCAGGCACTAAATCCAGAACCACTCCATATCACCCTCGAGGAAATCCAGTAGAACGCTTCAATAGAACCTTAATAGAAATGTTGGGTACATTAGAGGATAAGCGTAAGGAACATTGGAGAAAATATGTTCGGCCACTAGTACATGCCTATAATTGTACTCGGAATGACAGTACTGGAATTTCTCCGTTTTTTCTCATGTTTGGAAGAGAACCTCGACTTCCAATAGACTTATGCTTCGGCATCAGTCCAGTGGGTCATAACGCTAAAACTCATCACCAATATGTACGAGAGTTACGTCAGAGGTTGAAGTATGCATACGAGCTGGCTACTCAGGAAGCTGAGAAACATCAACTAGCCAACAAACGCAGATGGGATGCGAAAGTAATGCCATCCTCAGTGGAAGAGGGTGATAGAGTATTGGTCAAGAATGTGAAGTTGAGGGGCAAGCACAAATTGGCTGATCGGTGGGAGTCTTCAGTGTATATTGTGGTAAAACAAATTGAAGGTATACCAGTCTATGTGGTGAAGCCAGAAACAGGGGATGGACCCGAAAGGACGTTACACAGGGATCTACTGCGCCCCTGTGGATTTATTTCTGGAAGAGAAGAGGCTGATATTCACTGTGAACCATTCAATAGTACCAAGCAATTGATGAAAAAGCAGAAGGAGGACGCTGAGGATAGTATGGATGGCTCTATCATGGAGAGCGGAAGTTCAGATCCAGCTGAACTGGAAGAGAGTCCAATTACTGGTGAAATTCAGTCAAATGGAACATTAAATCCTAATGCGGAGGAGTTTCATCCAGAGTCATGGGAAGAGGATCCTGTGGAAGTTAGTATACCAGTAAATCATAACAATTCATGCGATTTGAACAGCTCAGTCAATGAAGAACAGAGTGCATCCTCCTCGGGGAAGAGGAAAACTCTTGATGAATCAATGACCAAAATAGGACTTCTACCGTTACCTCAAAGATCGCAGAGACCAAGGAGACTGCCTAGTAGATTCGATGACTTTGAAGTGCAATTGCCCAAGGGGTTGCACAGCCACAACATATTGAGACAATCATATTCAAGGAATCCATTGGAGACGTGTATATCCATGCAGCAACTAAGTAGTATGATGCAAGAGATATTGAGCAAACAAACAGAGTTAATATATAAGCTGTGGACATAAATACCTGCCGGGGACGTCAGGTTTTAGGAGGGGACCATGTAACATACCTCTAGGAACTAGGGCAGAGAAATGTTGAATCATCATTGTGACATGAAAAGACTGACAATAGAGTGCTGTCTCTTTAAGAGCTGGGGGGGGAAAGGAGATTCAAAATTGGATTGTCTGAGCATGTGCAAACAGATCACTGCTCAGCTTGAACAGAGTTCCTGCCCTGCTCTGAATTAATAAATATTATCTGTACTGATTAAGGTTCTCTTTTCTGGAACCCTGCTGTGGACGACTTGGGAGTAGTTGAACTGTGCCCTGTCAGGATTTGAAGCTCTTCTTTCGGATAGAGGCTGCTGTATTGTGGATTTGGCAGTTGGAGCAGCAGTACTGACGCCCTCTTCAGCTCTAAATTCAAATGGACACACAGTAGGATACAATCTGGGACTTTGCTTGTTCAGAGAACTGCTTAAGGTCGGGTGATATATCACATGCTGATTCTGGTTGAAATACTTAACATGAGTTTATGACAAAGTTGAGTTTTCTCTTGTACTATATACATGTGTTTATATGACAAATGCAGATGCTTAGGAAGTGAACAGATTTATTTCAGTCATTCATTCCAGTAAAGATAAAACTGTTACTCACTAAAGAGCGTGTGGATTCATTTCTGATACTGGGTTGGGAATCAAAGTGCAGGTTTCAGACACAAGAAGTCATAAAGAAAATTGAACTTCAAGGGTTACAGTAGCATGGACTTTGGGTTCAGAAATAACCTTTTACGGGTCTTGTCAAGCTATAGATTTGCTTCTAGTGTGTAATAGCATGATGTGGGTTGGCAGCGATATCACAAAGTCATACAGGTGTGAGTGATGCAGCCATTCTCTCTTTGCTACAAGAGAGTTGGGATATGGTTGCAGGACCTGGCTTCTCATGCCCTTCACTATTCTCAACATGCCAGCAGAGATGAGGAACAATGAGGCTGTATGGTCTACCCATTGTGTCATAGAATGCACCTTTGGAGTTCTCAAAAGTAGATTTTACTGTTTGGACAAAAATGTATGCCCCACCCAGACTTGCAGAGATAGTGCTAGTCTGCTACGTATGCTATAATCTGGCTCTATGGTATGCTATCCCAGTAGAAGAGATTTCAGATCTACCTGAGGATCCCCCATGTCCCTCTGCAGAAGCCAAGAAGACCACATCGACTGGCAGCCAGCTTGGGCAAAGCGTCATACATTGCTACTTTAAGAACATAAGAACATAAGAAATTGACAAGCTGGGTCAGACCATGGGTCCATCAAGCCCAGCATCCTGTTTCCAGCAGAGGCCAAACCAGGCCACAAGCACCTGGCAATTACCCAAACACTAAGAAGATCCCATGCTACTGATGCATTTAATAGCAGTGGCTATTCCCTAAGTATAATTGATTAATAGCCATTAATGGACTTCTCCTCCAAGAACTTATCCAAACCTTTCTTGAACCCAGCTACACTAATTGCACTAACCACATCCTCTGGGCAACAAATTCCAGGGCTTTATTGTGCGTTAAGTGAAAAAGAATTTTCTCTGATTAGTCTTAAATATGCTACTTGCTAACATCATGGAATGCCCCTTAGTCCTTCTGTTATTCGAAAGTGTAAGTAACTGATTCACATCTGTTGCTTTCAGGCCTAAGAACATAAGAAATTGCCATGCTGGTTCAGATCAAGGGTCCATCAAGCCCAGCATTCTGTTTACAACAGAGGCCAAACCATGCCACAAGAACCTGGCAATTATCCAAACACTAAGAAGATCCCATGCTACTGATGCAATTAATAGCAGTGGCTATTCCCTAAGTAAACTTGATTAATAGCTGTTAATGGACTTCTCCTCCAAGAACTTATTCAAACCTTTTTTGAACCCAGCTACACTAACTGCACTAACCACATCCTCTGGCAACAAATTACAGGGCTTTATTGTGTGTTGAGTGAAAAAGAACTTTCTCCGATTAGTCTCAAATGTGCTACTTGCCCCCTAGTCCTTCTATTATTCGAAAGTGTAAATAACAGAGTCACATCTACTCGTTCAAGACCTCTCATGATCTTAAAGACCTCTTTCATATCCCCCCTCAGCCATCTCTTCTCCAAGCTGAACAGCCCTAACCTCTTCAGCCTTTCCTCATAGGGGAGCTGTTCCATCCACGTTATCATTTTGGTTGCCCTTCTCTGTACCTTCTCCATCGCAACTATATCTTTTTTGAGATGTGGCAACCAGAATTGTACCCAGTATTCAAGGTGTGGTCTTACCATGGAGCGATATAGATGCATTATGACATTTTCTGTTTTATTAACCATTCCCTTCCTAATAATTCCTAACATTCTGTTTGCTTTTTTGACTGCTGCAGCACACTGAGCCGACGATTTTAAAGTATTATCCACTATGATGCCTAGATCTTTTTCCTGGGTGGTAGCTCCTAATATAGAACCTTTCATCGTGTAACTACAGCAAGTGTTATTTTTCCCTATATGCAACACCTTGCACTTGTCCACATTAAATTTCATCTGCCATTTGGATGCCCAATCTTCCAGTCTTGCAAGGTCCTCCTGTAATGTATCACAGTCTGCTTGTGATTTAACTACTCTGAATAATTTTGTATCATCCGCAAATTTGTCTTATTCCTTTCCAGATCATATTGAAAAGCACCGGTCCAAGTACAGATCCCTGAGGCACTCCACTGTTTACCCTTTTCCACTGAGAAAATTGACCATTTAATCCTACTCTCTGTTTCCTGTCTTTTAACCAGTTTGTAATCCACGAAAGGACATCGCCTCCTATCCCATGACTTTTTAGTTTTCGTAGAAGCCTCTCATGAGGGACTTTGTCAAACGCCTTCTGAAAATCCAAATACACTATTATCTACCGGTTCACCTTTATCCACATGTTTATTAACCCCTTCAAAAAAATGAAGCAGATTTGTTAGGCAAGGCTTTCCTTGGGTAAATCCGTGTTGACTGTGTTCCATTAAATCATGTCTTTCTATATGGTCTACAATTTTGATCTTGAGAATAGTTTCCACTATTTTTCCCGGCACTGAAGTTAGGCTCACTGGTCTATAGTTACCCGGATCACCCCTGGAGCCTTTTTTAAATATTGGGGTTACATTGGCCACCCTCCATTCTTCAGGTACCAAGGATGATTTTAATGATAGGTTACAAATTTTAACTAATAGATCAGAAATTTCATTTTTGAGTTCCTTCAGTACCCTAGGATGCATACCATCCCGTCCAGGTGATTTGCTACTCTCTAGTTCGTCAATCTGGCCTACTACATATCTTCCAGGTTCACAGTGATTTCGTTCAGTTCATCTGACTCATCACCCCTGAAAATCATCTCCGGAACTTCCCAACATCCTCATTAGTAAAAAGGAAGCAAAGAATTAATTTAGTTTTTCTGTAATGGCCTTATCTTCCCTAAGAGCCCCTTTAACCCCTCTTTCATCTAATGGTCCAACCGACTCCCTCACAGGTTTCTTGCTTTGGATATATTTTAAAAAGTTTTTATTATGAGTTTTTGCCTCTATGGCCAACTTCATTTCAAATTCTCTCTTCGCCTGTCTTATCAATGTTTTACCCTTAACTTGACAATGCTTATGTTTCATCCTATTTTCTTCAGATGGATCCTTCTTCCAATTTTTGAAGGATTTTTTTTGGCTAAAATAGCCTCTTTCACCTCACCTTTTAACCATGACGGTAATCGTTTTGCCTTCCTTCCACCTTTCTTAATGCGTGGAATACATATGGACTGTGCCTCTAGGATTGTATTTTTAAACAATGTCCAAGCCTGTTGAACATTTTTAACCTTTGCAGCTGCACCTTTCAGTTTATTTCTGTTTTCCTCATTTTATCAAAGTTTCCCTTTTGAAAGTTTAGTGTTAGAGCTGCAGATTTACTTATTGTCCCCCTTCCAGTTATTAGTTTAAATTTGATCATGTTATGATCACTGTTGCCAAGTGGCCCCACCACCATTACCTCTCTCACCAAATCCTGCGTTCCACTAAGAATTAAATCTAAAATAGCTCCCTCTCTTGTTGGTTCCTGAACCAATTGCTCCATGAAGCAATTATTTATTACATCCAGGAACTTTATGTCTCTAGCAAGTCCTGATGTTACATTTACCCAGTCAATATTGGGGTAATTGAAATCTCCCATTATTATTGCACTGCCAAATTGGTTTGCTTCCCTGATTTCTCAAAATTTTCAAACCTTTTCTCGCCCTCACTCCACCCGCTCTACCTTTGTGGCAACTCCCTTCGGCTCAGATGAACAGATGCAGCCGTGGTTTCTCCCCACCTCTTGGTCCCGTATCCCCGGGCTGGCCTGACGCCACGGATCCGCCATGTTCCTGATGGGCGCGCTCCAGACTTTGTACCAGCAAGGGTGCGAACATTGGGGTCATCCCCCCATAGTGACGTCATCCGTTTTCAATTTAAAAGGTCTTTGTTTGCTAACCTCAAACTAGTTAGCAAGGAACTCCAACGGGACTTGCTTCGGCAGTCCACACTACTTGCAACAACTATCCGAGTCAGCAAGGGGAAATCTTTCTCCACTGCTCGGCCTTTTCAAACTTACCAGGAGTACCCACTCCTCGGGGGCTTCCCTCTCTCTCTTCTTGATTTCAGATGGTTGGACGGGATCCTGTACTCGCTCCTCGAGGGCCTACGTTCCCGAAGACTCCTATTGCCTGGAGGTGATCGCAGACGTGAATACAGTGAGTCCTATTACAGACAGGAACCAGTACTCACTCCACGAGGGCCCTTGTTCCTTATCTCTAAGATTCCCTTCTGTCTAAGAAGTTATCACAGGTACGGAGATCGTGAGTTACCATTGCAGATAGGAACCGGTACTCACTCCACGAGGACCTATGTTCCTAATACCTTTCTCAAACTCTCTTCTTCCTCGGAAGATATAGCGTACCTATATCTTATGGATTACTATTACAGATTAACAGATAGGAACCAGTACTCGTTCCACGAGGGCCTATGTTCCTAAATCTCTCTTAGCCTCTCTTCTATTCTAGACGCCATTCCATACACAGTTATTGTGAGTTCTATTTCAGACTGCCTACAGGAACCAGTACTCGCCTGCGGCTCCTGTTGCTGAATACTGAAGACTCTGTTGCATAAGAAGACATTACAGATATCTACAATTGTGAGTGTATCATCTACCACTGGTTATGCCCAGCATATTCTGTCTACTCACTACCGTACCTATAGTCTCTTCTTACAGCTCAGCAACTCAGAGATCGTAGTTCCAGTATCAGAGGGACTTCAGCCCTGCTGGGCACATCAACTACTGCCACCTCTGGTGGTTCTACTTCCAGTGTAATAAAGAACTATCTGTGTTTGTCTCAATACTCCAGCCTAACCGGTGGTCCCTCTCAGGATCTCCACTTGAGGGCGCTGTCTACTGCCATCGACCCAGGGATTCATTATTTCTACTAAGTGTTACTCCTCTTTCTGCGGAAGCTGATCCATATCAACATGCCAGCAGAGATGAGGTACAATGAGGCCGTATGGTCTACCCATTGTGTCATAGAATGCACCTTCAGAGTTCTCAAAAGTAGATTTTACTGTTTGGACAAAAATGTATGTCCCACCCAGAGTTGCAGAGATAGTGCTAGTCTGCTGTGTATGCTATAATCTGGCTCTATGGTATGCTATCCCAGTA
The DNA here is from genome assembly GCF_901001135.1 of Rhinatrema bivittatum. NCBI lineage: Eukaryota > Metazoa > Chordata > Amphibia > Gymnophiona > Rhinatrematidae > Rhinatrema > Rhinatrema bivittatum. Next base: position 399,602,255 of record NC_042615.1, on the reverse strand, counting down.
GAAGAGATTCCAGATCTACCTGAGGATCCGCCATGTCCCTCTGCAGAAGCCAAGAAGACCACATCGACTGGCAGCCAGCTTGGGCAAAGCGTCATACATTGCTACTTTTAAGAACATAAGAAATTGACAAGCTGGGTCAGACCAAGGGTCCATCAAGCCCAGCATCCTGTTTCCAACAGAGGCCAAACCAGGCCACAAGCACCTGGCAATTACCCAAACACTAAGAAGATCCCATGCTACTGATGCAATTAATAGCAGTGGCTATTCCCTAAGTAATCTTGATTAATAGCACTTAATGGACTTCTCCTCCAACGACTTATCCAAACCTTTTTTGAACCCAGCTACACTAATTGCACTAACCACATCCTCTGGGCAACAAATTCCAGGGCTTAATTGTGCGTTGAGTGAAAAAGAATTTTCTCTGAATAGTCTTAAATATGCTACTTGCTAACATCATGGAATGCCCCCTAGTCCTTTTGTTATTCGAAAGTGTAAATAACTGATTCACATCTGTTGTGTTCATGCCTATTTTCGCCCTTGCTCCACCCTCTCTACCTTTGTGGCGACTCCCTTCAGCTCAGACGGACAAATGCAGCCACAGCTTATCCCCGCCTCATGGTCCCGGTATCCCCAGGCTGGCCTGTCGCCACGGATCCGCCATGTTCCTGATGACGTAAGGGCACGTGCGTTCTCCAGACTTTGTACCAGCAAAGGAGCGAACCTTGGGGGCATCCCCCTGTAGTGACATCATCCGTTTTCAATTTATAAGGTCTTTGTTTGCTAACCTCAAACTAGTTAGCAAGGAACTCCAACGGGATTTGCTTCGGCAGTCCACGCTACTTGCAACAACGATCCGAGTCAGCAAGGGGAAATCTTTCTCCACTGCTCGGCCTTTTCAAACTTACCAGGAGTACCCGCTCCTCTGGGGCTTCCCTCTCTCTCTTCTTGATTTCAGATGGTTGGACGGGATCCTGTACTCGCTCCTCGAGGGCCTACGTTCCCGAAGACTCCTATTGCCTGGAGGTGATCACAGACGTGAACACAGTGAGTCCTATTACAGACAGGAACCGGTACTCGCTCCACGAGGGCCCTTGTTCCTTATCTCTAAGATTCCCTTCAGTCTAAGATGTTATCGCAGGTACGGAGATCTTGAGTTACCATTGCAGATTGCAGATAGGAACCGGTACTCGCTCCACGAGGGCCTATGTACCTAATACCTTTCTCAAATTCTCTTCTTCCTCAGAAGATATTGCATACCTTTTTTCTCCCAACCCAGGGCAAAGGGGAGGGGAGGAGGATTATTAATTATTTTTAAAGTTTCTTTGAATTTGAAATCACAAAATCTGAGTGGTGTTGCTAATCAAGAATTATTGCTTGCATATTCTTCCACTTTCTCAATTTGCCTTGTTTATTTTCCCCCCCAAGTTCTACATTCAAACTTGTCATTGCTTTTTGACCAATTACTGTCTGCTTCAATAAATTTAAACAATTTGATTTTATTAGATTTTAATTGACCTTTTAATCGTATGTCAGAGGACTCTCAGATTTCATTGTTTAATGACATTTTAGGATCGTTGGGTTGGTCTCAGGTTGTTTCAGCACCCACTCATTGTCACGGAAATATGCTTGATCTGGTGTTTATTAATAATGGTGCCACATTTCATTTATTGAAGGATCCTGATGTTATAGCGGTCCCTTGGTCCGACCATTCCTTGATGAGCTTTTTAGTAAATGGTATAATTAGTGATGAGAATGTTGTGTCTTCATCTAGTAATTTTTTGAAAAGATCTTTTGTTGATACTAACAAATTAAAAGATCATTGTGTTTCAGTTCCTGACGTTTCTGAAGCCAGTGATCTTAATGCTTTTTTTGATGATGTGGGTCACTTTTTTAATGACCGCTCTGAATTCCATTGCTCCGTTGAAAGTTTGTTCACTCTCCAATCAAAAGAGTAATAGGTCTAGGCCGTGGTATAATTCGGTCTTAATGTCATCTCATCAATATTTATGGAAATTGGAACGTAAATGGTCTAATCACCCTTCTCGTGAAAATGTGTTAGCTTTCCGTGAGGCATTAGCTAAATATCAATTGGATACCTTGACTGCTAAAAAGGAATATTATTCCAAAAAAATACATGAATTAGGTAATTCTCCGAAAGCTTTATTTAATTTAGTTCGTAAATTATCAGACGCACCAAAACCAGTTAGCTCTGACTCTGCTTCTCTCTCAGCTGATATGTTTGCAAAACATTTCACAGTTAAGTTAGAAAATCTTCTGCTAAATTTTAAAGATGTGAATGTTTCTCTTAGTCACTCTACGAGCGGTAATGCTGCTATTTGGACAGAGTTTGATTTAGTTTCCTCTATAGAAATTCTGAATGTAATTTCACAATTGAATAACACCACCTGTCCTATCTTAAATATTTCAACAGTTACTTTCAGAGAAATTTTTGTTCTTTTGAAAGTTTCTATCACACATATTGTGAATGCATCATTGTCAGTGGGTACGTTACCTAAGGCTCTGAAATCGGCAGTGGTGAAACCTTTATTAAAAAAAGCAAATTTAGATAGTGGCAATTTGATCAATTATAGGACTATCTCCTCTCTTCCTATATTAGCGAAAGTGATTGAAGGTATTGTTCTCAAACAACTGACTGATTTTATGGACTCTAATGAGATTCTGAGTCCACATCAATTCGGCTTTCGTCGGGGTTTCAGTACAGAATTACTTCTTATTTCACTCGTTGACTCTCTTAAAAGGAACCTTGATAGAGGTGATCAGTTTTTGTTAGTGTCTCTTGATATTACTTCCGCATTTGATTCGATTGATCATCAGATTTTGTTGTCTCGTTTGCAGGAATGTGGTGTATCTGGAACAGTTCTTACTTGGTTTAAAAGTTATTTGTCAGATCGGTCTCTAACGGTCAGATTCAACTTTCAATCGTCTTCTTCTCAGTTATTAAAAACTGGGGTCCCACAAGGCTTTGCCTTGTCGGCTATGTTATTTTACATTTATTTGGCCCCTATTGCAAAACTGCTGTCCATCATTACTGATGGATATAAAATCTACTTGGACGACATTCAGTTTTACATTAAGGTACATCAGTCATGGCAAATCACTTCTGACACCTTGCACTTTTGCATAGATTCAATCAAGCGATGGCTAAAACAAAATAAACTTATGCTGAATACCAACAAGACCAATATCGCATTGATCCATCGTCCTCATTGTACACCTTCTAACAATTTAATTCACATTGATGACACTTCATTCACCATTGATAAACCCATTAGGAGCTTAGGAGTTTTACTTGATCCCACTCTGTCCTTTCGTCCTCACATTAGATCCCTTATTAAAAGTGGATTTTTCAAACTTCGTCTTATTGCAGGGTTAAGGCATTTGCTATTTGATCGAGATTTTCTGATTGTAACTCGTGCGATCATTTTTCCTCACTTAGATTATTGTAACAGTTTGTTTATCAGTCTTCCTAAAACAACTTTACATTCGCTACAATTACTGCTTAACTCGGCTGCGCGTCTAGTATCCCATTCGAAGCGTTGTGAGCATATTTCTCCAGTCCTGTATAATCTGAATTGGCTACCAATAACTGAACGCATCACTTATAAAACAGTTGAGATTGTTTTTAAGTTGTTAATTTCAGATCTCTCTTACTGGCTAAATGCTCTTCTACGCATTTATAAACCATTAAGATGCCTACGTTCCTCTCAATTGAATTTACTAGAAGTTCCTTCTGTTCAACATGCTCATTTATATAGTACTCGTGAGACCTCTTTTTCCATTGCTGCGCCAACACAATGGAATTTTATTCCATTTCAGCTCAGGTCTTTGGATGATGCAAAAAAGTTCAGACAGTTATTGAAAGAGCACTTTATCCATCGTGCATACAACATATTCTAGATTGCTGCTAGCAGAATAAATACCTCTATAGATGTGAGAAGCCTGTTACATATTGTGGGTGATTGATTAGTTACTTTGTCTATATGAGACTGGTTATTTTTGTCTATGTGAAATATATGTAATTTGTGTGGTATTGTATTTATTATTTTTATGTTTTAATTATGTATGTTAATGCTGTAAATCGCCTAGGCCTCTCTGTGGTAGGCGATCAATAAATTTTAATAAATGAAATGAAAAAAAATGAAATACCTATATCTTATGGATTACTATTACAGATTAACAGAGAGGAATCGGTACTCGCTCCACGAGCACCTATGTTCCTAAATCTCTCTTAGCCTCTCTTCTATTCCAGAAGCCATCCCAAACACAGTTATTGTGAGTTCTATTTCAGACTGCCTACAGGAACCAGTACTCGCCTAAGGCTCCTGTTCCTGAATACTGAAGACTCTCTGTTGCATAAGAAGACATTACAGATATCTACAATTGTGAGTGTATCATCTACCACTGGTTATGCCCACATATCCTGTCTACTCACTACTTATAGTCTCTCCTTACAGCTCAGCAACTCCGAGATCATAGTTCCAGTATCAGAGGGACTTCAGCCCTGCTGGGCACATCAACTCACTACTGCCACCTCTTGTGGTTTTACTTCCAGTCTAATAAAGAAATATCTGTGTTTGTCTCAATACTCCAGCCTAACCGGTGGTCCCTCTCCTGTGGGGATCATACAGGTTGCTGGCTCATCTTTCTACAGGAACAAAGCATAACAATTGCTACTCCTTCCCTCTGAGGGAGCAGAGCACTAACAGATTGCTAAACTCCTCCTCCTACAGGAGCCAAGCCTATCAGATTGCTAAGTCCCTAGCAAGATCCGTAACAGATTGCTAACTCTGCCCCCCTGGCGGGATGGTCCTGAACAGATTGCTAACTCCACAGCCTATTTCATAACAGATTGCTAACTCCTCCTTCTTCAGGAGCAGAAGCGTAACACATTGCTAACTCCCATCTGCTTGCTCCTCCCATCAGCATGGCAGATTATAACAGATTGCTAACTCCCGTCTGCTTGCTCCTCCCATCAGCATAGCAGATTATAACATCTACTCATTCAAGACCTCTCATGATCTTAAAGTTCTCTATCATATCCCCCCTCAGCCATCTTTTCTCCAAGTTGAACAGCCCTAACCTCTTCATCCTTTCCTCATAGGGAAGCTGTTCCATCCCCTTTATCATTTTGGTTGCCCTTTATCATTTTGGTTGCCCTTCTCTGTACCTTCTCCATCGCAACTATATCTTTTTTGAGATGCGGTGACCAGAATTGTACACAAAATTCAAGGTGCGGTCTCACCATGGAGAGATACAGACAGGCTAAGAGAGAATTTGAAAACAAGTTGGCCGTAGAGGCAAAAACTCACAGTAAAAACTTTTTAAAATATATCCGAAGCAGAAAGCCTGTGAGGGAATCAGTTGGACCATTAGATGATTGAGGGGTTAAAGGGGCACTTAGAGAAGATAAGGCCATCGTGGAAAGATTAAATGATTTCTTTTCTTCGGTGTTTACTGAAGAGGATGTTGGGGAGGTACCCGTACTGGACACTGGGTGTAGGTGAGCCAATCGAGATAGTGAGGACCATGAACGTTACAGGCTCGACCTATAAGGATGGTGCTAAACTAGAAGCTATTGGAGAAGATAACATGGACTCTGAGACGGTGTCGCTAGACTTCGGAGATTCTCCAATATCTGAAGAGTTTAAACAGCATATAGAAAAGAGAATTAATCAAGAGGCAAAAGGAGCATTTTCCTGTCATGACCTTGATATTGGACGTATTCCAGGAATAATGCATAAAATCACCCTGTTGGATCCAACTCCATTCAAATAGCACACACGTCATGTATCCCCAGCGGACTTTGAGGATCTCAGGCAGCACCTGAAGGAGCTATTAGCCACAGGAGTGATTGAGGAGTCTGATAGCCCTTATGCTTCACCTGTGGTATTGGTTAGAAAGAAAAATGGTACATTGAGGATGGTTGTTGATTATCGTAAATTGAACAACATAACCAGAAAAGACTCCTATCCGTTGCCTCGAATTGAGGAGACATTCACTCTCCTATCAGGTAGCAAGTGGTTCTCAGTACTAGATCTCAAGAGTGGGTACTATCAGATTGAGGTAGAAGAAATGGATAGGCCTAAAACTGCATTCACTACGCCCTTTGGAAACTGGCAATTTAAGAGAATGGCTCAAGGACTGACAAATGCTCCAGCAAGTTTTCAAAGAATGATAGAGAAAGTAATGACTGATATTAATCTACATGAAGTTGTGGCCTTTTTGGATGATCTTATAATATTCTCTGACACACTGGAAGAGCATGAGGATCGATTGATGAGGGTGTTATGACTGTTGAAATGCGGATTGAAGCTCTTTCCATCTAAATGTAAATTCTTTCAGAAGTCAGTGAAATATTTGGGTCATCATATCTCAGAGAAGGGGGTGCTCCCCGATGAGGAGAAGATTTCAGCCATTACTAAGTGGCCACAACCTAAAAACATTAGAGAGTTGCGATCTTTTCTAGGATTTGCGGGCTATTACCGAAGATTCGTGAATCAATACTCACGCTTGGTGAAGCCGCTAGGTAATCTGTTGGTGGGATTAACAGTCGAAAGGATAGGAAAGAAGCCCGGATTCAAAGCCAGCAGCCATTGGGTACGCGATGGACCTCAGAATGTCAGAAAGCATTCGAAATTATAAAGGAAAAACTCACAGTTGCCCCTGTGTTGGCTTTTGCAAATTGGAAGCTACCTTATGTATTACACACTGATGCCAGCACTACAGGGCTAGGTGCTGTACTTTACCAAATTCAAGAAGGAAAACTGCGAGTGATTTCATATGCCAGTCGTGGGCTCACTAAAAGTGAACGGAATTACCCTATCCACAAATTGGAAATTTTAGCCCTTAAATGGGCAGTTTGTGAAAAATTTCATGATTACCTATATGGTGCAGAGTTTAAAGTAGTGACAGATAATAACCCTCTGACATACATCCTGACGACTGCTAAACTGGATGCCACAGGTCATCGATGGTTAGCATTCCTCTCCCTGTACAACTTTGACATCGGATACAAATCTGGTAAAACCAATATAGATGCTGACGGGTTGTCTAGGAGATCACATGATCCTGAAGAAGATGATGAAGAATTTTTGAAATATGAGGAGAGGGTTGCCAAGATGCTATCTCGTGTGAAGACAGATCAAGAAGGAATGGACACTCTATCTAAGGTAATATGTAAGGCGGCATTCCAGAAGCATGATGTCTCTGTTTTGACACATATTTCAGAAGATTCGGAGGATACGATACTCCCATTACACCTCATTCTACTTCCAAGTTTGAGTGCCTTGGTGGAAATCTTACCTGCAGGAGGAGATGCTGTTCCAGATGATTTTGATGACCCGGACCTGTGGCCTGGACAACCCACCCTACCTGGGTTTACCCTGGGTGACTGGAGAGTGTTCGAGGGAAGACCCATGTTTATCCCAAGTCATAATGATGCTGGAGAGAGGTGAGAGATTTGAAGATCGAGACAGGAATCGGGAGCATCCAGAATTGTGATTATTCTTCAGAGAATGGCAAAAATTATATCTTCAAGAGGGGGTACTTTTCAGAAAAGTGATGAGGAGTGGAGGACCATACAAACAACTTGTGATTCCAAGAAAATATCGTCAGAGAGCTCTGGAGGGGGTACATGATGAAACTGGCCATCTGGGTTGTGAACGGACCTTGGACTTAGCATGTGCACGTTTTTATTGGCCGAGAATGGCACATGGGGTAGAGCAATGGGTGAAGACATGCGAAAGGTGTGTGTGGAGAAAAGCTAGGGCAGAAAAAGCAGCCCCCTTGGTAAATATAAAAGCTTACGCCCCCATGGAGCTAGTTTGCATTGCTTTCCTCACCTTAGAGCCTGACAAGGATACACGAAATGTTTTAGTAGTCACGGATCACTTTACTAAGTATGCTCAGGCATATCCCACTAGAGATCAGACCGCAAGAACTGTTGCTGTTACCCTGTGGGAGAATTTCATCTGCCACTATGGATTTCCAAAATGAATCCATAGTGACCAAGGAGCCAATTTTGAATCTGAACTCATCTCAGAGCTCTGTAGAATAGCAGGCACTAAATCCAGAACCACTCCATATCACCCTCGAGGAAATCCCGTAGAACGCTTCAATAGAACCTTAATAGAAATGTTGGGTACATTAGAGGATAAGCGTAAGGAACATTGGAGAAAATATGTTCGGCCACTAGTACATGCCTATAATTGTACTCGAAATGACAGTACTGGAATTTCTCCGTTTTTTCTCATGTTTGGAAGAGAACCTCGACTTCCAATAGACTTATGCTTCGGCATCAGTCCAGTGGGCCATAACGCTAAAACTCATCACCAATATGTACGATAGTTACGTCAGAGATTGAAGTATGCATACGAACTGGCTACTCAGGAAGCTGAGAAACATCAACTAGCCAACAAACGCAGATGGGATGCGAAAGTAATGCCATCCTCAGTGGAAGAGGGTGATAGAGTATTGGTCAAGAATGTGAAGTTGAGGGGCAAGCACAAATTGGCTGATCGGTGGGAGTCTTCAGTGTATATTGTGGTAAAACAAATTGAAGGTATACCAGTCTATGTGGTGAAGCCAGAAACAGGGGATGGACCCGAAAGGATGTTACATAGGGATCTACTGTGCCCCTGTGGATTTATTTCTGGAAGAGAAGAGGCTGATATGCACTGTGAACCATTCAATAGTACCAAGCAATTGAGGAAAAAGCAGAAGAAGGACGCTGAAGATAGTATGGATGGCTCTATCATGGAGAGCGGAAGTTCAGATTCAGCTGAACTGGAAGAGAGTCCAATTACTGGTGAAATTCAGTCAAATGGAACATTAAATCCTAATGCGGAGGAGTTTTATCCAGAGTCATGGGAAGAGGATCCTGTGGAAGTTAGTATACCAGTAAATCATAACAATTCATGTGATTTGAACAGCTCAGTCAATGAAGAACAGCAGGCATCCTCCTCAGGGAAGAAGAAAACTCTTGATGAATCAATGACCAAAACAGGACTTCTACCGTTACCTCAAAGATCGCAGAGACCAAGGAGACTGCCTAGTAGATTCGATTACTTTGAAGTGCAATTGCCCAAGGGGTTGCACAGCCACAACATATTGAGACAGTCATATTCAAGGAATCCATTAGAGGCGTGTATATCCATGCAGCAACTAAGTGGTATGATGTAAGAGATATTGAGCAAACAAACAGAGTTAATATATAAGCTGTGGACATAAATACCTGCCGGGGACGTCAGGTTTTAGGAGGGGACCATGTAACATACCTCTAAGAACTAGGGCAGAGAAATGTTGAATTATCATTGTGACATTAAAAGACTGACAATAGAGTGCTGTCTCTTTAAGAGCGGGGGGGGGGGGGGGGGGGAGGGGGGGGAAGGAGATTCAAAATTGGATTGTATTGGGCATGTGCAGCAGATCACTGCTACAGCCTGAACAGAGTTTTCCTGCCCTGCTCTGAACTAATAAATGATATCTGTTGCTGATTAAGGTTTTCTTTTCTGGAACCCTGCTGTGGACGATTTGAGAGCAATTGAACTGTGCCCTGTCAGGATTTGAAGCTTTTATTTCGGACAGAGGCTGCTGTATTGTGGATTTGACGGTTGAAACAAAGAGCAGTACTGACGTCATCTTCAGCTCTAAATTCAAATGGACACACAGTAGGGTACAATCTGGGACTTTGCTTGTTTAGAGACTGCTTAAGGTCGGGTGCTATTATCACATGCTGATTCTGGTTGAAATATACTAACATGAGTTATGATAAAGTTAAGTTTTCTCTTGTACTATATATGTGTTTATATGAAAAATGCAGATGAATTAGGAAGTGAACAGATTTATTTCACTCGTTCATCCCAGTAAAGATAAAACTGTTACCCACTAAAGAGCGTGTGGATTCATTTCTGATACTGGGCTGGGAATCAAAGTGCAGGTTTCAGACACAAGGAGTCATAAAGAAATTTGAACTTCAAGGGTTACACAGGGATGGAGGAAAGGGGAAGTTCAAATGACGCTATCAGGCCAGGTACTTCCATGTTCACCAGATTAATAGGTTGGGGGAGAGGTCCAGGCCAGTGGGTTGATAATACCTGGGGCCAGGGGGTGGCAGGAGGCCTGCCAGTACCCCTATTTGATGTTTTCTTTTTCTATACAGAGGCCTACTTATTCACTTATCTGTAGAAGATATCTTGATAACTAGACAGGGAGCATGCCACACAATGCCGCATCACTTAAGGCTTAGGTTAGGCCTACAGCGATTCAGCCTTATGTAGCTGCATACGAATTGGGTGCATAGATTAGGTGGCACTTTTATCCTGTTGATTTTAGGGGACAGGTTCTACTACTAACTTTAGCCACATCACTTGTCCACTATACAGTATAATGATTACATACCACTGTCTACTTGCAGCCTGCTAGAAGACCATGTCATCCCAGAAAGTGGTCGCTATGGAAAGATCATAGAAGCCACTCTGTGACAATTGCGGAGGAATAACGGAGGTGTGGAGGATAGAGATTTCCCACTGCCCAAGAGCAGACAGTAATGAGGCCTGCTGTTGCTTGGGACCATATAACAAAAATAGAGAGACATTTATCATCAAGTTAATGTTTTATTAATATAGAAAAACCCCCCGTTTTTTATAACCCTACATAGACAACTTAAAACTAAGCTAGCACATTCATCCACATACAACACAATAAAAACATTGCATGAAGTTTGAAATATTAATGCATAAATGTTTCTTTCATATTTGTGTAATTATACATTCAATATTTTAAATACAAATATACAAAAATCACATGTATCATAATACAATAAGTTTGGAATACAGCTGTAATAGGTCCGACAAAAGATATCTTCGTTTCGCCTCTGTTATCTTGAGGCTTCCTCAGGGACTATTTTAATAGCGTTATACTTGCAGTCATGCACTGCAAAAAATAACAAAGCCATTATAAATCTTAATAGATAATATATCATGATCTACTCACTCACACCTAAATGTTCCAATCTTGTATCATCATAATGATTCCTACCAATATTAAAAAATCTATTTTTAATTAACATTTTATAATGAGAAATTTTTAATAAATATAATAAATCAACTCATACACTGAACTGGCCCTATCAAGCTCCTACCATGAACCTGAACCAACCCTATCTCTATGCGCACTACTCTTAAACGGCTTCACAACCTACGTTCAAGCTCCTACCATATACCTGAACAAACGTAGGTTGTGAAGCCGTTTTTTTTATTGCTGACGGTAATGCGCCATATTTCTGCTTTATTTATAGTATTTTGATGAATCTAGGCTTTAGTTTCTTATGCTTAATAGGGATGTGCATTCGTTTGCGATGAAATAGGAAATATAGACGATATTTCCTATTTTGTCACGGTTCGGGGGGGTCCCCGAAACAATAGGAAAACCCATGAAATTTCGTGTGGTTTTATCATTTTCGGGGGGAACAGAAAGGGCACATAAAATAAAATAAAAAAACCCAAACCTTTTTTTAAGTTGGTGCAAGCCATCCATTGCTCCTACCATGTGACAGAGGCCGGCCAATGGCACCGATAGCCGCTGTCACATGGTAAGGGCAAAGGACCACCGGCACCATTTTGTTTACTCGGAACTGATGGCCTAAGAGCGGGAGATCACTCCCGAGACCCTCACTGGACCACCAGGGACTTTAGGCAAGTTTTGGGGGGGTGGGGGTCGGGAGGGTGGGGGGTTGTAATTAATTAAATCTGAAGGGTTGGGGTGGGTTTTGGGTTTTTTTTGGTTTGGGACAGCTGAATAAAAATTGGCCCGAACCATGGGAAATGAAATTTCCCATGGCGGGCCAATAACAAAGGCCGAAATTTAATCACATCTCTAATGCTCAAGCTGATTCTGTTTTTTTTATTTCGAAAAACTCTGATCTTTTGTGGGCTGAGAATGGATGAGAGCTTGTTATTCCCATTACTTCTATATCTTTTTGTAATTGTTCTCCCTTATCTTTACTTTTTTCCTCCCCTGCTTAATTTTATTGTGGGCTACAAACTAGTTTTGTAATTTCTTCTAGTTTGAATTCTTGTATATTTGTACTGTGAAATATTTGCTTTTTAACTAGTTTTGTCTTGTGTTATATTGTGAAATACAACAAATATAAAGCTAAAAAAAAAAGATACACACAGTTCCAATCATTTCTTCTAAAGGTGGTTTTGGTGTTTCATCTTAACTAGATATGTGTCTTCCTTCCTTTGATAAAGATTTGTGTTAGGAAGAATATGTACAGCTTTGTTGTTTGGATGTGAGAAGGATTCTTCTATGGTATTTGAAGAATTCTTCTATGATATTTGAAGGTAAACCGTTTCAGGAAGTTGAATCCTTTGTACTGTTTAGTGGACCCAAAAAAAGTAGAAGCAGCATCTAAAACCTCTATGGCACATTGGAATAAAGAAGTAATAGCAGTGGCTTATGTGGATAGAGAATGGCTGCTGCCCAAGAATATTAGAACACATTTGACCAGGGTGCAAGTGACTTAGTGGGTGGAGCTCCGTTTGGTTTTGCCTTTAGAAATGTGCAAAGCAGCAACCTGGTCTTCTTTGCAACACATGAGAATTTCATTTTGGAATCCCTGCATCTGCCTTACTTTGTACCTACTGTACCCATAGCACTGGCCAGCCCCTGAATTTTCAAAGGGAAAATGCATAGAGTGTTTCCATTTAAAAATTTGCTTCCAGCCCTTGGGTACAGAATACCCATGGGCTGGCAAGCAACATAGATATTTAAAAAAAATTGTCCCATAATACATTTCCAATTTCCTTGTTCCTGATGTTAGTCATACCAACATCCATAAAATTAACTCTTTACTGATCAAACTTTCACATCAAACAATACATAATAATAATCCAGAAGAACATTTCAAAATACGTTTACTTTTACTCTTTTTAATCTTAATACCAGCCATTTAGAGCTCTGAAGATCTAACTCATTCTATGATTTAGCTGTGCAAGGATAGGGGTAGATTTTCAAAGGGATATGCGCATAACCCTTTAAACCCCCCCCCCCCTGCACGCGCCGAGCCAGAGGCAGGCGTAACTCCTTGATATAAGGTAGGTGGGGATTTAGGTAGGGCTGGGGGGTGGGTTAGATAGGGGAAGGTAAAGGGGAGTGGAAGAAAAGTTCCCTCCGAGGAAACGGAGAAAGCCATCAAGGCTCCCCTAGGGCTTGGTGTGCGCAAGGTGCACAAGTATGCACCCCCCTTGCGTGCGCCGTCCCGGATTTTATAATATGCGCGTGGCAGTACATACATGTTATAAAATCGGGTGTACATTTGTGCGCGCCGGGTAGCGCACAAATGTACCCTGTGCGCACTTGTTTAAAAATCTGTTTCATGTTGTTTTAGGACAAAATGTCTTTTCTTGCTCCATCAAAAAGTTTTATGTATTAAATGTTAGTGTTACAAAAATGTTGAGATTACTTACCTGATAATCTCGTTTTCCTTAGTGTAGACAGATGGACTCAGAACGAATGGGTATAGTATGCTCGTGCTAGCAGTTGGAGACGGATCTGACATCAGCACGGGTGTATATATACCCCCACAGGAAGCGTAGCAACTCAGTAATCTTCCTTGCAAAAGCTGTTATGGATGTGTGTACTGACGCCCTTTGAAAAGTGAAACAGGAGACCGCCAGCATTCCCAACCGGAAGGCGTTGACATCTGGTAGAGTGTACGCTCTTATGGAAACAGATGACATGGCTTACCTTGAATCGGTGAAACCCATGTACACAGGCAGCTGGGCGGGATGCTGAGTCCATCGTCTACACTAAGGAAAACGAGATTATCAGGTAAGTAATCTCAACATTTCCTGGCGTGTAGCCAGATGGACTCAGAACAAATGGGATGTACAAAAGCTTTATTCCCAGCCTGGGCGGGAGGCTGCCTGAGGACCATGTAGGACCGCCCTTGCAAATGCTGTGTCCTCCCTGGCCTGGACATCCAGACGGTAGAACCTGGAGAAGGTATGGAGGGAGGACCACGTCGCCGCTTTACAAATTTCCGCGGGCGACAGCATCCTGGATTCTGCCCAAGATGCGCTTGTGCTCTGGTAGAGTAAGCCTTGACTTGTAGAGGCGGAGACTTCCCAGCCTCCACGTAAGCTGCTCTGATAACTTCTTTAAACCAGCGGGCGATAGTGGGCCGAGAGGCCGCTTCCCCTTGTCGTTTCCCGCTGTGCAGGATGAACAGATGGTCCGTCCTTCGTACTTCTTGTGTCATTTCCAGATATCTGGGCAGCAGTCTGCCTATGTCGAGATGGCGTAGCAACGCCCTTCTTCAGATTTCTTCAAACCCCGCCGTGGTAGGCAAGGATATAGTTTGGTTAAGGTGAAATTGTGAGACCACTTTAGGTAAAAAGGAGGGAACCGTGCGAAGATGGATAGCCTCTGGAGTGATTCTGAGAAAGGGATCACGGCAGGACAGTGCTTGTAGCTCTGAGACGCGGCGTGCTGAACAGACCGCCAATAAGAACACCATCTTCAAGGTTAAAGAACGGAGAGACAGGCCCCGAAGGGGTCTGAAGGTGGATCCCGCGAGGAAATCCAAAACCAGGTTAAGGTTCCACAAAGGCACTGGCCACTTCAGTGGCGGACGAATGTGCTTGACTCCTTTCAGGAAGCGAGACACATCTGGATGCGTGGCAATGGTCTTGCCATCCCTCCTGGGACCATAGCAAGACAGTGCAGCCACCTGAACTTTGATGGAGCTGAGGGAGAGACCCTTCTGAAGCCCATCTTGCAGGAAATCCAGAACAATAGGGATTGTGGTCGCATGTGGATTGGTGCCATGAGTGTCGCACCATGCTTCAAATATTCTCCAGATCCTTACGTAGGTGAGGGAAGTGGAAAACTTGCGTGCTCGGAGGAGTGTATCCATCACGGGCTCCGAGTAACCTCTTTTCTTCAGTCTAGCCCTCTCAATGGCCAGACCGTAAGAGAGAATTGAGCTGGATCCTCGTGGAGGATGGGACCTTGACGTGGAAGGTCCCGGAGAGGAGGCAGGGGAAGGGGCTCCCCTGCCAGTAGTCTTCTCATGTCCGCGTACCAGGGTCTTCTTGGCCAGTCTGGTGCCACTAGAAGAACTAGGCCCCGGTGTTTCTGAATCTTGTGGATGATGGCGCCCAGCAGAGGCCATGGAGGAAAGGCGTATAGCAGAGTCCCTGGAGGCCATGGCTGAACCAGGGCATCGATTCCATGTGAGAACGGGTCGCGCTTGTGGCTGAAGTATCTGGGTACTTGAGCATTGGACTTGTCCGCCAGTAAATCCATGTCCGGAATCCCCCAGTGATCCACGATCATCTGGAAGGCTGTGGGTGACAGCTGCCACTCTCCCGGATTTAGGCTTTCTCTGCTGAGGAAGTTTGCCGTGGTGTTGTCCTTCCCGGCAATGTGGACGGCGAAGATGTCCTGAAGATTCGCCTCTGCTCAAGCCATCAGTGGGGCGATCTCCAGAGATACTTGTCGGCTTCTGGTTCCGCCCTGACGATTGATGTATGCCACCGTGGTGGCGTTGTCGGACATCACTCTGACTGCTCTGTTCTTCAGTCTGTGAGCAAATCGAAGGCATGCCAATCAGACTGCCCGAGCCTCTAGGCGGTTGATGTTCCACGCTGACTCTTCTCTGTTCCACCGCCCTTGTGCGGTAAGCCCTTCGCAGTGTGCACCCCAGCCGCTCAGGCTGGCATCCGTGGTGAGCAGAGTCCACGTGGGAGAGGACATCTTCGACCCTCTGCTCATGTGGCTGGGCTGCAACCACCACCATAAGTGGGTCCGTACTCTGGCCGGCAGAGGTAGGTGCATGGAATAGTTTCGTAGACAGGGACTCCAGCGAGAGAGCAGGGAGTGTTGTAGAGGTCTCAGATGGGCCCTTGCCCAAGGTACCACTTCCAGGGTAGATGCCATGAGACCGAGAACCTGCAGATAATCCCAAGCTATGGGCCGACTGGTTCCCATCAAGTATTGGATACGCGTCTGAAGTTTCAACCTTCTCTTGGGAGTGAGACTGACTGTGTTTGCCTGCGTGTCAAACTGTACTCCCAGGTATTCCAGTGACTGGGACGGCTGTAGGCAACTCTTGCTGAGGTTGATTACCCAGCCCAAGCTTTCTAGGAGGGCGATCACTCTGTCGGTTGTCCGATGACTCTCCTCTTGTGATTTCGCCCTGATCAGCCAATCGTCTAGGTAGGGATGGACCAGAATTCCTTCCCGCCTGAGGGCCGCTGCTACCACGACAACCACCTTGGTGAAGGTCCGCGGTGACGTGGCCAATCCGAAAGGCAGAGCCCGGAATTGGAAGTGGCGACCCAGAACCTTGAAGCATAGGTAGCGCTGATGATCCGGATGGATCGGGATATGCAGGTATGCCTCTGACAGTTCTAATGCCGTGAGGAATTCTCCTGGCTGTACTGCGGCCTTGACGGAGCGCAGAGTCTCCATGCGAAAACTCGGGACCCGTAAGTATCGATTGACTGACTTGAGGTCCAGCACAGGCCGAAAGGTGCCCCCTTTCTTGGGTACCATGAAATGGAATAGTGTCCAGAATTCACTTCCCAGGCAGGTACTGGGATGATGGCTTTCAAGGACAGGAGCCTCGCCAGGGTAGCTTCCAATGCCGCCTTCTTGTGTATGGGACATGAAGATTTCACAAACTTGTCCGGAGGGAGATGATGAAAGTCCAGATAATATCCCTCCCGGATGATGGCAAGGACCCACTGGTCCGACGTGATCTCGACCCATCCGGGGTAGAAGAGAGTTAACCTGCCCCCTATGTCTCCGTCCCCCAGATGAATCGGCGGATTCTCATTGGGGGGGCGCTGTTAGATTCGTGGACCCTTGGGCCGATCGGAACCAGAGGGCGAGCCGCTGAGTGAGGTGGCAGCGGTGGTCCCGACCGGGAGGGGGCAAGGACGGAGTTGTGGGTGGCCGGAGGAAGATCCTAGGAAGCCCTATGCGACCAAGGGCCTTGGCAAGGAAGGACGAAACGGAGGAGCTGGCACAGTGGTGAGAAGATCTTCGCCCTGGAAGCCGATCCTCCCCCGAGAGGGGCTCGTAGGAGTTCGGCTGCTGGGACTTAGGAGATTCACCCTGGAAGTCGGAGTCCCCCCAGGAGGAGCCTGTAGGGACCCGGCCGCTGGGACTTAGGAGGGCCCGCGGGGGCTGAGTCAGACGGAGTCCAAGGTCGTCGCTCACCAGTCCAGAGTTGTGTACCAGAGAATCGTCGCTTGCCAGTCCAGGATCAGAAGCCAAGGGATCGCTGTAAGCCAAACCGGGGTCAGAGGCCAGAGAGTCGTCGTAAGCCAGTCCAGGGTCAGAAGCCAGAGGAATCACCGTAAGCCGCACCGGGGTCAGAAGCCAGAGAGTCGTCGTAAGCCAGTCCGGGATCAGAAGCCAAGGGAACACTGTAAGCCAGTCCGGGATCAGGAACCACAGGAGACCGAGACGACACAGGAACGCAGCAACTGGAGACAGGTAAACCTGGGAACCTTGTTGCAAGGCAGGGAATGGCTGCAGCTGCAGGGCTTAAGTAGCCCTGCAGCGTCTGACGTCATCCAGGGCTGATTTGGCTTTTCCCGCGCTGGGCCCTTTAAATACAGGGCAGGGACGCGCGCGCCTAGGGGGGCGGAGCCAACCGCGGAGAACGCCGGCAGCGAGAGGGAGGCCGAGGCGCGGTACCTGAGGGCCCTGCAGGCCCGGGAGAGCCGGCCATGTGCTGGGGACGCTGCGGCCGGGGTCCCTGCAGCCCCGGGGCGCGGGAGACAGAGACGGGAACGCGGCGGGGTGAGTGCCGGTCCCAGGGCCGTCCCGGGATCGCAACAGTACCCCCCTCCTACGCCCCCTCCCGGGGGGCCACGGCTTATCCGGATGAGCCACATGAAATTGGCGAAGGAGATCCTTATCCAGAATGTGGGCGGAGGGTTCCCACGAGTTCTCCTCAGGACCGTATCCCTCCCAGGAGAGAAGATATTCCCAGCGATGACGACGGAAGCGAACATCCAACACCTCCTTAACCGTGTACGTGGCCCCGGGATCAGACGCGACCTCGGAGGGCTCCGGAGGCAGAGGTCGGAAGCGAGAGAGGACCACCGGCTTGAGGAGGGAAACATGGAAGACGTCATGTATCCGAAGGGTGGATGGAAGACGTAAGCGGTAGGAAACTGCTCCAACTCGCTCGGCCACCCGGAAGGGTCCAATGTAACGGGGCGCTAGCCTCATGGAAGGAGTCCGAAGCTGGATGTTTTTGGTACTCAACCATACCCGAGATCCGGGCGAAAATACTGGAGCGGGTCGCCGAGTCCTGTCCGCGTAAGCCTTGAACTGGGCGGCGGACCGGTGAAGCTTCTCCTGTGTGGAGTGCCAAAAGCTGCTGAATCTGGCTGGCCGTCAGTTGCGCCGCTGTGAGGAGGTAGACACTGGTAACGGTAGAGGTGGTTTGGGAACCTTCCCATAAACCACTGGAAGGGAGACTGTAGCGTGGCAGAGTGTCGATGGCGATTGTAAGAGAACTCGCCCACGGAAGGAGAGAGACCCAGTTGTCCTGCTGCTCCCCTACCAAAGGCTCGGAGGAATGTTTTAGAGTCAATTCGTGCGCTCACTTGAACCGTTGCCCTGGGGGTGAAAGGCCGTGGTTAAGTCTAGCTGAACCCCAAATTTCCTGCAGAGCGCCCGCCAGTACTTTGCCATGAATTGGGGCCCTCGGTCCGAGGAAATATGTAGAGGCAAACCATGCAGTCGGAAGACATGCTGGATAAACAGTTTCGGCCAACCTCAGGAGTCGTAGGTAACTTGGCAAGAGGCACAAAATGGGGCCATTTTGAGAAGCGGTCCACAGTGACCCAAACCACAGTCTTCCCTGGGACGGAGGCAACTCCACCACAAAAATCCGTGGAGATGTGAGTCCACGGTTCCGTGGGCACAGGGAGTGGTTGGAGGAGACCCCAGGGGCGGCCTGGTAACGGCTTCTGCTGCGCGCAGGTGGGACAGGACTGGACAGATAGGCGAACATCCTCTCTCATCCGTGGCCACCAATAGAACTCTGTTAGTAGCCCAAGAGTCCGGGCGATCCGGGATGGCCCGCCATCAGGGAGTCGTGAGCCCAGGCTAGGACCCTCTTCCTTGAGCGTACGGGGACTATCGTCTTCCCCGCTGGTGCAAGTTCGGTGGCAGTCAATTGGACCTTCGCCGGATCCAGGATGTACTGACGGGTTTCAGAAGTGT
Source organism: Rhinatrema bivittatum (assembly GCF_901001135.1). Classification (NCBI taxonomy): domain Eukaryota; kingdom Metazoa; phylum Chordata; class Amphibia; order Gymnophiona; family Rhinatrematidae; genus Rhinatrema; species Rhinatrema bivittatum. The sequence continues at coordinate 399,582,977 of NC_042615.1, read as the reverse complement.
CCTCAATCTCAGTAGTGCGTGAGAGGGCGTCTGCCCTAACATTCTTGGCCGCCGGTCGATATCGAAGGGAGAAATTGAACCGACTGAAAAAAGGGACCAGCGGGCCTGCTGGGGGTTGAGCCTTTGCGCATGGGATAGATACTCCAAATTTTTGTGGTCTGTGTAAACTATGATTGGATGTTGAGCCCCCTCCAGCCACTGGCGCCATTCTTCAAAGGCTAGTTTGATGGCAAGTAGTTCCTTGTCCCCGATACCGTAGTTCTTTCGGCAGGTGAAAACTTACGGGAGAAGTAGGAACATGGCCAGAGTTTAACCATCCTTGGAGATCTGGGACAGGACAGCCCCCAACAGCCACGTTGGAGGCATCCACCTCCACTATGAATGGGTGTAGGCGATCCGGGTGTCGGAGACAGATGTCCTGAAGAAAGGCCTCCTTAAGATCCTGGAAGGCCTGCACCGCGGTTGGAGTCCAGTTTCAGGCATCGGCACCCTTACGTGTGAGAGCTTGTTAGAGGCGCCACCAGGGTGGAGTACTTGCGGGATGAAGTGGGCGGTAAAAGTTGGCGAAGCCTAAGAAACGCTGGAGCGCTTTACTTAACTTCCCATCGGTTTGTGGCCAGTTCCGGATAGCGGCGACTTTATCGGGATCCATGCGGAAGCCGGTAGAGGAGACGATGTACCCCAGGAAGGGTAAGGATTCCTCCTCCTCGAACTGCATTTCTCCAGCTTGGCATACAGTCGGTTCTCTCTTAGCTTTAGCAAAACCTGGCGCACATGTTGACGATGTTCCTCAGGTTCCGGGAGAAATATTAAGTTGTCGTCCAGGTAGACAATGACTGAGGTGTAAAGGAGGTTGCGAAGCACCTCATTCATTAGATTTTGAAACACAGCTGGGGCGTTACAGAGACCGAATGGCATGACGAGGTACTCATAATGACCGTCCCTGGTATTAAAAGCGGTCTTCCACTCGTCTCCGGGTCGGATCCGTACGAGGTTGTACGCCCCTCTAAGGTCCAGCTTGGTGAAGATGCGGGCCCCTTGCAGACGATCCAGGAGTTCCGGAATCAGGGGCAACGGATAGCGATCTCGTCGGGTGATCTGGTTCAGGCCCCAGTAATCAATACAGGGCCGAAGAGACCCATCCTTTTTGGCCACAAAGAAGAAGCCGGCTCCCGCCGGGGAGTTGGATGGTCTTATAAACCCTCGGTCCAGGTTCTCCTTAATGTAGGCAGACATGGCCTTGGTCTCTGGTAGAGACAGAGGATAAACTCTACCGCGAGGTGGCGTTGTATCCGGCAGCAAGTCAATCGCACAGTCGAAGGGGCAATGCTCAGGTAGTAATTCAGCCTTCTCTTTAGAGAATACATCCCGGAAGGCCTGGTACTGGGGTGGCAGCGTCAGTGGGGCTGCCAGAAGCGGAAGTATCTGTAGCGGACGAGCAGGAAGACAGCGATGGGAGCAGGCTGACCCCCATGACGTGATCTGAAGCAAGTCCCAGTCTATCACCGGGGAATGTTTCCGTAGCCAGGGCAGTCCTAAGATGAGCGGGTGAATGGATCTCTCGAGGATGAGAAAGAGATCTCCTCCCTTGTGAAGAAGCCCGACCTGAAGCTGGAGCGGATGCGTACGAGTGGTGATGGCCCCTGGGAGAGGAATCCCCTGGATGGACGATACTCGCAAGGGTGGTTCCTGAGGCAAGACCTCGAGCTGCAGTTGTTGTACCAGATCTTGGAGGATAAAATTCCCCCCGGACCCGGAGTCAAGCAGTGCCAGAGTATCGAATCCTCCTCCTGGAAGGCAGAGTTTCGCCGGGACAGTACATGGGGAGTTCGGAGAGGTACTGCCTAGAATCAACTCCCCACTAGACTCTAGGTTCGGGCGTTTCCCGGACGCTCTGTGCAGCGAGCCAGAAAGTGCCCCTTTCCACCACAATAGAGACATAATCCCTGTGAGCATCGACGCCTCCGTTGTTCGGCAGAGAGAGGACCCCGGCCTAGTTGCATGGGTTCTTCGGGCGGAAGGGCAGCTGCCGCAGGTGGTGAGGCCCGGACCCGAGGTGGCGTGGTTCGACTAGCCGCTGGGCCCTGGACAGACCTTCGCTCCCGGAAGCGGCGCTGGATGCGTCGGTCCACTCGGCCGGCCAGCTCTACGAGCTCTTGGAGGTCGTCCGGAAGATCCCAGGCCGCGAGTTCGTCCTGGAGCCGTGGAGACAGGCCCTCCAGGAATATTCCATGTAGGCTGTCCTCCCCCCAGGCTAGTTCGGAGGCAAGGGTCTGGAACTCCATAGCGTATTCCTCTAGGGGGCGATTGCCTTGCCTCAGCTGGAGTAGTTTCTGAGGCAGCTGTGGAGGCGCGAGACGGTTCATCAAAATTCTCCGGAAAGCCTTGACGAATTGTAAGAGATTATTCAGTCGGGAATCCTGGCGCTCCCAAAGGGAGGAGGCCCAAGCCAAGGGTCTCCCGTCCAGAAGGGAAATAATGTAGGTCGTCTTGACCCGGTCCGTGGAGAATTGTGCAGGCAGAAGGTCAAAGCGGATATCGCATTGGTTGAGAAATCCCCGACACGCCTTCGGATCTCCAGAATACCGGGGCGGTGATGGCATTTGTACCAGGGCAGAGGTACCCGCATTGGCCTGGGAAGAGGGTGCTGCGGAACGGGTTGCGGAGGCCCCCTCAACCCGATCCGCCAGGCGTTGGACGGTGGACATCAAGGTCTCGAGGCAGGTCTGTTGTTGTTGTAGCTTCTGGGCGATGCCCGGAATTGCCTTGAGGCCGGCTAGGTCCGCCGGGTCCATGGCCTTGCAATCTGTTAGATTCGTGGACCCTTGGGCCGATCGGAACCAGAGGGTGAGCCGCTGAGTGAGGTGGCAGCGGTGGTCCCGACCGGGAGGCGGCAAGGACGGAGTTGTGGGTGGGCCGGAGGAAGATCCTAGGAAGCCCTATGCGACCAAGGGCCTTGGCAAGGAAGGACGAAACGGAGGAGCTGGCACAGTGGTGAGAAGATCTTCGCCCTGGAAGCCGATCCTCCCCCGAGAGGGGCTCGTAGGAGTTCGGCCGCTGGGACTTAGGAGATTCACCCTGGAAGCCGGAGTCCCCCCAGGAGGAGCCCGTAGGGACCCGGCCGCTGGGACTTAGGAGGGCCCGCGGGGGCTGAGTCAGACGGAGTCCAAGCTCGTCGCTCACCAGTCCAGAGTCGTGTACCAGAGAATCGTCGCTTGCCAGTCCAGGATCAGAAGCCAAGGGATCGCTGTAAGCCAAACCGGGGTCAGAGGCCAGAGAGTCGTCGTAAGCCAGTCCAGGGTCAGAAGCCAGAGGAATCACCGTAAGCCGCACCGGGGTCAGAAGCCAGAGAGTCGTCGTAAGCCAGTCCGGGATCAGAAGCCAAGGGAACACCGTAAGCCAGTCCGGGATCAGGAACCACAGGAGACCGAGACGACACAGGAACGCAGCAACTGGAGACAGGTAAACCTGGGAACCTCGTTGCAAGGCAGGGAATGGCTGCAGCTGCAGGGCTTAAGTAGCCCTGCAGCGTCTGACGTCATCCAGGGCTGATTTGGCTTTTCCCGCGCTGGGCCCTTTAAATACAGGGCAGGGGCGCGCGCCTAGGGGGGCGGAGCCAACCGCGGGGAACGCCGGCAGCGAGAGGGAGGCCGAGGTGCGGTGCCTGAGGGCCCTGCAGGCCCGGGAGAGCCGGCCATGTGCTGGGGACGCTGCGGCCGGGGTCCCTGCAGCCCCGGGGCGCGGGAGACAGAGGGGGGGATTTTCAGAGCCCTGCTCGCCTAAATCCGCCCAAAACCGGGCGGATTTAGGCGAGCAGGGCCCTGCGCGCCGGTAAGCCTATTTTACATAGGCCTACCGGCGTGCGCAGAGCCCCGGGACTCGCGTAAGTCCCGGGGTTTTCGGAGGGGGCGTGTCGGGGGGCGGGCCTGAACCGCGCGGCGTTTTCGGGGCGTGTCGGGAGCGTTCCGGGGGCGGGCCCGTGGCGTGGCTACGGCCCGGGGTGGCCCAGGGGCGTGGCCATGCCCTCCGGTCGCGTCTTGGCACGCAGGAGGCCCGCTGACGCGCGGGGATTTACGCCTCCCTCTGGGAGGCGTAAATCCCCCGACAAAGGTAAGGGGGCGGCTTAGACAGGGCCAGGTGGGTGGGTTAGGTAGGGGGAAGGGGGGGGGAAGGTGAGGGGAGGGCAAAAGGAAGTTCCCTCCGAGGCCGCTCCGATTTCGGAGCAGCCTCGGAGGGAACGGGGTAGGCTGCGCGGCTCGGCGCGCGCCGGCTATACAAAATCGATAGCCTTGCGCGCGCCGATCCAGGTTTTTAGCAGATACGCGCGGCTCCGCGCGTATCTACTAAAATCCAGCGTACTTTTGTTTGCGCCTGGAGCGCAAACAAAAGTAGGCCTATTCGCGGAGTATGAAAATCCGCCCCAGAGACGTGAACGCGGCGGGGTGAGTGCCGGTCCCGGGGCCGTCCCGGGATCGCAACAGGCGCGGCCGGGACCGGAGCCCGGGCCCGCTCCCCTCTTGCGCTGCTTGGTCCGAAAGGACTGATTCCTGGCCGGAGGCCGTGGTGCCTGGTAGCGACCCCTGTAAGGAATGAAGCGCTGTGAACTCCTGCCCCTGGAGGGCCTTGGAAAGGTGCGCTGGCCCCTTCTGAACCGTTCTTCCGGCAGTCTAGGCACTGGAGAGGCACCCCATGTACTGGCCAGTTTATCAAGGTCGCTGCCAAAGAGGAAAGAGCCCTTAAAGGGCAATCTGGTGAGGCGTGTCTTTGAAGGCGCATCAGCTGACCATCTCCAGATCCAGAGCTGCCTCCTGGCGGCTACGGAGGATGAGATCCCCTTAGCTGTTGTCCGGACCAGGTCTGATGCAGCATCCGTGAGGAACGAAAGAGCTGACTCCATGTCAGCTGCTGGAGCGTTGTTCCTAACCTGTGACAAACAGGCACGCGTCACCACTGTGCAGCAGGTCGCGATCCGCAAAGATAGAGCTGCCACCTCAAAGGTCTGTTTCAGAATGGCGTCCAGTCGCCGATCATGAGGCTCCTTGAGGGCTGTCCCCCCTTCAACTGGAATGGTAGTGCGCTTGACCACAGCGCTAATCAAGGTGTCCACCTGAGGGCACTCCAGCAGGTCCTGGATAGCCAGTGCCAAAGGGTACATGCCCGTCAGGGCCCGGCCCCCTTTGAAGGAAGCCGCTGGTGCCACCCATACTAAGTCTATCAGTTGTTGTGCCGCTTGCAAGAATGGAAAATGGTGGGCTGTAGGGCGAAGACCTTCCAGCAGGGGGTTCTGCGCAGATGGTACCGTAGCGCTAGGACCTGTAATATCCAACTCCGCCAGACACTGAGCCACCAGGTCGGAGAGATCCTCCTTAGGGAAGAACCGCCTCATGGTTCTATATGGCTCAATCCCTGGGGGAAGTTCACCCTCGTCTGGGAGTTCGGACTCGTCCGGTAAAAACTCCTGGTCTGACTGATCTGGGCAGTCCAGCGGCGGGGGGTCCCGCTCACGATAAAGGCGTGATGGTCCCGGGACAGGATCCGCAGGAGCCGCCACCGCAGCAGCCGCTGCAGCAGCCGCCGCAGTCGCAACCACCGCCGGAACCGCAGAAACCGCAGGAACAGTTGGAACAGCAGGAACAGCAGGAACAGCAGGAACCGCAGGGCCTGGACGGGAAGCCGCCTGCATCTGTACAAAAGCATGAATCTTCTTAAAGAGATCCACCCAGGAAATTGAAGCAGCCTCTAATCGCCGGGGTACAAGATCCCCCGGGATTCCCGATTGGTCGAGACTGCCCGCTAAGTCCGGGGGTAGCCCCTTGGGAACTGTCCGCAAATCGCGGCTGAGACGGGTCCTGGCCCGAGGGTCCCACAGCCTCCTCACATTGGGCACATAGGGAGTCTGGCTCTTCACTGTGTGTGGCTGGAAGCTGGCATGCATAGCAGAGGCCTAGGGCTTTAATGCCGGAGGCAGGCGGCGCCCCCGCTGAAGACGCAGAGACGTTTTGTTCCATAGTATGCGCTGAAAGAAAAGCGGCCACAATATATGCTTAAAAGAACAAGCGCACAATAATAATCCGCGGCAGCAATAAGCGCTTAATACAACCGGCGCTCAAAAATATGCGGCAGCAATAGGCGCTTAATACAACAGGCACGTAATACTATGCGGCAGCAATAGGCGCTTAATACAACAGGCGCTTAATACTATGCGGCAGCAATATGCGCTCAATACAACAGGCGCCTAAGAACGCTAAATGATATACCATATGCTCTCAGCAATAGGCAGTCATGAATACACGCTCAATGGCATACAATAGGCTCTCAGCAATATGCAGTGAGCAATACACGCTAAATGGCATTCAATAGGCTCTCAGCAATATGCAGGTAGCAATACACGCTAAATGGCATTCAATAGGCTCTCAGCAACATGCGGTTAGCAATAATGGCCTTCAATATGCTCTCAACAATATGCGGTTAGCAATAATGGCATTCAATATGCTCTAAGAAATATACAGGCCGCAACACAGCCTCAATGGCAGTCAATAGGCTCTCAGCAATAGGCGGTTAGCAATAATGGCATGCAATATGCTTTCAGCAATAGGCGGTTTATCAATACACGCTCAATGGCAGGCAATATGCACTCAGCAATATGCGGTTAGCAATATACGCTCAATGGCATTTAATATGCACTCAGCAATAGGCGGTTAGCAATATAACAGTGGTATGCAATATGCTCACAGTAAGAAGGCAATATACGCCCAAGGAGGAATAGAGCTGCGCCTATTACGGGCGCCCTACCTGAACGAGGCTCACAAAATGGCACCCTCCTTGGCGTGCCACGCCGCCGATCCTCTATTCCTTCGGAGACCAGAAATAAGAGATGTACGCCTCACCTGATCCTCGGCGCTTCCCGGCTGGAACCTGGGCGGTCTCCGGCTGCGGGGAGAGCGAGTAAATACCTTCACCACCGCGACTGAGGATATGCACCCGCTACCTCGTCCACGCCGGGACCGAGGCGCCTCGTATGCCTCACCCGAACCTCGCCCGGGGGCTATGTCCCTGCTGCGATTCGGCCGGACCGAGGACTTAACCTACCGGGGGATCACGGAAATCACCCCGGGCAACTCTACTGGGGGAGGGACCTTAGGGTACCACCGCAGGAGTGCGGGGCTCGATAGTTTTGTAGAAAGTAGGAAGTAGAAGTATAACAAAAAAGAAAATTAAAGTAGCTTTGGAAAACACGCTCAGCGAGCGTGCAGGCACTCCAAACTGCTTTGGAGACGGAAATTACTGAGTTGCTGCGCTTCCTGTGGGGATATATATACCCCCGTGCTGACGTCAGATCCGTCTCCAACTGCTAGCACGCGGATACTATCCCATTCGTTCTGAGTCCATCTGGCTACACGCCAGGAAATATACGCTTTAATACAACAGGCGCACAATAATATACGGCAGCAATATACGCTTAATACAAAAGGCACTCAATAATATGCGGCAGCAATATACGCTTAATACAACAGGCGCTAAATAATATGCGGCAGTAATATATGCTCAATGATATACAATATGCTCTCAGCAATAGGCGGCTAGCAATATACACTCAATGATATGCAATGTGCTCTCAGCAATATGCGGTTTAGCAATATACGCCCAATGATATGCAATGTGCTCTCAGCAATATGCGGTTTAGCAATATACGCCCAATGATATGCAATGTGCTCTCAGCAATATGCGGCTTAGCAATATACGCCCAATGATATGCAATGTGCTCTCAGCAATATGCGGCTTAGCAATATACGCTCAATGGTATACAATATGCTCTCAGCAATATGCGGCTTAGCAAAATACGCCCATGATATGCAATTGCTCTCAGCAATATGCGGCTTAGCAATATACCTGCGCCTATCACGGGCGCTCAATACCTGAGTAAGGCCAACAAAATGGCGCCCTTCCACGGCATGCCGCCCACAGGCCACGCCGCCGATCCTCGTTCCTCAGAGACGAAAGAATAAGAGATGTACGCCTTACCTGATCCTCGGCGCTTCCCGGCTGGAACCCGGGCGGTCTCCGGCTGCGGGGAGAGAGGGCAAGTACCTTCACTTGCCGCGCTTTGAGGAAATGCACCCGCTGCCGTCGTCCACGCTGGGAACCGAGGTGCCTTGTATGCCTCACCCGAACCTCGCCCGGGGGCTACGTCCCTGCCGCGATTCGGGCCACCGGACCGAGGACTTAAACCCCGGGGGATCACGGAAATCACCCCGGAAAACTCAACTGGGGGAGGGACCTTAGGGTATCACCGCAGGAGTGCGGGGCTCGATGGTGCTGTAGAAGTTTTAGTAAAAAGAAAGTAGATTTGGAAAACACGCTCAGCGAGCGTGCAGGCTCTCCAAACTGCTTTGGAGACGGAAATTACTGAGTTGCTACGCTTCATGTGGGGGTATGTATACACCCGTGCTGACTTCAGATCCGTCTCCAATTGCTAGCACGAGCATACTATACCCATTCGTTCTGAGTCCATCTGGCTACATGACAGGAAATATAAAATTTTATGTTGCTTCTATAAAGTATATCAACATGCTAAGAAACTCGTTAATGCATATTTTTGAATGAAAATAGAAATACTGACATTCAGTTTATCTTCGGATGTAGAGAATCAATAAAAGACCACAAGCAACACATTCTCTTGGTATGGGATATCACTTTATTAAATAAGGGGTATCTTCTATTCGCATAAAGCATTCCAATTTGCACAATCTTAGGGAAAAATGAAAATGTGCAATGCTTTTAACTGCCCTACATATTTGTTAACAATTTTCATAATTCATAAGTTTATGGTAATTTCCATTTTCAGTTATACACTCCTGAGCATCACAACTAATTATTATATTTTTGATATAACTAAAATGAGGTATGTTTAAGTTATTCTGAAGTACAATGAGAACTGCGAGCCCGTGGGCATGCTATACTGACATTCAATTTGTGTAACACAGGACAGCCGTTGTCACTGTCAGAAATGTAGAAATTTTAAGATGCACGATGAAAAAGCATGAAATTCAGAATGACGTTAGCAGCTGCTACTTGCTCTTTCAATGCTCGGCACCAGATCGATTAACTTTTTTTTTTTTTTTTTTTTTAACTGTTACCCTTTTTGTTATACGCTTTACAAGTAACTATACCGACTCAGTTCTTGGTATAAAAATAGGCCGCAGCTTTTTATTTAAACATAACATAACTTTTTCAGGATACCCGTGCCGGCAGGATGTTCTGCTGCTGCTGCCCGCCCGCCTGGACCAAGCAAGGCAAACCTGAGGATGAGGGCCCCCCGCCTTGTTCCCGAGCAAGGGGGCCATCGCCTCATATGCCTCCCGGTGCCCACGGCCACCCGGCCGTCGCGTGGTGACACCAGCACCACGAGTAATCCGCCTGCACCGGCCCAGGTACCCGCCAAAACACGAGGTAGGGGAACCCTTGCCTCGTGTCCCCCACTAATAAGCTGCGGCCATTTTTATGTGCCTTGAGTCTCAATAGCATCTTGTAAGGTAGTATTGAAAATGTCATATCTGATGTCTGATAGATGGATCTGATCAGCTCTAAACAGACCTGAGGACATATCGTCAGCCCACTGATGACGAATCTGTAATCCTCCCATTTTTTGCAACCAAGCCCCTATCTGTCTGTTAACTTTCTTCCTCTCATGTCCCCATAGCCTTGAATGTTTCCATTTGGGTCTGGGAATAATATCTGACCAGCAGACCCTGGCCCCCGGGAATAGCTGGAAGATGCCGGCCAGGTCGCCTTTTATGCGCTGAATCAAGCGTCTGCAAGTGTATGTATGCAAGTCATTGCCTCCTAGATGAAGTATTAGGATATTGGGCGGTGCTCTAGCGTCCTTCAGTTGGCGTAGGGAGGGCAATAAGTGTTCCCAGAGCATTCCGGGTTTGCCCATCCATTCGATGAGCCAACCTTTTGGTGCGAGACCCAAGTGGCTTCCGTACGTTCGTTCACGAGCTCTTTCTGCGGCCCAGCGGACGTATGAGTGACCCACAATCCAGGCAATACGGGGACGGGCATCTGAAAAATAAAATCAACAAGTGTTGTTAACCATGTTAGCTCTGTCCAAGCGAACATAGGAGTTGACCGCATTGGAACGCCAGCGGCCGATTCTCTTGATTGCGTCGGTTTGTAGTCCAGCTTGTGCTGCACTTGTGGCGGCCCCAATTCGAAACGAGTGGGTGGTGAAAATTTTTGGGTCCATTTTGATCTGATATACCGCCGCTCGTAGGATTGCGGAGAATTGAAATCTGGTGAGAGGCGTGCCATTGGCGTGTAGTAACAAGTGAGCCCTGCCCTTGGGACGCAGTTTGAGATATTTGCTCATTTTAGCTATCGGACATGTAAAGCAGGCGGGAACTTTATTAAGCGAGATGGTAGTGCCCGCTAGTTCCACTGTCATCCTTGTTGGCTGCCACTAATTAACTGACTCTAAAGGCGCCAAAGAATGCCAAGGAAAATGCTAGACGGAAAAGCTTGATTTCGAAAGGAGAAGAGCAGATAGCAGATAATTGTGTCCATAACTTTCTGAGCATGCTATGTGTGATGGGATGCCTTCTGTCCGTTGTTGAGCCTTCTTTTCTCGCCCATCCCGCCATCATTTTTTTTGAGAAGGAATGATTTGGTGGGATCGCCCCAGCCACGGGCTTTAGTGAAAAAAGCCAGTCCAGCCAAACTTTTTTGTACGGTAAGTCTGGATACTCCGTGTAGCTTTGCAGAAGCAATGTAATAATTGACCAAGAGGTCCTCGCTTATGGGGCCTTGCTTCCATCCGTTCTCCTGCAGGAACGAGGCCACTACGTCATAGCCTCGGCAATAGGACTTCCAAGTGGATGGTGCAAGGGATATGCCATTGAATGTAGAATGGAGAATATGTCAATGTATTTGCGCTGTTTGATTTTCTTTCTTAATCTTTTGGGCACGCTCTCCCAGAGCTCTGACAGTGTGGTTAACGCTGGCGGACCTCTGGAATCTTTGTCGGGGTTGTTACCGGGTATAAGCATGTCACTGTCGCTAGAGGACCCGGAAGATGATGAAGAGGTAGAGCTGCTGGAACTGGAACTATGTCTGCGCTTGCGCTTGGACCTGCGTTTTGCTTTTTTGTTTACTACCACATCTTGCAATGCCTCATGTTGTTGCCCATGCGACCCACCCTCTCCAGGCTCATGTAGCTGAGTAAGCAACCCACCATTATCCAGCAGATGTGGGCGTTTTTCCGCTTGAGAGCTGGTGGAGGGCCTTGCACCATCACATCGGTTGTTATGTGAGGAAATGGTGTTGCTGCAGCTTGTTTGTTGCAATCCCTCTGCTGTTGAGGAATGGTTGTAAGGGGATTCCCGGATGTAACTGTCTGGAAACAGCGAATGGTGCCGTGTAAATACATTCTCGTGATCATAGCAAGTGGACTTTTGCGGGGATTGCCCGTACCACCGAGGAGGTCGGTCATATCGACGAATATGGGTCCTTTCCCATGTGTCTTCAGGGTCCTGTGCTGTCTGCGCGTCTGTGCGTATGGGATGGTGAGGTCCTGCGGTCGCATCCATCTCATGGTTAAAAGAAAAAATTCTATCTCTATTATGCTGTGTCGAACATGGTGCAAGGGATCTACGAATTAAGTCCCGTGTTGTTTCAGTCCAATGCTCCATAAGCGCGCTGGCACTGGTGTTCCCTGTGCGTCTGCTGTTGGAACCTGCGTATGAAACAAAGGCCATTTAGCACGGGAAAGGGAATCCGCAGCGCTATTACGTGTTCCCGGCACATGTCTAGCGCGCAGCTTGATGTTGTTATGCAAAGCTTCTAAAACTATTTCCCGAAGTAAATTAACCACCCAAGGGCACTTGGCAGATTGTGAATTTAATACATGGACCACCGCCATGTTGTTGCACCAAAAAAATATGTGCTTATTTTTTAACCTAGAGCTCCAGAGAACGAGGGTAACCCAAATGGGAAAGAGTTCCAGAAACGTGATGTTCTTGGTAAGGCCTTGTGCTATCCAGTCCTCGGGCCATCTTTTGGCGCACCATGAATTTTGGCAAATGGCTCCGAAACCCCAACCGCCGGATGCATCCGTGTGAATGTTTAAATCGACTTTGGATAATGGGGTGTCCTGCAGCACGGATATGCCATTGAAGTTGGTAAGGAAGGAGCTCCATATATGGAAATCAGCACAGATATCATCCGTCAGTCGTAGAAAATGATGTGGTCGTCGAAGTCCCACTGTAGCTGCTGCGAGCCTCCTCATGAACGCTCTCCCCATCGGAATGATGCGACAAGCGAAGTTAAGGAAGCCGAGAATGGACTGTGCAACCCGTAGCATAATCTTTTTAGCCATAGAAACTTGGATCATGTTTCGTAGCTTGTCAATTTTGTCAACTGGCAGCTTGGCAGTCATCTGGTGAGAATCAATTTCGATTCCTAGGAAGGAGATAATAGTTGTAGGACCCTCTGTTTTGGTGGGAGATAGGGGAACACCAAATTCCTGGGAAACGGTCCTAAATTCGGCTAAAAGGTTGTAACAGGACTTGGAATGGGCCGGCCCAACGAATAGAAAATCATCAAGGTAATGTATAATGTTGTGTGAAGCCATTCTTTGCTCAGTAAACCAGTGTAGAAATGAGCTAAATAATTCGAAGCAAGCACATGAGACGGAACATCCCATGGGCATACATTTGTCGAAGTAGTAAAGATGGTTGAATGTGAAACCTAGTAAAGGAAAACTGTCCAGGTGCACTGGCAGTAACCGGAAAGCAGATTCGATGTCCACTTTAGCCATGAGGGCACCATAGCCGCAAGTGCGCACCAACACAATTGCAGAATCGAATGAAGCATATTGCACTGAACATTCAGCCTGCGGCAAATGATCATTGACAGAACGACCAGGTGGGAAAGATAAATTCTGTATCAAGCGATGTTTTCCTTGTTCCTTTTTTGGAATGACCGCCAATGGGGATAGAAACATGTGTGAAAAAGGTTGTTCGTGGAAGGGACTGGCTATTCTACCCTGTGCAATCTCGTCCTGTAACTTGGATTGAACGATGTCCTTGTGTGTGGTTGTGGATCGTGCGTTACCAGTGTGCAATTGATCGATGTTACCTTGGAAGGGGATAAGGAAACTGTGCCGAAAACCCTGGGCAATTTTTTGTGCCTTTTGCTGGTTTGGATATACATCCAACCATGGTAGCATTGCCTGCAGCCGAATTGGGGAGGGTGCTTTGTCAAAGGGGGGTACTTGCGGTGGCATTGGCTTACTCCCCATGGCCTGCTTCTTAGGACATTTGGTGAAAGGATGAGGTGCGGCACATCCGGTGCAGATATGTTTAAATTTGCAGTTGGGGAAGGTGCAGACTGTCTTGTTGAATCTCCAGCATGTATTATCGTGTCCCTGTGTTTGTCGTTGGGGATAACGTCCTGGCGATGCTCGCCTTGTAAGCCTTGGTCTTGTTCCATGATCCGTGGATTTTCTGGTCATTTGATTGATCCATAAGTTTACGTCCTCGGTGCCCCAAGTCATGAATCTGTTCTCCTCCATCTTGCCTCGGAATTGCTCATCATAATTGAGCCAAGCCCAACCGTCATGCTGTTGATAGGCATGTAGAATGTTGACCACATAACTCAACATGGGACCATATTGAGTGTGATCTCGATGTCCTATCACACTGGTCATGTGCATGAAAGCCAAGATCCAGTTGAGAATAGTTTTTGGTATTTTGACCTTTTTTCCTAAAGTTGCCGATCCAGCTCTTCGCTTCTTCCTTTCTTCGGGTTTTCGCCTCCCATGTAGAATGGAGAATATGTCAATGTATTTGCGCTGTTTGATTTTCTTTCTTAATCTTTTGGGCACGCTCTCCCAGAGCTCTGACAGTGTGGTTAACGCTGGCGGACCTCTGGAATCTTTGTCGGGGTTGTTACCGGGTATAAGCATGTCACTGTCGCTAGAGGACCCGGAAGATGATGAAGAGGTAGAGCTGCTGGAACTGGAACTATGTCTGCGCTTGCGCTTGGACCTGCGTTTTGCTTTTTTGTTTACTACCACATCTTGCAATGCCTCATGTTGTTGCCCATGCGACCCACCCTCTCCAGGCTCATGTAGCTGAGTAAGCAACCCACCATTATCCAGCAGATGTGGGCGTTTTTCCGCTTGAGAGCTGGTGGAGGGCCTTGCACCATCACATCGGTTGTTATGTGAGGAAATGGTGTTGCTGCAGCTTGTTTGTTGCAATCCCTCTGCTGTTGAGGAATGGTTGTAAGGGGATTCCCGGATGTAACTGTCTGGAAACAGCGAATGGTGCCGTGTAAATACATTCTCGTGATCATAGCAAGTGGACTTTTGCGGGGATTGCCCGTACCACCGAGGAGGTCGGTCATATCGACGAATATGGGTCCTTTCCCATGTGTCTTCAGGGTCCTGTGCTGTCTGCGCGTCTGTGCGTATGGGATGGTGAGGTCCTGCGGTCGCATCCATCTCATGGTTAAAAGAAAAAATTCTATCTCTATTATGCTGTGTCGACGGATCCCATGGCACCTGTCTGTCATGATAAAGGGAAAAAATTCTCTCTGCATTGTGATGTGTTGAAGGATCCCGTGGCGGGTCTCCCTCGTGGTTAAGGGAGAAACGTCTATCTCTGTTGTAGTGTGCAGAAGTATCCCATCTATAGTCAGGTATAATGGGCACCGAATTGGCAATGGGAACACCTGTGCCATGAATCCTATCAACGGTAAGCGGTATGGTGTCCGGAGATCCATGCTGTGAAGGAATCGGAAGTCCCGCTGCAGACGTGATAGAAGGGGATAGGGCAGCATCTGAAACCGTGAGGGGCATGGGTGGAGGATTATCGTCCGTGGGCAGTGTGGTATCATTGATATGTTCCTCTGGCGTGAAACGTGTGATTCCTCTGGCTGGGTGGCTCCATCCTCGGCTTCTCCCACTGGCACGGCTTCGTCCAGTGCCAGTGCCAGTGGGAGAAGCCGAGGATGGAGCCACCCAGCCAGAGGATCCCAGTGCCATGGGATCCGTCGACACAGCATAATAGAGATAGAATTTTTTCTTTTAACCATGAGATGGATGCGACCGCAGGACCTCACCATCCCATACGCACAGACGCGCAGACAGGACAGGACCCTGAAGACACATGCCAGTGCAAATAGGGCTTCGTAATTTGGCCTGTGAGCCAATAGGTAAAGGTGACGGGTCCCCGACGCCGGTATTAATTTTAGCTGCCCTCCCTCGACGGTGACTGGCAGTAATGTGCAGTCCGGTTCTTCTTGGCGCCATTCTATGAAGGGGGGACGAATGAGAATCCTGCTATTTTAGGGGAAAATTGGGAGATAATGAAACATGGGATGAAGAACAAGAACAGACAACAAACAACAACACAAAAAAAAAAATAATTATTTATTCCCACAGGAGTCAAACCTGTGTCTCCCTGTTTGCAAACCACAGCTCTAACCACCAGGCTGCACGTCACTGTTAAGCAACCTGTCTCTAAAAGGAAATGAGTTAAGCAAATAGAAAATGGAAAGTTATTAATAAATATATAAATGATATAATAAAATTAAAATTTTTTTTTTTTTTTTTTTTTTCTCCCCCCCCTTCCCCCCCCCCCCCCCCCCCAGAAATAACATTGGGTGCTGGGATGTGATTGTTGTCTTGCTGCTTTAAGGCAGCTACCAAAGGCTTTGTGCAGAGAGGATAAGAAACCTTGGTGTCGGGGCTCCGTTGCAGGACACAGCCAATGGCAAACTGGGACCATAGCAAGCACAATTATTAATAAATATTATTTATTTTTTTATTTTTTTTTATTTAAAACTCCCTTCCTCTTCCCTTTTTTTTTTTTTAATATGTTCCTCATTTTTGTGGGCACTCCGGGAATGACCCGTCTCCCCCCCCCCCCTGTATTTATAGCCGGATACCTAGCAGCACCACGATGCAAATGCCGGTAGGATGGGGGGGGGTTTCCATGCGCCGCTGCGCCCATAGCAGCAGAGTAGATCGTACCCGCGACGCTTAGCTTCACGGAGGCACGCCGCGGACGAAGTACACAACTTGCTGGTGGGGGGCAACCTCCCTCCCCACCCCCTCCCGCTAGAAAGGGGCGGGGCCGAGGCCGCATGCGGGGCACCCATGCCATAGCCGCCATAGAGGGACGCAAAAGGATCCTTTAGCTCTGTTTGATCCAGAAGACAGGACTCAAACTGAGGACCTTCCTCTTTCTTACAGGAAGACAGGGCACTTGCCATTTGAGCCACATCAGCAGGACATGGAACAAAGCAAGCACCCGCGGCAGGTATTTGCCCCCCCCCCCAATCGAACGTGAAAACGTGGAAAGGTCTGGCGTGGGAGCCGTAGCAACACAGGAGGCGAAGGGAAACGAAGACGGCCGCGGGAGGAGGGGGGGGAAGGGCGCAGCGAAGGGAAAAGATCATCAGCGATGCAAGCGGCCACGAGGGCCTCAGCCAAGCAGTTTTTACTCGTTTTTTTTTTTTATAATGATATCTTACTGCTTGTTGTCAGATTAATGCAGCAGCTGTGTTGTGGCCACGCCCTTCGTGTCCCAGAAGGAGTTGAATACTCGGAAACCAGGTAGCGGTGGCGAGTGGAGGTCTTTGTCCTCTTGCAGGCGATCTGAAAAGGATCACTTCCTGCTGGTTGCGGCCCTTTAAGGGGCCGCTAGCGTCATCTAAGGGAGCCGCTGTGGCTTCCTTTTGGCGAAGTAGCCCCTCCCAGGGGCTGTGCACGATGAAAAAGCATGAAATTCAGAAGATATTGTATTAGTTTTAGAAGAATATGTTGAGACTGATTTATCTGAGCATATCGCTCATTGCTGTCCTGTACACCACTTCCTTTCAGTGCTGGATTAAAGCTGGGTCTTATTTATTGTTCAGTGTCCTGTATGGCTGAGTTTGTTTGCCATTGAGTTAAAACAGAGAAGTTCCCACCAAGTTAAAACATAGAAGATTAAAGACATATGCCTCCCCCGCCCCCTGCCAGAGTAAATTGACCTCTCAAATGCATCACTTCACCTAGCAAGTATGGGAATAATGGAGAGCTGGGTACAAAGAGAAAGAAGCAGGAATGCTGATGATTTGGAAGCCTGGGGCTTTTCTTCTTAGGGCATTTGGATGTGTTTAGACCAAAACAGAAACAGGTGAAAGAGGCCTACTCCCTGTCATGCTTCTTTGGGTCCATTCTCTCCTACAGCAGGAGTTTTTGATCCTTGGTAGGGTGAATCTCCTCTCTTGTTGTTATTTATTGTTGCCTATTGTGAAGGACAGATGTCTGCTTTTTCTGTAGAAGAGGTAAAATTATTTTTAATCCATAAGAATTTGAGAAAAGTAATTTAGATAAGAGCCTAAAAAGAACTTGCATCATCGTGGGATTTAATTGTAATTCATCAGCATTGTTTGAGTGCCACTGGATGCATCAGATATCACTGAAGAGTTTTGCTTGTACTGTGTTTCTGATGAGCAATGTTGTCTGCATTCTATCTAGTTACCTTAACTTGAAGCATATGATAAATAAAGGATATAAAAAAAAATCTATCATTTTCCAAGCTACATAGTTAGCAAATACGGTAGCACAGACTGCAGAAGGCTATGGGACTACAAATCCCTGCATTATTTCAGAGTAAGCTAAATGTACATCCTTTCCTCAGCATGTGAAAATATATACTTACCTTGTTTCCCTAAAATTACCATAAAATTGTTCAGCTGTGATACTACAAATGAACCGATATGATATGATTTGTATCATGAATGTCGGTATAGAAAAGAGTTAAATAAATACATTAGCTGTAGTCATAATTCATCTCAACAGGTCACTTGGCTAGTCTACTTTAAAGATAAACTATACACACAGGAGAAACTAAAAGCAGTTAATGAAATGCTTATATCTTGGTACTTCTTTCGGTGTTAAGCCACAAAATTGTTGATAGTAATCAGCAATCTTCATTGCTTTTTATCATTTTCATTAGGACCTTTATTCTTCTCTCCAGGCCACTTCATGGGAAACAATACAGTTATAGATATCCTAAGGAGACAAGGATATGAAGTAGAACACACTCCTGCTGGACAATCTATGATGAACAAGTAAGTTAACAATATAGACACTAGCTGTAAACCATGAACATTCAACAGAGATGTGGCCCAGGCCAATGTTAGCATTCTTCCCCTTTGCAACATCCTACAACCTCTGCTGCTATTCTCCTCTTCATTCTTGCCTGGTGCTCCCGCTCTCTGCCTGTAACCTCAAGGCTGACTTTCCCATCCCACATGGCTTCCCATTCCCATCCTTCTACTGCTCTGCTGGGACTTTCCATGTCATGGCTGTCCAGTAGTCCTGCTTCCTGCCTCTGTGGCTCTTTCCTGTCCCATATAGCTATGTACACAGCATAAGCTGTTTCTCCTATATGCATTAATAGTCCTGCACATACTACCCACTCTCAGCCAGCATCAGGAGAGGGAAGACAGACAGACAGAAGGACACTATAGCTTTTAGGGCTAAGTGTATTATATATGTGGATTTTTAAAACTTAAATGTAGAATAAAAATGTGGAGATCAATTCTCAGAGAGCCGATGAGTGGGTGTTATTTGATAAAGTTACCCAAATAACTTTACTCAGATAGTCAGCAGAACACTTCTTGTTATGTTTTCCTCTGAATATACCCAAATAAAGTACAAGATATCTGGATAACTATAAGACTGCTCCGTGGCACAACCAGACTTGCCTGGATAATTCTAAATATCAGCATTATCTGGCTATATTAACCAGATAAATTAGCCCTACCCTGGAATGCCTCTGACTTATCAGGGTAAGTTTTAGTCAAAAACTTACCTGGATAAATCAGTGGTGGTCAACAAAAAGGTAAATTCATATCCTACAGTTTGTCCATCTATGTCCCTAACTTAGCCAGACAAACCTTTTGAATATGGACCTCAGGGTGGTAAGTATGGAATATGGGTTGTGTTTGTATTTTAACTATCTGCAGGAATCTTCCATTACATATAGCTTTTCTCACTGATCATGTGTAAAGTACGAAAGGACTCGTGAAAATACTGTGAGATACTTATGAAGCTCTACCATTTGCAAATAAATCTACTTCTAATGGATGATTCTGATGTCAAACTATGACTGACAACTCAGACTTTTCAGGACCAAGGAATAAACAATTCAGCTTTCAAATTGAGAGGGTAATGTACTAAAGAGGCAGTGTAGGTCAGATTTAGGTACTTCTAAGAGATGCAGGTGGGTGTCTGGGGAATAACAGGGAGTTATATTTGTCTGAAGAGAAGGGAGAGTCATTGTAGGGGATAGGAGGATGGCAGCCCTTCCCTGCACATCTTTTGAAGTCAGACAGGAGAGAAGAAGGGTCATGTGTGGTGTCATGTCTCTCATCAAGCTTTTATATTGGGGCCAAAAAGAAAGAGTGGGGTACAACAGCCTCACACTTCCAATTTTATTGGGGTAGATAGGAAAGGACTTAGCCGGCCAATGCTGATTTTCAGAACTAGCCGGTTAAGTTTAGTCAGGCACACGTGAGCATCCTAAATTTAGTCTGATAAATTTTAACCATCTAGATTTAGTATGATTTTCAGCTGAAAATCAGTTTAACTTAACTGGCCAAATGGAGCTTCTGCTGAAATCGTGATTTAAACATTTTCTATTGCTTGCAGTTTACACAAACCAGGTCAGCCTGGGAAGTAAGACTGGCAACAGCATAAACTACAAACACAAGGACAAACAGATTGTTGATGTCTTATGCGATGGTGGCTAAGCCTAGAGAGAGATTCTGGGCAGTATAGAAAGAGGCAAAACCAGCAGGAAAAATGACGTGATAATACCCTGTACTAGTCATTGGTGAGGCCTCATCTGGCGTACTGTGCTCAGTTCCGGAGACTATATCTCAAAGAAAAGAGACAGGATAGAAGCTGACCAGAGAAAGGTGACAAAAATGATGTGGGGCCTGCAACAAAAGAGTTATGAGATGAGATTGAAGGATCTAAATATGAATACACTGGAGTTTAGGAGGGTCGGGGTGATATGATATAGACTTTAAAATACCTGAAAGGTATTAATATTGAACAGGAAACAAATATTTTTCAATGCAAAGAAAACTGTAGAACAAGAGGTCATAATATTATGCTACAAGTGGGTCAAGTCAGGACAAATGTCAGGAAATATTTCTTCACGGAAAAGGTGGTGGATGCATGGAATGTAGGGAGGACAAAGATGGTAATGGAGATCAAAAGGGCATGGGATAAACACAGAGGTTTCTTAGTGAGGAACTAAAAAATGAAATTTCAGATCTATTAGTAAAAATTTGTAACCTATCATTAAAATCATCCATTGTACCTGAAGACTGGAGGATAGCTAATGTAACCCCAATATTTAAAAAGGGCTCCAGGGGTGATCCGGGAAACTACAGACTTCAGTGCCAGAAAAAATAGTGGAAAGTGTTCTAAACATCAAAATCACAGAACATATAGAAAGACATAGTTTAATGGAACAAAGTCAGCATGGCTTTACCCAAGGCAAGTCTTGCCTCACAAATCTGCTTCACCTTTTTGAAGGAGTTAATAAACACGTGGATAAAGGTGAACCGGTAGATGTAGTATACTTGGATTTTCAGATTAATTGGACAATTTTCTCAGTGGAAGGGAATGGGCAGTGGAGTGCCTCAGGGATCTGTATTGGGACCCTTACTTTTCAATATATTTATAAATGATCTGGAAAGAAATACGACGAGTGAGATAATCAAATTTGCAGATGATACAAAATTGTTCAGAGTAGTTAAATCACAAGCAGATTGTGATAAATTGCAGGAAGACCTTGTGAGACTGGAAAATTGGGCATCAAAATGGCAGATGAAATTTAATGTGGATAAGTGCAAGGTGATGCATATAGGGAAAAATAACCCATGCTATAGTTACACAATGTTAGGTTCCATATTAGGTGCTACAACCCAAGAAAGAGATCTAGGCGTCATAGTGGATAACACATTGAAATCGTCAGTTCAGTGTGCTGCGGCAGTCAAAATAGCAAACAGAATGTTGGGAATTATTAGAAAGGAAATGGTGAATAAAACGGAAAATGTCATAATGCCTCTGTATCGCTCCATGGTGAGACCGCACCTTGAATACTGTGTACAATTCTGGTCGCCGCATCTCAAAAAAGATATAATTGCGATGGAGAAGGTACAGAGAAGGGCTACCAAAATGATAAGGGGAATGGAACAGCTCCCCTATGAGGAAAGACTAAAGAGGTTAGGACTTTACAGCTTGGAGAAGAGAAGGCTAAGGGGGGATATGATAGAGGTGTTTAAAATCATGAGAGGTCTAGAACGGGTAGATGTGAATCGGTTATTTACTCTTTCAGATAATAGAAAGACTAGGGGGCACTCCATGAAGTTAGCATGTGGCACATTTAAACTAATCGGAGAAAGTTCTTTTTTACTCAACGCACAATTAAACTCTGGAATTTGTTGCCAGAGGATGTGGTTAGTGCAGTTAGTATAACTGTGTTTAAAAAAGGATTGGATAAGTTCTTGGAGGAGAAGTCTATTACCTGCTATTAATTAAGCTGACTTAGAAAATAGCCACTGCTATTACTAGCAATGGTAACATGGAATAGACTTAGTTTTTGGGTACTTGCCAGGTTCTTATGGCCTGGATTGGCCACTGTTGGAAACAGGATGCTGGGCTTGATGGACCCATGGTCTAACCCAGTATGGCATGTTCTTATGTTCATATGAGAGCTTTACTTTCAGTTAAAGCGTGCAATATTTAGCACTGCCTTTTAACTCACAAATGTGAAATTCATCTTTATAGCTAAAGTAATGTTCACAGTACAGTGGTGCTAGTGTCAGCCTGTGGCTATAGGATGTAACAGATGTGCCAGCTGTCACTAATCATTGTCAACATGATTTAAAAATATAACAAGAAGTATTTTACACATGCTGCTCTTTTCCTTATTTTATTGCCAAGATGGTATACATGAGGGTGTTTGTGTTGTTGCTGGAAGTTTTGAGCGCAGTTTAAGTAATTTCTGCAAGTAAAACAGCATTTTACCAGCAGAAATGGAGAATTTGAGAATTGTCCAAATTCACATATGCAGTTTTATACTTGCTTCAAAGCAGGTGCAAATGGGCACAAGGACAAAGTACCCACATTCCCACAGCTACCCAAATTTTTAAAGGGAAAGTCCAAGGAGAGTTTTCCTTTGAAAATTCGCTTGCAGGCTTGTTATTGCAATGTGCCTACAGGCCTGCAAGCCCCTTGGGCTTTTTCATTATTGCCATCTTTGGGCTGAATTTTCAAAGCCATTTATGCTCATAAAGCATATTTTTTATGCATGTAAATAGCCTTTATATAATTATACATATAATCCAATTTCACACATCCTTTTACATGAATTGGGGAAAGGTGTTCTAGGGAGGGTGGAATTGGGAATTCTGCACATACTTATTCCTACCTTCTTTTTCCTGTCTTTTAACAATTTACCCATCCACAATAGGACACTGCCTCTTACCAAATGACTTTTTATTAGCCCGAGGAGTCTATCCTGGGGACATTGTCAAATGCCTTCTGAAAATCCAAATATACTGTGTCAACATGTTAATTATTTATTTATTTTTTATATACCAATATTCTAAGACAATCATACCGGTTCACAAAAGGTAATAAGATACATACATAATAATCACAATTAAAATGTATATTATCATAAAATAATACATAAATAATAGTCACAAATAAAATATATACCATCCTAAAATAAAACAATATTATAAAATGAATCTCATTAAAACAAAAGGAAAATAATACTGTCAAAAAAAAAATCCAATATATTTTTAAGGTAAGCCTTTCCCCTTTGCTAAAGCCATGTTGGCTCTTCCTCATTAAGCCATGTCCATCTATTTGGCCATTAATTTTGTTTTCAGAATAGCTTCTACTATTTAGCCTGACACCATCAGGCTCCAAAAAACAAATCGGAAGCTGATCAATGATGCTGAAAGCAGAACAAACGATAGTGATCAGTGTGTCAAGGGATTCTTTATTGGTATATTGCCCGATTCTGGCAGAGTTTCGCTCTCGCAGGAGCTGCCTCAGGGGCTGCTACAAGAACAATATTAATTAAAATTACACATGACAGACATACATATACAGTAGGCAAATAAACATGAATGTGTGTCAATACAAATAAAGCATTAAAAACAAATTAAATAATAAAACATATATATATATATATCTTCCATAAATGGACAAAAAGACTGTGTTCATATTGTGACATCTATATATATGAACTTACAATTGATGCATGACATTGCATTGCTTATTGTGCAAAATTTATATGTATATGTGTGTCTACAAGCAGTGAGCGTGCATTAAATAAAATAAATCATCAGTGAAATGAAAGCTTGTATCATAGCAGTGAATACCTGTACCAACGGTTACTCGTCTTATGTAACACTTCAATGTTATGACATTACAACATGTGAATTGTGAATCCTAAAACAGGGAAACAGCATGGTGTTATATGGAGAGTGTACACACTTAAAAAATGAACATTTTTGTAATGTAAAATTAACTAAAATAATTGATACATAAAACATAATAAAATTTGAAGAATCATAAAAAAATATTAAAACCAAAAAAATAGAGATAAAAAGACAAAAAAAAGGTAAAATGGAAATTTTTATGGATAATAATCTTAAAATTAAAAATTGTAATAGGAAGAACAATTTTAATATTGTGTATGTTGCAGACACTAAGAAAATCTTTTGTTGAAAGTGATTTAAAAATTGTATGAATAATATTAAAAATGGACAACGGTCTTGAATGGTGGCAGAGGATTAAATGCACAATTGACTTGCTGGTGAGGTTACATACAGTAAAAAAATTTTAAAAAATGTTAAAAAAGGCTAGATAGGTTACCTTAGTGGGTGATGTGCAGACAGTACTTCCAAATTATAATGTCAGGGTATTAGAGTTAATTTCTGAGAAATCTGTTGCGAAACAAGAACAGGATATAATAGATGGCATCGGGTGTATATGGTAGTAAAAACCATTGAGATTTAAAAAGACTATTATTTAGCAAGGGACAAAGGGTAACAATTAAATTTGTACCATGACGATGAGTCAAAGAAAATTGTGCAGAAAAACTAATATCGGCAGTACTCACAAAGGGGTAGATTTTAAGAAAGTGCGCCTTCGCGTACTTTTGTTGGCGCACCAGGCGCCAACAAAAGTACGCTTGATTTTAGTAGATACGCGCGTAGCCGCGCGTATCAGCTAAAATCCAGGATCGGCGCGCGCAAGGCTGCCGATGTCATGTAGCCGGCGCACGCCGAGCCGCGCAGCCTGCCGCCGTTCCCTCCAAGGCCGCTCCGAAATCGGAGCGGCCTCGGAGGGAACTCGCTTTCGCCCTCCCCTCACCTTCCCCTCCCTTCCTCTATCTAACCCACCCCCCCGGCCCTATCTAGACCCCCCCCTACCTTTGTCGGGGGATTTACGCCTCCCGGAGGGAGACGTAAATCCCCGCGCGCCAGCGGGCCGCTAGCACGCCGAGACGCGACCTGGGGGCGGTTCCAGAGGGCGCAGCCATGCCCCCGGACCGCCCCGGGCCGAAACCACGCCCCCCTGCCCGCCCCCGAAACGCCGCGTCCCGCCCCCAAAACGCCGCGCCGATCCGACACGCCCCCGACACGCCCCCCTCGAAAAACCCCGGGACTTACGTGAGTCCCGGGGCTCTGCGCGCGCCGGTAGGCCTATGGAACATAGGCGCACCGGCGCGCAAGGCCCTGCTCGCGTAAATCCGGGCGGATTTACGCGAGCAGGGCTTTTAAAATCCACCCCAAACTGCGGTGGAGACATGAAAATGGAGTTGAAATTAAAATAGTGTTATGAGTTATTTAAGAGTATCGGATGCATATCCACATATTTACCAACATCGGATGCATATCCTCATATTGGTCAACATAAAAAAAGCATGGCGATGCAATATAAAGTGTCTGTATTTTTTTTAAAAACAACAAAACAAAGGGTGACCATCATATGCTTTGGATTATGCAGGCTTTCATTAAACGCGCCGAACAACACTTTATTATTTATGTTGTTTTTAATGCTTTATTTGTATTGACACACATTCATGTTTATTTGTCTACTGTATATGTATGTCTGTCATGTATAATTCTAATTAATATTGTTCTTGTAGCAGCCCCTGAGGCAGCTCCTGCGAGAGCGAAACTCGGCCAGAGTCGGGCAATATACCAATAAAGAATCCCTTGACACACCTATCACTATCGTTTATTCTGCTTTCAGCATCAATGATCGGCTTCTGATTTGTTTTTTGGGTCCTACCCTTCTACCGGAAATGTCCTTCTCACCGTGGAAGGACATACTCAGTTACAATGATGGTACACTGAATGATTTATTGCCATCCGAACCTTTCTTCAAAGAGAATGATGACTTTGAAGATTTTCTACAAAAATGGGAAGAAGCCATTAACCTCAATAAGGGTGTAGTGAGAAGTGCACTACATGCCTCAACGCTTTTGGACTATTGCAGATTTAAAAGGATTCCGAGAGGCCTAAGGGTCAATAAACCACCCAGTATGTACCAAGAAGACAGCATATTCATGAACAACTGGGAGGCCATTCTTAACAAATGTTCTCTCGATCTCATGATATTTCTCATCAAAACAGCAAAGAAAAGAGAAG
Organism: Rhinatrema bivittatum; assembly: GCF_901001135.1. Lineage (NCBI taxonomy): Eukaryota > Metazoa > Chordata > Amphibia > Gymnophiona > Rhinatrematidae > Rhinatrema > Rhinatrema bivittatum. The sequence goes on along the minus strand of NC_042615.1, from coordinate 399,557,219 downwards.
TTACAAGCTGAACTGGACCAACAACTCCAGTACTTAAGAGAAAAGGATTTATGCTTCAAAGTGATCTATGAGGACTATAAAACTAATTTAGAAAAATTCACTAAAGATCTTAAGAGTATGAAATATGATAAGTTCAAAAGGGATGAAAATGATTATAAAAATAACACAGTATATCCCAGGCATAGACATGAGAGATACAATAATAGATTTAACAATAAGCATGATTTTAGAAACAAGAAAGATGCCCCTCAATACAGACAGAATGTTGATACCCAAAGACAGGAAGTAAGAGAATAGACAAGATGATGAATATTATGCGAGTCCAAATAAAGATAGAGGGGCAAAACGCATCCGTAGCGATAACGGTGATGACATAGATCCTTCGGCCTCTTTCTTTAATACAGCACATAATGACCCAATACATGACAAACCAGTCTACCAGGTTTTTCAACTTGGAAAGGTTTGGAAAAAGGATTCAGTAAAACCGGATGCGCAAGACAGAAAATGGGACAAGACACCAATAAGAGGGAGAGGAAGAGGCAGGGGATACCACCATCCCTACCAGCAAACACATTAACAGCAACAATCGAATAATTAATATCTCAGATAGGATATTGAGTTCTGATGAAATATCTGTTTTGATTAAAGGCATGTCATTTGTACCTACTGCTTCTTACAATGCCTTTAAAACCCGAATTTAATTGTTCAAATTTACTAGAAAATTAAAAATTATTGACCTTTTCTCAACAAAACCCACTATGACTGATTCCTCAATTGTAAAACCACCTAGTAAATGGATGCCCAATGGTCCGTCCAATCCAGTCATACACACCTTTGAGACCCTAATATTGAAAGAGATTTCGAAAAAAGAAGAGAATTATAAGTACAAGCACAACATTACTAAACCAGAAAGAAAAGTTATTAATAGCTTAAGCATTGATCATACAATTGTGATCAAGCAGGCTGACAAAGGTGGGGCTATTGTAGTGTTGAATAGGTTGAACTATATAGCTGAGATACAGAGACAACTCTCAGACTTCGCTTTTTACAGAAGACTAGACAATGACCCGACAAATAGCGTTAAAAATGAAATCAACACCATCTTAAATTTAGCTGAATCTTCTAATTGCCTAACTAAGAAAGAAATTTCTTTTCTCAGAGTTGAACATCCAGTCATGCCTGTTATATATATGTTACCAAAAATACACAAATCATTGACGGACCCTCCAGGAAGGCCAATTATTTCAGCTAATGGCTCCCTTTTAGAACCTCTCTCTACTTTCGTAGACAATTTCTTGTGCTCTCACGTCCCTAAGATACCATCATATATTAGGGATTCTGCTCACATGAATACTATTCTCATGAACACACATCTTGAAAATAACAACATTGTTTTGGTCACACTTGATGTGGATTCACTATACACTAATATCCCTCAAGAAAAAGCAATAGAAATCATTGAGCAGACAATCCAAGAGAGAAACACCAACATAAAAATACCGAACCAATTGATTTTAGAATTGGCCACCATTGCCCTCACCAAAACTTTCTTCTCCTTTGATCGCAAATATTATATGCAGATTAAGGGAGTAGCCATGGGGTCCACCATGGCTCCATCCGTTGCCAATCTCTACGTTGCTAACTTTGAGAAGCTATTCCTTACACATCACAAATATTTAAACAACATCATCCTTTGGAAAAGGTATATTGATGATGTTCTACTGATTTGGAAAGGAACCATTGATGATCTTGTAGATTTTAAAGATTGGCTCAATAGCCTACATATCAATCTACAATTTAAGATGCAATATGATACTCAACAAATAAGTTTTTGGACATCCTCATTAAAAATACCCCAACAGGTTTTGTAACTGATATTTACAGAAAACCCACGGACACTAATAAAATCTTGAAGTTTAACAGCAATCACAACAAATCATTTCTACGTAACCTACTATACAGGCAATTTCTTTGACTTAAGAGATTGTGCACAGATGAAAAAAACTTTCTATGAAAGGTCAATCGAGATGCAAGATCATTTTTTGGAAAGGGGATACCCGAACAAAGATATTCTTGATGGATACTCTAGAGCAGAGTCGCAGGAACGTTCTAAGCTATTGAAGCCTAAAGAAAAATCAGCCAAGAAGAATAGGATCATTTGTCCCCTTATATTTACCGGGTTATCTCTTGATATCATTAAAATTATTTTAAAAAACTGGCATATCCTCCAAATCCTTCCAGCATTTCAAGACAAAAGTGTCATGGTGGCCAATAAAAAGGACAGGAATTTGAAAGAATTCCTGTCCCCTTCAGCACTACCCATTATACAACCTATGAGTAAAATTCATTTAGAACTCAGACCCTACGGCCATTGCAGTGTATGTACAGTAAATTTAAGAACACAGACCTTAACAATAGACACAAAAGGCAAGATTTTTAAATTAATGGAATCTACTAACTATAAAACCGCAGGTGTGATCTATGTTGCTATCTGCCCTTGCAAGAAAATATACATAGGGAAGACTATTAGACAATTTAATAAGAGAATCATTGAACATAAGACTGCTATCAATAGACGCAGTGAAGGCAAACCTTTGGTTGGACATTCAATTGAAAAAGGTCATTCTTTTGAAGATTACAAATTTTGCATAATCAAAAACCCATTAATTAATTGGAGAGGGGGTGATTTCGACAATATTTTGCTTAGATGGGAACAGAAATTCATTTTTTATTTTAACACCCTCACTCCTTTTGGATTAAATTGTGATACCAATTTAAGCGTCTACTTATAAACAGCTAGCTGTTAGAATGGTTAATGTACACACACACTCATACCATTTTTTATGTTTTAGTTTTTTATGTTTAAGCTTTCTCTTTTTTTTAATTCATAATTTTAATTTTGTATTATTTTAATTTTTTTCAATTTTTATTGGTTTGATACATTTTTTATCTCCCATTTTTGGACAATATTTACCCTTCTTACTATTTTTATTAGTCTTACTATTTATTATTATTATTTATTGCTGATGTTAGAATCATCATTGCTGGTTTTTATTTTAAACACATACCATTTTGTTTTTTAAGAAGATGGATATTTTAGTTAAATTTATACATAGAATTTTGTGCAGTCAGTATCCTATAACCTTAGTTTTAAACTTCATTGTTATTTTTACATTGACATTGGCACCTTCTAAGAAATTGTGCATGGTTTTCATTATACATCACAGTCATCATTAATATCGGCAGTACTCAAATTAGCTGTTTTTCTAAATCACCAGTGAATCTGCACACTAACCCGGCAAATATACTAATATTCCAGTCAGTACGAGCATTCCATAATGATGTGTTTATTATTAGAGACCTTAAAGTCTATTTAAAATCAAGAAGCCCCATCATATCTAGTGCCGTGCAATTTTAAAACAACATCCACCCATCTAATACTTGAAGAAGTGAGCGTATGGTTTATGTCACCGACATTATAATGGTTACATTTTAAAAAAGCGTTTTTTATATGTCTGGTCTGGCAAGAACTTCTATAAGCTTATTTACACAGCCGGACAATTAATTAGCTATTTTCACTTTTTGCGGGAATTCTTTCCACAGTATCGCGAGAACAGTATTTAAACATCCCGATCTACGCTCACAAACTTTTCATTCTCCGACTACGTGACACAGGTACGATACAACATAGCAGCACAACATTACAGACTATTCATGTGAGTGTTGTTCGGCGCGTTTAATGAAAGCCTGCATAGTCCAAAGCATATGATGGTCACCCTTTGTTTTGTTGTTTTTTTAAAAATACAGACACTTTATATTGAATCACCATGCTTTTTTTATGTTGACAAATATGAGGATATGCATCCGATGTTGGTAAATATGTGGATATGCATCCGATGCTCTTAACTCATAACACTATTTTAATTTCAACTCCATTTTCATGTTTCCACCACGGTTTGTGAGTATTGCCGATATTAGTTTTTCCGCATAAATTTCTTTGACTCATCGTCATGGTACAAATGTAATTGTTACCCTTTGTCCCTTGCTAAATAATAGTCTTTTTAAATCTCGATGGTTTTTACTACCATATACACCCGATGCCATCTTTTATATCCTGTTCTTGTTTCGCAACAGATTTCTCAGAAATTAACTCTATATACCCTGACATTATAATTTGGAAGTACTGTCTGCACATCACCCACTAAGGTAACCTATCTAGCCTTTTTTTTAACATTTTTTAAAAAAACTTTTACTGTATGTAACCTCACCAGCAAGTCAATTGTGCATTTAATCCTCTGCCACGGTTCAAGGTCCTTGTTCATTTTTAATATTATTCATACAATTTTTAAATCACTTTCAACAAAAGATTTTCTTAGTGTCTGCAAAGAACACTTTTATATCAACAATATTAAAATTGTTCTTATTACAATTTTTAATTTTAAGATTATTATCCATAAAAATTTCCATTTTACCTTTTTTTTTGTCTTTTTATCTCTATCTTTTTGATTTTAATATTCTTTTTATGATTCTTCAAATTTTATTATGTTTTATGTATCAATTATTTTAGTTAATTTTACATTACAAAAATGTTCATTTTTTAAGTGTGTACACTCTCCATATAACACCATGCTGTTTCCCTGTTTTAGGATTCACAATTCACATGTTGTAATGTCATAACATTGAAGTGTTACATAAGACGAGTAACCGTTGGTACAGGTATTCACTGCTATGATACAAGCTTTCATTTCACTGATGATTTATTTTATTTAATGCACGCTCACTGCTTGCAGACACACATATACATATAAATTTTGCACAATAAGCAATGCAATGTCATGCATCAATTGTAAGTTCATATATATAGATGTCACAATATGAACACAGTCTTTTTGTCCATTTATGGAAGAGATATATATATGTTTTATTATTTATTTTGTTTTTAATGCTTTATTTGTATTGACACACATTCATGTTTGTCTACTGTATATGTATGTCTGTCATGTGTAATTTTAATTAATATTGTAGCAGCCCCTGAGGCAGCTCCTGCGAGAGCGAAACTCGGCCAGAGTCGGGCAATATACCAATAAAGAATCCCTTGACACACCGATCACTATCGTTTGTTCTGCTTTCACCAACATCAGGCTCTCCAGTCTATTTCTTCCTGGATCACACCTATTTAAAAATTGATGTTACATTGGCTACTCTACAGTCTATAGTGTCTGTGGATGTTTTAAATGATAGGTTTCAGATTACTAGTAACAAGTCCTATAATTTCATGTATGAGTTCTTTTAGGCATGCTCATTGTTTAAAAACACCAACTTGGAAGTCCAGTTCAGATGTATCCATGCATTAAAAAGGTGGAAGGAAAACCAAATGACTGTCGGCATGGTTAAAAAGTGAGGTGAAAAAGGCTATTTTAGTCAAAAGAACTTTTTAAAAATTGGAAAAAGGATCCATCTGAAAGAAAATAGGAAAAAGCATAGGGCCTGATTTTAAACAGCATTTACATGCATAAAACTGGGTTTTACTCGAGTAAATGCCATTTACTGAGGAGGTTGGCTTTTGAAAATTGCTAGTTTATGACATTGAATTGTCCATAGTATTTACTCGCATAGGTGCACTTTACTCGATTAAATGGCTTTTGAAAATTGCTACGATAGTATGTTGTATTTATGCAAGCCACTCCTTTGAAAATTACCCCCATAAGCACTGGCAAGTTAGATGTAAAATAGTGATAAGACAGGCTAAAAGAGAATTTGAAAAGAAGCTGGCCGTAGAGGCAAAAATTCATAATAAAAACATTTTAAATATATCTGAAGCAAGAAGCTCGTGAGAGAGTTGGTTGAACCGTTAGAAGATGAGGGGTTAAAGGGGCACTTAGGGAAGAAAGGCCAACGCTGAAAAACTAAATGAATTCTTTGCTTCGGTGTTTACTAAAGAGGATGTTTGGGAGATACTTGTACCAGACATGGTATTCAATGGTGATGATTCAGAAGAACTGAAACAAATCACCGTGAAGCTGGAAGATGTAATAGAGCAGACTGAGGGCCTCATTTTCTAAAGTATCGCAGGCCTGCGATACTTTAGGGAATGAGGGGCGGGGGGCCGAAACGGGGGGGGGGGGGGGGCGGCCTGCGCTAGCCGGCAGCGATCACACCACCGTGGTGTGATCGCTGCCGGTTTCGCACCCAATAGCGCCACCATAGGAGGTGTAGCTATTGGGCGCGAACACGGATGCGAAAAGGGCCTTACCTTTTCGTCGTCCACGGCATCTTCGCGGAGTCGGCCCCGGTGACGCCCCGACTCCTCCTCTTCTGGGGCCGACTCCGCCCCCATTTTGGTATCGCATGCGAAAAGGGACATTTCGTGTGCGAAACGTCCCTTATCGCGTGCAATATGTTTAGAAAATGAGGCCCTGACAAACTAAACTGCTTTTTTTCTGGCATTAGTACATGGGAGATATTTAATGCTTGGCTACTTGCCAGGTATTTGTGACTTGGATTGGCCACTGTTGGAAACAAGATGCTAGGCTTGATGGACCCTTGGTCTGACCCAGTATGGCATATCTTATGTTCTAAAGAGTAGCAAATTGCCTATACCAGATGATATACACCCCCGAATTCCGAAAAAAACTAAAATATGAAATTATAGATCTAGTACTAATAATTTGTAATCTAACATTAAAATCATACCTGATGATTAGAGGGTAGCCAATATAACACCAATCTTTAAAAACGATTCCAGAGGTGATCCAGGAAACCATAGACCAGTGAGTCTGACGTCAGTGCTGGAATATATTGTGGAAATTATTCTAAAGAACAAAATTACAGAACATATAGAAAGACATGGTTTAATGGGGCACAAGGGAAATCTTGCTTCACCAATCTGCTATATTGTTTTGAAGGAGTTAAGAAATATGTGGATAATTTTGAGCCAGTGTATATAGTGTATTTGGATTTCCAAAGGTGTTAGACAAGGTCCGCCATGAAAGACTCCTCAGAAAATTAAAAAGTCGAGATTGGAAGCAATATCCTATTACGGATTGCAAACTGGTAATAAAGTAGAAAACAGAGTAGGACTAAATGATCATTTTTCCCAGTGGAGAAAGGTAAACAGTGGAGTGCCTCAGGGATCTGTACTGGGAACGGTCCTTTTTAATATATTTCCAAATGATTTGGAAAGGGAAACAACAGGTGAGGTGATCAAATTTGCAGATGATACAAAATTACTGGGTCATTCTATAACAAGTGGACCAGGGGTCCATGCTCAGCCTCCTCCAAATTGAACAAAACTTTGCACGGATTTTCTCTAGGGTCTCAAACAAAATTGTACTAAATTTTTCACTTGGATCTCTATTGGTTAGAGAGCCAGAGGCAGTTGAATGGAGGTCACATCAGAGTACACCATGCTCCATGGACAAAATGGCCATTTTGTCCAGTGCTGCGGCCTAACAACACTTCTCAGGGTCCTGAAATTTGTGGATTAGTACAACCCCTGGTGGTAAGTCTCAGTGCAAAGTTTGGAATATAACATGATCATGCCTCTCTTATAATGAGCCAACAAAGTATGTGAAAAATTTTACAATAGAAATATAAGGCCTTTGTTGACTCATTGCTCCTGACCTATACTTTGATTCAGGCCCTGACTGGACCAGTAGTCATGGCCCATGGCATATACATATAAGATTTGCACTAAGAGGCTTTACAGGCAACTGGAAGCAAAGATATAATTATATAAAGACACAATGTCACTATTTTATGCAAATTTTTGCCAATTTTCAGATGCAAATATCTGTGTAGTTTTTAAATATTTTCTTTTTTATGTCATTTGAAAGAGCATCTTTTTTTCTACAAAAGTCGCCCTGTTTCATTTTGGACTCAGTCTTGCTTTGTCAGAATTAAGGCCCAACGATATGCATCATTTGCATGCGTGGGCGTACTATGTTAAAAAGAGGCATCTTTGACACCCTGCTGAGTAACAGGCAAATGAGCTGGAGATGCAAAATTTTACAGTGCAGCAAAGCTTGTTGTGCTTACCATGCTTGTAGCTTATGACACATCTTACTTTGACATACTTTTATAAATGACTCTTCAAAATATTGTGCTTTATTATTTACTGCGTGCAAACCTGAACATGCAAAACTATCACCTTCACAAGGAACTATGGTAATGCCATGTTAGCAATGTGTTGTGGCAGAGATTTTGGGAACATGCCCTGGCCTGTAACACCATTGTGCTCTTTGTGGCATCAAATTTTTGTTTGTCCCAAAGGAGGACATTGAAAAAATCAAACCTGTTCTGGATGAGAGGTTTAGCAAAGGGAAGGGATCAGCAAGGGAAAATCATCAATTCAAGTCCATTGATGCAACTAAAATTTGCATTAGCAAAATTTTGAATGACATCACCTCATTCATTGCAAGTGTTCTAGAACATGAACGTGAGTATTTTCCTGCCCTTCAAGTATCCAGCTTCCAACCTGGTGGACAGTATTTAGCTTGAATCTATGATAATCCCTGGTGTATTGACCATGAGGTCTTGGTCAGTCTCCTAAACCCCCAAGGTCCTGCCAGGTCATTTTACTGGCCACTCCATAGACACACCTGTTGGGTTTTAGAAAAGCACATTATTGCAGCCCTTGATGTACCTATAACAACTTCATCAGGCAAGCAGTACATTAACGATCATGCATTAATGGGACATTCAAAAGCATCTGCAAGGCAGGCAAAAAGACTTAAGTGAATTTTTGTGAAATCTGCAGTTTAAGCAATTCTCGTATGTAGTGTCTTGCTTTCTTATTTTGTGTTTAAATAAAAGCTTGGAAACCTGTAGCTGGTACCTTGTCTGGCTGTCTGGAGTGACTCCTAGGCAATGGGGTTGTCAATTTTGCTAAATTGGCAGTGGCTGAGCTATCACTGACCAATGCAAGGTAATTAATCAGCATATAAAGTTTTGCATAGACTTTGTTGACTAATTTATGAAAATATATCTAAACAAATATGTGCTTAAAGTGTGGTAAGCACAGTAAACTGAACTGCACTGTAAAGTTTCACATCTCTAGCTCATTTGCATGTTTCATAGTTGGGTGCCAAAAATGGCTCTTTTTAACATAGTGCATTCACGCATGCAAATGATGCTTTTCTTTGGGACTGTAATTCTGACCGAAGCAAGGGTGGGCCCAAAACGAAACAGGGTGACTTTTGTAGCAAAATAGGTGCTCTTTCAAATGACATTAGAAAAAAACATTTATTAAAAACTACACAGTAGAGATATTTGCACCCAAAAAATGGTGAAAATTTGTATAAAAAGGCGACATGTCTTCCAGTTGGCTGCAAAGCCTCCTAGTGAAAATCCTAAATGTACGTCATGGGCCATGACTACTGATTCAAGTTATTTCTTCTGTAAAATTTTTCATGTACTTTCCTGGCCCATAAAAAGGGGGGCAAGCTCATGTTAGGTTCCAAACTTTGCATAGAACTTAGCACAAGAGGTTGTAAAAATCCACAAATGTTCAGGTCTCTAATAGGGGTTGTTTGGCTGCAGTGCCCGGACAAATTGACCATTTTGTCTTGCACAGAGCACAGTACTCTAAGAGCGACCTTCATTCAGCTGCCTCTAGCTCTTGAACCAATAGAGATCCAGCCGAAAAATGTTACATAGTTTTGTTTGAGGCCCTAGCAAGCATCCACACAAAATTATATTCAGTTTGAAGGAGGTCGAGCGTGGATGATTTTCTAAATTGGTCCACTTGACATGGAATGTCCCTATTACAAGTTGTTAAATCACAAGCAGATTGTGAAAAATTGCAGGAGGATCTTGCGAGACTGGAAGACTGGTCATTCAAATTGCAGATGAAATTTAATGTGGTCAAATGCAAAGTGATGCACAAAGGGAAAAGTAACCCACACTGTAGTTACATGATGTTAGGTTTCATATTAGGAGTTACATTCCAGGAAAAGGATCTGGGCATCATAGTGGACCGTACTTTGAAATTCTCGGCTCAGTGTACTATGGTGGTCAAAAAGTAATCAGATGTTAGGAATTATTAGGAAAAGAATGGAAAATAAAATGGAGAAATGCCATAATACCTTTGTATCGCTCAGAGGTGAGACAGCACCTGGAATACTGTGCAATTCTGGAAAAGGTACAGAGAAGGGTGAACAAAATGATAAAGGGGTTGGAACAGCTCCCTTATGAGGAAAGGCTAAAGAGGTTAGGGCTGTTCAGGTTGGAGAAGAGATGTCTAAGGGAGTATATGATAGAGGTCTATAAAATCATGAGTGGAATAGAATGGTTAAATGTAAATTGGTTATTTACTTTTTCAAAAAAATACAAAGACTAAGGAACACTCCCTAAAGTTATTAGGTAGGTAGCACATTGAAAACAAATCATAGAAAATTATTTTTTACTCAGGGCAGTTAGTAGAGCTGGTTTTAAAAAGGTTTGGGAAAGTTCCTAGAGGAGAAGTCCATAAATTGTTACTAACCAAGTAGTCTTGGTGAATAGCCACTACTTATCACTTTGCGTTAGTAGCATGTGATCTATTTACTGTCTGGGATCTTGCCAGGAACTTGTGATTTGGATTGGCCACTGTTAGAAACATGGACTTGATGGACCCTCAGTCTGCCCCAATATGGCAATTCTTATGTTCTTATGCATCTCTGGGGTGAATACCATCAGATCCCGGTGATTTGTTACCCTTTAGTTTGTCAGTTTGATTTAGTACATCTTCCATTATGGCTTTAGTTGCTCAGAATTGTCACCATTAAAAATGATAGACTAGATAGACGGTCTTTTTCTGCCATCATCATCCTCAGTAAAAATCAAGGTAAATAATTCATTCTGTTTTTCTATTTCCTTGTCCTGCCTGAGCACCCTTTTATCCATGCATCTAGTGGCCCAACTGAGTCCTCAGTTGGGCCACTAGATGCATGAAGCTTTTTGCTTCAATTGAATTTGAAAAAGTTAATAGCAGTTTTAGTCTTTATGGCAAGCATCTTCTAAAATTTTTATGGCCTGTCTCATTACTGTTTAAAATTTAATTTGCGGAGATCATGTGATGTGGTGAGGGTGCGAGGACTTGAGCCTTGTTAGCTCCGGGGCTCCACTCCCCATCTCGAGTTGCATCTGCCCTTTTTGTTTACACTTGCTACGAAAGGTGGTCACAGAGACAAGGTATCACCTAGGCAAGTTGGAAACCGTAGTTTCTTTGCTGATTTGGGTTCTCGATGGCGGCGAAAATGCTCAGGAAAGAGAAACTCAGGCCTAGGGGGTAAGTAAGATAGCGGGCACCCCAAGCAATCCACCATCTCCCGTGTCGGATGGGGAAGACACAGGTGAAACCAACCCACCTTTATTGAACGCTATAGATGCAAAATTAGATAAGATCTGTGTTTGCTTTGGTGATTTACAAGCATTGTTAGCTGATAATTCTTGTCACCTGGTTGAAGTAGAAACACACCTTACCGAGTGGACGAGCGAATGCAGGCCTTGGAGTGGGAGGTGGCAGCTCTAAAATCAGAGGTGGTGAAAGTAGATCTAAAAATGGAAGACCATGAGAATCACTCTCGCGGGAATAACTTGTGTTTTATTGGTATTCCCAAAACTGTGGGTTACCGTGACCTGCGAGAAGCACTAGAAACATGGTTGCAAACAGAGCTCAATTTAGCCGCGATACCTGAAACAGTTATGATCGAGTGGGCACACCGCATGGGATTGTGAGGAAGAGCTCAAGGAAGGCCCAGGCTGATCATTGCACGGTTCTTAAATTTTAGATATAAGGAGGAAGTGCTTATGAAGGTTACTCCGTGCTAATTTTTGCAGACTACTCGGCAGCAGTTTCTGCCAAGAGAAAGGCTTACTTTTACCTCTATTTATTCTCAACTGGAGCAGCGCCAAGTGCATTTTGTACTATAGTTTCCTGCAAGACTGGGCATTACTTATGATAATGTTAACCACCTGTTTGAATCAGCACAAGAGGCAGAAAACTTTTTTCACTCATGCCTAACCCAACCAGTGCCTTCAGATTGAAGGTGAGAGGTAGCTCATTGGTTTGGCTTAAGCTACAGTCACCTGTTTTGGATGAACACATGTTTTTTGTCATTTCTATCTGCATTTTGGAGCTTCTAACTGACGATTCAAGTTCTGTTTTTCTATTGGGACTAGCAATCCTCACATAGACAATTTTATCACCTCTCAAAATGTATTTTATTGTTTCCTTCCAATGTGGTTTAATTTTAAACTGGCTAATCTTTCATTGTGATTGTTCTCCTAGGGGAATGGGGCCCCAACACATTTATATCATGTTATTTCCAGCTCGATTTTGAGAAATTTATGGATGTCAGGGACGCTGGGGATAAACGGGCTAAGGGTTATGAAAGAGGTGGCTATGCTTTATTGTTTTTGTGCTATGGTAAGGCCGGCTCTGGATGGCAGTTTGGATGTATATATAAGAAGTTGGGGCCTAGGCTGGGGGGCTCTGACTGGTCTGTGTATTCTATCACAGGCAAAACATGTCTTTTCCCAGATAGATGAAGTCAAAATGTTTATGCTGCCTTACTTGGAACATGGGGGGCATTGGTTGCATACCAAAGAGATATAAAATATTACAAGCATTAAAGCTATGGAAAACTCAAATTGCAATGATTCAGGAGACATGGTTGGATGCTATAGAACATGGGAAGTCACAAAGGCAGTGAGTAGGAAAAGTATACTCTGCTGAATCCAGTTCCTGGAAAGCAGGGGTGGTGGTTTTGTTAGCCAAAACTGTCTCTTTTCAGGATACTAAGACCCTTCGGGACACTGAGGGACAGTACCTGGTGATGGAAGGCCTTCTTCATGGGAAGCCCTATAGTGTTGTGTAATCTATATGCCCCAAATACATATGAGCACTTCTTTTTTGCAAACATAGTGAAATTATTGCCTTATGAAATACATATATAATACTGGGGGGATTTTAACTTTGTTGCTAATAACTGCCTGGACCATTCCACAATGATGGTATACCCTGAGTCAACGATGGACAAGGGGGTAAATTATCTTTGATCCAATCTTGACTTAATCAATGTGTGGAAGAGATTCCAACCTTTAGACAAAGAATACATGCACATTTCTCGGGCTCATAATACACAGTCTCACATAGATTATATACTTCTGACACATGAAGCTTTTTCAGGGGTTGCGGACTTGAAAATTGGTCCGCTTATTATCTCAGACCATGCGCCTTTATGGGTGGACCTGGAGGGCTTTTGCCCAGAGGGTGTATCTCTGGCATGGAGATTCCCTCAATATCTTTATAAGGATGTGGCATTTCAAGATTGTTTAGTGAAAAGGTGGGAATTACTTTTGGCTTATAATCAGATGCACCAAGAACACCGCTAAGATGGTGCTGCGAGGAAATATCTCATATGTGGCAGTGCAGAAAAAAGCCATGGCAGTAAAGGTCTTAGCCTTGGAAAAACAATTGCACTTAGACAAACAAATATATGATCAAGTGCCAAATGCCATCCATAGAGAGCAATTTTTGGCTATGCAATCTGCCTTGAATATACTACTGCATCAGAAAGCTAAGAAAGGTATTATGTATTATAAATGGAAATTCTATTACCTTGGAAATAAGGTAGGAAAGTTTCTGGCTAATGTAACTAAAAATTGGACACAGACCAGATATGTGTCAAAGTTGCGAAATGAATCGGGTAGGGTGGTTCACTTGGGGAAAGACATTAGTGTAGCTTTTAAAGCTTATTATCAAGCTCTGTATACAGCAGCTCCTGGTAGTATGCCAGACATTGCAGCCTCTCTGCAGTTCACTCCCTTGCCGCAAGTGACTGCTTAGCAATTACAGTCATTTAACAAGCCCATATGTTCACAAGAGATACTACAGGATATTAAAGATGCTAAGTTGTGGAAGGCTCCTGGCCCAGATGGGTTCTCATCAGAGTTTTACAAACTTATCTCTTTACAGCTACTGCTTACCCTGGGTAAAATGTTTAAAGACCTGATCACCCTGGGGCACTTTCCACTGGCTCTTAAACACACCACTTTCATTGTGCTACCAAAGTGGGGGGAAGATCTGACTTCAGCTGCCTCCTACCATCAGATTTCCTTACTGGACTTTGATGTTAAACTCTTGGCAAAAATATTGGCCACACTTGTGGGTAACCTGTTGCCTTATATCATCAAGTATGAGCAAGTTGGATTTGTAAAGGGCCGTTACCCTATTATGAATATGCGTAGGATAGTTGCAATCCTGGAAAGTAGTAAACATGGGTGGATCCTTTTGTTGCTGTTAAGCTTGGATGCAGAAAATACATTTGATCATCTGGAGTGGGGCTTCGTGTTTTAAACACTACCTTTCTTTAGGATACATGTCTACTTTGAACAAATCTTAGAATTATTATATATTTTATTTATTTATTTATTTAAGAGTTTTTATATACCGTCATTAAGTTATTCACCATCATAATGGTAAGAAAAAGAAAAGGTCGTACACCATCACAATATCAAAGAAAAATATGGGTCGTACATTACATGGGTGGTGCCATTAGTTTTCGGTAACAAACAGGAGTTTTATATCCAAAGGCATTTATTTGAGAGATTGAGTGTTTCATAGCAATTTGTCCTGATGGTTGACTACAGTTAAAAATAGGTTGAATTAATTCAGTTAGGAGCATTAAATTAGGCATTCGGTGCTTTATGCCGCTTATCCTTATTTAATTGCCTGCATCATTTTCTTTCTTGAAGGCTTGTATGAAAAGCCAGGTTTTGAGTTGTGTTTTCAAAAGTTTATGATTGCTCTGGAGTCTAAGGTCAAGGGACTGGCTAGAGACAGTGCCCGTTTCCTCACTTGGGTAAGTCTTGCAGTTTTCACAGAAGGAATGGGAAGGAGTGCTCTGTTTGCTGACCTTAAATTTCTGTGTGGAACATGTACTCTAAGTGCTGTGTTCAGCCATTCTGCTTTATCGTCGTGGATGAGTTTGTGTATTAAGCATAGTGCTTTGAACTGTATTCTTTGTTCTATGGGAAGCCAATGTAGGGTGGCAAGTGTATCTGTTAAGTGATCCTTTTTGTTTTTTCCAGTGAGAATTCTAGCTGCAGCATTTTGTAAAATCTGTAGTGGTCTTACTGTAGTGTTGGGTAGGCCTAGCAGCAAAGCATTACAATAGTCTGTGCTGGCAAATATCAGAGATTGAAGTACAGTACGAAAGTTTGGCAAGGATAGTAATGGTTTAAGTTTTCTGAGTATCATGAGTTTAGCATATCCTTCCTTAACCTTTAATGATATGAGTTGTTTGAGGTTTAGTTCATTGTCAGTTATTACTCTGAGATTGCGAACTTTCTTTGCTAAGTCAATTTGTTGGTTGTTATTGAGAAATATTGGAGTTTGTGTAATATTCATGCTTTTCCTTTCTAAGTGTATAAATTTGGTTTTATCAATGTTGATTATCAGCTCCATTTGGTTTAGTAGTTGTTTTATTATGTCCAGATACATCATAGCTAGGCCTATTGTTTTTTCAATAGTTTCATCAATTGGTAAGATTAACTGGATGTCGTCAGCGTAGATGTAGTGTATGATTCCAAGTCCAGCGAGGAGATGGCATAGTGGCAGAAGATATATATTAAATAGCGTAGCAGATAGTGCTGACCCTTGTGGGACTCTTGTTTTCAAGGAAATCTTGTCGGATAGAATGTTTTTAATTTGAACTTGAAAAGTTCTGTTATTTAGATATGATCTGAACCATTTGATTGTTTTGTCTTGTAGACCTATTTCTTCAAGCCTTTTGATTAGTATTTTGTGATTCACTGTGTCAAATGCTGCTGATAAATCTAGTAATATCAGAATATACTGTTTTCCGTTATCGAACCCTCTTAGTATATTATCTGTTAGTGCGAGTAGGAGTGTTTCAGTGCTATAGTGCTTACGGAAGCCATGCTGAGACGGGTAAAGGATATTGTTATTATCTAAGTGCTCGGATAGCTGTGTTTGTACTGTTTATTCAATTAATTTGGCCATTAGAGGTAAGTTTGATACTGGTCTGTAGTTTGCTAGTATTTGGGGGTCGATGTTTTTCTTTTTGATTATTGGTTTGATGATTGCTCCTTTCAGTGTGCCTGGCACGTACCCTTCTTCTAGGGAGTAGTGTAGAGATTACATACCTGATAATCTCCTTTTCCTTAGTGTATGCAGATGGACTCAAAACAAGTGTGCTCGTGCTAGCAGTTGGAGACGGATCTGACGTCAGCACGGGTACATATACCCCCGCAGGAAGTGCAGCAATTCATTAATCTTCCTTGCAAAAGCTTTATGGATATATGTGTAACTGACCGATCGATTAAATGAACAGGATTACCCTGACCGATTGATAGTAGCTGGAGACCGCCAGTGTTCTCAACCGGAAGGCGTTGACACCCGGCAGGGTGGATGCCCTATTATAAGAAAAAACATGGCTTACCGTGAGTCGGTGAATCCCCATGTATGCCGGCAGCCGGGCGGGATGCTGAGTCCATCTGCATACACTAAGGAAAAGGAGATTATCAGGTAAGTAATCTCTACATTTCCTAGCGTGTAACAGATGGACTCAAAACAAGTGGGATGTACAAAAGCTACTCCCGGATTGGGCGGGAGGCTGCCCGAGGTCCGTTTAGGATTGCCCTCGCAAATGCTGTGTCCTCCCTGGCCTGGACGTCCAGACGGTAGAATCTGGAGAAGGTATGGAGGGAGGACCATGTCGCCGCTTTACATATCTCTGCAGGCGACAGCATCCTAGTTTCTGCCCAAGAGGCCGCTTGCGCTCTGGTAGAGTGAGCCTTGACCCGTAGAGGTGGTGGTTTTCTCGCTTCTACATAGGCTGCCTTGATAACTTCTTTGATCCAGCAGGTGATGGTTGCCCGTGAGGCTGCTTCCCCTTGCTTCTTCCCGCTGTGAAGGACGAACAGGTGGTCCGTCTTTCATACTGCTTCTGACATTTCCAGGTATCTGGACAGCAGCCTGCCGATGTCGAGATAGCGTAGTATTCGACCTTCTTCCGACTTCTTCAAACCTTCCGTGGTAGGCAAGGATATGGTTTGGTTGAGGTGGAAGTGTGAAACTACTTTGGGTAAGAAGGAAGGAACCGTGCAAAGATGGATAGCCTCTGGAGTGATTCTGAGAAATGGATCACGGCAGGACAGCGATTGTAGCTCTGAGATGCGGCGTGCTGAGCATACGGCCAGCAGGAACACCATCTTCAAGGTTAACAAACGGAGGGACAGGCTTCGAAGGGGTCTGAAGGCGGGTCCCGCTAGAAATTCCAAAACTAGGTTGAGGTTCCACAGGGGTACTGGCCACTTCAGTGGCGGGCGAATGTGTTCGACTCCTTTCAGGAAACGTGAAACGTCTGGGTGAGTGGCGATGCTGTTGCCGTCACTCCGGGGACCGTAGCAGGATAGCGCTGCCACTTGAGCCTTGATGGAATTGAGGGACAGACCCTTTTGAAGTCCATCTTGCAGGAAATGCAAGATGGACTTCAAAAGATGACGGAGTGTCCATTTATATTGGAGTGGTTTACAGGCCTCCAAACCAAAAGGAAGAGCTGGACAGAGATCTGATTGAAGACATCCATAAGATAGGTAGGAAGGGAGAAGTGGTGATCGTGGGTGACTTTAATATGCCAGATGTAGACTGGAAAATCCCATCTGCAGAAACTAAAAATAGTAGAGCAATAATGGATGCCATGCAAGTATCTTTGTTCAAACAAATGGTGTTGGAACCCACGAGAGAAGGTGCTATACTCGACTTATTGCTCTCTAATGCAGATAATGTCTCAGATGTCCAGGTGGGCGCCCACCTCAGCAGCAGTGATCATCAAACAGTATGGTTTAATATCACTAATAGAATAGGGAAAAGAACCACAAAGACCCGAGTTTTACAGTTCAAAAACACAGACTTTGAGGAAATGGGGAAGTACCTGGAGGACGAACTTAAAGGATGGGAGAACGAGAGAGATGTGGATCAGCAGTGGACCAATCTAAAAGGAGCAATCACCAAGGCAACTGCTCTATATGTTAGAAACATAAAGAAAAGCAAAAGAAAATTGAAACCTATCTGGTTCTCAAAGGAGGTGGCTGACAAAATTAAAGCTAAAAGAACAGCATTCAAGAAATATAAAGGATCCCAAAGGGAGGAGCACAAAGAAGAATATTTGTATCAACTGAGGGAGACGAAGAAAATAATCAAGTTGGCAAAAAATCAAGCTGAAGAGAGGATTGCCAAAGAGATAAAAAATGGTGACAAAACATTTTTCAGGCCTCAAGGCCTAGGCATGGCCACTCACCACCCGGAAGCCCCACTTATGGGGATTCAGATTGTTCTGAGGAAGACGACGAGCCCCCCGAGGAGGGAGAACTGCCCTCGAGGATTGAACCATATCGGACCATGAGGCTCTTCTTTCTGAAAGAGGATCTCCCAGGCCTGGTCTCTCAATGCCTGTCTGAACTGGATATCCCAGGCCATGACACCCCAGGGGAACCTAGAATGAATCCCCTGTTAGAGGGCCTGCGCCAAACAGCTCACCATTTTCCCCTCCTACAAGCAGCACAGCAGCTAATCGATTTGGAATGGAATGCGCCGGAGGCCTCATTCAAAGGGGGTCGGGCCTTGTCTGGCATGTACCCCTTAGACCAGGCAACCAAGGAGCTGCTGGCGTGCCCCAATGTAGACGCCATAGTTAGCACAATTGTGAAGCGCACCACCATTCCGGTGGGGGGGGGCCCTCAAGGATACACATGACTGGTGCATGGACGCCATTCTGAAACAAGCCTTTGAGGTGGCAGCCATGTCCCTACGAATTGCGACCTGCTCAACCGTGGTGACGCGTTCCTGTTTATCACAGGCTAGGAACAACACCCCGGGAGAAGAGATGGAATCAGCTCTCTCGTTCCTCACTGACGCAGCCTCCGACCTAGTCCGTACAGCAGCCAAGGGAGTGTCATCCTCAGTGGCAGCCAAGAGACAGCGCTGGCTACGTAATTTTTTGGCCGACTCCTCCTCCAAGACACGTCTCACGAGAATGCCCTTTAAGGGATCCCTCCTGTTCGGCAGCGACCTCGAGAAACTGGCCAATAAATGGGGCGCCTCTCCATTACCCTGTCTACCAAAAGACAGGTCAAGAAGGAGCCAGCACCCT
Source organism: Rhinatrema bivittatum (assembly GCF_901001135.1). Classification (NCBI taxonomy): domain Eukaryota; kingdom Metazoa; phylum Chordata; class Amphibia; order Gymnophiona; family Rhinatrematidae; genus Rhinatrema; species Rhinatrema bivittatum. The sequence goes on along the minus strand of NC_042615.1, from coordinate 399,538,059 downwards.
TTTCCTAGGCCATCCAGAGGTAGAAACTCTCAGCGCTTCAACCCTTACAGGGCTCGCTACCAAGCATCTCGCTCTCAGGCCAAGAACCAGTCCTTTCGGACTAAGCACAACAAGAGGAGAACCGGCTCAGGTTCCGGTCCCGGCCGCACCCCACAATGACAATCAGCTGACCCATCCGGGGGTAGCAGCCATAGGGGGCAGGCTAACCCTCTTCTACCGCAGGTGGGTCGAGATTACCTCGGACCAGTGGGTCCTCGCCATCATCCGAGAAGGCTATTACCTGGACTTTCTTCGGCTCCCGCCGGACAAGTTTCTGGAATCTCCTTGTTCACCCCTCAAGAGGACAGCACTGGAAGCTACCTTGCAGAGGCTTCTGTCCCTAAAAGCCATAATCCCAGTGCCTGCAGGGGAGATACATTCTGGGCATTATTCCATTTATTTAATAGTGCCCAAGAAGGGAGGGCACTTTCAGGCCCGTCCTGGACCTCAAGTCGGTCAACCGACACCTACGGGTCCCCAGCTTTCGCATGGAAACTCTGCGGTCTGTCAAAAATGCAGTACAGCCAGGGGAGTTTCTCACATCCCTAGATCTGTCGGAAGCCTACTTGCATATTCCAATTCATCGGGATCACCAGCGCTATTTACGCTTCAAAGTCCCGAATCAACACTTCCAGTTCCGAGCTTTACCCTTCGGGTTAGCCACCGCGCCGCGGACCTTTACCACGGTCATAGTAGTAGTGGCGGCGGCACTCAGGAAGGAAGGAATTCTCGTCCATCCCTACCTGGACGATTGGCTGATCAGGGCGAAGTCACCGGAGGAGAGCCACCAGGCAACCAACAGAGTTATAGCTCTTCTGGAAAGCCTAGGATGGGTAGTAAACTTGAACAAGAGTTCCCTACAGCCTTCTCAGTCGCTGGAATACCTAGGAGTCCAATTTGACACCCAGGAAGACAAGGTCAGTCTGACCGCCAAGAGGAGAGCAAAGCTCCGGAATAGTCTGCAGGCCCTGATGAGCGCCACCCGGCCCACAGCTTGGGATTACCTACAGGTAATCCCAAGCTTATGGCATCCACTCTGGAGGTGATACCATGGGCGCGGGCTCATATGAGACCATTACAACGCGCCCTCCTATCTCGGTGGAGCCCACGATCACAGTACACCATACACCTACCTGTACCAGCCAGAGTGCGGAATCAGATACGGTGGTGGTTGCAGCCCGGCCACGTGAGCCGGGGGTCAAGAATGTCCTCCCCAACCTGGACCCTGCTCACTACAGATGCCAGCCTGAACGGATGGGGAGCACACTGCGAAGAACTCACCGCCCAAGGGCGGTGGAACAGAAAAGAGTCGGGGTGGAATATCAACTGACTAGAGGCACGGGCAGTCAGGCTAGCATGCCTGCGATTTGCCCACAGACTCCGAAACAGAGCGGTCAGAGTGATGTCAGACAACGCCACCACAGTGGCATACATCAACCGACAGGGCGGAACCAGAAGCCGACAGGTATCCCTAGAAATAGCCCCCCTGATGTCTTGGGCGGAAGCAAATCTACAGGACATCTCCGCCGTCCACATCGCCGGGAAGGACAACACCACGGCAGACTTCCTCAGCAGAGAAAGCCTAAATCCGGGGGAATGGCAGCTGTCGCCCACAGCTTTCCAGATGATTGTGGATCAGTGGGGGACGCCGGGCATGGACCTACTAGCGGACAGGTCCAACGCTGAAGTACCCAGATATTTCAGCCGCAGGCGGGATCCTCTATCCCAGGGGATCGATGCCCTGGTACAGCAATGGCCTCAGGGGATCCTGCTATATGCCTTTCCTCCATGGCCCCTGCTGGGCGCCATTATACACAAGATTCAGCGGCACAGAGGCCTAGTTCTTCTAGTGGCCCCGGACTGGCCAAGAAGACCCTGGTATGCAGACATGAGAAGACTACTGGCAGGGAATCCATTTCCCCTGCCTCTACACAGGGACCTGCTGCAGCAAGGTCCCATCCTCCACGAGGATCCAGCTCAATTCTCTCTTACTGTCTGGTCATTGAGAGGGCTAGACTGAAGAAAAGAGGATACTCGGGGCCGGTAATAGATACACTCCTCCGAGCACGCAAGTTCTCCACGTCACTAACATATATAAGGATCTGGAGAGTATTTGAAGCCTGGTGCAAAACTCACGGCACCAATCCACATGCCGCTAAGATCCCTATCATTTTGGATTTCATAGAAACATAGAAACATAGAAACATAGAAATGACGGCAGAAGAAGACCGAATGGCCCATCTAGTCTGCCCAGCAAGCTTCACACATTTTTTCTCTCATACTTATCTGTTTCTCTTAGCTCTTTGTTCTATTCCCCTTCCACCCCCACCATTAATGTAGAGAGCAGTGATGGAGCTGCATCCAAGTGAAATATCTAGCTTGATTAGTTAGGGGTAGTAGGGGTAGTAACCGCCGCGATAAGCAAGCTACACCCATGCTTATTTGTTTTACCTAGACTATATTGTACAGCCCTTGTTGGTTGTTTTTTCTTCTCCCCTGCCATTGAAGCAGGGAGCTATGCTGGATATGCGTGAAGTATCAGTTTTTTTCTCCCCTGTCGTTGAAGCAGAGAGCATTGCTGGATATGCATTGAAAGTGAAGTGAAGTATCAGGCACATTTGGTTTCGGGTAGTAACCGCCGTAACAAGCCAGCTACTCCTCGCTTTGTGATTGCGAATCCTTTTTTTTCTTCACCCCTGTCGTTGAAGCTATGCCTGAGCGCTAGAGCGTGGCGACGAACCAGGGCAAAAGGCGACGGCGAGCAGGCAGGCAAAATGGTGACCTCCTTGGCGGGTTGCCACGTAGGCAAACTCCGCTAATCCTCGCTTCCTCGGAGACCAACAAGTAAAGATGTATGCCTTACCTTGTCTTCAGCGCTTCCCGGCTGCGACCCGGGCGGTCTTCGGCTGCGGGGGGAGAGGGTGATTACCATCACTGCCGCACTCGAGGAAGTGCACCCGCTGCCTCTAGGCCGTGCTCGAACTCGCTCGGGGGCCAAGTCCGCGCCAGGACCGAGGCTGCCTCTAAGCCGCGCCCGAGCCCTTCTCACTCGGGGGCTAGGTACCTGCCGCGAGTCGGCCACTGGACCGAGGCTCTTACCTCCGAGGGACCATGGAAATCGCCTCGGGAAACTCAACTGGGGGAGGGACCGAATGGTATCACCGCAGGAGTGCGGGGCTCGTCTTCAGGTAGGTTTCTTCTATGAATTTAGTCGTTAGAATTTGGAAAAACGCTCAGCGAGCGTGAGGTAGCTCCAAACTGCTTTGGAGACGGAAATTACTGAATTGCTGCACTTCCTGCAGGGGTATATGTTCCCGTGCTGACGTCAGATCCATCTCCAACTACTAGCACGAGCACACTATACCCACTTGTTTTGAGTCCATCTGCTACACGCTAGGAAAACTCAGTTTACTAAATATGGTAAAAAAAAAATAAGCAAAGGCAAATAATATCACACAGCAGTATTGCATAAAACAGTAAAAAGCAAATAGCATTACTATAATAAAAGATAAACATTTATACAAAGAAGTAAAAGATGTATAAAGAGATACCTCCCTCACAAGTCTCCTTTTTTTGTGACTTAATGTATTTGTGAAAACTGGGAGACAACAGGCCTCTAGAGCTCAGATGAGATGGCTAAGGTGCTCTCCCTCTCTGGCCATCTGAAGGACACTTATTTGTTGTTTTCTTATATTCTCCTTTTCTGGCTCTAATTCAAGTTTTGCAAAGCCAGTTGTAATAATTAGAACTCACAACTTCAATAAGATTTATGCCTCAGCTGTGGCTTGTTAGGCATCCTGTTACTGTCTGACTCCCAAAAAGTTTAAATACTGTCCTTATCATTAGAAAAACAGATGTTCTTATCTAAACTTGTCATTACTAGGCAGAACAAGGAAAAGAAAGACATGCTGTGGTTTCATGGCTAAGAATTCTGTACTAGACTGTACAATATATATTGATGCACATTTATTCATTTAGTAACTGGTGATTGCTTTGTTCCACTATTAATCCCAGGATCATGAACTTTGAGCCCAATCAGTAATCTGGGGACATACCATAAATCATATAAAAAATAACAAATTGTCCCCCATTTGTATGTTTTATTTCATTAAACACATGATTTCTCTTTACCCTTTTTGTCTTTTTTATATTTATATTTTATCTTATATTATTTTTCTTTGTGGGACCTTCACGAGTACAGTTTATAATTAGCGCAAACTGTATTCTCTGCAAGTCCAGCATTATTATTTTTTCAATTTTTATCAATATCTCACTTCATCTTATATTAAAAACCTTCAACCGGCTCTCCGGATCCTACACTCATAGTGAAGGTCACCCAGCAGGAGCCGTATTGTTAGCGTCTTATTCTTATTTCATCAAAGAGAGCAAAAACCCAAACTTAGCTTCGACATGAATCCACGTTTTGATGTTACATCTGCATCAGGGGAATTTTCTATGACATGATAAATTCTCTCATCCTTTTAATTCATCGGAAGACAAGCTGCATTTACACGAACTCTTCAAAAGAACTTTAACAAAACATGGCATCTACCACCACTCTTTATACCCTTCAGAGGAAATGACATCACTTTCAAATTAGGGAATATCAATTAAACATTTCATTCAATCCCTCAGGTTCCATTGATTTCAATTCAAATATCCAAAATTGCTCACAGCGATTAAGCACTGATTGAATATCTCCTCATCTTGCTGAAACGTATATTGACTCCAAAATAGTCCATTTGAATTCTTTAAATTGATGACTTTTCCACACAATGAGATACAACCGGAGCTGTCAACTTGGATGTCTTAATGCAACTCTTATGTTCTAAGAACATAAGAAATTGCCATGCTGGGTCAGACCAAGGGTCCATCAAGCCCAGCATCCTGTTTCCAACAGAGGCCAAAACCAGGCCACAAGAACCTGGCAATTACCCAAACGCTAAGAAGATCCCATGCTACTGATGCAATTAATAGCAGTGGCTATTCCCTAAGTAAAATTGATTAATAGCCATTAATGGACTTCTCCTCCACGAACTTATCCAAACCTTTTTTGAACCCAGCTACACTAAGGGGCGGATTTTCAGAGCCCTGCTCGCGTAAATCCGCCCAAAACCGGGCGGATTTACGCGAGCAGGGCCCTGCGCGCCGGTAAGCCTATTTTACATAGGCCTACCGGCGCGCGCAGAGCCCCGGGACTCGCGTAAGTCCCGGGGTTTTCGGAGGGGGCGTGTCGGGGGCGGGCCCGAACCGCTCGGCGTTTTCGGGGCGTGTCGGGAGCGTTCCGGGGGCGGGTCCGGGGGCGTGGCCGCGCCCTCCGGACCCGCCCCCAGGTCGCGTCCCGGTGTGCAGGAGGCCCGCTGACGCGCGGGGATTTACGCCTCCCTCCGGGAGGCGTAAATCCCCCAACAAAGGTAAGGGGGTGGTTTAGACAGGGCCGGGTGGGTAGGGTTAGTTAGGGGAAGGGAGGGGAAGGTGAGGGGAGGGCAAAGGAAAGTTCCCTCCGAGGCCGCTCCGATTTCGGAGCGGCCTCGGAGGGAATGGGGGTAGGCTGCGCGGCTCGGCGCGTGCCGGCTATACAAAATCCATAGCCTTGCGCGTGCCGATCCAGGTTTTTAGCAGATACGCGCGGCTCCGCGCGTATCTACTAAAATCCAGCGTACTTTTGTTTGCGCCTGGAGCGCAAACAAAAGTAGGCTATTCGCGCTCCTTTTAAAATCCGCCCCTAACTGTACTAACCACATCCTCTGGCAACATATTCCAGAGCTTTATTGTGCGTTGAGTGAAAAAGAATTTTCTCCGATTAGTCTTAAATGTGCTACTTGCTAACTTCATGGAATGCCCCCTAGTCCTTCTATTATTCGAAAGTGAAAATAACCGAGTCACATCTACTCGTTCAAGACCTCTCATGATCTTAAAGACCTCTATCATATCCCCCCTCAGCCGTCTCTTCTCCAAGCTGAACAGCCCTAACTTCTTTAACCTTTCCTCATAGGGAAGCTGTTCCATCCCCTTTATCATTTTGGTTGCCCTTCTCTGTACCTTCTCCATCGCAACTATACTACTAACAAACGCGTCCAGATTTTTCTCTTTGTTCGGCCCACATAAATTAAATTACATGAGCATTGAAGAACTTAAATCACACATTTAGAATTACAATTCATGGACCTATTCAAAAATATCTCATTTCGAACCCGGGTGCTGCCATTCCAACCCGACCAATGCTAACGTGCACATCTCACATGTGCCACAGGGGGAATTCCCTTTGATCTGCTCCTTAGACCTTTCTTGAGGTTTAGATCTTAAGCAAGCTCTCACGATTTTATCATGGAGATTGCAATTTCTGGCAAAGGCAAAACGTGGAGGCATACCCAATCTTTCATGTAGAGACAGCATAGCCCAATGTCTTTGTAGAATCCCAATTCTCTTTAACCTGATTACTATAGTGTAAAACACAAGTTAACCCCTCATTTCCCCGTTCAGCTTTATATCCCCAAAAGGAGAGCTCTATTAGCGAATAATGCTCTCTTGTAGGCTTTTTTTTTTTTTTTTACAAAGACTGCGGATATCCTCTCTCCAAAAAATGAGACATTATTTCTGATTGTATCTTGAACTCGAACAACGTAGAACATATCTTCCTCAAACGTAGAAATTGGCTAATAGGTAAGCTATCTTTTAACTTCCTTGGATGGCAACTAGAATACTGTAAAAATTGATTCTGGTCCATATCTTTTCGGTATAATGTTGTTAACATCCCTTCCCTGTCTCTAACAATAGTTATATCAAGAAATGCTAAAGAGTATGGATGATATTGGAAAGTAAATTTTAAATGGGTGCTTTGATTATTAATCCATGCTACAAAATTCTGCAATTCTTCGCATGATCCTAACTAAATAAAAAAAGATGTTGTCTATATAACGCCGCCAAATGTGTATGTTTATTTATTTGTTTATTTATTTATTTATTTATTTATTTATTTAAAGTCTCTTCTATACCGATGTCCGTTCGCACATCGCATCGGTTCACAATAAAACAAGAACTTTTAGGCAGAGCCCTTACATAAAACAGGATATATACAGATATATTATAGGGAGGAGCCCTTACATATGACCAGGGGGAAACAAAAAACGGGGTGAAGGACCAGGGTAGGAGGGTCAAGGTTGAGCAGGAAGAACAAAGTATTAAACTATAAATTGTATAAGATAAATAACTAACATAACTTCAAACACGTACAATGTACAAGATAAGGGACATAGCTTATTCCGTAATCCGTATTCAGACCGATTTCATTGCCGAGGAAAGCACATATACAATACACGTGCGATTTATGTAATGGGGGGCGACATGGTATAGGCTTGCTGAAAGAGCCAGGTTTTCAGTTTTTTCTTGAACATGGGTGTGTATGTCTCCAGGCAGATATCATGCGGTAAGGAGTTCCAAATGGTGGGGCCGGCTAGAGAGAAAGCTCTGCTTATGGTAGAGGAAAGTTTGAATGATTTGATGGATTGGGCACGTAGAGTTCCTTGTAGGGCTGGGTGTGTGGGTCTATTGGATGTACGAGGAAGGAGTGGAGGGTTGATCCAATTGAGATTGGAGTTTAGCAAACTTTTGTGGATGATGGAAAGAGCTTTATAAAGAATTCGTGATTGTATTGGGAGCCAGTGTAACTCGATAAGTATGGGAGTGATATGGTCCCTTTTTTTGGAGTTTGACAGTATGCGAGCGGCAGCATTTTGTAATAGTTGTAACGGTTTGGTGTGTGAGGCGGGGATGCCAAGGAGGAGTGCGTTATAGTAGTCTATCTTGGATAGGATAATAGACTGGAGTACTGTACGGAAGTCTGTGAAATGCAGCAGAGGTTTGAGTTTTTTTATTGTTTGAAGCTTGAAATAGCAATCCTTTATGATTGAGTTAATATATGATTTAAATGTAATGTGATTATCAATAAGAACACCTAGATTGCGAACGTGGGCGGGGAAAGTGGTGGATGAGTATGTAAGTGGGATGTCTGGAAGCGATTGTTTGTTGGAAATTATTAGAAGTTCAGTCTTGTTAGGATTTACAGCTAGGTGCATGTCATTAAGGAGTTGGTTGATGGAGGAAAGGCAGGATTCCCAGTTTGTAGCGCAGTTTGGATGGAGTCGGAGAAGGGGAAAATAAGTTGCACATCGTCCGCATAGATGAAGTGCTTGATGTGAAGGTTAGTGAGCAAGGTGGTAAGGGGGAGCATGTATATATTGAAAAGGGTAGATGAGAGGGAAGAGCCTTGTGGGACACCCTGGGGCAGACTGACGGGGTCAGATTCATTATTATCTACTCGGACAGTAAAATAGCGGTTTTGGAGGTATGATTGTATCCAGGCGAGGGCATTGCCAGAGATCCCAATACTCCTGAGGATGTTGAGGAGGACATCGTGATTGACTGTGTCAAAAGCAGCAGAGATGTCAAGCATGGCAATCAGGTAAGAGGAACCTGAGTCAGTACCTCTTATGAGTGTATCGTGAAGGGAGAGCAGTAAGGTTTCAGTACTAAGATGCTTCCTGAAACCATGTTGTGTGGAAGGGAGGATATTGTTTTGTTCAAGGTGATCAGAGAGGCGGGAGTTGACTATTTTTTCAAGGATTTTAGCTAGGAATGGAAGGTTAGAGACAGGTCTGTAATTAGATAGAGTAGAGGGGTCAAGATTGGATTTCTTAAGTAGGGGTTTTACTACTGCTTGTTTTAGGAAATTTGGGACTGTGCCAAACTCTAGAGAGCAGTTGAGAATATTTGATAGGGGTTTTGCAATCACATTGGGAATAGCAAGCAGGAGTTTAGAAGGAATGGTTTCAGAGGGATTTGATGAGGGTTTCATTTTTTTTAGGATGTTTTCTACTTCTAGGGAGGAGGAAGAGTCGAACGAGGCGAGGGATATTGTGGGGCTGAGATTGGGAAGGCTAATGTTGCAGTTATTGTGGGAGAATTGTGTCGTAATGGCGGCTACCTTATTCTTAAAGAATTGTGCTAATTCATTGCATCGATTTTTTGAGGTGTTTGCAGGTTGCTGTGTGTGGGAGGGAGATGTTAGGTCAGCTACCATAGAGAAAAGGGCCTTGGGGTTATATTGCAAACCATGTATTTTTTTGGAGTAGTATTCACGTTTTGTGTGAAGGATGGAACTTCTATATTCATGCATGTGTTGGTAGTATATTATTTTATTAGGGGCGGATGGTTGTTTGCGCCAGGACCTTTCCGCAGCTCTGAGTTGTGTTTTTAGATTTCTGAGGGCAGGAGTGTACCAGGGTTTTCTATTTCTACGGTTCGGGTTGATCATTTTTGTTATTTGAGGGCAGTGTTCGTTGGCAATGCTAAGGGTAAGGTTGACCCAGGTGGAGAAGGCTCTATCAGGGGACGAGAGGTCAATTTGGTTTTCTATGTCAGCGCAAGCTTGTGTGATGGTATCAATTGTGCAGGATTTGCGAAATTTAAAAGATATGGGCTGTTGTGGTTCGGAAGGAGAACTTTGAGGAAGAATGAGTTTAGTCTGAATCATGGAATGATCTGACCAAGGTACAGCACAGCAGTAGGGGGGATTGCTGATGTTGATGGGGGAATTAATAAAAATCAAATCAAGGGTGTGGCCAGCTTTGTGTGTGGGAGAGTTCACAATTTGTTGGAAACCCATCGCTTCGAGGGATGAGAGGAAAGCTTCACAGGCCGGGGATTGCGGGGAGGAATCAACGTGTAAGTTAAAATCTCCTAAAAGAATCGTGGGTATGTCGAGGGATAGTGAGTTTGCAAAGAATTCGATGAGAGGGAATGAATCTTTCTCTAGCAGCCCTGGAGGGGTATAAATGAGGCAGAGTTGGAGTGATTTAGATTTGAAAAAGCCAATTTCGTACTGATTTGGGACGTCACATTTTTGTGATAAGAGATGTAGGTCCTTTTTTACAGCTAAGAGGATGCCGCCTCCTCTCTTCTTTTTCCTGGGGATTGAGAAGACATCGTAGGTAGCTAAGGGTAGTTGGTTGATGAGGGGAGTGTCATGTTGCTTGAACCAAGTTTCGGTAACAGCGCATATTTCAGGTTTAGAGTCGGTGAGGATGTCATGTAGGAGATGAGTTTTCTTTTGAAGTGATTGTGCGTTGAAAAGGATAATGGAGATGAGTGATAGACTGATGGCTTGTGTGCGAGTAAGGGTGAGGGTGGATATTGGGATAAGCCTTCTTTTGTTGTATGAGGTCTTGGGTTGTGCGGCATGGTATGAGAAAGAAAAGGGAGGATTAGCGTGGTGTCTTGGTTGGTAGTCTAGAGAACAATTAGCGATTAATGGAGGCATTGTAGAAGCCGCAAAGTACTGAAGGTATAAGGACAGGGTACAGTGAGAAACAAAACCGATAATTGCATTAAATAAGTTATCAGCTAAATTCCATGTATCGGGTACATTACAGTTCAAATGGAAATATCATACAGTTTACTAACATATGAGTTGTAAAGCAGGTTATACAGACATTAAACATAGGTGGTAAGGACTTTTCTTGGACTACTACTGGTAGAAAAGCTTACCAGTCGTACTGAGCAGCCAGGTATTGCTTGAGGCAGATGTATACGTGATACTTTGCTGTCATTTCCGGCGAGCGGAAGCGTATCGAAGTGGCTGCTGTGTAAAGTGTCCGCATAGGGGGTCGCTTATGAGGGGAAGATGCTGGTAAGGCTTTTCGGGGCTGTCTGACAGGGCTGCTCGAAGGGGCGCTCAAAGGGGCAGGCCCCTTTGACATGCTCCTTCGACGCGCGACGCCGGGATGAGCAGGCTTTTAAACTCGGCGGGGACGCCCCTGGATGACGTCAGCTCGTGGCTCACTCAAGATGCTTCGGATGCCGCTTCGGAGGAGGGCCCTGGAGATCGTCGAGGTAAGAAAAGATCCTCGTGGTCGGCGGTGGGGCCCGCGGGGGGTAAGAGCGAATTTAATGGCCTTACCCCGACGGGCTTTAGCGCCGATCGCGCAGGCCTTCGCCGACTTCCCCCGCCGTCTGAAGAGAGGGCTCCGCCGGGAGGAGCAGGCTTTTAAACTCGGCGGGGACGCCCCTGGATGACGTCAGCTCGTGACTCGCTCAAGACGCTTCGGATGCCGCTTCGGAGGAGGGCCCTGGAGATCGTCGAGGTAAGAAAAGATCCTCGTTGTTAAACCATGATGAAGGATACAGCACCTTTTCCTCAAAATGAGCCACAAAGAGGTTAGCTATATCTGGGGCTACTGTTGCCCCCATTGCAACCCCCTGGATTTGCAGGTAACAACAACCCTCAAACATGAAAAAATTGTGAAATAGCACCAGCTCTAACACAGACAACAAAAAAGACGTTGGCACTCGATGTGGGCATTCACGTGTTTCCAAAACATTTTACATTAATTCAAAAGCTTCCACTTGGGAGATGTTTGTACACAATGCTTCAACATCTAATATTGCCAGAATACAATCTTTTGGCAGAGGTGGAAGGGACTGCAATAGCACCAGCATCTGGGTGGTATCTTGTAAAAATGAAGCGGTGTGTTGCACAAAAGGTTTCAAAAATGAATCCAGAAAATTTGATAATGGTTCCAAAATTGATCCTCTACTAGCTACAATCGGGCGACCTGGAGAAGATGTAAGATTTTTATGAATTTTAGGTAAAGTATATGGTACCAGGCACACCGGGTGGTTTATCTTCAATGCCCGTATCTCCTTATTTGAGAGAAAACCCTCTTTTGTACTTAAATCAATAATCTCTCCAATCTGATTTTGTAATTCTGGAGTCGGGTCCCCTATTAGTAACTGATAATATGTTGTATCCTTCAATTGATGATAGATTTCTTGTACATAATCCCTCCTATTCTGTACCACGATAGTCCCCCTCCCTTGTCAGCGGCTTTCATCACTACATCGCAATTTTCAGAAACTCTGACAGCCTGTTGTTGTGCCTTGGACCATTCTTGTGATGAAAATTTCCATTTAAAATCTTGAGTATGTTCCAACATATCTATATTTCGCAGAAGTAACTGCATAAATGTTGCAATCACAGGATCCACTGGTCCAGGGGGTATCTAACAAGATTTGGGAACAATAATGGATTGATCATTCCCTAGCCTATCACCAAAATATAATTTAATTTGAAGGGACCGAAAAAAACGAAATAGATCAATCCTAGTTTGATAAGAGTTGTACGGGTTTTCATGAACATAAGACAATCCTTTATTCAGGGCCCTCATTGTTTCTTCAGTCAATATTTATTTATTTGTTGAGTTTTATATACCGTCATTCGGTAGAGCCATCATAACAGTTTACAAAAATATACATTTTTCTTAGCAGTTGTGTAACAGAAAAAACAGTGTGAACGTTATACATTTTCTTAGAAGTTGTGCAACAATAAAAAACAATTTGAATAATATCAGAAATAAGCATATCAAGTCCAGAGAGCATTATTAGGTTGGATAGGAGGGTATGCAGTTCAGGGTGAAGAGAATGTATTAAGAGGTTTATAACTGAGAGTTCAGTTGAGAGTTGGAATGATCAGACGTCTGAGGGTCAGTGTAGAATTTGCGGAACATTAGTGTTTTTAGGTCCTTTTGAATATTTTTAGGTCATGTTCGGTTCTCAGGAATTAAGGTAGGGTGTTCCAAAGTTTAGGTGAAGCAATTGAAAAGGCTCTTTCTCTTGTGGTTGCCAGATGTGCATCTTTGATAGGGGGAATGTTTAGGTAGCCTGAGTTACTAGAGCATAGGTTTCTTGGAGGATTTTGAGGGATTATGTTTAGGGTGTTAAGACCTTGATGATCATTGTTTCTTCAGTCAATATGATATTGGATAAGTACTAACGCTAGTGACCTCGAAATTGTGCTCATGTTGTCAGTCCCTCCCAATCTGTCGACCGAGTCCTGGGTCTGTCCCATTCGCTAGAGCGTTTCTGAGAAAAATTCTTTCCCGTATGATTCCTGTTGTTGTCTCTAACAAATTTTGGATCTTAACGATGCGCCCGGTAATACAGCCTGTCCCTGTACTCCACTTCTCTCATCATCACTCAATGTAGGAGAATCCTCAGAGGAATCTTGAAAGGTAACATGAGGACGTTTAGTTCCCACTTTCTTTGCACGCCAAGAATAAGCACGTTCTGATTTATAGTCCTGTTCATCTCTACAAAATTTTTGTATCTTGAAATGTTTCAACTGAGATCTAAACTGGGCTATAGTCATCGCGAGCTGTTTGTATGAAGCTTCATACACCTCTATATTAGTTGACATTTGTAATTGTGTCTTTATTTCCAGAATTTTGCTGCGTAAATCTCCAATAGATGTTGCTGTACGTTCAATGATAAGTAACATGAAATCGAATGAGCATTTATTTAATACTGCAATCCATTTTGAAAAAAAATCTGAATCCTCTTGAAAAACTCTTGGGTCCTTTTGCATTCGTAGGCCTTATGGAATCATTTGCTGTTTAATGTATTCAATCATTGTGGCTTGGTGCATCTCTGCCCAAGTTAAACTTTTAGAAATCGCCATTAGATCTGTCCAAGACATATTGGTTTCCCTTACGTCTCCCGAATCAAATAAGGAGGACTGTTTATTACTGTTGCAACATGTTCTTCCATGAAACTCAAAACATTTTTCTATTCACTCTTTGATGAAATAAGAATAAGACACTAACAATACGGCTCCTGCCGGGGGACCTTCACTATGAATGTGGGATCTGGAGATCCGGTTGAAGGTTTTAAAATAAGATGAAGTTGAGATTAAAATGAAGTGAGATATTGATAAAAATTGAAAAAATAATAAAGTAAAGCTGGACTTGCAGAGAACACAGTTTGCGCTAATTACAAACTGTATTCGTGAAGGTCCCACAAAGAAAAATAATATAAGACCACTATTAATCCCACCTACAAAATCTTCCGATCCGCTTTTTAACTAAATCACTATTACATAAGGAATGCCATACTGGGTCAAACCAAGGGTCTATCAAGCCCAGTATCCTCTGTCCAGCAGTGGCCAATCCAAGTCACAAGTATATGGCAAGTACCCAAACATTAAATAGATACCAAGCTACTTTTCATAGAAACATAGAAACAATGGCAGAAGAAGACCAAACGGCCCATCCAGTCTGCCCAGCAAGCCCCGCACACTTTTTTCTTCTCATACTTATCTGATACTCTTGGCTCTTAGTAACCTTTTGGTTCTATTTCCCTTCCACCCCCACCATTAATGCAGAGAGCAGTGTTGGAGCTGCATCTATGTGAAATATTTAGCTTAATTAGTTAGGGGTAGTAACCGCCGCAATAAGCAAGCTACACCCATGCTTGTTTTCCCAGACTATGTAATTCAGTCCTTTTTGGTTGTTGTCTGTATATAGATCCTCTTTTCCTCATCCCCCCTGCCATTGAATCAGAGAGTTATGCTGGACATGCATTGAAAGTGAAGCATCAGGCTTATTTGGATTGGGGTAGTAACCACCGTAACAAGAAAGCTACTCCCTGCTTTTTTGTGAATGCAAATCCTTTTTTCCACATTCATTCATGTCCTCTAGACTTTATGGATCCACAATGTTTATCCCATGCCCCTTCGCCCCTTTGAAGTCCTTCACAGTTCTGGTCTTCACCACTTCCTCCGGAAGGGCATACCAAGCATCCACCACCCTCTCTGTGAAGAAATACTTCCTGACATTGGTTCTGAGTCTTCCTCCCTGGAGCTTCAAATCGTGACCCCTGGTTCTGCTGATTTTTTTCCAATGGAAAAGGTTTGTCGTTGTCTTTGGATCATTAAAACCTTTCAAGTATCTGAAAGTCTGTATCATATCACCTCTGCTCCTCCTTTCCTCCAGGGTGTACATATTTAGATTCTTCAATCTCTCCTCATAAGTCATTCGATGAAGACCTTCTACCTTTTTGGTCGCCCTTCTCTGGACCGCCTCCATCTTGTCTCTGTCTTTTCGGAGGTATGGTCTCCAGAACTGAACACAGTACTCCAGGTGAGGCCTCACCAACAGCCTGTACAAGGGGACAATCACTTCCCTTTTCCTACTTGATATTCCTCTCTCTATGCAGCCCAGCATTCTTCTGGCTTTAGCTATCACCTTGTCACATTGTTTTGCCGACTTCAGATTGTTAGACATTATCACCCCAAGGTCACTCTCCTGCTCTGTGCACATCAGCCTTTCTCCCCCCATCAAATACAGTTCATTTGGATTTCCACTCCCATATGCATGACTCTGTATATGGGGAGTGGAAATCCTTATTGATTAATAATTTATTAATAATTAATAATAATCCTTATTGATTAATAATTTATGGACTTCTCTAGAAACTTATCCAAACCTTTTTTAAACCCAGTTAAAGTAACTGCCATTGTTGCAATTTGTGGACCCTTGGGCCAAGGTGAGGTTAGTGCTACCCACGGGAAAGAGCCCCTCAGGTTCTCATTGGCAGCAGGCAGAGCTGGTCGGTTCGGAGGCCCAACTGAGTTTCACCACTATCAGCCCACGTTCCCCACAGATTGAGCCCTTATGTGCCAGGGCTGGCTGGACTTAGGGGTAGGCCTCTGGATGGTGAAGAATCTGACGGAGAAGGGGGAGACCAGCCAGGAGAAGACAAATCCATAAAGACCAGGACAGGCTGATGGCAGGCAGCAGAGATGAAGACTGGCTGAGATTGGGCAGGTGGCAATCAGAAGAGATGAAGAGGAGGTCCGATGTCAGGGCAGGCAGCAATCAGCAGAAACAAAGAGGAGGTCTGAGGTCAGCCAGGAATCCAAAGACAAAATGAGGAAGCAAGTCAAAGATCAGCACCAGAGGGATCAATCCAGAGGGAGGAAGGTTGGAAGAACAACTGGAGAAGGAAGACGAAGGGATCATCAGGCAAAAGCAGGAACACCAAGGAAGCAGCAACACAGACAGGGCAGGAAATCAGCACACGATGGCAATCAGTAGCCCGAGAGCAAGACCTAATGCCAAGGTGTCAGCTGTTAGAGAAGCAGGCCTTAAATAGGACGGGCCTGGGACATCATTACAGGGTGCTGCGAAGGGATTGCCCACCACGTGCCTTTTAAGAGAGTACCCCTCGTGCGCATGCCTAGGAATGCTCAGCAGAGTGACAGCCCTGGCACAGTGTGGTGGGCCTTTGTGGCAGCTGGCCCAACATAATCAGAAGTCCCGCTGTGACCCAGGAGGCAAGGTAAGGGCGGCCAGTCACAGGACTGGACCACAGCTGGCCCATGCGCAACAGTACCCCCCTCCTTTAAACCCCCCCCCCCCCCAAAGAGGTTTAGACTTCTTCAATTGCGATGCATGAAATGCCCTTAGGAGGTTTGTCTAGGATATTCAAGGTGGGTTCCCAAGTATTCTCCTCTGGGCAAAACCCCTCTCAGGAGAGCAAGTATTCCCATCTTTTGATCCTTCATTGTACATCCAGTACCTCATTACTTGGTAAACCTGATTTTCAGCTGAGATGTCTGGAAGTTTAAGCATCCTCCTAGATGGTCATGTGAGAACTAATGGCTTGAGGAGGGAGTCATGGAAAATGTTGTGTATTCTCAGGAAGGCTGGTAGGCGTAGCTGATAGTCACTGGTCCTACCTGGCATGTAACTGGGAACGGTCCAGTCTAGCGAGGTACAAGTCTCAAGGAGGGCATACAGAGCCGGATGTGGCAGGTGCTCAGCCATACCTTGTCCCCGGATTTAAACTAGAACAAGGGGGAAAGCCGACAGTCACTCAGCAGTGCATGGTTTGGAGAAATGTATCCTTGAAGGATACTAATGAAACAGGAGAGTTAGGGCATCCCAACAGAGAGGTTCCATTAAAAGCAAACATAGTCCATATGCCAATATGTAAAAAATCAACAAAGCTAATGATTTCCAAATTATCCCAAACAACTGAAAAGCAGGTTGTTAAAACAAACAAAAAACACACTTTGAAATGTCTGTATGCCAATGCCAGAAGTCTAAGAAGTAAGATGGGAGAGTTAGAGTGTATAGCAGAAAATGATGAGATTGACAGAATTGGCATCACAGAAACTTGGTGGAAGGAGGATAACTAATGGGACAGTGCTATATCAGGGTACAAATTATATCGCAATGATAGGGAGGATCAACTTGGCGGGGGTGTGGCACTTTATGTCCGGGAGGGTATAGAGTCCAACAGGATAAAGATCATACAAGAGACTAAATGCTCAGTAGAATCTACATGGGTAGAAATCCCATGTGTGTTGGGTAAGAGTATAGTGATAAGAGTATACTACTGTCCACCTGGACAAAATGGTCAGACAGATGATGAAATGCTAAGAGAAATCAGGGAAGCAAACCAATTTGGCAGTGCAATAATAATGGGAGATTTCAATTACCCCAATATTGATTGGGTAAATGTAACATCAGCACTTGCTAGAGATATAAAGTTCCTGGATGTAATAAATGATTGCTTCATGGAGCAATTGGTTCAGGAACCAACAAGAGAGGGAGCTATTTTAGATTTAGTTCTTAGTGGAACGCAGGATTTGGTGAGAAAGGTAACGGTGGTGGGGCCACTTGGCAACAGTGATGATAACATCATCAAATTTAAACTAATAACGAAGGGGGACAATAAATAAATCTGCAGCTCTAACACTAAACTTTCAACAAGGAAACTTTGATAAAATGAGTAAAGTAGTTAGAAAAAAACTGAAAGGTGCAGCTGCAAAGGTTAAAAGTGTTCAACAGGCTTGGACATTGTTTAAAAATACAATCCTAGAGGCAAAGTCCATATGTATTCCACGCATTAAGAAAGGTGGAAGGAAGGCAAAATGATTACCATCATGGTTAAAAGGTGAGGTGAAAGAGACTATTTTAACCAAAAAATCATCCTTCAAAAATTGGAAGAAGGGTCCATCTGAAGAAAATAGGATAAAACATAAGCATTGTCAAGTTAAGTGCAAAACATTGATAAGAGAGGCGAAGAGAGAATTTGAAATGAAGTTGGCCATAGAGGCAAAAACTCATAATACAAACTTTTTAAAATATATCCAAAGCAAGAAACCTGTGAGGGAGTCGGTTGGACCATTAGATGACCGAGGGATTAAAGGGGCTCTTAGGGAAGATAAGGCCATTGCAGAAAGACTAAATGAATTCTTTGCTTCCATGTTTACTAATGAGGATGTTGGGGAGATACCAGTTCCGGAGATGGTTTTCAGGGGTGATGAGTCAGACGAACTGAACGAAATCACTGTGAACCTGGAAGATGTAGTAGGCCAGATTGACAAACTAAAGAGTAGCAAATCACCTGGACTGGATGGTATGCATCCTAGGGTACTAAAGGAACTTAAAAATGAAATTTCTGATCTATTAGTTAAAATTTGTAACCTATCATTAAAATCATCCTTTGTACCTGAAGACTGGAGGGTGGCCAATGTAACCCCAATATTTAAAAAAGGCTCCAGGGGCGATCCGGGAAACTATAGACCAGTGAGCCTGACTTCAGTGCCGGGAAAAATAGTGGAAACTATTCTCAAGATCAAAATCGTAGAGCATATAGAAAGACATGATTTAATGGAACACAGTCAACACGGATTTACCCAAGGGAAGTCTTGCCTAACAAACCTGCTTCATTTTTTTGAAGGGGTTAATAAACATGTGGATAAAGGTGAACCGGTAGATGTAGTGTATTTGGATTTTCAGAAGGCGTTTGACAAAGTCCCTCATGAGAGGCTTCTACGAAAACTAAAAAGTCATGGGATAGGAGGCAATGTCCTTTCATGGATTACAAACTGGTTAAAAGACAGGAAACAGAGAGTAGGACTAAATGGTCAATTTTCTCAGTGGAAAAGGGTAAACAGTGGAGTGCCTCAGGGATCTGTACTTGGACTGGTGCTTTTCAATATATATATATAAATGATCTGGAAAGGAATGCGACGAGTGACATCAAATTTGCGGATGATACAAAATTATTCAGAGTAGTTAAATCACAAGCAGACTGTGATACATTACAGGAGGACCTTGCAAGACTGGAAGATTGGCCATCCAAATGGCAGATGAAATTTAATGTGGACAAGTGCAAGGTGTTGCATATAGGGAAAAATAACCCTTGCTGTAGTTACACGATGTTAGGTTCCATATTAGGAGCTACCACCCAGGAAAAAGATCTAGGCATCAGAGTGGATAATACTTTAAAATTGTCGGCTCAGTGTTCTGCAGCAGTCAAAAAAGCAAACAATGTTAGGAATTATTAGGAAGGGAATGGTTAATAAAACGGAAAATGTCATAATGCCTCTATATCACTCCATGGTGAGACCACACCTTGAATACTGTTTACAATTCTGGTAGCCGCATCTCAAAAAAGATATAGTTGCGATGGAGAAGGTACAGAGAAGGGCAACCAAAATGATAAAGGGCAACCAAAATGATAAAGCAAATGTTGCTTACCTGATGTAACAGGTGTTCTCACAGGACAGCAGGATGTTAGTCCTCACAAATGGGTGACATCGAGGATGGAGCCCACCACGGAAAACTTCTGTCAAAGTTTAACAGAACTTTGACTGGCCCCTACTGGGCATGCCCAGCAAGGCACTGACCCTACAGCCAGCAGGGGTCTCCCTTCAGTCTGATTTTCAAAGCTACAGGCAGTGCCTAAAAAAGTAAAAACTAAAACGAACCCAACACCGCGGGGTGGCGGGCGGGTTTCGTGAGGACTAACATCCTGCTGTCCTGTGAGAACACCTGTTACATCAGGTAAGCAACATTTGCTTTCTCACAGGACAAGCAGGATGGTTGTCCTCACAAATGGGTGAGTACCGAGCTGAGGATGTCCCGACTTGCACCAAATGCACCCAACGACATGCAAGAGGCACAACAACTGGGGTGGAATTTGGTAAGGGCATCCGCACCCTACCGGGAAGGTGGAAGGGTGTTGGTACATCATGTTGGAAAAAGGTTACGCAAGACAGATTGGCCGAAGATGGAGTCCTGTCTTCCAGCTTTGTCCAAACAATAGTGGGCTGCAAAAGTATGGAGAGAACTCCAGGTTGCAGCTTTGCAGATGTCAGGAAGCGGCACCGATCGAAGGTGTGCCACCGAAGTCGCCATGGCCCTCACAGAGTGTGCTTTTACACGGTCTTGAAAAGGAATGCCAGCTTGCTGATAGCAAAAAGAAATGCAGTCCGCCAACCAGGAGGATAGAGCCTGCTTACCCACAGGTTGTCCTAACTTGTTAGGATGGAAAGAGACGAATAATTGAGTGCTCTTTCTGTGAGAAACTGTACGGTCTAGATAGAATGCTAGAGCCCGTTTACAGTCTAGGGTATGCAGAGTCTGTTCTCCGGAGTTGGAGTGGGGCCTGGGAAAAAAGATAGGTAGTATGATGGATTGATTGATGTGAAACTCCGATACTACCTTAGGTAAAAATTTAGGGTGAGTGCGGAGTACCGCCCGGTCCTGCAGGAGTTTAGTGTAAGGCGGATAGGTGACTAAGGCCTGTAACTCACTAACCCTGCGAGCTGAAGTGACAGCTAAAAGGAATAATACCTTCCATGTGAGATACTTTAATTCACAGGAGTGTAGAGGTTCGAAAGGTGGTTTCATTAGCCGACCAAGAACCAGATTAAGGTCCCAAGATGGGGCCGGAGGACGAAAGGGTGGCTTCAGATGGAGCAAGCCTTTAAGAAAGCGTGTTACCAGGGGTTGTACTGAAATAGGGACACCCTGTATGCCTTTATGGAAAGCGGCTACTGCACTGACATGCATCCTAATGGAAGAGGTTTTAAGACCCGATTCCGATAGATGCCATAAATAGTCCAAGAACTTAGAGATTGGACAGGAAAGGGGATCAAGGGACTGGGAAGTGCACCAAGATGTGTACCTTTTCCATTTATATGAGTAGGATCTTCTGGTGGAGGGCTTTCGTGAAGCTATCAGGACACGAGAAACCGAATCCGAAAGGTTAAAAGGCTGAAGGACTAACCTTTCAACATCCATGCCGTCAGGGACAAGGCTTGGAGGTTGGGATGGAGGAGGCATCCGTCGTTTTGAGTGAGCAGATGCGGATCCGTTCCCAGAGGGATGTGCCTGCGGATGGAGAGATCCTTGAGTATGGGAAACCACACTTGGCGTGGCCAGTGGGGTGCTATCAGGATCATGGTTCCTCCGTCCTGGCGAAGCTTCACGAGAGTCCTTGACAGAAGAGGAAGTGGAGGGAATGCATAAAGCAGACCTGTCGTCCACTTGAGGGAGAATGCATCTCTCGGCCGAGAGTGCTGGCTCCGAATGAGAGAGCAGTAATCGTCCACTTTGTGGTTCTGAGGGGACGCAAAGAGGTCTATGCGGGGAGAACCCCACTTGTGAAACAGAGAGGTCGCTACCAGAGGATCGAGTGACCACTCGTGTGGTTTGAAGACACGGCTTAGCTGGTCTGCCAATACATTGTCCACTCCCGGCAAGTAAGTGGCCTTGAGGTACATGGAATGGGAGAGGGCTTCTGCCCAGATCTGCGCAGCTTCCTGACACAGAAGGAAGGAGCCTGTGCCTCCCTGCTTGTTTATGTACCACATGGCCACTTGGTTGTCCGTCTGGATTAAGATTATCTGATCCGATAGACGATCTTTGAAAGTTCTGAGCGCGTAGCAAATTGCTCGAAGTTCCAAGAAATTTATCTGGTGTTCGGCTTCTTCTGGCGACCATAACCCTTGGGTTTGTAAATCGTCCACATGGGCCCCCCAACCGATGTGGGAAGCATCGGTGGTTAGGATTACCTGTGGATCTGGTAGGAGAAAGGGTAAGCCCTGAAGGAGATTGACTTGAGTCGTCCACCAGGTTAAAGACAGGCGTAGCGCTTGTGTAACTGTGACGATGGAGGACAGAGGCTGAAAAGCCTGAATCCATTGGTGTCGCAGAGTCCATTGTGTTACTCTCATGGCTAGTCGGGTCAAGGGAGTGACTTGAACCGAGGATGCCATGTGTCCTAGGAGGATGAGGAATTGGCGAGCTGTGGCAGTGTGTTGCGACTGGAGCTGGCGAGCTAGGGACATGAGAGTTTGGACCCGTTGAAGTGGAAGGTAGGCTTTTGCCTGTAAGGTGTCCAAGTCTGCCCCAATGAAGGATAAGGTCTGAGATGGGACCAAGCAGGATTTCTCGTAATTGACAAGAAACCCTAAGGAAAGGAGTGAGTGAATTGTCAATTTTAGGGAGGATTGAGCAATCTGTTGGGTGGAGGCCCTGATTAGCCAATCGTCCAGGTAGGGGTAGACGTGGACACCTTCCTTCCTGAGGAATGCTGCTACCACTACGAGACATTTGGTAAAGACTCGTGGAGCAGATGCTAGGCCGAAAGGTAGTACCCGGTATTGATAATGGTCGTGGCCTATCAGAAACCGCAGATACTTGCGATGAGATTGTTGTATCGCAATGTGGGTATAAGCGTCCTTGAGGTCGAGAGAGCACAGCCAATCCCCCTTTTTCAACAGAGGGAGCAAGGCGCCCAGGGTTACCATCTTGAACTTTTCTTTTTGCAGATACTTGTTGAGGGCTCGAAGGTCCAGAATTGGACGTAGCCCTCCTGATTTCTTTGGTATTAGGAAGTATCTGGAGTAGAATCCTTTCCCTTGTTGACAAGGAGGGACGGGTTCTATAGCATTTGATTGTAGAAGAAGGAATACTTCTTGTTGTAATTGAGTCAAATGGCTGGTTAGACTCCATGCCTGAAGGGGCGGGGAGTCTGGTGGAAGTGTTATGAAGTTGAGGTGGTAACCCTGTGCGATAATTTGCGAGCACCCACTGATCTGAGGTAATCTGTTTCCAACGGTGTAAAAAGTGGTACAGACGACCTCCCACAGGGATGTGTGGAAGAGGGAGTTGGTTTGTGCTCAGTACAGGGAAGTCAAAGGCCCGCCGCAGGCCCAGGAGGTGGGGCTACAGTAGGTCTTTGCTTTCTTGGCTGACGAGGCTGAGGCCTGTTAGAGGACCGTGCAGGACGAGCCCTAGTTGACGGAGGGTAGTAGCGACGTGGTCGAAAGAACGACTTCTTAGAGTCCTTCTTTTGCGGTTGCTTGGAGGTCACCTCAGGTGGGACAGATGAGAGTTGTTTCAACGTCTCATGGTGGTCTTTTAACTCCGCCACAATCTGCTGAATTTGCTCTCCAAACAAATTGTCGCCTAAGCAGGGTAAATCAGCAAGACGATCTTGAACCTCTGGGCGAAGGTTGGATGACTTTAACCAAGCCCAACGTCTGGCTGAGATGGCTGTGGCTGAAACTCTTGTGGAAGCATCGAATATGTCGTAGGCAGTCCTAATCTCGTGCTTCCCTGCCTCAAATCCCTTGTGAAGAAGGGCCTGAAGCTGCGGTTGGTATTGGTCCGGCAACGTGTCAGCATAGTCTTGCATCTGCTTAAGGATGGCTCTATTGTATTGAGTGATGTAGAGTTGATATGAAGCTATGCGTGAAATCAACATAGCTCCATGATAGACTTTCCGTCCAACACTATCTAGGAACTTGTTGTCCCTGGTAGGTGGGGTAGAAGAGTGAGGCTTAAGACGCTTGGCCTTCTTCTGCGCGGACTCAACTACAACAGAGCGATGATCCAGTTGAGGTTTTTGGAAACCTGGTGCTGACTGGACAAGGTAGGTGGAGTCAGCTTTTTTGTTAACTGGGGACACTGATGAAGGAGATTCCCAGTTTTTCTTGAGCAGATCCAAAAACACCTGGTGTATAGGGATGGAAGCGATGATTTTTGGAGCATCCAGAAATTGAAGGAGTTCCATCATCTGGTGTCTGTCATCAGCTTCAGATTGTAGTTGAAAAGGTACAACTTCTGACATCTCTTTCACAAAATTAATGAAAGATAGATCCTCAGGAGGAGATCTTTTTCTACTCTCTGTAGGAGATGGTGGCGAAGGCAAATCTGTGTCAGAAGATGTATCATCATCATCACCCTAGGTATCATAGGGATCATGTGGGGCTTGTAGCCCTGATGGACCTGGCTGAGGCTCTGAAGGCATCGATGGAAACCGAGGTGGAATCGGTGCCGTAGGTGGAACCAGAAATGGCATCGATGGCTTCGGTGCTGCCGATGGAATCGGTGCCTGGCGCGGAATGGATGGAACTGAAGGATATATCGGTGGAGATATACCAGAAGGTACCGATGGAACCACCCCGGAAGGGGGGAATCCGGAACGGTGTTTCTCCTGCCGATGAGAATTCAGTTGGAGACGGTGGTGTTGTCGATGGTACTGGAATCACCGATGGAAGGGCCGTCATGAGCGCCTCCATGCGGCTCAGTAGCGGTGCTAGCGCTTGTATCAACGGCTCGGTGGTCGGTTCCCTCCTCGGTGGCGAAGCCGGTGCCGGTGTCGGTGCCGGGGGCGGCGATGGAACCGGTGCCGGAGACGGTGCCGATGGAGGTTGTAATTTCTTCATCGCTTTCTCGATGGCCTCCTGGACCAGCCGGTCCAGTTCTGCCCGGAGACCAGGGGTAACCATACCCGGCTCGACGGGAGAGGGAGGCTGAGGTAGGGCCGGAGGGACCACCGTAACCGGTGGTATCACGGCCCCCGCACCCCGGGAGGGTGAGGGTTTCCTCGATGCCGGCGAACGAGACGTGGAGGGTGTCCGGTCTGTTCGCGGCTTCTTTGTCGGTGGCTCGGCTTGAGCAGAGGTCGATGGTTGTGGATCCTCGACAGGCTGAGACTTGTGCCGTCGATGGCGATGCTTTTCTTTCCGATCCCCTCGCCCATCCGGGGAAGGGACGGGAGTCGATGGCCGAGAAGCGATCGATGGCGGACGGTCACCGGAGGGTTGACGATGATGGTACAACTTCGACGGTGCCGGTTCCGATGACGTCGATGCTATCGATGGCGTTGGGGTGGGTGCATGGAAGAGGAGCCCCATCTTCTCCATCCTGGCTTTGCGACCCTTGGGTGTCATTAAGGCACATTTGGTGCAAGTCAGGACATCATGCTCACTACCCAAACACATTACACAAACCCTGTGGGGGTCTGTGATGGACATAGTCCGGGTACAATCCGGACAACGGCGGAACCCCGTTGCCATGGCTTGAAGCCAAAATTTAGGCTGGGGATCGGTAAGTGCCAACAGGCCTCAAGGGCCAAAATCGACGGCAGTCGATGGAAGAAGGCAAAAAACTTACCGGGTTCCGTAAGATGACTAAAAAATTTGTCGAAGGGAGACCCCTGAGGGGCAAATTTTCTTAGGAAATTAATTTCCAAATTCCTGTCAGGAACGTGGTTAGAGAGCTCCTTTCACCGCGTGGCAACTGCTGCGCGGAAAAAAGAAGACTGAAGGGAGACCCCTGCTGGCTGCAGGGTCAGTGCCTTGCTGGGCATGCCCAGTAGGGGCCAGTCAAAGTTCTGTTAAACTTTGACAGAAGTTTTCCGTGGTGGGCTCCATCCTCGATGTCACCCATTTGTGAGGACAACCATCCTGCTTGTCCTGTGAGAAAGGGGATGCAACAGCTCCCCTATGAGGAAAGGCTAAAGAGGTTAGGGCTGTTCAACTTGGAGAAGAGACGGCTGAGGGGGGATATGATAGAGAACTTTAAGATCATAAGACGTCTTGAACGAGTAGATGTGACTCGGTTATTTACACTTTCGAATAATAGGAGGACTAGGGGGCATTCCATGAAGTTAGCAAGTAGCACATTTAAGACTAATCAGAGAAAATTCTTTTTCACTCAATGCACAATAAAGCTCTGGAATTTGTTGCCAGAGGAAGTGCTTAGTGCAGTTAGTGTAGCTGGGTTCAAAAAAGGTTTGGATATGTTCTTGGAGGAAAAGTCCATTAAAGGATATTAATCAAGTTTACTTAGGGAATAGCCACTGCTATTAATTGCAACAGTAGCATGGGATCTTCTTAGTGTTTGGATAATTGCCAGGTTCTTGTGGCCTGGTTTGTCCTCTATTGGAAACAGGATGCTGGGCTTGATGGACCCTTGGTCTGACCCAGCATAGCAATTTATTATGTTCTTATGAATTGAGGCACCAGTTGTCAATGTGCATCAGTTGCTTCCTTTGCCCTTTTGTGCAGCCTTTTTGAGCATGTCCTCAGTGTGGAACCAGAGATTCTGGAGATCCTGCGCAGTTCATTGGGCTGTTGGTGAAGACACAGACAATGGTACTGGGAGCGAAGGTAAGAGCTGCCTTATGTACACTATCTGGAATGACGAGTCCCCGGTGGCGGCTCTGATGTGAGATATATGCGAAAACTCTGCCCATAGAAGGGTCACCCAGTCATTTTGGCGCTTATTGGTGTAAGCCCTCAAGAAGATCTTCAGAGTCCGATTGGTCCATTCTGCTTGACCATTGGCCTGTGGGTGATAGGCGGTGGTATACTCTAGTGAGATATTGAATTTCTGGTATAAGGAGCGCCAATATTTGGCAGTGAACTGTGCACCTCTATCTGAAGTAATAAGTTTCGGTAGGCCATTGCAGGCAGAAGATGTGAGTGATGAACAGGCAAGTCAACTCAGGTGTTATTGACCATTTTAGAAAATCAGTCAATAATGACCCAAATGGTGCTGCTGCCATTAGAGAGGGGAAGGTCCACTACAAAGTCAGGGGACAACTGGGTCCAGGGTTCCTTGGGGGGACTGGCAATGGCTGTAACAGCCCCAAGGTCGCCCTACCATTGGTTTTTGCTGGGCACAGGTAGGACAAGTATCCACGAAAGCCTTGACATCTCGCTGCATCTGAGGCAACCAATAGTACCATTGGAGAAGTGCATGCATTTGGGCCCAACCAGAGTGACCTGCGACCCGGAAGTCATGAGACCATTTTAGTACTTTTAGTCGAAGACATTGTGGAACGACAGCCTTCCCTGGATGGACGGTCACTGAGGATGCCGTGGAGGCTCAGGTATATCTTCACACTCGAACGATCTGGAAAGGGCATCCGCCCGAGTATTTTTAGAAGCGGGATGGTAACATATCTCCAAATCAAAGCGTGTGAAAAACAAGGTCCAGTTAAGCCTGTCAGGTGTTCAGATGTTGTGCTTGGTGGGGATGTTCCAAATTTTTATGGTCCATGTATATGGTAATCCGATGTTGTGAGCCCTCCAACCACTGTCGCCACTCCTCAAGTGTCAACTTAATGGCTAGTAACTCCTTGTCTCCAATCTCATAGTTGCACTCAACAGGTGTAAATTTCCGTGAGAAGAAGGAGCAAGGGTGGAGAACCCCTGTGCAGGAGTGTGGCTTAAGATGGCTCTAACGCCTGAAGTGGAGACATCAACCTCCAGGATGAATGGACGAGTCGGGTCCGGATGGTGGATGCATGGTTCTTGAAGCAATGCCTTTTTTAACTCAAGGAACGCTGCAACCGCTTCTGGCGGCCAGGCTTTGGTATTGGCCCTTTTCTTGGTGAGCGCTTTGAGAAGGGCTTTGATCCTGGAGTAATGCGGAATGAAATGTCGGTAGTAGTTTGGAAAGCCCAAAAATCTCTGCAACACATGAAGTCCTGAAGGTTGGGGCCATTCCTGGATGCCCCAGACCTTTTCTGGATCCATGTGGAACCTGCAACTGGAAATGATGTATCTGAGAAAAGGTATGCTCTCCTTCTTAAAAACAAGTTTTTCCAGTTTGGCATATAATTCATTCACCCATAATCACTGAAGGACCTGGCGGACATGCTGGCTGTGTGAAGTGAGATCCTTGGAGAAGATGAGAATATCGTTGAGATAGACTACCACACAGCTGTACAGAAGGTCCTGGAAAACATCGTTCATTAGGTTCTGAAATACCATGGGAAAGTTACATAGGCCAAAAGACATTACCAAATACTTGTAATGGCCATCTCACATGTTGAATGCCATCTTTCACTTGTAGGCTCAACGGAGATCCAGCTTTGTGAACACTCGAGCCCCTTGTAGGCAATCTAAGAGCTCCATAATGAGTGGCAGGGGGTAGTGGTCCTTCTTGGTTATGGCGTTCAGTCCCCGATAATCAATTCACTACCGTAGCGATCCGTCCTTTTTAGACACAAAGAACCCTGCTCCCATGGGAGATGTAGAGGGCCTAATGAAGCACCGGTACAGATTTTCCTTGTTGTATTGAGCCATGGCGGTCATCTCTGGAATGGGTAAAGGGTATACTCTCTCTCACAGAGAGGTAGTACCCGGTAGCAAGTTAATTTCACAATCGTAGGCCCGATAGTTTTTTGGCCTTCCTTTTGGAGAATACATCGGAGTAGTCTGCGTACTGCGGAGGTAAGGCCAGGGAGGTAGTAGCCAGTGGT
Organism: Rhinatrema bivittatum; assembly: GCF_901001135.1. NCBI lineage: Eukaryota > Metazoa > Chordata > Amphibia > Gymnophiona > Rhinatrematidae > Rhinatrema > Rhinatrema bivittatum. The sequence continues at coordinate 399,509,820 of NC_042615.1, read as the reverse complement.
ATGACGGGCAGCAGTTGGATTCAAGTGAAACAGAACTCATGGCTCTGGGACCCCCCAACTTGTTAGCTGAAGCGAACCCCAGTCGAATTGAGGAGAATGGAGCTGCAGCCAGGGCAACCCCAGGATGATAGGATGGACTGCTTTGTCAATTACCAGGAAGGTTATGCTCTCCATGTGCAGAATCCTGGTACAGAGTCGGAGAGGGGCCATGGTAGTCGTAATGCAGCTGGGAAGATGTTCCCCATGGATGGAGGAAATAACTAATGGTGTCTCGTGAGGCACCACCGGTAATTTCAAATGGTCCACTAATGAAGTTCCCCCCAGCGCCAGAGTCAACTAGGGCCAGGGTAGGGATTTCCTGCCCACCCACGATGAGTGAAACTGGCAGCGTGATTTGCGGAGCTGGTGTGGGGAGGCCTAGGATTAATTCCCCACTGGCTCCTAGGCTTACCCATTTCCTGGACTTTGAGGGCACTGTGCCAGGCAATGCCCTGCCCCAGTGCAGCAACAAAGTTTCTCCTCTGTAGCAAGGTGATTCTGTCCCAACTGCATAGGTTCCTCGGATCGTGAGATGCTAGGGGTGGTTACCTGGGGCCCGGGGAGGGGGGTATGAGAACACAGGGGCTAACACCACTTGCCACCATGGGGTTTTCAAATCCCAGGACTACTGTTGCAGATGGCAATCGATCCGACCAGTCAAGTCAATGAGATCATTGAGAGACTACGTAAGTTCTTATGCAGTCAGTTCATCCTTTATCTGAGTGGATAGCCCTTCCAGGAAGATGCACCTGAGACTGTCCTCTCTCCAATTCAGTTTGATGGCCAAGGTTCTAAACTCTATGGCGTAGTGCATGAGCAGACATGCCCCTTGCCTTTGGTGCGGGAGGTCCAAACCCACTGTGGCGAGTCGACCGGGGTCATCGAACACCTGCTTGAAGGCCTTGATGAATCGCTGTAGGACTTGTAATAGAGTGTCCCTCCACTCCCACAAAGAGGAGGCCTAGGCCAAGGCTTTCCCATCCAAGAGGGAGAGAATGAAAGTTGTCTTCACGGAATCGCTGGGAAATTGCACTGGTTGGAGTGCGAAGTGCATAAAACATTGATTCAAAAACCCGCAACACTGTGCGTGGTCTCCTGTATAGCACAATGGGACTGGAAGATGAATTAGAGGTGCAGTTGCTGCCACGGGAGGTGACACCGGCTTCGGAGCAACCATAGTGGCAGCTGTGGCATCAAGATGATGGCTAAGATGCTCCAGGTATTGTTGCTGCTATTGTATGATCTGTGCCAGGCCCGGGATGGCCTGGAGGCTTGAGAGATCCACCAGGTCCATGGCCTCGGCAATCTGTTGCAATTTGTAGACCCTTGAGCCAAGGTGGGATTAGTGCTACCCACGGGGAGGAGCCCCGCAAATCTTCACTGTCAGCAGGCATAGCTGGTTGGTGCAGAGGACCAACTGGAGATTCACCACTACCATTCCACGTTCCCCGCAGGTTGAGCCCTTGGGTGCTGGGGCCAGCTGGACTTAGGCACAGGCCTCTAAGGTGGTGAAGAATCCAACATAGAGGGAGGAGACCAGCCAGGACAATTCGTAAAGACCAGGACGGGCTGGCAACAGGCAGTCCAAACAAAGACTGGCTGAGGTCAGGGCAGGAGCAATCAGCTGAAACGAAGAGGAGGCCCAAGGTCAGCCAGGAATCCACACGAAGATGAAATCAGGAAGCGAGCCAAGGATTAGCACCGGAGGGATCAATCCAGAGGGAGGAAGGCTGAAAGAACAACTGGAGAAGGAAGATTGGGGGGATCACCACACAAAAGCAGGAACACCAAGGAAGCAGGAATAGGCACAGCAACACAGACAGGGCAGGAAATCAGCACACTGTGGCAATCAGTAGTTTGAGAACAGGACCTAATGCCGAGGCATTAATTAGGTATGGGCCTGGGGCATATCACAGGGCACTGTGAGGGATTTCCCGCTTTGGGCCCTTTAAGAGAGTACCCCTTGCGCTTGCCTAGGGCCGCTCAGCAGAGCGACGGTCCTGGCCCGGCACGTTGGACCTTCGCAGCGGCTGGCCACATTTCTTTCCCGACATCATTGGAAGTCCCGCTGTGATCCGGGAGGCGAGGTAAGGGCGGCCAGTCGCAGGATGGGACCGCGGCTGGCTGAGTGTAACAGCTATAACCACATTCTCTGGAAAGGAATTCCAGATCTTCGTTATGCATTGAGCGAAAAAATAATTTTCTCCAATTTGTTTTAAATTAGCTACTTGCTAACTTCATGGAGTACCTCCTAGTCCTTCTTTTTATCTGAGTCAGTAAATAACCGATTTACATTTACCTCTTCAAGTCCCTTCATGATTTTGTAGACCTCTTTCATATCCCCCCTTCTCCAAGCTGAACAGCCATAAGCTCTTTAGCCTTTCCTTATAGGGGAGCCATTCTATGCCCCTTATTTTGGTTGCCCTTCTCTGCACTTTCTTCAGTGCAACTATATCTTTTTTTGAGATGCAGTGACCAGAATTGAACACAGAATTCAAGGTGTGGTCTCACCATGGAGCAATACAGAGGCATTATGACATCCACCTTTTTGCCATTCCCTTTCTAATAATTCATAATATTCTGTTTGCTTTTCTGACCACCACAGCACACTGAGCCAAAGATTTCAATGTATTATCCACTATGACACCTAGAGGAAAGGCTGAAGAGGTTAGGGCTGTTCAGCTTGGAGAAGAGATGGCTGAGAGGGGATATGATAGAGGTCTTTAAAATCATGAGAGGTCTTGAATGAGTAGATGTGAATCGGTTGTTTACACTTTCAGATAATAGAAGGATTAGGGAGCACTCCATGAAGTTAGCAAGTAGCACATTTAAGACTAATCAGAGAGAATTCTTTTTCACTCAGTGCACAGTTAAGCTCTAGAATTTGTTGCCAGAGGATGTGGTTAGTACAATTAGTTTATCTGGGTTTAAAAAAGGTTTGGATAAGTCGTTGGAGGAGAAGTCCATTAACTGCTATTAATCAAGTTGACTTAGGGAATGGCCTCTGCTATTACTGGCATCAGCATGGGATCTTCTTGGTGTGTGGGTACTTGCCAGGTTCTTGTGGCCTGGTTTGGCCTCTGTTGGAAACAGGATGCTGGGTTTGATGGACCCTTGGTCTGACCCAGCATGGCAATTTCTTATGTTTTTATGATCTCTTTCCTGGGTGGTGGCTCCTAATATGGAACCTAACCTCATGTAACTACAGCAAGAGTTATTTTTCCTTATATATATCCCTTGCACTTGTCCACAATAAATTTCATCTGCCATTTGGAAGCCCGATCTTCTAGTCTCACAAGGTCCTCCTGCAATTTATCACAATCCACTTGAGATTTAACTACTCTGCATAATTTTGTGTCATCCACAAATTTGATTACCTCACTTGGGAGGGAGTTCCATTGTTTGGGGCCTGCAATAGAGAGTGCGCGGTCCCTTGTGGCGGAGAGGTGGGCTTTTTTGATGGGAGGTATTGATAGGGTCCCTTTGTTGACAGACCGCGTGGGTCGGTCAGAGCGTATGGGGCAAAAGGGTTCATCAAGCCAGTTAGAGTTGTAGGAGTAGATGGATTTGTGAATTATGGTTAAAGTTTTAAAGAGGATGCGGGATGTTATGGGGAGCCAGTGGAGGTCTTTGAGTATGGGAGTGATGTGGTCAGATTTCCGTGAGTTAGCAATAATCCTGGCGATGGCATTTTGGAACATTTGTAGGGGTTTCGTGGTGGAGGAGGGTAGTCCGAGGAGGAGGGCATTACAGTAGTCTAGCTTTGAAGAAAGAGTAGCTTGGATGACAGTGCGGAAGTCATGATAGTGGAGGAGGGGTCTAAGTTTCTTTATAACACTGAGCTTGAAAAAACCTTCTTTGAGGATGGAATTGATCTGTTTTTTTAGATTGAGTTGTTGGTCTAGAATTACTCCAAGGTCTCTAACACAGAGTTGGGATGATATGGTGTTGAAAGCTGGGTCATTGGAGATCAGGGGTTTAGGGGGTTGGTGTTGAGAGAGAAGGAGCAGCTCCATTTTGGAGGAGTTTAAGGCAAGGTGGATGTTAGTGAGGAAATCATTTATAGAGGCAAGGATAGTGTTCCAAAATGCAAGGGCATCAGTGAGAGAGTTGTGAATGGGGATGAGGATTTGCACATCGTCTGCGTAGAGGTAGAATTTGAGGCCAAGGTCTGTGAGAAACTGACAGAGGGGTGTGAGGTAAATATTGAATAAAGTGGAAGAGAGAGAAGAGCCTTGGGGGACACCTTGGGACAGGGGGTAGAGCGCGGATTTGGCATTTCCTATTTTAACGGCGAACTTTCTGTTGGATAAGTAGGATTTAAACCAAAGCAGGGCTAGGCCTGAGAAACCTATTTCGGTCAAACGGTTGATGAGGTAGTTGTGATTGATGGTATCAAAGGCAGCTGAGATGTCGAGAAGGGCAAGGAGGTAGCAGTTGCCCTGGTCCATGCCTCTGAGTATGTGGTCCGTGAGGGAGAGCAGGAGTGTCTCGGTATTGAGGGATTTGCGGAAACCGAATTGGGCAGGATGCAGAACATTGTTATTGTCAAGGTATTCAGTAAGTTGGATATTCACAATCTTTTCCATGATCTTGGAAATGAAGGGCAAATTTGAGATCGGGCGGAAGTTGGAAGGGTCTTTGGGGTCTAGCGAGGGGTTTTTAAGGAGGGGTTTTACAATCGCTTGTTTGAGGGCATCTGGGACAGAGCCTGAGGAGAGAGAGGAGTTGATAATGTCAGCAATAGGTTTGGCAGTAGAGTTTGGTATGGAGAGGAGGGTTTTTGTGGGTATAGTGTCTGAGGGGTGAGTTGCAGGTCTAAGTTTTCTGAGGATAGATTCCACTTCTTTGGTGGAAGTCAGGTCAAGAGTTTGGAGGGTAGGGTTGGAGGGGGTAGGTTGCAGGGGGGAGGGAAGGGGGGTCATGGGAGAAGGGTGTTGGAATCTGAGGAGGATGTTGGTGATTTTTGTGAGGAAGTATTGGGCGATTTCTTCACTCCTGGCAGTGGCTTCATTGTCAGGGATGGGGGGTTGGGAGGCTTGGTGAGGTCAGCTACATAGGTGAAGAGGGCTTTCGGGTTGTACATATATTGGTGGATCTTGGTAGAGTAGAAGTCTCGCTGATTTTGAGTGTGGTTGTTCTGTAGTGGTGAAGGGCAGTTTTATAGCTTGAGGCAAGTTGGGGTGAGGGAGCTTTATGCCAGATTATCTCACGCTGCCTAAGATTATTTTTTAAGGCTCTCAGCTCTGCTGTGTACCAAGGTTGGTGGTTTTTTGTGGATTGTTGTATTTCTCGTCTGGAGATAGGGCATAGCTTGTCAGCAATTTCAAGAGTTATGCTGAACCAGGATGTGATGGCAGCTTCAGGGTTGGAACAGTCAAGGTTTGTAGAAGCGTTGGAGATTGCAAGTGCAAGTTCATCTCCTGGGCAGGGTTTCCTGACCGTAATGGTAGTGTTGCTTGTGGGGGTGGGGGTAGTGGGGGTAGTGAGTGGTAGGGAGGCTTCTATGAGGAAGTGGTCGGACCAAGGTACTGGGGAGCAGGTGGGGGGGGGGGTGGGAAGGTAGAAAACAGTGGTTAATGAAGATGAGGTCGAGGGAGTGTCCAGCTTGATGAGTTGGGGAGGAGACAATTTGTCTGAGGCCTATTGCTTGGAGAGCGGTGAGGAATGCATCGCAAGAGGGGGAAAGGGGGGTGGCATCAACATGGAGATTGAAATCTCCTAGTATGATAGATGGAATTTCAATGTTGATGTTGGCGGAAATGAATTCAATTAAGGGGGAAGGATCTCGGTCGATGGAGCCAGGTGGGGCATATATGAGGCAGATCTGTAGCGTGGGGGATTTGAAAAGGCCGATTTCTAGTTTGGGGGGTGAGGAAGTGTGTGTGAGCTTGAGGTTAAGGTGCTTCTTGAAGGCTAGGAGGATGCCACCTCCTCTTTTTTTTGGTCTGGGGGTGGATAGGATTTCGTAGGAGTGAGACGGTAGCTGGTTAAGGAGGACTGTGTCAGTTTCTTTGAGCCAGGTTTCCGTGATGGCACAGATATCTGGTTTGCAGTCGTTGAGGAGGTCATTTAGGATGGAGGTTTTCTTGGAGAGGGACTGGGCATTGAACAGGATAATTGAGAGGGTTGTGAGTCCTAGAATTTGGTTAAAGGGGGTGGTGAGGATGGGAAGGAGGGACTTGTATGTGGGGGATGGTATGTGGGGAGGGAGGCGGGGGCATCTGTTATGAGGGAGGTGAATGCGGTGGATATGGTGGGTGGTCATGGTGGCGGGGGAGTAAGTGAGAGGAGGAGAATTGGACTTGGATGGGGTCCAGTTAAGTGTGAGTCAGAGGGTTGGGTTTGCGGGGTTTGCAGTTTCAGTGTGTTTAGCTGGTAGATAAGGCACAATGCAGATTTAAGTAATGCAGAATACAGTGTAAGTTCAGTAAGTCTAGCTGGGAGATAGAGCACAATGTACAATGCAGATTATGCAATGCAGGTTATACAATGCAGATTATACAGAGCAAGTTTCAGTGTGTCTAACTGGGAGCTAGTGTACAGTGCAGCTTATACAATGCAGAACAAAATGCAATTTCAGTGTGTCTAACTAGGAGATAGAGCACAGTGCAGGTTATAATACTTACAGTTGGGTGTAGGGGGGTGAAGCAGATGTTTGGCAGATGGGCAGAGGTGGGAAGTTGGATGGAAACCGGTTCCAGGGAGGAGGGAAACCAGTGGTAGATAAGGTTAAGGTGAGCGCGGAGAGGAGTAGTCCTATGGAAGGGGATGTATAGCTAGATCCTGTGAGGGTGGAGATAAGTTCTTTTAGGGGACGCCAGTTCACTTCAGGCGTCTGAAGTGAGTAATAGATTAGAGAGAAATCTCTAGGGGCCTTCTTTGGCATCAGGCAGGGGGCGGTCCACAAAGCCTCAGCCGGCAAGGCCTCTGGAGCTGGGGCTTTCCTTGGGCTGGTAGTAGGGTGGTCTGTCGCGGTTCTCTTCGGCCTTGGGTGCCGGAATTTCGATGCTGGGACCCCTGTGGAGCCTCTGGTGAGTCAGGCTTGCAGGGGAGGCTGGGGTTCTTTGTTCTTCTGATCGCAGTCTTATCCAGCTGTGGGAGCGTCGGTCCAATGCGGAGTAGCTGAGAAGAGGTGGTGAGTCAGGGAGGTGCTTCAGTGCAGTCCGAAAGGGCTCACAAAGGGGCGGGCCCCTTTGTTGCGCTCCTTCGGCGCGCGGCGCCGGAGCTGCAGGAGAATTTAAAGAGCCTCTGGGCCCTTTGCAATTGGCTGCAGGGGGAGCAGCTGGGGTAAGTTGTTGTCCAGTAGCTGGTTAGAGGGCGGGCCTTCTGGTCGGTCGGGGCGGCAGCAGGACGGCGCTGTGGGACGCGTGGTCGGACTCAGACCCAGCGAGGGTAAGAGAGGGATTTAACGCCTTACCCCGATGGGTCTGTGGCGCCGATCGCGCAGGCCTTCCCTCAAGCCGGTTGCCGCGTTGAAAAGAAAGATCGCCGGAGCTGCAGGAGAATTTAAAGAGCCTCTGGGCCCTTCGCGATTGGCTGCAGGGCGAGCAGCTGGGGTAAGTTGTTGTCCAGTAGCTGGTTAGAGGGCGGGCCTTCTGGTCGGTCGGGGCAGCTGCAGGACGGCGCTGTGGGCCGCGTGGTCGGGCTCGGACCCAGCGAGGGTAAGAGAGGGGTTTAAGGCCTTACCCCGATGGGTCTGTGGCGCCGATCGCGCAGGCCTTCCCTCGAGCTGGTTGCCGCGTTGAAAAGAAAGATCGCCGGAGCTGCAGGAGAATTTAAAGAGCCTCTGGGCCCATCGCGATTGGCTGCAGGGGGAGCAGCTGGGGTAAGTTGTTGTCCAGTAGCTGGTTAGAGGGCGGGCCAGCGTTTAAGAAATATAAAAGATCCCAAAGGGAGGATCACAAGGAAGAATATCTGGTAAAACTGAGGGAGATGAAGAAAGTAATCAAGAAAGCAAAAAGTCAAGCGGAAGAAAGGATTGCCAAAGAGGTAAAGCAAGGTGACAAAACATGTTTCAGATACATCAGTGAAAGGAGAAAAGTCCAAAGTGATATAGTGAAATTGAAAGGTGAAAAGGATCAATGGGTGGAGACAGATGAAGAAGTGGCAGAAATATTAAACGAATGTTGGGATTACTACCTGATAATCCCCTTTTCCTTAGTGTAGACAGATGGACTCAGAACAAATGGGATAGTATCCGCGTGCTAGCAGTTGGAAACGGATCTGACGTCAGCACGGGGGCGTATATATCCCCACAGGAAGCGTAGCTATTCAGTAATCTTCCTTGCAAAAGCTGTTATAGATGTGTGTACTGACGCTCAGTTAAAAAGTGAAACAGGATTCCCCTGACCGATTGATAGTAGCTGGAGACCGCCAGCATTCCCAACCGGAAGGCGTGGACACCCGGTAGAGTCTACGCTCTTATGGAAACAGATGACATGGCTTACCTTGAATCGGTGATACCCATGTACGCAGGCAGCTGGGCGGGATGCTGAGTCCATCTGTCTACACTAAGGAAAAGGGGATTATCAGGTAGTAATCCCAACATTTCCTGGTGTGTAGCCAGATGGACTCAGAACAAATGGGATGTACAAAAGCTTTACTCCCAGCCTGGGCGGGAGGCTGCCTGAGGCCCATGTAGTACCGCCCTCGCAAATGCCGAGTCCTCCCCGGCCTGAACATCCAGACGATAGAACCTGGAGAAGGTATGGAGGGAAGACCAAGTCGCCGCTTTACAGATTTCCGCAGGCGATAGCATCCTGGATTCTGCCCAAGAGGCTGCTTGTGCTCTGGTAGAATGAGCCTTGACCTGTAGAGGCGGAGACTTCCCGGCCTCTACGTACGCTGCTCTGACAACTTCTTTAATCCAGCGGGTGATAGTGCGCTGCGAGGCCGCTTCACCTAGCTTCTTCCCGCTGTACAGGACGAACAGATGGTCCGTCTGTCGTAGGTCTTGTGTAAGTTCCAAATATCTGGGCAGCAATCTGCCAATGTCGAGATGGCGTAACAAACGCCCTTCTTCAGATTTCTTCAGACCCGCCGTGGTAGGCAAGGATATGGTTTGATTAAGATGAAACTGTGAAACCACCTTAGGTAGAAAGGAGGGAACCGTACGAAGATGGATAGCCTCTGGAGTGATTCTGAGAAAGGGATCACGGCAGGACAATGCTTGTAGTTCTGAGATGCGGCGGGCTGAACATACAGCCAGCAAGAATACCAACTTCAAAGTGAGGGAACGAAGAGACAGGCCCCGAAGGGGTCTGAAGGTGGATCCCGCTAGGAAATCCAAAACAAGGTTGAGGTTCCACAAAGGTACAGGCCACTTCAGTGGCGGACGAATATGCTTGACTCCCTGCAGGAAGCGAGAAACATCCTGGTGCTTGGCGATGGTCTTGCCATCCCTCCTGGGACCATAGCAAGACAGCGCAGCCACCTGAACCTTGATGGAGCTGAGGGAGAGACCCTTCTGAAGGCCATCCTGCAGGAAATCCAACACAATAGGGATTGTGGTTGCATGTGGATTGGTGCCGTGAGTGTCGCACCATGCTTCAAATACTCTCCAGATCCGGATGTATGTGAGGGATGTGGAAAACTTGCGAGCTCAGAGGAGGGTATCAATTACGGGCTCCGAGTAACCCCTCTTCTTCAATCTAGCCCTCTCAAGGGCCATACCGTAAGAGAGAATTGAGCCGGATCCTTGTGAAGAATGGGACCTTGATGTAGAAGGTCCCGGAGAGGAGGCAGGGGAAGGGGCTCCCCTGCCAGTAGTCTTCTCATGTCCGCGTACCAGGGTCGTCTTGGCCAGTCTGGCGCCACTAGAAGGACTAGGCCCCGGTGTCTCTGAATCTTGCGGATGACAGCGCCTAGCAGAGGCCACGGAGGAAAGGCGTACAGTAGAGTCCCTGGAGGCCACGGCTGAACCAGGGCATCGATTCCGTGTGAGCACGGGTCGCGCTTGCGGCTGAAGTATCTGGGTACTTGAGCATTGGACTTGTCTGCCAGTAAATCCATGTCCGGAAACCCCCAATGATCCACAATCATCTGGAAGGCCGTGGGTGAGAGCTGCCACTCTCCCGGATTTAGGCTTTCCCTGCTGAGGAAGTCCGCTGTGGTATTGTCTTTCCCAGCGATGTGGACGGCGGAGATGTCCTGAAGATTCACCTCCGCCCAAGTCATCAGAGGGGCGATCTCCAGAGATACCTGTCGGCTTCTGGTTCCGCCCTGACGATTGATGTATGCCACCGTGGTGGCGTTGTCGGACATCACTCTGACTGCTCTGCTCTGCAGTCTGTGGGCAAATTGAAGGCATGCCAATCGGACAGCCCAGGCCTCTAGACGGTTGATGTTCCACGCCGACTCTTCTCTGTTCCACCGCCCTTGTGCGGTGAGTTCTTCGCAGTGTGTGCCCCAGCCGCTTAGGCTGGCATCTGTGGTGAGCAAAATCCACGTGGGTGAGGACATCTTCGATCCCCTGCTCATGTGGTTGGACTGCAACCACCATCGTAACTGGGTCCGCACTCGGGCTGGTAGAGGTAGGTGCATGGAGTAGGTCCGTAGTCGGGGGCTCCAGCGAGAGAGCAGTGTGTGTTGGAGAGGTCTCATATGGGCCCTCGCCCAGGGCACCACTTCCAGGGTGGATGCCATGAGACCAAGAACCTGCAGATAATCCCAGGCGGTGGGTCGACTGGCTCCCATCAAATACTGGATACGCTGCTGAAGTTTCAACGTCGTCTTGGTGGTGAGACTGACCGTGTCTGCCTGGGTGTCGAACTGTACTCCCAGGTATTCCAGTGACTGGGAAGGCTGTAGGCAGCTCTTGCCGAGGTTGATAACCCAGCCCAGGCTTTCCAGAAGGGCGATCACTCTGTCGGTGGTCCGAAGGCTCTCCTCTCGAGACTTTGCCCTGATCAGCCAGTTGTCTAGGTAGGGATGGACCAGAATTCCTTCCCGCCTGAGCGCCGCCACTACTACTACTACCACCTTGGTGAATGTCCGTGGCGATGTCGCCAACCCGAAGGGCAGAGCCCGAAACTGGAAGTGGCGGCCTAGAACCTTGAAGCGTAGGTAGCGCTGATGATCCGGATGGATCGGGATATGCAGGTATGCCTCTGACAGGTCTAATGCCGTGAGGAATTCCCCTGGCTGTACTGCGGCCTTGACGGAGCGTAGAGTTTCCATGCGAAACCTCGGGACCCGTAAGTATCGATTGACAGACTTGAGGTCCAGGACAGGCCGAAAAATACCCCCTTTCTTGGGTACCATGAAATAGATGGAATAATGGCCAGAATTCACTTCCCAGGCAGGTACTGGGATGATGGCTTTCAAGGACAGGAGCCTTGCCAGGGTAGCTTCCAATGCTGCCTTCTTGTGTATGGGACACGAAGATTCCACAAACTTGTCCGGAGGGAGATGATGAAAGTCCAGATAATATCCCTCCCGGATAACGGCGAGAACCCACTGGTCCGATGTAATCTCGACCCATGTGGGGTAGAAGAGGGTCAACCTGCCCCCTATGGCTCCGTCCCCCAGATGAATCGGTGGATTCTCATTGGGAGGCGCGGCCGGGACCCGAGCCCGGGCCCGCTCCCCTCTTGCGCTGCTTGGTCCGAAAGGACTGATTCCTGGCCGGAGGACGTGGTGCCTGGTAACGACCCCTGTAAGGAACGAAACTCTGGAAACTCCTGCCCCTGGAGGGCCTTGGAAAGGCGCGCTGGCCCCTTCGGAACCGATCTTCCGGCAATCTGGGCACTGGAGAGGCGCCCCATGCACTGGCCAGTTTATCAAGGTCGCTGCCAAATAGAAAAGAGCCCTTGAAGGGCAATCTGGTGAGGCGGGTTTTAGAAGGCGCATCAGCCGACCATCTTCGGATCCAGAGCTGCCTCCTGGCAGCTACGGAGGATGAAATCCCTTTAGCTGTCGTCCGGACCAGGTCAGATGCCGCATCCGTAAGGAACGAAAGAGCGGATTCCATGTCTGCCGCTGGAGCGTTGTTTCTAACCTGTGACAAACAGGCACGCGTCACCACCGTGCAGCAGGTGGCGATCCGTAAAGATAAAGCTGCCACCTCAAAGGCCTGACGCAGAATGGCGTCCAGTCGCCGATCATGCGGCTCCCTGAGGGCCGTCCCCCCTTCAACTGGAATGGTACTGCGCTTGACCACAGCACTAATCAAGGCGTCCACCTGAGGGCACGCCAGCAGATCCTGGATAGCCGGTGCCAATGGGTACATGCTCGTCAGAGCCCGACCCCCTTTGAAGGCAGCCGCTGGTGCCGCCCATTCTAAATCGATCAGTTGTTGCGCCGCCTGTAAGAATGGAAAATGGCGGGCCGTAGGACGAAGACCTTCCAGCAGGGGGTTCTGCGCAGAAGGTACCGAAGCGCTGGGACCTGTAATATCCAATTCTGCCAGACACTGAGACACCAGGTCGGAGAGATCCTCCTTAGGGAAGAACCGACTCATGGTTCGATATGGCTCAGTCCCTGGAGGGAGGTCCCCCTCGTCCGGGAGTTCGGACTCGTCCTGTGAGACCTCCTGGTCTGACTGATCTGGGCTATCCATCGGTGGGAAGTCCCGCTTGCGATAAGGTTGTGATGGTCCAGGAACCGGATCCGCAGGAGCTGCTACTGCAGTAGCCGCCGCAGGCGCAGCCACCGCAGGAACTACGGGAACAGCAGGAACCGCAGGGCCTGGATGGGCAGCCGTTTGCATCTGTACAAAAGCATGAATTCCCTTAAAGAGATCCACCCAGGAAATGGAAGCAGCCTCTAATCACCGGGGTACAAGCTCCCCCGGGATGCCTGATTGGCCGAGACTGCCCCCTAACTCCGGGGTAGCCCCTGGGGAACTGTCCACAAATCGTGGCTGAGACAGGTCCTGGCCCGAGGGTCGTACGGCCCCCTCACATTGGGCACACAGAGAATCTGGCTCATCCCTGCGCGTGGCCCTAAGGTGGCATGCTGAGCAGAGGCCAAGGGCTGCAATGCCTGAAGCAGGCGGCGCCGTCGCTGAAGACTCTGCAGCTTTCTGATCCATTGAACAATAGGCGCTCAAGAATAATATGCGGTAGCAATAGGCGCTTAATACAACAGGCGCTCAATAATAAGAGGCGGCAGCAATAGGCGCTTAAGACAACAGGCGCTCAATAATAAGAGGCGGCAGCAATAGGCGCTTAATACAACAGGCGCTCAATAATAATATGCGGCAGCAATAGGCGCTCAATACAACAGGCGCTAAAGAATAATATGCGGCAGCAATAGGCGCTTAATACAACAGGCGCTCAATAATAATATGCGGCAGCAATAGGTGCTGAATACAACAGGCGCTCAATAATAATAAGTGGCAGCAATAGGCGCTGAATACAACAGGCGCTCAACAGGAATATGCGGCAGCAATAAGCGCTTAATGTGCCCTCAATAGGCTTTCAGCAATAAGCGACCAGCAATATGCTCGCAATAGGCATTCAATAAGCTTTCAATAATAAGCGGTCAGCAATAAGCTCTCAATAGGCATTCAATAAGCTTTTAGTAATAAGCGGCCAGCAATATGCTCTCAATAGGCATTCAATAAGCTTTCAGTAATAAGCGGTCAGCAATATGCTCTTAATAGGCATTCAATAAGCATTCAGTAATAAGCGGCCAGCAATATGATCTTAATAGGCATCCAATAAGCTGTCAGTAATAAGCGGTCAGCAATATGCTCTCAATAGGCATTCAATAAGCTTTCAGTAATAAGCGGCCAGCAATATGCTCTCAATAGGCATTCAATAAGCTTTCAGTAAGAAGCGGTCAGCAATACACCGAAACAAAGCCAAGGAGGAAGAAAGCCGCGCCTATTACGGGCGCGGAGTACCTGAGCAAGGCCCAACCAGGGCGTCCTCCACGGCGTGCCACGCCGCCGATCCTCTGCGCTTCGGAGACCCGTAGGAAGAGACGTACTCCTTACCAGCTTCGGCGCTTCCCGGCTGGAACACAGGCGGTCTCCGGCTGTGGGGGAAGGGATCACCTCACCACCGCAATTTGAGGAAATGCACCCGCTACCTCGTCCACGCCAGGACCGAGGGCCTCGTATACCTCACGCGGACTGCGTCACTGCCGCGCTTCGGCAGGACCGAGGACTTTCCCACCGGGGGAGCACGGTAATCACCCCGGGAGCTCGCTGGGGGAGGAACCCGTGGGTATCTACCGCAGGAGCGCGGGGCTCTAAGTCGAATAGACAGGAAAAACGAATCTAGAATGATAAGAAAAGAGAAAAATTAAAGTAGTCTTGGAAAGCACGCTCAACTAGCGTGCAGGCACTCCAAACTGCTTTGGAGACGGAAATTACTGAATAGCTACGCTTCCTGTGGGGATATATACGCCTCTGTGCTGACGTCAGATCCGTCTCCAACTGCTAGCACGCGGATACTATCCCATTTGTTCTGAGTCCATCTGGCTACACACCAGGAAATACTTCAGTTCGGTGTTCACTAAAGAAGAGCCCGGAGAAGGTCCGTCGCTAGTTAACAAGAAACTGGAGGGGCATGGAATGGATGAAACTCCGTTTACGGAAGAGAACGTATGGGAAGAACTAGGAAAAGTGAAAGTGGACAAAGCCATGGGGCCTGATGAGGTTCATCCCAGGATAGTGAGGGAGCTCAGAGATGTGCTGGCGGCTCCGCTGCATGAGCTGTTCAATAGATCCATGGAAACGGTAGAGGTACCGAGAGATTAGAGAAGAGCGGCAATGGTCTCTCTTCACAAGAGTGGGAGCAGAGAGGAGGCTGGAAACTACAGGCCAGTTAGCCTCACCTCGGTGGTGGGAAATGTATTGGCGTCGCTGCTGAAGGAAAGAGTAGTGAACTATCTACAAGCAGCAGAATTGCTGGACCAGAGGCAGTGGAAGAGAGAGCGGTGACTAGCGGAGTGCCGCAAGGTTCGGTGTTGCGACCAGTCCTGTTCGATATCTTCGTGAGCAAGATCGTAGATGGGATATAAGGTAAGGTTTGTCTATTTGCGGATGATACTAAGATCTGTAACAGAGTGGACATGCCGGAAGGAGTGGAGAGAATGAGACAGGATTTAAGGAAGTTGGAAGACTGGTCGAAGATATTGCAGCTGAGTTTCAATGCCAAGAAGTGCAGAGTCATGCATATGGGGTGTGGAAATCCAAATGAAATGTATTCGATGGGGGGTGAAAGGCTGATGTGCATGGAGCAGGAGAGAGACCTTGGGGTAATAGTGTCTAACAATCTTAAGTCGGCGAAACAATGTGACACGGCGATAGCTAAAGCCAGAAGAATGCTGAGTTGCATAGAGAGAGGAATATCGAGTAAGAAAAGGGAAGTGATTATCCCCTTGTACAGGGCCTTGGTGAGGCCTCACCTGGAATACTGTGCTCAGTTCTGGAGACCATATCTCCGAAGGGACAGAGACAGGATGGAGGCTATCCAGAGAAGAGCGACCAAAAAGGTGGATGGTCTTCATCAAATGACTTATGAGGAGAGACTGAAGAACCTAAATATGTATACCCTGGAGGAAAGGAGGAGCAGGGGTGATATGATACAGACTTTCAGTTACTTGAAAGGTTTTAATGATCCAAAGTCAACGACAAACCTTTTCTGTTGGAAAATAATCAGCAGAACCAGGGGGTCACGATTTAAAACTCCAGGGAGGAAGACTCAGGACCAATGTCAGGAAGTATTTCTTCACGGAGAGGGTGGTGGATGCCTGGAATGCCCTTCCGAAGGAAGTGGTGAAGACCAAAACTGTGAAGGATTTCAAAGGGGCGTGGGATAAACACTATGGATCCATAAAGTCTTGAGGATGTGAATGAAGAAAAGAGGCATGGGGGAGGCTTGCAGGAATGTCAGCCTGGTGATTAATACCCTTATTCAATAAACATACACACGGTTACTGCGACTCCAACATTGCTCTATGCTTCAACGGCAAGAGGAAATGTAGGAAAAAGGACTTGCATTCACAAATAAGCATGGGAGTAGCTTTCTTGTTATGGCAGTTACTACCCCAAAACAAATAAGCCTGATACTTCACTTTCAATGCATATCCAGTGTAGCTCTCTGCTTCAATGGCAGGGGGAAATGAGGATAAGAGGATTTACAATCAGACAACTACCAACAAGGACTGAATTCCATAGTCTGGGTAAACAAATATACGTGGGAGTAGCTTGCTTGTTGCGGCAGTTACTACCCCGAACCAATTAAGCCTGATACTTCACTTTGAATATATATAGGGGTAGATTTTCAAAGGGGTACGCGCGTACCCCTCGAAAACCTACCCCAAACCCCCCCTGCGCATGCCGAGCCTATTTTGCATAGGCTCAGCGGCTCACGCAAGCCCCGGGACGCGCGTAAGTCCCGGGGCTTGCATGGAGAGGCGTGCCGGGGGGCGTGGCGGTCGTGATGCGGTGTTTCGGGGGCATGGCGCGGGCGTGGTTTCGGCCCGGGGGTGTTCTGGGGGAGTGGCCGCGCCCTCCGGAACAGCCCCCGGGTCAGGTGATGGCGTGCCAGCAGCCCGCTGGCGCGTGCAGATTTACGTCTGCCTCTGGCAGGCGTAAATCCGGCGATAAAGGTAGGAGGGGGTTTTAGATAGGGCCGGGGGGGGGTGGGTTAGGTAGGGGAAGGGAGGGGAAGGGAGGGAACGGAGGCAGGCTGTGCGGCTCAGCGCGCACAAGCTGCCCAAAATCGGCAGCCTTGCGCGCGCTGATCCTGGATTTTAATGGCTTCGTGCGTATCTATTGAAATCCCCCGTACTCTTGTTCGCGCCTGGTGTGCGAACAAAAGTACACGCTCGCACAAAATTATAAAATCTACCCCAGACAGCGCAGCTCACTGCTTCAACGGCAGAGGGGAATGAAGAAAAGAGGATTTATATTCAGCCAACAAGGATTAAATTGCACAGGCTGGGTAAACAAATAAGTGTGGGAGTAGCTTCCTTATTGCGGAGGTTACTACTCCTAACCAATTAGGCTTGATACTTCACTTTGATGCAGCTCCAGCACTGCTCTCTACATCAGTGGCGGGGGTGGAAGGAAATTAGAACCAAAAGGTTACCAATAAGGGCCCTGACCTCAGCGGTCAGAGTAACAGATAAGTATGAGAAAAATAAGTGTGAAAGCTTGCTAGGCAGACTGGATGGGCCGTTTGGTCTTCTTCTGCCATCATTTCTATGTTTCTAAGTAAATAACCGATTCACATTTACCGATTCTAGAACTCTCAATATTTTAAACACCTCTATCATATCCCCCTCAGTTGTCTCTAACAGTCCTAACCTCTTTAATCTTTCCTCATAGGGGAGCTGTTCCATCATAGGGGAACTGTTCCATCCATGCATTGAAAATCCAGAGCTGTGTCTGCCTCTGGTGACCTGTGCATAGAACATGAAACATTTCAGAGAATGCTACCCTGGAGTTTCTGGACTTCACCTTTCTACCTAAAAGCCTAAATTTATCTTCCAGAACCTCCCTCCCACATTTTCCTATGTCGTTGGTGTCCACATGTACCATGACAGCTGGCTCCTCCCAGACAGTCTCAAATCCTATCCAAGTGACACATGAAGTTCACTACCTTCAAACAGATAGGCATGTTACCAGGCAATCGTCATGCCCACCAGCCACCCAGCTGTCTACATTCCTAATAATCACATCACCAACTAAGATGGCCAACTTAACCCTTCCCTCCTGTTCCCATCTCTGCTGCTATGACATTAAATCATGTTTTCCTTCTCCCCTTTGGAATCACCCAGACTTTCCTGGATACTTTACTAGAACTAGTTTCTCATTGTGGCATGCTGCTGGCCTTCAATGGGTAGGCCAGCTTAGCCAGATAAGTGCCAGTATTCAGCATGGTACAGCTGAGTTAGCCAGATAAATGTAGTACTGTAATTCAGCTGTCCTAAAGTTAACCATATAAACTTATATGGCTATCTATATGATAGCCAAGTATATTCAGTGGTGCAGCCACGCTACTGAATATCTCAGCCAAGTTAACTGGATAGATTTATCTGGCTAACTTGTACAGCTGGATAGCTGCTGAATATCTGCTCCTTAAATTGTTTTTTGCTTTGTTCTTCACTGCAGAGGATATTGGAGAGATAGCCACACTGGAACCCTTATTTGTAGGTGTTGTTTCAGAGGAACTGAAGTAAATCACTATGAATCTGGGAAAGGTAATAGAGAAAACAGACAAATTAAATAGCTGCAAATCACCTGAGTTATGAAAGAACACAAATATGAAATTATAGACCTGCTACTGGTTATCAGCAAACTATAATTACAATCTGCCACTTTACCTGAGGATTGGAGGGTAGCCAATATAATGCCAGTTTTAAAAAGTTATTTCTTGGCCTCAGGCCTCTCTCCTTGAGGGGAAGAGCCCATGCAAGGTCCCACTCTGCTTGAGAGGTCCCCTGGGTCTCCCAGCCCACTGGTTAGGTGCTTCAGTTGATTACATATCTGGAGGTCCCTAATCCTACCCTATATGGGCAAGGGCAGGGGAAGAAAAGGCAGATTCCCACCAAAACTTTTCTTTTTTATACTTCTCTTTCAGCAACCAATTTTTTTATACTTCTCTTTCAACAACCAATTAGAGAAACCAAAACCTTTAAGGGAACATACACACATTTCCCCAGTAACACATTATATCAGGGAATAAGTTCTCCCATACAAAAAATGGCATCATTGATCAACTAGTATTATTGCATGCACAAACATTTAACATTTCCCAAAAACCAGACATACTGACAACTTCTGTTGTCTGTTGTCTCTCCCATCCAGAGCCTTCCTTACGTCCAACAGTCTCATAAAAAGGCAGAAATAATAGAGGGTCTCCCTATAAATGTAATCTGTGATTCACCTGTATGTTCAAATATCTTCTCCTGTAGCTACTCTTTTTGTTTTGACCTTGTAAATTAGTAACTCCCAAAACTAATCAAAAAATACATTCAGGCCGATAAAGTAAAGTGCCCTCAGCTGTGTGCACTGTTTTACCTGTGGTTGGATGCGCTTCCACTACCTCTTTTACAATAAGGGATTTAGCAAGTCCAAAACGCACATCCAAACCCCTCCCCCCCCCCAAAAAAAAACACCTAACCGCATTTATCACATGCAAATGCTGTCGAGGAGGCTATTAGCTATTTGCCTGGGATACAGAAAAAAAAATTGTGCCGATTTGCACATTTTACGCTCAGAAACTAGCGCCTGCCCGCAGGCGTTAATTTCTAAGCATCCCAAAAAGGTGTACAGAAAATACTGCTTTTCAGTATATCTTACGACTTAATATCATAGTGATATTAAGTCAGAGGAACCAAAAGGTTAAAAAAAATATATATTTTTTTAAATTTAAAAGAAAATCTGCTGGCGGGTCAGGTTAGGAAAGCGGTAACTCGTAAAATTGAGCATACGTTTTTCAAACCTGCTCACAGCCACCTCTCCTGGGCTTCCACTGCTAAGGAGGCACTAGGGGCGTGCTATTGTCCCTAGCACTTCCTTTTTAACGCGTGCCCAGGAGAGGTGGCTGGGCACGCGTTAGGAAAGTTGGTGCCCGTTTTCCCGCACACTTTACTGTACCAGCCTGATTGTTAGTCCAATAAAAAGTATCACCTTATATGCTGTTGTTGACCTTTATTTCTACATGGAATTGGAAGAATATTTGGAATTAGTGGAGCAGCTAGCTAGCAGATCTGGTAATAAGAAGCATTTTTAGTCTTCTAGGTCATGGGTGGGCAAACCTTTTTGTACTAAGTTGACATTAGAAGTTCTAGTCCGCAGTGGGGTGGGGGGGGGGGTGTGAAATCCCCTTGGATGTCCTCAGGGGGGTGGCGAAGGTCCCCCTCAGATGCTTGCTGAGAGACAACACCTTAAAAAAGCCACAAGTAGAAGTTACTACTTTTTTCTTACATCTTTATTTACATCTGAAAGATATATAGCCTAAAAGCTGTATTAATAATTTTCTTCAGACTTTATTTCAATACTGAAAGATGCACATCCATACAAATGTTTTATAGTTGTCCATCTTTCAGTACTGAAATAAAGAAAGGTTCCTAGATTACAAACTTTCTTCAGTCTTTATTTCAATGGTAGAAGATGGATAACCATACAACTATTTATAGTTATGCATCTTTCTGCAGTGAAATAAAGAATGAAGAAAATTTCCTACAATAATAGATTGCCAATTTCCTGCCGTCTTTATTTCAGTACTGAAAGAGGCACTACCATGTGCATACAAATAGGGTTGCCAACTGTCCAGGTTTGGTCCGGATAGCCAGGTTTTCAGCATGCTGTGCAATGTCAGAAGTACTGACCGGATGCTAAAAGTCTGTTTTTGCAGGTGGCTCTTCCTCTCCTCCACAGTTTCTTAGTTACAGGGAGAGACAGTCAGGGTCAAAATCTCTCAGAGGAGAGCTGCATTGTATTCCTCCCCCCCCCCCCCCCCCCCCACTACCTTTTATCTTCTGCTGTGATTGGACAGCATAGGGAGAGGAGGAGGTGGGGCACAGCAGAGCCCTCATCATGCAGTGGCTCCAAGGATTTCTGTAGCAGTGACCCTCTTGGTCCCCCACCCTTCACAACAGGCTGGGTCAGGACCCAAGAGAGGGGTTGCAGTGAGCAGCAGACAGATATAGGCACAGAGGAAAAGGTGGAGAACTAGGCAGACAGATGGAGGTACAGGATGAGAAGAGGGGAGAGACACAGAGGGGACAGAGACAAAAGGGAAGGAAAAGGGAAATAGACACATGGGGAGCATGGTAGGATTGAGAAACAGATGGGCATGGAGGGAGGGAATGGGTCACAGCATTTCTTCCTCAGGCCAGCCGACAGCTGTAGCTGATTAGGATATTGCTCTATAGGCTGTACCTTCTTCCCTCAGGTCTCACTCTGGACCTATGCCTTGCCCCTTACCAACTTGGAATTTACCTGTTAAACAAAAACATATACGACCCAATTTTAAAAGGGCCACGCACATAAAAACCGGGGGGGGATTACGTGTGCCGCGCACATTTTATAACGGGCCCGTTACATGCAAAAGTGCCGGACCCTGCAAAAGGGGCGAGCCGGGGGGGGGGGGCATGATCTGGGCAGGGCAGGGGCAGGTCGGGACAGCGTCCTTAGCCTCTGTCCCGGGGAAGCGCATGCTAGCAGCCGGCCAGTGCAGAGATTACTTCTGCTCCGGAGGAGCAGTAAATAGGAAAGTAAAAAATGTGGGGATAGTTAGGCTAGGTTTAGGGGAGGGGAGGAGAGGAGAGGAGAGGGGAAGAGGGAGGAAGGATAGAGTTAGGAGTAGGAAAGTTCCCTCCCAATCTGATCAATTGGGAGGGAACTGGGGGAGGGTCGATTGTGTTGCCACGAGTATTTTGCTAAAATTGCCCTCCCTGCATGCGGAGCTGGCCACCAGCCCGCATGGACATGAAAATCCAACACATGTGCGTGCAAGGCCAGAATTTTATAACATGCATGTGCTGACGCACTCATTATGAAATAGGTGCATCCATGTGCGCGCACCGGGAACCGCAAACAGGTCTTAAAAATCGACCCCAATGTGTAGTGCAGTGACTCCCTCCCCTCTCTGCTCATACCTGTACCCCTTTCCTGGTCCTTTCCTTGCCCAGCATTCCCTGCCCTAAACCTATTCTTCCCCTAGTCTATTTATCTCACTGCTCCCCTCAGACCTATTACTGGGTTGCCCAGTGCCCCGGGTGATGTAGGTAATATGGCTGATGGGGGGGAGAGGCAGGCAGTGCTTCCTTGGATGACTGACCAGCTCTATCCCCAGGGGCTTACAATCTAAGGAGCGACAGCAGGACTTGAACCCTGGTTTCCTGGTTCGTAGTCCTCTGCTCTAACCACTAGTCTATTCCTCTTCCCTTTAGCTCTAGGGGCTAAGTTTTCCAGGTCCTCTAATCAACTAAAGTTTACACAGCTAAGTCAGTACCCAGATAAAATTTACCTGGATAAATCGGGAGCCTATCTGTAGGTGTATCTGAACATGGTAAAGTTATCTGGATAAATTACCTGCATAACTCAGATATTCAGATTTATCCAGACTCCAACTTAAAGAAAGGAATAAACAGTTAATACATTGATTAATCAAAGAACACCACTTTTTCATTTTATAGCTTTTTATATTTTTCTAGAATGGTTTTATAAATGTTTTTCTTTGAACAAACAAACTTTTTCTTTTTTTCAAATATAGAATGAACACATTAAGGACTTAAGTGTATTCTTTTTAAAACAGAAAATCATTATTCACCCTCCCACCAAGGGTACCGTATATCACAGTTCATATTGTGACACAACATTGCTGGATTCTTCAGATCTTTTATGACTGCTTGAAAGACCAGGTCGTCATCTTGATAGAAGAGATCCTCTTTCAGACAGTCCAGCCTTCTCATAAGGGTCAACTTACATTCCTTGTTTAACCAAAACTGGCCAGCTAGGCCTAATCTGGAACTGGGCACCCCAACTGGTACCTGTAAGAGAACACAGACACACAACACAAATAAATGTCCAGTTCATTATGTCTGGTATCTGGAACTATTCTTCAGGATTGAACTCCCCACCACTCAGGGTAACTTTTCCTCCTTGCACTCGGGTGGAGTTTGAGGCACAGGAGCTGGTTCGTAGTGTGCTGGATTTGGTTTTTTTAAATGGTTTTGCCATTGGGTAAAAGGCAATCAATGGAGTGCTTCTTCTGACCGCCTTTCCTGTGTTGGTAGACCACAGCATGTTTTAACACATTTCGCCGCAGCTTCATGTTGGCAATTTTTCTGTCTCTCTCTAGTAGTCTGGATGGGACTGCACAAATGATGGATTTTCAGCATTCTTTATAATGCACTTATCTGCATATTCAGTAGTCCATGCCGCTCTCTGCTCCTCCATGAAATTCATTACATAGACTGGCACATATGGGTAGTGCAGGCCAAGCATGGCATGGACCTTCCTCCACACCAATCTCTCAGCTTGTGAGGCTCTCAATGCACATCTTTATAGGATGATAGCAAGCTAGGATCAACACACAACTGGTCTCTGATTTGCCAGGTCACAGGTTGGTCCAGCAGGTCATCTTCAGGCCCAGACTAGTTGTCTAGACAAGTCACTTGCTGCATACGACCCTGGTTGATCAGATGTGGATGAGGGTAGGGATGGAGAGTCACTATGAGAGAGAAACTCCCCCGCAGAGCAAATTCCTAACCTTGAGACTGGCACAGCTGTTTCCGTTGCCAACTTGCATATTTCACAAAAGGTTCAGGGTCCCTTGTGTAAGTAGGTTGCAATTGGGGGTCACCACTGTAAAATATTCGATAGCCCTGGTGAGGTTGCCTGCCATACTGCTTTCCTATCTGTCTCCACTGCTGCGGCATCTGGATGATCTCATCCTGCCGATGATTGGGAACTGATAGACTGTTCATCCATTAAGCGAGTCTTCGCCCCTAGTCTGTGGCCCTCAAAGGGTACTGATTCAGCAGACCCACTGTGTTGAGCCACCAGTCAGGCAGCTTCTAGATTTTGCTGAAGAAGTCCCCATCCTCAGCTTTTAACACTGCTGGCAGGGTCTCCTGTTCCATCTACCTGGGTCTGCACTTCTAACTGCTCTGCCCACGGATTGGAGTTTGTTTTTCCGCAGCTGTGGCTTCTTCAGGTTCCTCCAGCATGGCCTCTACTACCACATCCGGGGCCTCCTTGAATATGAAAATGGGCCCCAAAGCTAACACCTCTGCATCTTTACTGAGAGCTGGAGGGCTCAACTGCTGCGAAGTAGACATGTTGGTTACTGGCTCTGGAGTTGCACTATTGCCACAGCAACTATTGGACCCCACAGGGCATGTAAGGCCAGCACAGGGTTCCTGCATCACCTTCTCCAGGGCACCAAATAATCTCGGGCCCATTACGGTGATGTCAGCTGGCCCCGGGCTGGTAGTAGGCTTGGTGAACAGTCTGGTGCTGCAACAGTAGCAATGAAGTGTAACTGGTTAAGGCCTCTTGTCTGCATGGCACTCCACACATTCCTCTACCACTGCTGATGATCTGCAGCCCACTATGGATAATTGCCATGGGCCCGATATTGGAAGAATCTTGGGCGTTCCAGCGGTTCATATACTGGCCCCATCCTGCTGACCATCAGGCATCCTGTAATCACAATCGCCGAGCTGGTGGAGCTGACTCTTGATGAGGTGGTAACCAGAGTCCTTCCCCCTTCGCTTTGTGACAGCAGGCTTCCATCCTCCCCTCTGGTTGGAAAAGCTTCTCTTGATGTGGCCATCAAATTTCCTGAATGGAGTGTTGCTGTTGGGGTGAATTTGCTTTCTTTGTTGTCTCAGCACGAGCAAGACCTGCCACAAGTGTTCCGCTGCTGACTGAAGCAGTTACCACATGCTTCTCCTTGTGCTAAGGTGAGCGTCATGTCACCATTTTTATAGGCAGCTACTGGCTGCACGCCGCAAGCATCTGTGATTTTGCCAGATGATCACAATGCATGTCCTCTCTCCCGCCACTTCCCCAAGATAGAAAACGTACATAAATTTTATTCTTTTACACGATTTTACTTTGTAACACTCACAGGACTCGAATTTGCAACATTTTAATATCATGGCATAGTTATCTTCAAAACACAATTCCTTATACTTTCTACTGCCCTTGAGCTTTGCCTGTTTATGTAACTCTTTCTTGGAGGATGGCACACATCCTGAAGGGCCATAAAAGAATTTATAACTTGGAAAGTCCTCACAATTCTCATTCCCCTTTCCTGAGTCCCCCAGAATGTGGGTGAGACTAACCTTCTGGGCCAGGCAGTAATGTTCTCCTGTGCGTATGTATTACCATAGCTCTTTGGGGCAGGCCCCACTTACAAACCAGGCAGGACTCACTGGAGGGGTGTTCAAATTATAATTTACAGTAATTCCTAGCAAAGAATTAATAGATGCAAAACATTAATGGGCAGATTTTTAAAAGGTCCGTGCACGTAAAATTGGGGGTTATGCGTGTGGTTGGGCCCTGTGCGCATTTTCGAAAGGGCCCAGCCAGGCGCATAACTCTTGATACATGCAGAATTGCCAGGACAGCTAAAAGGGGCGGGCCGGGGGCAGGGGCTGGCTAGGACAGCGGCCATTATGCCCTGTCCTTGGGAAGCGCGCGTTGGTAGCTTACTTCTGCTTCGAAGGAACAGGTAAGTTTAAAAAAAAAAACCAAAAAACCTCTAATTAGGCTTAGTTTAGGGATTGGGGAGGAGAGGGGAAAAGGGAGGAAGGGTAGATAGGGGTATAGGAAAGTTCCCTCCCAGCCCCCCCAACCCGCTCGCACATGGAATCACATTTTATAACATGCACGTGTCGATGTGCACATGTTATAAAATAGCCATGTCCATGTGCGCATGCTGGGAACCACGGGCCTTTTAAAATCTACGCCATAGTATATAGATACTTTCAGTGTTCCCATATTTACTGAGACATGATTTGACTGCTAATCTTTGGTAATACGTTGTAATACGTTATATTTATTTCCTGCCTTATCTTCCTTCCAGCTTGTTGCAAGCTTCCAAGTTCTCTTCCCCTGTTGATTGTAACTTTGACTTATTCCTACCTATTGTTATCTTCGTTCACTTGAATTGTTACTCCAGTTATACCCCTTGTTAAATGTAAACCGATCCGATATGGTTATTTACTATGAAGGTCGGTATATAAAACTGTTAAATAAATAAATAAATAATCTGTGGAAATGTCCCTCTAGGCAGGGACTTGGGACAGGGGTATCCTCCGTGTTAAGGAAAGATGATTATCTCAAGGTGGCTCGGGAATCCTAACAATGACCAGATCCCTTCCCACAGTACCTGAGGTCCATGTTGAATCTTGAACTTCCTGTGGCAGTATCCTGTGTCCTGGGAGAGAAAATCTGGTTGGAGTCTCCTGATGTTTCTCCCTTGATGATTCCTCTTCAAAAGACAGCAACTGGCTTCCCAGCATGAAAGGCCTGCACTGGAGACAGTTATTCAAGATCTCCAGTTCAAGGGAAAGGAAGGGAGTAGAAAAATACTCCAAAGGTGGAAAAATACAAACTTGAATCAGGATCTCTTCTCACAATGGGGGCTGCAACACAGTCTTCTCCTAACCACCCTGAGCAGAGGATTCTGCCTGCCAGGAATGGAACAAGTCAAAAAATATAGGGAACCTGGAAAAACTGCAAAAAACCCTCTTAATGTGCTTTTTCCTTCGAGCCCTATTACAGGAACTAGCAAGCATGTACTACTCTTCTCTTTTGTCAGACTAGGGCTTAACTTCGAGAGCACACATGAAACACAACCTTCCCTTTGAAAAGCAAACTACATCTGCCCTCCTCTTCTTATGTGATCTAGCCTCCTCTTGTGCCTGAGTGATATCCAATTCCAGACAAACTCTGGGGAGATGCTATGGTTTGTCCCTTTGCAGCTGACTTCCCAAGGGCTGGAACTAGGGACCATCTAGTGGGGACCCCAAGTGGTCTCTACATTCATATTTCTGCATACAAGATAAATAAGCAAAACTGGGTTATTAAAGATTAAGGTTTTCCCTGACATAAAATGAGAAACTAAGAGTTTTCTTTCAAATGATCTTGTGTTCTTTAAAGTATTTAAGGGTTAACTTACCCAAAGGATTAAACAAGATCAAGAATTTAATTGCCTTACCACCTTTCATGACTAGAAAAAAATAGTTACTATTAAAATGAATATTCTACCTTGAATATTTTTCTGTGAAATGAAAAAATAATCTATGAAGTATTTAGATCTTATTCCTAGCATTATAATTGTTCACTTTCTTACCCAGCTGCAACATAACCTTAATGAGGTTATTTGTCACTTGCTATATTTAGATTATGACTCAGATTTCATCGTTTTCTTTATTTTGTTATTACCTACCGTATATAAAAGTATAATTTATTTTATGTACAGTTTGGCACTGAAATGCCCTCCAAGTTTGCTTGAGGGCTTGTATCTGACTGCTACAAAACTGTTTTTTCTTTCTGAGGATAATTTGAAAGCCATTTCCACAGTTAAAATAGTGTTTTACCTGTACAAAAGGGCTCAGCAATTTTCAAAAGCCCATTTACCAGTGTAAAGTATGCTTACATGTGTAAACTCAGTTTTAGGCATATAAATCCTTTTGAAAATTACTTCATATATGAAGAACTTTATCCACAGAGGAGGCATTCTCAGCAGTAGGACTGGGAAGGGGCTTGCCTTTATGGCACATACTTTTGAATTTTTTAAAGTATGTAAGTATTTTTCCTTGAGAAAAGTCTATTCCATGTTACCATTGCTAGTAATAGCAGTGGCTATTTTCTAAGTCAACTTAATTAATAGCAGATAATGGACTTCTCCTCCAAGAACTTATCCAATGCTTTTTTAAACACAGCTATACTAACTGCATTAACCACATCCTCTGACAACAAATTCCAGAGTTTAATTGTGCGTTGAGTAAAAAAGAACTTTCTCCGATTAGTTTTAAATGTGCCACATGCTAACTTCATGGAGTGCCCCCTAGTCCTTCTATTATCCGAAAGAGTAAATAACCAATTCACATCTACCCTTTCTAGACTTCTCATAATTTTAAACACCTCTATCATATCCCCCCTCAGCCGTCTCTTCTCTAAGCTGAAAAGTCCTAACCTCTTTAGTCTTTCCTCATAGGGGAGCTGTTCGATTCCCCTTATCATTTTGGTAGCCCTTCTCTGTATCTTCTCCATTGCAATTATATCTTTTTTGAGATACGGCGACCAGAATTGTATACAGTATTCAAGGTGTGGTCTCTCCATGGAGCGATACAGAGGCATTATGGCATTTTCCGTTTTATTCACCTTTCTAATAATTCCCAACATTGTTTGCTTTTTTGACTGCCGCAGCACACTGAACCGACGATTTCAATGTGTTATCCACTATGACGCCTAGATCTCTTTCTTGGGTTGTAGCACCTAATATGAAACCTAACATTGTGTAACTATAGCATGCGTTATTTTTCCCTATATGCATCACCTTGCACTTATCCACGTTAAATTTCATCTGCCATTTTGATGCCCAATTTTCCAGACTCACAAGGTCTTCCTGCAATTTATCATAATCTGCTTGTGATTTTAACTACTCTGAACAATTTTGTATCATCTGCAAATCTGATTATCTCACTCGACATATTTCTTTCCAGATCATTTATAAATATATTGAAAAGTAAGGGTCCCAATACAGATCCCTGAGGCACTCCACTGCCCACTCCCTTCCACTGAGAAAATTGCCCATTTAATCCTACTCTCGGTTTCCTGTCTTTTAGCCAGTTTGCAATCCACAAAAGGACATTGCCACCTAGCCCATGACTTTTTACTTTTCCTAGAAGCCTCTCATTTATTTATTTTATTTGCAGTTTTTATATACAGACATTTGTTTAGTAACCTTACATCGGTTCACAATTAACAGAAACATTGCATGAGGAACTTTGTCAAACGCCTTCTGAAAATCCAGGTATACTACATCTACCGGTTCACCTTTATCCACATGTTTATTAACGCCTTCAAAAAAGTGAAGCAGATTTGTGAGGCAAGACTTGCCTTGGGTAAAGCCATGCTGACTTTGTTCCATTAAACCATGTCTTTCTATATGTTCTGTGATTTTGATGTTTAGAACACTTTCCACTATTTTTCCTGGCACTGAAGTCAGGCTAACCGATCTGTAGTTTCCCGGATCGCCCCTGGAGCACTTTTTAAATATTGGGGTTACATTATCTATCCTCCAGTCTTCAGGTACAATGGATGATTTTAATGATAGGTTACAAATTTTTACTAATAGGTCTGAAATTCCATTTTTTAGTTCCTTCAGAACTCTGGGGTGTATACCATCTAGTGCAGGTGATTTATTACTCTTCTTTTGGAATATATGTATTTTGGATTATTCCAGCCACTGTTTCTTTTTAAGTTTCTCTGTATTCATTTGTGAAATTATAAATAGAAAATTTTAAAAGAGTAATTGAATTATCTTTGAGGCTTGCTGCCATGTAGATTTGGTGAGAGGAATACTTAATATCTTTATTTGGTTGGACTGCTATTTTGAATTATTTCTTGTACATTTGCTAGCAAAAATGTAATCATGATCTGTGTATGACTGAAACATAATGCACTGATATAAAACTGTAAATTAATATACATTTATATTAAGGAATTTGGCTAGTGTGATATGTTTAAAATATGTATGGGACAAAGTAGATATTAACAATCAGTACTGTAACTTTTAGAATTAAATTTGTATAACCCCCACCCCGGTGTGCCTATCCTGCATAGGTGAGAGCATAAAGATTTGTTTCTCTTTGGTGCGTGAGCCTCTCACCGGCAGGCTCTTTCACATACTTCCAGGACCGGATCCTTTGTGTGTGTGTTTGGGGGGGGGGGGGGCAGGAGATATAAATCCAGGCCCCAGTGTGACAAGGGTGTCCTTTCTATACATTCCATTTGGTCTTTTGTAATCCCTTGGGAGAGGGGAGTTGTTCTTAAAGTGGGTGCAGTAAGTGTGAAATAAATACTGTTTGTTAGTGTCCAAAATCAAGGACTTTTCTGTTTATCACTGATGATGAGTGACACAATTAACTCAAACTGCAGCACCACAGAATCCTCTTGATTTGTTTACAGTCTCTTCATTCTATCTGTGCAAGAATCAGATATCAGGGCCAGGGTAATATCCACTCTCCAGGGCTTGCTTAAGTAGACTGGTCAAAAACCTCCTCCAATCTGATAAAAATGTTAAAGGGTCTATGGCACAGAGAGTACATCTTCTCCTCTCTCCCCAGGGTGATGAAACACCAGATGCATGTCCACAGTGATATTTGACTTCCCTTACACAGGGTTAGCAGATCTTCAGGATTTCTCTAATTCTTGTACAGTCTTATTAGTTCTTCTTTCTGAATCCCTAGTGGGAAAGATCCCATTGAAACAAGCAGCTCTCTTGCTTCAGACAGGAAGGGCGGGCAGCCAAAACCTCCTCTTGGATCTTGAGATCAGTCAATTGTCCCCAAAATGATATTAACACCAGAGTTCCTCCTCACAACAGATCACCACCACTTCAGGGGCAGGTCTTCCCTATCCCTGGCATCCCAGATACAGGGTTCTCCAATCAGTGCTTCCAAGAAACTCTCAGGTGCTCCTTGAGGCTCCTAACCTGGAAAATCTCAAATGCCTGAAAACAGCTCAGAGGGATATCCCAACCAGCTAGGGAGTAGACTGGAAGGATAATCCCTCCCAACCCTGGTTAGTATCCCCAGGCTGGATTAGCCTGCTTCCACTGACTGAGCCTAAAAAAATAAAGGCAGAAGCTCCTCTACCCCTCCTAACTCTAGACAAACCATAAGGGACTGCCTTCCAAGCTCTCTGTAGAGAGCTGCTATATAGACTCTCAGGGACATGGCCATATGATTCTTCAAAGGGAGGGGCTGCATTTGAATGATACCTCCCTTTCACACTAACCTGCATTCTATGACTAAACAAAAGGGTCACCCAGGTCTTACTGGTGACGTGACCATAGGGTCTGTCACATTTATTTTTTATTTTGTGTTCAGTAATACCTAAGTGTCACATAATCAGACTTGATAAGCTTGTCTAAGAGGCTAATGTGGTAAGGTGCAAAATGTTTTCACAAAAGGGGGCTTTGCATGTAAAATAGCACGAAACATACAAAAGCACTAAAATGTAGGCATTTTGCACTATATTTTTGATGATGACCCCCTTTGCAAAAAATTTTTTGCAAAAGCAGATTTCGCAGTAGTATGCTTTTATGCATAGTCCACTACTGCAAACGTTTATTTAAATCCCACAGTAATGAGCTGCTGCAATGGAAGATCATGTAAAGCAGCTCATTATTGTGTGATTTTATGAAAATGGGCACTCACAAAAGGTTTAGCAGGCCCATTTTCACAAAAATATAACCCACAACTAAAGGAGTAATAGTTGTTTTTCTTGCCGGGCCAGGGAAGGATTTTTGCATGCTTCAGCAAGCACAGTTAAAGAGGCTTTGTGGCCTATATGAAGCCTGCACTTAGCCCTTCATGGGCCATAAAGTTTAAAAAAATAGTGCCTGATAAATAATGCCCCCCAAAATGCATTAACATTTATTTATTATTTTATTGCCAAGGATTGCCAAGGAGATAAAATATGGTGACAAAACATTTTTCAGATACATCAGCGAAAAGAGAAAAGTCCAAAGTGGTATAGTGAAATTGAAAGGTGGAAATGATCAATGTGTGGAGAGAGACGAAGAAATGGCAGAAATATTAAACGAATACTTCAGCTCTGTGTTCACTAAAGAAGACCCTGGAGAAGGACCATCTCTACACAACAAGAAACTGGAGGGAAGTGGAACAGATGAAAATCCATTTACAGTAGATAATGTATGGGAAGAGCTAAAGAATCTGAAAGTGGACAAAGCCATGGGGCCTGATGGGATTCATCCAAGGATACTGAGGGAGCTCAGAGATGTGCTGGCAGGACCGCTGTGCGACCTGTTCAATAGATCCCTAGAAACGGGAGTGGTGCCGAGTGATTGGAGAAGAGCGGTGGTGGTCCCACTTCACAAGAGTGGGAACAGAGAGGAGGCTGGTAACTACAGACCGGTTAGCCTCACTTCAGTGGTGGGAAAAGTAATGGAGTCACTGTTGAAAGAGAGAATAGTGAACTATCTACAGTCCGGAGAATTGATGGACCAGAGGCAGCATGGATTCACCAGAGGAAGATCCTGTCAGACAAATCTGATTGACTTTTTTGACTGGGTAACCAAGGAATTGGATCGAGGAAGAGCGCTTGATGTCATCTACTTGGATTTCAGCAAAGCTTTTGATACGGTTCCGCACAGGAGACTGGTGAATAAAATGAGAAGCTTAGGAGTGAGTGCTGAGGTGGTGACCTGGATTGAAAACTGGTTGACGGACAGAAAACAATGCGTGATGGTAAATGGAACTTTCTCTGAAGAGAGAGAGGTTTTAAGTGGTGTACCGCAAGGATTGGTGTTGGGACCGGTCCTGTTCAATATCTTTGTGAGCGACATTGCGGACGGGATAGAAGGTAAGGTTTGTCTTTTTGCGGATGACACTAAGATCTGCAACAGAGTGGACACGCCGGAAGGAGTGGAGAGAATGAGACGGGATTTAAGGAAACTGGAAGAGTGGTCGAAGATATGGCAGCTGAGATTCAATGCCAAGAAGTGCAAAGTCATGCATATGGGGAGTGGAAATCCGAATGAACTGTATTCGATGGGGGGGGGGGAAAGGCTGATGTGCAAGGAGCAGGAGAGGGACCTTGGGGTGATAGTGTCTAATGATATGAAGTCTGCGAAACAATGCAACAAGGCGATAGCAAAAGCCAGAAGAATGCTGGGATGCATAGAGAGAGGAATATCGAGTAAGAAAAGGGAAGTGATTATCCCCTTGTACAGATCCTTGGTGCGGCCACACCTGGAGTACTGTGTTCAGTTCTGGAGACCATATCTACAAAGAGACAAGGACAAGATGGAAGCGGTACAGAGAAGGGCGACCAGGAAAGTGGAGGATCTTCATAGGATGACATACGAGGAGAGATTGAAGAATCTAAATATGTACTCCCTGGAGGAAAGGAGGAGCAGGGGTGATATGATTCAGACTTTCAGATACTTGAAAAACTTTAATGATCCAAACACAACGACAAACCTTTTCCGTGGGAAAAAAATCAGCAGAACCAGAGGTCACGAGCTGAGGCTCCAGGGAGGAAGACTAAGAACCAATGTCAGGAAGTATTTCTTCACAGAAAGGGTGGTGGATGCCTGGAATGCCCTTCCGGAGGAGGTGGTGAAGTCTAAAACTGTGAACGACTTCAAAGGGGCGTGGGATAAACACTGTGGATCCATCAAGTCTAGAGGGCGTGAATAAAATGGAGGCATTCAAACACTGCATGGAGCGGCAGTAGCCACAGCGGCATTCAAACATGGCACGGAGCGGCAGTAGCCACAGAGGCATTCAAACACTGCACGGAGCGGCAGTAGCCACAGAGGCATTTACGGAGCGGGATGCCAGTGGCCAGTAGTTGGTGTTCCACCTTCACGGAGCGGAAGGATGGAGGGCTGCTATTTCCAAAAAAAATAAATAAATAAAAACAGGGGTGGGTAAGAGTATGGGGCAAGGGGGTGGCCTGCTTGTTACAGCAGTTGCTACCCCCAATTAGGGATGTGAATCGTTTTTTGACGATTTAAAATATCGTCCGATATATTTTAAATCGTCAAAAATCGTTAGGGCCACGATACAATACCAATTCCCCCGATTTATCGTTAAAAAATCGTAAATCGGGGGAAGGGGGAGGGCAGGAACTTACTTACTTGCCCTAAACCAATGGCAGGAAAACCGACACACTAAAACCCCCTAAAACCCACCCCCGACCCTTTAAATTAAATCCCCCACCCTCCCAAACCCCCCCCCCAAATGCCTTAAATTACCTGGGGGTCCAGCGGCGGTCCGGAACGGGCTCTGCAATTGAATTGTGTTGTCTTCAGCCGGCGCCATTTTGCAAAATGGCGGCCGCAAAATGGCGGCGGCCATAGACCAACACGATTCGACTGCAGGAGGTCGTTTCGGACCCCCGCTGGACTTTTGGCAAGTCTTGTGGGGGTCAGGAGGCCCACCCAAGCTGGCCAAAAGTCCCTGGGGGTCCAGCGGGGGTCCGGGAGCGATCTCCTGCCGCGAATCGTTTTCCGTACGGAAAATGGCGCCGGCAGGAGATCGACTGCAGGAGGTCGTTCAGCGGGGGTTCCGGACCGCCGCTGAACGACCTCCTGCAGTCGATCTCCTGCCGGCGCCATTTTCCGTACGGAAAACGATTCGCGGCAGGAGATCGCTCCCGGACCCCCGCTGGACCCCCAGGGACTTTTGGCCAGCTTGGGGGGGCCTCCTGACCCCCACAAGACTTGCCAAAAGTCCAGCGGGGGTCCGGAACGACCTCCTGCAGTCGAATCGTGTTGGTCTATGGCCGCCGCCATTTTGTGGCCGCCATTTTGCAAAATGGCGCCGTCTGAAGACAACACAATTCAATTGCAGGAGCCCGTTCCGGACCGCCGCTGGACCCCCAGGTAATTTAAGGCATTTGGGGGGGGGGGTTCGGGAGGGTGGGGGATTTAAATTAAAGGGTCGGGGGTGGGTTTTAGGGGGTTTTAGTGTGCCGGTTTTCCTGCCATTGGTTTAGGGCAAGTAAGTACTTCCCTCCCAAAGTTGATGAAGTATTAAGGCATTTGGGGTGGGGGATTTAATTTAAAGGGTCGGGGGTGGGTTTTAGGGGGTTTTAGTGTGCTGGCTCACGATTTTAACGATTTTCACGATATTTTAAACACCCAAACGGCAACAATACGATTCCCTCCCCCTCCCAGCCGAAATCGATCATTAAGACGATCGAGGACACGATTCACATCTCTACCCCCAATTGAGCTGGATGTCACTTGGATGCAGATTCAAAGCTGCTCTCTAAATTGGGTGATGGGGAATTAGGGCTGGAGGGTACTGGAAGCCAATAGTAACAGGTGGGAGAGAGAAAAAGGGGAAAAAAATGGATAAAGTGCGTAGCTTGCTGGGCAGACTTGATGGGCCATTTGGTCTTCTTCTGCCGTCTTTTCTATGTTTCTATGTATGTTTCTATATTTATTTGGAGTTTCTTCTATACCGATAGCCGTTTGCACATCGTATCGGTTTAAATACAACTAAGAACTGTTGGGCATGGCCCTTACATAGAACAATAGCAAAAACTGAAACATAGATACAAGGGATAAGTATGAATTAATAACGGGGACTATATAAAGGAGTATCAAAGACAGCTACAAGAGAACTAAATATTAATGTGAGGAGTTATAATACAGGGTATCATGCTAAAAATAGCAATACAATGTACAAGACACTATAACACATGGTACAGGGAGTCATGGAAATTCAAAAACAGCGTTCTTCAACAGATGCCTTGAGATAAGGTAAACAGCCGGAAATGGGAAGCTGAATACCTAAGAGATTAAAAGAGAGGGTTCCAGGGAACACAAAGGAGAGTAGGACACATAAGGGCAAGGGAAAGCTACACAGGCATAAGGGATCCTGGGGGGTGGGGCAGAGGAGAGTGGAGAGAGAAAGGGGCGCCTCGGAGGAGGTGGGGAGTACTTAGGAGAGATACCGAGGTCGGATGAGCGGGGGGAGAGACAGATAATATAAACGGTTACCTTTAGTTAGGTATTCTTCGTGTAGAGGGAAGCGAATGGGGGTAGGCCTGAAGGAACAACCAAGTTTTTAGTTGGTTGTTCAATGTCAATTTGGGGCACTTTCTTCCTCCCCTATTCCCCCCTCCCCAGGCATACCTCATTTATGGGGTAGTCTGCTTGGGGCAAAAATGATTCCTATGCACTCCTGCCCTGCTGGCACTAGGTTTCAAAATGGCACATAAGGGCACATAGTCACAAAGGTCACATGCAAAGTAATTATGGTTATTCCAAAACTGTTGCATTTTATCACTATTGACTTGTCGATAGTGCACAGGATCCTGCATTTCATATGATTTTAGGTACTAACAAATAATGAAATCAATTCCTTATCTATATACTAACAAATAATGAAATCTATTCCTTATTCTTCATTTCTAACCATTTTTGTTCTAGTGGAAAGATTCCAAAAACCATGTCAACATCAACATCATTATCATCTTTACCAGCATATGCATATACCTCTCAGGGATCGAAACCACTTCTAAAGACTCACAAACAACAAGAAGAGCTACTGCCTCCCCTGCTCCTTCCAGAACAAATTATCATTCTGGAGAAACCCGATAAGAAGTACAAGAAGAGAAAGAAACAACAGAAAAAGCAAAAGCTACGGCAGTTTAATGATCTCTGGGTTCGCATCGAAGAAAGGTAATGAACTAATTACTAATTGTGATGATTGTTTAATATTCAGACAGAAGGTTTTGTAGTTTGCAATACTGACCTCTGGAAAATTTCAAAGAAAGCTGAGAAAACTGTGGCAACCTTATGTAAAGAACTGCATCCATTGCTGTGGTCCTTTAGCCAGCCTAGGGATTATCCATTCCAGTTAAAGCATATCAGCACTGTACCTGCTTTCAGTCACTAGTGAGAACAGCAGGAAAACTGATCTGACAAAAAAAACAAGTTGGAAAAAGAAAAATATGCAGTAATTTTTGGACTGAAAATTCAAAAGCAGTGCATATAGAGTTTTTAAAAATGACCTCAGGGGTTATGCATTCCCAGGGTGGAGTTAGGGTGGTGACACCATTTACATGCATACTTTCTAAAGTGCAAAGTATGCATGTAAATATAAGCATAAACATTTACACTTGCTCCCATGCAAATATAACCATGTTTGTGTATGCTGTGCAGGATTCGCGTGTTCCTGATAATTTTCTAAGCAGACTTTGTACACATGGACTTCAGTCTTAAGCACTATGTTATAAAACTGGACTCTTTAAATTTGAGTCAGAACAACCTTTTGGGTTGGCTGTTATGTAGTTACTTCTAGATCGCTTTGTAATCACTATCCTTTAGGACATCACTATGCTGCAGTTTTAAAGAAGTTACCTTAAGTCCTGCTGCATTAGCCAGAACTGTTTTCTCAGTGAAGAACATGCCACACGTGTTAGTGTATTAAAGTGTGTGCTAAACTATTAAGCAGGCATTAAAATGACATAAAATGATATTCATGGCATCAATCAAGGACAGGGTATTGTGCCACTAGAATAATGGGGATGTAGAGGTATTAGTCCGACCAAACCTTCCATGAGCATTTGATCTTTTGGACTATGAGATCTTGATGTGCATAGTTTGCAATCACTAGTTCAGTGGCAAGCAGAACTAGGTCATTTCTAGGCGAGAATAGTGCAATCTGTGATTGCTGATTGAAGAATGTCTTTATCTAGACATCTTCACTGTGGAGTCTCAAAGAGATCTTTATTGTGTCCATGCCTTTTCAACATATTCTTTATCCCTTTGGGACTTTTGAAGCAAATTTGAAATCACAGCATTTCTTTTTATTATCTTACCTTTATTGAATTTTGCAAATATACAAGTAATAAAATCATCTTGCACTTGGTAACTAAGTTACCTATCCATATCCCATAACAACAATGCTGGGGAAGTGCAATTACACAGGAGAACTAAGGAAACATCAAAGGAAAAAAGCATATCATGAAAGGAACTACTGAACAAATATATGTCTGAGCAAGACTAACTACATTTTGAGGGGTTGTTTAGTAGCTTTTGGGAATCCAAAAAGGTACTCAATTGTTCAGGAACAAAGAAGATATAACAATCATTATTAAATTTGATGATTTATTCAATTAACATAGTGTAAAAGAAGCATCTAAAGCATTTGTTTCCTCTCCTAAGGATCATAGCATATTTTTTAGGGATGTGCATTTGTTTAAAACAAATGGCCAATCCGTGACAAATATGCCCCATTCATTTGATTTGTTGTCCCCTGAAAATGAATGAGCAAGTCCCACGAATGAAACATGTCATTAGTTTCATTCATTTTTGTTTCCCATTGAAAAGCATTGGCTGCCTTGTAAAGACAGAGATTGAGGCTGGTCAGGTTATGTGGGAGGTTTCCAACATTGCTCTAAGCTTCAACGGCAAGAGGAAATGTGGAAAAAAGGATTTGCATTCACAAAAAAGCGGGGAGTAGCTTGCTTGTTACGGCGGTTACTACCCCAAACCAAATAAGCCTGATACTTCACGCATATCCAGCATAGCTCTCTGCTTCAACGGCAGGGGAGAAAGACCGCTACTTCACGCATATCCAGCATAGCTCTCTGCTTCAACGGCAGGGGAGAAAGACCGCTATTTCACGCATATCCAGCATAGCTCTCTGCTTCAACGGCAGGGGAGAAAGACCGCTACTTCATGCATATCCAGCATAGCTCTCTGCTTCAAAGGCAGGGAAGAAAGATCGCTATTTCACGCATATCCAGCATAGCTCTCTGCTTCAACGGCAGGGGAGAAAGACCGCTACTTCACGCATATCCAGCATAGCTCTCTGCTTCAACGGTAGGGAAGAAAGACTACTACTTCACGCATATCCAGCATAGCTCTCTGCTTCAACAGCAGGGAAGAAAGACCGTTACTTCACGTATACCCAGCATAGCTCTCTGCTTCAACGGCAGGGGTGAAAGTCTGCTACTTCACTTTCAATGCATATCCAGCATAACTCTCTGCTTCAATGGCAGGGGGAATGAAGAAAAGTGGATCTATATACAGACAACAATCAACAAGGACTGAATTACATAGTCTGGGTAAATAAATAAGCATGGGTGTAGCTTGCTTATTGCGGCGGTTACTACCCCTAACTAATTAAGCTAGATATTTCACTTAGATGCAGTTCCAACACTGCTCTCTACATTAATGGTGGGGGTGGAAGGGAAATAGAACCAAAAGGTTACTAAGACCCAAGAAAAACAGATAAGTATGAGAAAAAAAAAGTGCGAAGCTTGCTGGGCAGACTGGATGGGCCGTTTGGTCTTCTTCTGCCATCATTTTTATGTTTCTATGTTTCCATAGTAATCAGCCCTAATGCCTATGACGAATGTGTAAGTTCTGTTGTCAAAGAAACCAGACTGACAATGTAAGGGAATATATCAGAGTGAAACATTTTTCTAATTCAGCAAATTACTGCTCTGTCTATTTTTCCTATAGTATGTACTGACTTTTTCAAATGGAATTTGGCTTTTTCTCTTGAGGAAGAAACTTTGCTAGCTGTTGTGTGAACTGTGGTGTTCTGTTCTCCACAGTGCTAATCAACAGTGTGCTCTTTTTCAACATCAGAAACATTGTTGAGATTACTTACCTGATAATCTCCTTTTCCTTAGTGTAGACAGATGGACTCAGAACGAATGGGTATAGTATCCGCGTGCTAGCAGTTGGAGACGGATCTGACGTCAGCACGGGTATATATATACCCCCACAGGAAGCGTAGCAACTTAGTAATCTTCCTTGCAAAAGCTGTTATGGATGTGTGTACTGACGCTCAGTGAAAAGTGAAACAGGATTCCCCTGACCGATTGATAGTAGCTGGAGACCGCCAGCATTCCCAACCGGAAGGCGTTGACACCTGGTAGAGTGTACGCTCTTATGGAAACAGATGACATGGCTTACCTTGAATCGGTGAAACCCATGTACACAGGCAGCTGGGCGGGATGCTGAGTCCATCTGTCTACACTAAGGAAAAGGAGATTATCAGGTAAGTAATCTCAACATTTCCTGGCGTGTAGCCAGATGGACTCAGAATGAATGGGATGTACAAAAGCTTTACTCCCAGCCTGGGCGGGAGGCTGCCTGAGGACCATGTAGTACCACCCTCGCAAATGCTGAGTCCTCCCTGGCCTGGACGTCCAGACGGTAGAACCTGGAGAAGGTATGGAGGGAGGACCAAGTCGCCGCTTTACATATTTCCGCAGGCAATATCATCCTGGATTCCGCCCAGGATGCCACTTGTGCTCTGGTAGAATGAGCCTTGACCTGTAGAGGCGGAGACTTCCCGGCCTCTATGTAAGCTGCTCTGATAACTTCTTTAATCCAGCAGGCGATGGTGGGCCGACAGGCCGCTTCCCCTTGTCGTTTCTCGCTGTGCAGGACGAACAGATGGTCCTTCTTTCGTAGTTCTTGTGTCACTTCCAGATATCTAGGCAGCAGTCTGCCTATGTCGAGATGGTGTAGCAAACGCCCTTCTTCAGATTTCTTCAAACCTGCCGTGGTAGGCAAGGATATAGTCTGATTAAGGTGAAACTACTTTAGGTAAAAAGGAGGGAACCGTGCGAAGATGGATAGCCTCTGGAGTGATTCTCAGAAAGGGATCACGGCAGGACAGTGCTTGTAGCTCTGAGATGCGGCGTGCGGAACACACCGCCAATAAGAACACCATCTTCAAGGTTAGAGAACTGAGAGACAGGCCCCGAAGGGGTCTGAAGGTGGATCCCGCGAGGAAATCCAAAACAAGGTTGAGGTTCCACAAAGGCACTGCCCACTTCAGTGGCGGACGAATGTGCTTGACTCCTTTCAGGAAGCGAGAAACATCTGGGTGCTTGGCAATGGTCTTGCCATCCCTCCTGGGACCATAGCAAGACAGCGCAGCCACCTGAACCTTGATGGAGCTGAGGGAGAGACCCTTCTGAAGTCCATCTTGCAGGAAATCCAACACAACAGGGATTGTGGTCGCATGTGGATTGGTGCCATGAGTGTCGCACCTGCGCACCATGCTTCAAATATTCTCCAGATCCTTACGTAGGTGAGGGATGTGGAAAACTTGCGAGCTCGGAGGAATGTATCTATCACGGGCTCCTAGTAACCTCTTTTCTTCAGTCTAGCCCTCTCAAATGGTAAGAGAGAATTGAGCTGGATCCTCGTGAAGGATGGGACCTTGACGCAGAAGGTCCCTGAGAGGAGGCAGGGGAAGGGGCTCCCCTGCCAGTAGTCTTCTCATGTCCGCGTACCAGGGTCTTCTTGGCCAGTCTGGTGCCACCAGAAGAACTAGGCCCCGGTGTATCTGAATCTTGTGGATGATGGCGCCCAGCAGAGGCCACGGAGGAAAGGCATATAGCAGAGTCCCTGGAGGCCATGGCTGAACCAGGGCATCGATTCCGTGTGAGAACGGGTCGCGCTTGCGGCTGAAGTATCTGGGTACTTGAGCATTGGACTTGTCCGCCAGTAAATCCATGTCCGGAATCCCCCAGTGATCCACAATCATCTGGAAGGCTGTGGGTGACAGCTGCCACTCTCCCGGATTTAGGCGTTCTCTGCTGAGGAAGTCTGCCGTGGTGTTGTCCTTCCCGGCAATGTGGACGGTGGAGATGTCCTGAAGATTCGCCTCTGCCCAAGCCATCAGTGGGGTGATCTCCAGAGATACCTGTCGACTTCTGGTTCCGCCCTGACGGTTGATGTATGCCACCGTGGTGGCGTTGTCGGACATCACTCTGACTGCTCTGTTCTTCAGTCTGTGAGCAAATCGAAGGCATGCCAATCAGACTGCCCGAGCCTCTAGGCGGTTGATGTTCCACGCTGACTCTT
This sequence comes from Rhinatrema bivittatum, assembly GCF_901001135.1. Classification (NCBI taxonomy): domain Eukaryota; kingdom Metazoa; phylum Chordata; class Amphibia; order Gymnophiona; family Rhinatrematidae; genus Rhinatrema; species Rhinatrema bivittatum. Next base: position 399,468,736 of record NC_042615.1, on the reverse strand, counting down.
CTCTGTTCCACCGCCCTTGTGCGGTAAGCCCTTCGCAGTGTGCACCCCAGCCGCTCAGGCTGGCATCTGTGGTGAGCAGAGTCCACGTGGGGGAGGACATCTTCGACCCTCTGCTCATGTGGTTGGACTTCAACCACCACCGTAACTGGGTCCGCACTCTGGCAGGCAGAGGTAGGTGCGTGGAATAGTTCCGTAGACGAGGACTCCAGCGAGAGAGCAGGGAGTGTTGTAGAGGTCTCATATGGGCCCTTGCCCAAGGTACCACTTCCAGGGTGGATGCCATGAGACCGAGAACCTGCAGATAATCCCAAGCTATGGGCCGACTGGTTCCCATCAAGTACTGGATACGCGTCTGGAGTTTTAACCGTCTCTTGGTAGTGAGACTGACTGTGTCTGCCTGGGTGTCGAACTGTACTCCCAGGTATTCCAGTGACTGGGAAGGCTGAAGGCAACTCTTGCTGAGGTTGATCACCCAGCCCAAGCTTTCCAGAAGGGCGATCACTCTGTCGGTTGTCCGATGGCTCTCCTCTCGTGATTTCGCCCTGATCAGCCAATCGTCTACGTAGGGATGGACCAGAATTCCTTCCCGCCTGAGGGCCGCTGCTACCACGACAACCACCTTGGTGAAGGTCTGCGGTGACATGGCCAATCCGAAGGACAGAGCCCGGAATTGGAAGTGGTGACCCAAATCCTTGAAGCATAGGTAGCGCTGATGATCCGGATGGATCGGGATATGCAGGTAGGCTTCCGACAAGTCTAATGCCGTGAGGAATTCTCCTGGCTGTACTGCGGTCTTGACGGAGCGCAGAGTTTCCATGCGAAACCTCAGGACCCGTAAGTATCGATTGACTGACTTGAGGTCCAGTACAGGCCGAAAGGTGCCCACTTTCTTGGGTACCATGAAAGAAATGGAATAGTGTCCAGAATTCACTTCCTAGGCAGGTACTGGGATGACAGCGTGTAAGGACAGGAGCCTCGCCAGGGTAGCTTCCAATGCTGCCTTCTTGTGTATGGGACATGAAGATTCCACAAACTTGTCCGGAGGGAGATGATGAAAGTCCAGATAATATCCCTCTCGGATAATGGCGAGGACCCACTGGTCCGACGTGATCTCGACCCATCTGGGGTAGAAGAGGGTTAACCTGCCCCCTATGGCTCCGTCCCCCAGATGAATCGGCAGATTCTCATTGTGAGGCGCGGCCGGGACCTGAGCCCGTGCTTTCTCCCCTCTTGCGCTGCTTGGTCCGAAAGGACTGATTCCTGGCCGGAGGACGCGGCGCCTGGAAGCGACTCCTGTAAGGAATGAAGCGTTGTGAACTCCTACCCCTGGAGGGCCTTGGAAAGGCGCGCTGGCTCCTTCTGAGCCGATCTTCTGGCAGTCTAGGCACTGGAGAGGTGCCCCATGTACTGGCCAGTTTATCAAGGTCGCTGCCAAACAGGAAAGAGCCCTTAAAGGGCAATCTGGTGAGGCGTGTCTTTGAAGGCGCATCAGCTGACCATCTCCGGATCCAGAGCTGCCTCCTGGCAGCTACGGAGGACGAAATCCCCTTGGCTGTTGTCCGGACTAGGTTTGATGCAGCATCCGTGAGGAACGAGAGAGCTGACTCCACGTCTGCTGCTGGAGCGTTGTTCGTGACCTGTGACAAACAGGCACGTGTCACCACTGTGCAGCAGGTTGCGATCCGCAAAGAAAGGGCTGCCACCTCAGAATGGCGTCCAGTCGCCGGTCATGAGGCTCCTTGAGGGCCATCCTCCCTTCAACTGGAATGGTAGTGCGCTTGACCACAGCGCTAATCAAAGCGTCCACCTGAGAGCACGCCAACAGGTCCTGAATAGCCGGTGCCAGGGGGTACATGCCTGTCAGGGCCCGACACCCTTTGAATGAGGCCGCTGGCGCAGCCCATTCTAAATCTATCAGTTGCTGTGCTGCTTGCAAGAATGGAAAATGGCGGGCTGTAGGACGAAGACCTTCCAGCAGGGGGTTCTGTGCAGAGGGTACCGTAGCACTGGGACCTGTAATATCCAACTCCGCCAGACACTGAGACACCAGGTCAGAGAGATCCTCCTTAGGGAAGAACCGCCTCATGGTTCTGTATGGCTCAATCCCTGGGGGAAGTTCCCGTCTGGGAGTTTGGATTCGTCCGGTGAAACCTCCTGGTCTGACTGATCTGGGCTGTCCAGCGGAGGGAGGTCCCACTCACGATAAGGGCATGAGGGTCCAGGAACAGGATCCGCAGGAGCCGCCACCGCCGCAGTCGCAGCCACCGCAGGAACCGCAGAGACAGCAGGAACAACAGGAACAACCGGAACCGCAGGGCCTGGACGGGAAGCCGTTTGCATCTGTACAAAGGCATGAATCCCCTTAAAAAGATCCACCCAGGAAATTGAAGCAGCCTCTAATCGCCGGGGTACAAGATCCCCCGGGATTCCCGATTGGTCGAGACTGCCCGCTAAATCCGGCAGCAATATGCGCTTAAGCCAACAGGCGCACAATAATACTATGCGGCAGCTATATGCGCTTAATAGAACAGGCGCTTAATAATAATATGCGGCAGCTATATGCGCTTAATACAACAGGCACTTAATAATATGCGGCAGCTATATGCGCGTAATAGAACAGGCGCTTAATAATAATATGCGGCAGCTATATGCGCTTAATACAACAGGCGCTTAATAATAATAATATGCGGCAGCTATATGCGCTTAATAGAACAGGCACTCAATAAGAATATGCGGCAGCAATATACGCTCAAGACAACCAGTGCTCAGCCATATGCGGCTAACAATACACGTTCAATGATATGCAATATGCTCTCAGCAATATGCGGTCATGAATACACGCTCAATTGTATGCAATATGCTCTTAGCAATATGCGGTTAGCAACACTCGCTCAATGAGAAGGACCGACACTAGTTAACAAGAAACTGGAGGGGAATGGAGTAGATGTAACTCCATTTACAGTAGAAAATGTATGGGAAGAGCTGGTGAAACTGAAAGTGGACAAAGCCATGGGGCCTGATGAAGTTCATCCCAGAATACTGAGGGAGCTCAGAGATGTGCTGGCAGGTCCGCTGTGTGACCTATTCAATAGATCCCTAGAAACGGGAGTGGTGCCGAATGATTGGAGGAGAGCGGTGGTGGTCCCGCTTCACAAGAGTGGGAACAGAGAAGAGGCTGGTAACTACAGACCGGTTAGCCTCACTTCGGTGGTGGGAAAAGTAATGGAGTCACTGTTGAAAGAGAGAATAGTGAACTATCTACAGTCGGGAGAATTGCTGGACCAGAGGCAGCATGGATTCACCATTGGAAGATCCTGTCAGACAAATCTGATTGACTTTTTTGACTGGGTAACCAAGGAATTGGATCGAGGAAGAGCACTCGATGTCATCTACTTGGATTTCAGCAAAGCTTTTGACACTGTCCCGCACAGGAGACTGGTGAATAAAATGAGAAGCTTAGGAGTGAGTGCCGAGGTGGTGGCCTGGATTGCAAACTGGTTGACGGACAGAAGACAATGTGTGATGGTAAATGGAACTCTCTCTGAAGAGAGAGCGGTTTTAAGCGGTGTACCGCAGGGATCGGTGTTGGGACCGGTCCTTTTCAATATCTTTGTGAGCGACATTGCGGAAGGGATAGAAGGTAAGGTATGTCTTTTTGCGGATGACACTAAGATCTGCAACAGAGTGGACACGCCGGAAGGAGTGGAGAGAATGAGACGGGATTTAAGGAAGATGGAAGAGTGGTCGAAGACATGGCAGCTGACATTCAATGCCAAGAAGTGCAAAGTCATGCATATGGGGAGTGGAAATCCGAATGAACTGTATTCGATGGGGGGAGAAAGGCTGATGTGCACGGAGCAGGAGAGAGACCTTGGGGTGATGGTGTCTAATGATCTGAAGTCGGCGAAACAATGTGACAAGGCGATAGCTAAAGCCAGAAGAATGCTGGGCTGCATAGAGAGAGGAATATCGAGTAAGAAAAGGGAAGTGATTATCCCCTTGTACAGGTCCTTGGTGAGACCTCACCTGGAGTATTGTGTTCAGTTCTGGAGACCGTATCTCCGAAGAGACAGAGACAAGATGGAGGCGGTCCAGAGAAGGGTGACCAAAAAGGTGGAAGGTCTTCATCAAATGACTTATGAGGAGAGATTGAAGAATCTAAATATGTACACCCTGGAGGAAAGGAGGAGCAGAGGTGATATGATATAGACTTTCAGATACTTGAAAGGTTTTAATGATCCAATGACAACGACAAACCTTTTCCATAGGAAAAAAATCAGCAGAACCAGGGGTCACGATTTGAAGCTCCAGGGAGGAAGATTCAGAACCAATGTCAGGAAGTATTTCTTCACGGAGAGGGTGGTGGATGCCTGGAATGCCCTTCCGAAGGAAGTGGTGAAGACCAGAACTGTGAAGGACTTCAAAGGGGCGTGGGATAAACACTGTGGATCCATAAAATCAAGAGGCCGTCAATAAAGAGTGGGTGGCTCGCCAGAATGACGGCTACTGCCTGGAGATAATACCCTTATTCAATAAACATACACATGGTTACTGTGACTCCAACATCACTCTAAGCTACAACAGCAAGAGGAAATGTGGAAAAAAGGATTCGCACTCACAAAGTGGGGAGTAGCTGGCTTGTTACGGCGGTTACTACCCCAAACCAAATAAGCCTGATACTTCACTTTCAATACATATCCAGCATAGCTCTCTGCTTCAACGGCAGGGGAGAAGAAAAACTGATACTTCACGCATAGCTCTCTGCTTCAACGGCAGGGGAGAAGAAAAACTGATACTTCACGCATATCCAGCATAGCTCTCTGCTTCAACGGCAGGGGAGAAGAAAAAAGGATTCGCACTCACAAAGCGGGGAGTAGCTGGCTTGTTACGGCGGTTACTACCCCAAACCAAATAAGCCTGATACTTCACTTTCAATGCATATCCTGCTTCAACCGCAGGGGAGAAGAAAAACTGATACTTCACGCATATCCAGCATAGCTCTCTACTTCAACGGCAGGGGAGAAGAAAAACTGATACTACACGCATATCCAGCATAGCTCCCTGCTTCAACGGCAGGGGAGAAGAAAAACAACCAATAAGGGCTGAATAACACAGTCTGGGTAAAACAAATAAACATGGGTGTAGCTTGCTTATTGCGGCGGTTACTACCCCTACTACCCCTAACTAATCAAGCTTGATATTTCACTTGGTTGCAGCTCCATCACTGCTCTCTACATTAATGGTGGGGTGGAAGGGAAATAGAACCAAAGAGCTAAGAGAAACAGATAAGTATGAGAAAAAAATGTGAAGCTTGCTGGGCAGACTGGATGGGCCGTTTGGTCTTCTTCTGCCATCATTTCTATGTTTCTATGATATGCAATATGCTCTCAGCAATAAGCGGTTAGCAATACTCGCTCAATGGTATTCAATATGCTCTCAGCAATAAGCGGTTAGCAATACTCGCTCAATGGTATTCAATATGCTCTCAGCAATAAGTGGTTAGCAATACTCGCGCTCAATGGTATTCAATATGCTCTCAGCAATAAGCGGTTAGCAATACACGCTCAATGTTATTCAATATGCTCTCAGCAATAAGCAGTTAGCAATACTTGTTCAATGGTATTCAATATGCGCTCAGCCATAAGCTCAATGTTATTCAATAGCATATGCGCTCATTACGGGCGCTCAATACCTGAACAAGGCCACAAAATGGCGCCCTCCACGGCGTGCCACGCTGCCGATCCTCGGTTCCTCGGAGACCAGAAGTAAAAGACGTACGCCTTACCTGATCCTCGGCGCTTCCCGGCTGGAACCCGGGCGGTCTCCGGCTGCGGAGGGAGAGGGCAAGTACCTTCACCGCCGCGTTTGAGGATATGCACCCGCTGCCTCGTCCACACCGGGACCGAGGCGCCTCGTATGCCTCACCCGAACCTCGCCCGGGGGCTATGTACCTGCCGCGATTCGGCCACCGGACCAAGGACTTAAACCTCCGGGGGATCACGGAAATCACCCCGGGAAACTCTACTGGGGGAGGGACCTTAGGGTATCACCGCAGGAGTGCGGGGCTCGATGTTGTAGAAGTTGTAGAGAAAAGAAAGTAGAAAGTAGATTTGGAAAACACGCTCAGCGAGTGTGCAGGCTCTCCAAACTGCTTTAGAGACGGAAATTACTAAGTTGCTACGCTTCCTGTGGGGGTATATATATACCCGTGCTGACGTCAGATCCGTCTCCAACTGCTAGCACGCGGATACTATACCCATTCGTTCTGAGTCCATCTGGCTACATGCCAGGAAATCTTCTATTCAAATCCTTTTGGCTGCTGTATGTGTTCATTTGCATAGCTTTTTAGTGTTTATTAACTGTAACATCTCACTGTCACTGCTACTGAAGAGGAAGGTTTGTGTGTCAAGGTTCTTCTACCCTGTGGGGGAGAGGCTGAAGGCTGTATCTTATGTCTGTAGTGCAGTGATTTATTTAAATTTGGACCTGTTGCAGCTGTGCCAGACAGGCAGGTAGACAGTACTAGGCTAGTTGTGCCATAGTGCCTAAGACTGAGAGGCTTTTTTTATGTTCTTTATCTGTCTAAGTCTGTGGCTGTGCACCAGAATCAGTGCATCCAGAAAGAAAGCAATCTCTGCCAGTCACCACTACAGATACAGCCAGCCACTTTGTGGATTAAGTTTGTTACCGCATTTTACTAGTGAATGGCTGTACTACGTACTCACACACATATTACAGCACTATTCACCATTCTTTGCTTTTTGTGAGTGTCTGCTTGCAGCATAGCGCACTAGTCAGAAACAGTACAGAAACAGCTAGCTGAACACCTAGATAATAATAACATACTGTATCCATCTCAACATGGATTTCGAAAGCACTACAGCACTGAGACACTACTTCTCTCGCTAACAGATAACATTCTAAGAGGTTTTGATAGTGGTAAACATTACATTCTAATAATGCTAGACTTAGCAGCAGCCTTCGACTCAGTAAAGCATGAAATACTACTAAAAAGACTAGAAGAAATCAGATTACACAGCAAAACAATAAACTGATTCAGTTCATATCTAAATAATAGGTTCTTTCAAGTTCAGATCAACAACGTATTATCAGAAAAAGTCAATCTCAAAACAGGAGTACAACAGAGATCAGCCCTGTACGCAACCTAACATATACATGCTGCCCTTATGCCATCTACTAGCAGGACTAGGAATCATACATTACATTTAAGCAGACGATATTCAACTAATTCTACCAATCGAGGACACATTAGACACATTAGAGAAAACGTTAAACCTAGCTAACATGTACCTAGACTTTATAAAACAATTGCTAAACCGAATGGAACTTGTGATTAACAGCAGCAACAGACCCCAGCTATATCTAAGAAGTGACAGTTCACAATGGAGGAAATGGGGACCTTAGAGGGTCCGGAGGCTGAAGGCAATGATACGCAGGTGATCCGGCTTTTCAAGAGCGAGGAGCTTTGCCTGCTTATACCTCAGATGTTGGAGGACCTGGGGATTAAACTCACTCTGTAGGATTCAGGTGCTGAAGCGGTTAATCTGGTTCTGGATGGCCTACGGAGACCCCTCAATGCTTTCCCAATTCCGAAGAAAATCCACAAAGTGATCAACCGAGAGTGGAATTCCCCCGACTCGGGTCTGCAAGTTGGCAGAGCGATGTCCAAGCTTTATCCACTTCTGCAGCACCATCTGTATGTTCTCAAGGTCCCGAAAGTGGATGCAGCAGTTTCGGCAGTCACTAAGAAGACCACTATTCTGGTGGCTGGAGCTTCCGCTCTGAAGGATGTTAGGATTGGAAGTTCATCTCAAGCGAGCTTTTGAGGTCCTGGGGCTTGGCCTGTGGGCAGCAATATGTGCAAATCTGATGCAGCAAGCCTATTTATGTTGGATCCAGAAGCCGCAGGAACAGTCTGCCTTCGGGATTCTTTCCCCAGTCCAGGTGGCCCGCCTGGAGGAGGGGGTTGCCTATGGCACGGATGCCTTGTATGACCTGGTGAGAACCACAGCCCGTGCTATGGTGTCGGTAGTGGCGTCCAGACGACACTTGTGGCTACACAACTGGTCAGCGGATCTGTCATCAAAATCGCAGCTCTGTAATCTGCCCTTTCAGGGGAAACTGCTGTTTGGTGAGGACCTCGATCATCTGATGAAGTCGCTGGGAGAGACAAAGGACATTAGGCTGCCAGAGGATCGAAAGTCTGGCCGGAAACCTTTCTCTTCTCGGCCTCGCTTTCGGGAGTCCAGACGTTTTTGTCAGATGAGGCCCTATAGGCAACAGTCCTTTCGAGGGTCTGGAAGGTCATCTAGAGGCGGATCCACCCAGGGTGTGGGTGGCAATAAGTCCTCACAATGAGATCCGGCAGGTCCACTCCTCATCTCTGGTAATCGGGGGCAGGCTGGCCCTGTTCTACGGGGAGTGGACCAAGATCACTTCCAACCGGTGGGTGTTGAGCATGGTGAGAAACGGCTACGCCTTAGAATTTTCTCACCCACTGCGGTCGGTCTTTCTGGATTTGCATTGTCTTTCCTGAAGCAAGTGGGCAGTGGTCCAGGAAATGCTTTAGCGGTTAAGTCTGGAGGCGGTTGTAATGGTGCCAGTGTCCGAACAGGGACAAGGCAGATATTCCATCTATTTCATGGTGCCCAAGAAGGAAGGCATGTTCTGACCTATGCTAGACCTGAAGAAAGTCAACCAGAGTTTGAAGGTGCCACGTTTTCGGATGGAGACATTGTGCACCATAATTGCAGCGGTACAGGGAGGAGAGTTTTTGGCGTCTCTGGATCTCACAGAGGTTTATCTGCATATCCCCATCCATCAGGAGCACCAGAAGTTTCTCAGATTCATGGTTCTGGGACAGCACTATCAGTTTCAAGCGCTGCCTTTCGGGCTGGCCACCGCCCCACAGACCTTTACCAAGGTGATGGTGGTAGTGGTGGTAGCGCTGTGCCGGAGAGATTGCTGGTGCACCCATACTTGGACAATTGGCTGATATGGGCGAAGTCACTAGAGGTCCATGGACAGAGTTCGGGTGCTCCTGGAATCTAGCTGGGTTATCAATGTGCAGAAGAGCCATCTGGTCCCCTCCCATTCCCTTGAACACTTGGGAGCCCGTTTCGACACCTATCGGAGCAGAGAGTTTCTTACAGATGACAGGGTGAGTAAAATTCAGGGGCAGATAGCACATCTGCTTCGTCTACAGGTGCCAAAGGTCTGGGATTACTTACAGTTCCTGGGCTCGATGGCGTCCACATTGGAACTGGTGCCCTAGGCGTTTGCCCATTTGAGGCCTCTGCAGAGAGCCTTGTTGTCCCGTTGGAATCCTCTGTCGCAACAATATTTCCTGCCCCTGGCTCTGATGGAGTCGGCCAGGGCCAGTCTGGCCTGGTGGATGACGCAGAACAATCTGGAGAAGGGGATGCCTCTCGAGGTCCCGGAGTGGGTGGTGGTCACCACGGATGCAGGTTTTCGTGGCTGGGAGACAGTTTGTCTGGGCTGGTCTGCTCAGAGTCTTTGGTTGATGTCGGAACAGACATGGTCCATCAATCACCTGGAGACGAGAGCAGTGCGCTGAGCTCTGGAGCAGTTTCTACCCTTGGTTCGCGATCGGATGGTGCAAGTTTTCTCGGACAATTCAACCATGGTGGCTTACATCAACTGCCAGCAGGGAACCAAGAGTCCCACTGTAGCGCAGGAGGCTCAGCTGCTGTTCGAGTGGGCAGAGCTTCATCTTGAAGGAATCGCCACCTCCCATGTCACAGGAGTCGACAACGTCCAGGCGGATTACCTCAGCCGGCAGCAGTTGGATCCGGGGGAGTGGGAATTCTCTCAGAGGGCCTGGGAGCTTCTCTGCAAATGGTGGGGAACCCCTCAGTTCGATCTCATGGCAATGAGTCTCAATACCAAGACGCAAAGGTTTTTCAGTCGCCGGAGTCCGGGGCAGTGGGGCTCGATGCCCTCATGTGTGTGGCTGACTGGAATCCTCCTGTCTGTCTTTCCTCCAAGGCCACTGATAGCAAAGGTACTCAGGCGTGTAGAGGGCCACGCGGGGTCAGTGATTCTGGTGGCTCCGGAATGGCCTCACTGTCCATGGTTCGTGGATGTGGTGCGGCTGGCAGTGAACGGACTGCTACGCCTAACCCATTTACCGGATCACCTGCGTCAGGGTCCTATATTTTCTGATTGGGAGGATCGCTTTTGTCTCGCGGCCTGGCTTTTGAGAGGAGGCGATTGTGCGTGAGGGGTATTCGGAACCACTAGTTACCACGCTGCTCCAAGCAAGATGCCCTGCTACCTCTTTAGCCTATTCCAGGGTATGGAAGGTGTTTGAGACCTAGTGTGGACAACAGTGATTGGACCCTCTTCAGGTGTCAGTGTCCCATATTTTGTCTTTTTTGCAGGTAGGTTTATCCAAAGGATTAGCCCAGAGTTCCCTTCGGGTCCAGGTTTCCGCTTTGGGTTGTCTCAGAAGGAGAGTCCAGGGGAAGGCCTTGGCATCCCATCCAGATGTGGTGCGTTTTCTACAAGGAGGCAAACATCTCCGTCCACCTCTGCGTCGCATTTGTCCGGAATGGAATCTTAATCTCGTGCTACGGGTCCTTTGCGAGGAGCCGTTCGAGCCTCATGAATCGGGTGTCTTTGAAGATCCTGACTCTGAAGACGGTCTTTTTGGTAGCTATCTGTTCGGCTAAAAGGATTTCGGAATTGCAGGTGTTTTCGTGCCGTGATCAGTTTCTCCGGATATTGTCCGATATGGTGTCCTTGCATACGGTACCTTAGTTTTTTCTTAAGGTGGTGTTGGTTTTTCATGTAAACCAATCAGTGGAGTTGCCCGGGTTTTCGGATTGGGCTTGGGATCCCTCGTTGGGATGAGAACTTCACCTTTTGGATGTGAGCCAGATGGTATTACGTTACTTGAAAGTCACTAATGCTTTTCGTCTTTCTGATCATTTGTTCGCCCTGTTTGGGGGAGCAAAAAAAGGGCGAAAAGGCATCTAAGGCTTCTTTGTCTCGTTGCTTGAAAGAGATGATCTCTGCAGCTAATGTATCAAAAGGAAGTGCGGTTCCAGTGGGTCTTACAGCACATTCGACTCAAGCTCAGGTACTGTCCTGGGCTGAGTGTCAGCTGGTGTCTCCCCAAGAGATCTGTAGAGCCGCGGTGTGATCTTCATTGCACACTTTTACCAAGCATTACCATTTGGATGTGCGGGCCCCAGAGGCAGCCCCCCTTTGGAGAGAGTGTTCTTCGAGCGGGTATTTCGGGTTCCTGCCCAGTGTAAGCGGGCTTTGGTACATCCCGCTTGTCTGGATTGATCTGGGTATGTTCAGGAAAGGAAAATTGGTTCTTACCTGCTAATTTTCATTCCTGTAATACCACAGATCAGTCCAGAGGCCCTCACCGAGGATCTCTGCCGAAAGAATGCTTGGTCTACTGCTGTACTTATTTGCAAAGCAGATTTGCCATTTTTTTGGCTTTAATTTCTAGGTTTATTTTTCTTATCTTGGCTTGAGTATCGATTAATACTGAGGGACTGCAGGTGGCACTCTCGTATATGTGGCAGTGCCCAAAGTTTTGTTCTCTACCTCCATCTGCTGGTAGGGATGAATAAAACCCGCTTGTCTGGACTGATCTGTGGTATTACAGGAACGAAAATTAGCAGGTAAGAACCAATTTTCCTTTACTTACCCTCTCCAGCAACTCTCCTACTCCTTTTCCTTCCAGGCCAATAGCACTCACCAGAAGCAGAAAGGGCTGCTAAAGCTCTGTCCTCACAGTCCTCTACCTTAGTGCCCACAACCAGTCATACACACACACACACCAGATTAGACCCCACGACCAGTCTCTGTCTCTCTCACACCAGTTATCTTCCTGACCAGTCTCTCTCACACACACTAGTCATCTTTCTGACCAGTCTCTCTCACACACACAGAAACACATCACCTCCCTGACAGTCTCTCTCTCTCTCAATCACACACATGTTCTCATATATAAGCTCTCAATCACACACACAAATGCTCTCACACCCATTCACACCAGCTCTCACCCCCAGGCATCCATTCCACACCCACACACACCAGCTCTCAACTACTGCACCCGTTCACACCCACACACAAACTCTCACCAAAAACCTAGTCTTCCTTCAACTGCAGGGATGGGCTCCAGTTCCGCCGCAGCTTTACCTCCGGCGGGCCTCTTCTTTCTGCTGCCATGGGGATGGGCTCCCGTGGTGACCTGCTTGGTCGGGGTCGGTTTTTCTCTTCACACCATGGGGATGAGATCCCGTGGCGGCTTTGCTTGGTCGGGGTCGGGTTTTCCTCTTCACCGCCATGGGTTGAGCTCCTGTGGTGGCTTTGCTTCAGAGTTCGCTATTTGACATTCCTCCCACCCCACCCCAGGCTATGCAATGCCCCTTCTCCCTACCTCACTGGCCAAAGGCTTCCTTCCTTCCTTCTACTTCCACTGGCAGATAGAAGGGAGGAGGCTTCTGATTGGCCTGCACAGGGGCAGGAAAGAATGAAGGAGGCTTCCCATTGGGCAGCAGGGGTAGGACAAAAGGAGGCTTCCAATTGGCCCACGGGGGCTGGAAAAAGGGAGAAGGAAAGTACAATGGGGCAGTGGGTCACCGGGAGATGCGACACACCTGCCGGTGCTTGGCAACACACTGGTGTGTCGCAACACACCGGTTGAGAATTGCTGCTCTAGCCTCTTAATTGTTTCTACTTTTTTTTTTTTAGTCCTTAGCTCTTAAACTTAGAGCATTAGGTGAATTTCAAGGTATCTCTTATAAGGGTCATGAGTTCAAACTTAGTCTCTTTGCGGATGACATGCTCTTCTGTGTTAATAATCCTCAGTCAGCTATCTCAAGTATTGTTAATACTATTTCTCATTTTGGGCAATTTTCAGGACTGAATATCAACTATTCCAAATCTGTAGCCTTTCCATTGGATAAAGCATTGCTGGACAGATGGTCTGGTCCCTTCCCCTTTATGTGGGAATTAGAACAGTTCACTTATTTGGGAATTCAGTCGTCTCGCAATTATGCTATCATTTTTAACCTGAATGTTAGAGATGAAATAGTTAATGTAAAGAAACTTGTGACTAGATGGCATACTCTGCCGCTATCTCTGTATGGTAAGAGTGCCCTGGTAAAAATGATCGCATTGCCAAAAGTGTTATACCCTCTGCAGCTGGTCCCTTGTTGGGTTAAGCAAAAGGACATTAATGCTTTTAAGTCTGCAGTCATACACTTCATTTGGCAAGGTAAACCTGTACGAATCAGCTATGCCAAATTATTGTATGATAGACTCCAAGGTGGCCTGCACTTTCCTAATATGAGATTGTATAATGCAGCATGTCAAATGAGATTGATTACTGATATATTGGTGGGGTATAATAAATATGCAGTAGTACCTCTGTTGCAGCCTGACAGTGCAAATATTTCTTTTAAGTAACCAGTTGCATGGCAGGAAAATGCCTACAAGTCTCTATGGAGAGAGATTCTCATTTGTTCTGTTTTCTGCGCAAGGCATGGAGGTGGTTATGTAATTATTTGAAATCATCCCCTTATGTGTCGCCTTTTGTGCAAATTCTCCACCATGAATTCTTTTCCTCGGGTCAAAAATTTGGTATCTTTCATCTTTGGAAGGAGAAGGGATTGACATGGGTATGGGACTTTGTCAGTGCTGAAATGACCGAACTGGAGTCCTTTAAAAATGTATTTACAGTACAGATGGAATATCCCAAATTCTCAATTTTATGGTTATTTACAGATGAGGCATTTTATTAACTCACTCTGTAAGCAGTTTGCAGTTAAATCTCTTGTGAGTAGATTTGATCGCTATTAAAAGTATCCCTGTAAAAGACAAGTGGTATAAAATAATCAGAAATCATGCTGCAACTCCTTTTTTGGAAACATTAGCTGAAAAATGGTCTAGCGATTTGGGAATTGAGCTCTCGGATGATGATATCACTGACTGTTTCTCTTCTATATACCAGTTTACCTCTGACATTAACATTTATATCAGAGAAATGCAATGTAAATTAATTTGTAGGGCTTTTCTTGATAGAAGGAGAGGACATAGATTTGCTCTTTATGATACAGATCTTTGAAGTGTCACATTGAACCGGGTATGTATTTACATATGTTTATATGTTGCATAAAGTTGCAGACTTTTTGGCTAGGAATCCAAAGTAAATTGGAAATATTTGTGGGGAGATCTGTCCATTTAACAATAGCAATTATCACCCTGGGATTTGACTTAGAAGGCGATAACCATAATGCTGAAGAAAAGCGCTTTTTTGTATCTAGCTATTTTATTGGGTAAAAAATCTGCTTTGAAGCACTGGGTGAGTGATTCTCCTCCTAGTTTATTGTATTGTGAACAATTAATGGTACATTATTTTTATAATGACTTTCTATATTTGAGGAAACTGAAGTCTGAAAAAGCGAAAAGATTGTATCTGTGGTCATTTATAAATAAATCTGTGGCCTTAAATAAATAAATAGATCTGTGGTCTTAGTTTTGTAACACTTTGCCTGCAGAGGCTCAGGTTGCTGTTACTGTGTATCGGAATATGTTTAATTAATCACCTTAACTTTTTTTTTTTTTATCTTGCTAGGTAATGTATGTCGTGTGAGTGTGCACTGACCAGTGAATGTGAATATGTGGTTAGTTTGGGGGTTTTGTTTTTATTTTTTGTTATGTTATTAAGGGTGATTATTCAAAACCCAAGAGACATGTACATTAAGATATTGTCTTATTTCATGTTGGAATTTTTGACCTTATTGCTATATACTTACTGTTGTGGATTATTTATATTTGTTGTCTCTGGAATAAAAAAAAAAGAAAAGAAAAGTTGGAGGGCTTTCAACAGGAACAGGGAATGAGGGCTGAGGGGCTTTGCTGTTTGGTGTCTTTGGAAAAGCAGGTGACAGAGAAACTAGGACCTCTGACCACCAACCCCAGATACATGCTTGCTACAGTATATTATCCACGTGTGAAAGGGAGACATACTACAGGCCAACAATCTGACACATATGAAGAGCACGCTGACAGAGATTTGTCAACTAGAGTGCCAGAGGTTGAGGCAGAGAAGGGATGTAGCACAGGAGGAAACACCATCATTGCTTAGGTCAGACAGTAGTGCAAGTCAGAGCAGCACCCTGTCATCACCACCTAGTACTCCCTCCTCCACAATAAAACAGAAATAATCCTCACTTCTTTCCCAGGTGATCACGAAAGTAGCTGGGAAGAAAGACACATATCCGACAGTAGCAAAGGAGATGGCAGCTCAGATCTCAGTGATATGCTATCTCGCAGAGACATCAAGGAGATGGACACAGATGTGCTGGCATACTGGTACGATAGGTCCAGCATATGGCCAGGCCTAGTGAGACTGGGTCAGTGCTATCTCTTTTGCCCACAAACGAGTGCCCCCAGTGAAAGAGTGTTTTCCATGACAGGGGGACATCTTAAGCCCTCATAGCGCCAAGCTGTCACCACCTTTGATAGAGAAGCTAGTGTTTCTGCCTCTACTTGGGTTTCTAGATTTGCCATGTGAGTGGCAAGATGAATGAAAGGAATTTGAAGGACCTGTAGCTAATCTGCCTACCTCAAATACCAGAAGTGGGGCCTACTTCCAGCATCCAGCAATATCCAGTGACGGACTGACTACATCTGCCTGCTGTGTCCCTAATGCCATCAGTTGGGCCACATTTCAACACTGCTGCACTTCCTATGCTCAAGAAGCTATTCTAAGGGCCACAACACAGCAGTGTTGACTCCTGCTGTATCCCCAATACTGCCAGTTGGGCTACAATTGAACAATCACACTCCGTTGTTGCCCAGGACTGAGATGCCAGATATAGGGCTGGAACACATGCAATGCTGTGTCCCTAACACTGTCAGTTGAGTCACACTTCAACAAACACACTGCTGCTGTCGACCAGGCCCAAAATGCCAGACATAGAGCTAGAACATTTGCAATGCTGAGTCCTGCTGTGTCCCAAACACTACCAGTTGGGCCACACTTCAACAACTATACTGCTGCGCCTTCCAAACCCAACAAGACATTCCGAGGGCCATAACAGACTGACGCTGAGTCCTGCGCTGTGTCCCCAACACTGACAGTTGGGCGAAACTTCAAAAATCACAATATTCTGCCCAGGCAAGATGCCAGATCTAGGGCTGCAACACTTGCATTCATGAGTCCTGATGTGTCCCCAAAGTCGCCAGTTAGGCAACACTTCAACAACCACACTGCTGCTGCTTCCCAAGCGCAAATAGCCATTCCAAGGGCCACAACACACAAATGCTAAGTTCGTTGTGTCCTCAATACTGCTAGTTAGGCCACACTTCAACAATCATACTGCTGCTGCCACCCAGGCCCGAGATGCCAGATCTAATACAGTACTGAGTCCTGCTGGGTCCCCAACTATGCCATTGGGCCACACTTCAACAACCACAATGCTGCTGCCTCGCAAGCCCGAGAAGCCATTCCGAGATCCACATCACTATAATGCTGAATCCTGCTGTGTCTCCAACGCCTGCAGTTGGGCCAATATTGCACAATCACACTGCTGCTGTTGCCCAAGACTGAGATGCCAGATCTAGGGCTGGAACACATGCAATGCTGTGTCCCTAAGCACTGTCAGTTGAGTCACACTTCAACAGCCATAATGCTGCTGCCACCCAGGCCCGAGATGCCAGATCTAGGGCTGGAACACATGCAATGCTGTGTCCCTAACACTGTCAGTTGGGCAACACTTCAACAACCACACTGCTGCTGCTTCCCAAGCTAGAAAAGCCATTCTGAGGGCCTTAACACATCAATGCTGATTCCTGCTGTGTCCCCAATATTGCCAATTGGGCCACACTTCAACAACCACACTGCTGCTGGGGTCCATCAAGCCCAGTGTCCTGTTTCCAATCAAAGCCACAAATACCTGGAAAGTACCCAAACATTAAATATAGAAACATAGAAACATAGAAATGACGGCAGAAGAAGACCAAACGGCCCATCCAGTCTGCCCAGCAAGCTTCACACATTTTTTCTCTCATACTTATCTGTTTCTCTTAGCTCTTGGATCTATTTCCCTTCCACCCCCACCATTGAAATATCTAGCTTGATTAGTTAGGGGTAGTAGGGGTAGTAACCGCCGCAATAAGCAAGCTACACCCATGCTTATTTGTTTTACCCAGACTATGTTATACAGTCCTTAATGGTTGTTTTTCTTCTCCCCTGCTGTTGAAGCAGGGAGCTATGCTGGAAATGCGTGATGTATCAGTCTTCTCCCATGCCGTTGAAGCAGAGAGCCATGCTGGATATGCATCGAAAGTGAAGTATCAGACACATTTGGTTTGGGGTAGTAACCGCCGTAACAAGCCAGCTACTCCCCGCTTTGTGAGTGCGAACCCTTTTTTCTTCTTCCCTGCCGTTGAAGCAGAGAACTATGCTGTATATGCATTGAAGGTGAAGTATCAGGCTTATTTGGTTTGGGGTAGTAACCGCCGTAACAAGCCAGCTACTCCCCTCTTTGTGAGTGTAAATCCATTTTTCCACATTTCCTCTTGCTGTTGAAGCTTAGAGCGATGTTGGAGTCACAGTAAGCATGTGTATGTTTATTGAATAAGGGTATTATCTCCAAGCAGTAGCTGTCATTCTGGCGAGTCACCCACTCTTCATTGGCGGCCTCTTGACTTTATGGATCCACAGTGTTTATCCCACGCCCCTTTGAAGTCCTTCACAGTTCTGGTCTTCACCACTTCCTCCGGAAGGGCATTCCAGGCATCCACCACCCTCTCCGTGAAGAAATACTTCCTGACATTGGTTCTGAATCTTCCTCCCTGGAGCTTCAAATCGTGACCCCTGGTTCTGCTGATTTTTTTCCTACGGAACAGGTTTGTCGTTGTCTTTGGATCATTAAAACCTTTCAAGTATCTGAAAGTCTGTATCATATCACCTCTGCTCCTCCTTTCCTCCAGGGTGTACATATTTAGATTCTTCAATCTCTCCTCGTACGTCATGCGATGAAGATCCTCCACCTTCCTGGTCGCCCTTCTCTGTACCGCTTCCATCTTGTCTTTGACTTTTTGTAGATACGGTCTCCAGAACTGAACACAGTACTCCAGGTGAGGCCTCACCAAGGACCTGTACAAGGGAATAATCACTTCCCTTTTCTTACTCGACATTCCTCTCTCTTTGCAGCCCAGCATTCTTCTGGCTTTTTCTATCGCCTTGTCGCATTGTTTCGCAGACTTCATATCAAATAGATCTCATGCTACTAATGCTGGCTACAAGCAGTGACAATTCCTTATTGATTAATAGAAGTTTATGGACCTCTCCTCCTAACCTTTTTTAAACCCAGCTACACTAATTGCCTTAACCACATTCGGGCCGATACATTCCACCGGAGCGCATGTTAACCCGCATTTGGACGCGTGTTTTCGGCGCGCTATTACCCCTTACTGTTGCCCCCCCCAAACTAATAGCGCCCGCAACATGCAAATGCATGTTGATGGCCCTATTAGTTAGCCCCGTGCAATTCAGAAAGTAAAATGTGCAGCCCAGCCGCACATTTTGCTTTCAGAAATTAGCGCCTACCCAAAGGTAGGCGTTAATTTCTCTCGGCACTGGGAAAGTGCACAGAAAAGCTTTTCTGTGCACCCTCCGACTTAATATCATGGCGATATTAAGTCGGAGGTCCCGAAAATTAAAAAAAGTTAAAAAAAAAAAAAAATTTGAAATCGGCCCGCGGCTCGCAGGTTGAAAACTGGATGCTCAATTTTGCCGGCGTCCGGTTTCCAAACCCATGGCTGTCAGCGGGTTTGAGAACCGACACTGGCAAAATTGAGTGTCGGCTGTCAAATCCGCTGACAGCCGCCGCTCCTGTCAAAAAAGAACACATGCAATGCTGTGTCCCTAACATTCTTTTAACTGTGGGCCCTAATTTAAATACATTAATTTACTGAATCGCGCGTACAGGAAAGTGGCCTGTGCGCACGCCGGGAGAGCGGGCACTCGCCTGTTCTCCCGCGATTTTTACTGTATCAGTCTGATTCTCTGGCATGAATTCCAGAGCTAAATTGTGTGTTGAATGAAAAAGAATGTTCTCCGATTTTTTTTTAATGTGCTACTTGCTAACTTCATGGAGTGCCCCCTAGTGCATGCATGTATATGTCAGTGAATTAACCAGACATAATTGCAAGTAACATATTAACAATCACATACACCCCCATTAGAATAACCTACTTATCAGTAGGTTCATTAAATGCCAGAAAGACAGTTATACATACCCATGATCACTATGCTTAGCATGCCATTTATCCTAACTTTCCCTCTTTTCTTCCATTATTATCAATGTATACATCTTAAAACCAATAAACCTATCTTTAACTCTTCTACCCATCCCAACTTAACTCTTCATCCCTTCCGCAACAATCACACCCAAACCACTAATGACCCTGAATCCCTTTGGTGGGAAAGCCATCAGGACCAATAGGGTGGGGGTCCTCTAACACCTTAACCCCTAAATCACCTTCATCCCAGTCTCCCCCGCCCTTCCCAAAACTCTAACCCTTATTTCAAGTGTGAGAAAAACAGAATACCAAACAAAATAACAGCCAGCAGAAAGTGCCCAATAGTATTAACACAAAAGAAGAAAAAATAATGTATCCCCCTTAGCCTCTGAATAAAGAGTGCTGGAGTTTCATCACAGACAGCATGGCTCTAATAAGGAACAATGGTATTGTTGAGTATACCAACATGTGTCAACCAAGAGGCAAGTCAGATTAAGCAGAGTAGGAAACAAGGGAGCTCCTGCTGTAAGAGTCTGCATTCATTTGAATCTAAACAAATTAAGGTGAATTTTAAAAGCCCAACGCATGGCATTAGTTAGGGGATGCGCGAATATTTATTTATTTATTTATTTATATCTTTTCTATACCGACTTTCCAATAACAGAATTACTGATCAATTCGGTTTACATTTTAAACTTTAACAGTGACAAATAATTGTTAATATGGTGGGCTTGTGCATGCCAAGCGGATTTAAAAGCTGCCGAGATATGCATATATCTCCTGGAATGCGCGCATCTCAGACGTTTTCAAAAACAGGCAGGGTGTGGGCATGGTCTGGGTGGTAAGGCCATTTCAGAGCATGAACCTGAGATGAGCATGTAAATACCTACGCGATCCGGCATGGGCCGAGGCCACCAACCACGTAACTTTATTTCTACTATAGAAGACGATTAAGTTAAAAAAAATAAAGAAAACTAAGCAGATCTGTAGGGGTTTTAAGGGTCGGGGCTAATTGGGGAGGAGTGAAGGCTATTAGGGGGGTTTAAAGGACCTCTATCTTAACTGAGTGAACTGGAGGCAAACTGGTAAAACTGGTAATGGCGTTAGTGTGCTCCCCTTTTAAAATCCCCTGATTTACACGATAGAAGCGGCATTTGTCCACACCCACTTAAAATGTGGCGCCCATGTGCATGGTCAGGCTATTTTATAACATGCATGCATATACACATGCATGTGTTCCACGGGTCGACATCCAATCCCTCTTACCTTTGCTTCGGGGTCGAGTCTGGGGCCTGGCCGCAGTATGGCTATTGCTGTGCCCGAACTCAGGGCCCTGCCGTTGGGGTCGCATTATGCTTTGGGATCGGATCCAGGGGCTTTGGGGTCACATCCGGGGCCTGGCTGCAGCATGGCTGTTGATGTGCGCGCGACTGGGGCCCTGCCATTTTCGCCGGGGTTTCTCAACACCACTGTCTTCTCGGCACCGGGAAGTCCCTGCACCCTGCTAGTGCCTTGGCAACAACTTTTCTAGTTTCTATTTTATTAAATTTTATATATTGTCGTATCAGGTATTCCATCACAACGGTTTACAATATAAAATAAATGAAATACAATTGTAAATAAATCATCAATAAAACAAATTACCAACAGTTATATAACTATAACATAATAAATAAATAATTCATGATTAATACAAAACTGAAACCATAAAACTGATACAGTGTAAAATTGAAAACAATAAGAACATTTAAAAGATATAAAAGATATTAAAACTTTTAAAATAGAGGCAAGAGTTACAAGATAATTTTTATTTGGATTCTGCATACGCACAGCTAAATAGCCATGCTGTAAGTTCGGACTTGAATTTTTTAGTATCTGCTTGTAATCTCACCTTGGCTGGTAACGTATTCCAGAGTTTGGGACCTCCTATCGATACTGCTCGCTCTTTCACTTGGCTAAGGTGTGCTGAATTCACTGAGGTAATTGTTAGTAGGCCCTTATTGGCAGGTCTGAGGTTCCTTTGGGGAGTATGTAAACGAATGGCCGCATTTAACCAATCGGTTTGTTCGCCATAAATAATTTTATGTAGAATGCAAGCTGTTTTATATTGTGAACGATATTTGATTGGTAGCCAGTGCAGTGAGATTAAGATCGGGCTTCCTGAGTTTCCTGTTGTTCCTGATATTCCTGTGGCTCCTGATTTTCTTGTAGTTCCTGAGTCTCCTGTGGTTTCCTGAGTTCCTGATCCATCCTGTTTTTCGGACTGACACCAGTCTTGACTTTTGCTTAGACACCAACCATGAGTATCGCCGCCTGCCTCAACCTGTGCCTAGACACTGACCACAGAGACCCCACGTAAGTCCAGCCGGCCCCGGTACCAGAGGGCTCAACCTAAGGGGAACGTTGTCTGGTAGTGGTGAAGCTCCAGCGAGGTCTCTGCTTTCTCTCCAGCCTCGCCTGCTGAAGGTAGGGACTAGTGGGGGTTCCTCCTCACAGGTAAAATCAACTCTCCTTCAGTCCAAGGGTCCACATTCAGAACAGATTGCCAAGGCCATGGATCCAGCGGAGGCTATTCTGAGCCTAGCTCAGAAGATTCTGGAACAGCAAAGGGTATTGGAGTCACTAGTGGCATCCATGGAGCGACTCAGTGCCCGTCTTGATTCTGTGGTACATGCAGGTGCAGCCCCATCCATGCCGAGTCTTCTGATGCCGGCGCCATCCTTGTGCTCGGCCATTTCACTCCCTGTCCCTCCTCGTTATTCCGGGGATCTGCTGCGATGTCGGGGATTTCTTAACCAGTGCAACATGCACTTTTGTCTCCAGGCTGCCCTGTTTCCTGACAGCTTTGCGAAGACTATCTTCGTTCTGTTCTTACTTGAAGGTAAGGCGCTAGCCTGGGCTTCCCCCCTGTAGGAACGCTTAGATCCCATTCTCCAGGGTATTCCCCGATTCTTGGATCTTTTTTCAGACAGTCTTTGAAGAGCCAGCTTGTTTGGCAGCTTCCAGATCTGAATTACTGCACATTCGCCAGGGTGGGCGTTTCCTGGCAGATTATATGGTCAAATTTCATAAATTGGCTACTGAACTCCTTTGGGGAAAGGACTGGGTGGGATGGGTTAGCGTCCAGGATCAAGGATGAGTTGGCGGCCCATGAACTTCTGACCTCTCTGGACGCTCTTATCGACTTAACAGGCAGGATTGACCAACGCCTGCAGGAGAGGGCCCACAAACTACAGGGCCCGAGGAAGCGGGGGACTGTCAGTCATCTCAGACATTCTTCTCCATCTTCATCTCCAGAAAAACAGACGGAAGAACCCATGCAGCTGGGTCGTGGTCGCTTGACTCCTGAGGAACATCAGAGATGCCAATGGGCTTGATTCTGCCTGTACTGTGGAGAACCCAGTCATCTAATCGCTCGCTGCCCTGTCCGACCAGGAAACTCCTGGGCCTAGGACTCACCAGGAGATTGATCCTGGGGGACCTCTCCTGTTCCCCCATTAACGCTGCCAGTAACGCTCTCCGTGGGAGGTCGTGACTTCTCCACCTACTCGTTCTCGTTCAATACCATTGACTTTCTCCTCCATTCATGGAGATCCTCTTCCAGGGAAGATCACATATACCACCACTCTGCTAAAATTCTGCAACACCAGGAACATCTCACCTTTTATGTCATTTGGACGGCCATCCATCCGGTGCTGCTTGGTATTCCCTGGTTACAGCTACATAATCCCTAGTTTAACTGCACCTAGCTACAGCTCACACAATGGGGCCCTGGTTGCCAAAAGACCTGTTTGAAGAAGTCTGCTGCTCTACTATCTTCTTTCACTGCTTTGTTTCCTGACGGCTTACCTCCACAATATTCCCAGTTTGCAGATATCTTCTTCAAGAAGGCTGCAGACATGCTGCCCCCACGTCGGAAGTACGACTGTGCCATTAACCTGGTGCCGGGTTCCATAACTCCTTGAGGACAGGTCTATCCATTGTCTCGTCCAGAGACCCACGCTATATCTGAATACATAAAGGAAAATCTACAAAAGGGTTTTATTCGGCAGTCTTTATCCCTGGCGGGAGCCAGCTTCTTCTTTGTGAGCAAGAAGGACGGTACTCTTCGTCCGTGTATTGATTATCGTGTCCTGAATGCAATCACCGTGTTAGGAGCGCTTCTGCTGCTTGAACAGTCTCGCAGATAGTAAGTTTTCCATCAGCAGTTATTCTGAGCTTGGCCAGATACAGCATAGTGTACCTAAGGTTCATTTTTGTAGATCTATTTTAATACTGAGGAACTCCTGTCTCCTTCTCTGCAAGTGTGCAGAAAAATCAGAGAAAATCATTATCTTGTGCAATGTGCAAGAGAGCTTTCCTCTCTTGCGGGCTGCTTCAGAACTTTCTGTTTGTTAATGAAACTGTGCAGCTTGATTATTACTGCTCTGGGACAGCCTCCCTTACTTTGGGATGATACCAGGGCCTGGTGGGCTCAATAAATCTTCATGACCCCTTTAGCTTAGTGGACCACCAGTACATTGAGCAGCCATGTTGAACAAAAGATAATTGTGTCTCTGCCCTCAATATTTTCTGGCAAGCTAATTATACTTATATTGCAGTGTCAAGTTCAGTTCTCAAGGTCACCCACTTCTTGAGAATAAATCCATAGTATTTGTTCAATTTGTCAAATTTTGCACCAAATGACATCAGCACAATTTCCAGGTCAGTCTCCTCAAGTCATGTGGTGTTCTCGTGCAGTGTCTGCACCAATGATGCTAATTTCTCGACAACTTCCAATCTAGAATCAAGTTTGTCAGTTTCCTTGTGTGCAAACCTCTCAATCAAATTCAGAATATATGTTGTGTGGTCACCTGACTCAGTCAAGTCTACCCCTTCCTCCTCTTCTGAGGCCAAGTCCTCCTTTTGCTGTAATCCATCAGGGTCAGGATTTTTACTTACTTTTAAAATCTTGCTGCTTTTATCAGCATAGCAATGGAATAGAGCATTTGCTGGTTTCACATAGCATAGTCAGAAGTCCCAAATGTTGGTAGAATAATGAAAAATGAGCTTTTAGTGAGAGCTCAGTCAAGTAGCAGCCACCCTTTTCATAGCATGACCGGAAATCCTTCTGTTTGTTTTTTTTCAATCACATTATCAGATGTCTAGACAGCAATGGTAACCTGGCAGACTATGAAGGGAATTGTTGAGATTACTACCTGATAATCTCCTTTTCCTTAGTGTAGACAGATGGACTCAGAACGAATGGGATAGTATCCGCGTGCTAGCAGTTGGAGACGGATCTGACGTCAGCACGGGGGTATATATATCCCCACAGGAAGCGTAGCAACTCAGTAATCTTCCTTGCAAAAGCTGTTATGGAAATGTGTACTGACGCTCAGTAAAAAGTGAAAACAGGATTCCCCTGACCGATTGATAGTAGCTGGAGACCGCCAGCATTCACAACCGGAAGGCGTTAACACCAGGTAGAATGTACGCTCTCATGGAACAGAAGACATGGCTTACCTTGAATCGGTGAAACCCATGTACCCAGGCAGCTGGGCAGGATGCTGAGTCCATCTGTCTACACTAAGGAAAAGGAGATTATCAGGTAGTAATCTCAACATTTCCTGGCGTGTAGCCAGATGGACTCAGAACGAATGGGATGTACAAAAGCTTTACTCCCAGCCTGGGCGGGAGGCTGCCTGAGGCCCATGTAGTACCGCCCTCGCAAATGCTGAGTCTTCCCTGGCCTGGACATCCAGACGGTAGAACCTGGAGAAGGTAAGGAGGAAGGACCACGTCGCCGCTTTACAGATTTCTGCAGGCGACAGCATCCTGGATTCAGCCCAGGATGTCGCTTGTGCTCTGGTAGAATGAGCCTTGACTTGTAGAGGCGGAGACTTCCCGGCTTCTACGTAAGCTGCTCTGATAACTTCTTTAATCCAGCGGGCGATGGTGGGCCGCGAGGCCGCTTCACCTTGCTTCTTCCCGCTGTGCAGGACGAACAGATGGTCCGTCTTTCGTAGTTGTTGTGTCACTTCCAGATATCCGGGCATCATTCTGCCAATGTCGAGATGGCGTAATAGACGCCCGTCTTCAGATTTCTTCAAACCCGCCGTGGTAGGCAAGGATATGGTTTGGTTAAGATGACTGTGAAACCACTTTCGGTAGAAAGGAGGGGACCGTCCGAAGAAGGATAGCCTCTGGAGTGATTCTGAGAAATGGATCACGGCAGGACAGTGCTTGTATCTCTGAGATGCGGCGGGCTGAACATACAGCCAGCAAGCACACCATCTTCAAGGTTAGAGAATGGAGAGACAGGCCCCGAAGGGGTCTGAAGGTGGACCCCGCGAGGAAATCCAAAACAAGGTTGAGGTTCCACAAAGGCACAGGCCACTTCAGTGGCGGACGAATATGCTTGACTCCTTGCAGGAAACGAGAAACATCTGGGTGCTTGGTGATGGTCTTGCCATCCCTCCTGGGACCATAGCAAGACAGCGCAGCCACCTGAACCTTGATGGAGCTGAGGGAGAGACCCTTCTGAAGTCCATCCTGCAGGAAATCCAACACAATAGGGACAGGGCCGGTGGAAGCACTAGGCGAACTAGGCGATCGCCTAGGGCGCCTAGCATTAGGGGGCGCCGAGCCACTGGTAGCCGATAAGAAGGCTCATAGGGCCGCCGAAGATCGGCAGGGCCGTGGAGGACCTCACGTCACCACGGCCTGAAAAATAAGGTCGCTCTAAGCCTGCAAAAACTCCTCCTCCTTCCTGCCCCCGCGGCCCCGGAAGAAAAATGTTGCCGGAGCCACACGGGCAGGAAGGGGGAGGAGCATCAGCCGCGTGCCGGAAGAGGAGCATCAGCCGCGTGCCAGAAGGAAGAGGAGCATCAGCCGCGTGTCGGAAGGAGGAGGAGCATCAACCACGTGCAGAAGAGGAGCAGCGCTTACGGGCCGCCGCGAATCCCACATTGCAGGCGGCCCGAGAAGACCAGGGCCGCTGCAGAGCCCATCCTGCGGCGACCCGCGAAGAGAAGGTCCAGAGGTGAGACAGAGGCTGAGGGTGTGTGTGTGTGCGCGTGTATGAGATGAGTTGACTTTGTGTGTGAGAGTGAGTTGAGAGACTGTGTGTGGGAGTGAGGACCTGAATGTTTGCAGAGACAGCATGTGAGAGCCTCTGTGTGTGTGTGTGAGTGTGTGAGAGAGAGACAGCATGTGACAGTGAGAGCCTATGCTTGAGCAAGACAGCTTGTGGGAGTGAGAGAGCCTGTGTGTGTGAGTCAGACAGCATGTGCCAGTGAGAGACTGTGTGTATGAATGATTGTATGAGAGAGAGCATGTGACAGTGAGAGCCTGTGCTTGAGCAAGATAGCATGTGGGAGTGAGAGAGAGTCTGTGTGTGTGAGAGTCAGACAGCATGTGCCAGTGAGAGACTGTGTGTATGAATGATTGTATGAGAGAGAGCATGTGACAGTGAGAGCCTGTGTGTGTGTGTGTGTGTGTGTGTGTGTGTGTGTGTGAGAGAGAGAGAGAGAAAGCATGTGAGAATGAGAACCTGACTGTGATTTTGAGGGAAGAAGACAGATGAAGAGAAAAGAAATAGAAAAAATGCCAATATAAAAGGAATTGGCAAAAAAAATAAGAAAGGAAAGGTGGGAAAAAAATCCTGTGACCAACCGATTAGAAAACTAAGATCAGACAGCAAAGTAAAAAAAAAAAATTACTTTTTATTTTTACTGATTGGCACATGTAATCCTTGGTAATGTGCAAGAGTAGCACTTTCTCTATGCACAATGTAGGAGATCAGCATGGAGGAAGTGGAAGCCCACGGGGCCTGCAGAGAGGAGGCAGCAGAATGGGCTTCAGTGCCAGTAGCAGCAATCACCAATCAGTGCCTCCCCAATAGCCATGCAGCAGCAGTGACAGTGGCAGCAGAGGAATGAGAGAGGCTCTGAGGTTGCTGGCAAAAGAAAGAGAGGGGGTCTGCCTTTAATGTGTGCATGTGTATGAATGGGAGACTGCCTGGGGGTGTATGTGTGTGAATGCATGGGTGCCTGCCTGAGGGTGTGTCTGTGTATTAGAATGAATTGGTGCCTGCCTGGGGGTCTGTGGGTGTGAGAATGAATGTGTGCATGCCTGGGGGATGGGGAGGGAGTGGTGTGAAAATGAATGGGAGCCTGCCCGGGGGTCAGTGTGAGAATGATTGGGAGCTTGCCTGGGTATGTGTGTTTGTGTGTATGTGAGGAAGCCAGTGAGAGTGAGAGCATGAGTGTGTATGACAAAATCCAGGGGTGTAAGAGTGTGTGGGGGGGAGTGTGTGTTGGGGAGAGAGAGTGTCAGTGTCTGTGAGAGTGAGAGGTTATGGTGGGTATAAGAGCATGAATGTGTATGTATGTGACAGTGTATGTGTGAGAGAGAATGGACATGTGAGTATGTGTGAGAGAGAGAGGATAACCTCCTAATCCTCGACAATAGCAGGGTGACTGGAAATCAAGAGCTTCCATGCATGGACAGCAGGGGCTTTTTAAAATCCTTATTAGTTTTAATTATTGGGTGTTATTTGATATATGTGCTGTTTTGAAATATTTTATTGGTGTTTGGGAAATTGTAAAAAATGTATATTTAACTTTTTAACTTTTATTTACCGACATTCGTGAAACACATCATGCCGGTTTACATAGAACTCAGTTGGGAAATACAGTATAACAATTTAACAATATAACAGTATGACATTGAAACAATAGGATGTTACTAAAACGAGAAGCAACAAACAGAAAAACCAAAAGCAAAATACAACAAAATAAATAATGTTAAAGGAAAACGAGGAGTGTAGGTTTGAAAGAAGGGTAGGATTATATGATTTTAATTAATAGAAATTCTATTTATCAGTAGTTTTAAAATATTCTTTTATTAGTATTGTTTTACTATTATAACTGATGCTTATGTTTCTTGATTTTATTGTTTTATGAGGAATGGTGGTTCTGTTTTTCCATTATTAATACACAGAGTCTGGCTTCTTGGGGTTTCCATTTCAGTTTTTTCTAATTTGTGCTCCTTTATTTTGTATTCTGTATTTGGTGAGGGTCTGTTTCTGCTCTGTGTGTGTGAACATGATGAGAGATTCTGCTAGCATGTAGTGTCTGTATAGGGATCTATAGCAATCGGGTTTGTTTTGTTTCCTCAGTAGGTGATGTATTGGTATTCTAGGACCCAGTGTAATATTTATCCTTGCTTATTCACAGGTAGGGTTATTGTTGTTTGAGTCCTTGGTGTTATTACTGTTATGTTATGATGGGATTGCAGTATAGATTTTGAGTGTCTTTTTTTGTGGGGTTTTGTGTTAGTTCACAATGTGCCTGGCAGTGGATGGTGTTTGTGCTGCTGTTACTGTGAGGTGACACCAGAATTTGAAAATATCTTTTAGTATGATGAGCTGTAAGAGAAACATTCAAGCTCCATTGTTTAGGGGAATTTCAGTGGATGTACAGAGTTACAGAACTGGAGGTGCAGGATTTATATTGACATTCTGTCCCTTCCTATATATTCCAGACTTCACTTTCATAGCCATATAGAATTAGTTGAATGAGGCTATCAAATAATTTTATAGTGTGAAACTGGCCAGCTTTTTAAAATTATGCAGAAGACCCTTTGGACTTTATTAACACTTTTTTTATAACCAATTTTAAAGCATTTCTTCATCACACCCACCTATAGAGGTGGGTGTGATGAAGAAATGTCATTTTGGCTTCCCCCCCCAAATTCTTCTGTTTAGAGATGCCAGTGATTTTCTGTGACCTTAAACATTAGTACAAGAAGGATTAAGGGGGAGGGGGGGGGGCTGGAGAGGCACACAAATGCATTGGCCCCCGGGCACCGGAGACCCTTGGTGCACCACTGGGTGCGAGCCATATGGGGCCGCAAGCGGTGGCAAAGAGGAGTGGAGATTTGGCGGGCTGCGAGCAGTGCCCAACCTGCTCACGACCCAGAAAACCGCACAGTCAGCGGGCGTGATCGAGAATGAGGTAGGAATCGGGGCCAAGACCGGGGGGGTGGCGGCGCAACGGGGGGGGGGGCGCAAGGGAGAAGGCTCGCCTAGGGCTGCAAATCCCCTTGCACCGGCCCTGAATAGGGATTGTGGTCGCATGTGGATTGGTGCCATGAGTGTCGCACCATGCTTCGAATACCCTCCAGATGCGAACGTAGGTGAGGGATGTGGAAAACTTGTGAGCTCGGAGGAGTGTATCAATCACAGGCTCCGAGTAACCTCTTTTCTTCAGTCTAGCCCTCTCAAGGGCCAGACCGTAAGAGAGAATTGAGCTGGATCCTCGTGGAGGATGGGACCTTGACGTAGAAGGTTTCGGAGAGGAGGCAGGGGGAGAGGCTCCCCTGCCAGTAGTCTTCTCATGTCTGCGTACCAGGGTCTTCTTGGCCAGTCTGGTGCCACTAGAAGAACTAGGCCCCGGTGTTTCTGAATCTTGTGGATGATGGCGCCCAGCAGAGGCCATGGAGGAAAGGCTTATAGCAGAGTCCCTGGAGGCCATGGCTGAACTAGGGCATCGATTCCGTGTGAGAACGGGTCGCGCTTGCGGCTGAAGTATCTGGGTACCTGAGCATTGGACTTGTCCGCCAGTAAATCCATGTCCGGAATCCCCCAGTGATCCACAATCATCTGGAAGGCTGTGGGTGACAGCTGCCACTCTCCCGGATTTAGGCTTTCTCTGCTGAGGAAGTCTGCTGTGGTATTGTCCTTCCCGGCAATATAGGACGGCGGAGATGTCCTGCAGATTCGCCTCTGCCCAAGCCATCAGTGGGGCAATCTCCAGAGATACTTGACTGCTTCTGGTTCCGCCCTGACGGTTGATGTATGCCACTGTGGTGGCGTTGTCGTACATCACTCTGACTGCTCTGTTCTTCAGTCTGTGAGCAAATCGAAGGCATGCCAATCGGACTGCCCGGGCCTCTAGACGGTTGATGTTCCACGCTGACTCTTCTCTGTTCCACCGCCCTTGTGCGGTGAGTCCTTCGCAGTGTGCTCCCCAGCCGCTCAGGCTGGCATCTGTGGTGAGCAAAGTCCACATGGGTGAAGACATCTTCGACCCCCTGCTCATGTGGTTGGACTGCAACCACCACCGCAACTGGGTCCGCACTCTGGCTGGCAGATGCAGGTGCGTGGAATAGTTCCGTAGACGGGGGCTCCAGCGAGAGAGCAGGGAGTGTTGTAGAGGTCTCATATGGGCCCTCGCCCAAGGCACCACTTCCAGGGTGGATGCCATGAGACCAAGAACCTGCAGATAATCCCAGGCTACAGGCCGACTGGCTCCCATCAAATACTGGATACGCTGCTGAAGTTTCAACCTTCTCTTGGTAGTGAGACTGACTGTGTCCGCTCGGATGTCGAACTGTACTCCCAGGTATTCCAGAGACTGGGAAGGCTGTAGTCAGCTCTTGCTGAGGTTGATCACCCAGCCCAAGCTTTCCAGAAGGGCGATTACTCTGTCGGTCGTCCGAAGGCTCTCCTCTCGAGATTTCGCCCGGATCAGCCAGTCGTCTAGGTAGGGATGGACCAGAATTCCTTCCCTCCTGAGTGCTGCTGCTACCACTACGACCACCTTGGTGAATGTCCGTGGTGACGTGGCCAACCCGAAGGGCAGAGCCCGGAATTGGAAGTGGCGTCCCAGAACCTTGAAGCGTAGGTAGCGCTGATGATCCGGATGGATCGGGATATGCAGGTATGCCTCTGACTGGTCTAACGCCGTGAGGAATTCCCCTTGCTGTACTGCAGCCTTGACGGAGCGCAGAGTCTCCATACGAAACCTCGGTACCCGCAAGTATCGATTGACTGACTTGAGGTCCAGCACAGGCCGAAAGGTGCCCCCTTTCTTGGGTACCATGAAATAAATGGAATAGTGTCCAGAATTCACTTCCCAGGCAGGTACTGGGATGATGGCTTTCAAGGACAGGAGCCTCGCCAGGGTAGCTTCCAATGCTGCCTTCTTGTGTATGGGACAGGAGGATTCCACAAACTTGTCCGGAGGGAGATGATGAAAGTCCAGATAATATCCCTCCCGGATAACGGCAAGGATCCACTGGTCCGACGTAATCTCGACCGATCTGGGGTAGAAGAGGATTAACCTGCCCCCTATGGCTCCGTTCCCCAAATGAATCGGCGGATTCTCATTGGGAGGCGCGGCCGGGACCCAAGCTCGGGCCCGCTCCCCTCTTGCGCTGCTTGGTCCGAAAGGACTGATTCCTGGCCTAAGGGCGCGGTGCCTGGTAGCGACCCCTGTAAGGAACAAAGCGCTGGGAACTCCTGCTCCTGGAGGGCCTTGGAAAGGCGCGTTGGCCCCTTCTGAACCAATCTTCCGGTAGTCTGGGCACTGGTGAGGCACCCCATGTACTGGCCAGTTTATCAAGGTCGCTGCCAAATAGGAAAGAGCCCTTAAAGGGCAATCTGGTGAGGCGTGTCTTGGAAGGCGCATCAGCGGACCATCTCCGGATCCAGAGCTGCCTCCTGGCAGCTACTGAGGATGAAATCCCCTTAGCTGTTGTCCGTACCAGGTCAGATGCAGCATCTGTGAGGAATGAAAGAACTGACTCCATGTCTGCCGCTGGAGCGTTGTTTCTAACCTGTGACTTCAACTGGAATGGTAGTGCGCTTGACCACAGCGCTAATCAAGGCGTCCACCTGAGGGCACGCCAGCAGATCCTGAATAGCCGGTGCCAAGGGATACTTGCTCATCAGAGCCCGGCCCCCTTTGAAAGAAGCCGCTGGTGCCGCCCATTCTAAATCTACCAGTTGTTGGGCCGCTTGTAAGAATGGAAAATGGCGGGCTGTAGGACGAAGACCTTCCAGCAGGGGGTTCTGCGTGGAGGGCACCGAAGCGCTGGGACCCGTAATATCCAATTCTGCCAGACACTGAGACACCAGGTCAGAGAGATCCTCTTTAGGGAAGAACCGCCTCATGGTTCTATATGGCTCAATCCCAGGGGGAAGGTCCCCCTCGTCCGGAAGTTCGGACTCATCCGGTGATACCTCCTGGTCCAACTGCTCCGGACTGTCCAGTGGCGGGAGGTCCCGCTCGCGATAAGGGCGTGAGGGTCCAGGAACAGGATCCGCAGGAGCCACCGCCGCAGCAGCCGCTGCAGTCACAGCCACCGCAGGAACCACAGGAACAGCAGGAACCACAGGGCCTGGATGGGAAGCCGTTTGCATCTGTACGAAGGCATGAATCCCCTTAAAGAGATCCACCCAGGAAATTGAAGCAGCCTCTAATCGCCGGGGTACAAGATCCCCCGGGATTCCTGATTGGTCGAGACTGCCCCCTAAATCCGGGGTAGCCCCTGGGGAACTGTCAACAAATCGTGGCTTAGACCGGTCCTGACCTAAGGGTCCCACGGCCTCCTCACATTGGGCACATAGGGAGTTTGGCTCTTCACTGCGCGTGGCCCTCAGCTGGCATGCAGGGCAGAGGCCAAGGGCTTTAATGCCTGAAGCAGGCGGCGCCGTCGCTGAAGATGCTGCTGCGTTCTGATCCATTGAAAAATATGCGCCGAATGCGTAATACAACAGGCGCACAATAATACCAATATGCGGCAGCAATAGGCGCTTAATACAACAGGCGCACAATAATAATAATATGCGGCAGCAATAGGCGCGTAATACAATAGGCGCACAATAATAATAATATGCAGCAGCAATATGCGCAATATGTTCTCAGCAATAGGCGGCCAAGAAGACCGCCCAAGTGTATGCAATATGCACTCAGCAATATGCCATAAGCAATACACGCACTATGGCTCTTCAATAGGCTTTCCGCAATATGCAGTTAGTAATATACGCTCAATAGCATTCAATAAGCGCTCAGCAGTATGCGGTTGAGCAATACACTCTTAATAGCATTCAATAGGCTTTCAGCAATATGCAGTTAGCAATATATGCTCAATAGCATTCAATAGGCGTTCAGTAATATGCGGTTAGCAATATACTCGCAATAGCATTCAATAGGCTTTCAGCACTATGTGGTTAGTAATATACGCTCAATAGCATTCAATAGGCTTCCAGTAATATGCGGTAGCAATATACTCGCAATAGCATTCAATAGGCTCTCAGCACTATGTGGTTAGCAATATACGCTCAATAGCATTCAATAGGCTTTCAGCAATATGCGGTAGCAATATACGCTCAATAGCATTCAATATGCTCTCAGCAACAGGCGGTGTAGCAATACCTTTCAGTAACCGGCTGTTAGCAATACACGCTCAGTGTAAATGCTCACAACAAGAAGGCCATATACGCACAAGGAGGAATAAACCTGCGCCGATTACCGGCGCCCTACCTGAACGAGGCCCACAAAATGGCGCCCTCCTTGGCGTGCCACGCCGCCGATCCTCTGTTCCTTCGGAGACCCGCAAAACGAGATGTACACCTCACCTTAATCTCGGCGCCCCTCGGTTGGAACCCAGGCGGTCTCCGGCTGCGGGGAGAGCGGGCAACTACCTTCACCACCGCGTTTGAGGATATGCACCCGCTGCCTCGTCCACGACGGGACCGAGGCGCCTCGTAAGCCTCACCCGAACCTCGCCCGGGGGCGGTGTCCCTGCCGCGATTCGGCCGGACCGAGGACTTCACCTCCAGGGTGATCACGGGAATCACCCCGGGCAGCTCAACTGGGGGAGTGACCTCCGGGTATCACCGCAGGAGCGCGGGGCTCGATATCTTCACAGAAAGTAGAAAGTAGAATCTAGAATTATAAGAAAAGAGAAAAAGATTAAAGTAGTCTTGGAAAGCACGCTCGACTAGTGTGCAGGCACTCCAAACTGCTTTGGAGACGGAAATTACTGAGTTGCTACGCTTCCTGTGGGGATATATATACCCCCGTGCTGACGTCAGATCCATCTCCAACTGCTAGCAGGCGGATACTATCCCATTCGTTCTGAGTCCATCTGGCTACACGCCAGGAAAAGGCATGTTTTTAAGGGTCCCTTTCAGTACCAGTTAACAAATGGGGTAAATATCTATACCTTAACAGAGCTGCTTTGTCATACGTGCAGGATATGAGTGCCATATTTACACTTGTCTGTAGCAAATGACCATCACACATGGGCTGCCTGTTTCAGTGGTCCCCAGTCCCGTCCTGAAGACACACCTACCTAGTCAAGTTTTTACTGGGGAGACTCAGCTCTGGGGTCAAGGGAAAGGGAACGTTCTGGGCTAAGGATTGGGGATGGAGGAGAGAGTCTGGAGTTATTTCTGGAGGAGGGAAAGAGAATGTGCAACAGAGAATTTGGTGAAGAAGTGGAAGTGAGAAAGTTAATATGTGCACCTCCTTCCCCCAAAATGCACACAATCACAGAGTAACCACAAATCAAAAGTTCCCAGATATGGCATTTTCAGAGAGGTGACTGGGTAGGAAAAGGGTTTTGAGGAATGGTATGCTGTTTCATACTACATACAAGCACAGGGCACTAGAAACACATAAGAACATAAGAAAATGCCATACTGGGTCAGACCAAGGGTCCATCAAGCCCAGCATCCTGTTTCCAACAGTGACCAATCCAGGCCATAAGAACCTGGCAAGTACACAAAAACTAAGTCTATTCTATGTTACCATTGCTATTGGCAGTGGCTATTCTGTAACTGAACTTGATAGCAGGTAATGGACTTCTCCTCCAAGAACTTATCCAATCCTTTTTTAAACACAGCTATACAAAACTGCATTACCACATCCTCTGGCAACAAATTCCAGAGTTTAATTGTGCGTTGAGTAAAAAAGAACTTTCTCTGATTAGTTTTAAATGTGCCCCTTGCTAACTTCTACTATCCCCTTGCTAACTCTTCTACTATCCGAAAGAGTAAATAACCGATTCACATCTACCCGTTCTAGACCTCTCATGATTTTAAACATCTCTATCATATCCCCCCTCAGCCGTCTCTTCTCGAAGCTGAAAAGCCCTAACCTCTTTAGTCTTTCCTCATTGAGGAGCTGTTCCATTCCCCTTATCATTTTGGTAGCCCTTCTCTGTACCTTCTCCATCGAAATTATATCTTTTTTGAGATGCGACGACCAGAATTGTACACAGTATTCAAGGTGCGGTCTCACCATGGAGCGATACAAAGGCATTATGACATTTTCCGTTTTATTCAACATTCCCTTTCTAATAATTCCCAACATTCTGTTTGCTTTTTTGACTGCTGCAGCACACTGAACCGACGATTTCAATGTGTTATCCACTATGACGCCTAGATCTCTTTCTTGGGTTGTAGCACCTAATATGGAACCCAACATTGTGTAATTATAGCATGGGTTATTTTTCCCTATATGCATCACCTTGCACTTATCCACATTAAATTTTATCTGCCATTTGGATGCCCAATTTTCCAGTCTCACAAGGTCATCCTGCAATTTATCACAATCTGCTTGTGATTTAACTACTCTGAACAATTTTGTATCATCTGCAAATTTGATTATCTCACTCGTATTTCTTTCCAGATCATTTAGACATATATTGAAAAGTAAGGGTCCCAATACAGATTCCTGAGGCACTCCACTGTCCACTCCCTTCCACTGAGAAAATTGTCCATTTAATTCTACTCTCTGTTTCCTGTCTTTTAGCCAGTTTGCAATCCACGAAAGGACATCGCCACTATCCCATGACTTTTTACTTTTCCTAGAAGCCTCTCATGAGGAACTTTGTCAAACGCCTTCTGAAAATCCAAGTATAGTACATCTACCTTTTCACCTTTATCCACATGTTTATTAACTCCTTCAAAAAAGTGAAGCAGATTTGTGAGGCAAGACTTGCCTTGGGTAAAGCCATGCTGATTTTGTTCCATTAAACCATGTCTTTCTATATGTTCTGTGATTTTGATGTTTAGAACACTTTCCACTATTTTTCCTGGCACTGAAGTCAGGCTAAACGGTCTGTAGTTTCCCGGATCGCCCCTGGAGCCCTTTTTAAATATTGGGGTTACATTTGCTATCCTCCAGTCTTCAGGTACAATGGATGATTTTAATGATAGGCTACACATTTTTACTAATAGATCTGAAATTTCATTTTTTTGAGTTCCTTCAGAACTCTGGGGTGTATACCATCCGGTCCAGGTGATTTACTACTCTTCAGTTTGTCAATCAGGCCTACCACATCTTCTAGGTTCACCGTGATTTGATTCAGTCCATCTGAATCATTACCCATGAAAACCTTCTCCATTACGGGTACCTCCCCAACATCCTCTTCAGTAAACACCGAAGCAAAGAAATCATTTAATCTTTCTGCGATGGCCTTATCTTCTCTCTAAGTGCCCCTTTAACCCCTCGATCATCTAAGGGTCCAATTGACTCCCTCACAGGCTTTCTGCTTTGGATATATTTTAAAAAGTTTTTACTGTGAGTTTTTGCCTCTACAGCCAACTTCTTTTCAAATTCTCTCTTAGCCTGTCTTATCAATGTCTTACATTTAACTTGCCAACATTTATGCTTTATCCTATTTTCTTCTGTTGGATCCTTCTTCCAATTTTTGAATGAAGATCTTTTGGCTAAAATAGCTTCTTTCACCTCCCCTTTTAACCATGCCGGAAATCATTTTGCCCTCTTTCCACCTTTCTTAATGTGTGGAATACATGTAGAATGTGCTTCTAGAATGGTTTTTTGTTTTTTTTAACAATGACCACGTCTCTTGGACATTTTTTACTTTTGTAGCTGCTCCTTTCAGTTTTTTTCTAACAATTTTTCTTATTTTATCAAAGTTTCCCTTTTGAAAGTTTAGCACGAGAGCCTTGGATTTGCACACTGTTCCTCTTCCAGTCATTAAATCAAATTTGATCATATTATGATCACTATTGCCAAGCGGCCCCACCACCTTTACCTCTCTCACCAAGTCCTGTGCTCCACTGAGAATTAGATCTAAAATTGTTCCCTCTCTCGTCTGTTCCTGAACCAATTGCTCCATAAAGCTATCATTTATTCCATCCAGGAACGTTATCTCTCTAGCGTGTCCTGATGATACACTTACCCAACCAATATTGGGGTAATTGAAGTCTCCCATTATTACTGCACCACCAATTTGGTTAGCTTCCCTAATTTCTCTTAGCATTTCACTGTCCTTCTCACCATCTTGACCAGGTGGGCGGTAGTATACCCCTATCACTACAGTCTTCCCCGACACACAAGGGATTTCTACCCATAAAGATTCAATTTTGTATTTAGTCTCATGGAGGATGTTTATCCTGTTGGACTCTATGCCATCCCGGACATAAAGCGCCACACCTCCTCCCCGGGTGCTCCTCTCTGTTATTGTGATATAATTTGTACCCCGGTATAGCACTGTCCATTTGGTTATCCTCTTTCCACCATGTCTCTGAGATGCTAATTAAGTCTGTCATTATTCACTGCTATACATTCTAATTCTCCCATCTTACTTCTTAGACTTCTGGCATTAGCATACAAACATTTCAAAGTTTGTTTTTTGTTTGTATTTTCATTCTGCTTTTTAATTGATAGGGATAAATTAGAATTTTCTAGCTCAGGTGAGTTTTTAGTTACAGGCACTTGGACTACTTTTCTAATTATTGGAACCTCACTGTTGGGATGCCCTAATTCTAATGCATCATTAGTATCCTTTGAAGATACCTCTCTCTGAACCATGTGCTGCTGAGCGACTGTCGGCTTTCCCCTTTGTTCTAGTTTAAAAGCTGCTCTATCTCCTTTTTAAAGGTTAGCGCCAGCAGTCTGGTTACACTCTGGTTAAGGTGGAGCCCATCCCTTCGGAAGAGACTCCCCCTTCCCCAAAAGGTTCCCCAGTTCCTAACAAAACTGAATCCCTCTTCCTTACACCATCGTCTCATCCACGCATTGAGACTCCGGAGCTCTGCCTGCCTCTGGTGACCTGCACGTGGAACAGGGAGCATTTCAGAGAATGCTACCCTGGAGGTTCTGGATTTAAGCTTTCTACCTAAGAGCCTAAATTTGGCTTCCAGAACCTCCCTCCCACATTTTCCTATGTCGTTGGTGCCCACGTGTACCATGACAGCCGGCTCCTCCCCAGCACTGTCTAAAATCCTGTCTAGGTGACGCGTGAGGTCCGCCACCTTCGAGGTAGGCATGTTACCAGGCGATCCTCACGCCCACCAGCCACCCAGCTATCTACATTCCTAATAATCGAATCACCAACTATGACGGCCGACCTAACCCTTCCCTCCTGGGCAGTAGGCCTTCGGGAGATATCCTCGGTGTGAAAGGACAATGCATCACCTGGAGAGCAGGTCCTTGCTACAGGATCCTTTCCTGCTGCACCTAGTTGATGCTCTCCCATCATGAGACCTTCTTCCTACAAGGCAGCACCAGGGCTGCCAGTCTGAAGTTGGGACTTGACTACTATATCCCTGAAAGTCTCATCTATATACCTCTCTGCCTCAGCTCCTCCAGGTCTGCCACTCTAGCTTCCAGAGATCGGACTCGTTCTCTGAGAGCCAGGAGCTCTTTGCAGTATAATCTGAAGTGGGGTAAGTGCAGGGCTGGTATTAACATTTTGCTACCCAAATTTTCTGTCTTTTTTTTTTTTTAACACAAAATTTTTGTTGTTTTCCCCATTAACACGCAATAGAAACTCAGTCTCATACTCTGTCTCAGGCCCCCTTTTACCACCGAAAAAAAAGTTCTGCTCCCTCTGGCAATCCAAACTGTCAAAATTGACTCACCCCCTAAACCTATTTACTCCATCCACAGGTCCAAAATTTCTAAATTGTTCAGGAATGAGTTCCAAGTATTCCTGCCCCTCCTATCAGTACATAAAATTGGTGCTGGTTGTGCCCTGTAGCCAACACCAATTTGTTGTATAGAAAAAACATGCACTGCTGTGGATCCACTCAGAAGACTCTGCAAAAAAAAGACAATTGGAACCCATATGCTATTAGACTATTGTAACACGAGTTAAGTGTAGGTTTGGCTATTAAACAGCCTTGAGTAAACTGAACAACAACAATACAGTAGAATTTCCATACCACAAGAGTACTAACTTTAAGCACTCAGGTACAACCCAATATATGGCAAATGTTATACTAGGCCCTAAAATACCTCCTATTAGGAAAGCAGAACAAACCAGTCAGTTCTAAATTCCTACATAAAAAGTATATTCTAGAAGAATATTTCGTACAAAACAAAGACAGACCCTCATCAAATACAGTATAGAGAGATCATAAAATATAAATAGAAATGTATAGATAGAAACTAAATTAGAAACTGCAATAGCCTAAATTCTATCGGGCGGATTTTAAAAGCCCTGCTTGCGTAAATCCGCCCGGATTTACGCGAGCAGGGCCTTGCACGCCGGCGCGCCTATTTTCCATAGGCGGCCGGCGCGCGCAGAACCCCGGGACGCGCGTAGGTCCCGGGGTTTTCGGAAGGGGGCAGGTCGGGGGCGGGGCTGAACGACGCGGCGGTTTGGGGGCGGGGCGCGGCGTTTCGGTGGCATTTCGGGGGCGTGGTTTCGGGCCAGGGCATTCCAGGGGCGTGGCCGCGCCCTCCGGAACCGCCCCCGAGGCCGCTCCGAGTTCGGAGCGGCCTCGGAGGGAACGGAGACAGGCTGCACGGCTCGGCGCGCGCCGGCTGCCCAAAATTGGCAGCCTTGCGCGCGCCGATCCAGGATTTTAGAAGATACGCGCGTATCTTATAAAATCCAGCGTACTTTTGTTTGCGCCTGCTGCGCAAACAATAGTACGCGAACGCACTTTTTTTAAAAATCTACCCCTATATGCAGTGAAACAGAATCATCAGTCCTCATAAATCAAACAATAAAATCAATAAATATAAATTGCTCATAAGCCAAATTAATAAGAATATTGCCAAACAGATGACAAATATAATAACATCCAATAATTTAAAACTCATAATATTTTTTAAACATTTCCAAACAGCAATAAAATATTTCAAACACTCAATAATTATAACAAGAATGAAAAAATCGCCTGCTTACCATATCTGAAATTTTTTATTTCCAGTCATCCTGAGCTTGTCATGAATTAGTGAGATGGTAGGATGGTATAAATTCCTCACTCCCCAAGGTAGGCTCCCATTCACACACACACCCTCCCCCCCCCCCAGGTAGGCTCCCATTCACATACACACACATCCTCCCTAGGCAGGCTCCATTCAAACACACACATCCACCCCCCCACCCAGGAAGGCACCCAATTCACACACATACACATCCCCCTCAGGCAGGCTCCCATTCACACACACATATCCTCATCAAGGCAAGTGTCCATTCACACACACACACACATTCCCCCTAGGCGAGTATCCATTCACACACCCATCCCCCCAGGCAGGTCTCCATTCAAAGACACCCACCCAGGCTGGTGCCCATTCACACACACACACACATCTTCCCCCAGGCAGGGGCCCATTCACCCACACACACACATTCCTCCCAGGCAGTTGCCTGTTCACACAAACACATATATGCCAGGCAGGCTTCCATACATACATACACCCATCCCCCCAGGTAGGCTCCCATTCACATACACACACACACCCATTCCCCCAGACAGGCTTCCATTCACACACATCCCTGTCCGCCCTAGGCAGGCTTCCATTCACACACACATAGCCCCAAGCAGGATCCTATTTATACATATGCACAGCCTTCCCCCTCCAGGCAGGCTCATATTCACGCATACACACGTACACCTATCCCCACTAGGCAGGCTCCAATTGATACTGTTGGAAACATGGACCCTTGGACAAAGGTGAAGTTGGTGCAATATGCAGAGTGGAATTCTACAGGTCCCCACCATAATCGGATGAGGCAGAGGCCCAGCTGGAGCTTCTCCTTTACCAGCACACATTCCACTTGGGTTGAGCCTTTGGGTGCCAGGGCCAGCAGGTCTTAGGTGGAGGCTTCTGCTGATGATTGGATGGTCCGAGAGACAGGCAGTCAGTGGCATTCTGGAAGGTCTGAGAAGCAGGCAGTGGTCAGTAGCAGATATTCATCCAAAGGGCAAGGTGGGATGAATAGGCTCAGTACGTGCAGGGGGTGGAAGGGGCAGCTTTTCGGGGGTTACGCACGTAACCCTTTGAAAATCTGCCCCATTGCTTATAATGATACTAGAAGTTAAGAGGATCCAAACAAAGAAGTTAAGAGGGCATCCCAACAAAGAGGTTCCAATAAAAGCAAACGTAGTCCATGTGCCTATATGTAAAAAAATCACTGAAGCTAATGATTTCCCGAATTATCCCTAACAACTGAAAAGCAGGTTGTTAATACAAACAAAAAACACACTTTGAAATGTCTGTATGCCAATGCCAGAAGTCTAAGAAGTAAGATGGGAGTGTATAGCAGCAAATGATAAGATTGACATAATTGGCATCACAGAGACTTGGTGGAAGGAGGATAACCAATGGGACAGTGCTATATCAGGGAACAAATTATATTGCAATGATAGGGAGGATCAACTTGGTGGGGGTGTGGCACTTTATGTCCAGGAGGGTATAAAGTCCAACAGGATAAAGATCATACAAGAGACTAAATGCTCAGTAGAATCTATATGGGTAGAAATCCCATGTGTGTTGGGTAAGAGTATAGTGATAGGAGTATACTACCGTCCACCTGGACAAAATGGTCAGACAGATAATGAAATGCTAAGAGAAATCAGGGAAGCAAACCAATTTGGCAGTGCAATAATAATGGGAGATTTCAATTACCCCACTATTGACTGGGTAAATGTAACATCAGGACTTGCTAGAGACATAAAGTTCCTGGATGTAATAAATGATTGCTTCATGGAGCAATTTGTTCAGGAACCAACAAGAGAGGGAGCTATTTTAGATTTAATTCTTAGTGGACCACAAGATTTGGTGAGAGAAGTAACGGTGGTGGGGCCACTTGGCAACAGTGATCATAACATGATCAAATTTAAACTAATAACTGGAAGGGGGACAATAAGTAAATCTGCAGCTCTAACACTAAATTTTAAAACGAGAAACTTTGATAAAATGAGAAAAATAGAAAAAAACTGAAAGGTGCAGCTGCAAAGGTTAAAAGTGTTCAACAGGCATGGACATTGTTTAAAAGTACAATCCTAGAGGCGCAGTCCATATGTATTCCGCACATTAAGAAAGGTGGAAGGAAGGCAAAACGATTACCGTCATGGTTAAAAGGTGAGGTGAAAGAGGCTATTTTAGCCAAAAAAACATCCTTCAAAAATTGGAAGAAGGATCCATCTGAAGAAAATAGGATAAAACATAAGCATTGTCAAGCTAAATGTAAAACATTGATAAGACAGGCGAAGAGAGAATTTGAAATGAAATTGGCCATAGAGGCAAAAACTCATAATAAAAACTTTTTAAAATATATCCAAAGCAAGAAACCTGTGAGGGAGTCGGTTGGACCATTAGATGACAGAGGGGTTAAAG
Source organism: Rhinatrema bivittatum (assembly GCF_901001135.1). Taxonomy (NCBI): domain Eukaryota; kingdom Metazoa; phylum Chordata; class Amphibia; order Gymnophiona; family Rhinatrematidae; genus Rhinatrema; species Rhinatrema bivittatum. The sequence continues at coordinate 399,426,026 of NC_042615.1, read as the reverse complement.
GGGCTCTTAGGGAAGATAAGGCCATTGCAGAAAGACTAAATGAATTCTTTGCCTCCGTGTTTACCAATGAGGATGTTGGGGAGATACCAGTTCCGGAGATGGTTTTCAGGGGTGATGAGTCAGACGAACTGAACGAAATCACTGTGAACCTGGAAGATGTAGTAGGCCAGATTGACAAACTAAAGAGTAGCAAATCACCTGGACTGGATGGTATGCATCCTAGGGTTCTGAAGGAACTCAAAAATGAAATTTCTGATCTATTAGTTAAAATTTGTAACCTATCATTAAAATCATCCATTGTACCTGAAGCCTGGAGGGTGGCCAATGTAACCCCAATATTTAAAAAAAGTCTCCAGGGGCGATCCGGGTAACTACAGACCAGTGAGCCTGACTTCAGTGCCGGGAAAAATAGTGGAAACTATTCTCAAGAACAAAATTGTAAAGCATATAGAAAGACATGATTTAATGGAACATAGTCAACATGGATTTACCCAAGGGAAGTCTTGCCTAACAAATCTTCATTTTTTTGAAGGGGTTAATAAACATGTGGATAAAGGTGAACCGGTAGATGTAATGTATTTGGATTTTCAGAAGGCGTTTGACAAAGTCCCTCATGAGAGGCTTCTACGAAAACTAAAAAGTCATGGGATAGGAGGCGATGTCCTTTCATGGATTACAAGTTGGTTAAAAGACAGGAAACAGAGAGTAGGATTAAATGGTCAATTTTCTCAGTGGAAAAGGGTAAACAGTGGAGTGCCTCAGGGATCTGTACTTGGACTGGTGCTTTTCAATATATATATAAATGATCTGGAAAGGAATACGATGAGTGAGGTTATCAAATTTGCAGATGATACAAAATTATTCAGAGTAGTTAAATCACAAGCAGACCGTGATACATTGCAGGAGGACCTTGCAAGACTTGAAGATTGGGCATCCAAATGGCAGATGAAATTTAATGTGGACAAGTGCAAGCTGTTGCATATAGGGAAAAATAACCGTTGCTGTAGTTACACGATGTTAGGTTCCATATTAGGAGCTACCACCCAGGAAAAAGATCTAGGCATAATAGTGGATAATACTTTAAAATCGTCAGCTCAGTGTGCTGCAGCAGTCAAAAAAGCAAATAGAATGTTAGGAATTATTAGGAAGGGAATGGTTAATAGAACGGAATATGTCATAATGCCTCTATATCGCTCCATGGTGAGACCACACCTTGAATACTGTGTTCAATTCTGGTCGCTGCATCTCAAAAAAGATATAGTTGCGATGGAGAAGGTACAGAGAAGGGCAACCAAAATGATAAATGGGATGGAACAGCTTCCCTATGAGGAAAAGCTGAAGAGGTTAGGGCTGTTCAGCTTGGAGAAGAGACGGCTGAGGGGGGATATGATAGAGGTCTTTAAGATCATGAGAGGTCTTGAACGAGTAGATGTGACTCGGTTATTTTCACTTTCGAATAATAGAAGGACTAGGGGGCCTTCCATGAAGTTAGCAAGTAGCACATTTAAGACTAATCGGAGAAAATTCTTTTTCACTCAACGCACAATAAAGCTCTGGAATTTGTTGCCAGAGGATGTGGTTCGTGCAGTTAGTGTAGCTGGGTTCAAAAAAGTTTGGATAAGTTCTTGGAGGAGAAGTCCATTAATGGCTATTAATCAATTTTACTTAGGGAATAGCCACTGCTATTAATTGCATCAGTAGCATGGGATCTTCTTAGTGTTTGGGTAATTGCCAGGTTCTTGTGGCCTGGTTTTGGCCACTGTTGTAAACAGGATGCTGGGCTTGATGGACCCTTGGTCTGACCCAGCATGGCAATTTCTTATGTTCTTATGTGCTCCCAAAGTATGTGTTGACCAAAAATATGAACGTTATTCTTGTAAACCATTGTGATCTTCATTTGGAACGATGGTATATAAAATAACTAAATAAAATAAAATATTCGTGCTGCAGCATTTTGTAATTTTGTAGTGGTTTTAAGTGGCTTTCTGGAAAACCTAGTAGTAAGGAGTTACAGTAGTCAAAGTTTGAGAAGATTAGAGTTTGCAGTACAGGATGGAAGTCCCCTAAAGTTAATAGTGGTTTCAACCGTTATAGTATACGCAACTTGGGGAAACCTGTCTTAATTAATTTACTGATCTGCATTTTCATTGTGAGGATCTCATCTAGCTGTACACCTAAATCCCATACTTGATTTTAGGGATTAATTTGAAAATTACCCAGGTCTAGGGCAGGTGGTTAACTATAGATGAGTTTCTACTCAGCCAAATGATTTCAGTCTTTGTAGAGTTTAATGTTAATTTAAGTTGCAAAAGTTCTTGTTGTATTGCTTTCATATAGGTAGAGAGTAACAAAGCTGTATTTTCAAATGATCTGGAGAGTGGGATGTAAAACTATGTCATCAGCATACAAGAAGAAACATATTCCTAGATTCATCAGTAATTTATACAGTGGGAGCATGTAGATATTGAACAGTGTTACTGAGAGGGCTGAGCCTTGAGGGACAACTGTTTCAAACTGGAAAGTATCAGATATATTGTTGCCTAGTTTGACTTGGAATGTTCTGTTAGAAATGAAGAGAACCATATAAGAACCCTGCCATCAATCCCAGTGTTTTTCATCTGATGGCATAACAGGTTATGGTCCACAGTGTTGAAGGCAGCTATTAAGTCAGTGAGCATAAGACAATAAGATTTATCTGCGTCAAGTGCTCGTAAAACCAAGTCCATTAATAAGAGGAGTAATGTCTCGGTTGACTGATGTTTCCTAAATCCAAATTGATTTGCAAATAGAATATTTTGATCTGCCATGTGATATACAAGCTGGGATAACACTGCTTTCTCAAAAACATTTGCGAGAAGACAAGTTGGATATTGGACGATAGTTGTCCCAATCGTCAGTTCTACTGTTCTTATTTTTTAGGATCTGCTTTATCACAGCTTGTTTTAACTCATTTCCTTCTGAGAGAGACAGGTTAACTAATGTTGTGACTGAGTGATAACTATGTGTACTTGTTTCAAGGAACTGACTGGAATTGGATCATGTGGGTGAATGGTAAGTAATTTTAGTAATGATTTGGCTAATTTCCAGTTTCAATACTCTATCAAACATGGACCATTTAACTATGTCATTAGAATCTTTAGGTGCTTTTGTTGGAAAACAGATAGGGAATTGTGTTTTCAACTTATTGAATTTGTCTAAGAATGTGGTGGCATATTCATTGCAAGCGACCTTTTTGAAGTTACAGTTTTTGAGATGGAAGATGTCGGGTCTTTAATTACATTTTTAACAACCTCAAACAGCAGTTTAGAATTAAATATAACCCCATAAATCTGCTTAGCATAGTAATCTTTTTTTGCTTTATTGGTTAGTGTACGGTATTTTGTAAGGAAAGATTTATATTTTCCTAGGAATTCAGCAGATAGGCATTTCCGCCATTGTTTCTCTAATTTTCTAAGGTTCTGTTTAGTGTTTCTTAATTCATCATTGTACCATGGCTTATTTTGTTTGGAGTTATTCTTTTCTTTGATAATAGTTTTCATCTGGACAGGACTAAGGTTTTCAGCTATGTCATTGACAATTTTTTCCCAGGAATCAAAAGCCGATGTGAAATTGGTTTGATTTAGTTCATGGAGTTTATTTTCTATTGCTTCGGCAAGAACTTCCATCTCTATCTTTTTTCCTGAAGGTGAAAGTGTGCTTATTATCTATATTTTTATGGATTTGGTTGTTGATGGCAATTTCTGCCTTTATTTATTGGTGATCAGATCAGGGCAGTATTGTGTGCAACGTATTGATTAAGCTATTACTGGTATTTGCAAATATAAGATCTAGAGTGTGAACTGCTTTATGAATGGGTTTCAAGACAAATCATGACCATTCCAGGGCTTTCATTATTTCTAAAAACATTTCACAGGCTAAGGTTCTTGGTGTTTGTTTACCTGGAGGTTAAAGTCTCCTACAATTAATGCAGATTCTAATAATGGAAACACCTTGGTGAATAATTCAGTCAGCGGTGAGCAATCTTTTTATAAGTATTTCTGGAGCTCAGTAGACCAATCCTATGTTTAGTTGTGGCGACTTAAGAATTGCCACCTCATAGGGAGGATTAATCTCTACTTTATATGGTACAAGGTTAAGTTCTTTTTTACTAATTATTAATAAGCCTCCATTTTTTTTTTAGGGAGGAGGAATAGCCTAGTGGTTAGAACAGTGGACTATGAACCAGGAGACCAAGGTTCAAGTCCCGCTGTCGCTCCTTGTGACCTTGGGCAAGTCACTTTACCCTACATTGCCTCAGGTACAAAAACTTAGATTGTAAGCCCTCTGGGGATAGAGAAATACCTACGTGTGATATCTCAATTGAGATGAATGTCGGTATATAAAAATAATAAATAAATAAATTTTTATGTTTAGCTCTAGGAAAGTGAAATACATCATAGTTAGGGTAGTCAGTTTGGTTTATGAGAACATTATCTTTTAACCAAGTTTCAGTGATATGGAAAATGGTGGTTTTTAAGTCACCTAGGAGATCATTAATTAGAGGAATTTTTTTTGACAGAGACTGAGCATTTAGTTGAAGCAGAGTAAACAATAAGTAGGAAGAGGTAATTGAAGAGATTTTACTTTTCGTAGGGTGGACCAACATTGTATTCCTTCTATTCTTATTTCTCTGGATGCTCCTTAGATTTTGGTATGCTCGGCTTGTCTGTTTCCTTGAGGATGGTATGCAGCTGTGAAATCTAGCATGATGCCAAATTCCTTGCAAAGGAAGCACCAGTATTTTGTGGGAAACTGTACTCCTCTGTCTGATAATATGTGCTTGGGTAGTCCATGCAGATGGAAGACATGAAGAGTGAAGAGGCGTGCCAACTCGGGTGTGGATGGGAGGCCCGATAATGGAATGAAATAGGCCATTTTAAAGAAACAATGTATGATTACCCAGATCAGAGTAGTGCTATGGACAGGTGGGTCCAGGGTTCCCTGGGGGCTGGAAATGACTGTAACAGCCCCCAGGGTCGGCTATGCAGTGGTTTCTGCTGTGCACATATCGGGCACGAGTCAATGTAAGCTTTGACATCTTGCTTCACTTGAGGCCAACAGTAGTACCCTGAAGCAATTCGAGAGTACATGCCCATCCAGGATGATCTGGAACATGGGAGTCATGGGCCCATTTCAACACTTTTTCATGCAGACTGGAAGGTACGACCATCTTCCCTGGAGAGACGGTCATGGAGGTAGCCAGAAGTATCTTAGGGTCGATGATGTGCCTGGGAAGCTCTGGGATGTCCTCAGTCTGAAAGAAGCGTGAGAGAGCATCTGCCCATTGGCTCTTGAGCACGGTGCTGTACCATAGTTTGAAGTCAAAGCAGGCAAAAAACAAGGACCAGTGATCCTGTCTTGCATTTTATTGTTGAGATTGGCAAAGATGCTTAAGGTTTTTGTGATCTGTATATATTGATACATGGTGCTGAGCTCCCTCTGAGAGCCAACTTCACCACCAGGAGTTCTCAATCACCAATGTCATAGTTAAACTCCACAGGTGAAAACTTCCTTGAAAAGAAATAGCAAGGACAAAGTACTCCTTCCAGAGAATGTTGGCTTAAGACTGCCCCAATGCCTAGTATTGAGGCATCCACTTCCAAGATGAAGGGCTGCATAGGGTCAGAATGGTGCTGACAGGCCTTTCCAGAAAGGCGTCCTTCAGATTTTGGAATGCTTCTAAAGCTTCGGGAGCCAGCTCTCACCTTTGTGGGTGAGAGCAGTGAGAGGAGCTGCCACAGTAGAGTAGCTTGTGATAAAATGATAATATTTGGCAAATCCAGGAATCTCTGTAGTGCTCGGAGCCCCACAGGGTGGGACCAATTCGTGATTGCCTTTACTTTGTTGGGGTCCATATGAAATCCATCATGTGAGATGATGTATCCCAGAAAGGGGAGCTCTTCACACTCAAAAATACATTTTTCCAGCATGGCAAACAAATTGTTCTCTCGCAGGCATTGCAGGACTGTGCGCAAATCACAGCGGAGGGTGCGGAGGTCTTGAGAGAAAATTAAGATGTCATCTCAGTACATGACTACGCAAGTATAAAGTAGGATGTGAAAAATTTCATTGAACATTTTTTGGAAAACTGCTGGTGTATTACATAGGCCAAAGGACATGACTAGATACTCTTAGGGGTAGATTTTAAAAGGTTGCACGCGGGCGTACATGTACACGCACTACCCAGCACACGCACGTGTACACCTGATATTATAACTTGCACGTGCAAATTATAAAATCCAGGGTTGGCGCACGCAAGGGGGTGCACAATTGTGCACCTTGCGAGCGCCAAGCCGTGCTGCCTTCCCCCTAACCTGACCTTCACACCCCTTCCCCTAACCTTTCCTCCCCCTAGCCCTACTCTAACACTCCCCCCAAAATTTTTATTTAACCTTTTGCGCCTGCCAGCATGCGATCCCAAATGACGATAAGCTGCCTCTGGCCCCAGACTGCCCCTTTTGTAAAGCCCCGGGACTTACGCGTGTCCCAGGGCTTTACGCGCATTGCCAGGCCTTTTTAAAATAGGCCCGGCGCGTGTAACTCTCTTAAAATCCAGCCCTTAGCGTTTGTCCCAAGGATTAAAAACTGTTTTCCACTTGTCATCTGCCTTGATCCGTATCAGATTATATGCCCCTCTGAGATCTAGTTTGGTAAAAATGATCGTGCCTTAGAGGCGATTGAAGAGCTCTGATATCAACAATAAGGGATAGCGGTCTTTTTTGTGATTGCGTCAATACAAGGCCTGAGAGAGCTGTCCTTTTCTGTCCTGAAGAAGAACCCGGCTCCAGCTGGGGAGGAGGCAAGGCAAATGAAGCCATGTTCCAAGTTTTCCTTGATAAGTTCTGTCATGGCTCTAGTCTCAAGAAGAGACAAGAGATAAACCCTTCCCCGCAGTGGTGCGGAATCTGGGAGAAGTTAGATGTCACAATGATATAACCGGTGAGGCAGCAGTGTCTCAGCCTTTTGCTTATAGAAGCAGTCTGTGAAATCTGTGCAGTGCAGGGGAAGCCCCGGGAGAGCTGTTGCCAAGCTCAGGCGGTGAGGGTGTCTCACATGCTGCAGGCAGGAAATCCATACATGCTTGGCCCCAGCTGAAGATCTGTAGTGTACCCCAATTGAATTGTGGACAATGTTCTTGTAGCCAGAGTAAACCCAGCATGACGGAATAAATAGCATCGTTGATCACATGGAAAGTGAATTTTTTACGGTTGTGGAGACCTGTTCGCAATGTCACTAGCGTGGTAATTAAGGTAATCTTGCCAGGAAGAGGGTCTCCATGGATTGAAGAAATTATCATGGGAGTGTCCATTCGGAGGGTAAGGATTAGGAGCTGGTCCATGAGTTCCTTCATGATGAAGCTCCTGCCAGAACTTGAGTCTAGAATCACTTGAAAGGAGAAGCTGATGGTATCCAATTCTATGGTCATAGGCAACAGTAATTGGGGAGCTGGAATAGTCAGGCCTAAGATTACCTTCCCACCAGACCCTAGGCGATGGAGTTTCCCACTTTCAGCGAGCATTGGGCCATGAGGTGTCCCTAGCCGGCACAATATAAGTATAACCCCTTTTGTCTTCAATGGAGCCTCTCTTTGGGGGCAAGACTACTGCAACCTATATCTACATGGGCTCTTTGGATGAGGTCAAGGGAGCTGGAGGTGAAAGTGGCCATTGGAATCAGGGTGCCAGATTCTATGTGGCAGTTGTTAAAGTCGACAGTCAGTTTTCCCCAGTTAATTCAATGAGTCCTTCCAGCGAGGCAGGGAGGTTGCGAGCAGAGAGTTCATCTTTAATTGTAGACGAAATGACCTCAAGGAAAATATAATCATATAGTCCTCCCTCCAATTGAGTTCTGTCACCAAGGTTCTAAATTCAATGGTGTATTCAGAGAGGGTTCTGGTGCCTTGGTGGAGGTAGAGTAGGTCTGTGCCCACCATAGCAATTCAACCAGGTTCCTCAAAGACGGTCTTGAAATGATCTGTGAATTTGACAAGTTGCATAACAGAGGGTCTACACATTCACAGAGAAGGGACACCCATGCTAAGGAATTCCTATCCAAAAGCGAGGTAGTCTTTGTTAAATCATCCTGGAACAATGGTGCCTGAAAGGTATAGTGCATGTGGCACCGGTTTAAGAAGCCATGGCATTGCTTGGGATCCCCAAAGTACCAGGATGGAGCCAGCAACTGTGGTATGGCCTAGCTAGAGGCAGTGGGTGGTAGCAACACTGGCGCGGGAGGTGGTATAGCTGAAGGAGAAAGAGTATCCAACTATGTGGAGAGTCAGTCCATAGAAGCCGCTAGGATCTTGAGGATCTTCTGCTGCTCTTGTAGCTTTTGAGCGAGACCCGGGATGGCCTGCAGATATGTCAAGTCTGCCGGGTCCATGGCCTCAGCAATCTGTTGAAATGAGTTGAAGTTGGTGCAGTCTTCAGGGAAGTTGCCCTGCAGGTCACCACAGCCAACAAGCCAAGTTGGATGAGGCAGAGGCCCAACTGGAGCTTCGTCTTTACCAGTCCATGTTCCCTTTGAGTTGTTCCTTTGGATGCCAGGGCTGGCAGGACTTAGGTGGGAGCCTCTGCTTATTACCAGATGGTCCGAGAGATGGGCAGTGGTCAGTGGCAGGCGGCATTCCAAAAGGTCTGAGAAACAGGTAGTGATCAGTAGCAGGTATCCGTCCAAAGAGCAAGGTGGAAGAGAAAGGCAGGGCAGGAAGGCAAGGAGCAAGACAGGCAGGCAGATGGGGAGGCGAAGAACTGAACAACTGACCACAAAGAATGAGGAACAAAGACAGGAGCCACAGAACTGAAGACTAGGACAAGGACCACTGGAACTGAATATGAAGGCAATAACTAGGACTGAAGACACTGAAGCAACTCACACTACTGTTAAAAAAGAGGTTGGACTTAAAATGTTTGCAAGAACAACTCTGATACTCTTTTACGTTACTATTCTTTATTATATATCATTCAACGCATGTACATGAGCAAATGATAAACATGGATATTCAGAAAGCAACAGAAAATACTATATACTTACATAATGGATATATAGCTAGCTAGCACATCTCTCGCGCAGGAACATTTCTTTTTTCTAACTAACTGGCTTCATATCTGCTCTGTTTATATAGGTTAAAAGACAAAGTCCTTCTGGCCTCTGCATATTTCAAACCACAAATTTATTTAGGCTTCTCTGCTTCGTCTCCACCTTATCTCACATTCCTTCCCACAGATTATCTTTCGTACCCTTGACGCTATCTCCTCCTGTGTCTCAGGTTTGTTGATTCATCTGTTATCTCTGAAGTCTTGCAAGAGTTGTTTTATAACTCTTGCTGCAGAGTCTGGCATTCAAGGCCCTGGTATTTTTTCCTTCATCAGAAATACCATCAGTATATTCAGCAATAATGGAGAAGCCGGGGATTGAACCCGGGTATAATCAACATTCCTCCCTTGAGCCAGAAGAGCGCCAGAAGAGCGTCTGGCTCACACAGGTGTTCAATTCTTCACACAGGGGACTGGGAAAGAGACGAGGGCCGTTCTTCTCAATCTGGGGAAGAATCTTTCCTGAACTCCTTCCTTTTAACTACTCTTACTTTCCTCAACCCTTCTATCTCCTACATGATTTGTGGTATGCATTATGCAAACAGTGTCCAGTTTAATATTGCTATAGGCTATCATATTGTTCTTGATGAACTTAGGTCGAAACCATCTCTATACAGAAAAAATCAAACTAGGTATACATTGTACAAAACAGCCTACGCTAACTAGAATGATCAGAAAGGTTAAGATATATTGACAAGCTATCCTAATCCATCCGATCGGGAATATGGACCATATATTGTCCCACATGTTGGACCAAGAATGGATTTTAATATCTTGTGCATACTTATGTAATTGGACAATTTGATTTTCAATGGCCCACGAGTTATCAGTAATATTAAAACAACACATGTCAGGCATAATCTCACAACCAAATCGATGCTGCAATAATAAAAAATCAATAGCACCACGATTGCTAATGATAGCATTGCGGAGGGTAGCTTGTTCTTGGTTCAATAACGCTAAAGCCTTAGAAGTAGTATTAATAGATTTTGCCAATGCACAAGCGAGTTTTGTGACCTCTATGTCAGCATGCATAGCCAAAGCAGGTACACTAATCAAAGTTAATGCTAATGCTAGTGATTCTTGCTTACTAAATAATGAAACATTTCCATCACATGTGGGTTCCAATGAAAACAAGTCACGTGTCTGACGATGCCTGGAATCCAAATTTTCGGGTTTCTGGGGCAATACAGGCACAAGTCTACTGAGACAACAAGTGCACTCACTAATATTGGCAGGAATATAATTGAATGTAGTAGCCCCACAGGTAAAGAACCATCCTATGGGTAAAATAATGTGAGCATAGTTAAAACTGACATTAGTATAGTAACTGCAATTCCAATTTCCCTCAAGGAGTTCCCGGCATTTACCGGCACCTCGTTTAGTACAATTTACGACACGAGCACAAGTGTTATTATGGGGTCTCGCTACATACGGGGTATGAGATTCCAAGGCATCTGCAGGCAAGCGTTTTGTTATTCGACCCCAAAATGGGAGAGAGGTGTATTGCCAAGCAGTAGTGATAAATGGCAACTGAGTATCGTTTGCAATATCATTCGGGACTTTACACACTGGCATAAGACAAGACCCCAACATTGTATGCAGATCTAAACTATACGTCAAAGACTATACAAAAAGAAGTGACATTTGTAATATTGGCTAAACGCAGCCACAAATTATGTTAAAAACGTGTAGGAAGTGAATCAGATTCTATATCAAAAATACTGGATGCTGAAGAGTTCAATCCCCCCCATAGTCCCAGACAAAGGATAACAGTCCAAACAAATATAGCCAAGTTGGACATGACGTTATGGACTGGGTCTGTAGGAGCGAATATCTGACAGGTGTACCCAGGTGGAATGTTCTGTTAAACGAGCAGCAGTGTGGCTCAGCCCTGTGATAGTGAATGGACCAACGTAGATTGGATCCTTCCAAGTCTTGTGTGTATAATTCTTTCTCAGCACTTGATCACCTACAGAAAAAGAAGCACAAAACGTCTTTTTAGGGGCCTTCAATGATGCAGCCTGAACCAGATCTGCCGCCATTGCTATTAGGGGTTGCATCTTTTTCCAGTACTCCACTTGGGTATCAGTTTGTTTTACTTTAATCGGATTCATAATCCGCCCTGTCTGTAATTGGAATGGAGTGATTTCATGAATGGTACTTGGCGTATTCCGTATAATCATTAAGGCCAACGGTAATACATCCAACCATGTATATAATTTATTTGTTCTTTTTTTATTCAATGCTGTGAGCAATACTCTCAGTTTTGTTTTCAATATCCCATTATAGCGTTCTACCAAACCATTTAAGGTTGGCTTATAAACAGACACACGTCGATGAATAATATCACAGATTTCTTGTAATTCATTCATAATTTGATTGTTAAAGTGTGTGCCGTTATCGGAGATGATTGTAATCGGACAGCCATGAGTAGGCCAAAATTCTATGCAAAAAGGTATCAATGACAACATGAGCTGTTTCTTTTTACATGGGAAAGCTTCTATCCAATGTGAAAAGCTATCTCCCATACCAATACATACCGTGTTCCTTTAATTGCTTCAAGCATATCAGTGTAATCAATGTGCCATTCCAAACCTGGTCCCTGGGAACGGGCAAGCTGCCAGGAATCACGCTGGGGCCTCGACGAGCTATATGAGTAGAACAAACTAGACAGTTATGAATTATCTGTACAGCTAAAGCATATAGATTTTGGTTCCAATGATTACTTTGTATACCAGCTAATAAAGCAGTGGCAGACAGATGCATGGTTGCATGCCATGCACCAAAATATCGCAACACTTCCGATGTAGTCAAACATTTTTTTTTCCATTAGGGTGCAGCCATTCTTTACCGTTTTGGTAGCAACCAATTGTTATCCATTTCTGTGATTCCTCACCACTGGGTTGCTCATGGAATATATCCAGTGGCATGGGATATGGAGTATGACTCAGTTCCGAACTGAACCGTGTTTGCATGGCCATTAAGTGTACGGTAAGGACTTCTGTAGCAGCTTTATCTGCTAAGTCATTGCCCTTCGCTTCAAAGCTCATGCTTCCTGTATGTGCTGGCGTCCATACTATAGCAATTTGAGAACCAACACCTTCTCTTTGTGATAACAAATTAAGTATTTGCTGCCAATTATGAATGTGTTGTAAGGGTTGCCCTGCAGCAGTTATCATCCCCCTTCTTTTCCATTTCAATAAATGATATTGTAAGGAACTAACCACATAAGAACTGTCAGTGTAAATTGTACAGTCTTTATCATTACCTGTGGCTTTGAGGGCTGCTATCACAGCCAACAGTTCAGCTTCTTGTGCTGTGACACCGTTTTGTGTATGATACTGTAATTTGGAAATTATATTTAAATCCGGTGTCACTTGTACCGCAGCAAATGCTGCTTGTTGATCCCTCTGAGCTCCATCTGTAAACCATACGAGTCCCGCCTCAAGAGGGTCAAATTGTGTCAGTAAAAGTTCTGGGATGTCTTTTCTTTCCATTTACTGTTGTTTATTAACGGGAAAAAACAGTCTAGTAATTTATTCTGAGCTTTCGTAAGGGGTGCTGTCACAATATCCTGGCCAGTTAATACTGTTTGATATTTACCAAATCTAGGTGCTGTCAATGCTGCTTGACTAGTCGTTAATAGGTAATGTATGGAATGAGAGCAGTGCAATATTAACGAACTATAGGGCATGATAGCCCGCCATTTACCAACTGCTGCAACAATGGCTGTTAACAACTTCGGGATGTCGGGTAGGGCCATTTCCACTGGACTAAAGGATCCAGATAGAAAGGCTACTGCTTGTTTCGGTGTATTTTCCTGATTTACAAAAGCAGCCCATGTATGTCCCATGTCTCGGACCCATATATGTACTTTTAATCGAGGGTCTACTGTACCTAAAGGTTCAGCATGTAGCAATGTCTGTAATACTTCCCGTATAACCATTTCGTCATTTTCAGTCAAAATCACTTGCGCATTAGAATTAGTACCAGCCGGTACTTGTAAGTGCCTCAACAGAGGGGAAATGCGCGCAGAATATCCCGGTATCCATTGTCTACAGTAATTAAATGTTCCCAACAAACCTCGCAATTGTTTTAAATTGTGAGAAAACTCTTGTTTCTGCAGTTCTAACAGTAAATCCTTTGTTATGTGTTTAGTCGATGAGGATATTATTTGGCCTAGAAAATTAACCTGGGTCTTGGTCAATACACATTTTCGTTGATTACACTTATATCCCGCTTCACCCAATGCTTGTAATAATTTAAATGTCCATTCCCAGCATTAATTCAGATGTTTGTATGTATGGATTAATACCTGATAGAAGATGAATAAGAACCAAATTTAAGTATAAGAAACTTTACAATAAACATCAATAAATTCCCGTATGCAATAATCCCTATATACACTATTCATATGGATATCCAATATTATTTTATCATGAGTCAAAGAAACAGCTACATAATATCTAATCCCTTCTTTATTTTTCCACTTTTCTATAAAGACATACAATATTCAGACAAATGCAACCCAGATGCTTAGACATCCTTTCATTCAAACTGTCACACATTTGCACAAAAGACAAAATAACAATTAACACATATTGTGAGCTCAAAAATCAAATTAAAAAGTAAAGTTAGACCAAAAATAAAAACTGGAAAATGTTTGCATTGGCCAGGGTAAAACAAAAATCAGAATTCTGTTTAAAAGTGGAAAAGAAAATAACCTGGAAAAAATCTGGAAAAAATAAAGATATCAGTCTCACTTTTTTCATGGCAGGAAGGCTGTTGACCTGGAAAATAGAATCTGGCATACAACAAAATCATTATAAGAATGATTACAGTCAAATGATTTCATATTTCTGTTAAGCCTCAAGGAGGCACTACTACAAGGCACTCTAACTGGGCCTCGGTCTTAGCAGGGACAGCTTTCTTCTTTGCCTTCAGAGCCACTGTGGAATAATACCAATTTTAGTTTTTAACCTAAGAAAATAAATGCAGTTAGTAGAAACTCTGAGCTACAATGATATCTGTGCCTTCATCAAAACATTGTTAATAAAAGCAATTGGAATTTGCAAGGAAAAGCTTGTGGGGTGGCTTTACTGGCTAGACCATATGGGATAGATGGGAGAAAGAAAAAAGTTTAGTCTCTCCCTGCTTCTGCAAAAGTTGTTAGCTAAATCTATAGCTGCACAATTACACTGCTCATAGCGTTATATATCTTTTGCCAAACGGGCAGGGAAAAATAAATATGTTTTTTTTTCTCCAGTTTTTAGCCAATCTTAACTATAGTCATATCAAAAACAGTGCTCATTTTTGAGCATTGTGGCATGGATATACTTAAAAATCTTATTTTCTATATCACCAAAAGAATTTGTCTGCTAAGGCATTAGAATGCCATGGATTCTTCCCACATACTGCTGCTCTAAAAAGTGCTTTTTCTATAGTTGCTGCTTTTAATTCTAGTTTAGTGTCCTTGTGATTCCTAACAAACAACACCTCCTGTTGCACATATGCTAAAGTTAAATGCACACAGAATGGGATACATACTCATGACACATTTGTGTAAGAGTGGCAGAGTAAAAACTGGGGTATTGTGTACCTCTGGGGCATCTACCCTATCTGCTGTTTGTCTCATGACATTTTCAGTCCGTCTCTCAATTGTTCTTAAACACTTGTCTAATGGTTTTTAAAGAGGTTGGGTCATTATGCTGATAGCCACAGGCTCCAACTGTGTCATTAATCTGTTCACGGGCTGGGGAATCTAATTCTATAACAGGAGGACAATGAACTCTGTTCGTGATATCAGTCCTAGCGGAGTTCCCTGTAGGCTGCTTTCCAGCTGCCTGTAAAGGCTGGTCACTAACGTTCTGTGTCCTGTATAGCGGGAAATTCATGCTCATTCTATCTTGCTGTGTGAAATCTTCTAACACTTGGGTAGCCTCCTATTCTACCGCTTGCCGAACAATAGGGCATGTTGTGCTCGACAGTATTTACTGTTGACGGGGATTCTACTTCTGCCTCCTCTGCACTGTCTGTATCTGTGGAATCCCAAAATATTCCCGTCCCATGTTTCAGGATTCCATTCATTCTTCATTATATTCACTTGTCTACGCTTTCGATATTTATGCTGTGGCCAGCCGCACAGCCGCTTGTTCTGCCACTGATTGATAATGGTCTGCTTTCCTGGGAACTGTTTCTAAGTGGCATCACAGCATAATGTTGTCTTTTTGCAGACCATCCATTTCTTTGTCTAGTGCAGCTAATTTCAATTGCAAACTGTGCTTTACTTCGTGACAGTTTCTATATCCTGTCAATAAAAGCCAGCCACGTCTTCCTACTGCCTCCAGTTTTTTCCCTTTTTTTTTTTTTTTTACTGGGGACCTCTTGTAATTTGTCTACAATATGTACAGGCTCGCTACCTACATCCCATGCTTCTGCCAATCACATATTCATTGCCAGTCCTGTGCCAGCACAGAGTAGGGAATTTGTTTCCATCCTGGGAGTTTAACATCCACAGGAGTAACAGGTGCGGATGGCTGCTTTGCTTTCTTTTAAATAAAGCCTTTTAAATAAAGCCATCCCTACCCCCTGTCGCCAAATGTTAGGAGTGAGGTAGGGCGAGAATACAGTAAGAGTAAAATAATATGTCCTATTGATATACAATGTTAATAATTCTAAGTATTAAAGGTAGACAGTTCTAAGTACTATAATATACAATTCTAAGCATATACAGTTCTACGCACTAAAGTATACCGTTCTAAGTATTAAAAGGTACAGTTCTTACAGTTCTTAAGCATCAAAAACAATTCTAAGCATATTCATCTACATCCGTGTTCCGTCTACGTATTCTACGCACCAGTAACTGAATATAATAACCAATACATAATAGGAACAAACAAATATATACACGCTAGTATCAAACCACACAATAAGTACAAGAAAAACAACAATTGCTGCAGCGTTAAAACCTTGGCGCCTTTACCACAATAATTACCACGAGTCACACAGGACTCAGCCCCTGCTGAAAAAGTGAATCTAAATCCTTTAGGTGCACCTTTCAACAAGATTCACACAGAACCTGGCTTTAAAACTGATTACTCCGGGCCATGGCCTGATCCTTCCCGAGCCCTGGGGAACCAATCAGAGTTGCTTCTACAAACACATGTGGGATGCCCGCATTCTCACCAATTGTTAAAAAAGAGGTTGGACTTAAAATGTTTGCAAGGAACAACTCTGATACTCTTTTACATTACTATTCTTTATTATATATCATTCAACGCATGTACATGAGCAAATGATAACATGGATATTCAGAAAGCAACAGAAAATACTATATACTTACATAATGGATATATAGCTAGCTAGCACATCGCTCGCGCAGGAACATTTCTTTTTCTAACTAACTGGCTTCATATCTGCTCTGTTTATATAGGTTAAAAGACAAAGTCCTTCTGGCTCTGTTTGCATATTTCAAACCACAAATTTATTTAGGCTTCTCTGCTTCGTCTCCACCTTATCTCACATTCCTTCCCACAGATTATCTTTCGTACCCTTGACGCTATCTCCTCCTGTGTCTCAGGTTTGTTGATTCATCTGTTTATCTCTGAAGTCTTGCAAGAGTTGTTTTATAACTCTTGCTGCAGAGTCTGGCATTCAAGGCCCTGTATTTTTTCCTTCATCAGAAATACGCATCAGTATATTCAGCAATAATGGAGAAGCCGGGGATTGAACCCGGGTATAATCAACACTACGAAGTCATAGAGACCCCTGTTGCTGAGGTGCTGATGGGAGTATCAGTGCAGGCCTTTATAGCCCTGTGCCCATGATGTCATCAGGAGTCATCTGGAGCCTTTTTCTGCCGCAAACCCTTTAAATAAGGTGACGTTGGGCATGCGCGCAGCCTAGGAGAAGCTGGGCAGCTAGCAATGGCAGTGGCCTGCCGCATGGAGTGTTTTGGTGGCATCTCGATCAGGAGGCAGCAGCCTGCCACAAGGGGTCCAGGCATGCCACATCCAGGAGACAGGGAAGCTGGTGCGGCTGGGGAGGCAAGTGTGGTGAGCCGTGGAACATGGTCCACAGAGTGTAATACATACACACATTCCTGTCCACCCAAGCAGGCTCCCATTCACACACACATGCCACCCTTCTCCCCCCCAAGCAGGCTCCCATTCACACACACACACATGCACACCCTTCTCCCCCCCAGGCAGCTCCCATTCACACAACACACACCCTTTTCTCCCCCCCCCCCCGCAGGCTAACCATTCACACACAAACATACCCTTCTTCCCCACCCAGGCAGTCTCGTATTCACACACACTGCAAGCTCTCATTCACAACTGACATTCACTCAAGACAGGCTAGAGTCCACAGATTTCTCTTCCTCCTCTTCTACTTCTACTACTGCTGCGACCTGGAGAGCAGCAGCAGACTGCAGGAGTCCTTTCTGCAACTCCTCATGCTGGCTGGCCCCCAGTATTTAATACTTGTGGTATTAGCACTTCCTGTAGGCTCAGCTCATGATTACTAGATGAGCCTACAGGAGGTGCTAACACCGCAAGTATTGAGTACTGCAGGGCTGGCTGGCACACGTGGAGAAGTCGCAGAACAGCTCCCTCTTCTTCTTCAGGCGGAGTGCGGTCCATGTCTTTCCATTCTTCTGCCGCCGGTGGGATGGGCTCCATTTGGTGACCCCCTTCCAGCGCAGCCACCACTCTCCTGTGCAATTGCATGATTGCACGCCTGGTAACGCTAGGCCTGGGTAAGTGCTGATCCCGTTCATAAAAAGAAGAAATACAGCTGACAAGATATGTTGGACTTGGGGCAGAGAAATCTAGTGAGAGATTAAGCACTGAAATGTGTTTAGAAAGTGAATGAATGGGTAAGCTAGGTATGTGGGGAGAAGAGCCTGTTGTGCAAAGGGCTTAGCTAATAAGAACCACAGGCTTTGTAGTAAGGTTGTTGCTGTGTGAGTTTTGAGAGTTAGTGCTTTTATGGGATGACAGTTTGCTACAAAGTTTTTGAGTGTGTTTTTGGCATGGTTTTGTATTGCAACACAATGCGCGGGGTAGCAAAGGGAGTTTGCTTTGCTGTTAATGAGATCTAGAATCTAATTAGTTTAATATAATTAAAAATCATATAATTCAATAGAAGCAAAAAAGGCTCAACATTATCATGGCTTAAAGACACAAACTTCTTCAATCCTCACTGCTTAACAACGTAGAGATTATTCATCAATTGGGTAGAGAAGGTGACCTAACAGTCACCTTATTGGAGCAGATTCACATTTGTGTCTACTTATAGATTATAATAATAATATCTTTGTGTTTCAAATAAAGCCTGTAGTGTCATGTGTTGTATATAGGGCGAGGGGGACATTTTTTTTTTTTTTTTTTTACTTGGCCATAGGTATGAAATTGTCTGCCTATGGCTCTGCTGACTTATGAATATTCATTATGGGTATCCCAAAGACCAGGAAAGTTTGAGGTCCTCAAAGACCAGAGTTGGGCACCTGTGTTCTTAAGGTTAGGAAAAGCTCCTCCATTTCATTTTATTAGACTTGTAATTTTATATTGATTACATATATCTGCTTTGAGATATTCAGTAAAAATAGTTAAAAAAAAAATCAAAGGTAATAAAGCAACATGGCAGGTCATATGACCCAATGCTGTGACTTCGTTGTATAGCTACTTTTGGAGAACTAAAATTACAGGTAACTGCCATATCTGTGAAGCAGACTGAAGGATTTAAAGTAGTATAAGGAAACCTTGTCAAATAAACATGTTGAGTAAATCAAACTGTAGAATGAAATAGAAAATTAGAATGTTAAAAATGATTTTAAAATAAATAACATTTATTTAAACTAAAATCTATTTTCCACAATAATGAATATTATTAAATAACTTAGTAATAAAACTGTTCACAGTTTCCACTGTATTGCATGGATTTGAATCTTGCTACTTCTTTGTAACCAGTTGTGTGATTTTTTCTTTCCAGGAAAACTAATGAAAAATATTTCTCTTTGTTTTCCAGTTCAACTTTTCCCCCTCCACAGATTCGCATCATTAATGGCTACATAACAATAGAGCCACGGCCACAAGGACATGGGCGCTCCAGTCACATTCAGACAGCTACAAACAATTCGTCTCTGCCTCTGCTGCCCTTTTCTGCCTTGCTGTTGACTATGACTTTCCAAACAGCAATACACTGCAGTGAGTCTACAGAGAGAAACTGACAACTAGAAAGACAAAAAAAAGAAGGCTCTTGAAGTTGGACATTTACTTTGTGGAAAAAACTTAACTTCAGACTTTTCCTAATCTGTATGATTAATGTGCCAGAATTTGCATAGTGTGCCCATGCAAGAGACAGTATCTTTTGAAAGTCATTATTTTGTTCTTCTCTTGTAGAAGAATTATTTCATGTTATCCCTAATGCTCTGGGAGATGTATTATGTTGCTGTAACATAGCTGTAATTTAGGAATATGAAAATTGACTATAATTAATTTATAAAAAAAGGATACTTTTTTGTGATACAGTAGACCATAAACCTAAACGTTATTGGTAATACAACAAGAATGTCTCGCCTCTTCACTTTTCCTCACTAATGAAAACTGTAACTTTTTTCAATAGACCTCAATTTAAAACTGTCTCCGTATTCTGCCACACTTTCAACATATACTTTCACCATTAATCGTCATCTAGGAACAGAATTCACAACACATTAATTAATGAAGCAGATTTTATTTTAATTGCCAAAGTAAAACTGTTTTCAAAACTCTATAACCATGGAAACACAGAAATTAATCTCGGGAATTCAGTCTCCTCCTCCTGTAATCACAATCATTTTTGGTTTGTCTAGCTCAGTGGTTACCAACCTGTCCTGGGGCCCCCCAGCCAGTCAGGTTTTCAGGATATCCACAATGAATATGCATGAGAGAAAATGTGCATGCAGAGTCTCCATAATATGCAAATTTTCTCTCATGCATATTCATTATGGATATCCTGAAAAGCCGACTGGCTGGGGGGGTCCCCAGGACAGTGTTGGGAACCACTGGTCTAGCTGCTAGGTGGAAGGTATAAAACCTGAGCTGACACCTCAGCTACGTTAAGTGACCCAAGACTAGTTGATATTGCTTTTTGGAACAGTTTGCATCATACTTTTTGTTTTAATTATTTATTTAGAATTTATCAATATATAAATATAAAATGTTATATGTTGGCTGAGACAAAAAAAATTGTATCACATTTCTGTTCAAAATATACTAGTGTGTCATTCAGTCTAACAGTTCCTATAATTTCTTCAACATAGACATTTGCTTTTACCTACTGGTTTTTTTTCTCTCCTGTTTTTATAATATACATGGAGAAATTTTCAAAACATTTATGCCCCTGAAGCTCTTTTTTATGCACCTAAATAGCTGTTCTAAACTGGACCCAAGCTGAATATGCATAAAAGTACACACTGAGCCCAGTTTTCCCACCTACTTTTTTGCGTAATGAGGAAAGGCATTCTAAGGTGAATTTTAAGACCTGTGTGCAGGAGCACATGTGCGCACATTTGGCAGCTCGCGCACATGGACACAGTGATTTTATAACGTATGCGTGTATATACCAAGCTTGTTATAAAATTGGCTATACACACGTACGCAAGATTTTACGTTGACACACGCATGTGCGCAAAAATGCCACCTCGATTGTGTAAGTGGAGGGATTTTAGTACATACACCACCAAGACAATTATCTGTTTCCCCAATTCATTCCCAGTTTGCCCCAGTAAAAGAGTGGACTTTCTAAACCCCCTAGCTAGCTTACCTCCCTTTTAGCCTCGACCCTTACAACCCTG
Source organism: Rhinatrema bivittatum (assembly GCF_901001135.1). NCBI lineage: Eukaryota > Metazoa > Chordata > Amphibia > Gymnophiona > Rhinatrematidae > Rhinatrema > Rhinatrema bivittatum. The sequence goes on along the minus strand of NC_042615.1, from coordinate 399,405,047 downwards.
CTGACTAGCCTAATTTTGTTTTGTTTCATGACTTGCACCATCCATTGCATAAATAAAGTTATGCGGATAGGGACCCCAGCACACGCTGGTTTTATTCATATTTCCTGGAATGCCCATGCCCTGCCCCTTCAATGGCAATTTTTTTTTACTCATATACGGGGAGTTATGGGCGGACCCGGGCACCTCTTAAAATCTGTATTGTGTGCGCTGGGCCTATACACATGTGGATCTCCTGGCTTTGGCGCATGTAGGGCTTTTAAAATTCATCTGTCTGGGAGCAGAGTTGGGGGCAGAGTCAGCACTTACACACATGCTTATTGATTTCCTAGTGAGTAAACCAGATGGACTCAGGACCATGGGTTATATGCTCTTCTGCTAGCAGATGGGAGACTGAGTCAGAATTCAAGCTGACGTACACCCTAGATATACCCCTGCAGTGACCTCCGCTCCTCAGTATCTATCCGTCTCCTAGCAGATGCGGACACTATCCCACACACTAGCACAGAGTTAGGAAAATTACAGCAAGAAGACAAAATTACCTTAAAGAAGATTGAGCCCCGCTCTCCTGCAGTGATACCTAAGGGTCCCTCCCCCAGTTGAGAATTCCTGAGGCAATTTCCAATATCCCTCAGAGGTGTGCCTTGGTCCGGCAGCCAGATCCCGGCGTGGACTTAGCCCCCAGAGTGGCTGAAAGGCAGCAGGTGCATAACAGAGCGCGGCAGTGAAGGTAAAACCCTCTCCCCCAGCAGTTGGAGACTGTCCGGCACACGATCGGTAAGCGCCGAGACTAGGTAAGCAGAAAACTTTAAATTCAGGTCTCCGGTCTCAGAGCTCGAATCGCCATACCAACTCCTTCCAGCAAGGTGAAAGGGAGCACTGATTGGGTTTGAGCAGCCTTGGTTCAGCTAGGCCCCGATCCGGTGCAAGGGTCCACACATTGGGAGACCCTCGGGGGGGTGCCAACTTACGTGCAGGGGTCGTTGCCGCCATCTTTCCCTTCTCGAACGGCGGGGCAGGCCAGACGGCCAATGCGCCTAACTTGTTGCGCGTCCTACATAGACGTGTGCACAGTGGCGCGCATAACCGTGGCACAACTGAGCCACGTGCATAACTGCACGAACAACCGAGCTTACAACTACACGCACGCATTGAATCTCAATTCCTGTGCGCCTACGCATAGAGACTGGCACCGGCATCCAAGAAGGCCAGAAGGCACTCTCTTTGCGTAGCCTGCCACATAAGAGCTGCGCAGTCTGAACTAGAGTCCTGCCTGTGTCAGCATTGTGAAGAAGCCCGGGGGGACCAAAACCTGGCCCCTCACTGTCTAAAGATGGGTCGAAACTACTACATACAATAGATGGACGTCTGGAAAGAGGCTGGAACGTCCATGATCGGAGGCCAACTACCTTCTATGTCCGGGTGCTCAAGGCAGCGGCCACGGACGTTGGAAGGCAGATCTTTCCGGACATCCAGGCTGCCTTGAGCGCTTGTCCAGGTGCCTGGACGTGGAGGTAGGGGCCTCCGATCTTTGGACGTTACCGCCTCTTTCCGGACGTCCATGATCGGAGGACCCGCTGCCTTCCAATGTCCATGGCTGCTGCCTGAGCGCCCGGACATAGAAGATAGCGGGGCCTCCAATCATGGCACTCAAGCCAGCGGCCATGGATGTCTTTATTGCATGCTCTGCACGTGCTCCTCTTTGTTGATTTTGACTGTTTTCCTGTGCTCTTCTGTTTGTTGATTTTGACTGTTTACTGTGCTCCTCTTCTGTTTTGTTGATTATGACTGTTTAATATTTGCTTTGCATATGTTTCCTCTTCTCTTTTGTTGTTTTTCACTCTTTATTGTATGCTCTGCATGTGCTCCTCTTGCTTCGGGGTCATTCTGTTCTTGATTATCGCTCCATTCATTGATCCCTTTCCTCAGTTTTCTTTTCTCCTGTTCAGACAATCATGCCAGGAAAACATTCCATTGCACGGGTAGAGGCAGAGTCCGGAGATTGGCAACCACTGGAAGGCACTAGTTCAGGCTGTTGCTTGATGATGTCCATGGACTTCTCTTGTTTCTGGTTCAATTTTTTTTTTCATTTATTCTGTTTCTGTCAATTTCCTTCATGCTGTCTCTCCATTCATTCTTCTTTTTTGTCCCCATTCAGGCATTATCATGGCTGGAAAACGTATAATTGTGCAGGTCGAGGCAGAGTACGGTGAACATCAAGAGCAGGAAGGCACAAGTTCTAGCCACCCATCCAAAAAGCGAACCCGCAACGCTCGCTTCACGGATGAGGAAAAGGAGTTACTATGCCGTGCTGTCTGTGACAAATATAAAGTTCTCTTCCAGTCCAAGGTTTCTTGCTCCACAAAGAAACGGATTTGGGAGAAGATCGCGCAGGATGTGAGCTCCCTTTCTGTCATGCCCAGGGACGTAAAACAGGTACAGCACCGGTGGCGGCGACATTAGAAAAGAGGTAAAAGAAAAGGCTGCCAAAATTGATGCGGCAGCAAAGAGGACCGGCGGAGGACCACGTTTGTAATATTGGGTTGATACCTGTGGAGGAGCTGGTTCTCAGTACTGTGAGGTCAGAGGTTGTCGTCGGCGTGCACACACAGTTCGGCGCTGACACAGGAGCAAGTCGAGGTAGGCATAAACATATATCTGTTTGCATTGGATGTTGACTTTTGTGTTCCTGAGGGGTAAACTGAAAACTCTAACTGCAACCTCTTTCTCATCTTTCTCCACAGATTGCGTGACGATGGTGACGTAACTAGCGATGAATCCATCCCCACGGCAGATGATTTTTGTATTCCCCATGTCGAACGCGACTCCCCCAGCCAACACGTCTCCACAGAGGAAGTGGTCACACTTAATATGTTGGATGTGTCTCCTGAAAGCCAACAACCTGAGGCATCTGCAGCCCTGGAAGCATCTATAACACAACCTGAGGCATCTGTCGCCATGGAACCATTTCTAGTGTCAGAACCATCTCCGCTACAGGCTGCTACTCCACCGGCACAGGAAATATCATAGGACTTGGAACAGGCATTATTCAGAATAGACGGCCTAAGCGAGCAGTTTATGAATGGAATCACCTCTCGACAGGATCAACCCAAAACTCGATGCTCCAGGAAATGAGGTTGATCCGAGCCGACATCATTGGTGCGCTGGCTTCCCATGTGATTTTGCTGAAGGAAATGACGACAGAATTGATCGGTGCCGTTAGAGATGTCGCCTCAGCTTTTCATTCCATTAAACAATAAATTTTAAATAAAAATGGTAACCTCATCCCACTTCTCATTTAGGGGCAGATTTTAAGAGCCCTGCTCGCGTAAATCTGCCCGGATTTACGCGAGCAGGGCCCTGTGCGCCGGTGCGCCTATTTTACATAGGCCTACCGGCGCGCGCAGACCCCCGGGACTCGCGTAAGTCCCGGGGTTTTCCGAAGGGGGCATATCGGGGGCGTGTCGGGGGGGTGGGCCCGATCCGCGCGGCGTTTTCGGGGCGGGACGTAGCGTTTTGGGGGCGGGTCCGAGGGCGTGGTTATGGCCCGGGGTGGTCCGGGGGCGTGGCCACGCCCTCCGGACCCGCCCCCAGGTTGCGTCCCAGCGCGCTAGCGGCCCACTGGCGTTCAGGGATTTACGTCTCCCTCCGGGAGGCGTAAATCCCCCGACAAGGTAAGGGGGGGTTTAGACAGGGCCGGGGGGTGGGTTAGGTAGGGAAGGGAGGGGAAGGTGAGGGAGGGAACGGAGGTAGGCTGCGCGGCTCGGCGCGTGCCGGCTATACGGAATCGGTAGCCTTGCTCGCGCCGATCCAGGATTTTAGCGGCTACGCGCGTATCTACTAAAAATCCAGCGTACTTTTGTTGGCGCCTGATGCGCCAACAAAAGTACGCCAAATCGCGCTTTTTGAAAATCTACCCATTAGAGTATATTATTGATCTATGTAACCGTAAATATTGGCACACTATGGATAACCTAGAAACCAAACATATTTCGTGCCTAAATGTAAACCGTTGTGATGGTACATTACTAAACGACGGTATAGAAAAGTTTTTAAATAAATAAATTTTTTTTTTTCCCATAAACTGATGTTTCTTTTTTATGTGGCATGCCACTCCTTACAACACACAAAAGTTTCATGCAATAAGTATTGTAAATAAATTGGTGAAATCAAACTCATACAATTTTTAAATTCAAAAAAATATATATATATTTTTTAACTATTTACAAATTTTTTTTGTCAAAATAAAATTATTTTTTTCTGAAGGCATGGGGAAGGAAAGGGGAGGGACCATACATGGGGGAAGAGGAGGATCATCGTCATTGATGTTGATCAGACGGTGCCCGTCCTGCAGGATCCCGCGCCATGTTGAGCAGGGACTGAGCTCCTGCCATTGTGCGCAGGAGCTCAATTATCTCCCACTGGCCATGGCACAGGTCGTGCAGGATGGTCACCGCTTGCACTGCAATTCCCTCCCAGACCTCCAGGCTGCGGATCAACCGTGCCTGGAGAGCCAGCACAGTATCCAGGCATCCCTCAATGGCTGAGAGCCCTTCCCCAGCTGGTGCGCTGGTCTCCGGCCGTCGATCTGCCCCTGGAAGCCCAGGAGAGACAGGGTTGACAACGTCAATGATGATTTCCTCCTCGTCTCCCATGGCAGGTAGGGTAGGAGAGAGGGGGTGGCAAAAAACGGGGGGGGGGGGGGGAGGGGAGGGCTCAATAATGGAGACCGGCTCAATAACTGGGGGAGGGGGGCTATAATGGCTGGTAGCGGAAGATCTTCTTCCTCTGCCGATGTGTCTGAAAAGAGAAAAAGTGAAAGCGTTACTGCTGTCGTACATGCAAACATCCAGAACGGTAGGAAGGAGAACTTATCAACATTTTAAACAGGACCCTAACCTCTAGCATTACAGTGAGCATGACATTTAAAAATGCAAATGTGATCGGTGTGCCACACGGCATTAAACATCCACATACTTTTACTATGCTGATGCTATTAAAGGCTCATCTTGCTGTTCATCTGGAGGAGCAGATTCAGCGGTCGATGACCCCTCTATGGTGCTCTCTGAAAACAAAAATAGCAAAAGTGTCACAGCTGCACATGCAAGGATCCAGAATGGTACAAATGTTAAATTTCTTATTGACATTACTAAAGAAGACCTTGCCGCTTGCATGGCAACCATGACAATTGCTAACAGCACATACCTTCCTCAGCTCTGTGGTGGGCCCGCAGGTATTCGGGCTCCTCCCGCCTGATGCGCCTTGCCTGCTTTTTCAATGCCTCAACCTGGCGGGAATACAACAGAAATAAGAAACATAAGTTGATATAAAACTTTTACTTTGCTTTTGAGGCAAAAAACAATTCAAACCAAACAAGTCAAGTGTCAGTTTTTCTTTTATCACCCACAGCAATACAAAACAACCCCCAAAACACTAAATGTAATTTTACTTGGGTTTTTTCCTGCATGCTAGAAGCTTACAAGCAACATAGACCAGACCTTAGCCAAGCACAACATAGGCCTAAGACTTACCTCCCTCGGGTAGGAAGATTGGGCGTTGAATTGCGCCCTGAGCGCCCGCCAGGCCTCATTGGCCCGGTCCTGGTCCTGGTCCTGTGGGCGCCCAGGACTGAAGTAAAGGTGGCGTTCGTCGGCGATGATGAGGGAGGCCAGCAGCCTGACATCACCTTCAGAGAAGTTGGGCATCCTCCCACGCGGCATGTTGTTTGTGTGCTGGAAAGCATTTAAAAAATGGCCATCCGGGCGTGGAGTGCAAGCATCCTGCCACCTGCTCCCAGCATCTGTACAGGTGATGGACCCGCGGAACCGCAGGGACACCTACTTGTAGACGCTGGAAGAAGGCCTGGTGCGGTGTCCTTCACCCGGCGTCCATACAGGCGTCCATGTCTGCGATGGACCCGTGGAGCCACAGGGACGCCAAAATAACTTAACGTAAGAAGCTATAATAATAGGAAAGGAGCTATTTATTGAGGTTTAAATGGAACACAATTTATACTTCAAGAACTATAAATTATGCAATGGAAAACAGAGAAGACAAGGGAAAATTCAAACTCTTATTTGTTTCATAATTATTTGTTATTTTAAATCAACTTTTCTGCTTGCTGGGAAATGGTTTGATGGATGGATGGATCAGCTTGCTGGGAAATGGTTTGATGGATGGATCACAGCTCCTGAAAGAAACACAACACAAGATTAAACATACTGTACAGGCATTAAAAGTATATCTCGAATTTTGCAGAGCTATGAGCAACAATAAAAGCGCCATATCAGTATGGAGAAATGAATGTATAACAGATAAGAACTTACAGGAGAAATAAGTTTCGATGATCCTTCGTCGGACATCATTCCCCTGTGCAGTGTTGTCCACCTCAGCAGCCGGTTCCACAGGCGGATCTGGTGGCAAGTTTTCTGCTACCTCTGCATCCACACCAAATCGCTGACAAATGATGTGTAGCATGCAGCAGGCAACAATGATGTTCACCACCTTTTCTGCACTGTACTGCAGGGCTCCCCCAGAGTGATCCAGACATCAGAATCATCCTTTCAGAACTCCAAAAGTCTGCTCGATCACGTTTCTGGTGCTGCCATGAGCCTCATTGTAGCATTTTTCTGCCACAGTGAATGGAGACTGGAGTGGAGTTAGCAACCATACAACAGCCATAGCCGCCATCACCTATAGGAGGAAGAATCAGGAATGCATCAAAAACAACTTTACAGCGCTTAACATCTTAAACACATCACATATATAAATGCACACATATTGTATAATGGACATCCCAGATATAGAATCCCAGGCTGTAGCCGATGTCACTTACCAAGTGGCCAGCCTTCACCATACTTCCCCTCTAGGAATTGAGTGCCCATAGACGAATGTGCCAGAATGTAGGCGTCATGGCAGCTCCCAGGATATTTCGCTACAACATTTAGAATCCGAAGGTGTGCATCGCAACGACTTGAACATTCATTGAATAGAAGTGCTTGCAATGCCGGAAGGAACTCTCTTTCTCCGACCTGGGGGTTAACGCAATCTGTGCGCATTTTATAGCACCCAACACGTTCGGCATCCCTGCAATACCCATGAATACTGCGGATCTGTTGCAGCGGAAAGATTAAATGATTTCTTTGCTTCGGTGTTTACTGAAGAGGATGTTGGGGAGGTATCTGTACTGGAGAAGGTTTTCATGGGCAATGATTCAGATGGACTGAATCAAATCACGGTGAACCTAGAAGATGTTGGTGGACCTGATTGACAAACTGAAGAGTAGTAAATCACCTGGACCGGATGGTATACACCCCAGAGTTCAGAAAGAACTAAAAAATGAAATTTCAGACCTATTAGTAAAAATTTGTAACCTATCATTAAAATCATCCAATGTACCTGAAGACTGGAGGATAGCTAATGTAACCCCAATATTTAAAAAGGGCTCCAGGGGCGATCCGGGAAACTACAGACCGGTTAGCCTGACTTCAGTGCCAGGAAAAATAGTGGAAAGTGTTCTAAACATCAAAATCACAGAACAGATAGAAAGACATGGTTTAATGGAACAAAGTCAGCATGGCTTTACCCAAGGCAAGTCTTGCCTCACAAATCTGCTTCACTTTTTTGAAGGAGTTAATAAACATGTGGATAAAGGTGAACCGGTAGATGTAGTATACTTGGATTTTCAGAAGGCGTTTGACAAAGTTCCTCATGAGAGGCTTTTAGGAAAAGTAAAAAGTCATGGGATAGGTGGTGATGTCCTTTCGTGGATTGCAAACTGGATAAAAGACAGGAAACAGAGAGTAGGATTAAATGGACAATTTTCTCAGTGGAAGGGAGTAGGCAGTGGAGTGCCTCAGGGATCTGTATTGGGACCCTTACTTTTCAATATATTTATAAATGATCTGGAAAGAAATACAACGAGTGAGATAATCAAATTTGCAGATGATACAAAATTGTTCAGAGTAGTTAAATCACAAGCAGATTGTGATAAATTGCAGGAAGACCTTGTAAGACTGGAAAATTGGGCATCGAAATGGCAGATGAAATTTAATGTGGATAAGTGCAAGGTGATGCATATAGGGAAAAATAACCCATGCTATAGTTACCCAGTGTTAGGTTTCCATATTAGGTGCTGCTACCCAAGAAAGAGATCTAGGCGTCATAGTGGACAACACATTGAAATCGTCGGTTCAGTGTGCTGCGGCAGTCAAAAAAGCAAACAATGTTGGGAATTATTAGAAAGGGAATGGTGAATAAAACGGAAAATGTCATAATGCCTCTGTATCGCTCCATGGTGAGACCGCACCTTGAATATTGTGTACAATTCTGGTCGCCACATCTCAAAAAAGATATAATTGCGATGGAGAAGGTACAGAGAAGGGCTACCAAAATGATAAGGGGAATGGAACAGCTCCCCTAAGAGGAAAGACTAAAGAGGTTAGGACTTTTCAGCTTGGAGAAGAGACGGCGGAGGGGGGATATGATAGAGGTATTTAAACCATGAGACGTCTAGAATGGGTAGATGTGAATCAGTTATTTACTCTTTCGGATAATAGAAAGACTAGGGGCCACTCCATGAAGTTAGCATGTGGCACATTTAAAACTAATCGGAGAAAGTTCTTTTTTACTCAATGCACAATTAAACTCTGGAATTTGTTGCCAGAGGATGTTGTTAGTGCAATGATAACATGGAATAGACTTAGTTTTTGGGTACTTGCCAGGTTCTTATGGCCTGGATTGGCCACTGTTGGAAACAGGATGCTGGGCTTGATGGACCCTTGGTCTGACCCAGTATGGCATGTTCTTATGTTCTGGCATACATACGGATCTGGAGAATATTCGAAGCCTGGTGCGAGGACCGCGGGACTCTCTCGCAGATGGCCAAGATCCCCCATGATTCTGGAGTTCCAACAGGACGGTATGAAGAAGGGGTTGTCACTCAACTCCCTCAAGGTCCAAGTAGCCGCCCTCTCCTGTTTCAGAGCTGAAGTGAACTGTATCCATCTATCAGCTCATCTGGATTTGACCTGTTTCTAAAAGGGGTTAAGCAACTTCAGCCACCTCTAAAGTGGCCGGTGCCCCTATGGAACCTCAATCTGGTATTAGACTTCCTAGCGGGGGATCCCTTCAGACCAACGTGTGGTCTATCACTATGCCTCTTAACACTGAAGATTGTATTCCTGGTGGCAATATGTTCAGCTTGTTGCATCGTTCCTGAGGTTCACTCCTGCAACCATACAACTGCGCACCGTCCCCTCCTTCCTACCGAATGTAGTTTCTGAGTTCCATTTGAACCAAGCCATCTCCCTACCATCACTGGATGAACATAAAAACTCGGAAGACTCATGCCTCCTTCACCATCTAAATGTCGACAGACTCCTGGTGCGATACCTGGAAAGATCGGAACTAGTGCACAAATGGATCGCTTGTTCATTCTTCACACCAGGAAGAAGCAAGGAGAAGCAGCCTCGTGGGCAACCATAGCCTGCTTGATCAAGGAAGTAATCAAGGCAGCCTACATAGAGGCAGGAAAAAGCCTTTACCACTGCAGGTTAAGGCTCATTCTACCAGGGCCAGGCGTATTCTTGGCCAGAAAACAAGCTATCATCACCCTGCCGAAATCTGTTGAGTGGCGACGTGGTCCTCCCTACACACCTCCAGGTTCTACCACCTGGATGTTCAGGCCCGAGAAGATGCAGCCTTCCACAAGGGCATACTAAATGAGCCCACGGGCAGCTTCCAGCCCCGCCCGGAAGTAGCTTTGTCCATCCTGAGTCCATCTGGCTACACGCTAGGAAATGGAGAAATTACTTACCTGATAAATTCGTTTTCCTTAGTTTCAGACAGATGGACTCAGCATCCCGCCCACAGCTGCCCCAGAGAAGGAGGACCTCGGAAATTGAACCTCGAGTATAAACAAATATGGGTAAAGCCGTTGCCTACCCCTAGTTCAAGAACCCACTGTTAGTCTGGTGTCAGCATTAACTTAGTTGAGTGCATTGGCGGTCTTCAGTTTTTTAAATCAGTTGAATCAAGTTAAGAAGTTTAATCAAGTTGTTTAGGCAAGGATATATCCACAATGTCCTTTTCGAGAAGGATACTGAGGAGCTGGAGGTCCCTGCAGGGTATATCTAGGGTGATGTCAGCTTTGAAATCTGACCTCCGTCTCCCATCTGCTAGCAGAAGAGCACATAACCCAATGGTCCTGAGTCCATCTGTCCTACACTAAGGAAAACAAAATTATCAGTTAAGCAATTTCTCCATTTTAGAAAAATATACGCATAAATGTGCATGTGTAAGTTATGCCCTCAAAAGAGGAAGTGTAACTTTATGTGGCATGAATTTACGCAGCCAATTAGCCAAGTATTTTCAAAGTAACTTAGACATGTAAGCAGACTTTACTATCATGCAAACTGATTGAAAACTTATTTCCCCTCCCCCCAGAGATAAAGCTCAATACAAAAGAAAAAAAATCTATATTTATCTTTCCATTAGATACATGTCATATAATTCTGCAGATATTGGTGCAAAGTAAAACACCAATTAGATTGTTCTTCCTATGTTCAAGATGTATGAAAATATATTCTAGTTAGCTGAAAAATGGGATGAAATGACCTTCTCAAGAGTACCCAGAAGCCCAGACTGTGTCCCTACCTCCTCCTACCATCAATGCTCTGGTTGTTCTTGGCCTTTGTCACCAGCTGCTGAGCCCACGGGTAAGAAGTAGAGTGCTTCTAATACAGCAAGTTGGTACCATGTGTGAGATTCTCAGATCCGGCTCACACCTCCCCCAGCATGGCTAAATAGTAGACAGGCAGACAGGACCACTAAAACAAAAAAATACCATGTATAAACAATCTCTATATAGCACATGATGAAATGTAAGATGTATAATTATACAGGGGTATGATTATAGCTAGGTTTCCAGTTCCCTAATAGCAGTTTTAATCATTTTTTCATGGATTTTTTTTTTAACTTTATTGAAATTTCACAAAAATATTAACCAGCACACCAGCTTTTAGAAACATACAAGAGGGAAAATAGTAAGCAATATATTCTTAGAAAAAATGTTTTTCTTCGTGATACAATATATCTTGCTTATAATATTAAAGAAATGTCTGGAGAATTCCAAGATGTAAGAATACAAGAGCAGATTCCTATCAGAAAAAATAAGAATTACAGAAATTGAGAGGCAGTCACAATACCAATTACATACAAATGCCATTAATTGAAATTAGTGGAGAAAATAAGAATCGGATGATAGAAAAAGCCCTCTATTAAAGTATGCCCGACTCTGGCCGAGTTTCGTTCTTTTACATAGAGCTGCCTCAGGGGCAATCGGATAAAGCAGGACCGAGGATATGCCTGCAGGGCCAATGTCACAGTATCATATATAGGCTAACCTAGTGCCTGTTGTGTCTTGAGATGCTACTTGCATTAGTGTTGTTATGCTGCAAAACAACTTTAAATAGAGGCGACCTCAACTGAGGAATACTGGTTTAGTACATTGAAGCACAAAATGTTATTCACATGCAGCAGTATAGCTGCAGAGTCTGCCAACAACAGTTCATGCGAAATCAATTGTGAACGCCGTCAACCACGATATTTATAGAAATCCTAGTAGACCTAGTAGGCCTGAAGGCCATGAGGCAGGTCCAGAAGGCCACTGAGCAATGCAAGAGAGCCTGGAAGGCCCCAGAGCAAGTTAGAAAGCCAAAGCAGGCTACAGAGCAAGGCAGGAGGTCCAGATAGGCACAGAGCAAGGCAGGATGCCTGAGTAGGGTACAAGGCGAGGCAGAAGGCCTGGATAGACCTCAAGCCAAATTATAGAGAGACAAGGCTGCCAAGGTCAAGGAGCCGAAATGACTCCATGAAGAGGCAAGGAGGGACTGGACAGGCTAGGTTAAGTAGGCCTGAAACTGCTGTGTCATGTGATCAGTGAGGAGGTGGCTAAGGCAGCTATGAGCAGAGCTCACTGAAGGCCTCTGCTGGTGGGGAGACTGCATAGCAGTTAGAGCCATGACATGGGGAGGCTGTATAGCAGGTGAAACCATGACAGTCTGACACCATGATGAAGTGGCAGCTTCTGTCTGGAAAAAACTCTGTGCACTGGCTAGAGTGCCCCTACATGGCTGGCAAATTTATCCAGACATTGGTGTCTCAGTTCATGATGAAGTGCCTCTATTCTGTCCAGAAAAAACGCCATGCACCATGTAGAACACCCTTCCATGTTGGCAGAGGTGTCCAGACATTGAGGGTCTCAGACCGAGCTAAAGTTCCCCTCTTCTGCCCAGAAAAATCTCTATGCACCAGGTAGAGTGCCCCTCCATGGTCAGCAGGGGTGTTCCAACAGTATGGCCCCAGACCAGAGTAAGGTGCACTGCTTCTCTGCTGTATATTGGGAAGAGTGCCTCCCGTCTCCCCATTTATGTTCCAATGAATTGAGCTTGGACTTTGGAAGGACAAGGCATGGACTTCGTAAACTTTCTAGGAAAATCCACTCCGTCATGCTTAGAGACAGCTCACATTGCCTGGTGTGTATTTTCAGATTGGTCCCAGTAAGCTCTTGTAATACTCGTACTGCCAATAATCTGTGCAAACTCCTCTGCTGTGTAGTAGTGAGAAATTGGGACTGCAATATCAGGACAAATGCAGAAACTCCTAGCTAGGTCCCTGGAGCTTCCAATATATAACAAACAAATCTGGCCTCATTCAGACTTTGTTAAGCGCCAGGCCATTCTTTATAACACTTATGTCCAGGGATACAAGAACACAAATTTTTGTAGAAAGCATAATTTTTTATTGAACAATATAAGTATTCTTAGGAGATGCTGTTGCCATTTTTCTGACAAACTGACTACCAGCATCTCATCGTGTATATGAACTGATCTTTCTTTTATAGGTAACATACAATATAGAACTAGGTTTGAAAATTCTAGTGCGTGACTATCCCGAGAATAATTTACATAGGTTGTCATGTCAACAGCATGATAAGATCATCCCTAGCTACCCTATGTATTTCTCCAAGGTGGGGCCCATTTACCATCACTCTTTAGATAGTCCTTTGTTCTGTTAGAATCTTGCTGGTCAGGGCAATTAACACATCTGTGGCTGTGTTTATAGAAACCCCTGAGAAAGAGTGCCTCCATTGTGACAGTATAGCCTGAAGTTTCCAACTGTTGCCTTTTCCTTTTTTGACCCTATAATTAGGCATCATAACCTGGTGCCAGCTTCAAATGCTGTCCAGGTGTCCTGGGAATTCCTGCAAGTCATGCTCAATAAATCACTTGGAGTTCATACAGGCTAAGATAGAGGATTCTGGGTCAGTTGCCCTTCTCCATGTTGGTTTTCAGGCTCAGGCACACTCATCAACTTCCAACCAATTCTCCAGCCATTTGGTTATGTTTTCCCAATGATATTTTTGAAAAAGATTCTGAATAAGTTAGGAAAGAATTAGGTCTCACTGCTCACCACATCTGGTGGCCCTAGAACCAACTAGTCACATGTGGGGGTTTTCTCTGAGTAGACCAGGAATGTTACTTTTTCTGCCCAGCACAAGTGAAGGTCAGCGGACACTTTGAGCCAGTTAACCCCTTGGCTACTCTGGAAGTGGAGTGGACCTCTTTGGCAGGCCATATGTCATGTTCCCAGTGGGCCAGCAACATGGGGCTTGTGGCATTGATTTGGGAGAGTCTACGCATTCTGCCCACCAAATCTGGTGGCCCCGGCCCAAGCCAATGCCCCATGGGCTTCCCTGAGTGAACCAGGAGAATCAATTTTTTTTTCTGTCATCCTGGCTCAGTACTGCTTTGTTTTGGTGGTGAAACCTGTACATATGTCATTACATTGCTAAGTGACAGCAACCAGCCTGAGTTACCTGGACCAATGATTGGGCGGGCATAACCACCTAATTGATCCAAGTTGGAGCTTATATACATATATATATATATATATATATATATATATATATATATATATATATATGAAGCCTATAGATCTTCTGATGTTTTAAAATTACAGCACATCCCTAGCAACTAGCATAGTGGGGTATAAAAGAGGTTTAGACAAGTTCCTGAAGAAAAAGTACATAAAACATTATTGGCCAGGTAGATTATAAAAAGGCATTGCTTTCCCTTGAAGTTAGTAACAATAGATCTACTTTTTGGCCAGGTACTTATGACCTGGGCTGACCATTGTCAGTGGCAAGGTAATGGGCTCTATGAACCTTGGTCTAACCCAACATAGCATCTTTTATTATCTTATCTTCACATTCTGGCTGAATGAACAACTTTTATCTTTATTTAGATTTAGCTCATACCTTTTCATCGGTAGCCCAAGGCAAGTTACATTGAAGTACTGCAGGTATTTCCCTGCCTCAGATGGCTTACAATCTAAGGGGCTTATTTACTAAAGGTTTTCTCTCATTTTGTCTCTATGGGAAAAATATTTAGTAAATAGGATCCTAAGAGCCTAATTTACTAAGGCTTTTTTCAGTTTCTGAGTCTATGGGAAAAATGTATTTATGCTGTGAACCGTTATGATCATCAGAATATCGGTATACAAAATAAATAAATAAATATCATGCTAAGTAAATGAGGCCCTAAGTTTGTACCTGAAGCAAACGGAAAGCGACATGACTTGCCTGAGGTCACAAGGAGTGCCAGTGGAATTCGAACCCTGTCTTCTCTGATTCTCAATCTACTGCATAAACCACTAAGCTACTCCTCCACTCACTAATCTAGATGACATTAGGTTAAACACTTATTTTAAACCCATTTCCTCTCAAAAATCACTATATCACCCATCATAAAGCACCACCTAAAATACAAACAATATAGTACACATATTAAGGTTGCACAAGAGGGGGCACAAAGGACTCCACTTCTGGAGCATAGACACAAAAGCGCACAAGCAGTACATATGTAGTTCTTGCCATAAAAAGTATCAGCACAAATTAGCAGGTGCAAATGATTGCAGATATTTTTCCTGGGGTAATTTTCAAAGTGAAAAGACACGCATAGTTTCACTTTGAAAATTAGTGAAAAGTCCACAGGTAAAAAGTACCTGTAGACTTTGCACATATGCAAAGTCTTAAGATTACTCACATAGGGGCAATTTTTAGTCTCCCATGCAACTCTGAACCCACCAACTTACAAGCTCATTTCCAAAGGGAACCTACCTGAAGAGTTTCCCGTTGAAAAGCATCAGCATGCACACAGTGGTAAAAATAAGTACCTGTGGACATTGTACTCAGAACAATGCAGGTGCAAAGTAGGCACATGGATTTCTAAACCAGACCACCTTGTACACTTTCCCTCACCTAACTTAACCCCACCTCTTTTTCCATATGTTGTGAAACAGCATACATAGTTTTACCAGCCCTGAGGGAGGCAATTTTTAAAAGGCATTTTTAAGGGTGAAAGTACTCAAAAATTACCCTCCAACTAATACTCCAATATTTACATTTAATTGGTAATCATAGTTTAAAACAAACTCCCAACTCTTTTAATTTTCTATTTATCAGATTCAAAGTATATATTAAATCATGACATTTACACAAAATGAAATTAAGCAAGAGTAGCATGATAAAATGGAAACATAAAATTACCCTCAATATATATATTTATAACAGTCTACCGTTGATATGAGGGTGCTTTAATAGCATGGGGTGGCCTTGGCTTTAGGGAGGGGGTGCAGAAGACAGAAAAAACAGTTTGATTCCAGCTTTCAACAGAAGAGCACTTTTATTCTTTACATAAACAAAGTCAGCAAAAAGCCTGCTTATTTCTGAAGTGCTACATCAAAGACAAGCATTCAAACATACAAGGGCTGATGCAATATCGGGCACTGAGCTCAGCACACTGGTAAATGCATGGATGGACACGCGTTTTGGTTGAGCTAGACAACGTCCAATGCAATATCGGGATTAGCGAATCCAATATGTGTGTCCAAAACATGCGTAGCTAATAGAACTCATCATATGCCATGTTGATGAGTCTATTAGCTAGTACCCCTGATTAAAAAAAAAAAAAAAAAAATGTGCGGCCGGCACACACATTTTAACACTCAAAAATTAACGCCATCCCAGAGCTGATGTTAAGTTTTGATGTACCATTTTTAACCTTTCCAACTTGCAACATTGGGCCTCAGCTGAATTCCCCTACCATCCCCTCCTTTTCCAGCATAGTTGTCTTTCTTTTTCTGTTGACGTGCCAGTTCTGTGTTGTTCCGTTAGCTACAGCGCCTTGCAGTCAAACATCACAGGCCAGATTTTCAACGGATTTATGAGCGTAACCGCTCCTGCACGTGCCGAGCCTATTTTGCATAGGCCCGGTGATGCGCGCAAGCCCCGGGATGCTCATTAGTCCCGGGGCTTTGTGAAAGGGGCAGGGCGGGACCGAGGCCTCTGGCACAGCGGCCATGTTGGGGGATCGTGCGCCATCACTTGGCCGGTGCGTGCAACCTATGCCTGCCCAGAGGCAGGCGCAACTTATTAAACAAAGGTTAGGGGGGGTTTTAGATAGGGCTGGGGGGCGGGTTAGGTAGGGGAATGAGGGGAAGGTGGGGAGGGCAGAAGGAAAGTTCCCTCCAAGGCCGCTCCGAAATCAGAGGGAACGGGGAAAGCCATCGGGGCTCCCTTAGGACTCGGCATGCGCAAGGTGCACTAGTATGCACCCCCTTGCGCACGCCGACCCTGGATGTTATAACATGTGCACGGCTGCGCGCACAAATGTACGCCCGCGTGTACCTCTTAAAATCCGGCCCCATGGGTCTTGCCATCTGCAACTTGCTGCTCTTTCACACCTAACAGCTTCTCCGCTTGGCTGCTTCTTTCCATCACTTACATAGACTCGCAGGTGTTAAGAAACAGAGATAAAGAAACACATTTTAACAGAGTATACAACTTATTTTCCTAAAGTCACTAATAGTTAATATTATACACAATTATAATACCCACCCCCTTTTTAGTGTATAAAATATGTTTTTGTATCTATCCTGTTGCCTTGTCTACTAAAGATCAGACCAACTAAAAGTAATTACCTGAAGGATTTAGTATATTATTACTTAACTCACCCTGAATTTTATTTAAGTGTTCTGTTTTTACAAATGACAAAATTTATCTAACTTAAGTCTTGATTTACTAAGGCTTTTCTCCCATTCCATGTCTGTGGGAAAATTGCACAGTGACCTGGGCCCTTACTTATGTTTCTTTGCCAACCAATGTCAAGTTATTCTGTGTAATCCTACCCCCTAATTTGCGGGTTCATTTCTGTGGTTAGAATGGAAAGTTATAGGTGGGTGGGAGTTGGGGTAAGAGAGGGAACTAAAAACAGAAGAAAAAAATCTTAACAGCAAAGAAGCCCTTTCCCTTCCAAAATTCCTCTCTATAAAATCTAAGCAGTAATGATACCCTGTAAGCAGAGAAGCAATGTAAATAATATCCCTTTTTAAAAAATAAAAGAAAACAAAAGCAATGAAACCCCCCCCCTTCACAATAAGGCCACAGCACTTGAATTAAGCCAGAAAAATAACCTCTGTTTGTAACTGAGCTCCTCCAAGAATTGCTCTTTTTCATTAGGAATCATCATTACATGGCCCTAGTTCCTAAACCCTTTGAGAGCCAGGACTAGGAGATAGTGCACCCTCCCTCTACTACCTATTTTAAGAACAGCACCTCCACAGAGGTTGCTGGAATGGCTAGCCCCCTGCTGGTATAAAAGCAAATTGCTTCCTAACTACATGTACAATTATGAATTAGTAATCAGAGGAGAAAGCTGTTTTTCTGAGTTTACTTACTTCCTTTTCTTGGTGTGCTAGACCCCATGGCCTGTATCCTGCACTGAATAGGAAGGGGACAATTATTTTGCTGGTACACAGCCTATCTAGTAAGAGTGACCTGGGGTTGATTTAAGGGAATTTTTTTTTTAACTTGCTTTGAGGGATTTTCTGCGAGATCCCTGATACTTGGCCTGGGTTAGGGGACTTTCAGGGAGTTCTTTTTTTCTGAGAAGATGGGAAGTAGGGAAGATTCTGCTGCTTTCCATCACAAAAACCGTCAATGGATCGGAGTAACTCGCTGCAGGAGAGTTACAGTTTTTGCTTTTTTTATGAAATATGTCTTGTGATTTTTGGGGGAAGTTTTGCTGCTACACTTCTTGCCCTAAAGTGGGGAAAACCAGAAGAACTGTTTAATGTGCCCTGCTGTCTGGACCTTTCATCTGAAATATCTCGTGTGTCATCTGAAGAAAGAGAACTGAATATGATTTTTTTTTTTTTTATTACATCTGGAGACCTCCATCCTGGGAAGAAGATGTACAAGTGGGAATTGTGCAGTGCTTGAGACCCTGTTTTTTTTAATCTGCCAGTATTTTTTGAAGGGAATTTTCTGCCCTCAACTAGGATACTCCTGTCCACCTGAAGGCTTGCTTTTCCATGCCCTGGAAGTTAAGTTCCTTCCCTGGACCAACTACTGAGAGATTTTTGCACAGATAAAGAAGGTTGGAAAACCACTCCTATATCTTGGGTCTTGGAGAAGTATTCCTCTCTCCCTAGAATGACTGCCTGGTTCTGGACTGGACAGGCCAGTTTTTAAACCTGTTGTACAGTGTCCAGTCAACACTAATGTCAGATCAGTTAGACCTGTGCCCAAGCTGGCATCCAGGAGGGGAGGGGATGATGGGTAGATTCCAACCCACCCTCTTAAAGTGGCCAAATGAGGAAGGCACTTGTCATTCAGCATTTCTGCCAGTCATTTCATTCCCTAGGCATGAGGGGCAGATGCTTCAGCTAATCAGGCATGGTGCCATGCAGTCAATAGCAGGAGGTTCAGACCCGGACTGGGAGTTTGTGTGTCTGACTGTCAGTGAGATTAATGGCGTGGGGATCCCATGGAGGAACAGCTGCATGGTGGGAAGGGGAAGAAACACTAAGGCAGGCTATGAAGACATAGGTGATGCTGTGTTGGACTCGTACTCTCTGGCTTATCACTTGGTGAATTGAATCTCGAATGAGGAATAGCCTAAATGAGAGGGAGAGAGAGCATGTGCTTGTCTATGTGTGTGTATTAGAGAACATTTATGTGTATGTGAGAGAAAAGGAGGGAGAGAATGTGCACAAATAGCAGGAACTAGAAGGTACTTATTTACTTAAAATTGTATATTCTGCTAATTTCTGAATAATTTGCCCAGTGCATGAAATACAGCCATAAATGATAACATACAACATATCATATAAAACATTACAATTTCATACAAATAAAACATTAGAACAGTTAAAAAGTATTGACATCCTCACCCATATACCTCTTTAAAAATATCATTTTAATGTTTTCTAAAAAATTATTTCCTGCACCTCCCACAAGTTTACAGGAAGCATATTCCAATGTATTACTGCAGCATAAGAAATGGTCTTGACCTATTCTGCTCCAACATAAATTCATGAGCCAGAGGAATCTGCAATAAATGGGTCCCTAATGAGCATAAATGGTCTGGTAGGATTATACCAGGCAATAGAAGCATGTAATACACATGGATGTTCAGAAACAAGGAGTTTAACAACTATAATCCTCCTAAACTTATACCTCCACTTGCTTGGCAACCAATGGAGGTTTCTCATGACAGGTGTTTTATGCTTCCTTTGTGTAACACCAGAAAGTAGTCACACAGAGGAATGCTGCACCAGCTGTAAGACATGCAACAGTTTATCAGGCAAACCAATATAAAAAATGCAGCAGTAATTTATATGGCTTAAGACCAGAGTTTGTACAACAGAGCGAAACAAATCACCAGGCAAAATATTCTTTAGTGGTCTAACCATTTTCAACTTACAGAAAGCCACTTTAGCCTCATGTCAAATTTGTGGTTTCAGCATTAACTGTGAATTGAGAACCATCCCCAAATTCTATTTCGGAGCAAATTGGGATTGGAGAGCCATCCAAAAGAATATGTTACTGTGAAAGCTCCAATAGAGGGCACTTACCTACCAATCTTGTTTTCTTCACATTCATAAACAAATTATTTTGTACTAATCAATTATCAGAATGATACTTGGAGAAACTTTTCAGGAAGTTCTTTACTTTACATAGAAAAAAATAACTGAATATCATCAGCATAAATAAAATAAATACTCAACCTTTGAAGAACAGCCCCCAATGGACATAAATATATATATGTTAAACAACACAGAGGAAAGGGCAGACCCTTATGGTATTCCCCAGTTTAAACTGTGCCAGGTGGAAATCTTTGTACAGTCTGCTTTCTATTTTCTAAGAATGATTGGAACCAACACCAAAAGGTTCCTGAAATCCCAATTGATTGTAAATGATTCAGGAGAATATCATGGTGCACCAGTTTGAAATGCCGCTGATAAATCTATTTGGACCAAAATGCCAGACTGACCACGCTCCAACTTTCATAATAAAGTGTTCATCAATGAAAGCAACAAAAGCTCTGTGTTGTGCTCTTTATGAAAACCATACTCGTTTACATCTAAAATGGAATGTTCAGTCAAAAAATCCTCTGACTGTGCCAAAACAATCTTCTCAAGTATCTTTGCTACTATTGGCAAATTTGATTCTGGATGATAGTTTGCAAGGTCTGTGACAGATATGCTGGGGTCCTTCAGGACAGGCCTCACTAATGCATATTTCCAATAAGATGGCACATAACCCTCAAAAAGGGATGCATGCAGATTCAAGGGCAGTGGGAGCAAATTTATGCAAATGAGGAGAAGGGGCCCTCTCTCTCCCTTCCCCTTCAAGTGTCTTGTGAAGATCTGTGGAAAGGTTGGCCACCCTATCTCCCCCATCAGAAAGAACCAGACACGCATGGATTGTGGAACAAAGAGAGAGAGAGAGACGTTGGCCTTGGGATCCCATGTGATCCATTCCAGGTCCAGCTACCAGAACAGAGCCTACATGTTTATTCATATGCCTATTAATTCTGTTCTTCATGCAAGAAAAAGGGTACCCCCCCTTTCTAGAAAGCAATGAGTCATGTATTTGGCCTGATTCTTGAATTCCTCCATGTTCAAAAAAAGAGAATCCCTTTACTTGCGTGAAGAATGCATACTGTGAGGCTTTATATGCAAATCATATGCATAGACAAAGAGAAGAATTGATTAATCAGACATGCATTTTAAGATATTCCACCCCATCTTCCCAGTTACCATTGTTAGGAAACAATGGGCAGTTTAAGTGGCTATTCTTGTCTGGGGGATTCACCTTTGTTTGCCTTTACCCAGAGGCACTAATATTAAAGACAGAATTATTCATTCTGCAACAGATCCAATTGTTTCTGAAGAAGTTGAGTACATAGGACAATGCAGTGACTGCACTATATGTTCATTAAAACTGACATATCAACAGGTGACACTCTGCAGTGCCTAGATGGTGACCATGCGACATGATTGGAACTCTAAAGCAATGTTTGCAGTTTATTTGATTATATGTTCCTATAATTTATATTATGTTGGTAAATAGAAATGGAAAATAAGAACAAGATTAATAGAACACAAAGCTGTCTAAATACATTAAGACATGATGCTCCTTTGGTCATACATTTTTCTGAAAAGAGACACTAGGACATTAGATGAACAATATTAGATCATGTTTAAGAACATTGGCAAGGGGAGATAGGGTGAAAATACTGAGTCAAACAGAACAATGGATTTTTTGCATGCATTCAGTACACCTGGTAGATTGAATTCCAAGACTGAATGACCTTTTCAATAAGCATGTTTCTCCTATTAATACAATTCCTTGTATTGAACTGATGAAAAAACATGTTTGAGTTCTATTGGTATACTTGGTGACATCTTTTAGCCTCCATATGATAAGAGTATATAAAGATCAAAAGTCAGAGACATTTAGAAATGGCAACTTGAATGGAAAAACAAGCAATATTTGAAGTGCAGTGATATGGAGATCTCTAGGTAACAATTTATATGACAAATGAGAACTAAACTGATTGTGCAGTTCAAGCCAGCCTGAAACAGCAACTTTGCAAAACATATCACATCAGGCATTTTCTCTACAATGTATTAAAGTAGAACATTGGAGCATTCTACAACTTATTGGCTTTATAATTGGTATTTTACTTGTACTTAAAAAATTAAAAATTGAGATGACTGAAGGACCAAAGATTAAGAATGACCTGGATTCTATATGAAAATACAGAGATACATGGGTGTTATAAAGTCCTTATACAGGAGAGTAAACATATTTAATAACTAAGAGGCTCAACACTGACCATAAAATACTGTGTTTGTTTTGAAAATAATTTTAACAAAGTGGGAATGTTATCGTTGTGTTACTGGTCTGTAGATCATACCATTTCCATGGTGCCTGCTCTTCCTGCATTTCAACTGCTTTCATGTTGTGCCACATAGAGTTCTATTTCTCTTCCAGGTATAACCATGTATGATTATATCCTAGTCATGGGATACATAACACCACACATCAATGACAGCAATAATATCCAAATCTGATTCTACCATAAAAGTGTCTACAAGTCTAGGATTAAGCTCTCATAAAACAGAGCTTTTCGTGGAAAACATCTCCAGCAACCCCTGGAGGCACATATTAAAAATAAACCCCAAAAATATAAATAGATTTATTCCAAAATAAAAAATGTATTTAGCATTGTATGACTTTATGGATGCTGACTAATCCATTAAAGATTCTATTAATGATTAAACATATTAATCCACTAAAGATACTACAGTAAAAGGCTCCATTCCAGCCCTTTATCATCCTGCATACTCTAACTGGCATCTCTTACAAGGGGCAATGACAGGAGGGGGAGAAGTTGGATTAAGGTACAGAGTAGTTTGTGAATAGCAGGGGCAAGTGCTAGTCTCTTTTCTGGTTATTTCCTGTCCAGAAGGGCTGCCTTAAATCTCTGAAATAGAGCCAAAAAGTTTTGTATATTTGCATTGCTAGAGTATCTTTGAGGAGATTTGCTCAGATGATGAGCACTGCAGGCAGGAAGTGTGGAGTATTGATATTGATTGTTAGCAGTGCTAAAAGAGAATTTATATTTAAAAAAAAAAAACCCCTCACTTAAGTATACAGAGGATCCTACAAAATCCCTATAACTCCATGTAAGCTAAAATTATAGAGGCTAATATCGACTGTTTAATTTCCTCCCACCCCAGGGTTTGTTCTTGTAATATAATCTGACTGGTATACATAATTGGTAACAAGATAATTTGGTAATTCTTTAGGTGTTCTCTATCAAATCAAATGAGCAAACTGAAGACTATCCAATGTAACACTTGTGGCGTCTACTTAGGGCTTACCCCTTTATTCAGAATTCTCTTCCATGAAAAAGGAGTTGGCTCGCCTTAAAGCTGAATTAGCTGCAATAAAGAAAGTATTAGCAACCACCAAGAAATCCTTATACACTTTATAGTATTCAGGAATCATTTCCCCATTACCATAGAAAATTAAAAATCCCAGAAAAAAAAACACCCATTCTTCACAACTGTGTAGCCCACATTCCCCCCCCCTCCCCCCACACTTATACAGAGCGTACAGGAACCCAAGAACAGATGGATTATAGTGGGCTCTGATAGAATAAGACCTGTGATGTGGAGACACCCACTCTGTCAAGTAACATAAGTAGAAAATGCCTTTTCTGTATTAGATAATGAAGAAGCTCTAGCGATGGAGATCTGAAAGGAAAAAAGAAACCAATGCACTCAGAAATTCCATAATACAACCAATAACCATAAGAAAAAGTTCATTGTGCTGGGTGACTCAGTCATCAGAGACACTAATTTGGGAACTCTTTTTGAGGGAAACACTATAGTCAAAAGCCTTCCAGGATAATTGGCTGGTAGAAATGCTATTCAGATAGTCAATGCAATCAAAGAAGAAAGTAAGGACTCTGAAGTTGATATTATCATCCATCTGGGAACCAATGACCTTGCTAGAAACAACATCCAAGGGGTACAGAGAGATTTCCAGACTCTGGCGAAGCAGATTAGTCACATGGCAAAGACTATTGCCTTTTCAGAAGTGTTACCTGTTTATAGAAAGGGGAAAGAGAGGCTAAGCCATATAGATAACTTCAATGGCATGGCTCAAAAGTTGGTATAAGGAAGAACGTTTTGGATATATTGGGGGCTGGGGTAATGTATCGAACAGAAAAAGGCTCTATGTTAAAGATGGCTTACATCTGTCTGGCAGGAAAAAAAGATTCCTAAGTGTTAATTCAAATCCTATGCCATAAGGTATTTAAACTAGAGGACTGGGGGCAGAAGGAAATTGGAATGTCACCCCCAAATCTCAAAGAAATGGGTGAAGGGGATAACAAAAATCAGCTGAATAAGGCACAAAACAAGTCCAAGAAGAGCAGTAACCTGAAGTAGAGAAGCTGGATAGCTATGAGCACAAATGCTCGTAGTCTGGGCAATAAAATCCCATGCCTGCAGGCTGTAATGGTGGATGTGGATCGAGACATTGTTGCTGTTACAGAAACATGGTTTATGGAGTCACATGACTGGGATATAGCCATCCCTGGCTATAACTTATTAAGGAAGGACAGAGAGGATAGGAAAGGAGGAGTAGCAGCACTTTATGTCAGAAGCAATTGAAATCAAGGAATGGGAGTAGGGAAGAAGCATTATAAGCTAGCCAAAAAAAAAGATGATGATGCTTCCATTTACAGCAGTGTGGTCTATAGGCCTCAAAGTCAGACAGAAGAGTTAGACAGAGATCTGATCAAAGACATCGAAAAGATGGGAAAGAAGGGAGAAGTGTTGATCATTGGAGATTTTAATCTGCTGGATGTAGACTGGAATATCCTTTCTGCGGAATCTACAAGAAGTAGAGAGATAGTGGATGCTCTCTAAGGGGCTATGCTCAAACAAATGGTAATGGATCTCACAAGGGACAGTGTAATCTTGGACCTAGTGCTCACAAATGGAGATGTCTATAATGTCCAGACAGGTGCCCACCTGACTAGAAGTGATCATTAGATGGTATGGTTTGATATTGCGAATAAGATACAAAGAAGTCACATGAAAACCCAAGTTTTGAATTTCAAACATATGGACTGTGACAAAATGGGGATGTACCTAAAGGAAGAACTAGAATACTGGGAGAATACGGGTGGGTTAAATTAAAAAGAGTTATTACAAAGGCAACAAATCTATATGTTAGAAAAGTAATTCTATGTCATAAGGCATTTAAACTAGATGCCGGGGGTGGCAGAAAGAAATTAGAATGTCACCCTCCAAATACAAATGCAATGGAAAAGAGTGAAGTGGATAACAAAATTCAACTAAATAAGTCACAAAAGGAGTCCAAGAAAAGCAGTAATCTGAACGAAAAAAGCTGGAAAGCTATGGCACCCTTGTAAATGTGCAAATCACAGTATCATAAATTTTATGTGCCTTGATGTAAACCGTTGTGACGGTATCCTCCAAACGACGGTATAGAAAAGATTTAAAATAAATAAATAAAAATGAGCACAAATGCTCGTAGTTTGGGCAATAAAATCCCAGATCTGCAATCCCTAATGGTAGAAGCGGACTTGGACGTTGTTGCTGTCACGGAGATGTGGTTCACGGAATCTCATGATTGGGGTACAGCAATATCAGGCTATAACTTGTTAAGGGAAGGACAGAGAGGACAGGAAAGGGGGAGGAGTGGCTCTTTATGTCCGAGACAATATCCAAGCATCGGAACTGCAAGGAAAATGGGGCAAAGAAGAAGCATTATGAGCCGACCTAAAAAAAAGATGATGGGGCATCCATTTTTATTGGAGTGGTTTACAGGCCTCCAAATCAAATGGAAGTGCATGACAGAGATCTGGTTGAAGACATCCAAAAGATGGGAAAGAAGGGAGAAGTGGTGATTGTTGGAGATTTTAATCTGCCGGATGTAAACCGGAGAATCCCTTCTGCAGAATCTAACAATAGTAGAGAGATAGTGGATGCCCTGCAAGGGGCTCTGTTCAAACAAATGGTAATGGAACCCACAAGGGAGGGAGCTATACTCAATTTATTGCTCACTAATGGACATAATGTCTCTAATCTTCAGGTGGGTGCCCACCTCAGCACCAGTGATCAAACGGTATGGTTTCAAATCACAAATAGGATATGGAGAAGAAGCATGAAGACCCGAGTTTTGCAGTTCAAAAATACAGACTTTGATGAAATGGAGAAGTATCTGGAGGAAGAACTATAAGGCTGGGAGAACAAGAGAGATGTGGAACAACAATGGACCAAACTAAAAGCAGCAATTACCAAGGCAACTAATCTATATGTTAGAAAAGTAAAGAAAAGCAAAAGAAAAAAAGAAATCTATCTGGTTCTCAAAGGAGGTGGCTGACAAAATAAAAGCTAAAAGAACAGCGTTCAAGAAATAGAAAGGATCCCAAAGGGAGGAGCACAAGGAAGAATATCTGGTAGAACTGAGGGAGACAAAGAAAGTAATCAAGACAGCAAAAAGTCAAGCGGAAGAAAGGATTGCCAACGAGATAAAGTGAGGTGACAAAACATTTTTCAGATACATCAGAGAAAGGAGAAAAGTTCAAAGTGGTATAGTGAAATTGAAAGGTGAAAAGGATCAATGTGTGGAGAGAGACGAAGAAATGGCAGAAATATTAAATGAATACTTAAGTTCAGTGTTCACTAAAGAGGACACTGGAGAAGGAACTTTGCTAGTTAACAAGAAACAAGAGGGGAGTGGAGTAGATATAACTCCGTTTACAGAAGAGAATGTATGGGAAGAGCTAGGAAAACTAAAAGTGGACAAAGCCATGGGGCCTGATGAGATTCATCCCAGGAAACTGAGGGAAGTCAGAGATGAGCTGGCGGGTCCAATAGATCCCTAGAAACGGGAGTGGTGCCAAGTGATTGGAGAAAAGCAGTGGTGGTCCCGCTTCACAAGAGTGGGAGCAGAGAGGAGGCTGAAAACTACAGGCTGAAAGAAAGAATAGTGAACTATCTATAGTCAGAAGAATTGCTGGACCAGAGGCAGCATGGATTCACCAGGGGAAGGTCCTGTTAGACAAATCTGATTGACATTTTTGATTGGGTGACTAGGAAATTAGCTTTTGATACGGTCCCGCACAGGAGGCTTGTGAATAAAATGAGAAGCTTAGGAGTGAGTGCCAAGGTGATGGCCTGGATTGCAAACTGGTTGGACAGAAGACAATGTGTGATGGTAAATGGAACTTACTCTGAAGAGAGAGCGGTGTTAAGTGGAGTGCCGCAAGGATCAGTGTTGGGACTAGTCCTGTCCAATATCTTTGTGAGCGACATTGCGGAAGAGATAGAAGGCAAGGTTTGTCTTTTTGCAGATGATACTAAGATCTGCAACAGAGTGGACACGCCGGAAGGAGTGGAGAGAATGAGATAGGATTTAAGGAAGCTGGAAGAGTGGTTGAAGATATGGCAGCTGAGATTCAATGCCAAGAAGTGCAGTCATGCATATGGGATGTGGAAATCCGAAAGAACTGTATCTGATGGGGGGTGAAGGGCTGATGTGCCCGGAGCAGGAGAGAGACCTTGGGGTGATAGTGTCTAACGATCTAAAGTCGGCGAAACAATGTGACAAGGTGATAGCTAAAGCCAGAAGAATGTTGTGCTGCATTGAGGAATATTTAGTAAGAGAAAGGAAGTGATGATCCCCTTGTACAGGGCCTTGGTGAGGCCTCACCTGGAGTACTATGTTCAGTTCTGGAGACCGTATCTCCAAAGGGACAGGGACAGGATGGAGGCGGTCCAGAGAAGGGCGACCAAAAAAGTGGATGGTCTTCATAAAATGACTTATGAGGAGAGATTGAAGAACCTAAATATGTATACCCTGGAGGAGAGGAGGAGCGGGTGTGATATGATACAGACTTTCAGATACTTGAAAGGTTTTAATGATCCATGGTCAACAACAAACCTTTTACATTGGGAAAAAAATCAGTAGAACTAGGGGTCACGATTTGAAGCTCCAAGGAGGAAGACTCAGAATCAATGTCAGGAAGTATTTCTTCACAGAGAGGGTGGTGGATGCCTGGAATGCCCTTCCGAAGGAAGTGGTGAAGACTAAAACTGTGAAGGATTTCAAAGGGGCATGGGATAAACACTGTGGATCCATAAAGGCTAGAGGATGGGAATGAAGAGAAGAACCATGGGGGTGGATTACTGGAGTGGAGGCTACTACCTGGTGATTACTACCCTTACTCAATAAGCCTTCGCACGGTTAATGCAACTCCAACATTGCTCTCTGCTTCAACGGCAAGGGGAAATATGGAAAAGAGGATTTGAATTCAGATAACTAACAAGGACTGAACTTCACAATCTGGGTAAACAAATAAGCGTGGGAGTAGCTTGCTTATTATGGCGGTTACTACCCTAAACCAATTAAGCCTGATACATCATTTTGAATGCATATACAGTGTTGCTCTCTACTTCAACGGCAAGGGGAAATGTGGAAAACAGGATTTACATTCAGACAACATCCAACAAGGCATTGATCTGTGCAGTCTGGGTAAACAAGCAACGGGGTACTTGCTTGATGCAGCGGTTACTACCCTTAATCATTAAGCCTTATGCTCACCTTTGATGCAACTCCAACATTACTCTCTGCATCAATGACAGGGGATGGCAGGAAATTTGAATAAAACAGTTAAAACAAGGGCCCTGAACTTGGTTGTTGATGAAACAGATAAGTATGGGAAAATAAGTGTGGGAGCTTGCTGGGCAGACTGGATGGGCCGATTGCTCTTTTTCTGCCGTCATTTCTATGTTTCTATGTTAAGTAAACAAAAGTTCAAGGAAAAAGAAAACAATTTGGTTCTCAAAGGAGGGAGCTGCAAAAAAAATAAGGCAAAACGATTAGCATTCAGGAAGTATAAAGGATCCTAATAAAAGGAATAGAGGGAGCAATACCTGGTGAATATGAGGGAGACAAAAAAAAGAAATCAGAAAAACAAAGTCAAGTGGAAGAAAGGATTATCCAAGAGATAAAGAAAGGTGTCAAAACATTTTTCAGATATATAAGAGAAAGAAGGAAAGCCCAAAGTAGTATGGTGAAATTGAAAGGTGACAAGGAGCAATGTGTCGAGACAAGCAAGGAAATGGCGGAAATATTAAACAAATACTTCAGTTGTGTGTTCACTAAAGATGACCCTGGAGAAGGACCATTGCCGGTTAACTAGACCAGTGGTTCTCAACCTTTTTTTGGCTGGGACACACCCAACAGATGGTTCTCACATGCATGACACACTGAACATGTGACCATCACGGTGCTAAATGTAAACATGCACTCTGCATCCACAGGAATCCCCCTCAACCCCCAGCAATGTATGCAGAGCAGATCTAGGGCATTACTCTGTACAACTCGCCATACAAAAAAGATATTCTGGTTCTGATGACATCTCAGTAAAAGCAAAACAAACTCCCTTTACTATCAGGCACAATAGCCTTCCTTATGAAGAGGCAGTAATTTACCACTAATGCATATCCTATTGAGAAAACACAACAAATAAGATTGATACAAATGCCTACATGCTAGGAGAATATCTCACCTCGGTCACACACCCAGAACTGACCTTCACCAAGTACAGGAAAACCACAAATTATAAATATGGAGACAGAAACTGGAATGGAAAACCAAAAAAGCCACTCTGTATGTAGTGCGAACCTGGAGAAATGGAAAAGAAATATAGCACATAACAGACTCCCAGGATTTGCAATAATGCACACAAACTAACCCACACAAAGTTGCACCTGTATTATGGAGAACACTCAAACCCTAACTAAGAAATTACACCTGTATTATGGAACAAACTCAACCCTATCTAAGAAATACAACTATTAAAGCAGGCCCTAAACACTAATACATTTCCTATTGGAAAAACAGAATAAGCCAAGCTGCTATAGAGCCCCACACAGAAATAATTGTAAAGCTATACTAAAAATGTTACAAAACAGTTGCTCAACAGAATAATACCCAACAATTAAAAACACATAAAAATTTAAACATGTCCAAATATCAATAAAATATTTCCACACAGCAGACATCCATAATACCCAATTATTAAAATGGTAGTCAATCAAGAAAAATACATTTAAAAAGCCACCTTTACTTATCCCTGTTCATTGTAATTTCTACCTTTAAAGTTACATTGTAAACCGGTATGATGTATGCATACTAATACCGGTATATAAAAGTTTTTAAATAAATAAATAAATAAATCCTCTTCAGCAACTCTCCTACTCCTTTCCCTTCCAGGCCAATAGCACTCACCAGAAGCAGCAAGGGCTGCTGAAGCTCTGTCCTCACAGTCCTCTTCCTTAGCGCCCACAACCAGTCACTCACACACACACACACACACACAATTAGTCCCCACGACCAGTCTCTGTCTCTCTCACACACCAGTCATCTTCCTGACCAGTCTCCCTCTCACATACACACACTAGTCATCTTCCTAACAGTCTCTCTCTCACACACAGAAACACATCACCTCCCTGACCAATCCTCTCTCTCTCAGTCACACACATGCTCTCTTATATACAAGCTCTCAATCACACACAAATGCTCTCGCACCCATTCACACCAGCTCTCACCCAGGCACCGATTCACACACACAGTCTCTCACGCAAGCACCCATTCACACCCACAAGCTCTCACGCAAGCACCCATTCACACAGCTCTCACCCAGGCTTCCATTCACACACACACACAAGCTCACCCAAGCACCCATTCACACCAGCTCTCACCCAGGCACCCATTCACACCCACACACACAAGCTTTCACCCAGGCACCCACACTCACAAGCTCTCACCCATGCATCCATTCACACCCACAGACACAAGCTCTCACCCTTGATTCCATTCACACCCACAAATACAAGCTCTTACCCAGGCACCCATTCACACACACACACCAGCTCTCACCAGGCACCTATTCACACCCACACACACAAACTCCCATCAAAAACCTTCCTTCACTGCAGCGATGGGCTCCAGTTCCGCCGCGGCTTTACTCTGGTGGGCCTTCTTTTTTCACCGCCACAGGGATGGGCTCCCGTGGTAGCTTCAGTCAGGGTCAGGTTTCCTCTTTGCCACCATGGGGATGGGCTCCCATGGTGGCCTTGCTTAATCGGGGTCGGGTTTCCTCGTCGCTGCCATGGCAGCCTTACTTCTTCGGGGATCGACACTGCCATTCCTCCTACCCCAACCCCAGGCTATGTGATGCCTGCCTCACCGGCCAATCAAAGGCTTTCTCCCTTCTTCCTACTCCCACTGGCAAGTAGAAGGGAGGAGGCTTCCGATTGGCCTGTGGTGGGGGCAGGCAGAATGAAGGAGGCTTCCGATTGGGCAGTGGGGGTACTAAGCAAGGAGGCTTCCAATTGGTCCGCAGGCGCTGGAAAAAGGGAGAAGGAAAGTACAACGGGGCAGTGGGACACCGGGAGACGCGACATACCTGCCGGTGTTTGGCGACACACTGCTTTAGGGATTTGTTAGATTTTTTTATCCATGTTTTCAGTTTTGTATTACAAACTCCAGAGAAAAGTAATTGTTAAAGCTTATCTCCTTACTTGAATTTATTTCTTAAACAATATTTATCTCTCTGTAAAAACTGGTATCAGTCCACTATGGAAATGTGGCTGTAAATCACCAAATATAGTCATATACCAACTAGATCCTGATATAATTAGTTAATTCTCATTTGTTTCATTTTTTATATCACCATCTACATATATATTAAAAAAATATATATATATATATTTTTAATTGGGTTTTTTTTTAAATAAAGCATTAAAAAGAATCTTAAAGCAACAGCCACTTATCTCTCAATTAAGCTCTGATGCTGTACATGGTGCTTGGACTTCAATCCAATGATTTTTTGCATTATAATCCATAAGCAACTGTAAAATAAAATGACTGTCTCAGTGTTAACTGACATCTTTATACTAGTTATTCTGTCATTCAGGTGTCTCGATGACTCAGTGCCCAACACTGCAGCATTTCACGTCTGCTTCAAGGGCACATTCACAGTGTTCCAACTGGACTGTCTCTACTGCATGCTCCAAAATAATGGTCAATTTTTTATAACATTGTGCACATATCCTTCCAGAGTTTGCTCCTTAACTTATCTGCTGTCTTTATCTTCATACCTCCCCATCCTAGTCTCCTACATGGCTTTGAGAGATTTACATTGTCATGGGAAGTTTTATGATAGAAAGGTTGGGCAGGATATAATCGAGGGGGGAATCCAAGATGGCCGCACATTAAGGGTTGTGCTCTGGTCTTTCCCTTACTCTTTATTTCTTCATCTTTAGTATATATTACTTTTATTACTTGCTGCAATGGGTAAGAGGAAAGGTAGGGCCAGAGCGTTCCCTGATGTTTCAGAGGGTTAACCTTCTTTTGGCCCGATGGGCCAACATGTTATCCGGAGCCAGGAGTTCTCAGTGGGGTCCGTGGAGGCATTCTTGGGTGGTCAGTTGAGAGGTGTTTCTTTACTGACAACCCCAGACCTTGAATCATCTTTTTCTCCGGAGTCATGTCGGGATCCTCCTCAGCCTGGACCCCATGCGGGTGGTGCTGATGCGATTGGTTTGCTCCCGTCGCACCCCGATGACCTTAGCTGGCAGTTTCAGCATCGGGTGGAGCCAGCATGGAGGAAAAAATCCAAAGGAGCTGGTCGCTGGCTCAGTGTGGGATCTAAATCCTTGTTGGCCATTTCCCCTATTCTTCCATGGCTGGGTCTTGTGCAGTGGCTTCATCTGAGGTAATAATTGCTTCTTTACCAAAATCTCCTAACATCACTTTGGATATATTCTGGGAAGCTATTAGTAACATATCTAACCAGGTTTCACAATTTGTTTCTCAAAATTGTGAACTTTCTAACACATTTAATGCTTCTCAGTCTCAAGTGCTGGAAATAAAATCCCAAGTGCAATCTCTGGAGTCCAAGGGGGCAACTATACAGAAATCAGTTGACACTATTTTGGCTCGACATTTGTTTCTGCAAAATAAAATGGAAAACTTGGAAAATAATATATGTCAATGTAACCTTAGGATTTTAAATTTTCCAATGAAAAGGTTTACCACACCGGTTCAGATGTTACGCAGATATTTTGTGGAAGTTTTATCTATTAAAGAAAATCTGCTTCCACCCATTTCAAAAGCCTACTATCTGCCAAATTTGAAAGTCTCCCATTCGAATAATATTCCTGCAGATGCTGATCCCACTGATTTGTTTTATCTTCCTTCCTTGAGAATTCAGTGGAAGAATTTACTACATCTTCTACTTTAATTGTTACCTTCGTCATGGACTCTGACCAGGACCTTATATTGAAAATGTTCTTTCAGAAGAGAGATATTTTGTTCCTAGGATTAAAGATTCATATATTTCCAGATGTATCTAAAGCAACACAGTCTAAAAGGAAAAGATTTTTGCTAATGCGTCCTGCTTTTGTTAGCTTGGGTACTTTTTTCTGGTTGTGTTTCTCCTGTAAGTGTGTTATTAAATATCATGGGGTTAAATGTTTTTTTTGACCCCTCCCAGCTCAATATTTTTCTTAATGACAAAATTAGACAGGATACTACTGCTCCTATATCCAGCTCATAATTATCATGGCTCGATGTAAAATTTTTAGACTCTCAACTAGTGTAATTTGGCCTTTTTTCTTTGTATAATTCATATTTCCTCTTGTATTTGCTATTGGATTTCCCCTGTTTTTGTGGTATGATAGTATATTCAGGGATCTTACATTTATTATTATGTTATTTTCCTATATTATTTGATCTCTGTATACCATTTCTTGTCAAGTTGTTTCAAACTTAACTGATTTAAAATGATAAAGAGTTAAAAAAAAAACAACAAAAAAAACAAAGGTTAGACACTTATCCAATTGTATGATTATTGTATAGATCATCGATTCTCAACTGGTGTGTGGTGGCTCCCGGTGTCCCACTGTCCCATTCCCTGCACCCGGGTGCCAATGGCAAGCCTTCTCCATTCTTCCTGTCCCCGCACAGGCCAATCGGAAGCCTCCTCCCTTCTACCTGCCAGTGGAAGTAGGAAGAAGGGAGGAAGTTTCTGATTGGCCAGTGAGGCAGGAAGAAGAGATATAACAAAGGCTGGTGGGTTGAGAGGAGTGGCAGTGTCAAAGCGAGGCCGCCACGGGAGCTTATCCCCGAGGCAGTGAAGAGGAAACCTGATCCCGATAAAGCAAGGCTCTCACGGAATCCCATCCCCGTGGTGGTGGTGAAGAGGAAGCCTGACCCTGGCCAAGTAAGATCGCCACGGAAGCCCATCCCCGTGCCGGTGAAGAGGAAGCCTGACCCTGATTAAACAAGCCTGCCATGGGAGCCCATCCCCATGACGGCAAAAAGGTTGTCCTGCTGGAGTAAAGCTGCGGTGGAACTGGAGTACATCCCTACAGCAAAGGAAGAAGAGGTTTGGCGGTGAGGCTTGGTGCATGCATGTGAGAATGGGAGCCTGGGTGTGGGTGTGAATGGGTGCCTGGGTGAGGGCTGGTGTATGTGGGTGTGAATGGGTGCCTGGGTGAGGGCTGGTGTGAGTGGGTGCCTGAGTGAGGTCTGGTGTGAGTGGGTATGAATGTGTGCCTGGGTGAGTGCTGGTGTGAATGGGTGAGGGCTGGTGTGTCTGGGTGTGAATGGGTGTGTACTAGTGTGGGTGTGGGTGTGTACTAGTGTGTGTGTGGGTGTGAATGGGTGCGTACTGGTGTGTGTGGGTGTGAATGAGTGCAAGAGCATTTGTGTGTGATTTTTAGCTTGTATATCTATTTATTTATTTATTTTTAACTTTTATATACCGATGTTCCTGTATAGTATACATATCGCACCGGTTTACATAGAACTGAACTGTCGCCATGGGGCGGATACAATGAACATGTGGTACAATAAACATGAGAAAACAATGAACATGTGGTACAGTAGAGATATACTGTAATATAATAGAAACAAAGGACTATACATGATGACATTTCAAAATAATATTTAGGAGAAAGCCATAATAACGGGAGGAACTGGAGTACCTGATAGATAACAGGTAGAGCTAACTTAGCTAGTGGGCCAGTTAAAAGGGAAGAAATCAAACAGAAATGCATTAAGAACGTTTAGCTTAAAGGTTCATGGAGGGACTGAGAGAGACTACTAGCAGCGTATTGATCAGCTAGGTTAAGGAATTAATGTAGTCTCTGGCTCCCGGTGTAGTTAAAGAGCTGGGGGATATATGGAGAGCAGGTATAGTTAAGAGGGTTTAGAGTCGAAG
Organism: Rhinatrema bivittatum; assembly: GCF_901001135.1. Lineage (NCBI taxonomy): Eukaryota > Metazoa > Chordata > Amphibia > Gymnophiona > Rhinatrematidae > Rhinatrema > Rhinatrema bivittatum. The sequence goes on along the minus strand of NC_042615.1, from coordinate 399,369,792 downwards.
AACTAGTCTATAGTTGGACATGACCAGGGGGGCCTCGGTGAGAGGATTATATATCCGAAAAGGCCTGGCTGAAAAGCCATGTTTTCAGCTTCTTTTTGAATACCAGAGGGCAGGGTTCTTGTTGGAGGTCCGGAGGGAGCGAGTTCCAAAGGGGAGGACCAGCTGTGGAAAGGGCACGCTTCCTTAATATGGTTTTAGCAGGTGGGGTATACAAAGTGTCTTTGTATGCTCTTCTGATGGGTCTGTTTGAGATGTGCGGCTGTAGTTGGAAAGTGGGAGGTGGGAGATATTATGCAAGGCCTTGTGGATCATCATGAGGGCTTTAAAGAGAATCCTGAATTTGATTGGTAACCAGTGAAAGTTCTGAAGGATGGGGGTGAAGTGTTCTCTTTTATTAGCTTTGATGAGAATCCTGGCAGTCGCGTTCTGGACCATCTGTAAAGGTTTTATGGTGTTGGCAGGTAGACCCAGAAGAAGGGAGTTGCAGTAGTCAACTTTAGACAAGATGATGGATTGAAGCACCAAGCGGAAGTCTTTGAGGTGTAGGAGTGGTTTCAGTTTTCTTAATACCTGCAGTTTGAAGAAGCATTCTTTGGTGGTGTTATTTACGAATTTTTTCAGGTTAAGCTGGTTGTCAAGCAGAACACCCAGGTTTCTCACATGTGATGAGTGATCCACTGATGTTTTAGATAGTTGGGAAGAACTTGGGGAGTTGAGAAGAACGTTGTTGTTGTTGTTCTGAGCTATTAGAAGGATCTCTGTCTTGTTGGTGTTGAGGATGAGGTTGAGGCTGGTAAGAAGTCGGTTGATTGCTTGAAGGCAGCTATTCCAATGAGACCAGGTTTTGTGAAGAGATTCTGTGATCAGGATGAGGATCTGGATGTCGTCCGCATAGAGGTAGTGAGTTAACTTTAGGTTAGCGAGTAAATGGCAGAGCGGGAGGAGGTAAATGTTGAATAGAGTGGGTGAGAGAGATGATCCCTGGGGGACTCCCAGGTTGGATCTGACTGGGTGTGATTCTTTATTGTTGATCCTCACCTTGTAAAACCTGTTTTCAAAGAAGGATTTGAACCAATTGAGTGCAGTTCCCTTGATGCCAATGTCTGCCAGTCGCTGTAATAAGATAGTGTGGTTCACGGTGTCGAAGGCTGCGGATAGATCCAGAAGAGCAAGTAGATATGGATGTCCTTTTTCCAGGTTTAGGAAGATGGTGTCTGAGAGAGAAGATAGTAATGATTCCGTGTTTAGTGCCTTGCGGAAGCCAAATTGTGTTGGGGCAAGAATATCATTTTCTTCCAGGTATTCAGATAGTTGTTTGTTTATGATTTTTTCCATGAGTTTGGCGATCATCGGCAAATTCGCTATGGGGCGGAAGTTGGCTGGGTCTGATGGTGATAGAGAGAGCATGTGTGATTGAGAGAGAGACTGGTCAGGGAGGTGATGTGTTTCTGGGTGAGAGAGAGAGACTGGCCAGGAAGATGACTGGTGTGTGTGTGAGAGACCAAGACTGGTCATGGGGTCTAATTTGGGATATATGTGTGTGTGAGTGAGTGACTGGTTGTGGGCTCTAAGAAGAGGATCGTGAGGACAGAGCTCAGTAGCCACTGTTGCTTCTGGTGTGTGCTTTTGGCCTGCAAGAGAAAAGAGTAGGAGAGTTGCTGGAGATGGGAAGGTGTCTTTTAAAGTTTATTTTTCGTGATTGACTGCCATTTTAATTATTGGGTATTATGTAATCTGTGTTTTGAAATATTTAATTGGTATTTGGACAATTTTTAAATAATTTTTATGAGTTTTGAAACATTTATTAGTATAGTTTTACAATTATTTCTGTGTGGGGTTCTATAGCAGCTTAGCTGATTCTGTTTTCTTAATAGGAAGTATATTGGTGTTTAGGGTCTGGTTTAATATTTGTAGTGGTACCTTTTCATAGATAGGGTTATTACTGTTGGAGTGCATGCCATAATGCAGGTGTAACTTTGTGCAGATTAGTTTGTGTGCATTGTTGCAGATGCTGGTACTATGTTAGGTGCTATATTTGTTTCTATTTCTCCAGGTTTGCACTGCATGCAGAGTGGCTTTTTTGGTTTTCCATTCCAATTTCTGTCTCCATATTTATAATATGTGGTCTTTCTGTCCTTGGTGAAGGTCGGCTTTGTGTGTGACAGAGGATATGCATTAGTGGTAAATTACTGTCTTTTCACAAGGAAGGCTATTGTACCTAGTAGTAAAGGGAGTTTGTTTTGTTTTTACTGAGATGTCACCAGAACATCTTTTTTGTATGGTGAGTTGTATGGGTAATGATGTAGTTCTGTTCTGACCCATTGTTGGGGGTTCCCATGGATGCAGAGTGTATGTTTACATATAGCCCCGTGACTGTCACATGTTCAGTGTGTCACGCATGTGAGAATCATCTGTCAGGTGTGTCCAGCCAAAAAAAGGTTGAGAACCACTAGTATATATCATGCAGCCTTGTGTATAAAGCCCAATTAGAGAATAGGATGGCAGGCAATGTATACCTATGGACTGCCACAGTTCATACTGGCACTTTACATATATCCTTGCACAAAGCCAAAGACTCAGATGATGTATATGAAATAATTTATTGCTGATTTGTATAGGTAAATAAGTAGTTTATTATATATTCAGTTCCCCATACCATATGATATACAAATAATGTTTTCTATCTACCCAGTTTCCTCCCTTTTCTTATCACTCTTGAAGTGAAGTAACATGGTCAAGAATCCATGTCGTCTCTTTATGTCTCCTTGAAGGTCTGAGACATCTGCATGTGACAAGAAGGAAACAGACCTCTGCATGGTCTGGTCTGTTTCCTTCTGGTCACATCTACTTTGGGCTGATTACATCTGCTTTGAGCTGGTTGACTGGTCATAGGCCCAAGGTCTGGTCATGTGCATTTGGTGGTGTGCGTTGAGGCTGATGCCAAAATTCTGGTTTTAGCCTTAGTTCTTTTATGGTGCTTTTCTCACGCAACAAAACAACAGGATTCTGTGTGTGTCGGTTCATTGGTTGAATCTGAATCCACACCCCATAAAAGTCAGGGCATCTAGGTTATTTTGATAAAAAGAGACCAAAATGATCCCTTACAATATCACATTTGTTAACTTTCTTCTATGTTGTAAAGCGGTAGTGAAGGGCTCTGGATATGAGGCCTTTTCTGATTGAATTCCCCCATAAAAGGTCTCCTCTTCTTGTTATCCATACATAGGATGCTAGTGTCTATCTTTGCAGTTTCAGCTTAATCAATATTTGGCAATGCTAAGCTTTCCAGGCTCACTTTCAATCATGTCCTCAGTCTTGTTGATATTTGCCAAGTTCCAAAAAGGCCTATGTTTGCCTATAGTGACAGAATTCACTCTCCTCTGCAGTTGAAACTGTTGTTTGGAGGTCCACAGGCCAATCTCGCAAACCGTCACCCTCATCTGTCTGGCTGGGCCCCCAGATGCAGCGACATGCCACTAGCGCTCTTTACGGCAGGGCACCATTCCTCTTCACGACGACACACCACGGTTCACCTCACAGCAGGATCCATCAATTTCCTCGTGCTGTGTTCCTCCTTAGGTGCGCACCCAATGTTGCTAAATTTAAATGGCCTGCAGCAGGAAAAGCCCTGTGGTGCTCCCTGATGACTTCTCTCATTCAGGCCTATAAAAGGCCCTCTTGACTCCTCTCTCATTGCCTCAGCAACAGCTCCGCCTACTCCTGAAGGACATTCTTTAGGAGCTTATCCCAACTTCCTATCTATATCCTAACTACTAAAATAAAAAAAAATAAAATATATATATATATATATATATATAATTTCTCTACCCCAAGCTTTAATCTATCTTGTTTGTTTGTGGTAGATGATTCAGCCAACTTCCATCTTCCTCCTACTCACATCTATTCTAAATCCTTGCCAACATATAATCTGAACATTTTACTTAGGTCGATGGTTCCCTTTCTCATATATATGCAGACTATAATTATATATTTACTTGCAAGCCCCATTAAATGCAAACCCCTCTTTATTACACCAGGTTTTCAGATATGTGCCAAGGTAAATGATATAAGATACCTGTGTATGGTAAGAGGGAAGGCAGGGTAATACCAACATCACTGCACTTGATAGTTCTCTAAGACCCTCCCTAAGTTTCTGAATCCCTTTTGGACTACATAGAGTTTGGCTCTTGGCCAAGTTATTTGTCCCCAGGTAAACAACAGCATCAACCTCCCTTTCCCTTCCTTATGCTACCCCTATTCTAAGAATGCTTTTTATATTTCTGTTAACAGCATATCCCATTAGGCATTTATAAGGCAATGTTCAAAGCATCTGAAAGCTCTCTGAAAATTTCCCTTCTTCAAACATGGCTAAAAGTTCATATTGTTCCACAATGCAGATTGAGAGGAGGCATTCCTGAGGATGTGTTTAGGTTGGAGGACAAGTAAACATGTAGGATAGCAAATTTGATTACCTTTAACTGATACTCTCCTTGGACAGCAGTATAAATCAAGTTGGGTGATGACATTCAATGCCACCAAGAATGAAATGTATACCAACTAGAGCTTCATAAGTCTAGAAGGTTTTTCTTCTCAAGTATAGCTGGTACCGCACAGTTGCATCCTCCCTCAGTCAACTCTATGAAATCAACTGCCTTATGAGGTTCAGACAGAAAGATTACCTTTGATTCTGTAAACTATTAAAGGGCTGGTTTTTGAACAAGCTTTAAAAAATCTATACATTTATTGCTATGGAAGGCAATTTTATAGTCTTCCTATAACTGGATGAGTTTGTTTTGTCATTATATAAACTTATAACTGATAGAATTTCCAAGTTAAGGGCTGAAGTTCTTTTACTACACTCTTCTTAAGACAACTATTGAATCCGGTGCTAGACGGCTTCACCCTGTTTGCCTCACCTTGTTCATGGCTCCTCTCGCTTCCCTTGGGAAAATGGCTGCCGCCGCGTCTACAAGCTGACCTCTCCGGCATCCCCATAACGGCTATGGTGCTGCCTTCCACCATGCTCCTCCCAAGGACCTACTAGGGTGCACGTGTGCAGTCCACCCACGTCTTTATTCCAGCATTGGTGCGAACCTCGAGGGCGTTCTCCTCTACTGACGTCACACCATCCAGGTATATAGCCTGTACTAAGTTGGTAGCTTGTTGAGTTAGCAAAGGATTGGTCTCGGCCGGTCTAAGCTACTCTGCCGCTTCCGTGCTGCTGCTGGAAGCTCTCTCTCTGTCCTTTGGAGTATTGCTAACCTGGGTACCCGCTCCTCGGGAGCCCTCTGCTTTATTTCAGGTGCCTTACAGGGATCAGGTACTCACGCTCCTTGAGGGCCTGCTCTCCCTGCCTTGGTGCCTACCAACTTCTTCAACCTGGTGGAATCACATGGAATCCTGACACCCTCCCCCCCCCCCCAAGACCTGCCAAAAGTCCCTGGAGGTCCAGCGGGGGGATTTTTACTTTTTTATTAAAGATTTGTCTGCGAGTCCTGGACCCCCGCTGGACCACCAGGGACTTTTGGCAGGTCTTGGGGGGTCAAGAGGGTGGGGGGTTGTAGTAAATTAATTTTGGAGGTCTTGGGGGGTGTCAGGAGGGTGGGGGTTTTTGTTAGATTTTTACTTTTTTATTAAAGATTTGTCTGCGAGCCCTGGACCCCCGCTGGACCACCAGGGACTTTTGCAGGTCTTGGGGGGGGGGGGGGTCAGGAGGGTGGGGGGTTGTAGTAAATTAATTTGGCAGGTCTTGGGGGGGCGTCAGGAGAGTAGGGGGTTGTAGTAAATTAATTTGGTAGGTCTTGTATGGCTCTCACGGAATTACATTTTAAAATATGTGGCGTTCATGGCTCTCTCAGCCAAAAAGGTTCCCGACCTCTGATCTAGTGAGTAATCTAACTCTCAGTCTCTCTCATCCACAGTGCTACCTTGCTGGGAAACCTACACTGGAATTCCCCTATACCAACAGGGTGAGAAGGGTCCCCTCTGCCGAGGGTCTTGAGACTGCTACATCCAGACTACCTCACTACTGCCACCTCTGGTGGTACACTTCAAGCTGTTTTAATAAAAGAACTAACTATGTTTGTGCGTCTGCGTTTAGCCCAGTACTGTGGTGCCTCACGGGGCTCCTCCCCATGGGGGTGTGGTCATCTGCCTCAGTACCTAAGAATCCACCCAAACACCACTTAACCATAACAACAACTTGCACAAATAGGGTGTTTGTCAAGAAGAAATTGCACACTTTTTAAAAAAAACTTTTTATTTAGACATATTTCAAATTACATCATTGTGTTAGAGGAAACACAGGTTGCCAGTTAATATATATGGGATTAAATAAGTAAAAAAGTGAAAAAAATTACATTGACATTAATATAACCAATCTACCCATCGTTATTGGTGCTAGAGACTGTATCAGTGTCATAAAGATCTGACAATATTAATAATCTTAACTAGCGCTCAGAAACACATTCAAAACAATTTTAATTGGGTAGCACCAATAACGATGGGTAGATTGGTTATATTAAGTTAATAGTATTCTTGCGGTTTTGTTTTCATTTAGTTTTGGTAATTACTTTTTTAATTACTGACCTCTTTGCAGCATGGCGTTTTTATTTACAATCCTTATTGACATTGCATGTAAGAAATATGATTTTATATGCCATTTTTGGCATTTTATTCATTTATGCACCTTTGGTGAGACAGTTGATGAAATTGTCTTTCAGACCTTATGTTGGTTTTGTAATTTACACTTATAATTTATTTGATTATATTTTAGTTTAGTAATTTATGAGTGAGCCATTTCATATATATAAAAATTTTGTTTTTGATAATTACCTGCTACTTAGAGAATAGCCACTGCCATTAGCAATGGTTACATGGAATAGACTTAGTTTTTGGGTACTTGCCAGGTTCTTATGGCCTGGATTGGCCACTGTTGGAAACAGGATGCTGGGCTTGATGGACCCTTGGTCTGACCCAGTATGGCATTTTCTTATGTTCTTATGTTCTTACTCATGATGTCCATTATCATTTTGTCTTTTTAGATTTTGTGCGCCATTTTTTAGAGAAAAAACCTTTTTTAAAGGATCAATTTTTCCTTTTTTGTTACATAATATTTAATTTGTTTTTAATTTTTCACAGAAAGATTTTTTGCGGATGAGTTGGTTTGAGATATCTTCTGACTTCTGACTTGTTTTTAAAGTTAAGGTATTTAATTCAATTTTATAACACCAAATATGCAGGTCCTTTGCACATCAATGTTGTTCAAATGGATTTCCTTTGTCACTGCTATTTATGTTTGTAAGTTTGTTTTATTAATGTTTTATAAATTTATTTACTAAGTGTTTGTATTTTTATGATTTTATGATTTTATATGTATTTATGCTTGATTGTTTTATGTATATGTTTACTTTTAACCCCTGAGGCAGCCACTCATTGTGGTGAAACCCGGCCAGAGGCAGGCTTCTTAAGAATATTTGTATATTACACGTCTCCACTAATAAAGAATTGGAAAAGACTTCTTTGTGGCATCCACCACTTTGTTGCTTCCTGATCCGTGGTACTACAGGAACGAAAATTAACAAGTAAGAACTAATTTTCCTTTCCCTGTACGTACCCGGATCAGTCCAGACTGTGGGATGTACCAAAGCTTCCCTAAACTGGGTGGGACCGAGACAGTCCCGCTCGAAGCACTTGCCGTCCAAAAGATCCAACAACCGGAGCTTGCACATCCAGACGGTAGTGTCGAGAAAAGGTATGCAAGGACGTCCATGTGGCAGGCCTGCAAATTTCCTGTGGAGAAACGAGTTGACTCTCCGCCCAAGAGGTGACTTGAGAGCATAGAGAATGAGCCTTGAGGCCCTTGGGTACAGGTCGACCTTGGCAAAGATAGGCTGAGGAGATGGCTTCCTTCAACCACCGCGCAATAGTGGTCTTAGAAGCTGGCTTACCCCGATTGGGACCGCTCCAGAGAACGACGAGATGGTCCAAGACCCGAAAGTCGTTAGTAACCTGGAGGTAGCGAAGCAGGACTCGCTTGACGTCCAGCCGACGGAGATCACCCCCAGTCGTACCCGCAACCTCCTCTGGGGAGAATGCTGGGAGTTCCACTGACTGGTTGACATGAAAGCTAGAAACGACTTTAGGTAAGAAGGAAGGGACCGTCTTGAGAGAGAGACCCAGGAATCGGAGAAGCATAAGAAGGGCTCCCGACTGGACAATGCTTGGATTTCAGAGATCCGCCGAGCGGAAGAAATGGAGACCAAAAAGACAGTCTTTAGCGTAAGGTCTTTTAGTGTTGAGCGACGGAGAGGTTCGAACGGGGCCGCACAGAGAGCCTGAAGGACCAGATTAAGACTCCACGATGGACAAGTGGCACGAGAAGGGGGGCGAAGATGCTTAACGCCCCTCAGAAAACGAATCACGTCTGGATGAGCTGCCAGGGAATGACCTTCCACCCGACCCAAGAGAGAGCCGAGCGCAGAAACTTAAACTCGAAGAGAACTGAGGGAGAGGCCCTTCTGAAGGAAAGATAAGACCACCGAGACCGGGGCGGAACGCGCTGGGATACCGGATTCCGCACAAACAGCCTCAAAAACTTTCCAGATACGCACGTAGGCCAGGGAATTCGACTGTTTTCGGGCCCGAAGCAAGGTGGAGATGACCTCCTCTCCTTATAGCCCTTACGCCTCAGGCGTCGCCGTTCAAAGGCCAAGCTGCTCGACGAGAGCGATCGGCCTGGTCGAAAAATACAGGACCCTGCCGAAGTAGGCAAGGGAGATGACCGAGGCGGAGGGGTCCGTCCGTCGCCAGGTTGACGAGATCTGCGAACCACGGCCTCCGCGGCCACTCGGGTACTACTAGAACCATGGGTCCCCGGTGGAGTTCGATTCTTCTGAGGACTTTTCCCACCAGGGGCCACGGGGGGGGAACACGTACAGCAGGACTTCCGCTGGACAAGGAAGAGCCAGAGCGTCCACGCCCTCTGAGCCGTATTCCCTCCAGCGGCTGAAGAACCGATTGGCCTTGGAGTTGCCCAGGGTTGCCATGAGGTCTAGGTGGGGAGGACCCCACCTGTCCACTATCAGATCCATGGCCGCCTCCGAGAGCTCCCACTCCCTCGGATCGAGAGCTTGACGGCTGAGGAAGTCGGCTTGAATATTTTCCTTGCCCACGATGTGGGAAGCCGCCCAAGAGAAGAGAAGGCTGGCTTCCAGGGCCACCAGGGGACTGCGGGTGCCCCCTTGGCGATTGATGTAAGCCACTGTGGTAGAGTTGTCGGACAGAACTCTTACCGCTTTGCTGCGGAGCAGGGGGAGAAACTCCTGGAGGGCCAGGCGCACCGCCAGGGTCTCCAGCCGATTGATATGCCAACGAGATTGACTCGGCGACCAGGTTCCCTGGGTGGATTGGGAGAGACAAACCGCACCCCAGCCCGACAGACTGGCGTCTGTGGTCACTATCATCCATTGTGGCGCTTGGAGGGGTATCCCCTGGAGGAGATGAGGAAACGACAGCCACCACTGCAAGTCGTCGACTGTAGAGTCCAAAAACGGAAGGACTATGTGAAACTGTTCCGACACTGGCTGCCAACGGGACAGCAAAATTTTCTGTAATGGACGCATATTTATTTATTTATTTAACTTTTTTTATATACCGGCATTCATGAACAAGTCACATCATGCCGGTTTACATAGAACAAGGGGTGCAATGAACAGTAGAACTAAACTTGTGCAAGGGGGGAGCAGTTACAAAAAACAGGGGTAGAGTAACTTGGAAGAGCGGAAAGGGGGAGAGTGGGGAGAGATAGGAACTATAAGGCAAAATATAAATAAGTTAATAATTAGTTACAGTACTATAAAGAGACATTGTAGTATGATCTGAAGGTGGTTAAGAACTGTCCGGGAAGGCTTGTTTAAAAAGCCAGGTCTTTAGTCTCTTGCGAAAAGTTGGAAGGCAAGGTTCTAGGCGGCGATTTGAGGGGATTGAGTTCCAAAGTGCAGGTCCAGCTGTCGAGAATGCCCGGTCTCTTGCTGTAGTGTGACGGGTTGATTTTGTGTTCGGAACCTGGAGGGATCCTCGATGGACTTCTCTGATTGGTCTTTGAGAAGTGTGAAGGCTTAGCAGGTATTGAAGATCCAGGGATGTGAGATGATGGATTGATTTGTATATGATTGTAATAGATTTGTAGAGGATTCTGGCCTGGATGGGGAGCCAATGAAGATTTTTTAAGATGGGTGAGATGTGGTCTCTTCTTTTGAAGTTTGTGAGGATTCTAGCCGCTGTGTTCTGTACCATCTGTAGCGGTTTCGTGTATGAAGATGGAAGGCCCAGAAGTATGGCGTTGCAATAATCTAATTTGGCAAAGATTATTGCTTGAAGTATGGTTCTAAAATCTTGGAAGTGGAAGAGAGGTTTAATTCTTTTTAATACTTGTATTTTGTAAAAGCAGTCTTTAGTGGTGCGGTTTATATAAGCTTTTAGGTTCAAATTGTTGTCAATAATGGCTCCTAGGTTCCTGACTTGAGAAGATAAGGGGATGTTTGGTATGAAGGTATGTTGATTGTTGTTTTCAGGAGTAATGAGAATAAGTTCTGTTTTGGAGGTGTTTAGTATGAGGTTCAAGCTAGAGAGAAGGTCATTGATTTTTGATTGGCACGAATTCCAGTATTCAAGTGTTTTGACTAATGATTCTTTAATGGGAATTACTATCTGCACATCATCTGCGTGGATAAAGTGTTTGAGATTTAGATCCGTTAGAAGTAGGCACAATGGGCGTAAGTAAATATTGAATAAGGTAGGTGATAATGAGGATCCCTGTGGTACTCCTATGTGGGCATGAAAACGGAAGGATTCCTTATTGTGTATTTTCACTTTGTAACCTCTGTTGTTAAGGAAACTTTTGAACCAGGCTAGGGTGGACCCTGCTATTCCAATGGATGCTAGTTGTTTTAGGAGGCTGGTGTGGTTGACCGTGTCGAATGCGGCTGAAAGGTCCAACAGGATCAGAAGGAAAGAATGGCTTTTGTCAAGACCCAGAATCAGGTGATCCATTAGGGATACCAAGAGGGATTCTGTGCTGGCAGCTTTGCGGAACCCATATTGAGAGGGGAAGAGAAGTTTGTTGTCTTCGAGGTAGTCTGAAATTTGTGAGTTTACTAGTTTTTCCATTATTTTGGCTATAAATGGTAGATTGGCGATTGGTCTGAAGCTGTTCGGGTCATTGGGATCTGCGTTTGGCTTCTTTAGGAGCGGTTTAATGACTGCCATCTTGAGGTCATCTGGGAAGAGGCCTTGTGATAAGGAGCAGTTGATGATGTCTGCTATTTTTTGTGATATGATTTCTGGGATGGACAGGAGGGATTTGGAGGGAATGTGGTCAGCAGGGTGAGAGGCAGGTCTCATTTTGTTTAAGATAGATTGGATCTCTTTGGTAGATGTGAGTTCGAATTTGTCCATCTGCGAGGCTATATTGGTATTGCTTGGTGCGAAGGTCGAATAAGGCAAGGTGGTGAGGGGTAGCTGCGATATGAGCTTGCTAATTTTGTCATGGAAGCACTGGGCCAGTTCCTCGGCTTTTGATTGTGCTTGAGTGAAAGGGATGGTTGGAGTGGAGGGTTTTGTGAGGTTTGAGACAAAGGAGAAAAGTGCTTTGGCGTCAAAAACTAGATCATGGATCTTATTTGCGTAGTAGTCCTTTTTGGACTTAGAAGTGGCTGATTTGTACTGGTGGAGGGCCGGTTTATAGGCGCCATGGGTGCTTGTGGAGGGGGCTTTACGCCAATTATTTTCTTTCTTTCTTAAGGTGAGTTTCAGTTTTCTTAGTTCTTCATTGAACCAAGGTTGGTTTTTTTGTGCTTTTGAGTTAGATTTTTTTGTTGTGATGGGGCAGAGCTTGTTAGCTATGGTTTCCGTAATTTTGTTCCATGATTGAAGAGCTGTGTTAGGATTGGTGAGATCTATGTTGGTCAATGCTGATGTCAGTTGCGTGCTGAGGTCTTCGGTGGTGCATGTTTTCCTATATTGGAAGGAGGGTTGAGGTTCGTGCTCCCTAATGGTTTGGTTTATGTTGAATTTGGTAGTGATAAGAGAATGATCTGACCAGGGTATCTTCTTGCACTCAGGGGGAGAAGGATGTTTTATGCCTGAATTAACGAAAATTAGATCAAGCGTATGGCCTGCTTTGTGAGTGGGTTTTTTGACTATCTGGTTAAATCCTAGGGCGGATAGGGCCGTGAGGAGGGATTCGCAGCTGTGTGAAGGGATTGTCTCGTCAACGTGTAAGTTGAAGTCTCCCAGGATGATTGCTGGGGTGTCCAAATTGATGGTGGTAGTAACTAGTTCGATGATCGGGGAGGTGTCAGTTTCCAGGAGCCCTGGGGGGGCATAAACTAATAGGATTTGGAGTTGATCTGAGGAGAAGAAGCCGATTTCTAGCTTGGATTCTGATGTAACTGAATGTTGTTGTTTGAAGCCAAGGCCTTTTTTTGTGGCTAGTAAGATGCCCCCCCCTCTCTTCTTTTGTCTGGGGAGGGAGAAGATGTCGTAGTCCTGCGTAGGCAGTTGATTTATTATTGCCGTGTCCGTAGGTTTAAGCCATGTCTCAGTTATGGCGCATATGTCAGGTTTGGCCTCTAGGAGGTAGTCATTAAGTAGTAGGGATTTTTTTTGTTAGAGATTGTGCATTGAAAAGACTGAGGGAGAATAAGGTGAGACCTAGGATTTGGGTGATCGGAGCAGTTAAGATAGGCATCAGGTTTATTAGTGTGCGTTGTCTAGGGTGTCTTAACGGTATCCTGGTAATAAGAGTAGGGTGTTGTAGGATGGGAATACAGGTGATTGGGTGCATTTTCATATGTTGCGAGTGTAGAGTTTGTGCTGGAAGCGTAGATTGATTGTAAGTCAAGGGGGATGCTCTTGAGGGGCAGACGTGTGGACAGGAGCGTGGCTGGTGGCACTGCGGTGCTGCACTAAGGAGCGCATAAAGGGGCCTGCTCCTTTGTCGTGGTCCTTAAAGGGCTCCTTGCTCCCTCGCTATTGGTTGCCCCTTGGAGGTCTGCGAATAGCTGCTAGCCCGGAAGGGCTGACGAATGGCGTCGGGTCTGAGGCGGGTGGAGTCTCGCTGTCGGCGTGGTGAATGGTCGAGGCACTTGTTGTATGCTTGCAGGATGGTTGCTTGTTGTAAGCTGGCTGAACTCTAGAGCGCTATTGGTGTGGTACTGCTCGGGGACGCGAGGGGCGAACCGAAGGGGCGAAACAAAGGGGCAGGCCCCTTTGTCGCGCTCCTTCGGCGCGCGGCGCCTAGCAGGGTGGGATCTTAATCCTGCCGGGCTCTCTCTGGTTGGCTGCCTTGTGATTTTTGGGCGGGCCTTGGCGCGATTCGCTGCTTTTTTTGCGGTTTTTGTTTTCGATGCTGTCGCCGGATTTGGGCCTCGGCGAGCGCGGCTGGCGTCGGGGTCCCCCGGGTGGGGAGGCCGAGCACTCACCTGACCTTCCCCCGATGGGGCTCCGGCGCCGGTCGCGCAGGTCTTCGGTCGCCGCGTTAAGAGGTAGGAAATGGCTCCTGCAGTCGGGTTTAAATCCCTGCCGGGCTCTCTCTGGTTGGCTGCCTTGTGATTTTTGGGCGGGCCTTGGCGCGATTCGCTGCTTTTTTTGCGGTTTTTGTTTTCGATGCTGTCGCCGGATTTGGGCCTCGGCGAGCGCGGCTGGCGCCGGGGTCCCCCGGGTGGGGAGGCCGAGCACTCACCTGACCTTCCCCCGGTGGGGCTCCGGTGCCGGTCGCGCAGGTCTTCGGTCGCCGCGTTAAGAGGTAGGAAATGGCTCCTGCAGTCGGGTTTAAATCCCTGCCGGGCTCTCTCTGGTTGGCTGCCTTGTGATTTTTGGGCGGGCCTTGGCGCGATTCGCTGCTTTTTTTGCGGTTTTTGTTTTCGATGCTGTCGCCGGATTTGGGCCTCGGCGAGCGCGGCTGGCGTTGGGATTCCCCGGGTGGGGAGGCCGAGCACTCACCTGACCTTCCCCCGGTGGGGCTCCGGCGCCGGTCGCGCAGGTCTTCGGTCGCAAAGGCCCAGGGCACGAGGTCGATGGTGGAAGCCATGGATCCCAGAACCTGCAGGTAGTCTTGAGCCGTCGGGGAGGGTAGCGCAATCAGGTTCTGGATTTGCTCGATCAGCTTGAGGGCGCGTGCACGCGGTAAGAAGACCTTGCCTGCTCGGGTGTCGAAGTGGGCTCCCAGGAACTCTAACTCCTGGGAGGGCTGAAGATTGCTCTTGGAGAAGTTCACTATCCACCCGAGAGAAGCAAGGAGGGACAACATGCGATCCACCGCCAGTTGACACGAGGCCGCCGACTTGGCCCGGATGAGCCAGTCATCCAGGTAGGGATGAACAAGGATTCCCTCTCGGCGAAGAGCCGCCACAACCACCACCATGACCTTGGTAAAGGTGCGAGGCGCGGTTGCGAGTCCGAAAGGAAGCGCCCGGAACTGGAAGACCTGGTTGAAAACATGGAAGTGTAGGTATTTCTGGTAGTCGCGGTGAATCGGAATATGGAAGTAAGCCTCGGCGAGGTCGAGAGAAGCGAGGAACTCTCCGGGCCGAACCGCCGCGATAACCACTCACAGAGTTTCCATGCGGAAGTGAGGAATTTTGAGGGCCCGATTGACCCTCTTGAGGTCCAAGATCGGACGATAAGAGCCGTCCTTCTTGGGAACGACGAAGTAAAGAGAATACTGGCCGGCGCCACACTCCCTCTCTGGGACCAGGACCACTGCGCCCAGAGCCAGGAGTCTGGTGAGGGTTTGTTCTACCACGTCCCTCTTGGACCGCCCACATGGGGAAAAGAGAAAGAGATCCAGTAGGTCGCGGACAATTTCGAAGGCATACCCGTCTCTGATGATGTTGAGAACCCACTGATCCGACGTGAACACGCATGAGGTCATAGAACGCGTCGGCACTGTAAGCGATGACAGCTTCCAGATGCTCAGCCTGTTCCGCCTCGGATGGCGGAAGGTCCTGGGAAGAGAGTAGTTGTTGAACCCAACCAAGGCCTGCCCGCAGCATGAGGCTGCTGCAGCAAGATGCCTGGAATCTGAGAGCCAATACCTCGAAAATGCGCTTCATGTGCACCTCCAGCTTACGATCCTGCCCGTCCTTAAGCGCCGTCGAACCCTCTACCGGGATTGTGGTATGTTTAGTGACCGCTGAGACGGAGGAGTCCACAGAGGGATTTTTTCAGCAATTCCAAACATTCCTCCGGGAGGGGGTAGAGCTTGTCCATGGCCCGTCCCACCCGGAGTGCCGCCTCGGGGGCTTCCCACTCCCTTAAAAGCAACAGCTTGAGCATGGGATGGAAGGGAAAGGCGGAAGCAGGAGCCCTCAAACTGCGAGGACCGGGTTCATATCTTTGGGCAAGGAAGCCATCAGGTTATCCGCGGGGGGCCCCTCCAACCCCAGTTCCTGGAGGACAAATGGGATGAGGGGCTCCAACTCCTCCTTGCGGAATAAACGAAGCACCCTGGGGTCGTCCCCCTCCAGGGGGAGGGTGTCCTCTGGGATGAAATCGGGATCCGGAAGCACTGGGTCCACCGGGGGGGTCATGGGGGGGCACCCCTGGGACCACCCGCACCCAAACCGGCCCCTGAGGCTTTGCAGCCGGTCCTCCTGCAGGCTTGCTAGATAGGATTTATGCAGGAGGAGGATGAACTCTGGTGAAAAACGGGTCCTAGATTTCCTGGGGAGGGGGAGGGGGCAAGGGGGGTCAGGGATCCCCTCCTGGGGACCCGTGGGGCCCAAATCGGGGGTTATTTCCAAAGAATTTGGCCCCCCAGCCCCAGGCTGCTCCGAAAATGGAGAGGCTGAAAAATCCAAAATGGCCGGGCTTTGCCGACCCGGGAACGGCCTGGCCATGCCGAGGGGACTTGATCCCCGGGCTAAATTTGCTTGCCCTGCCGAGGAGGGACCTTCCCCACCCGGCAGGCAAGCTGAGCAGAGGCCCTCTGGCGAAAATCGCAACGAGGGCTGCCCACAAGAGAGGCAGGCTGCCTGCCATGGCATAGAAAATCCGCGCTAAGAAAAAAAAGCTGAAAAAAAAAATTGATTGACAGCCTGAAGGCCCCGGAGTGAAGCAGGGGGGAATCCTGCTGACTCCTGCCTGCCTGGCTGCCGGTTCAAGGCCGCCTTAGACCAGAAGAAAAAAATAAAAAATACTGGTCTACTGCTGCAGGTAAGTTAAAAGTAGGGGAATACTTTTAACTTAATTCAGAATTTTAAAAAATGAAAATTATCCTCTTTTTTTTTTTAAACTGAGCACAGCAGTCGGGTTCTACGAACCCTCTTGGCAGCCAGGGGGGGAAGACGAGACCTGGACTACCAGACTCGGTCCCCACACCTAGAAGCGTACACGGACTCAGGCTATGCAGTGCACAAGGAGCAAAGCCCCCCTGAGTCTGGCAAGAGCCAGGAGACGGAGTCGTCTCCTGAAGAAAAATCAATACAAAGCCTGACTAACTTTATTAGAGAGGGATAATATCCCTAAAGAAGTACTTGCTTGATCCCAAGAAGAAAAAGGCTGACTAGCCTAGATCAGACCGAAGGGATACGTCCTACACCTGCTGGAGACAGACAAATACTGAAGGGTTACAGGATAGGCTCTGTCCTCATATAGGATATCCTTTCAGTTTTAATCTGTCTCCACCTGCTGGAAAGGAGGCTCAACCCACAGTCTGGACTGATCCGGGCACGTACAGGGAAGTAGGAGTATTGATAGAAACATTAAAGAAGAAAATGGCAAAAAGCATGAATTTGGATATTAAAATAAAATGAAAAATCAACCATTTACTTACTCATTTAGTTACATTTGGTATAGGTCCAGTGACTTTTTAGGATCTAGAAAAAATCTGAGTTGGAGGACAAAAAACATTTTGCA
Source organism: Rhinatrema bivittatum (assembly GCF_901001135.1). Taxonomy (NCBI): domain Eukaryota; kingdom Metazoa; phylum Chordata; class Amphibia; order Gymnophiona; family Rhinatrematidae; genus Rhinatrema; species Rhinatrema bivittatum. The sequence continues at coordinate 399,352,872 of NC_042615.1, read as the reverse complement.
TTACATTATTTAACAATACTTTGACAAGTATAACATATGAAAAATATAACTCTAAGAGCTCAAGTCTCCATGCACATTGCAAGAACATTTTCTTTTCTCCTGTGTTGTCTCCGTTAGATCTGGGAAAAATTTTAATTCTTAAAACATATTTCTTGAACTATCTGGTGACATCATCTGGTGGCAACAACTGGACCTCTCTTCTCAGCTAGTAGAGTTTTTGCTCTACTGAGCATGTGCAGGAATTCCCGCTCAGGTGTTGTGTCATGAGCTCCTTTCAATTGATTTGAGTGCTAATTCTAACTAGGTAGTGAACTCTCCAGAGAGGTGGGTGAGTATTTAGTAAGGCTAATTCATCATAATAACTATGGAAAACACCATTTACAGTAAACATTTTTCCCATCAATAAGCAGGGCTGAATTAGCCATTGCATATGATGAGTCCCAAGTTGAGAGTTGCAGCAGAGTGTTTACTGACTAAGCAACTCAGATCCCACCTTGGAGAGCAGACTACTAAGATGGACAGACTACACAAAATTGCATGTCTGAATTTACTGTCATTATTTGCGACATTATCCAGACAGTAATGGGATGCAAAGGTGTATACTGATGATCATATTGTACCTTTGCAGATTTCTTCAAGTGGTATGGCTCTCAGATGAGCCACTGGCTCTAACTTGATGAGTATTGAAAGTGTCTGTAAATTTGTAGACCTGCTAGTATAAAGCAGCGTGTGATGCAGGCTCTTAGCCAGTTGGACAATATACGTTTGACCACTCCTATGCCCAGTCTGTTAGGATTGTAAGAGATGACTAATTGCAAAGCCTGATAGGTTTCCACAAGCTTGATGTAAGCGGAGACTACACATCCTGTTGTGGAGCGGAAAAACGCCATTAGATGAATTGAATTCACAAGATTGCGATTTGTTACATAGAAATTGGAGAGATTACTTACCTGATAATCTCGTTTTCCTTAGTGTACGCAGATGGACTCATTACAAATGGGTATAGTGTGCTCGTGCTAGTAGTTGGAGACGGATCTGACGTCAGCACGTAGTATATATACCCCTGCAGGAAGTGCAGAAGCTCAGTAATCTTCCTTGCAAAAGCATTATGGATATATGTGTGACTGACTGATTAATTAACTGAACATGATTAACCTGACCGATTGACAGTAGCTGGAGACCGCCAGTGTTCTCAACCGGAAGGCGTCGACACCCGGCAGGGTGGATGCCCTATGTAAGAAAACATGGCTTACCTTGAATCGGTGAAACCCCATGGATATCGGCAGCCGGGCGGGATGCTGAGTCCATCTGCCTACACTAAGGAAAACGAGATTATCAGGTAAGTAATCTCTCCATTTCCTAGCATGTAGCAGATGGACTCATTACAAATGGGATGTACAAAAGCTACTCCCGGACTGGGTGGGAGGCTGCCCGAGGTCCGTTTAGGATTGCCCTTGCAAATGCTGTGTTCTCCCTGGCCTGGATGTCCAGATGGTAGAATCTGCAGAAGGTATGGATGGAGGACCACGTTGCCGCTCTGCATATCTCCGCAGGCGACAGCATCCTAGTTTCTGCCCAGGAGGCCGCTTGTGCTCTGGTAGAGTGAGCCTTGACTCGTAGAGGTGGTGGTTTTCCCGCTTCTATGTAGGCCGCCTTGATAACTTCTTTGATCCAGCGAGCAATCGTCGCCCGTGAGGCCGCTTAACCTTGCCTCTTCCCACTGTGAAGGACGAACAGACGGTCCGTCTTTCGTACTGCTTCCGACATTTCCAGGTATCTGGACAGCAGCCTGCCGATGTCGAGATGACGCAGTATTCGACCTTCTTCAGACTTCTTCAAACCTTCCTTGGTTGGCAAGGATATGGTTTGGTTGAGGTGGAAGTGTGAGACTACCTTGGGTAAGAAGGAAGGAACCGTGCGAAGATGGATAGCCCCTGGGGTGATTCGGAGAAATGGCAGGACAGCGCTTGTAGCTTGGAGATGCAGCGTGCTGAGCATACGGCCAGCAAGAACACCATCTTCAAGGTTAACAAACGGAGGGACAGGCCTCGGAGGGGTCTAAAGGTGGGTCCCACTAGGAATTCCAAAACTAGGTTGAGGTTCCACAGGGGCACTGGCCATTTCAGTGGTGGGCGAATGTGTTTGACTCCTTTCAGGAAACGTGAAACGTCTGGGTGTGAGGCAATGCTGTTGCCGTCACTCCTGGGGCCGTAGCAGGATAGTGCTGCCACCTGGACCTTGATTGAATTGAGGGACAGACCCTTCTGAAGTCCATCTTGCGGGAAATCCAGAATGATGGGGATTTTAGCGGCATGTGGATTGGTGCCGTGAGTCTCGCACCAGGCTTCAAATACTCTCCAGATCCTTATATAAGTCAGTGAGGTGGAGAACTTGCATGCTCGGAGGAGTGTATCTATTACCGACCCCGAGTATCCCCTTTTCTTCAGTCTAGCCCTCTCAATGGCCAGACGTAAGAGAGAATTGAGCTGGATCTTCGTGGAGAATGGGACCTTGGCGCAGCAGGTCCCTGTGAGGGGGCAGGGGTAGAGGATCCCCTGCCAGTAGCCTTCTCATGTCTGCGTACCAGGGTCTTCTTGGCCAGTCCGGGGCCACCAGAAGAACTAGGCCTCTGTGCCGCTGAATCTTGTGTATAATGGCGCCCAGCAGGGGCCATGGAGGAAAGGCATATAGCAGGATCCCCTGAGGCCATGGCTTTACCAGCGCGTCGATCCCATGGGATAGGGGATCTCGCCTGCGACTGAAGTATCTGGGTACTTGAGCGTTGGTCCTGTCCACTAGTAGATCCATGCCCGGAGTCCCCCACTGATCCACAATCATCTGGAAGGCCGTGGATGACAGCTGTCATTCCCCCGGGTTTAGGCTTTCTCTGCTGAGGAAGTCTGCCGTGTTATTGTCCTTCCCGGCGATGTGGACGGCGGAGATGTCCTGGAGATTTGCTTCCACCCAAGCCATCAGGGGGGGCTACTTCTAGGGATACCTGTCGGCTTCTGGTTCCGCCCTGTCGGTTGATGTACACCACCGTGGTGGCATTGTCCGACAACACTCTGACTGCCCTGTTTCGAAGTCTGTGGGCAAATCGCAGGCAGGCTAACCTGACTGCCCATGCCTCTAGTCGGTTGATGTTCCAGCCTGACTCTTCTCTATTCCACCGCCCTTGGGCGGTTAGCTCTTCGCAGTGTGCTCCCCAGCCGCTCAGGCTGGCATCTGTAGTGAGCAGGGTCCAGGTTGGGGAGGACATCTTTGCCCGCCGGCTCGTGTGGCCGGGCTACAGCCACCATCGTAACTGATTCTGTACTCTGGCCAGTAGAGGTAGATGCACGGTGTAGTTCTGCAATCGTGGGCTCCACCGAGATAGGAGCCCGTGCCCATGGTACCACTTCCAGAGTGGAGGCCATTAGGCCGAGGACCTGCAGGTAATCCCACGCTGTGGGCCGGGTGGTGCTCAGCAGATGCTGCAAACAATTCCAGAGTTTTGATCTCCTCTTGGAGGTCAGGCTGACCTTGTCTTCCTGGGTGTCGAATCGGACTCCCAGGTATTCCAGCGACTGCGAAGGCTGTAGGGAGCTCTTGTTTGTGTTGACTACCCATCCTAGGCTTTACAGAAGAGATATAACTCTGTTGGTTGCCCGGTGGCTCTCCTCCGGTGACTTAGCCCTGATCAGCCAATCGTCTAGGTAGGGATGGACAAGAATTCCTTCCTTATTGAGTGACGCCGCCACCACTACTATTACCTTGGTAAAGGTCCGCGGCGCGGTGGCTAACCCGAAGGGTAAAGCCCGGAACTGAAAGTGCTGTTTCAGGACTTTGAAGCGTAAGTAGCGCTGGTGATCCCGATGGATTGGGATATGCAAATAAGCCTCTGACAGATCCAGGGATGTGAGATACTCCCCTGGCTGTATTGCACTTCGGACTGACCGCACAGTTTCCATGCGAAATCCTGGGACCCTTAAGTGCCGGTTGACTGACTTGAGGTCCTGGACAGGTCTGAAGGTGCCCCCCCTTCTTGGGTACGATGAAATAAATGGAGTAATGCCCAGAATTTATCTCCCATGCAGGCACTGGGATTATGGCTTTTAGGGACAGCAGCCTCCCCAAGGTGGCTTCCAGTGCCACCCTCTTGAGGGGTGGACAAGGAGATTCCACAAATTTGTCCGGAGGGAGACGAAGGAAGTCCAGGTAATACCCTTCTTGGATGATGGCGAGGACCCACTGGTCCGACGTAATCTCGGCCCATCTGAGGTAGAATAGGGTTAGCCTGCCCGCTATGGCTTCTTCCCCCAGACGGGCCGGCTGATTCTAATTGGGGGTGCGGCTGGGACCCGAACCCGAGCCGGGTCCCCTCTTGTTGTGCCTGGTCTGAAAGGACTGGTTCGTGGTCTGAGAACGAGGTGCTTGGTAGCTAGTCCTGTAAGGGTTGAAGCGTTGAGATCCTCTACCTCTGGATGGCCTAGGAACAGGGTGCTGGTTCCTCCTTGACTTGTCTTCCGGTAGACGGAGTAAATGGAGAGGCGCCCCATTTGTTAGGCCAGTCTCTCGAGGTTGCTGCCGAACAGGAGGGATCCCTTAAAGGGCATTCTTGTAAGGCGCGTCTTGGAGGAGGAGTCGGCTGACCAATTTCGTAGCCAGAGCTGTCTCCTGTCTGCCACTGAGGATGACACTCCCTTGGCTGCCGTTCGGACTAGATCGGAGGCAGCTTCAGTGAGGAACGAGAGGGCTGATTCCATTTCTTCTCCCGGGGTGTTGTTCCTGGCTTGTGATAAACAGGAACGTGTCACCACAGTGCAGCAGGTCGCAATTCGTAGGGACATGGCTGCCACCTCAAAGGCTTGTTTTAGAATGGCGTCCAGGCGCCGGTCATGTGCATCCTTGAGGGCCGCCCCTCCCTCCACCGGAATGGTGGTGCGCTTCACAATTGTGCAAACTATGGCGTCTACCTTGGGGCACGCCAGCAGCTCCTTGGTTGCCGGGTCCAGGGGGTACATGCTAGACAAGGGCCGACCCCCTTTGAATGAGGCCTCAGGCGCATTCCACTCCAGATCGATTAGCTGCTGTGCTGCTTGTAGGAGGGGAAAATGGTGAGCCGTTTGACGCAGGCCCCTAGCAGGGTGTTCATTCTAGGCTCCCCTGGGGTGCCTGGGCCCGGGGTAGCCAGCTCCGACAGGCATTGAGAGACCAGGTCTGGGAGATCCTCCTTAAGAAAAAGCGTCTCATGGTTCGATACGGCTCTATCCCCGAGGGAAGTTCTCCCTCCTTGGGGGGGCTCGCCTTCTTCCTCAGAGCAATCTGAATCCCCATAAGTGGGGCTTCCGGGTGGCCATGCCTAGGTCTTGAGGGTCCAGGGGCAGGGTCATCCGGTACGTATGGGTCCGTTCGGGGATCAGACTGCATCTTGACAAAGGCGTGAATCCCCTTGAATAATTCCACCCAGGAGAGCGAAGCAGGTTCTAGCCATAGGGGTACCAGGTCTGTAGGGTTCCCTGGCTGCTCACCGCGGCCTGCTAAGTTCGGGGTGTTCCCTGAGGAACTGGCAGTTAATCTGGGCTGGGACCGGCCCTGGCCTGGAACTCCCAGGGCCTCCTCACATTGGGCACATAGGGAGTCTGCTTCCTCGCTCTGTGTGGCTCTGAGGTGGCATGCTGAGCAGAGGCCTAGAGCTCTTATGCCTGATTCTGGAGGTGCCGGCTCTGCGGACACATGGGCTCTCATACGCTCCATCGCGTCTGTTATCTGTACGCTCCGGTGTGCTCTCAGCCGAAAGTATGCGCCCCTTTCAATGTGCACCTATCAATGTGCGCCTATGAACATGCGCCTATCAATGTGCGCCTATCACTTTCGGGCGCCTAACATACGCGCCCGATGCTTGTGCGCTTAGTCTGAACGCTAGATCGAGGTGGGGAACCAGGGCAGATGGCGACAGCGAGCAGGCAGGCAAAATGGCGACCTCCGTGGCGGGTTGCCACGTAGGCAGACCCCGCTAATCCTCGCTCTTCAGAGACCAGTAAAGTAAAGATGTACGCCTTACCTGATCTTCGGCGCTTCCCGGCTGCGACCCGGGCGGTCCCCGGCTGCAGGGGGAGAGGGTGAGTACCATCACCGCCGCGCTCGAGGAAGTGCACCCGCTGCCTCTAAGCCGCGCCCGAACTCGTCTCGCTCGGGGGCCAAGTCCTCACCGCGAACGGATCGGGACCGAGGCTGCCTCTATGCCGCGCCCGAGCCCTTCTCACTCGGGGGCTAGGTCCCTGCCGCGATCCGGCCACCGGACCGAGGCTTCTTACCTCAGAGGGACCACGGAAATCACCTCGAGAAACTCAACTGGGGGAGGGACCCGAGGGTATCACCGCAGGAGTGCGGGGCTCGTCTTCAGGTAGGATTCTTCTAAGAGTTTAGTCGTTAGAATTTGGAAAAACGCCCAGCGAGCGTAAGGTAGCTCCAAACTGCTTTGGAGACGGAAATTACTAGCTTCTGCACTTCCTGCAGGGGTATATGTACTATGTGCTGACGTCAGATCAGTCTCCAACTGCTAGCACGAGCACACTATACCCATTTGTAATGAGTCCATCTGCTACACGCTAGGAAATAAGATACATTCACACTGTGGATCATTGTAAAAAGATATTGCACCATAAGCTTGAAGTTCTTTTTTTTTTTGTTTCAAAGCATTGGCCATATGTTTATTTAAATTCTTTATTTATAAATTTCCATTTTTACAAAGAAAAAATTGAAAAACAATTTGTATCCAATTACAATAACAGTAATGAATTTTTTATGGAAACATTGGATTTACAGATTATTATAAAATAAAAGCAGTAACAAAGTTTAATTTCCTAGTTTCCTGAAAGACCTGAAATTTAGAGCCTGTTGAGCAAATCCCATTTATACGTAATTTACCTTAAGTAATTTACTAATTAAAACAGAAGTATTGCAACTTTAATTAACTAAATCAAACAAACATCAATTTGAAGGTTCTGGTTCGCCATCTCATGACCTGCGTTCCTCCAGGAACTTTTCTAGATCTAGGGGATCGTAATAAACATATTTTATTCCTTCTGCCTTCATTAAACATTTACATGGGAATTTTACATTTATTTGTATACCAAATGTTCTAGCCAGTCCAGCCAAAGCAATAAATTTTTTTCTTCTTATCTGGGTGTCTTTGTCACATCAGGATAGACCCATATTTTTTGACCCAGATAGAGGGAGGATCTCTTTTCCATAAACTTCTTCAATATCTTGTCCCTATCTAAAGTCAGGGCAAACTTTACAATTAAAGTTCCCCTCATCTCTATCTGGGTGCTAAATGACGACTCTATCAGTTCAGTGACATTTAATGGAGACTCCTGCAACAATTGAATTTAAATTTTGATTTTGTGCTCTAATATTCAAAAAATAGGCTGTTTTAATCCAAAGGATGACTATCTGGGGCCAAAGACAAAATTTCACTAAAATAATTTCGTAACTGTTCCACTGGGGAGACCATGGTACACTAAGGGGCGGATTTTCAGCAGCGCCCTGCTCGCCTAAATCCGCCCAAAACCGGGCGGATTTAGGCGAGCAGGGCCCTGCGCGCCGGTAAGCCTATTTTAAATAGCCTACCGCGCGCGCAGACCCCGGGACGCGCGTACGTCCCGGGGTTTTCGGAGGGGGGCATGTCGGGGGCGTGTCGGGGGGCGGGCCCGGTCGACGTGGCGTTTTGGGGGCGGGCACGGGGCGTGGCTACGGCCCGGGGCGTGGCCGCGCCCTCCGTACCCGCCCCAGGTCGCGGCCCGGCGCGCAGCAGGCCCGCTGGCGCGCGGGGATTTACGTCTCCCTCCGGGAGGCGTAAATCCCCCGACAACGGTAAGGGGGGGGTGTAGACAGGGCCGGGTGGGTGGGTAGAGTGGGGAGGGGCAAGGCAGGAAGTTCCCTCCGAGGCCGCTCCGATTTCGGAGCGGCCTTGGAGGGAACGGGGGGAGGCAGCGCGGCTCGGCGCGCGCAGGCTATACAAAATCGATAGCCTTGCGCGCGCCGATCCAGGATTTTAGTGGATACGCGCGGCTCCGCGCGTATCTACTAAAATCCAGCGTACTTTTGCTTGAGTCTGATGCGCAAGCAAAAGTAGGCTGTTCGCGCGCCTCTTAAAATCTACCCCTTAGGAAAGTTAACAAACCTAAGATTAGGGTACCGTATCAAATTTTCCAAATTTTCAACTTTTCTTGATAGCATGGTCTCTCCTTTTATTATAGACGTTTGAACATCTTTTATTTGAATAATATCCATTTCTACTTTTTTTTTTTTTTTTTTTTTTAGAGTCAATCCATTATTTGTCACTAAAGGACTTAGATTTTGCAATGTGGATTGGACATCTTTGATATTACTACTCATTTTTTCTACATTCTGATGCAATGACACTATTGCTGACCACAGCATTTCTAATGACACTTTTTGATTTTTTTCAATCTTAACATTCGAGACAGATGGAGTCATTAATTTTTCAAAAAGTCCCTGATCTGACGCAGGATCAACGTGTGGCGTAATACCACTTCCTCCTATTGCCCCCGCTCTTTGATCCAAAACTTGGGACACCTCTCCTTCTTCCCCTTACACAGCATCTTTTCCCACACAGACTTCCTCTATCGGGCTCTCCCCTAAAAACGCCTTCCGAAAAAGGGGTGAGTCCAGGCTGTGGGTTCTTGCGGCGCACATTGGTGGTGGGGGAGTTGTCTGACCCCCGGGACTTAGACTTATTTCTCCCGACAGTGTGGATATTTGCTCAATATCCGTCAATGTAATGGGATACTCCGGGGTGATTGTTGCTGGTGGGTAGAATCCGGTTAGGGTAGTTTGTATAGGACCTGGTCTGGTAGGGGTAGAGGCATCCTGCCTGACTCTGCCCTTTCTTTTTGTATGGGGCATAAATGTTACGTTATAAAGTCACTTATAACCTTTCCTTATTCTACTCACAGTTCTGCTGTCGAACATCAGGGTAGTTGAGGTTTAAGGGGGTTTCAGCTCGCCGCCAAAGTCCGTGACAGCCTCCCAGCCTTCTCCGGCCTAAGCCGGCACAAGCCGAGCGCGCCCCTTCGGAGCGCGCGGCTTAGGGTGCGCCGTCGGCGTCAGTGCGCCGTCCGCTGTGCAATTTGTAGCAGCGGACGCCCGCTGACGTCACACCAGCCTCACTCTGGGTCCGCTGGTCGGGACCAGTTGTTCCGGGGTTGGGAGCCTCGTTGTCCGGGATCTCAGGTATGGCGGCAGCTTCCGAGCCCCTCTCACCACCTAGCTCAGGCTCCAGGAGACTCCAGCGTCCGCTGTGCAATTTGTAGCAGCGGACGCCCGCTGACGTCACACCAGCCTCACTCTGGGTCCGCTGGTCGGGACCAGTTGTTCCGGGGTTGGGAGCCTCGTTGTCCGGGATCTCAGGTATGGCGGCAGCTTCCGAGCCCCTCTCACCACCTAGCTCAGGCTCGAGCTTGAAGTTCTTAATGGTCCTGAGTCCAATTGAGTGTCTAAGCCCCTGAGGAAGCCACTTTAAGAGTGGCAAAACTCTGCCTGAGTCGGGCATTAGTTTTTACACATCTCCACTACAGCTGTTGTGCGTAAAAGATGGTCTGTCGAAGCCAGAAGGCAAACAGAAGCAAGACAGACCAGTCGCCTTAGCTTGAAGATATTTATTGGCACATATATTTAAACCTGGCCGAGTTACGCACAACAGCTGCGTCAGGGGCTTGTTTTTTAGAAAATGTACATTTTTTTTTTAATTGGTATGAATCAATTTTGCTAGACCCAAAAAACAAAAAGGTAGGCGATCTAGGAAAGCCGTTAGGAAAGCAAAAGGATAGATGCCAAAGTAATATTTCAATTCTTTTGTAGTAAACCAACGCTCTTTTACAGTCTAAGGTATGAAGGGCTTTCTCATCTTCATGTGAATATGGTCTTGGGAAGAATGTAAGTAACACGATGGCCTGATTAATATGGAAAGCCACTACTTCTTGTGATAGAAACTTGGGGTGGGTGCGGAACACCACCCTGTTGTGAAAGAATTGCATATAATGTGGATAATGAGCTAAAACTTGAAGCTCATCTATGCTTCTGGCTGAAATTACTGTGACAAGATATACTACTCAAGTTTTCAACATGGAAAAGCAGAGTCTAATGAAAGAAAAAGTAAATCTTTGGGTTTGCATGTGGATTCTACTGACTACATGCGGATAACTGTTTTCATTTAAATTTATAGGTTCTTCTAGTGGATGGTTTCCTAGCAGACACTATTATATCTTGTACCTCCAGTGGAAGCACAGAGTATTGCTTTCGAAAATTTTAGAACTTAAAAAGTTTTGGGGAGAGGTAAACTATTGGGATATATTCTTTAGTGAGTGTGTGTGGGTGATTCTTATAAAAAGCAAGCCAAAAGATAGGAAAAAGCTTACAGTTTGTGTGTTTATTATAAAAAGAAAGATCATTCAGATCTGTTTTTAAAGGATGTTCTTTTGGCTAGAGTAACTTCTCTTACCTCACCTTTTAAGCATGCTAGCAGTCTTTGGCCTTCCTTCCACCTTTTTTAATGCACAGAATATCTGGGCCTCCAAGATGATATTTTTAATCAATGTGTAGGAGCTCAGATTCCTATGAACAATCGTTGAATGTGAGAAAACTGAAAACTTCTGATTAACAACGCCAGCATTGAAACACACAGCCATATTGAATGCACTAATATCTGACACGCACTGGAATGCACTACGTACTGACGTACTGACACGCAGTGGAACGCACTGCCATTTTATAATTACATTTTTGTACTGTAATAATTAACTTGCTGCTATAAAATGTCCAATCTTATATGTCTGTCAAATGACATATACAATGGTCTGATTGTAAGTTACGCCTACTAGAAAGAATGTATAAAATTCTGCTCCTTAAGGGGAGTGGCATGCAGTTGTTCTAAGCCTTTGTCTTAGCTGCATCTTGCTGGCAATAAAAGTTTTTCTTTGCGGATCAGTTGTTTGGACCTCTTTACTGCCTCCTTTTAACGGTTTCATTTGGCGAGCCAGCCAGGAGGTGCCGGGGATGCTATATTAGCCCCCCAGTTGGTCCGGTAGTTTGGTGGCGGAGTGATCCCCCAGACTTACCTGGTGAGTGGCCACCACTGAGTTCAGTGATCAGGTTTCTGAGGGGACCATTCCACGGAAATCTTCTGAGACCTCTGGGATTGGTGATCCGGAAAGAAGGCTTTCTTGACGACCCGGGATCTGGAACCTTGCAGGCAAGTATTGGGAATTTTAGTCCGATCCCTTAACGGATCGAAGGGGGCCCTGATCAAGCCCCACCAAGTGGCCAAGTAAGAACTAGGTTCTGAAACCCCACAGCGGCTTGGGAGGAATAGGTTTCTTGTTGTGTGAAAGAGAGCGAATGGCCTCGCAGTTCTAGGCAGGGAGACCGTGTCCTAGTCGGGGCGATTGTGACCCTATTGTGTCTGGCGGATAAGGACCCCTTACCTGTCCGCTTTCCCTTCCCTTCTTTGTCTGTCTTCTATTCTAAAATGGGAGGGGGAGGTTCTACTCCATTAAAAACCATGACGGAACACTTTAGCGAAGTGTTCGATAAGCATAAATGCACAAAAATAGGAATGATTCAGCGATGTGCATACCAGTGGCCAAGTTTAGGAGAATCTGTTAACTGGCCTTCAGAAGGAACGTTTGATTTTCAGATAGTTACAAAAGTTCAGAATATAGTAATTGTCGAAGGAAATCCAGGATGTCCAGAAGACATACCATATATTGATGCCTGGATTACAGTAATTCTTGATCCATCGTCATGGGCTTAAAAGGTAGTGGAGGGAGCCGCCTTAACAATGGTGGCGCAGATACAAAAATCGAAAGACCGGAAGTCCGCACACCGGAAAAGAAGGGAAGAGTCGGCCATCTTAGTTATGAAAGAAGATCCGCCGGCCATCTTAGCTAAAGGAAATAAGGGAAGCCAAGTAAAAGTGAAAGTACAGCCTCCCTTAGTAAAACCTGTATTGGCGGATGAACCGGAAGATCAACCGGAAGAAATGTAGAAACATCCTCTGTTTCGGAGCGCACGCGAAATAAAATAAAAACCGCTAGTTTACAACTACCTATTAGAGAAACTGCTACAATAGTGCCAGTACCACCAACAGAGGAGAATGACGTTAATACTACACAAACAATAAAACTTTATACATATGTACCTTTTTCATCTGCTGATCTTTTTAACTGGAAACAACATGGTCCTTCATATGCAGAGAAACCGGATCAGATGATTGATTTTGTATCTGGGATTATTACAGCTCATAACCCTAATTGGGCTGACATTCGTCATTTAGCCTCCTTCCTTTTGACTACAGAAGAACGGCGACAGATTCAACAAAACATGGAGGAATCAGCAAAAGAAGGAGCCGGATCCGATGGGAACCCAGATGAAGCAATAAGAGAATTTGCCCCTCTTACAGACCCTTTTTGGGATTGTACAGAAAAGAGAAGAGACTCCTGGAGATTTTCTAGAGCATCTGATGGATGCTTATCGTAAATATAGTCCTTTTGATCCTGAAGATTTAAAGAATCATTCTATTATAGTAATGAGTTTTGTAGGTCAGTCATATCCAGACATACGCTGCAAACTTCAAAAGACAGAGGGATTTGAAGGAATGACTATTAGTCAATTAACAGCTATGGCTGATAGAGTTTATGGAAATAGAGAAATAGAAGAGAAAAAAGAAGACAAAAGAGAAGCTGGTCGTTGAATGAGAGAGAGTGTTAGTCTTCTCGCTGCAGCATTAGAGGAAACCAATTTCAGCCAGAGAAATCAGAGAAATTATTATTATCAAGGATATCCTAGAAATAGAGGAAGAGGCAGATCACCATTTAGAGGATCATTTAGAGGAGGAAGACCTCTAGGAAGAGCATCTTTAGGACAGAATCAATGTGCATATTGTAAGAAGGAAGGACATTGGAAGTCAGATTGTCCAGAAATACCACAACGAAAGGAAAAAGAGTATAAACAACAATCACAATCTCGAGAGCATGAATGGCAATTGGCATTGGATGAGATGTCTGGTGATGATGGTGGACGAGATTCATGACTAGACAGGAAAGATCTTCCGCTTGATCCTTTAGTAGAAATAAAAGTGGGGGCAAAAACATTTAAAGGATTATTGGATTCAGGAGCACAACGATCAGTTATGACTACTGCAATAACTACTCCAACATCTAAAAGCATTTCTATTGTAGGAGCTTCAGGAAAACCACTAGCAGCTCCTATTCTTCAAAATCGACAAATTCGAGTTGGAGTACAATTAGTATCTCACCAATTTCTGTATGTTCCAGGATGTCCAGTGCCATTAATTGGTCGAGATCTTCTTTGTAAATTAAGAGCAAACTTACAATTTGAACCATCTGATGAAGTTAAAGCTTCTTTTGCTAATATACCGATCTCCTTGGTTTGCCCTCTTCAAGAAGAATGGAGACTTCATCTTCCTATTGTTGAGAAAGTAATTGAACATCGATACGAGAAAGATACACCTTTCAATAAGAAACGAAGACAATTAATGGACAGTATACCTCAAGTATGGGCTGAAAATAATCCAGGAGGATTAGCTAATGAAGCTATCCCTTTATGGAGTGAAATTAAAGAGAATGCTCAGGTCATTAATCAACCTCAATACCCCATTCCATACATGGCTAGACAAGCAATACAGATACATCTTCAAAGGTTATTTGATTTAGGTATCCTTAGACGAATTCGATCTGCTTGGAATACTCCCTTGTTACCAGTAAAGAAACCCGGTACTAACGACTACCGGCCTGTACAATATTTAAGAAAAGTAAATACTCAAGTGGCAGATTTGGTAGCACTTGTGCCAAATCCGTATTCAATCCTGGCTCAAGTTTCTTCTAGTTCTAAATGGTACAGTGTTATTGATCTCAAAGATGCTTTCTTCTCCGTTCCAATAGCGGAGGAATGTCAGAAAATGTTTGCCTTCACATGGGAAAATGCCCAAACTGGAGAAAAGCAGCAGTATACTTGGACTCGCCTACCCCAAGGATTTAAAAATTCACCCACCTTGTTCTCTGAACAACTGGCTAAGGACCTGAAGATGTACCAGGTCACATATGGGCCCGTTGTGCAATATGTGGATGATCTCTTGATATTTAGGGAAGCATACCATGAATGTGCTGTATCAACCCTACACTTGTTGAAGACTTTGTACTCGAAGGGGTATCGTGCGAGCAAAAAGAAAGCGCAGATTTGTGAAGTGGAAGTAGAATATTTGGGCTTCCGTATCAGAGAAGGCACTCGTCGACTTGGAATCTCTCGTACTAGTTCTATAAGAGATCAACCTGTACCCACTTGTAAGAAGGAACTCCGTGCGTTTTTGGGAGCTGCATGATATTGTAGACTTTGGATTGCTAACTATGCAATTATTGCTCAACCATTGTATGATAAATTACGAGGCAAAGAAGCAGAATCTCAGCCCTTCCAGTGGGAAAAACAAGAATTAACGAATTTACAGCAACTGAAGGAAGCCTTGATCTCACCTCCTGCTCTAGGGTTACCTGATATAACAAAACCATTTCATCTTTTTATAGATGAGAAGAAAGGAATGGCCATTGGGGTATTGACTCAAACTTTAGGATCATGGGAACGACCTGTTGCATATTTGTCAAAGGGAATGGACAATGTTGCTAAAGGATGGCCTGGTTGCCTTCGAAGCATTGCTGCCACATGCTTATTGATACCTGAAGCTGTTAAATTAACATTTGGACAGACTTTACAAGTAACAACTCCTCATACTATCCAAGGACTTGCTTGAGACTCATGGACCAAAATGGATGACTAATTCACGTCTCGTCAAGTATCAGGCCTTACTGTGTGAAACACCTGAAATTCAAATATTAGACAGCAAAAACTTGAACCCGGCCACTCTTATGCCAGCACCTGAACCAGTTGCCCATGACTGTGAAGAAGTCATGGCTACAATACATTCCAGTAGACCAGATCTGAGGGATCAACCTTGGCAAGGAGCCTGGACCCTATTCACTGATGGAAGCAGCCAAATCATTAATGGAATACGTTCTGCTGGATATGCTGTAGTATCTGAAGATGAAATTATTGAGGCTGAACCTTTACCCCCAGGAACGTCTGCACAAAAAGCTGAACTAATTGCCCTCACTCGAGCTTTACAATTGGCAGAAGGACAAACTGTCAACATATACACAGACTCTAAATATGCCTTCCTTACAATTCAAGTACATGGAGCATTATATAAAGAAAGAGGATTTTTAACTGCGGAAGGAAAACAATTGAACAATGCACCCGAAGTACATGAATTACTAGATGCAGTCTGGTTACCTCGCAAAGTGGCTATAATGCATTGTAAAGCACATACTAGAAAATCAAATCCTATTGCTCAAGGAAATCAGAGAGCAGATAAAGCAGCAAAAGAAGTAGCTCGAAAACCTTTCCAAACAACGACAACATGCCCTCTTTTACAATTTCCAAATGAAACCCCCATCTACACTACAGAAGAGAATGAATGGGCACAATATGAAAATTTTCATCAACAAAATAGATGGTGGATTTTACAAGACGGTCGAATATGGATACCTGAAACCGTCGCTTGGACAGTAGTTAAGGAAGCACATGATTACACTCATCTTGGCCGTGATTCATTAGCAAGATTATTGGAAAAAACATATTACATCAATCGTATTACTCAATTAACTAAGAATGCAATTAATCAATGTGTTACATGTGCACAAAATAATCCTTGAAATTGACCTGGTCCAACCCCTGGACATATTCTTCGAGGAACTATACCTTTTCAAGTCTGTCAAATTGATTTTACCCATATGACTCCATCAAAAGGATACAAAGCCATATTAGTTGCAATCTGTGCTTACACTGGATAGATTGAAGCTATACCTACACGAACAGAAACAGCCAAAGAAGTTACTACTTTGCTCTTATATCAAATATTACCACGTTATGGACTTCCTAGACAAATAAATTCTGACAATGGTCCAGCTTTCACTAGTGAAGTCACTCAACAACTAAGCAAAGTTTTGGGCCTTAATTGGCATCTACATTGTACTTGGAGACCACAAAGCAGTGGATCAGTTGAACGAGCTAATAGAACTTTGAAAAGTCAATTAGTTAAACTATGTCAAGAAACAAAAACCAAATGGCCAGATGTTCTTCCATTAGCTCTATTGCATATTCGATGTACTCCAAGAAAATCTGGTCTAACGCCTTATGAAATGATGTATGCAAGACCACCACCACTTCCATCATTTCCTGACTCACTACAAATCCAAGGAGAAATGTTACTCAGTAAACAATTAAAAGGACTACATGATACAGTAATGGCAATTCGTACCTACACATGTGAAAATGAACCGCTG
The DNA here is from genome assembly GCF_901001135.1 of Rhinatrema bivittatum. Taxonomy (NCBI): domain Eukaryota; kingdom Metazoa; phylum Chordata; class Amphibia; order Gymnophiona; family Rhinatrematidae; genus Rhinatrema; species Rhinatrema bivittatum. The sequence goes on along the minus strand of NC_042615.1, from coordinate 399,336,454 downwards.
ATTTTAGTTACACCAACTCATAAATTTCACATTGAAGATTCCGTATGGATAAAAGAATGGGATGAATCTGATTGTCTCAAACCTCGATGGAAAGGACCATATACCATACTGTTAACTACTCCTACTGCTGTCAAAGTCTCTGGTTGTCCATCTTGGATCCATTGGACTCGAATTAAACCTGCTTCCAATAACTGGCAGGTTTCCAAGACAGGAAAACAACAACTAAAATTCAGCAGAAAAGCTACCAAAAACTGAAGCTGATTACATACTGATAGAAACATAACATCTGAAGAATAAAAATGTGTTTATCTTTCTTTTCCCTTCTTTACAGGCAATATATGTCGACTTCATCTCTTTGGAAGTGGGCCATCTGTGCTCTTCTTTTCATCAACTTAAGTCTTATATGCTCATCTGAAAATTCTTGGAAATGGTGTAAATGCGCTATTTACATCATCAGTTCTGCTCTACTATGGATCGTCTTTACTATCTTCAAAGAATTCAATTCCTAATGACAATCATGTGTGCAATAACAGGATCCTTCAACTCTCCATTAAGTCAAAATTGCTCTGAATGTATCAAACAAGTACGCACCTCAACCCAAGATGGATTTCAAACTCATTTCTACGATAATACATCAATCATATCCTCCACCATCTTGTATATCGAAACCTGCTTGTTCTCTAAATACTACTCAAGGATATCAATCTTTTCATCGATGTACTTCAAACAACAAAATCATTTGCCATTCTCCAACAACTCCTAGATATTATAATGTCACAATTACAGCAGGTCTTCCGAAAGACCCAAATTCTCACAACACGCCAGTTGGTGAAGGAATACTATACTATATTAATTCTGCACAGGTCATGGTAGGAGGACCTACCATTGCCACACTTACCTTTGATTCTTGTGAAGCAATTGATAACATCCCAAGGCTGTTAAGTGTGGATCAGCTTCTTGGAAAGCAGAATATATATATAACCATAAATATCTTTGTCCATATGATCGAGGACACAATCCTACTAATTGGTTGCCATGTGCAGGAAATACCCAACTAGCTGGATGGAAATTAGTATGCGACTACACAGGAGGAGGATATTCAGGTTGCTCAGGATTAGGTAGATTGAAAAGAGGAACTGGTAACATTATCTTCCTTGACTGGATTATTAGGACTGAAGGATCCCCTTGGCAAGCAACATGGGGATTTGGAATCGATGGAACAGGAGAAGATCCTAAAACTTACATCACAATCACACAACGAAGAGAAAAACAACATCCTATCATGCATCAAACTACAATAGTTGGATATCAATCATTCTTTGATGAAGTATCTCACCTCAATGAAATGCTCAAGAAACATACTATTTCTCATCAAGCAAAGAACATGTTCATAAACTTGGCTGAAAATATAGCCCTTTCTCTAGGAGTAAAGAATTGTTTTGTATGTGGAGGTACAAATATCGGTGAACAATGGCCTTGGGAAGCTAAAGAAATCTTCCAATCTGACTGGAATGCTTTGAATCTTACCATAACATACAATCGAAAGAATAAACCTTATGAATGGGCCCTTCAAACTGATGTCATAGGAAGACAATGTTTATCTCGTGAATACTCCAATTCCTATACTACATCAGTTGGTAACTCACCGTGTACAGGAGTTCTTACAGTTTCAACAAATAATTATAAATGGTGGCAAACTGAGAATCTTACCATACCTACTTCATTCTGGACTGAACCAATCTTAAATGCTACATGGGAAGCAGCTGGAAAATCATCAACACAATTTATAGCCCCATGATGGATATTACTTTGTATGCGGACGAAGAGCTTATGAACAATTACCTTCAAAGTGGTATGGAACTTGTTTCTTAGCATCAATACGCCCTAGTTTCTTCTTCTGCCACTCACAGTAGGTGAAACATTAGGTATTCCTATATATATCTCAATGAAACCAAATAAACGTCGGCGAAGAAGTACTAAAGTTCCAATTGGTGATTGGACTGATAAAGAATGGCCACCAGAATGCATCGTGCAATATTATGGACCAGCAACATGGGCTGAAGATGGTTCTTATGGATATCGAACACCAATCTACATGTTGAATCGTATTATCAGACTTCAAGCAGTACTTGAATTGCTTACCAATGACTCAGCAATGGCCCTGAATATTCTAGCCAAGCAAAACATGAAACTTATCACTGCTGTATATCAAAATCGATTGGCACTAGATTATCTTCTAGCTCAGGAAGGTGGAGTATGTGGAAAATTTAATCTTTCTAATTGTTGTTTACAGATTGATGATAAGAGTCAAGTTATTGAAGAAATTACTGATCGCATGGTGCAACTAGCTCATGTTCCTGTACAAACCTGGTCTGGAGCCTTTGATTGGACTTCATCAATGCCTAGTTGGATATCTTCCATCCCAGGATTTAAGGAACTCTTCATTCCTATAATACTATGTTTAATCTCTTGTATTTTAATCCCTTTATGTCTTCCTTTTATTCTGAGGTATTTACGTACAATGATGGAAACTATAGATGATCGAAGAGCAGCAGCCCAAATTATGATGATGAATCGATATACTTCAATTTCAACACTTCCTCAGATTCAGAAGATGAGATGATTCTTTTAACACTAATCCTTAGAAATATTAAGAGTTTACAAGGACCCACCATTCTTGTTAGGGTTAAGTCCGGATACAAAGGGGGGGGGGTGCTCCTCTAGGGGACCCCTCGTCTCAACCCCGGTGGAAGTAACCAACAACCTAACAGAATATTAGGGTCCACAAAGTATTATGTACTACTTAATTATTGTTTGTCTTTTCAGCTACCTCATGAGTGATGATACTTACGCCTTCTAAAGAAGTTGAAGTAGCAAAGGGGGGAATGTAGGGAGCTCAGATTCCTATGAACAGTCATGTTGTGTTAAATGAGAAACTGAAAATCTTCAATTAACAACGCAGCATTGAAAACGCATTGAAACGCACAGCCATATTAATGTACTATCATTTGATACGCAATGGCATGCACTACGCACTTACGTACTGACACGCAGTGGAATGCACTGCCATTTTATAATTACATTTTTGTACTGTAATAATTAACTTGCTGCTATAAAATGTCCAATCTTATATGTCTGTCAAATGACATATGCAATGGTCTGATTGTAAGTTACGCTTACTAGAAAGAATGTATAAAATCCTGCTCCTTAAGGGGAGTGGCATGCAGTTGTTCTAAGCCTTTGTCTTAGCTGCATCTTGCTGGCAATAAAAGTTTTTCTTTGCGGATCAGTTGTCTGGACCTCTTTACTGCCTCCTTTTAACGGTTTCAAATGTCCATGCCAGATATAAACTGTTGACCTTAGTACCTGCTCTTTTCAGTTTACCATTTTTCTCATAATCTTATTTTTGAAAGTTAAAACTTATTGCAGTAGATTTCATTAGTATTCACCCTCCAGTTATCTACCTTATAAATGGCCTGTGACCGACGGCCCGCAAATGCGCAGTAGAGCGCAGCTCTACTGCGCATGTGCGGGCAAGGACGTCGATCAGGAAAAAAAAAATGGCGGTGGGGCCGCAGGAGCGGGAGGAGAAGCAGCGGCGCCGCGCGCGCGCGGTGCCGCTGCTTCTCCTCCCCAGATCTGCCGGCAGATCTCGGGGGGGGGAGGGTGTCACTCCCGCGCCCCCCGAGATCTGCCGGCAGGAGCGGGAGGAGAAGCAGCGGTGCCGCTACTTCTCCCCAGATCTGCCGGCAGATCTCGGGGGGGGGGGGGGGGTGTCACTCCCGCGCCCCCCCCCCCCGCGAGATCTGCCGGCAGGAGCGGGAGGAGTCAATGGAGCCGGGTGAGGGTTGCGGGAAGTCGCGCTTACGGCGCCGGGAGGAAATGGAGGTGGGTGAAGGGAGGGACTGAGTGGGAGGGAGAGGGGGACTGAGTGAGTGGGAGGGAGAGGGGGGACTGAGTGGGAGGGAGGGAGGGAGAGGGGGGACTGAGGGAGGAGAGGGAGGGTGGAGAGGAGTGGGTGGGGGAGGGGGGTGGAGAGGAGTGGGTGGGGGAGGGGGGTGGTGAAGAGTGGGTGGGGGAGGGGGGTGGTGAAGAGTGAGGAGAGAGAATGAGGGGGAGGTGAGAGACAGAGGGATGTAGCCCGTTTTAACGGGCTTTACGGCTTGTCAAGTCATATTTGATCATGTTATAATCACTATTGCCAAGTTGCCCTGACACCATTACCTCTTTCACCAAATCATGTGTTACACTAAGGATTAGGTCTAAATTAGCTCTGCCCCCCCTTGTCGGTTCTTGTACCAGTTGCTCCATGAAGCAGTGATTTATTTCCTCTAGAAACCTTACCTCCTTAACATGTTCCGATGTGACATTTACCCAGTCAATATTGGGATAATTGAAATAATCCATTGATATTGTGCTGCTATTTTTATTAGCTTCCCTAATTTCTGTTAGCATTTCATGATCTGTCAATTCTGGCTAGGTAGATGGTAGTACACTCCTGTTATTCTGTTCCCCATCTCACATGGAACTTCTATCCATAAAAATTCTACAGTGCATTTTGTTTCTTGTAAACTTTGATTCTATACCTTCTTCAGTGGCAGAGCCAGAAATGAATTTTTTGGGGGGCCCATAGTTAAAATGGGTGGGCAATTGACATAAAAGTCTAGGCCCTACTAGTTGTACTCTTATCGATAAATAAAGCCTTAGAGTGCACCTGACAATGGATTTCTAAGTAGTTTCATTATGAGTGATGCTTTGAAATATTTTAATTCTTTTTCATGCACTTATTAGCATTAAAATACCTTATTAATCTATATTAATTTATTTTATATTTATTGTTTATAAATGCACATCATGCAAAAAGTAAACACTTAAGAGAAACATCAGATACAATCATATAATAAAACAATTATCAATGTATTCTTTTATGAATACTCTTTCCAAACATTCAGAGAATATCATAACTACAATAAAACAGAAATAATCATAATAGCCATCAGAAGAACGTAAGATTTACAACATGGAGCGATACATTCTCAGTTTTGTTCTCCATTCATTTCCTAATAATTCCTAGCATTCTGTTTGCTTTCTTGACAGCTGCCATACACTGAGCCAGCTATTTCAAAGTATTGTCCACTATGACACACACATCTTTTTCCTGAGTGATAAATCCCAATGTGGAACCTAGCATCATGTAACTACAGTGTGAGTTACTTTTCCCCAAGTGCATCACTTTGCATTTGACCACATTAAATTTTATCTGCCATTTGGATGCCTAGTCTTCCAGTCTCGCAACATCATCCTGCAATTTTTCACAATCTGCTTGTAATTTAACAACTCAAAATAATTTTTCATAGTCTGCAAATTTGATCACCTCACTCGTTCCCCTTTCCAGATCATTTATAAATATATTAAATATATTACTGGTTCAATAAAAATCACTGAGGCACTCCACCGTTTATCTTTCTCCATTGACTTACTCTCCATTTCCTATCTTTTAATCAGTTGCAATCCACAATAGGACATTGCCTCCAATCCCATGAATTTTTCATTTTCTCAAGAGTCTCTCATGGGACTTTTTGTAAAACGCCTTTTGAAAATCCAAATACACTATATATCCATCTGCTCAACATTACCCACATGTTTATTAACCCCTTCAAAAAATGTAGCAGATTGGTGAGGCAAGATTTCCCTTGTGTAAATCCATGCTGGCTATGTCCCATTAACTCATGTCTTTCTATATGTTCTGTGATTTCGTTCTTTAAAATAATTCCACAAATTTTCCTGGCACCAAAGTCAGTCTAACAAGTCTATAGATTCCTTGATCACTCTTGGAGTCATTTTTAAAGAGAAGGGTTACATTAGCTACCCTGCAATCTTTGGGTACAATGGATGATTTTAATGATAGGTTACAAATTACTGGTAATAGATCTGAAATTTCATTTTTTAGTTCTTTTTTAACTCTGGGGTGTATACCATCTGGTCCAAGCAATTCGCTACTCTGTAATTTGTCAATCTATCTTATTCCAGGTTCACCATGATTTGTTTAAGTTCTTCTGAATCATCATCATTGAATACAGTTTCCAGCACAGGTATCTCCCCAAAATCCTCTTCAGTATACACCGAAGCAAAGAATTAAATTACTATTTGCTCGATGGCCTTATCTTCCCTAAGTGTCCCTTTGACTCCTCGATCATTTAATGGTCCAACCGACTCCCTCAATAGCTTCCTGCTTCGGATATATATATATTTTTATTTTATCTTTATGCATTTAAAAAAATACAAGATAACATCTTGAAGGAGAAAACAAAGAATAAATTAGATACCCCTTATCAAAAACAAAAATTCCAAGAAATTTGCAACATATTCTCTGAATAAAGTCCACAGAATGAGGGGGTAGACAACACAACCTAAAGCAAATCCACAGTAGCTTACAGAGAGCTAATTTACTTTATGAGGAACTTAGTGCAACCAAACTGGTTCCTACGGGTGTTCGGGAGTTTTCCCAATTAGAAATTGTGTCAGTTGGGGGGGGGAGGGGGGGATACAAAAATATATACGTATTATTGGCATACTTCACTATGCATTTGCATGGAAATTTAAGAAAAAAAGGCTCCCCCAACCGACACTTGTGGTATCAGAAGAAGAAAAGCTTTCCTTCTTCTCTAAGTATCTTCAGATATATTTTAAAAGGTTTTTATGTTTTTGTGGCCCTACGTTCAGCCCTATTAATGTTTTACATCTAACTTACCAATGTGTATGCTTTTTCCTGTTCAGATGGATCCTTTTTCCAATTTTTGAAAGTTGTTTTGGCTGAAATATCCTCTTTCACCTCATGTTTTTATGAATAAACAGTTTTTTCACCTCATGTTTAAACCATGTTGGCAATTATTTGGCCTTCCAGTTTTTTAAATGCACAGAATACATCTAGACTGGGCTTCCATGATGATATTTTTCCTTTGTAGCTGCACCTTTCAATTTTTTTCAATTTTCCTCATTTTATCAAAGTCTCTCTTTTGAAAGTTTAAAGCTAGAAGCTGTAGATTTACTTAATATCTTACTTTCAGTTATTAAGTCAAATTTTATGGCCCTGTGATCACTGTTGCTGAGTGGTTGCCCCATCACCATCTTGCACCAAATCCTGCGTTCCACTAAGAATTAGGCCTAAAATAGCTCCCCTATCAGTTCCTGGACCAACCACTCCATAAAGCAGTCATTTATTTCATCTAGAAAATTTACCTCCCTAGTATGTCCTATTTATTTAATTTATTTCAAAAGCTTTACATTTACCCAGTCGATATTGGGTTAATTTGAATCTCCCATTATTGCTGTGCTACCAATTTTGTTTGCTTTCTTAATTTGTTAGTATTTCATCGTCCATCTGTTCTTTTTGGCTATGTGGATGGTAGTATATCCCCACTGCTATACTCTTCCACATCACAGATGGAATTTTAACCTATTTAGTCAACTTTCTCCCCAAGAGCCTAAATTTGGCTTCCAGAACCTCCCTCCCACACCTTCCTATGTTGTTGGTGCCCATATGTACCATGACAGCTGGCTTCTCACTGCCTAATATCCTATCTAAGTGATGTGTGAAGTCTGCCACCTTTGCATCAGGCAGGCAAGTTACCAAGCGATCCTCACACGGACCAGCCATCTAGTAATCTACATTCCTAATAATCGAATCATCAACTATGACGGCTGACCTAACCCTTCCTCCTCTTGAGCACTAGTCCTTGGAGACTCATCCTCTGTGCAAGAGGATAATGTGTCACCTGGAGAACAAGTCCTTACTATAGGCTCACTTTCTGCTACACCAGGGTGATGCTTTCTGACTAGGTGACCTTGCTCCTCCAAAGCAGCACCAGGAGCTTCTGGATTGGAATTGGGAGTTGGCTACTATGTCCCTGAAGGTGTTTGTGTATATGTATGCCTCAGCTCCTCTGGGTCTGCTGTTCTAAATACCAAAGATCGGACCCATTTTCTGAGAGCCAGAAGTTCTTTGCACCTGGCGCACACACAACTTCCCACCAACTGGTAGATAATCATACATGTGGCATTCAGTGCAAAAGACTGGAAGGCCCCTCCATCTCACTATTGGACTGTGGTCTGTGTCTCAGTATTGTTGAGTTTTTAATCAATTTAGGTTACTATGAGAGTAGAGATGTGTAAATCAGAGTCCTTTAAATATATGTGGTGTATTCAATGTTAAATTGGCAATGACCTGCACATTTATAAGGGCTAGGTCTTTCCTTTGATTTTTAATGTGAAAATGTCTCTTGTCCTCTAATGAAATAAAAGTCTATAAATCAAAGAATGAGGGAAAGAAAGACAAAAATTACCCACTAGCCTGTGTTTTGTAATCAAGGCACACACACAAATTAAAATATATTACCTATCTTTCCTAGCTTTTAATCAAGGCACACACACTAAAAATTAATTTGCCCCACTATTTATTTTATTTATTTATTTATAGTCTTATATACCGAGGTTCAGGTAACAGCATTACGAATCACTTCGGTTTACATTTAAACATAAAACAAATGACATGAGATATGTCTTACAATGAACAAGGTAGAAAACAACTTGGAAACAAAATAACATGGTAGAACAGGGTGTAACAAGGTAGGGGAGTTGGACTAGTATGGCCTAAAGCCTACTAGCATGGGGAACGTTGACTACGAGAGGGGGTAGAGGGAAATGCAATTATAGCTTTAATAAATATGGTAAAGGGTACTTAATGGGGTTGCCCTGGGGGAGGGCAGTCCATGGGAGCTGTGGAAGCTGAGTATTGTTAAGAGAAGGCTTGTCCGAACAACCAAGTCTTGAGTCTTTTTTTAAACGAGATTGGGCATTGTTCCAGCCTGAGGTCAGGTGGGAGCGAGTTCCACTGTTTGGGACCAGCAGTGGAAAGAGCTCTTTTTCTTAATGTCATTTTGATAGGTGGAGCCTGTAGAGTGCCTCTCTGTGCTAATCTCAGCAGACGGGAGGAGACGTGAGGTTGTAGAGGAATCCTGAGGTCCAGTGGAGTGATGATGTGAATGACTTTGAGGATGATTGATAATAGTTTGTAGCGGATTCTGAATTTGATTGGAGATTCTTTAGAATGGGTGTTATATGGTCTCTTTTGTTGGACTTTGTTAGAATCCTTGCTCATCTCTTCCCAAAATATTGTCCCAATATTACCCAACAAACAATACTTACCACCAGCAAAATCTTCGTCTTCTCTCAATTCTCCTCAGTAAAGATCCAAGCAAATACTTCATTAACTTTTTCTGTTATTCCTTTGACCTCTCCAAGTGCACCTTTTATCCCCTTGGTCAACTAACAGCTCAAGTTATTCCCTCACAAGATTTTAGCTTCAAATGTATTTTGAATGTACTATCATCAGTTGTTTGGTACTGGGCTGTTTTAAATAATAGGTTACAAATCATCAGAAAAAAAGCCTGCAATTTCATGTATGAGTTCCTCAGAACTCTTGGGTGACTACCTGCAATTTAATGTTTGAGTTCCTTCAGTGACTGCCATTTGGTAATAGTCTATCAATCTGATTCATTACATCCTCCAATTTCATACTGATTTTGTTGTCACTCAAGAGTCATCACCATGAAAAAAATGTTTCCGGTGTGGGTATATGTTAGAGTAATTTTTTGTTACTTTTGCTGAGGATGTATATAGAGAATGGGCCATATAGATTCAGAGTCTTCACCCAGATACAAACTAGTTTGAAGGCCACAGACCAACTTCTGAGTGAACTCCTGTTTATTGTCTTGCACTGTGAAATGTTATGAACAGGCAAGAGACTGTTTATTTAGTTATTCCACTAAGTCTATGATGAGAAGACTAGCAATTAACTTATACTAAAGCCCAAGAGAGAAAGTGAAGGCCACACAGCTGTTTCTGAAATCTGATAAGAATTCAGAGGGAGGGAACGCCACTGCTTTCACAAACATTTATAGTGTATAAGGAGAGACAGAGAAAAAGAGAGGGAAGAGAGAGCCCTGGACATGATGGAATGCCTGTTCCTATGGAAATGCAAGCTTTTTCTATGTAGCATTATTTACCATTACTTTTTCTGTGTAATCTAATTTTATTTGTTCTATCCTCCTATAGCTCAAATAAACTCACTTTCCCTAAATACCTGGAACCATGACTTGCTGAATCAACAACGTTTGTGTGTGGCTCTTTTTGTGTGGGATAAGCTCCTGGGTTCAAGCCCCCAGGTATAATCCCAGTAATTGGGTTTATATGAGATTAGCCCCCCAGGTCAGAGTCCCTGGGCAGGATACCAGTGTGCACGTTCTGAACCCATAACAGTATGACCCCCAACATCCTTTTCACTAATGACAGAGGCAAAAACTGAATTTTTCTGCAATTTCTGTTTCCTCCTTGACTCCTCCTTTACCCCTCGGTCATCTAGCAGCCCTACTGACTCCATCACAGGCTTTTTGCTTTGAATATTCTTGAAAAAGTTTTTCTATTTTTTGAATTGATGCCTTATTGGCTTTATTTGCCTCTTTTACCTCACTACTAACAACACAGAGTGTCATTTTATTTTCCTTCCAGCTTTTTTATTGCACAGCATACATTTTGACTGGGCCTCAAGGATAGTCATTTTAAACAGTGTTCATGCCTCCTGCAAATTTTTAACCTTGCGAATTTCTCCTTTTAGTCTTTTCTAACAAATTTCCTAATTCGTTTCCCTTTTTATAGTTAAATATTAGTTTTCCTTATATCAAATTTTATTACATTATGATCACTGTTGCCAAGAGGTCCACCATTTTTGTCTCTTGCATCAGGTCCTGCATTCCACTGAACTAGATTTATATTTATTTATTCATATTTCACCTTTGGCACTTCAAAGCAGATTACATTCAATTACGGTAGGTATTTCCCTACCATCAGAGGTAAATTGACTAAGCCACGATAAGCATTTAACACACGGAAAACACTGTTTAGCATGTGATATATGCTTGCCACAGCAATATATCACATTTTCTATATCACCCTATATTTTCCCTGAAAAAATGTGCATACTTGAGCTGCTTTACTGCGTAAGCTTTGCAAATACATGCAAAGCAGCTCATAAATACCTACATTTATGTAAAGAAAAATAATGCAGTTTGCCTCAAATACAAGCCGTGTTATTTTCTGAACAGTTAGCTACAGGAGTTGTAGCTAGCTTTTCCCAGAGGCACTGAGACGCTAATGTGCATTATGTCATCTCCAGTATGCTTCTTAAAGGGCCAGTAGCAGCCCTAGTCACCCCCCTCCCAATATGTCAAAGCCACACCACAGTGTCTGGAAAAACCCCATCTACCCCCTGCTGACTCTAGAGGTGATCCAGAAGTAAAAAAAAAAAGTGTTAAAATAGATTTTACAGTTGCATGGCAATGCCTCATTCCCTTTCCAAAGCCCCCTCCCCTTTTAAAAAAAGTCAAACTCCATCTTCCCAACTACCCCCTGTAGAAACCACTCAACCCACTCTTGGACCCCCTTACCCACTCATCTTTCAAAATAGTGCTGGCCAGCCTTTTCCCCTATTACGTGATGGGGCAAAGACCAGCTGGCACAATTTTGGACAATGGTGGCAGCCAAACCAGAGACTAGGGGCCACTTTAGGCCCCCTACTAGACTACCAGGAACCTAATAACTACTAAGTATGGCCGAGGGAGGTGGGCTAGATTGGGTAGGAGGGTTAGGAGGGGTGTCTGGCATAGACTGGGGGAGCTGGTTGGCTGGCTTCTGTGGGTGGTATGTTAAGAAGGCTGACTTTTTTTTTTTTTTTTAAAGGGGAGGAGAGTTTGAGGAGGGGGTAGGCATCACCATGTGACTTTTGACACTTTTTACTCTTGGGCCATCTCTAGAAGAGACAGGTATCTTGACAGATCCCTGGGTGGAGGGGGATTTTAACACAAGAGAAGCTGCTACACTGTTTTACCACTTCTGTGGTGTTTTTCCATGGCCTACAGTATTTTTCCTCTCCCAAAAGTAAAATATCATGGTATAATAAAAGACCCTCTTGTACCTGAGGCAAGGGAGGGCAAAGTGACTTGTCCAAGGAGTGGCAGTGGGATTAGAACTCTGGTTTGCAGCCCACTGCTCTAACCATTAGGCTTCTCCTCCACCCTAATATTGTTCGCCCCTCTTTTTGGTTCCATTCCCAACTGCTGCATGATGCAGTCATGGTTGGCAACTAGGAATTTACCTCCCTTGCCTGCCCTGATGTGACATTTTACCCAACCAATACTCAGAAAATTGAAGGTCTCATTTTTGTTGTGCACATTTTACTAGAATAACCTGAAAATGGGAGTGGGTGATGTAAACAAAAAAATACTAATAAGGACATATGAATAATAAAGTAATAAATAGCAATAAATATTGAAAATAAAGTAAAATAAATCACAATAAAAATACATGTATTAAACCAATGTTTATTAACAAAGATTATACAATAGACATATGAAAAATACATGAGATTAAAGGTACATAAAGGAGATGTCTTTACACATTCGGAAAAGTATCACAACTGATACCAATTCCAATAGTTCAGAAGACTGCTGGTTATTCCAGATTCTTAAAGGACCAGTCATGCCACATTTTGGTGTTTATGCCTGAATCAGGGGTATCAAACTTCATTCAGAAAAGCAAATATTGGTCAAGTATTATGTTAGAATGCAAAAGGATGTATGACAATTTCAACATTATCTAAAGACAGAACATTAAAAGGGCAGACAGGTACAGTATATAAAGGTGTGTGCATATAATAAACTGCATAGAAGGTGGAAAAACAAACACACATTATACTAACTAGAGGATTTGCTTCTAATTGTCCACACCTCTACATGAGGCTGTTCTAATCTCTATTAAAAAAAATTCACTTTAAAAATCTTTAAAAGAAATACAAACTCTTAAAAATAAATATAAAGTGAATGTAAAATGAAAAAAATAAAAATAAAAAAAAATCACTAAAAAAAAGCATTAGGGGAGAAGTGGGAAATCCTCTGAATCCAGTTCATGTTTATTGTACTCATGTACAAATGTCTTCAGTTTGAGCTCATTGCCTATCCTCTCTCATCTTGCTCTAGAAACTAGAGATGTGAATCGGAACTGAAATCAGAACCGATTCTGGTTCCGATTCACATCTCTACTAGAAACCTCTTCCTGATCAGTTTCTAATGTAAGTTATTATCTGTGCCCTTAGTAACAGTAAATAACAGCAGATAAAGAACAAATTGTCCATTCAGTTTGCCCAGCAAGGTGTTTAGTTGTAACTTCTAGTCCACACAGGGTACCCCCCCCCCCCCAAAGCAGAAATGTTACTCCTAAAGTTACACAGATTATCCTGTTTCTTCATTTCCATCCTCTAGCAATTTGGAATCCTATGCATTTTATCTCGGCTTTGCGCCTTTCATCTTTCTTCACTGCCTGGCATGACCTTCCTGAATTGGTGTGTCTGACCTCCCTTCCTGTCTACATTTAAATTTTACTAAAAAAAAACCCCACCACCTTTTTGACATTAGTTTCAATTCTTAACCTGCCTTTCTCCATCACTTCCAACAAAACTCTTGGGTGTCACAGTTCATGTGTGTCATGAATTGCGGCTGAACTCCATAAGATTAAGTATGTGCTGGTACTGTGGAGTTATGGTGATGTTTATCTATAGTAATGTTAATAATGGTAGTAGTAATTGCCTTCCCTGAACGGAAGCAGTTTTGTTCAATTTTCCCTTTAATAAAAGTTCCTATTACAAATTCTACTACCAATTCTGTTAAAGATCCCACAGTGACATAACCATGTCTTATTGGATGAAAGGGACAAAGAAGAGAAAAAATACTGGCTTAATATCTTGACAGCACTTCAGAAGTCTTATTCTACTCGTCTGTCCATCTGTCTCAATATCCGTTTGTCAATTAGAGCAGGGGTGCTCAAACCAGTCCTATGTGCCCCACACCCCAGCCAGTCGGATTTTCAGGATATCCCTAATGATTGTACATGAGAAATATTTGCATACACAAGAGGCAGTGTATGCAAAAAAATCTTACAAATATTCATTAGGGATATCCTGAAAACAACTGGCTGGGGGTCACATAGGACTGGTTTGAGCACCCTTGAACTAGAGTTAAGCTCCATGGAGAAGTGATTGTCTCTTCTCTGTATCTGTACAGTGCTGTGTACACCTTGTAGCGCTATATATAAATGTGTAGTAGTAGAAGTAGTAATAGCAGATCTCAAAATTAAGTTGATAATCATCCAAAAAATGAAAAGTGATCTATTCTAAGGGAATAAATTGCTAAATATGCTGTAAATGTCATCTGTTTCAAGTATTTTGCTATTTAATCTACAGTAGTATTTGTATTTTTGTGGCTTACTTGCGCTGCTGTACCTGGTTGCTCCTGCATTTTGTTATAAAACACACGCACAAAAAACTTTTATACAAGCCTTTATTTACAACTTAACTGTACACTTTCTTGCTGTGTTGGAAGCATTACTTTATCTGAAAAGTACAGTGAGCGTCAAAATGATGACCATTCTTATCTGTCCTATGTACAAATATGTATACCAAAAACAAAAACCTACTAACTGTGAACAGCTTAATTTTTGGGCAGAGCAGAACAAACATTTGACACTTTAAAACTTGATTTTTGTATAGAAAAATCACTCTAGCTTCTTAAAAGTGAAGTTACATTCTTTACTCTCATTGATCATATCTCAGTTTAGGGAAATCACAATCTGTCACTGAAAACATAAAAAACAATACTGCTGCTTTAAACAGCAATTCTAATTGTAAAACATCCTGGGCAACTTTGTGCTAAAATCAGAAAACATCCCACAAATGAGAAGCTGAGATACACTGTGAGCGCTCTGTGCTCTGTTTCAAAAGAAAGATGACAGAACAATTGAATTCCAATAAAGATGGTGGTCACTCCTTTGCTGCTGAACTAAAACAGGTTCTCCAAGCAAACTAGAAGATTTTCAAGCAGAACAAATACCTTGTCACAAACCTGCACAGTCAGTCATGAGGAATGCTACAAAGTTATGTGGAGGCACTTTCAGAATTGCATATGACCAGTGAAATCTCAAAAACAGCTATATGGTACCAATGGTTCAGCACCAACAGTTGTTTTAACCAGCTGTGGGTGGAAGACATGATAGCTATCAGTCCCAATTAAGCAAATAAAATGCTAAGTTATTGAGCCTTAAAGACAAAATTCAGTCCTACAACAATATATCAAGGGATCCAAATAACATATCCACCTAACATTGTATGATGGTAACTGGGACAGAACTTACTAAATAAAAATATATAAAATTTCTTTGCACTGAGCATTCTTTAAGTTTGCCTTGGGTCTATAATTTTTGAAGGAATACTGTGATTAAAAAATGTTATTTTTACTCATTTATTTCTACAATAAAACTATACACATTTAGAATACAACACTAAGGATTCCTTAAGTGTTGTGTCCTGGCAATACTGTTTAAATATAAAACAGCAATACTACGAAAAAATGGAATAGATGTATAACTGTTTAAAATTTGTAGCACATGACTTTTAAATTATTCTAGGCAGCACAATGCATTCAGAATTATAAACAAGTATACTAGAAAATGTAGATATTTTAATATTAAAAGCACAGCAATGAGATACAATTTTAAATTAATTAAACAGAACTAATAAATTGGGGGAGAAAAATGACAACTAAACAAATTAAAACAAACATAACCATTATTAAAGTGTACTCTAAATTGGGTATTCCAATCATGCCATCTTCTGGCATCATTCAATTTTGCACATTACAGGACAAATGTTTACTGATAGATCTATATCTCTCTATATATAGCTAGCTATATATAAAAAAATACACAGTTTATAGATAATGTACAGCAGCCATCAGTGATGCACATGTCAGCACATTTTAATATCTATCAAATATTTCTGGCCAGTAAATTTCTATATAGCAGGGGTAGCTAACTCCAGTTCCTGAGAGTCACAGACCAGCCTGATTTTCAGGATGGTCTGTAACAAACATGAATAAAAGAGATTTGCATGGACTGCTTCTACTGTAAGCAAATATTTTCCTTACATATTCACTGTAGGTGTGCTGCAAATCAGACCTGTTTGTGGCTCTTGAGGATCGGAGTCAGTCACCACTGTAGTACTCAAAGAGTCATATGTAAAATGTAATTATTTTTATTCTTATAATTGATTCTGTCCTGCTCTAAAAATTCTGATATAAAATTGCCATGCTGAAGGTCTTAAAGACCCACATGTGATTTTTGGCTTCAGATAAGTCTTGTTTACAGATAATACAAAAAAAGTACCAATCTGCACACACCAGCCAATGTAGAGAGAGGAAAAATCTTGCTTTGTTGAACAGCTTTTTAGTATCTTTTAAGGGAAGCACATTTTTAAAATTATTTGCACTGCCTCATTTCAACTCATTACCATACAACCTTCATTATGCAATCCATTGTGAACCCCTCCCCCCCCCCCTTAAAAAACATATGGTTGCTTTTGTAAATTAAAATGTCTTTGGATGTTTGCATTCATATTATTAGGAACAGGATTAAGGAACATAAAACTGAGTATTAAAAAAACCAAATCAATTATCAGGATACCTCCTTTTAAGTTTCAGTCTCAATGCAGGTTAATGGTGAAGAGCTTGTTTATGGGTGGTAGGAAAGAGAAGTTAAATAAATAAATCAATGTTGGCAAGTTTCTTTGCAATTGGACCTTTTCAACCTCAGATTCTCACGAGTATTAGCTCAGAGCTTGTTAGTTTGGGTTATATAGTCAGAACAGAAAAGTAACAGTCATGCAATGAATATATTCCCTGTTGGAAAAATCATGCTGCAGCAGATCATGCAATCACATCACTGCAAACAAAAAATAAAGAAAACAGTTAATAAAGAGCAAAGCAAACAGGAATAAAACTTTAGTAGTATGAAAAAATATATATATTAAAAGTTTTATTAAAGGTAATACTGACTGGCTAGAATTCATCTGCTTAATTGTTAAAGTTTATATTGGACTTTGTCTAAATACTTCCATTTTGACTGAAGTAGTAAAACAAAGGGATCCAGTTGAAAAAGGAAAGAAACACAGTAAAGGTGAAACACTTGCAGTCCGTTTTAATTAGATTCTGCCTACTATTCACCATTTAAACCACCAAATGCTTCCATGCAGCAAAATATATGATGCGGGAATAATTGCCACAATTTCAATTCTTAATACTCAGTATCTCTCCATTCCTGCTGCCTGAGTGCATTCCCTAGGAAAGCTGCTAAGAGATAAATTATGTAAAAAAAAAAAAAAAAAAAAGTGTCCCTACAAACCCAAGAAATTTATGAAATGACAGTGAGTATGCTTGATTTGTACACCTTGCATAAAAATGTAGGGGCATATTTTAATTAAAGGACAAAGAATACCCAGCTTATATATGTAATCAAAAATCTCTACACCAACATTTGAAGATGAACATTGAAGAAAAAAGGAATAAAAACAGGGCCATGCATCCATTTCAAGCCTACAGAGGCAGATTTATTAAACTTCCGATCTACCTTTGCACCACACAGTAGATTTGAAATGACTCCAAATTTATAAATGAAAATATACTAATATTTGCAATAGGTAAAACACCAATATAAAAACAGCTATTTTTGAAATGAAGTAAAACTTTACTAAATGCTTTGCTTAGTGTCTTGACGTGAGATTATAAAAGATAATGGGCCGGATTTTAAAAGGGTTACGCGCATAAGGTACGCACGTAACCCTTTTAAAACGCCCCTGTGCGCGCCGAGCCTATATCGCATAGGCTTCTGGTGCGCGCAAAGCCCCGGGATGTGCGTAAGTCCCAGGGCTTTCTTGGGGTGGGAGTGTCGGGGGCGTGATGCGGTCTGCGCGTCATCCGGGGGTGGTGCCGTGGGCGTGGTTTCAGCCCAGGGACGTTCTGGGGGTGTGGCTGCGGCCTCCGGACCAGCCCCGGACCGGAACATGGCGCGCGCAAATTTACGTCTGCTTCGAGCAGGTGTAACTTGTGCGACAAAGGTAGGGGGAAGGGTTTAGATAGGGCCGGGGGGGAGGGGGGTTAGAGGTAGGGGAAGGTGGGGGGAGGCGGAAGGAACGTTCCCTCCGAGGCCGCTCCGGCTACGCGCATATCTTATAAAATCCGGCGTACTTTTGTTCGTGCCTGGTGCGCGAACAAAAGTACGCGCGCGCTATGTTTTAAAACGTACCCCAATATTTTCAGCAATTTTTCTTAAAGAAGCTAAATGGTAATCTGAAACAAATAGCAAAGAATTGTCAATCTGACCCTAAATAACTGAGAAGTTCAAGATAACTGGGAAGGAATCCTCCAAATAAAAGAGAAATTATTACAGATTGCGTCACTGAAGAAACACTATTTCACTAACAAGTAGATATTACAGAGGATGTCACTTCTGTTTCAATTTGATGAACTCACAATGCACTTATAAAGATAGATATGGCCGAATATAAGAGATTACCAGATACAGCAAAACTAATTAGAGCTTCATTTAGATAATAGGAATGCAAACTTCACATAAAACGTGGCTCCACAATTGTTTAACATTCTTCCCCATTTGTGCTCCCTTCAGCCAAAAAAGATTTAATAACTAACAAAATTTTAAACCGTATAAAAGCCAGACTACCTATGTAAAAACAAAGGTTCAATGAGACCAGTACATTAAGACATTATGAAGGTAACTTTTAAACAGGTGCGTAGGCACTCATGTGAGCGTTCGTCGGCCCACGCCCAGAGATGCAGCCATTTTATAACATATACACGTATATATGCGTATGTTATAAAATAGTCTGACTGCAGGCACATCTGCACACAATTTGAAGTGGACACGTGCTTACGCAAATGCCGCTTCTATCGCGTAAGTGGGGAATTTTAATAGACGCGCACTGACGCCATTACTAGATTTCCCAATTCGTTCAGGTAAGAGACAGGAGTTTCAAACCCTCTCCCCCCCCCAGTTTCATAGCCTCCCTTCTCCCCTGTTAGCCTCTACTTTTACAACTCTGCTGAATTACCTATATCTTTTTGTTTTACTACTTACATGCCATCCACAGCAGAAGCTATGTGGTAGGGGATCCCAACGTGTGTTTTGTATACCAAATGACGGTATACAAAACACGTTAAATAAATATTTAGGTGTACATTCCAAAGTAAAATCCAGGAATGCCCATGCCCTGCCTAGACCACTCCCCACCCCTTTTTCAGAACTTTTCATTTGTGATTGTAGCGACAAGTACATGCACATATGGATGGCTTTTAAAATCCGCTCGGCGCGCAGCACTCCGACTTGTGCATGTATCCCCTGGTTTTGGTACCCGCTGGGCTTTTAAAATTCCCTTATACTGTATATAGACTAGCTTGCATTGATATATGCACTGATGTGCAGCATTATAAAAGCTGAAATAATAGCAACAACAAAATATATAAGAGGCTATTATTCAAAAGGGTTTGCCCTGTTCATTTTTAAAGTTCGATGGACAAACTCCCATCCCATTACCAGTGAAATTTTAGCTAAAACTTCTTTTTTTTTTTTTTTAAATTTATATTTTATTCAGAATTTCAACAAATTCAATTACATTTGCAAAAAATCAAAGAAATTAATCTTTAGTACAGGAAACACAAATAAAATATATCACTCAATAAAGAATACAATTCAGTACATCAGATATATAGTCCCCAATAATGGGAGGTTATATAGGAAAAGTAACCAATATTACTTATTTATTTATTTATTTTGATTTCTTATATACCGACATTCCTCTAAAGCAGAGCTTTCCAAAGTGTGTGTCGCGACACTTTGGTGTGTCGCCTGAGGTGTGCCGCGCAAGCCCGGTGCACGTGACACACCGGCAAGTGGGAGCCAATGCGGCCGCCGGTGGACCTCATCCCACTGGTGGCTGAGCAGTAAAGAATCGCTGTGCTGTGTGCCGCGGACACACAGCAGGAAGATCGGCATGGCCGTGGTGGAGCTCACCTCACCACGGCCTGAAGAACAAGGTCACGTCGAAACGTGCAGATGCTCCGCCTCCTTCCTGCCCACGCGGCCCCGGAAGGAAAATGTTGCCGGAGCCGCACGGGCAGAAAGGGGGAGGAGCATCAGCCGCGTGCAGAAGAGGAGCAGCGTCGTTACAGCGTGTGAGAAGAGGAGGAGGCCCCCACTGCGGATCGGTCTGAAAAGATCAGGGCCGCCGCCCCCGCAATCGGCCCGAGAAGATCAGGGCCGCTGCAGAGCCCATCCTGCACCGACCCGTGAAGAGGAGGCCCAGAGGTAAGAGAGAGGCTGAGGGCCCGTAGAGTGCGTGTGTGAGCTGAGTTGAGCGATTGTGTGCGTCTGTGAGCTGAGTTGAGAGATTGTGTGCGTCTGTGAGCTGAGTTGAGAGATTGTGTGCGTGAATGAGGTGAGTTGAGAGATTGTGTGTGGGAGTGAGGACCTGAATGTTTGCAGAGACAGCATGTGAGAGAGCCTGTGTGTGTGTGTGTGTGAGAGAGAGACAGCATGTGACAGTGAGAGCCTGTGTGTATGAATGATTGTATGAGAGAGAGCATGTGACAGTGAGAGTCTGTGCTTGAGCAAGACAACATGTGGGTGTGAGAGAGAGCCTGGGTGTGTGAGAGTCAGACAGCATGTGCAAGAGAGAGACTGTATGAATGATTGTATGAGAGAGAGCCTGTGAATGTGTGAGAGAGAGAAAGCATGTGACAATGAGAACCTGACAATGTTTGAGGGAAGAAGATAGATGGAGAGAAAAGAAATAGAAAAAAAGACATTATGAAAGGAATTGGCAAAAAAATAAGAAAGGGGAGGTGGAACAAAAAAGCCTGTGACCAACCGATTAGAAAACTAAGATCAGACAGCAAAGGTAAAAAAAAAGAAATAAATTACTTTTTACTGATTGGCACATGTAATCTTTGGTAATGTGCAAGAGTAGTACTTTCTCTATGCTGATTTCACAATGTACGAGATCAACATGGAGGAAGTGGAAACCCACGGGGCCTGCACAGAGGAGGCAGCAGAATGGGCTTCAGTGCCAATAGCAGCAATCAGCGCCTCCCCAATAGCCATGCGGCAGCAGTGACAGTGGCAGCAGAGGAATGAGAGAGGCTCCGAGGTTGCTGGCAAAAGAAAGAGAGGGGGTTTGCCTTTAGTGTGTGCCTGCCTGAGGGTGTGTCTGTGTATGAGAATGTATGGGTGTCTTCCTGGGGTTTGTATGTGTGAGAATAGGTGCCGGCCTGTGTGTGGTGTATGTGTGTGTGAGAATGAATTGGTGCCTGCCTGGGGGTCTGTGTGTGTGAGAATGAATGTGTGCATGCCTGAGGGAGTGGTGTGAAATTGAATGGAAGCCTGCCTGGGGGTCAGTTTCAGTGTGTGAGAATGACTGGGAGCTTGCCTGGGTGTGTGTGTTTGTGTATATGTGAGGGAGCCAGACAGAGTATGTATGAGAAAATCCAGGGGAGTAAGAGTTTGTGTGGGGGTGTGTGTGTGGAGGGAGAGAGTGTGTCTTAGAGCTTGAGAGTGTGTCAGTGTCTGTGAGAGCGAGAGGTTATGGTGGGTATAAGAGCATGAATGTGTATGTATGTGACAGTATATGTGTGAGAGAGAATGGAAATGTGAGTATGTGTGAGAGAGAGAGGATAACCTCCTAATCCTTGACAATATCAGGGTGACTGGAAATCAAGAGCTCCCACGTATGGACAGCAGGGGCTTTTTAAAATCCTTATTAGTTTTAATTATTGGGTGTTATTTGATATATGTGCTGTTTTGAAATATTTTATTGGTGTTTAGGAAATTGTAAAAACTGTATATGATTTTAATGAATAGAAATTCTATTTATCAGTAGTTTTAAAATATTCTTTTATTAGTATGGTTTTACTATTATAACTGATGCTTTATGTTTCTTGATTTTATTTGTTTTATGAGGAATGGTGGTTCTGTTTTTCCATTATTAATACACAGAGTCTGGCTTCTTGGGGTTTCCATTTCAGTTTTTGTCTAATTTGTGCTCCTTTATTTTGTATTCTGTATTTGGTGAGGGTCTGTCTCTGCTCTGTGTGTGTGACCATGATGAGAAATTCGCTAGCATAGGGATCTATAGCAATCGGGTTTGTTTTGTTTCCTCAGTAGGTGGTGTATTGGTATTCTAGGACCCAGTATAATATTTACCCTTGCTTTTTCACAGGTAGGGTTATTGTTGTTAGAGTCCTAACAGATTGCAGTATAGATTTTGAGTGTCTTTTTTTTTTGCGAGGTTTTATTTTTGTTCACAATGTGCCTGGCAGTGGAAGGTGTTTGTGCTGCTGTTACTGTGAGGCGACACCAGAATTTGAAAACATCTTTTAGTATGATGAGCTGTAAGGGAAACATTCAGGCTCCATTGTTTGGGGGAATTTCAGTGAATGCACAGAGTTACAGAACTGGAGGTGCAGGATTTATATTGACATTCTGTCCCTTCCTATAAATTCCAGTCTTCACTCTCATAGCCAAATAGAATTAGTTGAATGAGGCTATCAAATAATTTTATAGTGTGAAACTGGCCAGCTTTTTAAAATTACGCAGAAGACCCTTTGGACTTTCTTATTAACACCAAATATTCAAAAGCTGTGCTCATCCCATCAAGCTCATATATCTCATTAAAGAGGTAAATTGAATAACACAATAACTTTGTTTTATTATTGTTACTCATAAATTATAACAATAACATTAATCTTGGAATATTATATATTTTTAATATAAATGAAAGATTTTCACAAGATAGGTTGTGTCGTGAAACATTTTATTATGTATATATTTAAGGAAACATACATAAATTGTCGAAATACATTTTGTTCGTTTAACCTTTAACCTCTGGTTTGCTAGTAGACTGAATTACTGTGTCCCGAAATTATGTTTGTCTAAAAAGTGTGTCACCAACATGAAAAGTTTGGAAAGCTCTGCTGTAAAGAATACAGATCACACTGGTTTACAGTAAAACAGAACCTTCGCTGGGAGGCGATACATAAAACATTTGAGCATTGTAACATTCAAAAACATTTCGAAGAACAAGGAACATTTGCGAGCTGAAAGAAGCTTCAACGTAGTGTGAATAAAATACATCAATATAGTATAGAAATAAAACAATTGGTTAAGATACTTGGATTAGGGGGTAAGAGAGGAGTGAAAGAATGGCAAGAGAGGGGTGGGAGGAAGGGTAAGGGGCAAGAAGGAGTGAGGGGCAGAGCATACGGCAGAAAGCAGAGGAGGAAGAAACACAGATGAGGCCTGGGAGGGCTATGTGGAGAATACGGCGTGCCCATTTAACCACTATTCTTAGTCCTTAGTCCATGTTCTAAGAGTGGCATCAGAGAGATCTTGGGTTTCCGGGGAAAGCTTTACTGAAAAGCCAAGTTTTTAAATCTTTCTTGAAAGTTTGAAGACAACGTTCTTGACGGAGGTCTGGTGGGAGAGTGTTCCATAGAGTCGGCCCTGCTGTTGATAACGCTCGCTTTCTTAGAGAAGATTTAGCAGGGGGGGGGGTTGCATACAGAGAGCCTTTGTACGCTCTTCTGACTGGTCTGTCAGAAGTGTGTGGACGGAATTGGTTACTGAGCTTGAGAGGGGTGATGTTATGGATGTCCTTGTGGATCATCATGAGAACTTTGAAAGAGATCCTGTATTTGATGGGAAGCCAGTGAAGTGACTGCAGGATGGGAGAGATATGATCTCTTTTATTTGAGTTGGTGAGTATCCTCGCAGCGGCATTCTGTACCATCTGCAGAGGTTTGATAGATATCGCAGGGAGACCTAGCAGGAGGGAACTGCAATAATCTATTTTAGAAAGGATAATGGATTGCAGCACCAGACGGAAGTCTTGAAAATGTAGGAGAGGTTTCAGTTTTTTTAGTACTTGTAATTTAAAGACGCATTCTTTAGAGGTGTTTTGGACAAATGATTTAAGATTGAATTGGTTGTCGAGTTGAACCCCTAAATCTGACAGAAGGGGAGTGATTGATAGCAGTTGTGGATAATTGTGATGCGCTTGGGGAGCTGAGGAGAACTTGGTTTTCATCCGGTGATATAATGAGGATCTCGGTCTTATTTGCATTGAGGATCAGATTAAGGCTGGTGAGAAGACTATTAATCGATTGCAGACAAGTATTCCAGTGGGACCAGGTTTTTTAAAGAGAGTCTGTGATAGGGAGAAGAATCTGGACATCATCCGCATAAAGGTAATGCGTTAATTTTAAGTTGGAGAGTAATTGGCAGAGTGGGAGCAGGTAGATATTAAAAAGTGTAGGAGAAAGGGCTGAGCCTTGTGGGACTCCCAGGTTTGATCTGATGGGGTGAGATACCGTATTGTTAATCCTAACCTTGTAAAATCTATTGTCAAGGAAGGATTTAAACCAACTGAGTGCCACTCCTTTGATTCCAATGTCAGCTAAACGCTCCAAAAGAATGGAATGATTCACGGTATCAAATGCTGCAGATAGGTCAAGTAGTGCTAGAAGGAAGGGCTGTTTCCTTTCAAGGTTTAGGAGAATGGTATCCGCCAGTGATGTTAGAAGGGGCTCCATGTTTAGGGTTTTGCGGAATCCAAACTAGAATGGGGAAAGATATTGTTCTCCTCCAGGTATCTGAGAGTTGTTTGTTTACTATTTCTCTCCATAATTTTGGAGATCAGGGTAGGTTAGCTATAGGTCTGAAGTTTGCAGGGTCAGTAATTGGAAGGTTGGGGTTTTTTTAGTAGGGGTTTGAGTATGGCTAGTTTAAGTTGGTCTGGAACCGTCCCTTGTGTCAAGGAGCAATTAATGATATCTGCTAAAGATTTTGAAATAATGTTCGGGATGGAGAGAAGGAGGTTGGAGGGTATTGACTCCAATGGGTGTGAAGAAGGTTTGAGCTTCTTGAGGATGTTTTCAATTTCTAGAGAAGAGGAGGTCTCGAAGACTTCTAGGGTGGAGTTTCGGTTAGGAGAATTGGGTGAAGAAGGGGGGGTTCCCAAGTTAGAAGCGGCAAGTGGCTTTATGAGGTTTGCTATTTTTTTCTCAAAATAGATGGCCAGCTCGGTGGCTTTGTTGAGTGCTTGGTCGTCAGGAATGGTAGGGGGGAAGGTTTTGTGAGAGATGGGACATAGGAGAATAAGGCTTTGGAATAGAAAATGAAATGGTGGATTTTTTTGGAGAAGAAATCTTTCTTAGATCTGAGAATGCCGTACCTATAGGCATTCAAAAGGGATTTGCAGGCTGATAGAGTAGTGGTGGACGGGTTCTTGCGCCATCTGTGCTCTTTGCTACGAAGCTCTTGCTTGAGGGCTTTTGGTTTTGAGGTGAACCATAGTTTCCTATTATCCTGGTGTGGGTGTAGCAATTTGGTGACGGTTGGGCAGGCTTGTTCTGCAACTTTGCTAGTAATCTTGATCCAGGAGGAAGTCGCGGTGAGAGCGTCCGAAAGATCGAGTTGAGCTAGATCCTTTGAAAGCAGATTGCTTAAATTGTCTATGGAGCAGGGTTTCCTGAACTGAACAGTGGTGTTAGGGAAGACAGGCAGGGGGTGATCTTTGATTTGTAGCTCTGAGGAAATGATCTGATGGTCTGACCAAGGGACTGCAGTGCATGTTGGGCTGGTGGCAGAGGTGGTGCCATTTATGAAAATAAACAGATTAGTATAATTATACTATAAAAGAGACTGTAGAGATTACTTACCTGATAATCTTGTTTTCCTTAGTGTATGCAGATGGACTCATTACAAATGGCTATAGCGTGCTCGTGCTAGCAGTTGGAGACAGATCTGACGTCAGCACAGGTAAATATACCCCCGCAGGAAGTGCAGCAACTCAGTAATCTTCCTTGCAAAAGTTTTATGGCTATATGTGTGACAGACCGATCGATTAAATGAACATGATTACCCTGACCGATTGATAGTAGCTGGAGACCGCCAGTGTTCTCAACCGGAAGGCGTCGACACCCGGCAGGGTGGATGCCCTATATAAGAAAACATGGCTTACCGTGAGTCGGTGAATCCCCATGTATACCGGCAGCTGGGTGGGATGCTGAGTCCATCTGCATACACTAAGGAAAACGAGATTATCAGGTAAGTAATCTCTACATTTCCTAGCGTGTAGCAGATGGACTCATTACAAATGGGATGTACAAAAGCTACTCCCGGACTGGGTGGGAGGCTGCCCGAGGTCCGTTTAGATTGCCCTCGCAAATGCTGTGTCCTCCCTGGCCTGGACGTCAAGACGGTAGAATCTGGAGAAGGTATGGAGGGAGGACCACGTTGCCGCTTTACATATCTCTGCCGGCGACAGCATCCTAATTTCTGCCCAGGAAGTCGCCTGCGCTCTGGTAGAGTGAGCCTTGACAAGTAGAGGTGTTGGTTTTCCCGCTTCTACGTAGGCCGCCTTGATAAC
The DNA here is from genome assembly GCF_901001135.1 of Rhinatrema bivittatum. NCBI lineage: Eukaryota > Metazoa > Chordata > Amphibia > Gymnophiona > Rhinatrematidae > Rhinatrema > Rhinatrema bivittatum. The sequence goes on along the minus strand of NC_042615.1, from coordinate 399,310,023 downwards.
TTCTTTGATCCAGCGGGCGATGGTTGCCCGTGAGGCCGCTTCCCCTTGCTTCTTCCCGCTGTGAAGGACGAACAGGTGGTCCGTCTTTCATACTGCTTCTGACATTTCCAGGTATCTGAACAGCAACCTGCAGATGTCGAGCTGGCGCAATCTTCGACCTTCTTCTGACTTCTTCAAACCTTCCGTGGTTGGCAAGGATATGGTTTGGTTGAGGTGGAAGTGTGAGACTACTTTGGGTAAGAAGGAAGGAACCGTGCGAAGATGGATAGCCCCTGGAGTGATTCTGAGAAACGGATCGCGGCAGGACAGCGCTTGTAGCTCGGAGATGCGGCGTGCTGAGCATACGGCCAGCAAGAACACCATCTTCAAGGTTAATAAACGGAGGGACAGGCCCCGGAGGGGTCTGAAGGCGGGTTCCGCTAGGAAGTCCAAGACTAGGTTGAGGTTCCACAGGGGCACTGGCCACTTCAGTGGCGGGTGAATGTGTTTGACTCCTTTCAGGAAACGTGAATCGTCTGGGTGCATGGCAATGCTGTTGCCAGCACTCCTGGGACCGTAGCAGGACAGCGCTGCCACCTGAACCTTGATTGAATTGAGGGACAGACCCTTCTGAAGCCCATCTTGCAGGAAATCCAGAATGATGGGGATTATAGTGGCATGCGGATTGGTACTGCGAGTTTCGCACCAGGCTTCAAATACTCTCCAGATCCTTATATAAGTTAGTGATGTGGAGAACTTGCGTGCTCGGAGGAGGGTGCCTATCACTGGCCCCGAGTATCCCCTTTTCTTCAGTCTAGCCCTCTCAATGGCCAGACCGTAAGAGTGAATTGAGCTGGATTCTCGTGGAGAATGGGACCCTGTCGTAGCAGGTCCCTGTGAGGGGGCAGGGGTAGAGGATCCCCTGCCAGTAGTCTTCTCATGTCTGCGTACCAGGATCTTCTTGGCCAGTCCGGGGCCACCAGCAGAACTAGGCCTCTGTGCCGCTGAATCTTGTGTATAATGGCACCCAGCAGGGGCCATGGGGGAAAGGCATATAGCAGGATCCCCGGAGGCCATGGCTGCACCAGGGCGTCGATCCCGTGGGATAGAGAATATTGCCTGCGACTGACGTATCTGGGTACTTGAGCATTGGACCTGTCCGCTAGTAGGTCCATGCCCGGGGTCCCCCACTGATCCACAATCATTTGGAAGGCCGTGGGTGACAGCTGCCATTCCCCTGGGTTTAGGCTTCTCTGCTGAGGAAGTCTGCCGTGGCGTTGTCCTTCCCTGCAATTTGGGACGGCGGAGATGTCCTGGAGATTTGCTTCCGCCCAAGCCATCAGGGGGGGGCTATTTCTAAGGATACCTGTCGGCTTCTGGTTCCGCCCTGTCGGTTGATGTATGCCACCGTGGTGGCGTTGTCCGACATCACTCTGACTACTCTGTTTCGAAGTCTGTGGGTAAATCGCAGGCAGGCTAGCCTGACTGCCCGTGCCTCTAGTCGGTTGATGTTCCACCCCGACTCTTCTCTGTTCCACCGCCCCTGGGCGGTTAGCTCTTCGCAGTGTGCTCCCCAGCCGCTCAGGCTGGCATCTGTAGTGAGCAGGGTCCAGGTTGGGGAGGACATCCTTGATCCCCGGCTCATGTGGCCGGGCTGCAGCCACCACCGTAACTGATTCCGTACTATGGCCGGTAGAGGTAGATGCACGGTGTAGTTCTATAATCGTGGGCGCCACCGAGATAGGAGGGTGCGCTGTAACGGTCTCATATGAGCCCGTGCCCATGGTATCACTTCCATGAGTGGAGGCCATTAGGCCGAGGACCTGTAGGTAATCCCAAGCCGTGGCCGGGTGGTGCTCAGCAGATTCTGCAAGCGATCCCGGAGTTTTGATTTCCTCTTGGAGGTCAGGCTGATCTTGTCTTCCTGGGTGTCGAATCGGACTCCTAGGTATTCCAGCGACTGCGAAGGCTGTAGGGAACTCTTGTTTATGTTGACTACCCATTCTAGGCTTTCCAGAAGAGATATAACTCTGTTGGTTGCCCGGTGGCTCTCCTCCGGTGACTTTGCCCTGATCAGCCAATCGTCTAGGTAGGGATGGACGAGAATGCCTTCCTTCATGAGTGACGCCGCCACCTCTACTATTACCTTGGTAAAGGTCCGTGGCGCGGTGGCTAACCCGAAGGGTAGAGCCCGGAACTGAAAGTGCTGATCCAGGACTTTGAAGCGTAAGAACGCTGGTGATCCCGATGAATTGGGATATGCAAATAGGCCTCTGAGAGATCCAGGGATGTGAGATACTCCTCTGGCTGTATTGCACTTCGGACTGACCGCAGAGTTTCCATGCGAAATCCTGGGACCCTTAAGTGCCGGTTGACTGACTTGAGGTCCAGGACAGGTCTGAAGGTGCCCCCCTTCTTGGGGACAATGAAATAAATGGAGTAATGCCCAAAATTTATGTCCCATGGAGGCACTGGGATTATGGCTTTTAGGGACAGGAGTCTCTCCAAGGTAGCTGCCGGCGCCGCCCTCTTGAGGGGCGGACAAGGCGATTCCACAAACTTGTCCGGAGGGAGCTGAAGGAAGTCCAGGTAATACCCTTCCCGGACAATGGCGAGGACCCACTGGTCCGAAGTTATCTCGACCCACCTGCGGTAAAATAGGGTTAGCCTGCCCCCTATGGCTTCTTCCCCCAGATGGGTCAGCTGATTCTCATTGTGGGGTGCGGCGGGGACCCGACCCCGAGCCGGTTCCCCTCTTGTTGTGCCTGGTCCGAAAGGACTGGTTCCTGGCCTGAGAACGAGGTGCTTGGTAGCGAGCCCTATAAGGATTGAAGCGCTGAGAAACTTCTACCTCTGGATGGTCTAGGAAAAGGGCGCTGGTTCCTCCTTGACCTGTCTTCCGATAGACGGGGTAATGGAGATGTGCCCCATTTATTAGCCAATTTCTTGAGGTCGCTGCCGAACAGGAGGGATCCCTTAAAGGGCATTCTGGTAAGGCGAGTCTTGGAGGAGGAGTTGGCCGACCAATTTCGTAGCCAGAGGTGTCTTCTGGCTGCCACTGAGGATGACACTCCCTTGGCTGCTGTACGGACTAGGTCGGAGGCAGCGTCAGTAAGGAACGAGAGGGCTGATTCCATTTCTTCTCCCGGGGTGTTGTTCCTGGCTTGTGATAAGCAGGAGCGCGTCACCATGGTGCAGCAGGTCGCAATTCGTAGGGACATGGCTGCCACCTCAAAGGCTTGTTTCAGAATGGCATCCATGTGCCGATCATGTGTATCCTTGAGGGCCGCCCCTCCTTCCACCGGAATGGTGGTGCACTTCACAATTGCGCTAACTATGGCGTCTACAATCGGGCACGCCAGCCTTGGTTGCCGGGTCTAGGGGGTACATGCTAGACAAAGCCCGACCCCCTTTGAATGAAACCTCCGGCGCATTCCACTCCAGATCGATTAACTGCTGTGCTGCTTCTAGGAGGGGAAAATGTTGAGCCGTTGGACGCAGGCCCTCTAGCAGGGGGTTCATTCTAGGTTCCCCTGGGGTGCCTGGGCCCGGGATAGCCAGCTCTGACAGGCATTGAGAGACCAGGTCTGAAAGATCCTCCTTAGGAAAGAAGCGTCTCATGGTTCGATATGGTTCTAACCCCGAGAGGAGTTCCCCCTCCTCAGGGGGCTCGCCATCTTCCTCAGAGTAATCCGAGTCCCCATAAGTGGGGCTTCCAGGTGGCGGGGGGCCATGCGTAGGTCTTGAGGGTCCCGGGGTAGGGTCATCCGGTACGTATGGGTCCAGTCGGGGATCAGACTGCATCTTGATGAAGGCATGAATCCCCTTGAATAATTCCACCCAGGAGAGGAACGCAGGTTCTAGCCGTAGGGGCACCAGGTCTGTAGGGTTCCCTGGCTGCTCACCGCGGCCTGCTAGGTTTGGGGTGTTCCCTGAGGAACTGGCAGTCAAACTGGGCTGAGACCGGCCCTGGCCTGGAACTCCCAGGGCCTCCTCACATTGGGCACATAGGGAGTCTGCTTCCTCGCTCTGTGTGGCTCTGAGGTGGCATGCTGAGCAGAGGCCAAGAGCTCTTATGCCTGATTCTGGAAGTGCCAGCTCTGCGGACGCATGGGCTCTCTTACGCTCCATCGCGTCTTTTATCCGCACACTCCGGTGTGCTCTCAGCCCTTTCAATGTGTTCATACCAAAGAGCGCCTATGAATGTGCGCCTATCAACGTGCGCTTATAAATACGCGCCTAGTACATGCGCCTATGTATGTGCGCCTATGTACGTGCGTCTATGTACGTGTGCGTATCAACGTGCGCCTATGTAGGTGCGCGTATCAACGTGCGCCTATCAACGTGCGCCTATCAACGTGCACGTATCAACGTGCGCCTATCAACGTGCACGTATCAACGTGCGCCTATCAACGTGCACGTATCAACGTGCGCCTATGAACGTGCACGTATCAACGTGCGCCTGTGGTCATGTGCCTATGAACGTGCGCCTCTTGAACGTGTGCCTAAGCAATGGGCGCCCAAACCTTTCCGGGTGCCTAACATATGCGCCCGTCGCCCTGTTGAGAATGAGGCGGTGAACCAGGACTGGCGACTGAGCCGGCAGGCAAAATGGCGACCTCCTTGGCGGGCTGCCATGTAGGTCGACCCGGCTAATCCTCGCTCTCCGGAGACCAGTAAGTAAAGATGTACGCCTTACCTGATCTTCGGCGCTTCCCGGCTGCGACCCGGGCGGTCTCCGGCTGCGGGGGGAGAGGGTAAGTACCGTCACTGCCACACTCGAGGAAATGCACCCGCTGCCTCTAAGCCACGCCCGAACTCATCTCGCTCGGGGGCTAGGTCCCTGCCGCGAACCGGCCACCGGACCGAGGCGCTCACCTCCGAGGGACTATGGAAATCACCTTGGGAAACTCAACTGGGGGAGGGACCCGAGGGTATCACCGCAGGAGTGCCATTGTGGAGCGAGCCAATCACACCCTAAAGAATGCCCTTGACAAACACAAATAAAAGCAGGGATTGCCCCTGAACTTCCCCCTAAGCAGGACTGGCTGAACAAAGTATTGTTCACTTTAAGTCATCTAAACGTATCAAATTCAAATCAGACCACAGCCATGGATAATCATTATGGGACTAGGGTTAGTCACCCACAACCATCAGTTTTGTATAGAATGTTACTTAACCCTGTCTGGCATGGCCCGTTCCCTTGTTAACATGGGGACGAGGATATGCTGCTGTGCTTGCTCCCACAGGTCCACTTTGGGCTCCGATCTGCTGTGTGAAGCCGTGGAAAGATGGCGTGGCATCAAGGTCTACAGGACCCGATCCCAAACTTCTCCCTGAGCCTCCACAGCCCTCAGAAGGACAGAGACCAGACCCCCCTGCAAAAAGCAGCACCACATGACCTGGGGACAGATCAAAGCGATATCTGACCAACCTGCACAACTCTTGGAACAGCAAGGCCTTGAGAAAACTCCAGAGAACTTATTAGCTGCCTTTTCTTGCCTGAATACCAACTCATTAACAATTGTGTTCTGCACCCTCCTCCTTTTGCTTTATTTCTCCATCCTGCCATGGCGATTTCTGAACAAGGACTATGGCGGAACAACATCTACATCCTTGATGCACAGAACTTTTCACACCTGTTGAATCGAACAGACTGTTGGATCTGCACGCACATGCCAACTCATACCAGCGGAGGACTAATGATGCATGCCGTGCCATTTAATCTTACAGGATGGATGAATTTCCCGTGGCCGGGAGGTTATCCCCTTAACTCTCCAGTTGGTAATACCATAATACCCATCGGCAGCCGTATTCAAGAGACTGCCGCTCTTTGTTGGGACTATGATCCAGGGGATGGGAAGGGGCTTCAGGTGGGAAAATATCCATATTGTAACCGAACCTTTGAATTACAAGAAGCCATGAATAGAACACATTTTAACGCACGCACAGACGGGCCCATAATCACTGAACACTTACATAATTATACCACATATATGTGCAATTGGCAGATTTCAGGATGTGCAGTGGGAGACCCAAGCAGGTGCAGAGAGTATAGAGGGGACAAGGGATTTACCCTTTGTAGTTATGTAGCCCAAATGATAACACAAATTAAAAATACCAATGACATGTCAACTAATCTGTTAGGAAACATTTGGATGTTATGTGGGCGTAGAGAATATATGCGAATTCCCCCCAATTGGACAGGCAGATGCACTCTAGGCTACATCCTCCCCTCATGCTATGCAGTCAACAGTTTACCTAAAGCAAGACTCCATAACAAAAGGGAGGCGATCAAGAATCCCATAGATAATTACAGGGACTTACACATCCTAGCTAACTGGACGACTGCCCTATTTAATCAGAAAGTCCATGCATTAAAACGACTCACAACAGAAGTCTCTCAAATGAGAGAAGTAGCATTACAGAACCGCTATGCCTTAGACACCGTTTTACCTCAAAAGGGTGATTCCTATTATAACAATTGTAATTGTCTTAATTATTTGCCTGTGCTGCTGTATTCAGTGCATACCCAACCTCATATCCATACTGAAACCTTGCTTTCAGCCTGGATACAAAGATGTCTTGTATGCTGCTTAATAGGGAATCATGAGCCCTGCAGCAGTTGGCACACCACGCTGCACCAGCTCTGGGTGATGTGGAGACTCAAGAGCTCTGCGGTAGCTGGCACACCACGCCGACTCAGCTTTTCTCTCCATATCCCCCCCTCCCCTATCTCCAGCCCATACGCAAAGCATAGCAGGTTTCAGTAGGGGTCTAAAGCATGGATACAGAGATATTCGTTATGCTGCTTAAATAAAAACAGAAAAGGTGAGATGTGGGGAATTATGAGCTTTGCCAGCAGGCCATGTCAGAGGTTAACTCTAACTTCCCTTCTCTCTGACCTTTGCACTGAATGCAGCAAGACTAGCACATCTTAAATCTCTAGCTTATAATTAACCCTCACTGCCTAGGAGAGGATACCTAGCTGCCACGTATTCAGCTGCAGGCAAAAGACAGACACATATATGGCATAAGCTTCAGCAGCCAATGAAATGATCTGTACACACCCCCTGAGCCAATGGTCTAATGACACGTCTGTATGCTATGGCTAGGAGAGCCAATGATATAATGACACGTCTGTATGCTATGGAGAGGGGAGCCAATGATGTGATGGCACATTTGTATGCTATGGATGTATGCACAATAAAAAGGGACCCAAGGGAGTGGTCAGCCCTTCTCTTCACTTCCCTTCTTGCCATGAATCCTGCCTGATGTGTCTTCATTGCCGCAATAAGATTTAAGTGGGGTTAACCCTAAATTGGATGGGTTATCTATAAACTGTATCCATAAAATACTATAAAACATCTATTTCTGATAAAGGTGAGGTTTCACCAGTTTCATCAGTTGTGCCAAGATGATACATGGCACTAGTGGCTTTACAAACTGAGATCTTGTATATCACAAGCCCTTCATGAACTTTGACACCAGAGGTTGAATGGAGAAGTTTTCCATCCTCTTGAGGGTGGTATGTAGCAACAGTACAGAGATGCACTTATAGATGACATACTGAGGCTTGAATAGGATAACAAGTACTGAAGCAGATCTTTTAGAGCAATGGCAAATGGGTTCATGAGTCTGCCAACACCAAGACAGGAAACGCTTCCATTTAAAACTGTATGCTCTTCTGGTAGATAGCTTCCTGGCCAAAATCACACTGTCCTCAATCTTTTTAGGTAGTGACAATGAGGAGACTATTGCACGCTCAACATCTATGCCATTAAGTTGAGGGCGAGAAGGCTTGGATGGCATGAGTTAGTAGAGCCAGATCAATTCCTGAAGAAACCAGTGGACGGACTGACAACCTGATGAGATCCACACATGCCTGGGCCAAGCTGGAGCAATAAGGATAAGATATGCTCCTTCTTCAAATAATTTCTGCCTGCTCACACCACCAACAGAAGTAGAGGAAAAATGTACAGCAGATCTGCATCCCACTTGAGCAGAAAAGCATCCGGTGTAGACCTGAATGCAAAGAATGGAGCATAATTTGTCGATGTCAATGTATTGAAAATCTAGGGAAGGTAAGTTACTTGCAGAAAAGCTCTATGACAGAGACCCTACTCCATAATTATTAGAAATTCCTGGAAGAGCTTCCAGTGATGCCTTGTTTGTTCTCAAGGCACTTGATTGTCAGTTTGGATCAGAATTCTTTTCCTCTGAAGGAGATGCAAGATTACTCTCAACGCCTGATGAATAGCTTGTAGCTATAAGAGGCTAATCTGAAACACATGCTCTGTGGCTGACCAGATTCCTTGAGTTCAAGAGGTGGCTGTGTGCACCCCTTGGTGGACGCATCTGTTGCCAGCATTATCTGATGAGGTAGAACTCTAAGAGGAGCTCCTAATCTCCAGGGGCTTTGGATCCAGGCACCAATGGAGGGACATTTTCATCTCTTCAGTTATCCTTACATGATGTGACAAGGGCTGACGCAGATGATCCAGATAAGAGCGGATGACCTACTGGAGAGCTCATGTTGAGGCATGTCATGAGGACCATGCCCATCCCTGCTGCCAGGTGTCCAAGGGCAACTAGGAGTGCCTAGGCTGAGAGCTAATCTCACTGCAGCAAACTCTCTACCAGTGCTCGAAAACAAAACACTCGATCTTATGAAAGGAATGTTTTTTCCTCCGATGGTTTTATCCATGTCTCATTGAATTTGATTATCTGGGTAGGGATGAGGTTCAACTTGGAAAACATGACGACAAAATCTAGTGAGTGAAGAAGCTGGATTGTCCTCTGCAAGGAGTCTAACATTCCTGCTTGTGAAGGTCCTGTGATCAGCCAGTCATCCAGGTAAGGAAAGACACAAATCCCCTGGTGACTAAGGTGTGCCGCAGCTACAGCTAGGCATTTAATGAAGACCCTTGGGGCTGTTGACAGTCTGAAGGAGAGAACATTGTATTGGAACTGAGAATAATCCACTATGAATCTGAAGTAGTTCCAAAGAGACAGATGGATAGTATGTGTGCATACGCATCTTTCAAATCCAGGGCACACATCCAATCTCTCATTTGGATGAAGGGTAGGATCATGTGGAGGAAGTTTATTTTAAATGTATCCCTTAACAGTTACTTGCTCAGTTTAATTTAATTAATTTATAAGTCACACAATCCAATGGTCTAGGTGGCTTACACTTCAACATACATAATATCATATAAAACAAAAAAAAAATTCAGACTAATAAATAGTCAGTCTTTGTAAATCCGGGATAGGTCTTTGGGATACGAATATAGCAGGAAAAGAACAACTTGCCATGTTTTTTTTGATAGGGACAGGGTCTACACCCCACTGCCTAAAAAGCAACTCCAGCTAAAGGAGGAGCTGGGTAGAGTAAGACTGATTTGGATTGAAGGCTAAATGTTGATGCAGTGCTGGGAGATGGGGGAAGTACAAACAATATTACGACTTCACAATTTTGAGAACCGGATGGTCCTTGGTAATCTTCTGTTACTCTTCAAGGAACAGGTGAATCTTCCCCTCTAGCGGAGGGATTGAAGTCTCATAAAAACCTAGTCCCAGGTTTGGGCTGGGACTGTTGTGGCATTTAATGCTGTGTCTCACATGATTCTTCGTGTGCTGGAAGCTGCTGCTGTGACAGTGCAGGGGAAGCATATCATAGCTGAAATTGGCAGAAAGGGTGTCTAGAAGAAGCAGCAGCACTTAAAAGTGATTGGGGCACCTAAAGGAAGAATTGCTGCTGGTTCAGAAAGACTTCCACTAGCAGATTTAATGGCCTTGTGCTGCTCCTTAATTTGGGCTACTGTCTCCTTGAAGAGATTGTCTCCAGAACATGGGAAGTTGGCCAACTTGTTATGAACATTCTTGCGCAAGCTGCTGCCTCTGAACCAATAGCTTCTGCAGAGGATCTTGCTGCAGTGTGGAAGAATTCTGACACTAAACAGATAAGGTGGTGTTCACACTTTTGAATCCAGAAAATCCTGATAGCCCTCTTGCTTCCTGCACAGAGACTCCACTAGAAGCTTCAGCTTGTTGATGCAGATGTGTAAGACTGCAGCAAATGAAGTTGAGGAGCTGCAATGTGTGCATTAAGGATCGAACTCTGAAAGAATTTCTCCCCCAAATTGTCCAACAACTTGCGATTCTGCCTGTTGGGGGAAGGAGGTGCAAGGGGAAGGGATGGGTTGTTGGAAAAAACTCTAGTCTATTTACCCCTTTTTAAAGCAGACTCCACCACCATAGATTGGTGGGGTAGTTGGATTATGCCAGACTCAGGAGCTTGTTGTACTCTAATTCAATTTCCTGGCTACTGGGGGGCAGGAGGCTGGATTATTATACATATTTATAAATCCTGTAGAATCTGATGCACCAGAATTGCTGCTGGTTCAGAAAGGGTTTTCAGAATCTGAAGTAGACCAAAGCATGCTTGCACTTGCGACATCAACGCTGATTGCTTTATGCAGCCTGTCCAGGAACCTGCAGTAGGAGAGATCATCTGGTGGAGAAGAATGCTATCAGGTCAGGTAAGGGGTCTGAAGGTAGACCCCACTTCAGAACTGAATGGCAAAGGAACACTAATCTGTGACCCTGATTATGACGGTAATTAGGGCAAAGACTTCTGTTGCCTCGGAAGGAAATATTCCCAAGGTATGTTCCAGTCATTGGTGACTTGGATTCCATCCTTGGAATACTGGCTAGACTCCTCTGTAGATGGGTAGTCTCTATCACTGGGACTTCTGATGGGAGCTTCCAAGGCATGCTGGCAAGACAAACTCCCCTGGAGGGAAAAAGTCTGGCACCCTCGACAGGAGAGGCTGAAGAGTGCCCTCTTTGTCACTGGCCACCAATGAGGTAAAGAAAGTCTTCATTAATTTGGCTAGCTGGTCTATGAACCGCTGTGTCCACTGGCATGGATTTAGAGAAGAGACATCCTCTTCTGACACTAGTAAGGATCATCCTCTTGAGAAGCATGAACTGTACAAGAGGAGGCCTCCCTCCTGGGCTGTGAGGAAGGTCTCAGAGATCAGACATACAGTGGAGCAGACAGGATCCAGAGTATCCAAACGTAGCAGGAGGGACCTTTGCAGACCGCCTTGGGCAGATAACAATGAAGGAGGCTTGGAAGGCCTGGGATTTATTTGTTTAAAAGGTCTTATATATTCCAAGAATCTTAATTGTTCATCATGGAGTACAATCAACATACATAATTAAAATCAAATCCTTAACTTACAAACATTTAAAACATACTAAAAATATTTAAAATATTAAAAAGCATAAACACTGTACATACCAGAAATTACTATTAATTATACTATACAGGATAAGCTTGCAAAAAACAAAGTTTTAAGAAGTTTTGAAATTTCAGAGAATCCTTTTCACTTCTCAACTCAATCAATTAGAACCCAATGGGATAAACAATCCTTCCAAATAACTTGAAATTGTCTATCTTGAAGAAATGAACTAACTTCCCAATACTCATTGAACTAACTCCCAATACTCATATCTTTGTCATGAAACAAAAATGTAATATGTCAAAAGCTGACAAGATATTAATTTGAATCAAAATCCCAGTCATATTAAAATGCAGACTACAATACACATCAAGAAGAGAAACCAATGTTTCAGTATTGTGCTCTTTTCAAAAGCCATACTTGATGCTTCACCAAAATACTATGGTCTTCCAAGTACTCATCAAATTGTTACAATATTCACATCTCCAGAAAATTACCAAGAGAACAAATTCAAAAAAGGGCAATAGTTAGATGGAAGTAACATAGTAACCTAGTAATGACAACAGAAATAGACCATCTGGTCCAAGTTTCTTATGGTAGTAACTGCCTCTCCGTGCAGTTATCCCCAAACCTTATGTTAACGGTAGTAATATTAACAATCAAAACCAAGCAACTGTCAAACACACAACAAAATTACTGCTAGCATTTTTACAGGTTGAGCAACCTTCTTGATAATTCAGACAATGCTGTTTTAACACACTTTGCTTTTGGACATGGCCATAGAAGCAGTCCTGCGCTTTCTTCCTGATGTCTGTATATCAGTACCCTGGACCTTAAAGTCAGGGCCCAGGATTGGCTGTTGTCTGAATCCAGATTCCACCCCCCCCCCCAAAAAAAAAGTGGAGAGCGATGTTGCAGTTGCATCAAAATCATGTAAGCTAATTGGTTATGGGTAGTAATTACTATGCCTTCTGTCAGAGATAGTAGCCGATGCTCCATGCAGGTTACTCCATGCCCGTTTCTCTTCATTCCAATTCCAGCCTTTAGGGATCCACAGAGAGTTTATTCCATGCCTTTTGAAATTCGTTTACCGTTTTCATCTTTACCACCTCTTCCAGAAGGGAATTCCAGGCATCCACACCCTCTTCTTGAAGAAATATTTCCCGATGTTGGTTCTGCGTTTTCCCCTCTGAAGTTTCAGATTGTGACTCCCTAATTCTACTGTTTTGTTATCCAATGGCAAAGGTTTGAGAATCGTGCATCATTAAAACCTTTCAGGTATCTGAAGGTCTTTCTTACAGGGTATACATATTCAGATCCTTCAGCCTCTCCTCACAAGTCCTTCTGATACTGACCCCATTCCATATTGATTGCCCTTCTCTAAACTGTTTCCATCCTGTCTCTATCCTTTTTGAGATATGGTCTCCAGAACTGAACACAGTACTCCAGGTGAGGCCTCACCAAGGACCTGTACAAGAGCATTATCCCCTCCCTTTTTCTTATTGGTTATTCCTCTTTCTATTCAGTCAAGTATTCTTCTGGATTTAGCTATCGCCTTGTCACATTGCTTTGCCATCTTCAGATTGCCAGACACTATCACCAGTGTAGACTGGTGGGAAGATTCAAAGCCCAACAAATCTGGAAGGAAGAAAGTAAGGGTTGCCTTAAGTACGCCAGCTTCGAAAGCTGAACATCCAATTAGTAAAGCTTGACAAAAGAGCTCAAAGAGGACGAATTAGCCACTTTACAAATGTCCTCTGGTGCAATAGCCACAGCTTTAGCCCAGGAAGGGGACTAAGATCTGGTAGAATGATCTTGGAGAACAGATGGAAACTAAAAATCCATGAGTACATATGCTGAAGAGATAGTGTCGTTAATCCATCTGGCCTAGATAGCTTTGGAAGCTGCCTTGCCCTTGGAGGACCTTCATACAACATGAATAGCCTATCTGACCACTGAAAGGAATTAATAACATCCAAATATCTTAGGAGAACCAAAGGCCATTCAAAAATCTCAATGACCTGCTTGAACCCTGACACTCGACCTTGGAAAAGGCTAGGAGGCAAATGGACTGATTCATATGAAACACCGACAGCATCTTGGGTAAGAAAGAAGGCAGTGGTCGAACAGTCACCAAATTGGCAAAAAGTACCAGAAAAGGACTGTTACAGGATAAGGACTGCAGCTCTGAGGTACACCGAGCTGAGCACACTGCAACTAAAAACAACCACTTTTAGAGACAAATTCTTGAAGGACAACCTGCTTCAGAGGCTTGAAGTAGGGGAGAGGGGGGAGAGACATGTCCCCGATAATGAAATTAAGGTCCCACCAAGAACCACTGGTTTCAACGGAGGTCTTTTAACTATTAAAGAAAGAAAACAGTGCGCATTACCTCTATAATAGGTAATAATAGTGCCAACCTTTATCTAGACCCCGGAGAAAGACTAAAATGACAGAAATATTAGCCCGCCACAGAGAAACTGAACACTCCTTGCAAAATGCCTCATAAATTTGGTCCATCGGATATATGCCACATTATTACAACCTCTTACGGGTGGGAATAATGGAGGAAGAATAGCTTTTACATTGCTAACACGTCCTCTCAAGAGCCAAGCCATAAGCAAAAAGGGAGGACGACCCTAAAACTGGAAGCCTCTGGTCTCTGAAAACCTCAGCAGTAGGTCTATCTACAATCTTACTCTAGATCCGTGTACCAGAGCCTTTTTGGCCAGTCTTGGAACCACCAGACTTTCCGGACCAGTTCTTTCTCCAACCTTTTCAACAGTCTCTCTATTAAGGGACACAAAGGGAACACATTTAGCAAAACCACTCATGGCCAAGGATGGACTAGAGCACCTATGACTTCAGATACGACTTCCCTGCTTCGACAGTAGAATCAGCAGACCTTGGTATTTCTGTGGTTCGCCTTGATATCCACTTGAGGAAGACTCCAGCGATTCATAATCATTTGAAGTGCAGCATGACAGGGTTCCTATTCTCCTGGATCCAAAAGGTTCCTGATCCCAAAATGCGTGCTGCTGAAATTCTTATTTTTTTTTAATTCTTTATTTATAAATTTTCTTAATCTTACAAACTCAAAAATTAAGTTCATAACAGAAAAAGATATCTTACATATCTCATGTAAAGAAAAAAAAAGCACAATAACTAAAATTCCACAAAAAAGCAATATTATATGTGACTGATATTTCTCTTTATCTTTAAATAATGATTCTATACTCTAAGGACTTGAAATTTAAGGGAGCTTATAAACGATTAAGTATTTAATAAAGCAACAGAAAGAGGCAGTGACAGCATACCTGCTATTTACTTTACTTTTATGTCTCTGGTGATGATGTGATTAGCTTTTTTGCTTCTATAAACCTTGCAAATTATTCTGGGACAAAAAAATTACATTCGTCTCTCCTTTTAACTAAACATTTCAAGGAAAATGCAATAAGAAGGTGTATCCTAATGCTATAACATCTTGTCGCATAGCTAAAAAAAATGTTCACCTCAACTGAGTTACTACCACTCAGTCTGGAAAGATCTTTATTGAAATATCATGGATTTATTTCCTAAAATAAACCTTCATTGTTTTATTCACATCAAAAGTTGAAATTAGAGAGACCAACAGCATTCCTCTATCTATTACCACAAGCTCTGAATTTAAGAAAATTAATAAGATCATTTTGGAATTGCATGTTGGTATCTCTATTTGTCATAGTATTCGGTAAGAAGTAACAAGAGTTTATTACAGGCATATCTCTATCTGAAAAACCCAATATATCCTGAAAAAACGTTTTTAAAGTAATATATGGAGTCTCTCCAACAATCCTCGAAAATTAAAAAAATCTCAAATTTAAACTCCTGGCATTATTCTCAAGATGTTCAACTCTTCTTGCTAGAATTTCACTATCTTTAGCCACCGCGGCTTTACATTCCTGAGTTTTTTTAATCTTTCTTTTCTAATTCGGAGATTCTATTTGAAGTTGAATTTAATTTGACTTGCATTTCTCCCAGCTCTTGATGATGTTTAATATTAGTTTAGTCAATTTTATGATTCAGCTTTCTTATTTCTGACATAAAGCCAACCACCAAGTCCCAGAGAGCGTCGAGGGTCACAACAGGTGGTCGGGTAGGAACAACATTAGTCTCGCTATTGTGCTGCTGAAATTTGAGTGAGGTTCTCTTCTGCTCAGCAAATAGGAGTGTCGTTTCTTCTGATGCTCCAAGATTCCACATGCTCCTTTGATTATTCACATACACAACTGTCAAATTGTCTGAGAGCACTCATCATCTTTCCTTTTACAAAGAGAAAAAACTGCAACACAGCTAGTCTCACTGCCTTCATTTCCAGCTAACTGATGGATCAAGAGACTTTCTCTTGAGATGAGACTCTTTGAGCTACTTGATCTAGACACTGTGCTCCCTGACCTGATTGGCTCATATCCATGGTGAGAAATAGCCACAAGGAAGGTTCCAGAGTCATGCCCTTTAACAAATTCTGGGGCAAGGTGTACAAGCAAAAAACTCTCCTTCACTGCAGCAGTAAGAGAAAGACTGGACTTGAAATCTTGAGATTGGGGTGACCATTGAGAGACCAGTGTGGCCTGCAGGGACATATGTGAGCTCTGGCCGAGTAAATGAGATCTAAGGTGAAAGCCATCAACCTGAGAAACTGCAGATAATCCCAAACTCGAGACCACTTAAAGGGAGAATCTCTCCACTTGACCTACAATCTTGGTAACTCTTGTGAGTCAAGTAAGAGCAATCTTTATTCGCATTGAATCAACCCCCAGATATTCCAGAGATTGAGGGGGGAAAAGGTTGATTGCAAAATTGATTACCCAGCCCAAACTTTAACAGCTGGACAACTCTGTTGGAGGTTCTGATATCTTCTTGGAAAGATTTGGACCTTATGAGCCAATCATCCAAATAAGAGTAAACCATAATCCTTTCTGACCTGAAACAAGCAGCTACCACCACTATTACACCTTGGTAAAAGTTTTAGCAGCTATGGCTAACCCAAATTAAAGGGGTCTGAATTGAAAGTGTTAGTTCAGGATATAAAAACAAGAACTCTCTGATGGTACTCTCTTATCAGGATGTGTCTGTATGCCTCTGACAGAGCCAAAGAAGCAAGATATTCACCTTCTGGAATCTGACAAGATCCAACTGAAGAGTCTCCATCCGAAATGAGAGACATGAAGGCTGCTGTTTACCCCCTTCAGATCAAGAATTGATCTACAAAATCCATCCTTCTTTGCAACTACAAAACTGATACAATAGTATCCTAGACCTTGAGTTTCTGGAGGAACTGGAACCACTGCCTTTAACAGTGGTTACTTCTGGAGCATGGTGTGCACTGCCACCCTTTTGACAGTCAAGGAGTAAGAAGAAACCATAAAGGCATTGGAAACTGGAGCAGCTAAATCTAGAGCGTAGCCATATTGAATACCCTGCAATATCCACTGGTCTGAAGTTATATTAATCTACTCCTGATAGAACTTCTGCAGGTGGCTGCTTACAGGCAACACCAGAAAGTGAACCTGCCTGACTTCACTGGGAAGCTCTACTGGCTGAGAAGGAGGCTATAGAGCAGTGATGGCAAACTCCAGTCCTCGAGTGCCACAAACAGGCCAGGTTTTTAGGATATCCACAATGAATATGCATGAGAAAGATTTGCGTGCACTGTCTCCATTGTATGCAAATCTATCTCATGCATATTCATTGTGAATAGCCTGAAAACCTGGCCTGTCTGTGGCATTCAAGGACTGGAGTTCGCCATCACTGCTGTGGAGTCTGATCTCAACTTTATTGAGCCACGAAAAGGCTGGGTCTGTTTGGTGTCATTGGATGACATTACCTTATGTGTCATGGCCAATTCAGCCCTGCTTTTGGGTTACTTAATGCTGCCAAACTGCATAGGTAGCAGTACACGAAGCACACTGATTTCATAGTATAGGAAGGATACTTTACAATAAGATAAGTAAAGATGGCATAATTGGTGAAGAGATCACAGATGTCTATAGAAAATATGTAGTTTAAGTTTAGGCCAGATTTCAGGAGAAATCTGAACTTGCATCAAAGTACAAAGCACAGGAAAAATATATCAAATGCCACATTTCCAGTACACTGTTATAATATCTTGCCACAAAAAATATAGGGCGTAAAATGGGATTTAACTTTATAGAGTAATCATCATATAGCACTATAGCTCGTGCGGCTTTTTTTGAGAAAGCTCTATATAAGCGCTAGGGCTTTTCTAGTACAGCATTCTCCTCTCATTGCAAAGAACAACAAGATGATTGATTGTAAGAAGACTGACTTCACAATCAGAAGACTGAATTGCAATCAGACAGTAAAAAGGAGCTTAATTTGCTATGCCAATTTTTAACTATATTATCATTTCTGTTTTATTTCCTCCAACCTAGGCAAATAAAACAGGTTAATTTTGCATTGCACTTTTTTGACAAGTCTGCATGATCTTAGCAATACTGTTACACAAAAATACATTTTAAATATTTCAACATATATTAAAATTTCTTTAAAAAGGCTAACAAAAATGCTTTCATTGTGGTGAGCAGTGCTAAAATAAAACACTATATATTATAACTATTTGGAAGATAGAAGTTTAATAAAAATGTAGCTTCACCAAAATGTGTGATCTTCTTCTAAGCGCTATATATATATATATATAGCCAAATGCCTGAAAGGAGCACCTGGGGAATCACAGACTCGATAGGCTCAGTAATAGATTAAAAAGCTGATGGCAAAGGAATTAGAATTCCTAGCTTACAAAGAAATTAATTTCTTCATAAAATATTCCTTTCTGATTCTAATGCTGTACAGTGCTGCACATCCTTAGGGCCGATTCTTCCTTTAGGTGAATGCTGTGCTAGAAATGCCCCGAAAGGCACGTGTGTAAGGCGGAAGGCATTAAAATTAAGGTTCCCCTAGGGCAAATAATACCCTTGGAGTAGGTCTTGCACATCTTTAGGAGGCACTTTAGCTTAGCTAATTTGAATCTCAGTGGCAGAGAAAAAGGTGTTCCCATGGGCCTTTACGCTAGTACTAAAAGAAAAGCTATTCATAGTAGAAGTCATGATAGAGTTAACTTGTAAATGGATACTGTGCTATACACAGGGTAACTATTAGGTGGTATGGTAGGAAGTAGAGAGGGGGATTACTGGGAGAAGCTTGGAGAGCCAGGTGGTGGTGGTGGTTGTAAGTACTGGTATTAACAGTAAATGTGACTATTATACTAAACTATCTCCAATCTCTGGAGTGACTGGCTGATACCCATGCAGTATAAGGTAGAATGGTTAGTCTATTCAGACTAAAGGGAAAACTGTGCCTCAATTTTTAGCTACCAAATTCTAATCAAAGTATATTTTGTGTAGCGGTCATTATGAATCATAATGCAGTTATACATCTTTCTATTTCTGATACTGTTCACTTGATTACACATTTTATTTGGAAACATCAAGAAATCTTCTGCAGAAGAAATAAATAGTGGGGAGTTCAATGTGGGAACTATACAGCTAAAACAGAAAAAGTAAAAAAAAAAAAATGTCCTCTGTGATACCAGAATAAATGTTTACTGTAAAGTAAATCCCTAAGCACAGGAAGGAACTGCTAACAAGTTGTAGTGAAAAAAAAAATCTGACAGCAACCAGTTGTCAGTCATTTGAAAGCTAACAAATGGGGGTGAAACTTTCAAAAACAGTAATACCAGCAGTAAGGCAATTAGTTCCTTGAGCACATAGTAATAATATTGGGTTTTTTTTTTTAAATTAAGCGCAAATGACAAACCTAAAATATTGATTTTAAACCCATAATTTATCATAATATATCACAATCTAAAAATATCACATTAAAATTCTTAAAGCAAAGGATAATAAAATATTTAGAATTTGTTGGGGAATATTTCTCTCTAATTTCCACCTAAACATGATAGTAATATATCTTATATCCTATTAGCAAAAAGTATATAAATTCGTCCTATGCACACTGAGGCCAATATTCAAAAGATTTAGATGGCTAGAATTGCTACCTCTGCTCACCCACTGAGTGCCTGTTTTCACTAGCTTCCTAAAAACTAGGTGAGCCCTGGTACAGGGTTAGGTTGAGGGAAGAAAGTTAGGAAACCAGCACTAATTTACAGCAATAGCGACTTAACCTGGCCTACTAAACCTAGGCATTGTCACAGCAGGCCTATATTTGATGGCCAACTTGCCTCTTCCTTTGAATGTCTTCTCAAATTGTGTCGAGGGGCAACCAAACTCTTGGTATCTTCCCTCCCTTCACCAAATTATTTTGTGCCAGGGGAGCTGCTAGTACTCCAGAATCCCTTTTTCTCAACCCCTCTTCTAGCACCCTACAAACCAACCGATCCCCTGAAACCACAATGGAGGTTGTCTTATCTTTTCCAACTTGAAAACAATGCTCTTGGTGGGATAGAGTGAGGTTTCTCAGATACCAGGGGTTTGGGAGGAGCCTGACTGCTTGTTCTACCATATTTTTTAGGTGGTGAGCGGGAGTGGGGATACGTGGGGTTGAAAGCATTAAGTGACCATTTTCAGCTAAGGCTTAGGTGCATGAATCTAGGCAACCTTAATTTGACCTCTTAAATTAGACTTTCCCAACCCAATCCTGGAGATACATCTAACTGGTCAAGTTTTCAGGATAGCCACAATGAATACGAATGAGATAGATCTGCATACAATGGAGACTATGTATGCAAATCTATCACACACATATTCATTGTGGTTATCCTGCAAACCAAATTGGTTAGAGGTATTTCAAGGAGAAGGTTGGGAAATACCAGTCTAGATTAATATAACTGAATTTTCAGTTAAAAATCAAGGCATCTAGACTTGACTGAAAATTTGCCTAAATCTAGGTACATTTTGGCTGCCTATATTAAGTGCTCAGCCCTAGTTGAAAATTGTCCTGAATGGGCCCAATTCAAACCTTTTGGGCCTGCAAGTATCCTTACACAACAAAAGATTTTCAAGACCAGAAAATGCCAAACCAAAGAGCCAAGATATTCTGGTTCTCTTTTACCAGATATACAGCCTCCTGCTATGTTAAAGATATGGGCTGAATGGAAAGATTACTGGGTCCAGTGGATTTAAAGGCAACTGTTAGGAATGGTCTCTCTCAGAGATCAATTTCTGGAAATATTTTAGTCCCACAAAATTATACAGAACATACATATAAAGAAAAATCATTATCATTTAATCTTATTTAAAGATGGATGCAAGACTCCCAATGTATCTAATCACCTCCCCACCTCTCTAAAATTTACTACATTCCTCCTAATATTCTCCAATATTTGAATTTTATCCATAAGGTACCAAATATACCAAGATCAAAAATTAAAATCTACAAATTTAGATTTTAGAACCCATTCCAGACCAAATTTAGAAAACAAGAAAAATGAATAGTAATATTAATACATACTTCCTTGGTGAACCTGACAGCATAGTTTCAAAGCCAAAGGTATTAATCATAATCCTTTAAGTAATCACATTTAAAACACTAAAGTGCTCAAAAGCCCACCACCAGACACGTTTCAATTGGAAATCCATTCTGTCTTAATGGCAATACAATTTGGTGTTGTATGCAAGTTTATTAATATTCCCTTGAGACAGAATGAATTTCTGGTGAGCACTTTGGTTGTGCATGCCTATTTTTCATTTTATATATCTAAGGAATTTATGATTCCTGTAGGTTTCTTCTAGTTCACCCAGGCAGTATGTCACTATACAGGTTGTTAATGAGACTTCACCTAGAATATAGTGTCCAGTTCTACAGGCCTTACCTTCAGAAGGATACAGACAGAATGAAGATGGTCCAGAGAAGGGCTACCACAATGGTGGAGGGTCTGCCCCATGAGATGAGACTTAGAAATCTAAACATGTATACCCTAGAGGAGAGGCGAAACAGGGGATATATGATAGACACATTCAAATGCCTGAAATGTATTAATAATGCACAAGCAGCAAATCAGTTTTGAGGGAAAGTTAGTTCTAGAACAAGAAGTTATGATACGAAGCTCTGAAGTGGTTCACCAGGGATCAACATCAAGAAATGTTTGTTCATGGGAAGGCTGATGGAAGAGCAGAATGGAGTGGTGTAGTAGTAGTCTAGTGGTTGGAACAGTGGGCTGCAAATCAGGGAAATCAGGGTTGAAATCTCACTGCTGCTTCTTGTGACCTTGGGCAAATCACTTTACTTCAGTTGCCTCAAGTACAAACTTAGGGCCTCATTTTCCAATATCGCATGCGATACCAAAAAGGGGTGTAACTTATGCTAACAAGCATGTGTATCGCAAATTGCGATATCAGCTATGCAAAAGGCTGTTATCGCAAGTTGCACCATTAGCCCAATTTGGGCTACATTGCCAGTATATATCGCTGTTCATGATGTTTCCGGACAGGCCTGTTTCAGTATGAGAGAGAGAGAGACTTGCTATAGTGCCTCCTCCCTAGACAGGTATTTGTATCCCTATGGCAGGCCCACCTAGTAACTCGAGGTGAGGGTTAAGTATTAGTGTAGGGGGGTAGGGGCCACTTTGACATTCAACGTGAGATGTACGAACAGAACAATGGTCTCTTGTGAAGATTTGCTGGCCTTCGGAGTGAGGAAACTCACTCCAAGATGAGATTTGTGCAATGTTCTCTCCACCTAGCTTGATGGACTCACATCTCACATTGAATGTCAAAGTGGCCCCTACCCCCCTACACTAATACTTAACCCTCACCTCGAGTTACTAGGTGGGCCTCCCATAGGGATACAAATACCTGTCTAGGGAGGAGGCACTATAGCAAGGCGCTCTCTCTCTCTCATATATATTGAAACAGGCCTCTAGCGCACAACGTAATGCAAATGAAAGAGGTGTCGTTATTGGCCGCGTTAGGAGCCGCGCTAACACTGTGGCTGTGTCGCGGCACACGATAAATCCTCCCTACTTTACATTTGCTCCGCCCGAACTCCGCCCCCTGAATACAAAATTAAAAATTTGCATTCGCAAATCGCGTTAACGGCTGTTAGCGCAATTTGCGGAATTATCACCCGCGGTAACTCCTTGGAAAATGAGACCCTTAGATTGTTATCCTTGGGGAAAGGGAAATACCTACAGTACCTGTAATCAGATTTGAAGTGGTGGCAGCTAAAATAGTAACAGTTTAAGAGCGCACAAAATAAGCAGAGGATCTTTAGTTGCTAAAAGTGGAGAGAACAAAAAGCATGACTCGGCAGTATGTGTTTAAACATTCATAGTGTTGTACTTGCCTGATTCAACAAGTATGGGGGTTGCTAGAATATATGGCAATATAGTTAATAAAAAATATTAAAATTCCTAGCAGAAATGCAGGCTATGCAGGTGACCTAAGAGGTTCACTAGAAATGGTAGCTATTTAGATCAAGCTATGATGACAAAAACCAAACTAATATCTGAGTTAGTCTGTTAGGATATAAATTCTGTAATAACCTCCGAGTCTCTCTGGCAGGCTATACAAGAAACCTAGGTCGGATGTTTGGGCAACAGACACAGTAGTATTGTTGATTATTTAAAATTATCACAGAACTTTGTGGTTAGGTATGGGAAAGGTGGGCACTGGAGGGAATTAAGTGGGGATCTTGTATGTGCTTCCCATCAAAGATAATGTAGTACAAAGGAAGACAACAACAATAACAGTCTTTGGAAAAGGAGAAATCTCAGTGGTCCACACTGTGGCTGGCAGCTGGGCTGTATCTGCAGACATATGAACAGAATAATTGGGCAGAATGAGGGCTGAAGAGTCTTTTTCTGTTATCATTTACTATGTTATGTATTATTACTCCATTTCTGTCCTTCTACATTCGGTAAATGAATGGGTTCCAAAACCATATTTTTCTAATTTTACTTCAGTTTACCATCTTGGTCTTAAGCATCTATGTCAGCAACGTTTTCTCTTTTACAGTGAACTATTTTACTCTGTTATGATAGCCATGCTATCTAAAAAAAAAAATTATAGTATCCTATAAGCCCAAAAATATTTTCAGCTTCAAAAACTTGCTACACATTGAAAAAGAACTTCCCTTTATATAAAGATATTAATGTTATGCATGGCAACACAGTCGTGTGAGTAAATATATCTATAAAACATTTTATAATCACTATAGAAAGGGTATTTGCATTATACATATATATGTAAAACAAAAATACCCTTTCTATAGTTATTATAAAATGTGTTTTATAGATATATATTTACAATATATTTTAATTTAACAAAATCCTTGATAGTTCTCTCAAAACGTTTGGCACTTTAAAGCGACACTAAAAATGGAATTCCGAAACAGAAGTACAAGGGAAGTTCTTTCAACAAAGATTCTATAATAAAAACTCAAAACTGACATGAAATTGAGTGTTAAAAATAGACATAAAAGTATATTAGTTGAATTTCCTGAAATTCTGTTATGTGCAAGAGAAGAAAGTTGATATCCTTGATAGATGGATGTCTTTTTCCCATGGTAAGGCTCATCTACCTTGCTGTAGCTGGTTGGACATGGCCAGGATAAGACCTCCTTGTGTTTGTGGCTTGCCTTTGCCGAGCCAGAAACGACTGCCCTGAGCCTGTACTTGCAAGCCTGTCTTCTGCTGCTTTTTTATGCATTGTCATTCCCTTCAGAGAAAAAACAAAGGAATGCATACTCTTGTGAAACATTTTTCACATAGATCTGATATTATTTAATATATATTAACAGTAGGCAACAAGGCAACAGCATAAAGCAAATGTATAAAGCAAATATGACAGAGCGTTTAAGAAAGTGCATGAAAAGAATTCTGTGAATCGACAGTGAGCTATTTTGATTCCATATGCTGTGTGCTGATATTCTTTTTTCTGTACAAAATTAGTTCACACATTTTTATGAATTCATCACCGTGTGAGATAGATTAACTAATATTTTGATCAAGGAATCAGGAAAATGAAAAGATTACAAAAGACTTAAGTAAACCTACACATTTGGGAAAGCCTGAAAGTCTTGGCACCTCTTACCATATTGTACCATGCACTGACAATTAACTTCTCCTCTTGATCTCTCTGGGTCTTTGTTTTTTCATATTCTTTCTGAAAATGAAAATAGCAAAAATTACATTTTCAGTAAGAGAAAAATCAACAAATACAGAATGTACTGTATGAAGACTTACATAAGTAGCTTTGTGATAAGTGAACTACCCCTTTTATCTCAGATCTGAATTCAGACCTCAGTTCATATAGCAAGTGAAATACCTTTTGTGATCTTGATCTAAATCCAAGTGCACATATACACACAAAATTACATCAGGCTCCGTAGACACTATGCTATTTTTCATTCACTGAAGGTGGTATTGACAGAAGACCACAGATAAGATGTCAAGAGTACAAAGGGAAGAAGGTTATCTAAAGTCCATTGAAAGAAAGTGTTTGCAAGGAACTAGCAAAATTGAAAATGATAAAATAACAGTGGCTATAAAAAGTCTGGTGTAACCAAGGCACACCAAGTGAATTAAACTGTACTGATTTACAAGAATACAGCATAAATTCAGCAGTTCCTTTTGGTTCCCTATGCTAGATAGGCATTTCAAAGCAAAGGCCTTTCCCAACTAACCAGGATCTTATTTATTCCTATTGATGGAGCAGTTATAGCAACTATAGCAAGGGGAGAAGGGTGAAAAGGGAGATGATTAGATGGACAAGGGTTTGGCGAGGAAGGGTAAACTTATGAGTAATAGGGAAGACAGTAGGGTAATTCTACTAGTATTAAATGAATGGGTGGGTTTCTATGATAATTTTGTAATATGTTTTAGTTTAATTATATATTGGCTATGTAAGAAACATCAGGATATGTTATATGTTTGTCTATTTACTCGAGTCTTGCTACTGCAGCTCAACTTTATTGTAAACCGCCTTGAAATGAACTTGAAAGTCGGTATATAAGGATATATAAATAAATAAAAATAAATAAATAAAGACCCAACCAAGAGCTGTCAAAGAACTCTGGCACAAACATAAGAAAGAGGAATAACCAGTAAGAAAATGGAGATGGTGATGTTCTTGTCTTTTCGAGGCCTCACCTGGAGTAATGTGTTCAGTTCTGAAGCCCGTATCTCAAAAGGGATAGAGACAAGATGGAGGCGGTCCAGAGAAGGGCTACCAAAATGATATGGGGTCAGTATCAGAAAACCTATGGGGAGAGACTGAGGGATATGGCTATGTATATCCTGGAAGAAAGGAGGCGCAGGGGTGATATGATAGACCTACAGGTTTAATGTTGAGGTTACTTACCTGATAATCTCCTTTTCCTTAGTGTATGCAGATGGACTCAGAACAAGTGGGTATAGTGTGCTCGTGCTAGCAGTTGGAGACGGATCTGACGTCAGCACGGGTACAAATACCCCCACAGGAAGTGAAGCAACTCAGTAATCTTCCTTGCAAAAGCTGTTATGGATATATGTGTACTGACCGATCAATGAATTAGTGAAACAGGATTCCCCTGACCGATTGATAGTAGCTGGAGAATGCCAGCGCTTCCAACCGGAAGAACATAAGAACATAAGAAAATGCCATACTGGGTCAGACCAAGGGTCCATCAAGCCCAGCATCCTGTTTCCAACAGTGGCCATTCCAGGCCATAAGAACCTGGCAAGTACCCAAAAACTAAGTCTATTCCATGTAACCATTGCTAATGGCAGTGGCTATTCTCTAAGTGAACTTAATAGCAGGTAATGGACTTCTCCTCCAAGAACTTATCCAATCCTTTTTTAAACACAGCTATACTAACTGCACGAACCACATTCTCCCGCGAAGAAATCCAAAACTATGTTGAGGTTCTACAGGGGCACTGGCCACTTCAGTGATGGACGAATGTGCTCGACTCCTTTCAGGAAGCGGGAAACATCTGGGTGCGTGGCAATGGTCTTGCCATGCCTCCTGGGACTGTAGCAAGACAGTGCAGCCACCTGAACCTTGATGGAGCTTAGGGAGATGGGCTTCAGGATGGGCTTAGGATGGGCTTCAGAAGCCCATCTGCAGGAAATCCAGAACAATAGGGATTGTGGTCCCATGTGGATTGGTGCCATGAGTGTCGCACCAGGCTTCAAATACTCTCCAGATCCTTATGTAGGTGAGGGATGTGGAAAACTTGCGAGCTCGGAGGAGTGTATCTATCACCGGCTCCGAGTAACCTCTTTTCTTCAGTCTAGCCCTCTGAATGGCCAGACCGTAAGAGAGAATTGAGCCGGACCCTAGTGGAGGATGGGACCTTGACGAAGCAGGTCCCTGAGAGGAGGCAGGGGAAGGGGCTCCCCTGTCAGTAGTCTTCTCATGTCCGCATACCAGGGTCTTCTTGGCCAGTCTGGTGCTACTAGAAGAACTAGGCCTCTGTATCTTGTGTATAAGGGCGCCCAGCAGGGGCCACGGCGGAAAGACGTATAGCAGGGTCCCTGGAGGCCATGGCTGAACCAGGGCGTCGATCCCGTAAGAGAACGGATCTCGCTTGCGGCTGAAGTATCTGGGTACTTGAGCATTGGACCTGTCCGCTAATAGGTCCATGTCCGGAGTCCCCCACTGATCCACAATCATCTGGAAGGCTGTGGGGGACAGCTGCCATTCTCCCGGATTTAGGCTTTCCCTGCTGAGGAAGTCTGCCGCGGTGTTGTCCCTTCCGGCAATGTGGACGGCGGAGATGTCCTGGAGATTCGCCTCTGCCCAAGCCATCAGCGGGGCTATCTCTAGGGACACCTGTTGGCTTCTGGTTCCGCCCTGTCGGTTGATGTATGCCACCGTGGTGGCGTTGTCGGACATCCACTCTGACTGCTCTGTTCCTCAGTCTGTGAGCAAATCGCAGGCAGGCTAATCGGACTGCCCGTGCCTCTAGACGGTTGATGTTCCACCCCGACTCTTCTCTGTTCCACCGCCCTTGGGCGGTGAGCTCTTCGCAGTGTGCTCCCCATCCGCTCAGGCTGGCATCTGTGGTGAGCAGAGTCCACGTGGGGGAGGACATCTTCGACCCCCTGCTCGTGTGGTTGGACTGCAACCACCACGGTAGCTGGGTCCACAGTCTGGCTGGTAGAGGTAGATGCACAGAGTAATTCCGGAAGCGTGGGCTCCATCGAGAGAGGAGGGAGCATTGTAGTGGTCTCATATGGGCCCGCGCCCAGGGTACCACTTCCAGGGTGGAGGCCATGAGACAGAGAACCTGCAGATAGTCCCAAGCTATGGGCCGGCTGGCCCCCATCAAGGTCCGTAGACGCGTCTGGAGTTTTAACCTTCTCTTGGTGGTGAGGCTGACTTTGTCTGCCTGGACTCCCAGGTATTCCAGTGATTGGGAAGGCTGTAGGCAGCTCTTGTTTAGGTTGACTACCCATCCCAGGCTTTCCAGCAGGGAGATCACTCTGTTGGTTGCCCGATGGCTCTCCTCTTGGGATTTCGCCCTGATCAGCCAATCATCTAGGTAGGAATGGACAAGGATTCCTTCCCGTTTGAGCGCCGCTGCCACCGCTATGATCAACTTGGTGAAGCTCCGCGGCGCCGTGGCTAATCCGAAGGGCAAAGCCCGGAATTGGAAGTGTCGTCCCAGAACCTTGAAGCGTAGGTAGTGCTGATGATCCTGATGGATCGGGATATGCAGGTAGGCTTCTGACAAGTCTAAGGCCGTGAGGAATTCCCCTGGCTGTACTGCGGTCTTGACTGAGCGCAGAGTTTCCATGCGAAACCTCGGGACCGTTAAGTATCGGTTGACTGACTTGAGGTCCAATACGGGCCGGAAAGTGCCCTCTTTCTTGGGTACCATGAAATAAATGGAATAATGCCCAGAATCCATTTCCCATGCAGGTACTGGGATTATGGCTTTCAAGGACAGGAGCCTCGCCAGGGTAGCTTCCAATGCTGCCTTCTTGTGGATTGGACACAGAGATTCCACAAACCTGTCCGGAGGGATGTGATGGAAGTCCAAATAATACCCCTCTCGGATGATGGCGAGGACCCACTGATCCGACGTAATCTCGACCCATCTGGGGTAGAAGAGCGTTAACCTGCCCCCTATGGCTTCATCCCCCGGATGGATCGGCTGATTCTCATTGTGGAGTGCGGCCGGGACCCGAACCCGAGCTGGCTCCCCTCTTGTGCTGCTTGGTCCGAAAGGACTGGTTCCTGGCCTGAGGATGAGGTGCCTGATAGCGACTCCTATAGGGAGTGAAGCGTTGGGAGCTTCTACCTCTGGAGGGCCTCGGAAAGGTGCGCTGGTTCCTCTTGGACCTGTCTTCCAGCAGTCGAGGTACTGGAGAGGCACCCCATGTGCTGGCCAGTTTATCTAGGTCCCTGCTGAACAGAAGAGACCCCTTGAACGGCATTCTAGTGAGACGTGTCTTAGAAGGAGCGTCGGCTGACCAGTTCCGTATCCAGAGCTGCCTCCTGGATGCTACTGAGGATGAGACCCCCTTGGCTGTCGTACGGACTAGGTCGGAGGCGGCATCCGTAAGAAACGAGAGAGCTGACTACATGTCTGCTGCCGGCGCATTGTTCCTGACCTGTGACAAACAGGAACGCGTTACCACTGTGCAGCAGGTTGCGATTCGCAGAGACAGAGCTGCCACCTCAAAGGTTTGTTTCAGGATGGCGTCCAGGCGTCGGTCATGAGCCTCCTTGAGGGCCACCCCCCCTCCACTGGAATGGTAGTGCGCTTGACCAAGGCGTCCACCTTAGGGCATTCCAGCATATCCTTGATTGCTGGGTCCAGGGGGTACATGCCGGACAGGGCCCGACCCCCTTTGAATGAGGCCTCCGGCACATTCCACTCCAAATCGATCAGCTGTTCCGCCGCTTGCAGGAAGGGGAAATGGCGGGCTGTGGGACGAAGACCCTCCAGCAGGGGGTTCTGCGCAGATGCCTCCATGGTGCTGGGGCCTGGAATAGCCAACTCCGTCAGGCACTGAGAGACCAGGTCGGAGAGATCCTCCTTGGGAAAGAACCGCCTCATAGTTCGATATGGCTCTATCCCCGAGGGAAGTTCCCCCTCCTCGGGGGGTTCGGACTCGTCCTCCGAGACATCAGGGTCCGCAGGAGCCGGACTGCTCGGAGGCGGGTGCCCGCGGTAAGGGCGAGAGGGTCCGGGGGCAGGGTCAGCCGGGGCAGCAGGGCCTGGACGGGAAGCCGACTGCATCTGTACGAAGGCGTGGATCCCCTTAAATAAGTCCACCCAGGAAATGGAAGCGGTCTCCAGCCGTCGGGGTACCAGGTCCCCCGGGATTCCTGGCTGTTCGAGATGGCCCGCTAGATCCAGGGTGGCCCCTGGGGAACTGTCTGTAAACCTCGGTTGAGACTGGTCCTGGCCCGAGGCTCCCACGGCCTCCTCACATTGGGCACAAAGGGAGTCTGGCTCCTCGCTCTGCGTGGCTCTAAGCTGGCATGCTGAGCACAGGCCAAGAGCTTTCACACCGGAATCAGGAGGTGCCACCTCTGGAGACGCCAGGGCGTTTAGGTGTTCCATCGCGTCTTGCGAATGCATGGCACCGGCGCTTATGTGTCAGCGATATGCGCTCAATAATATGAGCCCACTAATAATATGCGCTCAAGAATATGCGTTCAGCAATATGCGCTCAATAATAAAAAATATGCGCTCAATAATATGCGTTCAGCAATATGCGCTCAATAATAAACAATAAGTGCTCAATAACATGCGTTCAGCAATATGCGCTCAATAATCAACAATATGCGCTCAATAATATGCATTCAGCAATATGCGCTCAATAAACAATATGCGCTCAATAATAAACAATATGTGCTCAATAATATGCGTTCAGCAATATGCGCTCAATAATAAACAATATACGCTCAATAATAAACAATATGCGCTCAATAATATGCGTTCAGCAATATGCGCTCAATAAACAATATGCGCTCAACAATATGCGTTCAGCAATATGCGCTCAATAATATACAATATGCGCTCAATAATCTACGCTTAGCAATCTATATGCTGCGTTGTGCGCCTATCAACAGGCGCCTATCCGAGTGCGCCTATCCATGGGCGTTCAATACCTGAACAAGGCAGACAAAATGGCGACCTCCACGGCGTGCCGCATGCAGGCAACGCCGCCGATCCTCGTACCTCAGAGACCAAAAGTAAAAGATCTACGCCTTACCTGATCTTTGGCGCTTCCCGGCTGTAACCTGGGCAGTCTCCGGCTGCGGGGGGAGAGGGGAAATACCTTCTCCGCCGCGCTTGAGGAAGTGCACCTGCTGCCTCTAAGCCGCCGAACTCGTCTCGCTCGGGGCTAAGTCCTCGTCGGGACCGAGGCGCCTCTCAGCCAGGCCCGAGCCCTTCTCGCTCGGGGGCTAGATCCCTGCCGCGGTTCGGCCACCGGACCGAGGCGTAGACCTCCGAGGGGTCGCGGAAACCTCCTCGAGAAACTCAACTGGGGGAGGGACCCGAGGGTATCACCGCAGGAGTGCGGGGCTCATCTTCTGAGAAATTTGGAAAGTAGAAAGTAGTATTGTAAAACACGCTCAGCGAGCGTGCAGGCGCTCCAAACTGCTTTGGAGACGGAAATTACTGAGTTGCTTCACTTCCTGTTGGGGTATATG
The DNA here is from genome assembly GCF_901001135.1 of Rhinatrema bivittatum. Lineage (NCBI taxonomy): Eukaryota > Metazoa > Chordata > Amphibia > Gymnophiona > Rhinatrematidae > Rhinatrema > Rhinatrema bivittatum. The sequence goes on along the minus strand of NC_042615.1, from coordinate 399,279,176 downwards.
TACCCGTGCTGACGTCAGATCCGTCTCCAACTGCTAGCTCGAGCACACTATACCCACTTGTTCTGAGTCCATCTGCTACACGCTAGGAAATGATGTTTTAATGATGTACAAACATCAAACCTATTCCGTTGGAAAGAAATGAGAACTAGGGGTCACAAAATGAAACTCCAGGGAGGACGTCTCAGAACCAACATCAGAAAATATTTCTTCATAGAGAGGATGGTGGCTGCCTGGAATGCCCTTCCAGAGGAGGTAGTGAAAACCAAAACAGTTAAAGAATTCAAAAGGGCGTGGGATAAATACTGTGGATCCCTACAGACTAAGGATGGAAATGAAGAAAAGAGTGCATGCGGTAACTTAGTGATACAGTGGTTACTATCCTAAACCAATAAGCCTTATACTCTGATACAACTCAATCGTTGCTCTCTGCTATAATGGCAGGGGGAAAAGGAGAACGGAATTCTTACAGCAACCAATGAGGGTCCCAACTTTTACAGTATGGGGAAACAAGTATGGGGGTAACTTGCTGATGTAGCAATTACTACCCTAAACCAATAAGCCTGATACTTTAATGCAACTCAAACATTGTTCTCTGCTTCAAAGGCAAGGTGTTTCAGGGAATTGGGTTCAGATGGCAACCAATGAGGGCCCGGACTTTTACGGTCTGGGAAACTGATAAGCATTGGGTAACCTTCATGGTACAGCAGATATTACCATCAGCTTACTCGGCAGACTGGATGGGCCATTTGGTCCTTTTCTGCCATCATTTCTATATTTCTATAAGTCTTGCCATAACGAGTCAGCCCAAAGGTCCATCAAGCCCAGTATCCTGTTTCCAACAGTGGCCAAACCAGGTCATAAGTACCTGGCAGGATCCCAAGAAGTAGATAGATTCCAAGCTGCTCATCCCAAGAATAAGCAGTGGATTTCTGCATTTCTACCTTAATAATGGTTAATGGACTCTCCTTCAGGAACTTGTCCAAACCATTTTTTAATGCAGCTACACTAAAAGCTTTCACCACATCCTCTGGCAATGAAATCCAGAGCTCAATTATGCATCGAGTAAAAAAATATTTTTTCTTACTAGTTTTAAATGTATTACCTGATAACTTCATTATGTGCTGCTTGGTCTTTGTGCTTTTCGAAAGAATAACAACTGATTAATATTTACTCGTTCCATTCCACTCATTTTATAGACAACTATTATATCTCCCCGCAGCCGTCTCTTCTCCAAGTTGAACATCTTTAGCCTTTCTTCATAGGGGAGATATTCCATCCCCGTTATTATTTTGGTCGCCCTTCTCTGTACCTTTTCTAATTCTGCTATATCTTTTTTGAGAGGTGGTGAACAGAACTGCACACAATACTCAAGATTTGGTTGCACCATGTAGACATGGGTATAAAAGAACTATAAAGTCTGAACATATCCCTCAGTGCATCATCAAGATGATTAATACAAGGAATGTAAATAGCAGCACCAAGATCCTGCCTAAATCAGCTTGCCTTTCCAAACTGGATGATCAAGCAAAAATGAGACTCCTGAAGTCTTTTCACCAGATTGTAAGCTTACTGAGATAGGACAGTGTCTTATTTGTTTGTATAGAGCTGCATGCATAGGGTAGTGCTATAGAAATGTTAAATACCTAAATTACCTGAATTTAGGTATTTAACACTCTGAAGTGTCGAAAAGTGGAATATAAATCAAACAAATAAAATAAATAGGAGTAGTGATCAGGGAGTCAATCAACAGGTGAATGGCAATTTAGAAAGAGCTACAGGCTTCGATGGCCAAGACTGTGCATGTGTGCATGTGACATTATCTCAAGCACACCACAAAACGTGCCAGTATGGTAGGATGGCAAGAAGAAAGACATTACTCAAAAAAGCCCACCTTGAATCCTATTTGAATTATGCAAAGAACACTCAGGATATACTGTAGCCATATGGCAAAAGGTTTTATGGTACACCAAACTAAAATACAATTTTTTGGCCTGAATGTACAAACCCAACACAACTCATCACATAGGGCCTGATTTTAAAAAGCATTTACTCGAGTAAAAATCAGGTTTACTGGAGTAAATTCACTTTACTTGAGTAAATGGCTTTTGAAAATTGCTACAATAGTAGCTACATTTACGCATGTAACTCCTTTTGAAAATTACCCCCATAGAGAACACCCTACTGTGAAGCATGGTAGTGGCATTTTATGGGGAGGTTGTTTATTGGCAGGGACTGAAGTACTTGTCAGAATATAAGGGAGAATGAATTGAGAAAAGTACAGAAAAATCCTTGAGAAAAACCTGCTGTCTTCTGCAAGAAAGCTGAAACTAGGACAGAAGTTCACCTTTCTGCATGACAATGACCTGAAGCACATAGCCAAATCTATAATGGAGTGCCTAAGGAACAAAAGGGTAAATGTCCTGGAGTAGCTCTGTCAGTGTTCCGACCTCAATCCAATTGAAAACGTGTGGCATGACTTGAAGATTGCTGCTTATCAATGCTCCTCAAGAACTTGACAGAGTTTGATCAGTGTTGTAAAGAAGAATGGTCTAATACTGACAAATTTAAGTGTGCAAAATTGGTAAAGACCTATTTCAAAAGACTCACAGTTGTAAACTTCTGCAACAGATGCTTCCAACCAAGTATTGACTTAGAAGAAGTGGAGACTTATCCAATTAAATTTGTTTTGTATTTTGGATACATATGTTTTATTTTCCCCTCCCCCTCTCAATAAAATATTTTTGTCCCTGAAAAGTGTGGAGTATGGTGTTTTAATTGGAAAAATCCTCATTTAAAAGCATGCAAGTCTAATGCACGGACAACAAAATGTGAAAAAATGTTCATGAAAGTGTACATTTTTAGTCATTGTGCATTCTTAGTTATTATGATATCTTAAAATGGTACTGGCAGCTTCACTGATACTTTTGTTCTTTCTTTGCAGTTAGGAGTGATTCCAGAGGACTGAAGATGGGCAAATATGGTCTCTTAATACAAGTGGGAGTAGGGAGAATGCTGGTAAATTCAAGTCAGATTGCATACATTTACTCACTGCTGAGGTTAGGCTATCACTAATAAAAAAGGATAATGATTATTGTATTTGTTTGCCTATGTTTTTTTTTAGTGAAACCAATAAATCTAAAGTTATTTTTTAAATGGATAATGGAGTATATTTCTTCAGATTAGAAGATCTATGGTAGCATGTTTTTAACAGAGGCAGGACATATCAAACAAACCTGATGGGGGTAACCTTCGCGGTGGTAGTTACTACCCTTAACAATATGCATGGGGATTAATACGCTTAATCAATAAGTCTTGATGCTTTTGATGCAACTGCTCTCCGCTTCGACATCAATCTCTGCTTTGACAGCTTGGGGGAAAAGAGGAAATGGATTCAGAGGACAACCAATATGGACCCCAACTTTTACGGTCTGGGGTACTGATTTGCAGGCATAAGGGAAAAAAAGCACAGGACTGCTTCTACGGCCAAGTTCAAAAGCAAAGCATGTCAAGCAGCATTGTCTGAATTTTCAAGAAAGCTCCTCACCCAATAAAAATGTTGCTTTGTTAATATATAAGGCTTGAGGGTAACCTGCACAGAGCGACAGTTACTACCTTAACAGAAACATGAGGTTAATTTGCACAGAGTGGCAGTTGTTACCATAAGAAACTTGCTGGTCAAACTAGATTGACCATTTAGTCTTTTTCTGCCATCAATACTATGTTACTATAATTTTTTTGAGTGTGTGTTTGGGGAATAGTGATGGATGTAACATACTAAACTTTCAATATCGTCTCTTACACTGCTGTATAAAGGCGGCTCATAAACAAGCTAGGCAGCCAAGGGGTGAGTGTTAACATAATAAACATGGATAGAAACTGGATGGGTGATAAGCAACAGAGGAAGTGGGTAAATGTACCCTTTAAGGTATTCAGGTGACTATCAGAATTCTCCAGTTGCTTTCTGGCTTGAACAGCATGGAGCCAGCAACTTCTAGACTATGGAGCCCTGCATGGTTCAAACCATGCAATAACTGGAACATGCTTGGCAGGGAGAAAGATGTCGACTGTACCCCTCGCACCTTAAAAGGAAAATTGGGGGTAAATGGAGTTCACTTCAAGGAAGGGAGAGTAGGGAAAGAAGGGAGTCCTGAGGGAATGCTAGCAGAGTATGCATCTGCTGGAGTGTGAGTAGGACTTGAATTAAGTAAAGTTTAGTTTTTGTTTTAATCTTGGAAATGTCTTAAGGTTTATTATTATTTATATACCGTCATCTCAGCGGTAGCCTTCACAACGGTTTACATTACATTACAATAAAAAACATAGTAAGAAAGTTACAATTGTTTATAAATAGAAAAATAAAAGGTAAAATTACTAGCTTAGAGAAATAGCTTAAAAGATAAGATTACTAAAAGACAGAATAAAACTATACATATTAAGCCAATAAAATTTTAAAATATAAGTATATAGTTCCAAGATAAACTTAAGACCACCCAGGGATGGTATAAAGCTGAAGCATCTGGCTATTTATTTATTTATTTAGATTCTTTTATATACCGAAGTATAGCAGGCTGCCTTCACTCCGGTTTACAATGTAAACAACATAATACATATAATGCATTCATGATGAACATATTGAAACGTGTATAGACAACTAGTAACAATTCGGCATATGTTAAAAGTGTGTGAAAACAGGTATAAAAGAGTAAGACTTACAAATTGGACTTGCAGTGGGAGAGCATGTATAGTTAATCATTTAGATACATAACTTAAATGAAAAACATGTATTTCTCCACATCGTTGTATGCCGCGTTAAACAACCATGTTTTAAGGTCTGTTTTGAATTTACTTTTATCTTGCTGCATTCTTAGTTGGACTGGGAGTGAATTCCAAAGTTTTGAGCCTGCAATCGATAGAGCCCTCTCTCTCTGACTTGACTAAGGTGAGCTGACTTGATTGTAGGGATTGATAACAGTGCTTTATTGGCCGATCTTAAATTTCTCTCCGGAGTGTGTAATCGCAGTGCTGCATTTAACCATTCTGTTTTTTCTCCATAGATAATATTATGTACTATACAGACAGCTTTATAAAATATTCTAGAATGTAATGCGAGCAGTGTTGGGGTGATATGATCAAACCTCTTTTTTCCTGACAGAATACGAGCAGCTGTATTCTGAAAACCTGGAGTGGTCTGATTGTAGATTGGGACAAGCCAAGTAACAGAGTGTTACAATAATCCAAATTAGCAAAAAGAAGAGCTTGAAGAACGGATCTAAAATCATAGGGTTCTAGTACTGGTTTCAATCTTCTTAGCGTCAATAATTTAAAATAACCATCTTTTAATTTCGTCGCAATGTGTTTTTCATGTTCAATTCAGAATCTATTATCACTCCCAGATCTCTTGCAAATAATGATGGCGTTAAAGTGGAGTTCTCAAACTTAAATTCTGGGATATTAAATTGAGATCGCTTCCTTTCTAACAGTATTATTTCAGTTTTCTCTGTATTTAAAATTAATTTCATTTGTGATAACAGCGTTTTTATAGCATTGAGATAGATGGTTATTAATTTGTAGGTAAAAATCAATATCATTTTCTATGGGTACTAAAAACTGGATATCATCTGCGTAGATGTAAAATTTCAGACCCATTCGTGTGAGAAGATGACAAATAGGTAATAAATAAATATTAAAAAGGGTAGCCGAAAGTGTTGATCCCTGGGGTACTCCTGTTTGAAGTGGGATTTTTTTTGGATAAAGAATTATTTTAACTTGGAATGAGCGGTCATTGAGAAATGAAGTAAGCCATTTTAAAACAGTATCTGAGATTCCTATTTCTTGTAAACGAATGATCAATGTGTCATGTTGGACGGTATCGAAGGCCGCAGACAAATCTAAAAGAATTAAAAAGTATCTTTTTCCTACATTAAAGCCTCTTAAAACTGTATCAGTCAATGATAATAAAAGAGTTTCCGTGTTAAAATTCTTTCTAAAACCGAATTGACTAGGGGATAAAATATTTATTTATTTATTTATTTATTTACGGGTTTTTTATATACCGAGGCACGTTTGCAAAACATCACCTCGGTTCACAATGTAACATAACTGAGCAACAGGCTTTACAATAATAACGTTTTTTTTAACAGGGAGGGGGTAAACATGGACAGGAGTAGATGATATGAGAATTATATACATATATACATGTTAGTTTTTACAAGGGCGTTCATCAATGTAATAAGGGTAATTAGCAGGGGAAAGTAATAAGGGAGGGGAGGGGGAGTATATTCACAGTGGGTGGGAGGAGGGGAGAGTAGGTAGAAAGGGCAAGAGTCAGTCGGGGGGTCATGTCGCATCTTTGGGAGGAGTCAATTCGTTAGTCCGGGTACGCTAGTTTGAACAGCCATGTTTTAAGATTGTGCTTGAATTTTTTGTGGCAAGGTTCCTGGCGTAGTTGGGAAGGCATTTTATTCCAGTGGGCAGTGCCTGTAAAGATGAATGATCGCTCTCTGAAGGTGGTGTGTTTCATGAGCTTAGGAGAGGGAGTCTGAAGTTTGGCCTGGTGATGCGTTCTTGTGGGTCTGGTCGGAGTGTGAAGCAGGAGATGTTCTGGGAACCATTGCATGTCATGGTTATGAATGGCTTTGTGTATGAGCGTGAGTACTTTATATACTATCCTGGAGGTTACAGGGAGCCAGTGTAGTGATTGGAGGACGGGAGTGATGTGTTCGTGACGGTGAGTATTGGTAAGGATGCGTGCAGCAGCATTTTGTAATAACTGTAGTGGTTGTAGAGTACTTTTTGGTAAGCCTAGGAGAATAGCGTTGCAATAATCAATTTTGGACAGGATCATAGCTTGCAGTACTGTGCGGAAGTCAGAGGAATGAAGAAGAGGTTTGATTCTCTTCAAGGTGTGGAGTTTGAAGAATCCGCTTTTTATGGTGGCCGAAATGAATTTTTTGAGGTTAAATTGGTTATCTATCATAATTCCAAGGTTACGGACTTGTAGGGTAGGAGGGCAGCTGGGGGGTGGGGGGGGTGGGGGAGAGATTGCGTGAGGGGTTGTTAGGAGGAGAAAGAATGAGTAGTTCTGTTTTGTTAGTGTTGAGAGCAAGGAAATTTTCGGAAAGTAGTTTATTTATCTCAGATAGTGCAGCGTTCCAGATCTTCATTGCATTTGTAATGGAATCACTAATGGGAATGAGTATCTGCACGTCATCAGCATATATAAAGTGCTGGATACCCAGTTTAGAGAGGAGATGGCAGAGGGGGAGGAGGTATATATTAAAGAGTGTTGAAGAGAGGGATGATCCCTGTGGTACTCCTTGAGATAGTTTGACAGGGTTGGATTTGTTACAACCAATTTTTACACTGTAGCTTCTGTCGCTAAGGTATGATTGGAACCATAGTAAGGCTGTGCCAGCAATGCCAATTTCCATGAGTCGTTTGATGAGTGTGAGGTGATTGACGGTGTCGAATGCTGCAGATATGTCTAACAGTGCAAGTATGTAGGATTGTCCGTTGTCCATGGCTTTAAGTATGGATTCTGAGAGTGTGATGAGTAGCGTTTCAGTGCTATGGTGTTTGCGAAAACCATATTGGGATGTGGAGAGTATGTTGTGTTCATCGATGTATTCGGTGAGTTGTTTGTTGATAATCTTTTCCAGTATTTTGGAGAGGAATGGGAGGTTTGATACTGGGCGATAGTTAGCTAGTTCATTGGGATCCAAATTAGTTTTTTTAAGGGTAGGTTTGATAATGGCATGCTTGAGTTGCTTCGGGACTTGGCCTAGGGTAATGGATTTGTTCAGGATGTTTGCGATGTGTTTGGCTGTGGTAGCTGGGCTCGTGAGTAGTATGTTGGTGGGCAGGTTGTCTGAGGGGTGATAGGCCGGTTTGATTTTTTTGAGGGTATTTTCAATTTCTAGTGCAGATGTGTTTTCGAATTTCAGTAGTGAAGAGTTTGGGTTCTTTGTGTGTGGGTGTGATTGTATGCTTTGATTGGTGTAGTCTATTGGGGTGTTTTTGGTTGCTGATGGGTTCGGGGAGCCAGAATGAGCTGTGAAGCGTGCCATAATGGTTTCCACTTTAGAAAGGAAGTAAGATGCTAGATTCTCGCATTTGGTTTCATCATCATTGTCGGGGTTGCATCTGTCTGGAGATGTAATGAGGCTGTTTACGTATTGGAAGAGGGCTTGTGGGTTGAACTGGAATTGATGGATTCTTGTGGCATAGAAATCTTTCTTTGCTTTTTCTGTGGCCTTCCTGTAGGTGTGTAGATGGGTGCGAAACTGAAATAAGGTGGTTGGGAGGCGGTTCTTTCGCCAGGTTTTTTCTAATTTACGAAGTTTCAGTTTCATGGTTTTAAGCTCATTTACATACCATGGTTTTTTGTTATTCTTTTCTAAGTTGATTTTTTTGGTTTGAGAGGGGCAGAGTCTATCTGCTATGTTGGTGGTGATTTGGAACCATGAGGAGGTAGCGGAGTTAGCATCTGTAAGGTCTAGGTTAGGTAGTTCCTCTGAAAGGGCCTCTATGATATCTTCGGTTTTAGCCTGTTTGCGAAAACTAATTGTTTTTGTAGGTTGGGAGGATTGGGGGGAATCTTGTATAGTGCACCATGTGTCAATACAATAGTGATCTGACCAGGGAATGGGCGTACAAAAGGGGTGGTCAGCTTGGATTAAGGTGTTAGTAAATATCAGGTCAAGGGTATGACCCGCTTTGTGCGTGGGGTTAGTCACGATCTGTTTGAATCCCAGGGCATTCATAGCTAACAATATAGTTTCGCATGAAGTGGAGAGGGGGTCGCAATCGACATGGAGATTGAGATCTCCGAGAATGATGGCTGGGTTGGCAATATTTATGTTTTTTGAGATGTATTCTATGAGGGGGGAGGGGTTCTTTTCTAGGATGCCAGGGGGGGCATAGATTAAGCAGAGTTGGAGAGAGTTGGATCTAAAGATGCTGATCTCCAATTTGGGTGGGGGGAGGGTAGATTGGAGTGAGAAGTTGAATCTCTTTTTGGCGGCAAGGAGTAGACCACCCCCTTTCTTTTTAGGTCTAGGAATGGAGAAGATGCTATATGTGTCTGTGGGGAGTTGGTTGATTAGAGCAGTGTCAGTATCCTTTAACCAGGATTCTGTGATGGCACATATGTCAGGGGATTCGTCAGTAAGTATGTCAAATAGGAGAGTGGTTTTCTTTACAATAGATTGAGCATTTAGAAGAAGAATAGAGAAGGTCATTAAGCCTATCATTTGTGTAAGGGGAGAGGTCATTATGGGTATGATTGATCTGTGTTGTATGGTTTGGTCGGTGTCTCGGAGTCCTTTGTATGAAGTGTAGAAGTGTGTGATGATGGGAATGTGTTGGACGTGTTGATAACCCATGATGCTGAGTAAAGGAAGGGTTACAGTATGGTAGATGGATGATAGGTGTGAGTCGTAAGATTGTTCACTGCAGGGGGGTGTGAGTCGTAAGATTGTTCACTGCAGGGGGGTGGGATGTTAGTGAAACATAAACATAGATGATTCAATTTTAAAATTGAAATATCAGCATGGAGACATTAGCATAGGGAAAGTAATAGAGGGATGTTTTGGGGTAGGAGGAAAGAGAAGTAGGAGGCAAGTTGAAATTATGATTCAATTATGATTCAATTATCATTTGATTCTAAAAAATAGTCAAGCTGGCATTGTACTACTTTTTCTAAAATTTTAGCAATAAAAGATAAATTAGATATAGGTCTAAAATTACTCAACTGACTATTATCAAGATTGAGTTTTTTGAGAATTGGTTTAATAATTGCATTTTTCAAGGCTTCAGGAACAATGCTTTCCGTCAAAGATATGTTAACTAGGGATGTGAATCGTTTTTTGATGATTTAAAATATCGTCCGATATATTTTAAATCGTCAAAAATCGTTAGAGCCGCGATACAATAACAATTCCCCCGATTTATCGTCAAAAAATCGTAAATCGGGGGGAGGGGAAGGGGGAGGGCGGGAAAACCGGCACACTAAAACAACCCTAAAACCAAAATGGTGCCGGCCGTATGGCAACATGATTCGACTGCAGGAGGTCGTTCCGGACCCCCGCTGGACTTTTGGCAAGTCTTGTGGGGGTCAGGAGGCCCCCCCAAGCTGGCCAAAAGTCCCTGGGGGTCCAGCGGGGGTCCGGGAGCGATCTCCTACCGCGAATCATTTTCCATACGGAAAAACTATTTGCGTGCAGGAAGTCGTTAACGGACCCCCGCTGGACTTTTGGCAAGTCTTGTGGGGGTCAGGAGGCCCCCACAAGCTGGCCAAAAGTCCCTGGGGGTCCAGCGGGGGTCCGGGAGTGATCTCCTACGCTCCTGACGTCGGGGGACAAAAAACAAAATGGCGCCGGCGCTACCTTTGACCTGTCATATGACAAGGCAAAGGTAGCGCCGGCGCCATTTCTACAACGCACCGGAGGTCCGAGAGTAAAAGATCACACCGGGACCCTTCCTCTGGACCCCAGGTAATTTAAGGCATTTTGGGGGGGTTCGGGAGGGTGGGGGATTTATTTTAAAGGGTCGGGGTGGGTTTTAGGGTTGTTTTAGTGTGCCGGTTTTCCCACTCTCCCCCTTCCCCTCCCCCCCCACTGGACCCTAGGTAATTTAAGGCATTTTGGGGGGGGGGTTCGGGAGGGTGGGGGATTTATTTTAAAGGGTCGGGGTGGGTTTTAGGGATGTTTTAGTGTGCCGGTTTTCGATTTACACGATTTACATGATATTCCCGATATTTAAAAAACCCAAACTGTGACGATCCGATTCCCTCCCCCTCCCAGCCGAAATTGATCGTTAAGACAATCGATCACACGATTCACATCTCTAATGTTAACTATATTGGCAATGATCGGTGAAATTATATCTATAATGAGCTTAAGTGTTTTTACAGGAATTCATCTTTTTTTATCAGGGATCCTATTTCAAGTGTAGATGTTGGTTCGAACTCGCTCCATTTTATGTCAGGTTTATGGGGCATCTTGATTTCTTGGTTAGGTTTAAGTATAATTTTTGCATTTAATAGATTAATTTTATTCTTGAAAAACAGGGCTAATTCATTAGTCCTTTCTTCAGATAGTTCAATATCAGTTTCGCAAGGGTTTTTTTGTTAAATTCTTTACAATGGAAAACAGAATTCTTGGATTATGTAAGAATTTTTCAATCTTAGTTTTGAAAAATTATTTTTTTTTACTTTATCTATGGTTTTTTTATAATGATGTTGTGCTTTACGATATTTGGCAAGAGAGTTTGAATTCTTGTTTTTTCTCCATTCTATTTCTAATTTTTTTTAATTGTGTTTTTTTCTTTTTTAATTCATTATTGTACCACGGATTTTTTGTATTCTTTAAACTAGAGATTTTGCATCTAGTGGGGCAAAGTTTATTTGCTATAGCTTGAGTTTCATGTTCCCAGGAAGAAACGGATTCTGTTATGTTATCGAATTTAATTTTATCTGCTAAATTTTGGAATTCTAGTTGCAAATCTTCAATTTTAGGTTGAAGTTGAAAAGATATTAATTTTGGTTCATTACTAGTGGTTTTTATTGGGAAATTAAATTCTGCTTTGGCCGATATTACGTAGTGGTCAGACCATGGTACTTGAGTTATATTGGTATTGATTTTTTTTGGCTTTGTGTCTTATTTGAAAAAGTTAAGTGATTTGGGGGTTAATTAACTGTGTGTGTGTATAATGTACATAGCTTTGCTGTGGGAAGGTGTGAGCTTTTTCCTGTAGGAGTAAGTTGATTATGTATGACTGGAAAATCAAAATTCATTTTCACAAAAGACAATTAGGGATTTACATTTACAAATGAGTAATCCCAACTTTAACAACTGATTAACTGTAGTCTTATTATAGATCATTGGCCAACATATTACTATAAAATATTCCTACTATATTTAAGGGATTAAGTGCCCCACTCCTTTAAATGACTAGCTATTCAAATCCAGCAAGATGCAGATGGCAGTTTAGTAGTGAAATGGGGGCTATTTAGTCTTTTGCATCAGGTGGCACAGTATGACTGTCTGCCTGTTGGGGAGATGTCATAGGTTTGGGCCCACTGAAAAGGGCTTCTAGATCTTAGACAGCAAGTCTGATCTCTGAAAGCTAGAATGGCATATCTAGAAAAGCTGAGGCAGAGAGGTATACAAAAATAATCTTCCATCAAGTAGTCCCCTCATGCCTGGCAGCCCCTGTAATGCTTTGGATAAACAAGATCTCTACGAAGTGGCACTTGGAGTGGCAGAAAGTGTTCTTGTAGCTTCCAGGTAATGCATTATCCTCGCACACCAAAGGTGTCTCCAAACGTATGTGCCCAAGAGGGGAGGATAAGAACTGATGGTATTTTAGGTGATTTAAACATGAAAAATGTAGATATCGAAATGGCAGGTGAGTATGAGGATCATTTGGTAACTTGTCTGCCTTATGTGAAGCAATAGAATTTTAGAGCGTGCTAGGGATGAGCCTGCTGATGCGAAACATGTGGTTACCAATGATATAGGAAGGTGCAGAAGGGATATTCTGGAAGGCAAATTTAGGCTTGGAGGAAGAAGATTCAAATATGGAACTTCTAGGGTAGAATTCTCAGAATTGTTCCAAGTTCCATGTAGAGCACCCTATAAGCAGGTAGATCTCCAGAGTCTCATCCAATCTGGATACAATGGTGGTGTGTGTGGGGGAGAGTTTTATAGTTGTTAGGAACTAGGAACATTATGAAGAAGAGGGAGCCTATTATGATGGGATGGGCTTCACCTTGATCAGGATGGAGCCAGGCTTGTGTTAAAATAAGGAGAAGCAGCATTTAAAGCAGATGGTAGCTCAATTTGACCACAAATGCTCATAGCCAGGGCCTCAAAAATCCCAGATCTGCAGGCCCTAATGGTGGAGACGGACTTGGACATTGCTGCCATTAAGGAGACATGGCTCACATAGAAACAAAAGAAATGATGGCATAAAAGGACCAATAATCCATCCAGTCTGCCCAGCAAGCTTCCCATGATAGTATTTGTTGTGCAGGTTATCCACCTGTATCAGCCAGTGCTGCTTGACGTGCTTTGTTTATGGACTTCGCCATATAAGCAGTCCTGTGTTTTTTCCTTAATGTCTGAACATCAGTACCCCAGAATGTAAAAAAGTCATGTCTCGGTTTGGTTGTCTCTGAATCCAAATTCCTCTTCCTTCTACCCCCCAACTTTGAAGCAGAGAGCGATGTTGTAGTTTATTTATTTATTTTATTTATTTAAAAACTTTTCTATACCGTCGCTAAGTTATATACCATCAGTGCTTATTGGTTAAGGGTAGTAATCTCATGTTTTCTGTTAAGGGTAGTGACTCTGCTCTGTGCAGGTTACCCCCATTCTTATCAGTTCCCCAGACCATAAAAGTCGGGGCCCTCGATGGTTTCTGTCTGAATCCAATTCCATTTTCCCCTGCTGTTGAAGCACAGAGCAATGTTGGAGTGGCATCAAAAGTATCAAGGCTTATTGGTTAAGAGTAGAAATCATCGCACCAGCAAGTTACCCCCATGCACGCTTTGTTTCCTTTAGGACTTGGCCATAGAAACAACCCTGTGCTTTTTCCCTTATGCCTGCGTATCAGTATCCCAGACCATGGAAGTTGGGGCCCTCTTTTGTTGTATGAATCCAATTCCTCTTTTCACTGAGTCTCATGACTGGGATATGGCCATCCTGGGCTATTACTTAAGGAAGGACAGAGAGGAATGAAAAGAGGAGCAGCAGCACTTCATGTCAAAAACAGTATCAATGCAACTGAAATGCAAGGGACGTGGGGTAGGAAGGAAGTGTTATGGGCTATCCTAAAATAAGATTATGGTTCTTCCATTTACACTGGTGTGATCTACAGGCTTCCAACCCAAACTAAAGACTTGGATTGAGATCTAATGAAAGACATCCAAAAGGTGGGAAAGAAGGGAGAAGTCTTGCTCATTGGAGATTTTAATCTGCTGGATTGGATTAGAGTATTCCTTCTGTGGAATCTGCAAGAAGCAGAGAGATAGTGGTTTCCCTTCAAGGGGCTCTACTCAAACAAACAGTAATGGAACCCATGAGGGTTGATACTCAACCTAGTGCACACTAATGGGGATAATGTCTCTAATGTATGGACAGATGCCCACCTGAGCACCAGTGACCATTAGACGGTATGGTCTGATATCACAAATAAGAAGTCACACTAAGACCTGAGTTTTGAATTTCAAAAATATAGACTTTGACAAAATGGGAATGTGCCTGTAGAAAGAAATAGAAGGCTGGGAGAAAATAGGCAAGGTGGAACAACAGTGGACCAAATTAAAAGGAGCTATTACAAAGGCAAAAAATCTATATGTTAGAAAAGTAAACAAATGTACAAGGAAAAAAACGGATTTGGTTCTTAAAGGAGGGGGCTGAAAAAAATAAAGGCAAAAATAACAGCATTCAGGAAGTATAAAGGATCCTAAAAAAAAAAAAGAACAGAGAAGAATACTTGGTAAACTGAGGGACATGAAGAAAGAAATAAGGAAAGCAAAAGGTCAAGCAGAAGAAAGGATTGCCAAAGAGATGGAGATATTTTTCAGATTTATTTATTTATTTATTTTATTTAACATTTTTCTATACCGACCTTCATGGTTAAATACCATATCAGGACGGTTTACATCGAACAGGGGTAAAAATAACTAGGTAAAGGAAGAAACAAAGTTACATTAAACGAGGACCGTGAACTTGGAAGCTTAGGTAGCTGGAAGAAAAAAGATAAAGTTAAGTTAAAAGGAGAAATAACAAATTCCGAACTAGAGATAGTTCAGATTAGAGTTAGTCCACATGTTAGAGTTGGTATCCATGCTGTCCAGGTAATCAGAGGAGGGGAGGTATAATTGATCGTGAGTAGATAACGTCTAATGTGTATCCCAGGGTTCTGGGAAGGCTAGGCGGAACAGCCACGTTTTGAGTTTTTTCTTAAAAGTTAGAGAAATATATATATATATATATATATATATATATATATATATAAAAATATATATCAGAGAAAGAAGGCGGCCCAAAGTGGTATAGTGAAACTGAAAGGTCACAAGGAGCAATGTGTAGAGGCAGAGGAAGAAATGGCAGAAATATTAAACAAATACTTCACTAAAGAAGTCCCTGAAGAAAGACCGCTGCTGATTGACAAGACCGTAGATAGGAATGGGGTAGACATAATTCTTTTACAGAACAGAATGTATGGAATCAGCTAGGAAAACAAAATGGACAAGACCATGGGACCAGATAAGGTACATCCCAGGATATTACAGGAGGTCAGAGATGTGCAGGTGGGTCTGCTGAAAGACCTGTTCAATAGATCCTTGGAAACCGAAGTCGTACCGCGAGACTAGAGAAGAGCAGTTCTGGTCCTGCTTTACAAGAGTGGTAGCAGAGAGGAGGCTAGAAAACACAGGCTGGTGAACCTCAACTCTGTGGTTGGAAAATTAAGGGGGAGAGACTGCTGAAAGAAAAGTGATCTGAGGCAGCATAGATTCACCAGGGAAAATTCTTGTCAGATGAATATGAATGATTTTTTTGATTGGATGACTAGAGAATTGGATAGAAGAGCAGCGCTTGATGTGATTTACTTGGATTTCAGCAAAGCTTTTGATAAGGGCCCGCATAGGAGGCTTGTGAATAAAATGAGAAACCTCTGAGTTGGTGTCACAGTGGAGGAGTGAATTGCAAATAGGTTGACTAATAGGAAACAGCAGGTAATGGTACATGGAACTAGTGAGAAAAAAGTGTTAAGTGATGTGCCAGAAGAATAAGTTTTGGGATCGGCTCTGTTCATAAGAACATAAGAAGTTGCCATATTGTGTTACACCAAGGGTCCATCAAGCCCAGCATCTTGTTTCCAACAGTGACCAATCCAGACCACAAGTAACTGGCAAGTACCCAAAACATTAAGTAGATCCCATGCTACTAATGCCTGTAAGAGCAGTGGCTATTCCCTAAGTTAACTTGACTAATAGTAGTTAATGGACTTCTCCTCCAAGAACTTTTCCAAGCCTTTTTTAAACCCAGCTACACTAACTGTCCCAACCACATCCTCTTAATTGTGTGTTAAGTGAAAAAGAAATGTCTCTGATTAGTTTTAAATGTGTTACTTGCTAACTTCAGGGAGTGCCCTCTAGCCTATTATCCTAAAGAGTAAATAACAGATTGACATTTACCCATTCTAGACATCTCATGACTGTGTAGACCTATATCATATTTCTCTTCAGCCGTCTCTTCTCCAAGCTGAACAGTCCTAACCTTTTTAGCCTTTCTTCTTAAGGGAACCATTCCATCGTTTTTATCATTTTGGTCACCCTTCTCTGTACCTTCTCCAGTGCAACTGTATCTTTTTTCAGATGCGGCGACCAGAATTGTACACAATACTCAAGCTGCGGTTTCACCATGGAGCGATACAGAGGCATTAATACATTTTCAGTTTTAATCACCATTCCCTTCCTAATAATTCCTAACATTCTGATTGCTTTTTTGTCTGCCACAGCACATTGAGCAGACAATTTCAATGTATTATCCACTATGACGCCTACATCTTTTTCCTTGGGTGGTAGCTCCTAATACGGAATCTACAGCATGGGTTATTTTTCATTATATGCATCACCTTGCACTTGTCCACATTAAATTTCATCTGCCATTTGGATGCCCAATCTTCCAGTCTTGCAAGGTTCTCCTGCAATTTATCACAATCTGCATGTGATTTAACTACTCTGAATAATTTTGTATCATCTGAAAATTTCATTACCTCAATTGTCGTATTCCTTTCCATATCATTTAGAAATATATTGAAAAGCACCAGTCCAAGTACAGATCCCTGAGGCACTCCACTGTTTAACTTTTTCTACTGTGAAAATTGACAATTTAATCCTACTCTCTGTTTTCTGTCTTTTAACCAGTTTGTAATCCATGAAAGGACGTTGCCTCCTATCCCATATCTTCCAAGTTTTCTTAGAAACCTCTCTTGAGGGACCTTGTCAAACGCCTAGTAAAAATCCAAATACATTGCATCTACCAATTTCATCTTTATCTACATGTTTATTAACCCCATCAAAAAAATGAAGATTTGTGAGGCAAGACTTCCTTTGGGTAAATCCATGTTGACTGTGTTTCATTAAACCATGTTCTCAATATGCTGTGATTCTGATCTTTAGAATAGTTTCCACTACTTTTCCCCAGCACTGAAGTCAGGATCATCGGTCTATAGTTTCCCGGATCACCCCTGGAGCCCTTTTTAAATAATGGGGTTACATTGACCATCCTCCAGTCTTCAGGTACAATGAATGATTTTAATGATAGGTTACAAATTTTAACTAACAGATCTGAAATTTCATTTTTGAGTTCTTTCATAACTCTGGGGTGCATACCATCTGGTCCAGGTGATTTGCTATTCTTTAGTTTATTAGTCTGGCCTACTATATCTTCCAGGTTCACAGTGATTTGCTTCAGTTCATCTGACTCATCACTAGTGAAAACCATCTCCAGAACCGGTATCTCCCCAACATCCTCATTAGTAAACACAGAAGCAAAGAATTAATTTCTGCATTGACCTTACCTTCCCTAAGAGCCCCTTTAACCCCTCGATCATCTAACAGTCCCATCTGACTCCCTCGCAGTTTTCCTGCTTTGGATACATTTTAAAAAGTTATTATGAGTTTTTGCCTCTATGGTTAACTTAATTTCAAATTGTCTCTTAGCCTGTCTTATCAATGTTTTATACTTAACTTAACAATGGTTATGCTTTTTCCTATTTTCTTCAGATGGATCCTTCTTCCAATTTTTGAAGTTTTTTTTGGCTAAAAAAGCCTCTTTCACCTCACATTTTAACCATGCTGGTAATTGTTTTGCCTTCCTTCCACCTTTATTAATGCATGGACTACATCTGGACTGTACTTCTAAGATGGTATTTTTAAACAATGTCCATGCCTGTTGTAAACTTTTAACCTTTGCAGCTGCACCTTTCAGTTTTTTTTCTATTTTCCTCATTTTATCAGTTTCCCTTTTGAAAATTTGGTTTTAGAGTTGTAGATTTAAATATTGTTCCCCTTACAGTCATTGGCTCAAATTTGATACTGTTATGATCATTATTGCCAATCGGCCTTAGTGCCGTTACCTCTCTCACCAAATACTGCGTTCCACTAAAAATAAGATCTAAAATAGCTCCCTCTCCCATTAGTTCCTGAACCAATTGCTCCATGAAGTAGTTGTTTATTCCATCCAGGAATTTTATATATCTCTAGCATGTCCTGAAGTTACATTTAACCAATCAATACTGGGGTAATTGAAATCTCCCATTATTACTGCACTGCCAAATTGGTTAGCTTCCCTGATTTCTCTTAGCAATTAATTGTCTTTATCATTTTGGCTAGGTAGATGGTAGATACTCCTATCACTATACTCTTATACCCAACACACATAGGATTTCTACCCATATAAGAACATAAGAAATTGCCATACTGGGTCAGGCTAAGGGTCCATCAAGCCCAACATCCTGTTTCCAACTGTGGCCAATCCAGGCTATAAGTACCTGGTAAGTACCCAAAAACTAAGTACATCCCATGTTACTGATGTTAGTATTAGTAGTGGTTATTTTCTAAGTCAACTTAATTAATAGCCGGTAACGGACT
Source organism: Rhinatrema bivittatum (assembly GCF_901001135.1). NCBI lineage: Eukaryota > Metazoa > Chordata > Amphibia > Gymnophiona > Rhinatrematidae > Rhinatrema > Rhinatrema bivittatum. Next base: position 399,260,509 of record NC_042615.1, on the reverse strand, counting down.
TCTCCCTCCAAGAACTTATCCAAACCTTTTTTAAACCCAGCTACAGTAACTGCACTAACCACATTCCCTGCCAACAAATTCCAGAGTTTAATTGTGCGTTGAGTGAAAAAGATTTTTCTCCGATTAGTTTTAAATGTACTACATGCTAACTTCATGTAGTGCCCCCTAGTCCTTCTATTATCCGCAAGAGTAAATAGCCGATTCACATTTACCCGTTCTAGATCCTTCATGATTTTAAACACCTCTACAATATCCCTCCTTAGCTGTCACTTCTCCAAGCTGAACAGCCCTAACCTCTTTAGTCTTTCCTCATAGGGGAGCTGTTCCATCCCCTTTTTCATTTTGGTCACAATTATATCTTTCTTGAGATGTGGTGACCAGAATTGTGCACAATATTCAAGGTGCGGTCTCACAATGGAGCCATATAGAGGCATTATGATATTTTCCGTTTTATTCACCATTCCCTTCCTAAAAATTCCTAACATTGTTTCCTTTTTTTGACTGCCGCAGTACACTGAGCCAACAATTTCAATGAAATTATCCACTATGACGCCTAGATCTCTTTCCTGGGTCGGTGCTCCTAATATGGAACCTAACATCGTGTAACTACACCATGGATTATTTTTCCCTATATGCATCACCTTGCACTTATCCACATTAAATTTCATCTGCCATCTGGATGCCCAATTTTCCAGTCTCACAAGGTCCTCCTGCAATGTATCACAATCCGCTTGTGATTTAACTACTCTGAATAATTTTGTATCATTTGCAAATTTGATTACCTCACTTGTATTCCTTTCCAGATCATTTATAAATATATTGAAAAGCACAGGTCCCAGTACACATCCCTGAGGCACTCCACTGCCCACCCCCTTCCACTGAGAAAATTGTCCATTTAATCCTACTCTGTCTTTAATCAGTTTGTAATCCACGAAAGGAATCTGGGAATCAGTAATCCAAAAGAGATGTATGTGATGGGGGGGTGAAAGAGTGATGTTACACGGACCAAGAGAAGGACCTTGGTATATAGCGTCTGGCATCTGAAGGCGGCAAAGCATGTGACAAGATGATAAAGCCAGAAGAATGCTAGGGCTGTCAGAGAAAAATAACCAGTAAGAAAAAGGAGGTGATTTTATTTATTTATTTATTTATAACTTTATATACCGACATTCAAATGGATATCACATCGGTTCCACATACAACGGGGGAACCAAAAAACTAGTAGCGAGAAAGGAAGGATAAAGTTTACAATTACAGGGGGTCATAAGGAACGGGGGAGAGAATGCGGAACGGTCTAAGGGACCCAGTGAGAGTAAATAGCGGAAGGATACAGCAAATTTACAAATTTGTTGAGATAGCAACTATATTACAAAATATATTTACAAAAACTGTATGACAGTCAAAAGGCCTAGTGGTTGCAGCAAATTGTTATGACAATGTATAATGTTTGGGTTTACCAGACATAGCTATAGGAATGTTAGGAGGATAAAGGTTAAATGGATGGAGAAATGGAAAACGGTAGGGGTGCAGAGACTGGGATGGGATTAAGTGAATGCTTGGTTGAATAACCAGGTTTTTAACTTTTTTTTAAAGGTGTTTGGGCAGTGTTCCAGGCGAAGGTGATAATGCCCTTGTACAGGTCCTTGGTGAGGCCTCATCTGGAGCCCATATCTCAATAAGGATAAGTATAGGATGGAGATGGTCCAGAGAAGGGCAACCAAAATGGTGTGAAGTCAGTATTGGAAGACTTATGAGGAGAGGTTGAAGGATCTAAATATGTATACCCTAGAACAGGGGTGGGCAATTAATTTCCCATGGGGCCGCATGAGAAATTGGGATGGTTTTAGAGGGCCGGACTAATATAATTAACTCAGTTCTCAATAGCCCTACTTATGAAAAGACAGCAGTTTACCACCAATGTATGTCCTCTGAGAAAACACAACAAATAGACTGATACAAACGCTTACATGCTAGCAAAATATCCTCATCTCGGTAACAGACACAGAACCGACCTAACATACTCCCAGGATCTGTAGTAATGCACATAAACTAATCCGCACACAGTTACACCTGTATTATGGAATACACTCAAACAGGAGCAAACCCTATCTATGAAAAGGCAACACTACAAATATTACAATCAGACCCTAAACACCAATACACCTCTTATTAGGAAAACAGAACTAACAAACAGCTATAGATCCCCAAACAGAAATAATTGTAAAACTATACTAATAAGCAGAATAAATGTTTCTAAAACAGCTATGAACAGAATAACATCCAACAATTAAAAACTCATAAAAACTATTAAACATTCTCCAAACACCAATAAAATATTTCAAAAAAGCAGACATCATACAATTAAAATGGCAGTCAAGAAAAATAAACTTAAAGCCACCTTTACTTACCCCCTCCAGCAGCTCTCCTACTCCCCTTCCCTGCAGGCCATGGCACACACCAGAAGCAGCAGTAGAAGCTAAGCTCTATACTTATGGTCCTCTTCCTTAGTGCCCATGTCTCTCACACACACACCATACCAGTCATGCCCCCATGACCAGTTTCTGTCTCTCACACACCAATCATCTCCCAAACAGTCTTTGGCACACACACACCAGTCACCTTCCTGAACAGTTTCTCTCATGCCATACACACACACACACACAGGCTTCCCACTCCTGTGTTCTACTTGCATATATGGTCTTCTCACTCTCATAATCACTTTCTCTGTCTCTCTCTCTCACACACACACACACTCACTCACCAGTCTCTCACTCCCATGCTTGTTCTCTCCACATGCACAGGCTTCTCATTCCCAAAATCACTTTCTTTCTCTCTCTCACACACACACACACACACCAGTCTCTCACTCCCATGTTCTCTTTCAGATATACCGGCTTCTCCCTCCCATGATGTCTCACACACACCCGGGTTTCTCACTCCCATGCTCACTCTTCACATGCACAGGCTTCTCATTCCCATAATCACTTTTTCTCTCTCTCTCTCTCACACACACACACACACACACACACACACACACACACCAGTCACCTGATCTCACTCATGCATACACACACACACAGGCTTCCCACTCCCAAGTTCTCTTTCAGATATACAGGCTTCTCCCTCCCATGCTGTGTCTCACACACACCCAGGTTTCTCACTCTCAAGCTCACTCTCTTCACATGCACAGGCTTCTCATTCCCATAATCACTTTCTCTCTGTTACACACACACCAGTCTCTCTCATTTCCATGCTCACTCTCCACGTGCACAGGCTTCTCATTCCCTGAATCACATTCTCTCACATTCACACACACCAGTCTTTTCTCTCACACACACAGTCACCTTACCAAGCAGTCTCTCTCTCTCATGCATGCACACTCACCCAGGTTTCTCACTCCCACAACTCCAGGCTTCTTATGCTCATGCTTTCCCACATACCCAGACTTCTCACTTCCATGCTTTTTCTCACACACACACACACACATCAGTCACCTCCCTGACTAATGCCTCACACTCTCACATACACATCAGTCATCTCCCTGAGCAATCACTTTCATTGTCTCTCACATACACACACACACATCAGCTCTCTGACCACTCAATCACACACAGGCTGGCTGGCTGCTTCTCACTCTCTCTTACTCACTTCCTCTTCCCCCTACATATGTCATGGAGTTTTTTGCCGGTCCGCGGCGCGCGCTCCCGGTCTCTCCCGCTGCCGTTGCCGCTGGGCTGTCAGCACGTTCAAGCCCAGTGGAAACGGCAGCGGTGTTGGAAGAAGCTATGGCACCCGCGGCTGGCCTTTTCTTCTTCCCGCGCCTGCCCCCCCCCTCCCGTGACCCGAAACAGGAAGTGATACAGGGAGCGGTGCGCGGGAAGGAGAAAGAGCCGTGCCGCGTCGGCTGCAGCATCGGTCCCCGAGCAATTGAACCAGCCGGCAATCGAGAAAGGAGTCAGCAGCATGAGCCCCCGCAGGCCAAGAAAGAAGAATCCCTTCGGCCGCGGGAGGCTCATGCTGCTGACTCTCTTCTCGATTGCCGGCTGGTTCAATTGCTCGGGGGCCGATGCTGCAGCCGACGCGGCACGGCTCTTTCTCCTTCCTGCGCACCGCTCCCTGTATCACTTCCTGTTTCGGGTCAAGGGAGGGGGGGGCAGGCGCGGGAAGAAGAAAAGGCCAGCCGCGGGTGCCATAGCTTCTTCCAACACCGCTGCCGTTTCCACTGGGCTTGAACGTGAGACAGCCCAGTGGCAACGGCAGCGGGAGAGAGACCGGGAGCGCGCGCCGCGGACCGGCAAAAAACTCCGTGACATATGTAGGAAGAAACTCGAGCGAAGGCACGCTGTCCGATTGGCCGGTACTGGGCAAGGCTTGCCCAGCACCGGCCAATCGGACAGCGTGCCTTCGCTCGAGTCACTCCCTCCTCCCCCCCGGACGCTGTAAAACGCTGTAAAAAAAAAAACCAGTTCATTCTCCGCTCCCTCGCTCCCCGATTGGCCGGCCAATCGGGGAGTGAGGGAGCGGAGAATGAACTGCTGCCTTCCCTCTGCAAGGGAAGGCAGCAGTTCATTCAGACGGGGAATGAGGCACTGCTGCCTTCCCTCTGCAAGGGAAGGCAGCAGTGCCTCATTCCCCGTCTGCTCTCAGCAGTGGGCGGGCCGGATTCAGACCGTAGGTGGGCCGGATTCAGCCCGCGGGCCACCCCTTGCCCAGGTCTGCCCTAGAAGATAGGAGGTGCAGGGGAGATATGATACAGACCCTTTAGATACCTGAAAGGTTTTAATGATGCATGACCTTCAAACCTTTTCTATTGGAAAGAAATCAGTAGAACTAAGGATCACAAAATGAAACTCCAGGGGGGCTGACTCAAACAATACCAAGAAATATTTCTTCATGGAGAGGATGGTGGATGCCTAGAATGCCCTTCTGGAGGAGGTGGTGAAGATGAAAATAGGCAAAGAATTCAAAGTGGCATGGGATAAACATCCCTAAAGGCTAGAGGATGGAAATGAAGAAAAGAGTGCATAGGGATAACTTGCTGCTGTGGCGTTTACTACCCTTAACCAAAAAAACTTTATACTTTTGATGCAACTGCAACATTGCTCTCTACTTCAACGGCAGGGGAAAACAGAAGTTGGATTCAGACAACCACCAATGAAAGCCCCAACTTTTACAGTCTGGGGAATTGATAAGCATGGAGGTAACCTGCCTGGCACATCAATTACTACCCTTAACAGACGGCTAGGTATTACAAGACTTAATCAATAAGCCTTGATGCTATAGCGCAACTACATCATCGCTCTCAATTTTGTTGGCAGTGGGAGGGGGGGGGGGAAGCAGTGAGGGTGGAAGAGAAATTAGATTTAGACAACAACCAATATGGGACCTGATTTTTACTGTCTAGGGTACTGATTTGCAGACATAAGTGAAAAAGCGCAGGACTGCTGCTAAACCAAGACCATAAGCAAAACATGTCAGCACTAACTGAATTTTCAAGAAGGCTTATCAAATAATCAGGGACTCCCACAATTTTTTTTTTACCACACCTATGCAGATGATATCCAGCTATCATCTCCGCTAGGTTCAGATCCAATTAATCAATCACTAACCTAAACTACCTCAGAAATATCTGACTGTACTATAACAATATAAAACAACCTTTGAAAAATGAAAGGACTAGAAGAAAAAATGACTACATCCACATCTGCTCTAGAGAGACCTTGGAAGGAACAACTCTCCCCTTCAGCCATCGTTTGGAGTATGAGTTCCATCTTAGATTTCCAACTCACTTCTGAATCAGTAACAAAATCAGCCTTGTTCCAAATACACCAATGGTCAACTCTGCCCCTTATTTATTTATTTATTTTTAATGGCCCTGCTTTTGCAACAGTGTTCTAAGTCTCTGTAATCATTCACCTCAACTACTGCATTAGCTTGCCCAAAAAGCAGAGTTGCTTACCTGTAACAGGTATTCTCCCAGGACAGCAGGATGTTAGTCCTCACAGATGAGTGACATCATCAGATGGAGCCTGCCACTAACCCCACAGCCATGCGGGGTCCCCCCACTTCAGTCTTGTATCAAAGCATAAAAGATGAGCGAAAAATAAAACAATAAAATGCAGATGAACCCAACTCCGCAGGGTGGTGGGTGGATCTTGTGGAGGACTAACATCCTGCTGTCCTGGGAGATCACCTGTTACAGGTAAGCAACTCTGTTTTCTCCCAGGACAAGCAGGATGGTGGTCCTCATAGATGGGTGAATACCAAGCTGCAGGTTGCCCTGGGAACATACAGGGCCAGACACCCAATAACGTGCAACTAGCACAACAACCGGGTTGCTGTTGGCAACAGCGGGGCAGCCTGAACATCATACTGGGCACTAGGTAGGGAGAGTTGGGTTCTCACACTTAGAACAGGTTACGGAGATCAGACTGGCCAAAGACACTGTCCTGCCGACTATTTGTGTCCAGACAGTAGTGGGCTGCGAAGGTGTGGAGAGAACTCCATGTTGTGGCTTTGCAGATTTCGGCAATAGGGACTGCCCGGAAGTGGGCTACTGACACTGCCATGGCCCTCACTGAATGCACTTGCACTCGGCCTCTGAGCAGAAGGCCCTCTTGCTCATAACAGAAAGCAATATAATTCATCAACCAACTGGACAGGGTCTGCTTGTCTACTGAAACTCCAAGTCTATTCTTGCCAAAAGAGACAAAGAGTTGGGTGGACTGCCTATGGGCTGTGCTGCGTTCCAGATAAAAAGCGAGAGCACACTTGCAGTCCAAGGTATGAAAAGCCCGTTCAACTGGATGAGTGCTGTCTTGGGAAAAAGGTGGGCAACACAATGGACGGATTCAGGTGGAAGTCAGTCACCACCTTAAGCAGGAACTTAGGGTGAGTGTGCAGTACCACCCTGTCATGGAAGAATCTCATATAAGGCGGATAGGTAACCAAGGCCTGCAGTTCTCTGAATCTGCAAGCAGAGGTAACTGCTACCTGGAAGATAATCTTCCAGGTGAGGTGTTTCAACTCGCAGGAGCAAAGAGACTCAAATGGCTGCATGAGCCATGTCAGCACCATGTTGAGGTCCCAGGTCACAACAGGACGACATAATGGAGGCTTCAATTGAAGTAAGCCTCTCATGAAGTGGCCCGCCAAGGGCTGCACAGAGATCAGAGTGTCGCCCACTTGGCGGTGGTAGGCACCCAGATTGAGGTAATTTGTAGCCAGGACTCCGAAAGACGCCAGACATAGTCCAAAAGTGTAGGTGTGGGACAAGTGAAAGGGTCAAGACCCTGTCCCACACACTAGGAGGACAACCTCCTCCACTTCGCTTGGTAGGACTTCCATATGGATGGCTTACAAGAAGCTACCAGGACTTGTGAGACATTGTCCAAAAGGTTGAGGGACTGCAGCACTAGCCTTTCAACATCCAGTCAGAAGGCGCTAATGACTGGAGGCTCAGGTGCACAGCCTGCCCTGATCCTGTGTGTTTAGGTCGAGCAAGGTGCCCAGGCGAATGGGTTCCTGGACGGACAGGTCGCGGAGGATCGGAAACCAGACCTGCCATGGCCAGTGCAGGGCTATGAGGATCATGGAGCCCCGGTCCTATTGTAGCTTCACGAGGGTCTTGATTATTAGCGGAATTGGAGGGTATTAGTACAGGAGACCCGAACTCCAGGAGTGGGCAAAGGCATCCATGGCTGGCCCCTTTCCCCCTTGTACAGGGAGCAGAAGCGACTCACCTTGTGGTTCTGCGAGGACGCAAAAAGATCCATGGTCGGCTGACCCCCACCGGTGGAAGATCTTGTCCGCCACAGAGGGGGTACAGAGACCACTCGTGGGGGTGGAACGACCGACTGAGGCGATATGCCATCACATTTTTCATCCCTGCCAGGTACGTCACGTGCCATGTGCAGGGACATGGCACGTGACAGGGCCCAGGCCCAGATCTGCAGTGCTTCTTGACAGAGGAGATAAGAGTCTGTACCCCCCCCCCCCCCAGTTTGTTCACATACCACATGGCCACTTGGTTGTCCGTCTGAATTGACAACCTTGTTGGCTAGGAAGTCCTGGAACACGTAGAGCGCATACCACATCGCCCAGAGTTCCAAGAATTTTATATGGCATCTCGCTTTGGGCTTCGACCACACTCCTTGGGTGCGGAGGTCACTAACATGCCCCACCCCCCCGCAGCCTAGGTTCGATGCATCCGTGGTCAAGATCACCTGGGCAGCAGGGGGCTGAAAAGAATGACCCTTGCTCAAGTTGGATTCCTGTACCCACCAGGCGAGGGAGAGCTGAAGCAATTCAGTTATCTGGACCAATGCCAACTGTTCCTGAGAGGCTTGGTGCCATTGACACTGCAGGGTCCACTGTGTAACCCTCATGGCCAGGCGGGCATCGGGGTGATGTGTACTGAGGATGCCATGTACCCCAGCAACCTCAGGAGCTGGCGGGCTGAGGCCATCTGCCAATGATGAATGGACCTGGCTAAACTAGCCAGAATGGCTATGCGATCGCTGGGAAGGAACGCCTTGACCACTGTGATGTCCAGATCCGCACCGATGAAATGGAGCTGCTGAGATGGCGTCAGCTGGGATATTGTGAAATTGACAAGGATCCGCAGCGATTGGAGGAGCTCTACTGTCAGGAGCTCCCTCCCTCGAGGAGCTCCTAATGAGCCAATCGCCTAGGTATGGGAAGACATGTACTCCCCTGCGGCGTAAGTGTGCTCCCACCACTGCCAGGCTCTTTGTGAAGACCTGGGGTGCAGAGGCAAGCCTGACGGGAAGAACCCTGTACTGGAAATGTTATTGGCCTACCACAAAGCGTAGATATTTCTGATGCAGCAGAAAGATGGTGATGTGCTCATAGGCGTCCTGTAAGTTGAGAAAGCAAAGACAATCTTCTCGAAGAAGAAGAGGGAGTAAGGTGGACTAAGAATGCCATTATGAACCTCTCCCTCTGGAGGAACCTGTTTAGGGCGGAGGTTGCCTGTTCTCTTTGGTATGAGAAAATACCTGGGAGTAGAACTCTCGGCCTGTGCACAGGGAACTGGCTCAATGGCTTTGATCCATAGTGGGGCCAAGAGTTCTAACTCGAGGGTCAGTGCGTGTTCCACAAGCCTCCACGCCGGAGTGGGAGTGGAGTCTGGTGGGACACTGAGAAGGTTCAGGCGGTAACCCTGCTTTAAGATAGATAATATCCATCGATCGGTGATAATAGGGGTCCAGTTTTCTGCAAATAAGCAGAGTTGACCCCGACTGGTGGGTTGGATAGCGCGTGCACTGGGGTTAGGCTGCTGCTCTCTCTCTGTGCCAGTCAAAATCCAGCTGCAAGGTTAGGCTGAGGAGCTGGCTGAGCCCGAGGTACCCACTGCTGGTGGGGGGGGGGGGGGGGTCAGTACGAGCCGGTAGAGCACGTGAGGCCAGAGGGTAATATCTCCAATGCCTGTAGAATGGTTTCCTGGAATCTCTATGTGGTGCCCTGCAGGTCGCCGAAGAGGGGTCCGAGGTGGTAGTAGACAACTGATGCAGGGTTTTCATGGTGATCCTTTAGTTGAGCCACTGCATCTTGGAATTTGTCCCCAAACAGGTTCTCTCCTGTACAGGGGGAGGTCAGCCAGCTTGTCTTGGACCTCCGGGTGGAGATTCGAGGCTTTCAGCCAGGCCCAGCGTCTGGCACCAATACTGGCCACTGAGACCCTTGCTTCCATTTCAAAGATGTTTTTGGCTACCCTCATCTCATGCTTGCCGGCCTCAAATCCTTTCTGGACAATGGATTCCAAGCCCTCCTGGAACTGTTGTGGGAGGCCTTCAGCGAACTCCTGAACCTGCTTCCATAGGTTACGGTTGCACTGGTTCATGTAGAACTGGTATGCCGCTATTTGGGTGATAAGCATGGCCCCCTTGGAAAACTTTCCAGCCCAGGGCGTCTAAGGCTCTATGGTTCTTCCCCGGAGTGAGGGTAGGCCCTCTTGGCCTTTTTCTGGGCTGATTCTACCACCACAGACTGGTGAGGCAGCTGGCTCTTCTGGAAGCCAAGGGCCTATTGTACTAAATAAATGGCATCAATCTTCCTGTTGACCAAAGCCATGGAGCCCGGGTGCTCCCATAACCGGTAGAGGAGTTCTAGGAGGACCTCGTGTACTGGCAAAGCCACCACCTCCTCCTTAGGGACGTCCATGAATTATAGGACCTCCAATATCTTATGGCGGGTATCCTCTTCTGTTAAAAGTTGGAAGGGAATGATTTCCGCCATCGCCCGTACAAAGCTTACAAAGGATAAGTCCTCAGTAGGCGAGCGGCGCCTCTCGTCTGGAGGTGAAGGCTCCGACAGAAGATAGTCTGAGGCCTCCGAGGAATGCTCAGAGGAAGCAACCCCCCCAGGGGTCGTAACGGGTCCTCCTTCTCAGCAGTAAACTGCTGGGTCGAGGAGGAAGGCCAACCCCCAAATCACCGATGGTCGGTGAGAGGGAAATGATAAAGGCTGCTCCGGCATCGAGGGCACCAAGACCTGAGATGGAAAGCGGGGAACTAGGAGGCCCGAGGGTCCAGAAACGGGATCCAGCATCGACGGCACTGCCTATGGTGCTGGGCGTGGAGCCGCATCTTCCTCCTCCGAGGAACCCGGTATCAGGATCGTGTCGGAGGCAGGGACCGGTGGCAGACAGGGCACCAGGGGCCCCGCTGGCACTGGCTGTATCGGTATGGCATCGAGCAGCACATCCAGCCTTTCCAGCAAAGGCAGTAACATGGAGGGAGCTGGTTCCGGCTCCGGTATGGGAGCCAGCGTCGGTGGCTGCTGGAGACCCTGGAGGGCATTTAGCATTGCCTGTTGAACCTGGCAGTCCAACTTCTCCTGAAATGCGGGCACGGTGAGCCCCGACCTGGGAGGAGGAGACAGGCTGGGCATCACCGGAGCCTCCATGGAGGACCGCGGGGACTCTGTGCCTGACACCAAAACCAGTGGGGAACGTCCTGGGCTCCTGGATTTGGAGGAGGATGGGGCCTCCTCACCTCAGGGCCGTTTCGGAGTGGGTTCGGCTAGAGCAGATGACCCTTCGGTGTCTGTGCCAACACCGGTCGGTGAAGATCGTCGATGCTAGTGTTGATGCTTCCCACAGTGCTCGTCCCGGTCCTTCTCTTGTGCTGAGGAAGATGATCCGGAGGCCTTCGAATGGCCCGATGCTGGTGAGGGGTGATCTCCTTCCCCTTGATCATCATAGCGGGGTGTCGAAGAGTCAGATACATTCCCTCAATTCAACGTACCTGGTATTGGAGTCGATTGTCTGGAACCAAACAAGTGCTCCATCTTGTCCAAGTGGGTGCGCCAGCCATTGGGGGTCATCTGAGCACAGCTGGGAAACTGACAGACATTGTGGGAATGCTCCAGGCACAGGATGCAAACGTCGTGTGGGTCCGTGATGGACATAGTCCGCAGACACAGGGGGCACTTCCGAAAACTGGTTTTCATTAAAAAAAAAAAAAAAAGTCCAGTGTGCGGTCGGTGGCAGTTGGCCATTGGGAGTAGACAGTCAGGAACCTACTGCAACAACATGAATGAAGTACCTACTGAACACCAGAGGAACCGGTTCGTGGCAGGGGACTCAGAGGTGGGAAAAATAGACGAAAAACATGAATTTCTTCCGTGAAGGGAAAAACGAATGAAGAGCTCCACAAACTGCGAGGCAACAGCACCGCAGAAAAAAAGAGACTGAAGGGGGACCCCGTGTGGCTGCAGGGTTAGAGGCATGCTGGGCATACTCAGTGTGCCAGTCAAAGTTTCTAGAAACTTTGAAAGTTTCTAGAAACTTTGACAAAAGTATTCTGTGCTGGGCTCCATCTGATGATGTCACCCATCTGTAAGGGCTACCATCCTGCTTATCCTGGGAGAAAGCCAAATCATTGTCTGCGGCTAATATGGAACATAGCAGCACGAGCCATGCTAAATGCTGGTAAATTTGACTAATTACTCCCTCTACTGAAAAATCTATACTATCTTCCTATTTAGTACTGCACACTATTCAAAATTCTGATCCTAGCTTTAAAGGCCCTTAAGGATCTGGCACTATCCTACCTTAATACCCGACTCACCTTATACACCCCTATCTGGCCACTATGCTCACTACCTCAGGCTCACCTAGTGGTACTATCCCCAAAGGGAAAGCGACACTCAGTATCAATTCCTACCTTCTGAATCTCACTACCACTAGAGGTTGAACTTGCAACTGACATCCTCACCTTCAGTTAATTGAAAACCTGCCTATCTGCAACAGCCCACAGCCAGAAGTGTAAAGCCCTGACTGGACCCCCTCAATCAGTATCCAGGTCTCCTATGTCCCAACTGAGCCAAATGATACCTTTATTGAAAACCACCCACCTAAATTTACAAAGTTCCATTTACTGATGTGTGCCTCCCTTACTGCTTAGCCTAACATTTTTTGTAATATCTGCATTTTTAATAATTAAACTATGAACTATAAAATGGTTATTTCTATGCAAATATTATAGGTTAAACAAATAAGATTGGAGAGTTCAAATGTATGAGACTACAGAAAATGGACAATAGAGGCATCTCAGATATCTGTTGTAAAGAGGATAGCCAGTGGGACATTGTCATCGTCATAGTCATCTTCAATTTATTTATATCACACTTTTCCAACAACAAAAGATCAAAGCTGGTTACAACAGGCTTAATCATTTCATGGTACAGGAAGTAGATCAGCATAATTCAGTATGTAACAGTTTACAATTTAAAATATTATAGAAGCAGATGTACAATATAAAGTACAGTTCACATTATTAAAAATATATATTTTTGTTCTTGTTTTTTTTGCTTATTACTAGCCATCGATTCAGGTGATTTTGGAGCATTTATACTTGCAACTGAACCTCCCTGAGCTACTTCTATTACAATCATGTCTTCCCTTACCATCCATACCAGACCAATCCAGACAAGTGGTCCAGAAATCTAATAGCAAGTACATTGTTGCCCACTCTGAACACAGCTGACTTTATTGTAAGCTTGGCATAGGGATTCTCATTCCTGGGTTAATAACCAAGATACAAACTGTTTTGGCTACAGCAGTAATAAGCATTAATAGGGCAGACTAAGAGCAAATTTGAAAAGAACTTTACTGAAGAGGAAAAACTAGTAATAAAAACTTTTTCCAAGTATATCAGAAGCAAGAACCCTGAAAAGAAATCAACTATACCATTAGATGACCAGGCAATGAAAAAAGTGTTCAGAGAAGAAAAGGGGGGTTCGGGAGGGTGGGGGATTTGTTTTAAAGGGTCGGGGTGGGTTTTAGGGTTGTTTTGGTGTGCCGGTTTTCCCGCCCTCCCCCGATTTACGATTTTTTGACGATAAATCGGGGGAATTGCTATTGTATCGCGGCTCTAACGATTTTTGACGATTTTTGTTTTAAATCGTCAAAAAACGATTCACATCCCTAGTCGCCACATCTCATAAAAGATATAGTTGCGATGGAGAAGGTACAGAGAAGGGCGACCAACATGACTACTTTTCTTATTATTGGAACCTCACTGTTGGGATGCCCTAAATTCTAATGCATTATTAGTATCCTTTGAAGATACCTCCCTCCGAACCATGTGCTGCTGAGTGACTGTTGGCATTCCCCTTTGTTCTAGTTTAAAAGCTGCTCTATCTCCTTTTTAAAGGTTAGCGTCAGCACTCTGGTTCTACCCTGGTTAAGGTGGAACCCATCCCTGGTTAAGGTGGCTTCCCCCTTCCCCAAAAGGTTCCCAGTTCCTTACAAAACTGTATCCCTCTTCCCTGAACCATCGTCTCATCCACGCATTGAGACTCTGGAGCTCTGCCTGCCTCTGGGGACCTGCAGGTGGAACAGGAAGCATTTCAGAGAATGCTATCCTGGAGGTTCTGGATTTCAGCTTTCTATCTAAGAGCCTAAACTTGGCTTTCAGAACCTCCCTCCCACATTTAGCTATGTCGTTGGTGCCCACATGTAGCACAACAGTCAGCTCCTTCCCAGCACTATCTAAAATTCTATCAATTTCAATTTATTAAAACTTATTTTCCACGCTTATCACAGAACTATTTCAAGCCAGGTTACAATGGAGACATTCATAAAAATACATAAAACAATGATGATCCTTATACAACAATCCATGACAATTTCAGGGCACCTGAAAAGCAAATGTTTCCAGGTATGGAGAGTGGAAATTTTTTTTATCCTTAATAGTGTTTACTAGTGAGTGCTATTTAATGTGTCTGCTGTTTTGAATCATTTCATTTGTGTTTGGAAAATAAAAAACAAATTGTATCTGAATTTTTAATTATTGGATATTTGTCAGCTGTTCTGAAATATTTATTCTATTAACATGATTTCACTATAATGACTGTTTTGTATTTCTTTGTTTTATGAGCAATGGCAGTTTTCTATTTCTCCAGTGTTGCACTGCATACAGAGACTGGCTTATTACAGTTAACAGTTCAGCTTTTGTCTGTATTTATTTATACTTTATGGTATCTATTCTGTATGTGGTATCTGTCTGTCTGTCTGTCTTATGCATGTGTGACCAAGGTGAGGTATTCTATTAGTGTGTAGTTTCTGTGTAGGGATTTAGAGTACCATATTTTCCATTGTATAAGTCGTGATTTTTTCAGCAATTTCAGTGACTGTGAATTATACACTGGTGAGACCTATCATCACATTCATTCTCTCTTGCACCAGGAATTGCATTGCCATCTTAAGACCCCTACTTTACTGGTGCCCACACACGCTGGTCTCTCCTCACAGCACCGTCGCTATCTTCAACGCTATCTTGCAAGGCTTTGTTACAGTACCAACAAAACGAGGCAATAATCTTGTCACTCCATTTGAGCATCTACTCTTCATGAGAGCCAGTAACATTCTCACTAGCAGCTTTTAGCTACTGGCTCCTTCTTCGAGAGACGATTGACACACAACACTGTAGTGATATCACAGCTGCGTCTTTTACAAAGATGTGACTTATCTACCAACTTTTTCATTTCAAGAGAAGAATATAGAGGGGTGCGACTTACACAAGAGCAACTTATACTCTGGAAAACATGGTAGCTTGGTTTGTTCTATTTTACTGCTGCACACTGAGCCAAGGATTTCAATGTATTGTCCACAATGATACCTAGATCCCTTAATAGGCAGTAACTGATAATATGGAACCTAAGATTGTGTAACCACAGTCTGAATTATTTTTCCCTATTTGCATCACTTTGCACTTGTCTACTATTTCATATGCCATTTGGATACCTAGTCTCCCAAGGTCCTCCTGCAATTTTTCACAATCTTCTTGTGATTTAACAACTTTTAATAATTTGTGTCATTTGAAAATGTGACCACCTCACTCATTTCCTTTTCCAAATTGTTTATAAATCTGTTAAAAAGCACCGGTCTCAGCAACAAGCTGAATATGGTTCTTACCACCTCCTCCATCCTGGTGGCACTTACTACTAGTACTTATTATTACTATAGGAGTACACAACATACGCAGTGCTGTTCAAACACAAAAAAAGACAGTCCCTTTTCAATACAGCTTACAATCTAATAAGAAACATACAGGACAAGAGAGTAGGGGCATTTCATAAGGTAAGCTAATAGGTAAACAAGTAAAGAAAATAAAAATAAAAGTTAGTGAATAAGGCTAAAAGCAGATAATCAGGCCTAAAATTTAAAAGCAGCCTTAAAAAGGTTGGTCTTTATGTAGGATTTAAATAAGGCAGGAGAAGGAACATGACACACCAGGTCAGGAAGACTATTCCAAGCACAGTCAGAAAAGCACAGAGTCAAGAACTGGTGGTAGAACAGAAGGGCACAGATAGGAGTGACTTCTCTGAAGAGCATAGTGCACGAGAAGGAATATAGAAAGAGATGAGAGGAGAGGTAGTGAGATGCTGCAGAGTGAAGGTATTTGTAGTGAGAGCTTGAACTGTATGCAGGAAGGGATAGGGTGCCAATCCAGTGACTTCAGAAGAGGTGTTATGTGAGAGTAGCAACTTTTGTGAAAGATAAGTCACACAGCTGAATTTAGGATAAATTGTAGTGGAGAGAGATGGCTTGCTAGGAGACTTATGAGGAGCAAGTTGCAAAAGTCTAAGCAGGAAGAGATGAGAGAGTGGATAAAGGTTTTGGCAGTGTGTTCAAATAGAAAAAGATGGCTAGATTATGGCTGAGGGGACTGGGAAGTTGACCGTGTTATGGCTCTGTCTTGGCCATGTTGATTTTAAGGTGGTGGGATGTCCAGGCAACAATGTCCAACAGGCAGGCTGAGATCCGGGACTGGATTTGTGGTGAAATTTCTGTTGTAGAAAAATAAATCCGGGAGTCATCAGCATAAATATGGTTTAAAGCCAAAAAAGGAAATCAGAGTAACAAGGGAGTTATGAGTTAGGGAGTGCCTAGGACTGTGAGTTATGAGTTAGGGAGTACCTGTGGTTCACCAACTGATAGTGGAATGGCAGTAGAGGAGGAAGCAAGGAAGAATACACCAAAAGTGTGATGGGAGAAGAAGAGAACCAAGACAGGACAGAGTCCTAAAATCCAAGGGAGGAGAGAGTATCAAGGAGCAGGTGGTGATCAACAGCATCAAAAGCAGCAGATAGGTCAAGAAATATAAGGATAGAGTAAAAGACCTTAAAGGGGCTCATGGGTTAGAGGCATTCGGACTGTGAAACAGAACTGTTTTTCTTTCTTTATTTTTCTTTAATAATTTTTATATACCAACTTTTCATGAAAGCATATCAAATCGGTTTACAGTAGTTAGCAAATGTTGAGATTACTTACCTGATAATCTCCTTTTCCTTAGTGTAAACAGATGGACTCAGAACGAATGGGTATAGTATGTTCGTGCTAGCAGTTGGAGACGGATCTGACGTCAGCACGGGTATATATACCCCCACAGGAAGCGTAGCAACTCAGTAATCTTCCTTGCAAAAGCTGTTATGGATGTATGTGTACTGACGATCAATGAATTAGTGAAACAGGATTCCCCTGACTGATTGATAGTAGCTGGAGACCGCCAGCATTCACAACCGGAAGGCGTCGACACCTGGCAAAGGGGACGCTCTTATGTAAGAAAATGACATGGCCTACCTTGAATCGGTGAAACCCATGTATACCGGCAGCCGGGCGGGATGCTGAGTCCATCTGTCTACACTAAGGAAAAGGAGATTATCAGGTAAGTAATCTCAACATTTTCTAGCGTGTAGCCAGATGGACTCAGAACGAATGGGATGTACAAAAGCTTTACTCCCAGCCTGGGCGGGAGGCTGCCTGAGGACCACGTAGGACTGCCCTCGCAAATGCTGTGTCCTCCCTGGCCTGGACATCCAGACGGTAGAACCTGGAGAAGGTATGGAGGGAGGACCATGTCGCCGCTTTACATATTTCTGCAGGCGACAACATCCTGGATTCTGCCCAAGATGCTGCTTGGGCTCTGGTAGAATGAGCCTTGACTTGTAGAGGCGGTGACTGCCCAGCCTCTACATAAGCTGCTCTGATAACTTCTTTAATCCAGAAGGCGATGGTGGGCCGAGAGGCCGCTTCACCTTGTTTCTTTCCGCTGTGCAGGATGAACAGATGGTCCGTCTTTCGTACTTCTTGTGTCATTTCCAGATATCTGGGCAGCAATCTGCCGATGTCGAGATGGCGTAGTAAACGCCCTTCTTCTGATTTGTTCAAACCCGCCGTGGTAGGCAAAGATATGGTTTGGTTGAGGTGGAATTGTGAGACCACTTTAGGTAGAAAGGAGGGAACCGTGCGAAGATGGATCGCCTCAGGAGTGATTCTGAGAAAGGGATCACGGCAGGACAGCGCTTGTAGCTCGGAGATGCGGCGTGCTGAACACACTGCCAGCAGAAACACCATCTTCAAAGTTAGAGAACGGAGAGACAGGCCCCGAAGGGGTCTGAAGGTGGATCCCGCAAGGAAATCCAAAACTAGGTTGAGGTTCCACAGGGGCACTGGCCACTTCAGTGGCGGACGAATGTGCTTGACTCCTTTCAGGAAGCGAGAAACATCTGGATGCGTGGCAATGGTCTTGCCATCCCTCCTGGGACCGTAGCAAGACAGCGCCGCCACCTGAATCTTGATGGAGCTGAGGAAGAGACCCTTCTGAAGTCCATCCTGCAGGAAATCCAAAACAATAGGGATTGTGGTCGCATGTGGGTTGGTGCCATGAGTGTCGCACCAGGCTTCAAATACTCTCCAGATCCTTACGTAGGTGAGGGATGTGGAAAACTTGCGAGCTCGGAGGAGTGTATCTATCACGGGCTCCGAGTAATCTCTTTTCTTCAGTCTAGCCCTCTCAATGGCCAGACCGTAAGAGAGAATTGAGCCGGATCCTTGTGGAGGATGGGACCTTGACGAAGCAGGTCCCTGAGAGGAGGCAGGGGAAGGGGCTCCCCTGCCAGTAGTCTTCTCATGTCCGCGTACCAGGGTCTTCTTGGCCAGTCTGGTGCCACTAGAAGAACTAGGCCCCGGTGCTTCTGAATCTTGTGGTTAAGGGCGCCCTGCAGAGGCCACGGAGGAAAGGCGTATAGCAGAGTCCCTGGAGGCCATGGCTGAACCAGGGCGTCGATCCCGTGTGAGAACGGATCTCGCTTGCGGCTGAAGTATCTGGCTACTTGAGCATTGGACTTGTCCGCTAGTAAGTCCATGTCCGGAATCCCCCAGTGATCCACAATCATCTGGAAGGCTGTGGATGACAGCTGCCATTCCCCCGGATTTAGGCTTTCTCTGCTGAGGAAGTCTGCCGTGGTGTTGTCCTTCACGGCAATGTGGACTGCGGAGATGTCCTGAAGATTCGCCTCTGCCCAAGCCATCAGCGGGGCTATCTCTAGAGATACCTGTCGGCTTCTGGTTCCGTCCTGACGGTTGATATATGCCACCGTGGTGGCGTTGTCGGACATCACTCTGACTGCTCGGTTCCGCAGTCTGTGAGCAAATTGCAGGCAGGGTAACCGGACTGCTCGTGCCTCTAGACGGTTGATGTTCCACCCTGACTCTTCTCTGTTCCACCGCCCTTGTGCGGTGAGTTCTTCGCAGTGTGCTCCCCAGCCGCTCAGGCTGGCATCTGTGGTGAGCAGAGTCCACGTGGGGGAGGACATCTTCGACCCCCTGCTCGTGTGGTTGGACTGCAACCACCACCGTAACTGGGTCCGCACTCTGGCTGGCAGAGGTAGATGCATGGAATAATTCCGGAAGCGGGGGCTCCAGCAAGAGAGCAGGGAGCATTGTAGAGGTCTCATGTGGGCCCTTGCCCAGGGTACCACTTCCAGGGTGGAGGCCATGAGGCCGAGAACCTGCAGATAATCCCAAGCTAGGGGCCGGCTGGCTCCCATCAAGGACTGGAGGCGCCTCTGAAGTTTTAACCTTCTCTTGGTAGTTAGACTGACTTTGTCTGTCTGGGTGTCGGACTGGACTCCCAGGTATTCCAGTGATTGGGAAGGTTGTAGGCAACTCTTGTTGAGGTTGACTACCCATCCCAGGCTTTCCAGAAGGGCGATCACTCTGTCGGTTGCCCGATGGCTCTCCTCTCGTGATTTCGCCCCTAGACGATCAGCCAATCGTCTAGGTAGGGATGGACAAGGATTCCTTCCCGTCTGAGTGCCGCTGCTACCACTACAACCACCTTGGTGAAGGTCCGCGGCGCCGTGGCTAACCCGAAGGGCAGAGCCCGGAATTGGAAGTGGCATCCCAGAACCTTGAAGCGTAGGTAGCGCTGATGATCCTGATGGATCGGGATATGCAGGTAAGCTTCTGACAAGTCTAAGGCCGTGAGGAATTCTCCTGGCTGTACTGCAGTCTTGACTGAGCACAGAGTTTTCATGCGAAACCTCGGGATCCTTAAGTATCGATTGACTGACTTGAGGTCCAGTACGGGCCGGAAAGTGCCCTCTTTCTTGGGTACCATGAAATAAATGGAATAGTGTCCAGAATTCATTTCCCATGCAGGTACTGGGATGATGGCTTTCAAGGACAGGAGCCTCGCCAGGGTAGCTTCCAATGCTGCCTTCTTGTGTATGGGACACGAAGATTCCACAAACTTGTCCGGAGGGAGATGATGGAAGTCCAGATAATATCCCTCTCGGATGATGGCGAGGACCCACTGGTCCGACGTAATCTCGACCCATCTGGGGTAGAAGAGGGTTAACCTGCCCCCTATGGCTCTGTCCCCCGGATGGATCGGCTGATTCTCATTGTGAGGCGCGGCCGGGACCTGAACCCGAGCCAGCTCCCCTCTTGCGCTGCTTGGTCCGAAAGGACTGGTTCCTGTCCTGAGGATGAGGTGCCTGGTAGCGACTCCTATAGGGAGTGAAGCGCTGGGAGCTTCTACCTCTGGAGGGCCTTGGAAAGGCGCTCTGGTTCCTTCTGAACCGATCTTCCGGCAGGCGAGGTACTGGAGAGGCGCCCCATGTGCTGGCCAGTTTATCAAGGTCGCTGCCGAACAGGAAAGAACCCCTAAAGGGCATTCTGGTGAGGCATGTCTTCGAAGGAGCATCGGCTGACCAATTCCGTATCCAGAGCTGCCTCCTGGCGGCTATGGAGGATTAGACCCCCTTGGCTGTTGTACGGACTAGGTCTGATGCAGCATCCGTGAGGAACGAGAGAGCTGACTCCATGTCTGTTGCCGGAGCATTGTTCCTGACCTGTGACTAACAGGAACGCGTCACCACTGTGCAGCAGGTTGCGATCCGCAAAGATAGAGCTGCCACCTCAAAGGTCTGTTTCAGAATGGCGTCCAGTCGCCGGTCATGAGGCTCCTTGAGGGCCGCCCCCCCTCAACTGGAATGGTAGTGCGCTTGACCACAGCGCTAACCAAGGCGTCCACCTGAGGGCACGCCAACATCTCCTTGATTGCCGGTTCCAGGGGGTACATGCCCGTCAGGGCCTGACCCCCTTTGAATGAGGCCGCTGGTGCAGCCCATTCCAAATCTATCAGTTGCTGTGCTGCTTGCAAGAAGGGAAAATGGCGGGCAGTAGGACGAAGACCTTCCAGCAGAGGGTTCTGCGTAGAGAGCACTGTAGTGCTGGGACCTGTAATAGCCAACTCTGCCAGGCACTGAGATATCAGGTCGGAGAGATCCTCCTTAGGAAAGAACTGCCTCATGGTTCGATATGGCTCAATCCCTGAGGGAAGTTCCCCCTCCTCCGGGGGTTCGGACTCATCCTCCGAGACATCAGGGTCCACCTGAACCGGACTGCTCGGAGGCGGGTGCCCATGATAAGGGCGCGAAGGTCCAGGGGCAGGATCAGCTGGAGTAACAACAGCAGCGGCAGCAGCAGCAGGGCCTGGACGGGAAGCTGATTGCATCTGTACAAAGGCATGAATCCCCTTAAAGAGATATACCCAGGAAATGGAAGCGGTCTCTAGTCGTCGGGGTACCAGGTCCCCCGGGATTCCAGGTTATTCGAGACTGCCCGCTAGATCTGGGGTGGCCCCTGGGGAACTGTCAGCAAACCTCGGTTGAGACTGGTCCTGGCCCAAGGCTCCCACTGCCTCCTCACATTGGGCACAAAGGGAGTCTGGCTCCTCGCTGTGCATGGCTCTAAGCTGGCATGCTGAGCAGAGGCCGAGGGCTTTAATGCTGGAATCAGGAGGCGCCGCCGCTGAAGACGCTGAGGCGTTCTGTTCCATCGCGGCCTGGGAATGTAGCGCTGAAGAATATACGCCCAATACAATATGCGCTCAATAATATGCGGCAGCAATATGCGCTTAATAGAACAGGCGCTCAAGAATATGCGGCAGCAATATGCGCTTAATACAACAGACGCTCAATAATATGCGGCAGCAATATATGTTCAATAATATGCGGCAGCAAAATGCGCTTAATACAACAGGTGCTGAACCATATGCGGCAGCAATATGCGCTTAATACAACAGGCGCTTAACAATATGCGGCAGCAATATGCGCTTAATACGACAGGCGCTTAACAATATGCGGTCAGCAATATACGCTCAATGATATCCAATATGCGCTCATTAGTATGCGGTCAGCAACATACGTTCAATGATATCCAATATGCGCTCATTAGTATGCAGTCATCAACATACGTTCAATGATATACAATATGCGCTCATTAGTATGCGGTCAGCAACATACGCACAATGATATAAAATATGTGCTCAATAATACGCGCTTAGTCATAGACAGGCGCCTATCATGGGCGCTCAATACCTGAACAAGGCCAACAAAATGGCGACCTCCATGGCGTGGCCTGTATGCAGGCCACGCCATGTATGCAGGCCACGCCGCCGATCCTCGTCCCTCAGAGACCAAAAAGTAAGAGATGTACGCTTTACCTGATCCTCGGCGCTTCCCGGCTGTAACCCGGGCGGTCTCCGGCTGCGGGGGGAGAGGGTAAATACCTTCACCGCCACGCTTGAGGAAATTCACCCGCTGCCTCTGAGCCGCCGAACTCGTCTCGCTCGGGGCTAAGTCCATGCCAGGACTGAGGCGCCTCTCAGCCCGACCCGAGCCCTTCACGCTCGGGGGCTAGATCCCTGCCGTGATTTGGCCACCGGACCGAGGCCTAGACCTCCGAGGGATCGCGGAAATCACCCCGGAAACTCAACTGGGGGAGGGACCCGAGGGTATCACTGCAGGAGTGCGGGGCTCGATGTTCCTGGAGAAAATTTAGTAAGTATTTATTTATTTATTTATTTATTTATAGATTTTTCTATACCGGGGTACGTAAATAACATCACCTCGGTTTACATTCAGACAGTAATTCAGCATTGCGCTTTACAATATAACAAGGTAACTAAACGAAAAACAATACAGTATATAACTTTATATTAATAGAATATCAGCAATATATGAGAGATTGTGGCAGTTAGGAAGAGTAGTTGAGGATTCAGATCATTGATAGTAGGCTTTTTTAAATAGCCAGGTTTTAAGGTTTTGTTTAAATTTTTTGTGACAGAGTTCCTGGCGTAATTCAGAGGGCATGGTGTTCCATATTGTTGATCCAGCAATGATGAAAGATCGTTCTTTTGTACTAGAGAGTTTAGTCAGATTGGGTGCTGGGATATTTAGTTTGGCTAAATTCTGGAATCTCGTTGGGCGGGAAGACGTTTTGAATTGTAGTTGATCTGTAAACCAGAGCATTTCTCTGTTTTGAATGGCTTTGTAGAATAGAGAAAGTAGAAAATAGAAAGTAGTATTGGAAAACACGCTCTGCGAGCGTGCAGGCTCTCCAAACTGCTTTGGAGACGGAAATTACTGAGTTGCTACGCTTCCTGTGGGGGTATATATACCCGTGCTGACGTCAGATCCGTCTCCAACTGCTAGCATGAGCATACTATACCCATTCGTTCTGAATCCATCTGGCTACACGCTAGGAAATATTCATTTAAAAATATTTGCATTTCCAAAGAAGGAAGTAAATACATTGTTTCATAATATAAATAATCATAGCAAACTAAATAGGCTAAATAATCAAAATGTAAACACTTACAGGTCGATACAGTAACGTTCAGTTAAAGATTCCCCGTCTGTAACGTGCTGGGAGCGCACAATATAGACGAGTAAGGCCATCCAGCGATACAGTCTCCAGTTTCACACGTCCTTAGCGCTTCCTAAACCCTTTCCTAAACCCTTTCCGCACCCAGCATGTAAATGAACGAAAAAGCTGTATAATGAAGGAATTAGCTATTCCCCTGCGATACTGTAACGGGCGCTGATATTATCTCCTCCGTAACCCGCTGTTCTGCCGCGGCCTTAACCTGCTAGTTTACCGCCTCCCCCTAGTAGGAGTTAGTGTAGTGTAGTGTAAAAACATTGCTTACCCGCCCTGGTCCCGTCCGGTGCAGCCCTGTCCGGTCCCCTCCTCCCGAAGCAAAAAAAAAACAAACGAAAAAGTAGCAAGGCTCGGGCCTGCTACGGTAAATGTAAAAAGTGTAAAAAAACAAAAAACCTGTGTGTTATATAAAAAAATAAAACAATTTTAAATACCTGTCGGAGGGCCGTGGGTCCAGGCGGCCGGTGGGCAGCCATCAGTGGCATCCGGTAGTCCCTTCTCCCTTCCTCCCTCCCTCCCCTGCCTGGATGAGCGCCAAAATCGCACGGGCGGGTGGCAGCAGGGGGGCGGCAGCAGGATCTGTTAGGACTCGTGTTCGATCGGGTAGGCAGGTAGGTGGCAAAATAAAGATGGCCGCCTGCACGGGAAAATCGTGCAATTGGCCGCTGAAGACGTGACGTTGTGACGTCACGTCTTCAGCGGCCAATTGCAGGGCAGGCAGGTAGGTGGCCAATTGCAGGGCAGGCAGGTAGGTGGCAAAATAAAGATGGCCACCTGCACGGGAAAATCGTGCAATTGGCCGCTGAAGACGTGACGTGACGTCACGTCTTCAGCGGCCAATTGCACGATTTTCCCGTGCAGGCGGCCATCTTTATTTTGCCACCTACCTGCCTGCCCAATCGAACACGCTGCCGCTACTCGCTCCCCGGATCTCGCTGCCACCCCTGGATCCTGCTGCCGCTGCCCCCCCGGACCCCGCTGCCGCTGCCCCCCCGGACCCCGCTGCTGCCTACCCGCCGCTCCTGGATCCTGCTGCCGCCCCCCCCCCCCCCCCCGCTGCCGACCCGCCCGTGCGATTTTGGCGCTCATCCAGGCAGGGGAGGGAGGGAGGAAGGGAGAAGGGACTACCGGATGCCGCTGATGGCTGCCCGCCGGCCGCCTACCGGCCGCCTGGACCCACAGCCCTCCGACAGGTATTTAAAATTGTTTTATTTTTTTATATAACACACAGGTTTTTTGTTTTTTACACTTTTTTACACTTCCTGGTGCCTGTCATTTCAAATGTCATTTGAAATGACAGGTACCAGCGCACCCAGGTTACTGTATAGGCGCTGTTACAGCGCCTATACAGTAAAATGGGTTGCGCGGGCATAACCCTTCCCTAACGCTTCACAGCCGCGGCATGCATTTGCATGCGATTAGAAGAGAGAATCAGGCGTTAGGTCAGGAGAACTGTGGGTGCGGGGAGGAAGGGTGCGCCTGACACTGCCGCACTGTTTTTACCGCGGCCTTACTGTATCGAGCCGTTAGAGAGGTAGTATAGTAAGAGTAGAGATAGTATAATCAAAAATAAAATATACATTACCTTGGTATAAAATCAGAAGTGTGAGATAATTATGTTAACAGCTCTTGGTAGGCTTGTTTAAAAAGCCAAGGTTTAATCCCCTTTTTAAATAATTTGATGTCTGCTTTTAATCGTAATTCCTGTTAAGGGGCCAGGTGTGATGGGATATTGTCATTGAAATGCAGAAAGTAACCCCCCATCCCACCCCAACAGGTAAATCCAGCCCTGGTTGCAAGAACTCAAGCATCAGCCCTATATTTGCTGCTACTCTCCAAATTAAAGGTGATGTTCTTAACCATTTTTTGTAAGAAAGAAGAGAAGAATGTATTACTAGTTGAAACTAAATTGGCCAAAGCCACACCAATTCCTGAACTGGCATGCAAGAACTTCCCACATGGTTGGCAAGCTCCCATTTGAGACTCAAGTACAAACTTTGACACAGCACCTGAGACAGGAGTCAATTATTAAGTTCTCATTTGCCATGCTGAGAATGGCACAATGAATATTTGCATTAGTAAAGCTGTGAACATAATGCTATCCAAAAGGCTCCAAAAGGGACTGGGATCTGCCCATAGCTAGAAGTTGCCCCAAGAATACTCAAGTGGATCTCAGTTGCAGGTTGCTGTCTCAGAGATATGTCAAACTCAAAGCCTTAAACACTGCCACCAGGGTTGCAGAGTAGCTTACGCCCAACTGTGGAGAAAGGAAGATCATTCCAGCATAGTCAACAGAGCACAGGGAACCTCTATCACAGCTAAAGCCTCTAACCTGCGTATAGATGATAGACTTCAAAGCCTCTGCTGACACCCTGACTCGTGTATAGAGTATGCTCTGAGACAATTCATGTATTTATTTTAAAATTTATAAGTCCTTGCACCAGGCCTTAGACCTGCTTGAACCAGCTGAAGATTACTGAAGTAGGGCTTGATGATCAGTGGCCATGTTTACAAACTTCTGGTCTTTTTTTTTCCTGTTTGTGAACTGTATGAGTGTGTATAATTTTCTGTCTTTTTTGAGCGAAAAATACTGTTATATAGTTTTTATAATGATTGCAAATAGTTGTGTGTCACTGTGAGGCAGTTCTTGTTTTGAGCTGTGAGACTCCTCTAGCCCCCACCTTTGACCATTTTGTTGTTACAGAAAGTACAGTTTAGATTCCACTGCTGTGTACCAGGCCATCACATAGCTAGTAGGAAGTACTGCATAGTAAGAGATAACATACAAGCTTGTGGGCAGCCCTCCCCCCACCTCTTTTTTCTTCCTCCCTTCTCTCCCTTTGCTAGAAGTAGCCTGGACACACAGTTCCCCCTCCTTCACTCACAGATTCTCTTCCCTTTCTCTGGCCTAGTCAAGATCATCTCTGGCAATTACCCAGGGCAGACAATATGGCAATCAGGAAGGTATATATGCAGTGTCCTAACTTAGCAATTTTTCAGAAGAAGGGAATAAAGAGTGTGTAGTCCCAAGAAGTATAAAATACCAGCCCATCATACCCCCAGGCAGATTCCCTGCTGACAACAGAGGTTGGGGGTCTCCAGCGTTAGGTCTCCAAAAAGAGCACCCACTTTGCTGATTCAATTGTCTGGGGGGTAAGGAAACGCCCTTCAGGTAAAGGTGACAGTTTCCGCTAGGCTTTGTAGAAAATTATACTCTATTAGTTGGGGAAATTACTTCTATTTTGCTGATATATTATATATCATGGGCCAGATATTCGTACCTATAAGTGGGCGTAGATTTGTGTACGCAACCCGGCGCGCACAAATCTATGCCCGATTTTATAACATGCGTGCGCAGTCACGCGCATGTTATAAAATCTGGGCTTGGCGCACGCACGCTGAGCCCTAGGGGAGCCCCAATGGCTTTCCCCGTTCCCTCCGAGGCCACTCCGATTTCAGAGCGGCCTCGGAGGGAACTTTCCTTCCGCACCCTCCACCTTCCCCTATCTAACCCACCCCCCAGCCCTACATAAATCCCCCCCACCTTTATTTTTTTTTTATTTACACCTGCGATCCCCGGGCCCAGCTTTGCCATTCATGGTAGTTAGCTTCATTGTGGAGAAGGCATTCGACAGAGTGGAATGGCAGTACTTATTTGAAGTGCTGAAGCACACGAGCTTGGGTGAGTTCTTTTTGGATGGGGCTTGTTTATTGTATGCTAATCCTTTGGCCACAATCACAGTTAATGGGAATTTTTCACTGGCCTTTACTGTTTATAGGCATGAGACAGGGCTATTCTCTGATCCCCTGTGTTATTTCTTTTAGCTCTAGAACCATTATTGGTAGCGATCCAATAGATGGTTGGGATTCAGAGCATCATGATAGGTTCCTTTCTTTAAGTATACTGCTTTTGCAGATTATCTTTTGGTTTTTTTTGTGATCCCTTAGCTTCTCTATTCCATTTATTACAGCTGTTTCAGACATTTGGGGAATTTTCAGGATTCAAATTGAACCAAAATAAATCTGAGGCCCTGGTCTTGCTGAATATGATTAGGGAACAGTGGGTTGGACATTTTCCTTTAAAACGGGCATGGGGTTCCTTTCATTATTTGGGAACTGTTATCACATTGAACCTACACCACCTTTATGCTCTTAATATTTCTCCTTTGTTAACGTTTACTAAAGATAAATTGGCAGTGTGGCAGAATTTACCATTAATGATGGGAGGGAGGGTAAATCTCTTTAAGAGGATTGTTTCCCCCAAGTGGCTTTATGCATTGCAGACTTTGCCCCTTTTGTTAAAATGAATAGATGTTCATGCCTTGGACAAATTGCTTTCATGTTTTATATTGGCGGGCAAGAAGCCCAGAACTGCACTGTCCCGGCTAAAAAAAAGCCATGGCTCCAGGGTGGGTTGGGTAACCTGGACTTGATGGGTTACAATTTTGGCCTGTCAGGGATTGGTTGTATGATGGCTCTATTTTTACTCTTGGTGACTGTGATAGGGCGGTTATGCATAATTTGGACCTTCGCATTTTACTGCATGCTTCCCCGCATAGCCTTCCCTCTGGTCTTGCTAAGCATCTGATATTGAGTCCTATACGATGGGCTTGGATAATTTTAATTAAACTGTTGCACTTAACTGCTTCATGTATACCTTTTTTACCCTTACGGGGGAACTTCAATTTTCAACCAGGGTCTCATTTTCGGGGTTTCTTATATTGGCAAAATCAATGCATTACATAACTTCAGCACATGATGTCCCCTGATGGTTCTGTCCTACCATTACAGACAGATGCATTTTGGGTTGTGAGATCTGGATATTTTCTCGTATGTCCAATTGTGACACTATATTCATTCTCTACCCGCTGCAGGTCTGGCATTACTTGTGGTACATAGACTAGACAATTTTTTCCACATTGAGCGTAGGAAATTTTCTGTGTCTCGGATACAGAGGGCACTACAGAATTTGGACCAAGAGGTTTGGATTACATCTATCTTGGACCGCTGGTGTTTGAATGGGGGGTTTCCATTGACTAGTAAAAAAAATGTACTTACCTGCTTTAAGTCAATGAAAAATGTGTCCTCTAATAGTTATTATGAGAAATGCAATTAAAATTTATTCACAGAGCATTTCTTCCCTGATTTTAGCTTTCAGAGCCAAACTTACTTCTACAGCAGATTGTTTAAAATGTTCATCTCTTAGGAGCTCTTTTTCACATGCATTTTGGAGTTGCCCTGTTATTCTATGCTTTTGGGGGAGGGGTCTAGCTTATATTACTGCCTAAATGTTATTGTTTGAAGTGGACCTTCCAAAATATGCCCAGAAAGAAAGTGAGAGGATGTTGATAAAGACATTTTTTGCCCAAGGTAAACATTCCATTTTATTGGTTTGGAGGGCACATACTCCTCCCTCTTTCTGGCAGTGGAAGAATGCAATTTATAACATGATGTTTATGGAATCCCTTGCAGCTTGTTCATCTATTCATTCCAAATCTAGATTTTTGAAAGTATGGGATTTTATCTTTCCAGCCTTTCTAGCAGAGCTCAAACTTTAATTTTAAACACCTTATAGGGATGTTTTTATTTTTTTTTTCTTTCTTTTGGTTTGCCTGTTACTTGGGTGGATTTAGGGTGGAGTAAGTATGGGATACCCACGCTTCTTATAGGGGTCTGGGTGTATAAGAACACAACATCAGCCCTGTTGCATGTGCATTTTGCTTCCTGTACTGGTAGCATTGTGGGTGGGGGAGAAACTGTAAAATTGTTCATGCACACTTCTTGTTTCTATGATTGTTACAATATTAATAAAGACAAAGTGATACCCATTCATTCCCACTTACGCAGCCCAAAATGACACCAGCTATATTGGAGGGAGGCAGGCAGGCAAAGTGACGCAACATTGATGCCATCCTGCAGGCAAATGGTACCAATTTTTTTTTTTCCAAGATACTTTATTAAACAAAATCGATCAGCACAACATTTCCAAAGAGTACAAATGTACATGATACAAATAGTCCAACCGTGCTGAACATACATAAGAACACCATATACAACATGTTTTGATTTTTTCGTAGTGGTTACAGCCCATCCCTTCCCCTATCTCCACTCCCCCCCCCCCACCCACCCACCCCTTCCCCTCCCCACATTGCCGTCTGGTGATACAAACACACAAACAAATATTATAAGTACAACATTCTATAGTCACCCATGGTAAACCTCTTGACCGTTAAAGAAAAATACAGCAGAAACAAAGAGAAAGGGAAAAGAAAAGAAAACAACCAAAAAAATCAAAAAATTCCACCTCAAGAGCATCAGTCTAGTCATAAGGAACCCATAGCCTTAGGTCCCAACAGTAGGAGCAACAGGTTCTACCAACGGAAATAGTCGTTGAGTGGCCTCAGAAAGATGACTGCAGAAAACCCGCCAGATATCACGAAATAGATCCTTTTTCTTGCAGGAAAAAGTCTTGTAAAGTGATCCATATTCCATTTGGTAGAGATTAGACATTTGTGCATTCCATAATAAGTAATCTGGAGGAGTGTCCTCCACCCACTTTACTAGAATACATTTTTTAACAATCAAGCACACCTTGGAGAAAAAAAGAATGTTATCATGATTTAGCGAGGATTCACCTGAGTCAACGTTTAACAAACAGAATGCCATTGACCATTGTATCTGTGTGGAAAACATATCAGACACCCTCTTTCTAACCTGTTCCCAGAAAGCTTGGATGAGTGTACAGTCCCACATAGCGTGGATAAACGTAGCTGAGCCGACTGAGCATTTAGAGCACACTTTAGACCCAACAATACCCATATGAAAGGCTACCAACGGGGGAAAAACAGCCCGATGAAAAATCTTCAATTGAAGTTCTCGTAGGTAAACATTATTTGTTATTTGATATATAGACAAATAGCTCTCCCTTAACATTAGTTCGTCAAGTTCTTCCGTAATAACAGCTCCCCATTTTTGTAATAGCTGAGCAAAGGTGGAGTAGGGTGTTATATTTTGACAAAACTTGTATAATTTATTTATTTATTTAACAGTTTTTTATACCGACCTTCATAGTAAATTAAACCATATCGGATCGGTTTACATAAAACAAGGGTATAACAGAAGCAATAAATAAAAGTAATTAACAAGAGAAGAGAATAAGATAAAAGTTACATTTAACAAGGAGTAAAAACTTGGGAAGCTTAAGAGCTGGAAGGAAGTTAAAGGTCAAAAATAATTGAAGAAGCATTATCCAAAGGAATTTGGAATAGAGCAAAAAGATGCTTTAATCGGTGAGTGCCAGAGTTCTTCGTCTGAAAGGTTGTAGGGCTTTCATCTTCTAAATCCAAGTGAGGAAAAAGAAGACTAAGGGTTGTCTGGAGGCTCATCAAAGGCTTGGTGGAATAGCCACGTCTTAAGTTTTTTTCTGAACGTAATGAGACAGGGTTCCAGTCGGAGGCTTGAAGGAATGTTGTTCCAAATAGATGGACCTGCTATAGAAAAAGCTCGGTCTTTGGTCGAGGAAAGTCGTGAGGCTTTGGTTGGTTGGGGGGTAATTCAAAGTACCTTTATGATTGTCTCTAATAGGCCTATTGGAGGAATGAATTTTGAAGGGGATTTCAAGGTCGAGTTGGAGTTGATGATGGATGGACTTATGTATTAAGGTGATTGCTTTATAAAGAGATAAGAGAGATAACGACCCCTGTCTCCCCCCATATACCTTTAAAAGAAGTGCAGATGCGGAATTCTTTAGAGGCCCCTGGGTTGACCTTAAAAATTTAGTGACAAAGGCTCTCAACTGAGCATATCCTAAATAATACCTAGGGGAGATCCCCAGCTGTGCTTGTAGGGCCTCAAATGATACCAACCCCCCGGATTGGGAGTCCAAAACATGGCCCAAAAGAACCTCCCCCGTAGACATGCTGCGCCCCAAAAACATGGATTCAAAAGGAGGTGTCAAAGGGTTATTAGTCAGCGGATACTGTGAGGAGATCTGAAAGGGCAACTGGAGCCGATTCCTCAATTCTCGCCAGGTCCTGTGTATAACAGATATTAATTGAGCTTTAACACCCAGCCGAGACAACTCTTTGTGTGATAAATGGAGAACCAATTTGGGGGTAAGTGGTTGACATAGGTCATGCGCCAGGGCAGAATCCGTGTACTCACAAGTACCCTGCAGCCAATCCCCCAGAAACCGCATGTGTGCCGCCCAGGCATATGTTTTGAAATCTGGTAAATTGAAACCCCCTTTCATTCTAGGTGCTATAAGAGTAGTATACGATATCCTTGCTTTCTTCCCCCGCCATATGAAACGACTGATGGTGCGTTGGAGAAACTTGAGATCCTTGCCCAAAAGGTATATAGGAAGCATAAGCAGTAAATATATTAATTTTGGCGCAATGATCATTTTTATGACTGCTATCCTACCTTGCATAGACAAAGGTAAGTTTAACCAAGCTTCCAACTGTTTCCTAATCTTTTCTAACAGTGGAGGCACATTAACCTGGTACCATTGCTGAGTATTTTTATGAATGTACACACCTAGATACTTAATTGTATCCCCAGCCCATCGCACTGGAAAGTCCCTCCAAGTAGACTCTAGAGTTCCCGTAATGTCTAAAGCCTCGGTCTTATCCAAATTGAGTTTGAAACCGGACACAGCCTGATAAGCTGCAATAACTTGCACCGCCCGAGGGAGGGACTCCCGCGCACTGGATAATAATAAAAGCAGATCATCTGCAAAAAGTAAAGTTTTATGTATATGTTTCCCCACTGGTATGCCCTGTATATTCACGTCATCCCTGAGGACAAGCACCATAGGTTCAACTGATAATATAAACAGAAGGGGAGATAGTGGGCACCCCTGCCCTGTACCCCTACCTAGCGGGAAAGGCTCCGACAAAGAACCATTTACCATAATGCGAGCTGTAGGGTTGGTATATAAAAGTGTAATATATTGAAAAAAAAAATCTGGAAAACCAAATTTCTTCAAAGTCTGCTTCAAGAACTCCCATTCCACTCTGTCGAATGCTTTCTCAGCATCGCATGTCACCAACAGAGGGTCCAGGATCCCCTGGGAATTGCAGCGCTCCAAAGCGCACAGTACCCTGTGAATATTAACAGTAGCCCTCCTCCCCTTCACAAAACCTACTTGATCTGTTCCGATGAGGCAGGGCATGATATCTTGGAGGCGATTTGCTAATACCTTGGCATATAATTTTATGTCTAGATTAAGTAGAGAAATCGGTCGGTATGAACCAGTTAGGAGAGAGTCGCGCCCCGGCTTCGGAAGGACCACTATATTAGCAGACCTCATCGTTTCTGGCATTGACCCACTGTTTTTTATAGCTACGAAAACCCGGGTCAGAGGCTCTGAAAGGTCCACACTCAACGATTTATAAAACACAGAGTCAAAACCGTCCGGTCCAGGTGCCTTGTGAGCTGGTAAAGATTTAATAGCTTCCGCCACTTCAGTCGGTTCAATGTCTCTATTCAAGAAGGCACATTGCTCCTCTGAGAGAGTTGGACATGGCACCCGCATTAGGAAATGCGATATTGCATCCCGTTGAGGAGACTCAGAAGTATATAATTGTTTATAATATTGGGAAAATATATTCGCTATGACCTTGGAGTCAGTATGTATTGTCCCTTTTGTGTCTTTAATCGCCGGTATAAATTTGCTGGGATCCTGACTTTTAAGAAGATTAGCTAGCATCTTGCCTGCTTTATTAGCATGGTGAAACATGCGGAATTTGCTCTGCTGTATAGACGCAGTGGCCTTAGCATGCAAGATGTCATTTAAAGCTGTTTGAGTAGCTCTAAAGTCCGCCAAAATTGGATCAGTTAAGCGGCCCATGAGTTTGGTTTTCAGGCTCTCTAGTTGCTGAGTTAAGCGAAGAATGTCAGCTGTTTGTTTCTTTTTTTTTATAGCTAGTATAACTGATTATATGGCCTCTCATGACTACTTTGGCTGTTTCCCAAAACAAGATAGGCTGCTGAAGGTGTTGTTCATTATCCTTAACATATTCAGACCATTTTTTCTGTAAAAAGAGAGGGAAATCCCGATCCGTGGAAAGAAACCCAGGCATTCTCCATTGAGAGCACCTATCAGATGGGATAACTTCTAACTGGGCTGTCACTGGGCAATGATCTGATATTATTAAATCCATGATCTTGGCATGTGAAAATTTCTGCAACAGAACTTCAGACACTAATAAATAGTCAATTCTTGACCAAGATGCATGTGCCCTAGCCAGGTGTGTGAAATCATGGTTCCCGGGATTTAACACCCGCCAAAGGTCTAGCAATCGCAGCTGCGCACATAAGAACAGCGGTCCCTTATTGTCTCCCATGGGATGGTCTGCCCTCGCTGGATGCTTATCAATAGCAGGGTCAACTACACAGTTCAGATCGCCCCCCAATATAATAGGTCGTGCAGCAAATACCGAAATCTGAGATACCAGCTCTGTAAAAAAGAGATGATCATATTGGTTCGGGGCGTAAACAGAAACAAGGGTCACTTCTAACCCCATGAGAGAACCAACAGCAATAACATATCTACCCTTGGGATCCATTATCTGTTTCTGTACTTTAAAATCAAAGGACCTGTGAATTAATATGGCAACTCCGCGACTTTTTGAAGAGCCAGCTGCAGAAAAAATTTGAGTGAACCCTTTCTTAGCCAATTTTCTTGCTTCCGTTTGTGACAAATGTGTTTCTTGTAGAAAAATTAATTTGGCTTCTAGTTTGTTTAGGTGAGCTAGGACTTTCTCCCGCTTAATGGGCGTACCCAAACCCGCCGCGTTCCAAGAGACTATTTTCCCTGCCATAGGAGCACAGGAGTATACATGGGGTGTGGTAGGGTTTCCATACCGTCATCCCTCAAAGATCCCATATGAATGTTAAATGCCGAGGTATTAAGCGCCGTGCGGGTGGGCAGAAAGTGAGTGACATTGAAAACAAAGAAAACCATTAAAATGTCCCGGTCCTTCAAACAGCAATGTGATCTTCCCACGCCCCCCCTAACCATCCCCTCCCCCCCTCCCCAATCCCCCCTCCCTTCCAACCCCCCTTCTCCCAATCCCCTTTCCAAATATAGAGACATCCCAATTTAGGGACTTGGAGTCAACGAGCTGACGTGTACAGCCGTCTCATTAAATAAAATGAAACCTTTTCCGGGCTCAACTAAACACAAGCCCCCGAAATGAGTTTGTTAGAAAATAGTTGCATACCAAACTCGCTGACTGGTAAAATAAAGCATAACCAACAATAAGTATGAGAAACGCCGCAGCACAAAGAAATATGCGCACGAGCTATGTTAAAGGAAGGCCAAACCAGACTGTAAAGCTTATAAAGCCGTCCAGGGCCGGAGGTCCTCCTCCCGTGTAATCCAGTGCCGCATCGAAGTTACCCCACTTCGCTATCTCCATTAACCTTAAAGTATAACCAGCTGTGAATACCCGCCATATGGCGGGGATAAGTCAACTGTCACTCCGCAGGGGTAGCTGTTGGTTGTGGGATCTGGTTGATAAACACTTGTGCTGCCGCAGTGTCTTCAAAAATTTTTTGCTCTCCCTGATGCCAGACTTTCAATTTAGCGGGATAGAGAAGCATAAACCTCACTTTCTTCTTGACCAGTTCCGAGCACAAGGGGGTGTAGGCCTTCCGTAACCCAGACACGTGTGCTGAAAAATCTTGAAATATTAATATCTTCTGATTCTCGAACTTGATATCCTTTTCCTTTCGGAAGTGCTGCAAAATGGTCATTTTATTGACATAGTGGAGAAATTTTGCGATAATCACTCGCGGCCTGCTCCTGGTTCCTTCCGCCAGTTTGGGGCCCAAACAGTGCGCTCTCTCCATCAAACCTCCCGCGGCGACATGAAGCGTTGGAATCATGGCCACCAGCCATTGCTCCAGCGTGCGCATAATCTCCCTGTCTGGGATGGACTCTGGAAACCCAACAAATCTGAGATTATTGCATCTCGCCCTGTTTTCGAGCTCATCGAGCTTTTCAGTTTGTTGCTTACTGCTTTGTTCCAGCGCTTGGATTTTTCGTTCTAGGGTTCCAACGTCGTCTTCCACGAGGGTGGTGCGGCCCTCTACTCTTTCCACCCGACCTTCAATCTCTCCCAGCGAGGACCGCACTTCAGCTATCTGCTCCGCAATCTGGTGCAAGCGCGCGTCCAGTGCTAGCACGACCGCCTGTGAGATTCTGTCTTCCAGCGATTCGTCTGTTATGGTATCGACAGGGTCGGGAGAAGCTGGCGCCATCTTGGTTTCAGCTGGTTTTGCTTTCTCCTTCTCTTTGCGTTGTAATTTAGTCGCCATTCCGAGATTATCTCGTTGATAAACTTGACCGATGAGATGAGGGTAAGATAAGATTGCAAAATTGATCACCCTATGAAATTTTCAATGCGTCCCTCAGTTGAAAACACAATGAGACGGCTGGAACCCGGTCAGTGCACGTCTAGCCGGATTCACCACATCACGTGACTCCCATGGTACCAATTTTAAAGGGCTGAGACATAGGCGGGAGTGAGCGGGCATCATTCCTGCCACTTTTTAGGTAGGATCCAGGGAAGGGGTAAAATTGGTGGCAGGGTGAGAGCCCTCCAGCTTTAGAACGTTGAAACAAGGAGAGGGAAAAGGACCTGACCAGGTTAGATTAGCTTTTTGGACCAGGTATGGGGCTCAAAGGGACCACCAGTGGCCTACTAGGGTAGGCCTGGGACCCAAGGATTTTCAGGGCTGCTGGAGACCAATTTTTTTGCTTTATATTGTTTGCTGCATATTTTGCATGTTTCAAATGAATACACATCCCTAAAAATATATATAAATCATTGCCTCCACAGAAAATATTCTGAAGGAATAAGGTTTAATACCTCTAAAGAATGGATCATCCTGTCACGTTCTTGCAGCTGATTCTTCAAAGCTTGTAATTCTGGAACTGTCCCCTGGTTCTGCTTGGGATCCAAAGTACGGATAACCTAAAAGACAAGTTTTCTTTTTGTTAATTCACCAAATACCTTACAAGGAATATCTAGACAAATTAAACTGAGTACAAGAATCTTTAGATCACAATTAATAATCATGTTTTTTCTTTTTTTGTATGAATAGCAAAAAAAAAAAAATACAGTGAGTGATTAGTGATCCAATGATGAGTTGTACTGAACTCTACAGACACTGTGCATGGATTTCAGTCCTGAAGAAAAATTGGAAACAATGTAGAACAAGCAATATTCTGAATTGTTTTTCTGATCTGATTTACATTATCATATGCTACCAGAGTTGTTGTCAGAGAAATACTGGAAGTGGGCTCCGTGGAGTGCATTAGATTAGGGAAGGGTGGAGTGGAGGCAGGAGGGGGCTCAACCACTTTTCCATTTATATCAGAAAATGAGGGGGGGGGGGGGTTATGGCTGAATCTTTTTTTTCATTTGGTGGGTTGGAGAGCATAGAGGAGGGGGATCAGGCACTAGCCCACTTTTATTTCAACTGGGCTTCAAGGACAATTCACTTAAAAAAAAAAAATGTTTGCTCAATTGGATATATCCTTTGAATATAGCTGATTAAGACTAGACTTATTTGACTCATGTCACCCCCTCTGTCATTACTGCCATAAAACCTAGTATGTGTAAGCACTGTTTTGCCATCACCACTCTGGGAGATTACATGTTTGACTCTTCCAACACCATCACACGAGACACCTTTTTTGGCAATGTTTGGGCTTTTATTTCTTTTTCCTGGGAATGTATCAGGATTTAAACAGGAGAAAATCAATGTAAACAATTATTTATTTTCTTAATAAATATCAGATTCTGATGGCAGAAGCAAAGATAGTTAAAAAAAAAAAAAAAGGCAAGTTTACTACCATGAACTGTGTTTTGTGAGCCTCCTCAGTTGATACCAGAGCTAAACCTAGCTAAAAAGTCAACACTGCAGGGAGGTGGATAGGTATTTAGCAGAGCTAACGTCTTACTATCTATGGAAAACACCATTTATGTAAGCAAACTTGCTTTTTTCTGTCGATAAGCAGGCTGAATTAGTCAGGACGGAGCGGAACATTTACTGAGTAAACAACCCTTTCTCCACTGTAGAGAGAGTACACTACTATGAAAGCAAGTTGCGCAAAACTGCTTTGCTGAATTTACTGTCAATACTTGAAAGATTATCCAGACAGTAATAGGACATTAAGATGTGAACTGAGGACCACACTGCAGCTTTGCAAGTGTCTTTGAGAGGTACTTCTTGGAGATAAGCGATGGAAGAGGCTATAGTTCTGACTTGATGAGCTTTGTCAGAGTCTGATTTGTAGACCTGCTGATGTGTAGCAGTGCTGAATACAACCCACTATCCAGTTAGACAATATACGCTTGGAGACTGCTATGCCAAGTCTGCTAGGATTGTAATACATGAAGAGCTGTGAAGATTGGCAATGCAGCTGCATTCTTTTAAAGAAGGTAGGTTATTCAATGGACTGATTAATATGGAAAGATGACATGACTTTTGGGAGAAACTTGGGGCAAGTGTGGAGCCCCACCTTTTATGGAAGAATTACATATATGGTGGAAAGTGAATGAGAGCTTGAGTTCACTGACTCTTCTGGCGGTTACTGCTACAAGAAAAAAACAACCCAAAAACTTTCCATGTCAGGAATTTAAGAGAAGCCAATTCTAATGGTTCAAAAGGCAGTTTCATCAGTTGAGAAAGGACAATGTTGAGGTCCCGTGTTATCAAAAGTTTCTGCAACACAATTTAACATGCCATAAATCTGGTCACCTACAGAATTTCTCTGACTTCTTATTCTGATATTGTCCACTGAAACGGGAAAAGCCACTACGGCACTGAGATGTACTTTTACAGAAGATTTATTTATTTATTTAGCATTTTTATATACAGACATTCTTGTATCAGATACAAATCATACCGGTTTACATTAAAAACAGAGTATGCAGGAAAATAGGTTTCCTAAGTCAAGATGTAGCAAGGCCTGATTCTGAGAGGAAGAGCAAGTAGGTTAGCAACTGTTTAGTCTTGCAAGAAAACATGTCCAAGGCATTTTGTTCATACCACAAGAAAAAATTTTTCCACTTCAAGCCATAGGCTTTTCCTAGTTGGTTTTCTGCCTGAAACTATTATGTCTTAAATCTCTCTGGGCAAAGAGAGATTAGTGATTAATGAGCATTAAACATCCAATCTGTCAAGTTGAGAAATGGAAGGTTTGACTGGAATAGAGTTCCTTCATCTTGAGTTAACAGAGCAGGGTCTGTTCCCAGATGAACTGAAGGACTGCTGGAAAGCTGTACGAGATACACATACAACTGTCTAAGTCACCCTGGAGCTATTAAGATTAGTGGAGCTCAATCCTGCAGCACTTTCTTCACTGTTCTGAAGATATTAGCGGAAACACACGAGACTATTGTTCCAATTGAGTAGGCAAGCATCCTGAACTAACGTGAGTTTGCTGAGCTAAATGGAGCAGAATTTCTCTGACTTCTTGTTCTGATATGAATAAGTTGGCCATTGGTAGACCCTATAAGCTGAATAGTGTCAGCTGTGGTTTATTGTAGAGACCACTCGTTTAGGTAAAAAAAACTGCTGAGAAGATCTTCGAATGTGTTGGAGATTCCCGGAAGATAAGTGGATTGTAAGATTGTAAGACAGTTTAGTTTCTGCATGCCCATTGCTAGATGTTTAGCACTTCCTGGTAAAGAGTCCATGACCTGTACTTCCCTGTTTGTTGACATGAAATGGATGTTTCTTGTAAACTGCTTAGGAAAGTTGATAGGCGGTATAGAAATGTGTTAAATAAATAAAATATGACAACTTGGTTGTCAGTTTAAATTAGAATGCTCTTTTCTTGGAGAAGATGCGTAAGTCGTATTTGCATATCTGTTTGTTCTTAGTTCTAGCAGATTGATTTGAAAGTGCTTTACCTAGGTCTCAAAGGATCTGGTGTAGACACCCCCCCCCCCCACACACATATTCTTTTGTGGAGGTGTCCATTGCTAAGATTACCTGATGGGGGACAATGCAAAGCAGAACTCTCTCCTGAAGTACAAGGAAGCACAACCACCAGTGCAATTCCCATTTCAAATCTCTGGAGACTTGTATTGGGGGTGTCAAGGGCTGAGTTAATTGGTCCCGTTGACATTACAGACCCCAATTTAGGTGAGGCAAATTAAAGGAAGTACATGTATGGGTGTCACATATGACCTAAGAAAACTAGAATCACTCTGGATCGTGACCACTGCAAGACCAGGAGCTTGTGAAGGACTGATCTCAATGTTTGCTCATTCTTTTGGTAAAACATCCCTCTTTTGTAGTGAATATATCCATGCCCCGATGAACTTTATTTTCTGGGTTGGTTCCAGATTCTACTTCTCAAATTGCACCAGAAATCCCAATCTCTGCAGAAGCTGAACTGTCTTGTGCAGGCAGAAGAACAAGCTCTCTTGGAAACTGGCTGTGACAAGTCAATCACCCAGGTACAGGAAGACAGACTCCTTGATACAGTATAAGTGTGCTGCGCCTACATCCAGGCATTTAGTGAAGATTCTCTGAGCTGCTGACAGGCTGAAAAGAGGTACCCTATATTGATTATAGGAAGAATCCACATTGAAACGAAGGTAGTGCTAGTTTGTGGATAAATGGGTATGTGAGCATATGCATCCTTCAAGCTGAGAGCACACATCCATTCCCCCTTGTGGATGTAGAGAAGAATCATGCTAAGGGAATTTACTTTAAATTTCTCTCAGAGATGGTGCTTGTTCAGGCCTCTCAAATCTAGAATGGGTCTCAATCTCCCAAATCTTTTGGGGATGAGGAAATTCTGGGCGTTGAATCCCTATCCATGTTGGATCGTAGATGGAGTTGTGTTAAGGGGATGAAACAGCTCCCCTATGAAGAAAGGCTGAAGAGGTTAGGGCTGTTCAGCTTGGAGAAGAGACAGCTGAGGGGGATATGATAGAGGTCTTTAAGATCATGAGAGGTCTTGAACGAGTAGATGTGACTCGGTTATTTTCACTTTTGAATAATAGAAGGACTAGGGGGCATTCCATGAAGTTAGCAAGTAACACATTTAAGACTAATCGGAGAAAATTCTTTTTCACACAACGCACAATAAAGCTCTGGAATTTGTTGCCAGAGGATGTGGTTAGTGCAGCTAGTGTAGCTGGGTTCAAAAAAGGTTTGGATAAGTTCTTGGAGGAGAAGTCCATTAATGGCTATTAATCAATTTTACTTAGGGAATAGCCACTGTTATTAATTGCATCAGTAGCATGGGATCTTCTTAGTGTTTGGGTAATTGCCAGGTTCTTGTGGCCTGGTTTTGGCCTCTGTTGGAAACAGGATGCTGGGCTTGATGGACCCTTGGTTTGACACAGCATGGCAATTTCTTATGTTCTTAAGTGAGACTGATACAAACTGAGGGTCAAACAATAAGGGAGAAATAGTAGCTGGGAGAAATACAAATGCAATCCAGATTCCATGATTTTGAGGACTCATTGGTCCTTGGTTATCTGGCACCATTCTTCCAGGAAGGCCTGGGTACTGGAGAGGGTGACTATTAAAAATCTGTAGGGGACCTTGACGAGAGAGGATGTGATCTCTCATCTCTGCGCCCAGGTCCTTATTATCCCGCCTCATACCGCTGCACCTGTAATTTTCAGACGGCCTTCTTTAGCGAAACACCCGAAACATCTCGCGGATTATTCAGCCCAGATGATGGTGCGTGCGGGCAAGAAAGACAAGGAGAAGGAAAAGGACCAAGATAAGGCCTGTACGCCCGATCCTACTCCGGAAGTTGCGGTGGGAATGCTGGATCAGGGCACGTCCTTGCAAAGCCCTACAGCGGAGCTGACGGTGGCGGTCTTGGCAGCGATTAACCCGGAACTAAAAAGAAATCTCAGATCAGCTCCATAAACTCACCTCGGGGATGGCGGCGATTGATCGACGTTTTTCTGAGATAGAGATGCGGGTCTCAGCTAACCAAGATGGCCTCCACATGGCACAAGCCGATATAGCTACGCTTAAGATGGTGCTGGAAAAGCAGTCTCTTAAGCTAGAAGACCTTGAAAACCGCTTGAGGAGAGCTAATCTACGGTTAGAAGGAATACCGGAAAACATATCTGAATACCAGCTCCCCAAATTTCTGGAAGGATGGCTTCCAACTGCTTTGAAACTCACCGAGCTGTCGGGCACATTTTGCATGGAAAGGGCGCACCATCTGGGCCCCAAGCGAGATGATCAGGCTAAGCCCCGGGTGGTGATTGCAAAAGTTTTAAATTATTCGCACAAGGCGGTGATCATTCGCGCTGTTCAACAAGGGACCAAACCGGCGTATGAGAACAACCCGGTACTAATATTTCAGGACTTTTCACTGGCGGTCTCGCAGCAGCGCCGGGCTTTAGCACCATATTGTGCACAACTTTATAAAAGAGGTATCCGGGCAGTGCTCGTCTATCCCACCAAGATGCGGGTCCCAATGGATCAGGGAGTCCGATGGTTTACTGATGTAGACTCCATTAAACAATATATCCAAGCACTACCTGCGCCAGTCTCTGGAGACATTTGAATTGGATCCACGGGAGGCCAGAGAGAAGCCATACGGTTTACATTCTACCTGGGAGGTTTGGAACATCCGTTGTCACCAGTAGTATGCAGGTTTGACCTGGTTACAAAGCAGGATTATAATTTGAATTTTCTATACATCGGTTGCAGTTTTGACTTAAATTCAAATCACCCCTCAAGTTGATTAAGAGCTGGGCTAACTTTTGATGGGTGCCGAGGGAGAGCCCCTTCCCAATTACAAGGACCAGAACAGTCCCAGACACAATCACCTTTCTTTACTGTTCCTCCGCAAGAGGGCCAGTTGCTCAGAGGCCTCCTTTGATTAGCCTGGTTTTGGGGACTCCGGACAGCATTTTCTGGTTGACCCCGGGAACGACATCTGAAGGTGGACAGCTCTATGATCGTTTTCGTGCCATGAACAGCTTTGTTCTTTCTGGGATGTTTTGCATTGTCGAGTTGAATATACACATGGAAGTTCTGACCTCTGTTATTAACATTGTTTTTCATGTGGTGCATTACTAATAGTTCATATTCTGTAGTGATGTGATGG
The DNA here is from genome assembly GCF_901001135.1 of Rhinatrema bivittatum. NCBI lineage: Eukaryota > Metazoa > Chordata > Amphibia > Gymnophiona > Rhinatrematidae > Rhinatrema > Rhinatrema bivittatum. The sequence goes on along the minus strand of NC_042615.1, from coordinate 399,217,844 downwards.
TGCGGATGGGGGGGGGGGGGGGGAGGGATGGGCGCTGTGTCAATGTGATCTTCACCTGCCATCACAGGATGGTGGGGCTGGGGAGGGGGGTTAAGTTGGAGTGCAATAGGGGGAGGTATGGAGGGAGGGAGGAGGGGGGGGCGAAAGGAGGGTGGGGGGGGGGATGGGTTGGAACAGGTGGGGCTGGGGGACAGAGATCTACAGCCTTGTTTCTGTAACTCCACATTCAGCTGTAGACTGTTTTTTCTTTTTTTTTCTCGTTTTGTGCTCTGGAGGAGTGGGCCCAGCTGGGAGGCTCACTCTTCTTTCAAAACTATTCACAACTTTCTGTACTCCCATGGTTCATGAACCCCATCAAGTAACCATAACATATCTCTTTTCTCCTGGAATTTTGGGGGCATTAATTCTCCTATCAAACGAACCAAGCTATTGCAAGCCCTAAATAAGAAGTCAGCTGATATAGCTTTCTTACAGGAGACTCATCTCACTGATACCAAACATGATAAACTGAAACAGCATTGGGTAGGCTCAGTCTATTATGCATCTGCAAATTCAAAATCAGCCGGTGTAGCTATACTTATTAAGGGATCCTTTCCTATAATGATATTGAAAAATCAAAGACCCAGAAGGTAGATATTTAATCCTTGAGGGAGAATATAATCAGGCTCCAATCATTTTGTGTAGCGTTTATGCCCCTAATGTGTATCGAGCTTCTTTTTTTCGTGATAAATACGCCTTACTTCTGCCCTACATAGATGATATGGTAATTATAGGAGGGGACTTCAATGCCATTAAAGACCCCATACATGATAGAGCCTCCTCGGCAAAAACAAAGGGAGTGTCCAGTAAGGGGATACAGTTTTTGGAGAAAACTCTCCACCTTACAGATTTATTATTTATTTTTTTTGTATACCGACATTCGATCTCAATCGGGATATCACATTGGTTTACATTTAGGTATTGTAGGTATTTCTCTATCCCCAGAGGGCTAACAATCTAAGTTTTTGTACCTGAGGCAATTGAGGGTAAAGTGACTTACCCAAGGTCACAAGGAGCGACAGCAGGACTCGAACGCTGGTCTCCTGGTTCATAGTCCACTGCTCTAACCACTAGGCTATTCCTCCTCCCTTTAAGAAAGGTCCCCTGATGTCTGGAGAACGCTGCACCCCCTGGAGAGGGGTTAGATTATTTTTTAATGAGCACTAATAGCTTTTCCAAAGTTGTTAAAGCCAGGATTGATGTGGTAGTTTCAGATCATGCGCCTGTATGGCTGGCTTTGAACAATCCCCTTCTGCAATCCTGTTCCTTTACTTGGAAATATCCATACTTCTTGGCAGAGGATATAACCTTCCAACAATATTTAAAGGACAGATGAGCTGCCTTTGAATCTTCGAATTCCCAACACAAGGATAACCCTATTCTTTTTTGGAATTCGGCCAAGGTGGTGCTCAGAGGGGATATTATATCTTACATAGCCCACAGGAAAAAATCCCTCGATAAACAACTCCTTACCCTGAGTGCTCAACTTCAACAAGGCAAGCGGGATTTAATACATGGTCCATCCATGGCACATAGGGAAAGGTATCTCTCTTTGCAAACGGCCATTAATACCGTAATCCATCAGCGAACAAAGAGCCTTCTCTTTTACCAATACAAGCTTTTCCAATTTGGACAAAAATCTGGTAAACTGATGGCACATTTAATTAAATCGGCCAGGGGATCTCGATATATTCCAGCCATCAAGAATACCCAACAAAAGATAGTGATTGATGTTGAAGGTATTAGACGGGTCTTTCCCATATACTATTCCAAACTATATCAATAGGAGGGCTGGGATGCCTCTAAGTGGGAGGCGTTTGGGGAGCAGATTCAGCTTCCTTCCCTGACGCTGGAATGCAGCCACTATCTAAATGAGCCCATTTCCGACGAAGAGGTGTCTCGAGTGATACAGCAGATGCGCATATTAAAAGCCCTGGGCCCAGATGGGTACAGTTCAGAGTTTTACCGGTGCTTGGCTGGGCCGCTCTCTAGGCTCCTTCCTAAAGTTTACAATTCTTTAATTGATCAGGGGACCTTTCCTATAGGAGGAAACCAAGCCCATGTAACTATTATCCCGAAACTGGGCAAGGACCCTTTATTACCAGCATCTTATCGTCCTATCTTGTTGCTAAATGAAGACTATAAAATAATGGCAAAAGTTCTGGCAGAGCGGTTGGGGAATGTCCTGCCTTATCTGATACAACATGGGCAGGTATGCTTTGTTAAGAAGTGGTACGCACTTCAAAACATTAGACAAGTAGTTAAGGCCATGGTGCTTTGCAATCGAGTTAATGATTCTTATCTGGTGATAAGCCTGGACACAGAGAAGACCTTTGATAGAGTGGAATGGGGTTATATGTTCCATATCTTACGATTAATGGGGTTTGGCGGCTCCTTTTACCAAGCTATTGAACTTCTATACAGTGTCCCAGAGGCGCAAATACAGGTCAACGGGGGTGGGGGGGGGGGGGGGGGGGGTGGGGGTTTGACCGAATCCTTTGCAGTGGGAAGGGGAACTAGGCAAGGTTGTCCTCTCTCTCCACTAATTTTCTTACTCACCTTGGAACCTTTTCTACTGGCCATAGAAGCTAACCCGGTCATTAGGGGAGCACAATTTCAGGACGGAGGAAAAAAAGAAGTTTTTAAATATGCGGCTTTTCTCACATCCTCCCGCCGATCGCTACAGACACTTCTTGAGCTGTTTCATCAATACTCAGCACTCTCCTGCATGCGCATTAATTGGGATAAGTCTGAAGCACTGGCATATCCAGATTCACTGAAGGAGCACTGGGAGGGGGATCTTTTCCTTTACAGTGGGCCCGTGGCTCTCTTAAATATTTAGGAATCTACCTTACTACTGATGTACAAAACATATACAATCTTAATATTCCCCCATTACTACAAGCCACTAAAGAGAAACTCCAAGCGTGGCGTAATTTACCGCTTTCAGTGGGAGGTCGGATAAACTTATTCAAGATGGTGATATTACCAAAATGGTTGTATATTCTACAGAATTACCCATTGATGCTACTATCCAGGGATCTCACACGGATAGGTCAATTATTGCGCCAATTTATTTGGAAAGGAGGAAAGGCTAGAATACCACTGCACTAGTTAAAGCTTCCTTGGACTAGAGGTGGCATGGGGATTCCTAACCTTAACTACTATGGGAGGGCAGCTAACCTCCGCTTGATCAGAGGCTGGCTCTTGGGGAAGTCTCCCTTTGTTAATATCCTAGCAGAGGCTACTTTCACTGGCCCCCTGACCCTTAGTTATGTTCTTATGAGCGCAGGGGACAACATGCCACCTCTGCTAGCAAACCATCCGCTGATAATACCATTGTGTAAAACTTGGACGCACCTCACTAGCCTTTTGGGGATACCACGGCAGTGTACATATTTAATCTCCTTGAGAGGGAACTTGGATTTTTCCCCTGGCTCCACAACTACTTACTTTGCGTCCTGGAAGAACAAGGGCATATTGTACCTGGGCCATGTGCTGCATGCAGAGGGGTGTCTTTTATCCTTTGCTTCTTTACAGGAATTGTATGGACTCCCAGGAACTCACATTTTTGGTTACTTGCAGCTTGGCCATTATCTTAGGTCTCTGGGGCAGCCTGCCCAACACTTAGCAGCGTTTAAAGCGTTAGATGGGTTTTTCAATTTTGACACCAGAAAAGAGCCCACCCTCTCACTCTATTATCGGCAGCTAGCACATGACACCCCCATGGACTCTTATCAAGTGTTCGTGGATTGTTGGAATCGAGATGGGAGTTTCCGCTTGACGCAGTGTATTTTCTCATATAGTATGAGAGGGGTACTTCCTATTACCAGTAATATGTACCTCTGGGAGATGCACTTAAAATTTCTGTGTAGAGCCCACATTTCTCCCAAAATTGCCTTTAAAGCAGGCATTGCGGATACAGACAAGTGTGTACGTTGTGGGAAGGGGACAGGGAACTTATCACATGTTTTTTGGGATTGTCAAGTTATTAATAGATACTGGCGACAAATTGCCGCCTATTTAGAAACGCTGATGGGGGATCACCTACCAATTTCACCTTACTTGTGGCTGTTACACTGCATAACTCACTATTTGGTGCCGGACCAAGGTTTAAGAACTCTGTTAAAAACAAAGCTGGCCTAGTTGGGAAAAAAAGTCATCCTCATCCATTGGCGAGGCACGAAGGCACCTTCATTTTGGACCTGGAGAAACCATCTTCATCGCTTGATGCAGTTGGAGAACTTATCCTCTCGACACTCTCTGGGACACCGCCGAACTTTCCTTCAGACGTGGAAACCCCATCTACAACACTTGCCCCACAGAGCCAGAAGTTTGGTACTTAATATATGAGAACATTCAATCTGGGTATAACCCGTTATTGCATGTTTTAAGGCAATAGATCTCTGGAGAAGGGTGGGAGGGAGGGGGTGAAACATGACAGTTCCAACTCTTGCTCTCTGTAGTTAAGTGGAGCCTTGTGGAGCACAGGGAAAATGCACACGGGTTCCAACATTTGGCTTGGGCTGACATGTCATCGGGGGATAAAAGGTGATGATTGTTCTACTGGACAAAACAAAAAAAATGAGTGATCGCCTAATTTAACATGCATTGTCTAATTGTTGTTCTTCCCTTTATATATTAGTGTACTTGTTGACACCATGGTCTATGACATTTGTAAGTTTTTTTTCATGTATCACTTAATAAAAATATATTGAACATAAACATCTGTAGGGGTCAAAATCTAGGCCCAGGTTTTGGTTGGGCCTGTTGCATCATCTTAGGTTGATGGCTTTCATGCTGACAAGCTTGAGCCAGCAGTTGCTGCTGTTGTTGAGCTGGAAAAGGTAGGAGCCGGTACCCTTGAAAAGGGCAGAATGGGTGTCTTTGGAAGTACGGCCTCTTGTATGAGTAGAAGGAGCGTCTCGAATGTGGTGGGTGCTTAGGTCTTGCTGAGAGGGACTGGACCTTCACAAACTATATTTTTATTTTTATTTGTGTGACTATTTCTCCAAGTTTTTCTCCAAAGAAGTATTCCCCAAGACAAGGCAGATCCACCAACGTTTTGTGGACGTTGTTGTGGATGCTGCTGGCTCTTACCAATGCCATATGCAAAGCCACTATCGAGGCAGTCAAGGTACATGAGACGGCATGAAAGGATTCATAGACTGAATGCAGATGTTGTATGCACTCTTCCGCATCAAAAAGAGGATGAGGATGAAACTTTCTGCCCTCATTTGGCTGAAGGAAAGGTTTCTGTTTTTTATGCAGTCATGTAGATAAGAACATAAGAAATGCCATATTGGGTCAGACCAAGGGTCCATCAAGCTCAACATCTTGTTTCCAACAGTGGCCAATCCAAGTCACAAGTCCCAAACATTAAATAGATCTCGTTACTATTTTTTTAAATTAATTAATAGCAATTTATGATTTTTCCTCTAGAAATAATCCATACCTTTTTTAAACACAGTTACACTAACTGCCGTAATCACATTCTCTGGCAATGAATTCCAGACCGTAACTATCTGCTGAATGAAAAACTTTTCTTTGATTTGTTTTAAATAAGCTACTTGCTAACTTCATGGAGTGCCCCATAGTCCTTCTATAATCTGAGAGAGTAAATAACCGATTTACATTAACCTGTTTAAGTCCTTTCATGATTTTGTAGACCTCTATCATATCTCCCCACCCCCCCCAAGTCATCTCTTCTCCAAACTGAACAGCTCTAACTTCTTTAGCTGTTCCATGCCTCTTATTTTGGTTGTCCTTCTCTGCACTTTCTCCAGTGCAACTATATCTTTTTTGAGATGTGGCAACTGTTGGGTTTGTGGCATAATGTGAACTCTTGGTCGAAGTGGCGATGACTCCTCCCACGGGGAAGGGCCTCGTGGGGAACCACAACGATAGGCTAGACTCAATAGCAAGTGGACACAGAGGAAAGGAAGCTTTATTATATTGCTAGGATGAAGATGATACTTATCCAAGGAACAGACAATGCTGTAGTCCAGCGATATCACAGTAAGACTCCAGATAGTCTCAGTAGTAATATAGTTGATGATCTCACCCAGATGTAGCGAAGGTCCGGTAGTGTTCTGCAACGCGGGATAGGCCGTGAATCTGAAGGGTGGAGTGAGGAGAGCTTGGAGCATAGTAGTACTCACAGGGTTGCAGTGATGACAGCTTTCTTCTGTAGTCGAGTGAAGAGAAGGACCCGTGGTCCGAGGTGCAGGATACCCAGAGCAGGATAGGCCCTCGAGGAGCGAGTACCTAGGAGCACTGAGTGTACCTGGAATAAAGCAGACAAGACCCCCGAGGGGCGGGTGTACTGAAGGTTAGGCTGAATAACCCCAAAAGGCGAATAGAAGCGAGGGGCCCCCAAGGAGCGGGTACCCAGAGCTTCAATAGGTAGCGAAATACCCCGGAGGGTAACGAGGAATCCAAGTGGAGCGGAGGTTTAAATACCTGGAGATACTGACGTCATGCGGTGGGGCCACCCCCGAGGTTCCCGCCATGATGTGTTTAAGAATGTGGGCAGCGTGCGCGCGCCCCAGGAGGCCTCAGGAAGAAGCATGGCGGACGGGGATGCCCATGCTGGCTTGGAGATGCCAAGGAGTTCGGCAAACAGCAGCGGAGGCAGCCATCCTTCCAAAGGAGGAGGAGAAAGGTAAAAGAGAGGTGAGGCAGAGCGGTCGTAGCCGTCTGCGACCGAAGGACGCAACAGCATCCAGAATTACACCCTGTATTCAAGGCGTGGTTTCACTATGGAGCGATGCAGAGGCCTTATCACATCCTCCATTTTATTTTGCCATTCCCTTCCTAATAATTCCTAACATTCTATTTGCTTTTTGACTAATACAGAACACTGAGCCAACTAATTTAATGTACTGTCCACTCGATGCCTATATCTCTTTCCTGGGTGGTAACACCTAAGATAAAACCTAACATTGTGTAACTACAACAAGGTTCCCTATATGCATCACCTTGCACTTGTCCACAATAATTTCATTTGCCATTCGGAAGTCCAAACTTCCAGTTTCACAAGGTCTTCCTGCAATTTATCAAAATCCATTTGAGATTTAACTTCTCTGCATAATTGTGTCATCTGCAAATTTGATCACCTCACCTTTCCAGATCATTTATAAATATATTAAAAAGCACCAGTCCAAGTACAGATCCCTGAGGCACTTTTTCCACTGTGAAAACAGACCATTTAATCCTACTTTGTTTCCTATCTTTTAACCAGTTTGCAATCCACAAAAGGACATCGCCTCCTATCCCATGCCTTTCCAGCTTTCTTAGAAGCCTCTCATGAGGGACATTGTCGAACGCCTTCTGAAAATCCAAATACACATCTACTGGTTCACCTTTGTCCACGTGTTTATTCACCCCTTCAAAAAAAATGTAGGAGATTTGACACAAGACTTTCCTTGGGTAAATCCATGCTGAATGTGTCCCATTAAACCATGTCTATCTAAATGTTTTGTGATTTTATTCTTTATACGTTTCCATGATTTTTCCTGGCACTGAAGTCAGGCTTACCTGGTGAGCAGAGATACAAGCAGTTAACATTGAATTATGAAATATTTTCTTTTCAAAGTTGAGTAGCCTAGGATCTTTCCCTGGAGGCATTTTTGAATAAATCCTTGATTTCTTTGAATCTGCCCTAAAGAAGGCAATGACAATGGAATGATGAGGTAATTATACGAATCCAAAACAAATGATTTTCATACTCTGACAACCTATTTTCTCATTGTAGAAAATATATGGTCTTTCTATATTCTCATCTTTAATTAATGCTGAATGTTGTGAACAGGAAGAATTTCTGGTTTTGATTATCTAGTATCTGACTGAGATCAAAGAATTCTGTCCTAGGGTCTGTCTCCTTGCATACATCCATTCCGCACATTTTTCCCAAATTTTCTATAAATTTTGAATAAGTGAGGTGTTTCAGGGGAGAAGTATGTTCTGGAGAATCTGGAAGCAGGTCAGAAGGTATTCCTGTTGAACTTTCTTCAGAACCCAAGAACATGGGAACACTAATTCAGGACCACAATGATGAAGATGTGAATTTGTTATCTCTGAAAGGAATAGCCTTTGTCAGCAAATAAGATAACGAAGAACCTCTCAGTAGGGATTCTGATATGTTCACCCTAAATGAGGAAATGGGGACTCCAACCTGTGAGATTGCCATAGTGATATTGGAGAGGATAATAGTACCTTCTGTCCCCTTAGTTAACAAGAAAAGAAAATTTTCACCAGATCTGCTATTTAGTCGAATGACTGACATGTTTTGACACTACTAGCTAGAAGAGATGAGTCCGTTTAGTGCCTGCCAGATGTCACCCACATGTCATGGCTAATTCAGCCTGCTTATTGATGGAAAAAAATATTAAGCAGATCAGGATACCAGAGTAGGGATTCTCATACTTTTTATGACTAAAGCTACATAATTTACATTGACAAAGCTAGATGAAAATTTTAATGGCCTCTTTTCCCAGCATTCCCTCCTCTCTTCCTTCTTTTCTCCATCATCTCTCTTTTTATTTCCTTTTGTCAACTCCTCTCAATCTTCCCCCTTCTCCAGCATCTCATCTTTCCCTTCCTCATCCTCTTCTTTCCCTGTACTCCCAGCATATCCCTTTTTCATTACTTCTCCTAGCTTCCCTTTCTCTCGATCCCTTCTTCTGAGAAGGACAAAGTTCCTTACACCTCCCTACACAGCATCTTCTCTAGTGGCAGATTTAGCCTTCCTTCCCAGTGGTAACTCTGGGTCTCTCTCCAGGACAGCTCCAGTGGTTACGCCAGCCTTCCACTCCAGTGGTTGTGGCACCATCGGCTCTGGCCTGCCTCCTCTACTGCAGTTCTAGTGGGGATGCTGGCTTTGTAAATAGTCCTAGTCTCTCTCCTCCACCAGCAAAATATTTCCTTTGCAGTATGATCATATGCATGCAGCTCCTTCACTTTTGTTTTTTGTTTTACTGCATATATGGTCCAAGCACAGTTCCTGTGCATGCCTAACTTTCAGTCTTCTAGGGGAGGAGATGATGGAAAGCATTGCAGGTATGCACTTATGTTTCTGAAATTAGGATAAAAATCAATTTACACTGATATTCACCTTTGCAAAAAAAACAGAAATTTATCAATGAAAATCCGTTTAAATTGAAAAGGATAGGCTAGTTTTGCAGCAAAGAAAGTGAGATTAAAGATGTCACTGGATGACTTAGAGCAGTGATGCTCAATGGTGAGTCGCGACACACCAGTGTGTCGCCACACACTGGCAGGTGTGTCACGTGCTACTTGCAGCCGGCGGGGCCGAAGAAATGAAGACCGGTGCTGCTAGCTGCCACTGGAGACCAGGCCGGCAGGGCCGAAGAAATGAAGACTGGTGCTGCTAGCCGTCACCGAAGACCAGGCTGGCGAGGCTGAAGACGAGCTGTTCAGCTGGGAGCCTTTGTGTGTGTGTGCGGTGCGTGTGCAAGACAGGGAGGGTGCGCGTGCGGTGCGTGTGCGAAACAGGGAGGGTGCTTGTGCGAGACAGGGAGGGTGCGTGCGAGACAGGGAGGGTGCATGTGCGAGACAGGGAGGGTGCGTGCGAGACAGGGAGGGTGCGTGCGAGACAGGGAGGGTGCTTGTGCGAGACAGGGAGGGTGCTTGTGCGAGACAGGGAGGGTGCGCGTGCGAGACAGGGAGGGTGCGCGTGCGAGACAGGGAGGGTGCGCGTGCGAGACAGGGAGGGTGCGTGCGAGACAGGGAGGGTGCGCGTGCGAGACAGGGAGGGTGCGCGTGCGAGACAGGGAGGGTGCGCGTGCGAGACAGGGAGGGTGCGTGTGCGAGACAGGGAGGGTGCTTGTGCATGTGCGAGACAGGGAGGGTGCGTGTACGAGACAGGGAGGGTGCGTGTGCGAGACAGGGAGGATGCATGTGGTGTGTGCATGTGTGTGGTGCAAGGGAGGGTGCGTGTGCATGTGAGAGACAGGGAGGGTGCGTGTGTGGTGTGTGTGTGTGAGACAGGGAGGGTGCGTGTGTGTGTGGTGTGCGTGTGAGACAGAGAGGGTGCGTGTGTGAGACAGGGAGGATGCATGTGGTGTGTGCATGTGTGTGGTGCGTGGGAGGGTGAGTGTGCATGAGAGACAGGGAGGGTGCGTGTGTGTGTGTGTGAGAGACAGGGAGGGTGCGTGTGTGTGTGCGGTGCATGTGAGAGACAGGGAGGGTGCGTGTGTGAGACAGGGATGGTGCGCGTGTGAGACAGGGAGGGTGCGCGTGTGAGACAGGGAGGGTGCGCGTGTGAGACAGGGAGGGTGCGTGTGTGAGACAGGGAGGGTGCGTGTGTGTGAGACAGGGAGGGTGCGTGTGTGTGAGACAGGGAGGGTGCATGTGTATGAGATAGGGAGGGTGCATGTGTGAGACAGGGAGGGTGCTTGTGTGGTGCGCGTGTGTGAGACAGGGAGGGTGCGTGTATGTGTGGTGCGTGTGTGAGAGACAGGGAGGGTACGTGTGTGTGTGTGTGGTGCGTGTGTGAGAGACCGGGAGGGTGCGTGTGTGTGGTGTGCGAGACAGGGAGGGTGCGTGCGCGTGAGACAGGGAGGGTGCTGCGCGTGAGACAGGGACGGTGCTGCGCGTGAGACAGGGAGGGTACCTGCATGTGTGTGGTGTGCGCGTGAGACAGGGAGGGTGCGTGTGTGTGTGAGACAGGGAGGGTGTGTGAGTGTGAGACAGGGAGGGCGTGTGTGTGGTGTGTATGTGAGAAAGGGAGAGTGTGTGTGTGTGTGTGGTGTATATGTGAGAAAGGGAGGGTGCATCTCTGTGTGTGTAGTGTGTATGTGAGAAAGGGAGGGTGCATCTGTGTGTGTGTGTGTGTGGTGTGTATGTGAGAAAGGGAGGGTGCGTCTGTGTGTGTGTGTGGTGTATATGTGAGAAAGGGAGGGTGCATCTCTGTGTGTGTGGTGTGTATGTGAGAAAGGGAGGGTGCGTGTGTGTGTGGTGTGTATGTGAGAAAGGGAGAGTGCATCTGTGTGTGTGTGTGGTGTGTATGTGATAACAGACTTAACTGGCATCTCAGAGACATGGTGGAAAGAGGATAACCAATGGGACAGTGCTATACCAGGGTACAAATTATATCGCAATGACAGAGAGGAGCACCCGGGAGGAGGTGTGGCACTTTATGTCCGGGATGGCATAGAGTCCAACAGGATAAACATCCTGCATGAGACTAAACACAAAATTGAATATTTATGGGTAGAAATCCCTTGTGTGTCGGGGAAGGCTATAGTGATAGGAGTATACTACTGTCCACCTGGTCAAGATGGTGAGACTGACAGTGAAATGCTAAGAGAAATTAGGGAAGCTAACCAAATTGGTAGTGCGGTAATAATGGGAGACTTCAATTACCCCAATATTGATTGGGTAAATGTATCATCGGGACACGCTAGAGAGATAATGATCCTGGATGGACTAAATGATAGCTTTATGGAGCAATTGGTTCAGGAACAGACGAGAGAGAGAAACTTTGATTAAATGAGGAAAAGCTACAAAAGTAAAACATGTCCAAGAGGCGTGGTCATTGTTAAAAAAAATACCATTCTAGAAGCACAGTCTAGATGTATTGCACACATTAAGAAAGGTGGAAAGAAGGCAAAATGATTACCGGCATGGTTAAAAGGGGAGGTGAAAGAAGCTATTTTAGCCAAAAGATCTTCATTCAAAAATTGGAAGAAGGATCCAACAGAAGAAAATAGGATAAAGCATAAACGTTGGCAAGCTAAATGTAAGACACTTATAAGACAGGCTAAGAGAGAATCTGAACAGAAGTAGGCTGTAGAGGCAAAAACTCACAGTAAAAACTTTTAAAAATATATCCGATGCAGAAAGCCTGTGAGGGAGTCAGTTGGACCGTTAGATGATCGAGGGGTTAAAGGGGCACTTAGAGAAGATAAGGCCATCGCAGAAAGATTAAATGATTTCTTTGCTTTGGTGTTTACTGAAGAGGATGTTGGGTAGGTACCCGTAATGGAGAAGGTTTTCATGGGTAATGATTCAGATGGACTGAATCAAATCACGATGAACCTAGAAGATGTGGTAGGCCTGATTGACAAACACTTGGACCGGATGGTATACAGGAAAATTGTCCATTTAATCCTACTCTCTGTTTCCTGTCTTTTAGCCAGTTGCAATCCACGAAAGGACATCGCCACCTATCCCGTGACTTTTTACTTTTCCTAGAAGCCTCTCATGAGGAACTTTGTCAAACGCCTTCTGAAAATCCAAGTATACTACATCTACCGGTTCACCTTTATCCACATGTTTATTAACGCCTTCAAAAAAGTGAAGCAGATTTGTGAGGCAAGACTTGCCCTGGGTAAAGCCATGCTGACTTTGTTCCATTAAACCATGTCTTTCTATATGTTCTGTAATTTTGATGTTTAGAACACTTTCCACTATTTTTCCTGGCACTGAAGTCAGGCTAACCGGTCTGTAGTTTCCCGGATCACCCCTGGAGCCCTTTTTAAATATTGGGGTTATATTTGGTATCCTCCAGTCTTCAGGTACAATGGATGATTTTAATGATAGGTTACAAATTTTTACTAATAGGTCTGAAATTTCATTTTTTAGTTCCTTCAGAACTCTGGGGTGTATACCATCCAGTCCAGGTGATTTACTACTCTTCAGTTTGTCAATCAGGCCTACCACATCTTCTAGGTTCACCGTGATTTGATTCAGTCCATCTGAATCATTACCCATGAAAACCTTCTCCATTATGAGTACCTCCCCAACATCCTCTTCAGTAAACACCAAAGCAAAGAAATCATTTAATCTTTCTGCGATGGCCTTATCTTCTCTAAGTGCCCCTTTAACCCCTCGATCATCTAACGGTCCAACTGATTCCCTCACAGGTTTTCTGCTACGGATATGTTTAAAAAAATTTTTACTGCGAGTTTTTGCCTCTACAGCCAACGTCTTTTCAAATTCTCTCTTAGCCTGTCTTATCAATGTCTTACATTTAGCTTGCCAACTTTTATGCTTTATCCTATTTTCTTCTGTTGGATCCTTCTTCCAATTTTTGAATGAAGATCTTTTGGCTAAAATAGCTTCTTTCACCTCCCCTTTTAACCATGCCGGTAATCGTTTTGCCTTCTTTCCACCTTTCTTAATGTGTAGAATACATCTAGACTGTGCTTCTAGAATGGTATTTTTTTTAACAATGACCACGCCTCTTGGACATTTTTTACTTTTGTAGCTGCTCCTTTCAGTTTTTTTCTAACAATTTTTCTCATTTTATCAAAGTTTCCCTTTTGAAAGTTTAGCACGAGAGCCTTGGATTTGCACACTGTTCCTCTTCCAGTCATTAAATCAAAGTTGATCATATTATGATCATTATTGCCAAGCGGCCCCACCACCGTTACCTCTCTCACCAAGTCCTGTGCTCCACTGAGAATTAGATCTAAAATTGCTCCCTCTCTCGTCGGTTCCTGAACCAATTGCTCCATAAAGCTATCATTTATTCCATCCAGGAACGTTATCTCACTAGCATGTACTGATGATACATTTACCCAGTCAATATTGGTGTAATTGAAGTCTCCCATTATTACCGCACTACCAATTTGGTTAGCTTCCCTAATTTCTCTTAGCATTTCACTGTCCGTCTCACCATATTGACCAGGTGGACGGTAGTATACCCCTATCACTATAGTCTTCCCCGACACACAAGGGATTTCTACCCATAAAGATTCAATTTTGTATTTAGTCTCATGCAGGATGTTTATCCTGTTGGACTCTATGCCAGGCCGGACATAAAGCACCACACCTCCTCCCGGGTGCCTCTCTGTCAGTGCGATATAATTTGTACCCCGGTATAGCACTGTCCCATTGGTTATCCTCTTTCCACCATGTCTCTGAGATGCCAATTAAGTCTATGTCATCATTCACTGCTATACATTCTAATTCTCCCATCTTACTTCTTAGACTTCTGGCATTAGCATACAAACATTTCAAAGTTTGTTTTTTGTTTGTATTTTCATTCTGCTTTTTAATTGATAGGGATAAGTTAGAATTTTTTAGCTCAGGTGAGTTTTTAGTTACAGGCACGTGCACTATTTTTCTAATTATTGGAACCTGTCGGGATGCCCTAATTCTAATGCATCATTAGTATCCTTTGAAGATACCTCTCTCCGAACCATGCGCTGCTGAGCGACTGTCGGCTTTCCCCTTTGTTCTAGTTTAAAAGCTGCTCTATCTCCTTTTTAAAGGTCTGTATTTCGGGTATTAGTAATGACTCTGGCAGTTGCGTTTTGCAACATTTGGAGTGGTTTAATTGTCGAGTATGGGAGTCCTAGAAGGAGTGAATTACAGTAGTCTAGTTTGGATAAAAGGGAGGTTTGAATCACAGTGCGAAGGTCTTGAGTGTGTAGCAGGGGCTTAAGTTTTTTTTAAATATTCAGTTTGTAGAATCCATCTTTGAGAATGGAACTCACATATTTTTTCATGTTTAGTTGCTTGTCCAGGACGACTCCAAGATCTCTTACACAAGGTTGATTTGTAGTTGAAAAGCAAGTAGGGGTAGATGATGGGGTAAGATAAGGAGTAGTTCAGTTTTGTTTGTGTTCAGAGCTAGGTAGAGGTTCGAGAGGAGAGAGTTTATGGGAACTAGGCAGGTTTCCCAGTACTTCAAAGCATCAGAGATGGAATTTTGGATGGGGATGATGATTTGGATATTGTCTACATATAGGTAGAACTTGAGTTTGAGTTCGGTTAAGAGGAGGCATAAGGGGGTAAGGTAAATATTAAAGCATGTGGAAGAGAGGGAGGAGCCTTGTGGGACACCGTGTTGCAGGGGAAGGGGGCGGAGATAGAATTACCAATTTTGACTGAGAAATTTCTGTTGGCTAAATAAGACTTGAGCCATGCTATTGCCAAGCCTGAGATACGGGGGAGTGGAAATCCGAATGAACTGTATTCGATGGGGGGGAAAGGCTGATGTGCACGGAGCAGGAGAGGGACCTTGGGGTGATAGTGTCTAATGATATGAAGTCTGCGAAACAATGCGAGAAGGCGATAGCAAAAGCCAGAAGAATGCTGGGCTGCATAGAGAGAGGAATATCGAGTAAGAAAAGGGAAGTGATTATTCCCTTGTACAGGTCCTTGGTGAGGCCTCACCTGGAGTACTGTGTTCAGTTCTGGAGACCATATCTACAAAAAGACAAAGACAAGATGGAAGCGGTACAGAGAAGGGCGACCTGGAAGGTGGAGGATCTTCATCGGTTGACGTACGATGAGAGATTGAAGAATCTAAATATGTACACCCTGGAGGAAAGGAGGAACAGGGGTGATATGATACAGACTTTCAGATACTTGAAAGGTTTTAATGATCCAAAGACAACAACAAACCTTTTCCGTAGGAAAAAAATCAGCAGAACCAGGGGTCACGATTTGAGGCTCCAGGGAGGAAGATTCAGAACCAATGTCAGGAAGTATTTCTTCACGGAGAGGGTGGTGGATGCCTGGAATGCCCTTCCGGAGGAAGTGGTGAAGACCAGAACTGTGAAGGACTTCAAAGGGGCGTGGGATAAACACTGGATCCATAAAGTCAAGAGGCCGCCAATGAAGAGTGGGTGACTCGCCAGAATGATGGCTACTGCCTGGACACAATACCCTTATTCAATAAACATACACATGCTTACTGTGACTCCAACATCGCTCTAAGCTTCAACAGCAAGAGGAAATGTGGAAAAAAGGATTTGCACTCACAAAGAGGGGAGTAGCTGGCTTGTTACGGCGGTTACTACCCCAAACTAAATAAGCCTGATACTTCACTTTCAATGCATATACAGCATAGCTCTCTGCTTCAACGGCAGGGGAGAAGAATAACTGATACTTCACACATCCAGCAGAGCTCTCTGCTTCAACGGCAGGGGAGAAGAAAAAAGGGTTCGCACTCACAAAGAGGGGAGTAGCTGGCTTGTTACGGCGGTTACTACCCCAAACCAAATGTGCCTGATACTTCACTTTCGATGCATATCCAGCATGGCTCTCTGCTTCAGCAGCATGGGAGAAAGACTGATACATCACACATTTCCAGCATAGCTCTCTGCTTCAACAGCAGGGGAAAAGAAAAACTGATGCTTCACGCATTTCCAGCATAGCTTCAACGGCAGCGGAGAAGAAAAAAGGATTCGCAATCACAAAGTGGGGAATAGCTGGCTTGTTACGGCGGTTACTACCCCAAACCAAATGTGCCTGATACTTCACTTTCAATGCATATCCAGCATGGCTCTCTGCTTCAACGTCATGGGAGAAAGACTGATACTTCACGCATATCCAGCATAACTCTTCACGCATATCCAGCATAACTCTCTGCTTCAACGGCAGGAGAGAAGAAAAAACAACCAATAAGGGCTGTATAACATAGTCTGGGTACAACAAATAATCATGGGTGTAGCTTGCTTATTGCGGCGGTTACTACCCCTACTGCCCCTAACTAATCAAGCTAGATATTTCACTTGGATGCAGCTCCATCACTGCTCTCTACATTAATGGTCAGGGTGGAAGGGAAATAGAACCAAGAGCTAAGAGAAACAGATAAGTATGAGAGAAAAAATGTGTGAAGCTTGCTGGGCAGACTGGATGGGCCGTTTGGTCTTCTTCTGCCGTCATTTCTATGTTTCTATACCAATGCCTTCTAAACGAGCAAGAAGATGGTTGTGGCATATGGTATCAAAGGCAGCAGAGATATCCAGGAGGGCAAGGAGGTAGCTACTACATTTGTCTGTTCCTATGAGGAGGTGGTCTGTAAGGGTGAGAAGGAGGGATTCGGTGTTAAGATGTTTTCGGAAACCGAATTGTGAGGCATTTAGAATATTGTGGTTTTCTAAGTAGCCCATCAGCTGCGAATTAACTACTCTTTCCATTATCTTGGCAATAAAGGGAAGGTTTGATATAGGATGAAAATTGGAAGGGTCTTTTGGATCTAAGGAGGGCTTCTTGAGGAGGGGTTTGACCACTGCTTATTTAAGTGAGTCGGGGACGGAACCGGTAGATAGTGAGCAATTGATGACATTAGCTATCGCTCTGGAAATGGTGTTAGGGATGGCAAAAAGAGCTTTGGAGGGTATGGTATCACTCGGATGTGAGGCAGGTTTAAGTTTTTTTGAGTATGGATTCTATTTCCTTGGAGGAAGTGAGGTCAAAGGCAGAGAGGACAGAGGTAGAGGGGGCAGGACTCGAAAGGGTATTGGAATCAGGGAATCAAGAGAGGAGATTCGCTATTTTATTGTGAAAGAAGAGTGCAAGTTCATTGCACTTAGTATCAGTGTCAGATTCCGGTATGCTGGGCGAGGTGGGCTTGATGAGATCTGATACATAAGAGAAGAGTGCTTTAGGATTGTATCTGTAGTCATGGATCTTAACGGCATAAAAGTCTCGTTTATGCTTCAAGGTAGAAAGCCTGTAATGGTGCAGGGCAGATTTATAGCTGGCGGCGTGCAGTGAGGAGGGATCCTTGCGCCAAGTTCTCTCTTTATGTCTCAGTTTGTTTTTTAGTGTTTTTAATTCTGGGGTGTACCATGAGTTGGAGTGTTTGGAGGCAGTGTTTATGACACATTTGGAGATAGGGCAAAGTTTATTAGCTATCTCTTCCATAAGGTTGCACCGAGGCTAAAGCAGAGGCAGGATCAAAGCAGTCTAGATTGGGCAGGGTGTTAGTGAGGGCAAAAGCGAGATCCTCACTGGGACAGGATTTTCTAGCTATTATGGTGGTGTATCGAGGGTTCGTACTCGCAGAGGACCAGGGTACATGATGGGACCAGGGTACATGATGGGAATAAAGAGGATTGGATACTAGAGTTAATGAATATCAGATCCAGGGAGTGGCCTGCTTTGTGGGTAGGAGAGGTGATTAATTGCTGGTATCCAATGGCATGGAGGGCATGGAGGAAGGTATCACATGAGGAGGAAGGAACTGCGAAGTCAACATGGAGATTGAAGTCTCCAAGGATGTTAGCAGGGGTGTCAACATTAATGCAGCCTGCAATGAATTCAATTATTGGTGAGGGATTAGATTCAAGCAGGGTAGGTGGGGCATATACAAGGCAGATTTGGAGAGCAGGTGATTTGAAGAGACCAATTTCTAGTTTGGTAGGGGGAGTGATGTGGATCTGTTTAAGGTGGAATGGAACAGCTCCCCTATGAGGAAAGACTAAAGAGATTAGAACTTTTGAGCTTGGAGAAGAGACGGCTGAGGGGGGATAAGATAGAGATGTTTAAAATCATGAGAGGTCTAGAACGGGTAGATGTGAATCGGTTATTTACTCTTTCGGATAGTAGAAAGACTAGGGGGCACTCCATGAAGTTAGCATGGGGCACATTTAAAACTAATCTGAGAAAGGTCTTTTTTACTCAACGCACAATTAAACTCTGGAATTTGTTGCCAGAGGATGTGGTTAGTGCAGTTAGTATAGCTGTGTTTAAAAAAGGATTGAATAAGTTCTTGGAGAAGTCCATTACCTGCTATTAAGTTCACTTAGAGAATAGCCACTGCCATTAGCAATGGTAACATGGAATAGACTTAGTTTTTGGGTACTTTCCAGGTTCTTATGGCCTGGATTGGCCACTGTTGGAAACAGGATGCTGGGCTTGATGGACCCTTGGTCTGACCCAGTATGGCATGCTCTTATGTGTATGTGAGAAAGGGAGGGTGCGTCTGTGTGTGTGTGTGTGGGGTGTGTGTGTGTGTGTGTGGTGTGTATGTGAGAGAGGGAGGGTATGTGTGTCTGTGTGTGTGTGGTGTGTATGTGAGAAAGGGAGAGTGCGTGTGTGTGTGATGTGTATGTGAGAAAGGGAGGGTGCGTCTGTGTGGTGTGTATGTGAGAAAGGGAGGGTGCGTCTGTGTTTATGTGTGTGGGGTGTGTATGTGAGAAAGGGAGGGTGCATCTGTGTGTGTGGTGTATATGTGAGAAAGGGAGGGTGCGTCTGTGTGTGTGTGTGTGGTGTGTATGTGCGATACGGAGGGTGCTTCTGTGAGAGTGTAATGTGTATGTGAGACAGGGAGGGTGCTTCTGTATGTGTGTGGCATATATGTGAGTCAGGGAGGGTGCTTGTGTGTGTCAATATGTGTGTGAGAGAGAGATGTGAGAAAGGGAGGGTGCGTCTGTGTGCGTGGTGTGTATGTGAGAAAGGAGGGTGCATCTGTGTGCGTGGTGTGTATGTGAGAAAGGGAGGGTGCGTCTGTGTGTGTGTGTGGGGTGTGTGGGGTGTGTATGTGAGAAAGGGAGGGTGCGTCTGTGTGTGTGTGTGGGGTGTGTGGGGTGTGTATGTGAGAAAGGGAGGGTGCGCCTGTGTGTGGTGTGAGACACGGAGGGTGCTTCTGTGTGTGTGTGGTGTGAGACACGGAGGGTGCTTCTGTGTGTGTGTGTGGTGTGGTGTGAGACACGGAGGGTGCTTCTGTGTGTGTGTGCGGTGTGAGACACGGAGGGTGCTTCTATGAGAGTGTAATGTGTATGTGAGACGGAGAGTGCTTCTGTATGTATGTGGCATATATGTGAGTCAGGGAGGGTGCTTGTGTGTGTCAATATGTGTGTGTGAGAGAGAGATGGAGCATGTTTTTGGCTGGCTGTGGCTGTGAGAGAGAGGGGGCATGTGTGTGATCGAGCCTGTTTGTAAGTGACATAGAACATGTGTATGATTGAGAGCTTGGTATAAGTGAAATAGAGAAAACATGTATGTGATTGAAAGCCTGTGTGTAAGTAAGAGAGCGAGAGTATTATGTGATTGAGAGAGACTGGTCAGAGAGGCTACATGTGTATGTGTGAGAAAGACTGGTCAGAGAGGTGACGTGTGTATGAGTGAGAGACAGAAACTGATCAGGGAGATGAATGGTATGTGTGAGAGACAGAAATTGGTCCTCAGGATGTGATTTATGAAAGAGAGAAGACTGGTTGTGGTCCCTAAAGAAGAGGACAGCTTCAGCAGCTACTGCTGCTTCTGGTGTGGCCTGCATGGGAAAGGTGTTGGAGAACTGCTGGAGGGGATAAGTAAAGGTGGCTTTTTAAGTTCATTTCTCTTGAATGACTGCCATTTTAATTATTGGGTAGTATGTGATGTGTCTGCTGTTTTGAAATATTTTATTGGTGTTTGAAGAATTTTTAATAATTTTTAAGTTTTTAATTGTTAGATGATGTTCTGTTCATCAGTTGTTTTGAAACATTTTTTTATATAGTTTTACAATTATTTCTGTTTGGGAATCTATAACAGCTTGGCTTTTTCTGTTTTCCTAATGGGAGGTGTATTGGTGTTTAAGGCCTGGTTTAATATTTGTAGTGTTGCCTTTTTGTAAGTAGGGTTGTTCCATTTGAGTGCATGCCATAATGCAGGTGTAACTTTGCGTGGATTAGTTTATGTGCATTATTGCAGATCCTGGGACGTTGTTAGGTGCTATATTTCTGTTTCCATTTCTCCAGGTTTGGTCTGCATGCAGAGTGGCTTTTTCTGGGTTTTCATTCCAGTTTGTCTCCATATTTGTAATTTGTGGTCTTTCTGTACTTGGTGAAGGTTTATCTTTTGTGTTTATGACAGAGGTGAGATATTTAACACGTAGGCACATAAAATACCTCATTTTACTTCTTGTGTTTTCTCAATTGGACATGCATTGGTGGTGAACTGCTGTCTTTTTATAAGTAGGGCTATTGCGCCTGATAGTAGAGGGAGTTTGTGTTGCTGTTATTGAGATAACACCAGAATATCTTTTTTGTATGGTTAGTTGTATGGGAAATGTTCTAGTTCTGCTTTAAACCCATTACTGAGAGTCGGAGGTGGGTTAGCCTTGTGACTGTCATGTGTTCAGTGTGTCTCGCATGTGAGGACCATCTATCGAGTGTGTCCTGACAGAAAAAAGGTTGAGAACCACTGACTTAGAGCATGCTAGAGGAAGGACAGCTTTGGATTCTTGCCATCTGTGATAAATGCTATTCTATTAGTTTGATGGACTGCATTTAAACAGGAAGGACAGACAATATGATATGTGGAGAGATAGGAAGGAAGATTAGGTAACTGAAAACCTGATTAAACTAGGGAGGAGAAAGAGAGGCTAATAAAGACCTATACAAATAGACCATGGATACAAAAGAGGGAAGGTACAAGGGGAAGGGCCAAAAATTAACCTAGCTATTTATTTATTTGTTTTAAGTCTTTTCTATACCGTCGTTTGGTGGGGCCCGTCACAACGGTTTACATTAAGGCACATAAAAGTAATGATACTACAATTTGTCCATTTACATAGGTGCCATAAGGTTCGGTAACATAGTTTGTTATCATTGTTCGTTGTTACATGTGATTAATCATGTCCATGTCTTTCCTTCTCAGTTTTAATTACAGAACTAATTTTACAAATGTAACTTATCCATTAGTAATGGTGCGCTAATAATGATATATGTCCAATTAACTAAGATTAATTTATTTTTTTTTTTTAACATTTCTTTTATACCGATATCCGTTCGCACATCGTATCGGTTCACAGTGAACAAAAAACCATTGGGCAGTGCCCGTACATATAACAGATAACATAATAAAATATGATGAACTAGGCAACATATAAATAATTTAGGCAACATATAAATAATTAAATGGGAATATTTATTTATTTAACACTTTTCTATACCGACCTTCATGGTTAGATGACCATATCAGATCGGTATATATCGAACAGGGGAACTGTGACATAAACAGTAAAAAACAGTAATGTTGAGATTACTTACCTGATAATCTCCTTTTCTTTAGTGTATGCAGATAGACTCAAAACAAATGGGTATATCGTGCTCGTGCTAGCAGTTGGAGACGGATCTGACGTCAGCACGGGTACATATACCCCCACAGGAAGTGCAGCAAATCAATAATCTTCCTTGCAAAGCTTTTATGGATATATGTGAGACTGACCGATCGATTAATCAAGAGGATTACCCTGACCAATTGATGGTAGCTGGAGACCACCAGTGTACTCAGCCAGAAGGCGTCGACACCCGGCAGGGTGGATGCCCTATATAAGAAAACATGGCTTACCGTGAGTCGGCAAATCCCCATGTATACCGGCAGCCGGGCAGGATGCTGAGTCCATCTGCATACACTAAGGAAAAGGAGATTATCAGGTAAGTAATCTCAACATTTCCTAGCGTGTAGCAGATGGACTCAAAACAAATGGGATGTACAAAAGCTACTCCCGGACTGGGCGGGAGGCTGCCCGAGGACCGTTTAGGATTGCCCTCGCAAATGCTGTGTCCTCCCGGGCCTGGACGTCCAGACGGTAGAATCTGGAGAAGGTATGGAGGGAGGACTACGTCGCCGCTTTACATATCTCTGCAGGCGACAGCAGCTTAGCTTCTGCCCAAGAGGCCGATTGTGCTCTGGTAGAATGAGCCTTGACCTGTAGAGGCAGTGGTTTTCCCGCCTCTATGTAGACTGCCTTGATAACCTCTTTAATCCAGCGGGCTATGGTTGGCCATGAGGCCGCTTCCCCTTGCTTCTTCCCGCTGTGCAGGATGAACAGGTGGTCCCGTCTTTCGTACTGCTTCTGACATTTCCAGGTATCTGGACAGCAGTCTGCCGATGTCGAGATGGCGTACCATTCGACCTTCCTCTGACTTCTTCAAACCTTCCGTGGTAGGCAAGGATATGGTTTGGTTGAGGTGAAAGTGTGAGACCACTTTGGGTAAAAAGGATGGAACTGTGCGAAGATGGATAGCTTCTGGAGTGATTCTGAGAAACGGATCACGGCAGGACAGTGCTTGTAGCTCTGAGATGCGGCGTGCTGAACACACGGCCAGCAAGAACACCATCTTCACGGTTAACAAACGAAGAGACAGGCCTCGAAGGGGCCTGAAGACGGATCCCGCTAGAAATTCCAACACTAGGTTGAGGTTCCACAAGGGCACTGGCCACTTCAGTGGCGGGCGAATGTGTTTGACTCCTTTCAGGAAACGTGAGACGTCTGGGTGTTTGGCAATGGTGTTGCCGTCACTCCTGAGGCCGTAGCAAGACAGTGCTGCTACCTGAACCTTGATGGAGATGAGGGACAGACCCTTCTGAAGTCCATCTGGTAGGAAGTCCAAAATGATAGGAATCCTAGCGGCCTGCGAGTTGGTGCTGTGAGAATCACACCAGTCTTCAAAAACTCTCCAGATCCTGATATATGTCAGTGATGTGGAGAACTTGCGTGCTCGGAGGAGTGTATCTATTACCGACTCTGAGTATCCTCTTTTCTTCAATCTAGCCCTCTCAATGGCCAGACCGTAAGAGAGAATTGCGCTGGATCCTCGTGGAGGATGGAACCCTGCCGCAGCAGGTCCCTGTGTGGAGGCAGGCGAAGAGGATTCCCTGCCAGTAGTCTTCTCATGTCTGCGTACCAGGGTCTTCTTGGCCAGTCCGGGGCCACTAGAAGAACTAGGCCTCTGTGTCGCTGAATCCGGTGTACAATGGCGCCCAGCAGGAGCCACGGAGGAAAGGCATATAGCAGGATCCCCTCAGGCCACGGCTGTACCAGGGCATCGATCCCCTGGGCCCGAGGATCCCGCCTGCGGCTGAAATATTTGGGAATTTGAGCGTTGGACCTGTCCGCTAAGAGGTCCATGGCTGGCGTCCCCCATTGATCCACAATTATCTGAAAGGCTGTGGGTGACAGCTGCCACTCTCCCGGGTTTAGGCTTTCTCTGCTGAGGAAGTCTGCCGTCGTGTTGTCCTTCCCGGCGATGTGGACGGCGGAGATGTCCAGGAGATTTGCTTCTGCCCAAAGCATCAGGGGAGTTATTTCCAGGGACACTTGTTGGCTTCTGGTTCCGCCCTGACGATTGATGTATGCCACCGTGGTGGCGTTGTCTGACATCACTCTGACCGCTCTGTCGCAAAGTCTGTGGGCAAATCGCAGGCACGCTAGCCTGACTGCCCGTGCGTCTAGTCGGTTGATGTTCCACCTTGACTCTTCTCTGGTCCACTGCCCTTGGGAGGTGAGTCCCTCGCAGTGTGCTCCCCATCCATTCAGGCTGGCATCTGTGGTGAGCAGAATCCAGGTTGGGGAGGACATTCTTGACCCCCGGCTCATGTGGCCGGGTTGCAACCCCCACCGTAGCTGATACCGCAACTCTGGCCGGTAGAGGAAGGTGTATGGCGTAGTTCTGTGATCGTGGGCTCCATCGAGAGAGAAGGGCGCGTTGCAATGGTCTGATATGAGCCCGCGCCCATGGCACCACCTCCAGAGTGGATGCCATGAGGCCGAGGACCTGCAGGTAATCCCGAGCTGTGAGCCGGCTGGCGATCAGCAGGGCCTGCAGATGATTCTGGAGTTTTGACTGTCTCTTGGAGGTCAGGCTGACCTTGTCCTCTCGGGTGTCGAATTGGACCCCTAGGTATTCCAGCGACTGGGACGGCTGTAGGGAGCTTTTGCTTATGTTGACTACCCATCCGAGGCTTTCCAGAAGAGCTATAACTCTGTTGGTTGCCCGGTGGCTCTCCTCTGGTGACTTTGCCCTGATCAGCCAATCGTCCAGATATGGATGGACGAGAATTCCTTCCTTCCTGAGTGCCGCCGCCACTACCACTATGACCTTGGTAAAGATCCGCGGCGCAGTGGCTAGCCCGAAGGGTAAAGCTCGGAACTGGAAGTGCTGATTTAGGACTTTGAAGCGTAAATAGCGCTGGTGATCCCGATGGATTGGGATATGTAAATAGGCTTCCGACAGATCTAGGGAGGTGAGAAACTTCCCTGGCTGTACTGAATTCTTGACAGACCGTAGCGTTTCCATGTGAAAGCTGGGGACCCGTAGGTGTCGGTTGACTGACTTGAGGTCCAGGACGGGCCTGAAAATGCCCTCCTTCTTGGGTACTATGAAATAAATGGAATAATGTCCAGAATTTATCTCTCCTGCAGGTACTGGGATTATGGCTTTTAGAGCCAGGAGCCTCTGTAAGGTCACTTCTAGTGCCGCTGCCTTGAGCGGTGAGCAAAGAGATTCCACAAACTTGTTCGGCGGAGACCGAAGGAAATCTAGGTAATATCCTTCCCGGATGATGGCAAGGACCCACTGGTCCGAAGTGATCTCGACTCACCTGTGGTAGAAGAGGGTTAGCCTGCCCCCTATGGCTGCTACCCCCGGATGGGTCGGCTGATTGTCACTGTGGGGTGTGGCCGGGGCCAAAACCCGAGCCGGTTCCCTTCTTGTTGCGCTTAGTCCGAAAGGACTGGTTCCTAGCCTGTGAACGAGGCGCTCGATAGCGAGTCCTGTAAGGGTTGAAGCGCTGTGAATTTCTACCTCTAGATGGTCTAGAAAAAGAACGCTGGCTCCTCCTAGCCCTGTTTTCTGGTAGACGGGGTAAAGGAGAGGCACCCCATTTAGTAGCCCAGCTCTCGAGATCGCTGCCGAACCATAAAGGGCATTCTTGTGAGTCTAAAGGGCATTCTTGTGAGTCTAAGACAAGACTCACAAGAATGCCCTTAAAGGGCATTCTTGTGAGTCTTGTCATAGAGGACGAGTCGGCAGCCCAGTTGCGTAGCCAGAGCTGTCTCCTGACTGCCACCGAGGATGATACTCCTTTGGCTGCCGTACGGACCAGGTTGGAGGCTACGTCAGTGAGGAACGCGAGAGCTGATTCCATGTCTTCTCCCGGGGTGTTGTTTCTTGCTTGTGATAAACAGGAACGCGTCACCACGGTGCAGCAGGTCACGATGCGGAGGGACATGGCTGCCACCTCGAAGGCTTGTTTCAGAATGGTGTCCATGCGCCGGTCATGTGCATCCTTGAGGGCCGCTCCCTCCTCAACCGGAATGGTGGTGTGCTTCACTATTGCGTTAACTATGGCGTCTACCTTAGGGCACTCCAGCAGCTCCTTGGACGCCGGATCCAGAGGGTACATGCCAGCCAAGGCCCGACCCCCTTTGAATGAGGCCTCCGGTGCCTTCCATTCCAGATCGACTAGCTGTTGTGCTGCTTGTAGGAGGGGAAAATGGTGAGCCGGTTGGCGCAGGCCCTCTAACAGGGGGTTCATTTTAGGGTCCCCTGGGGTATCCTGGCCCGGGATGGCCAGTTCCGATAGACATTGTGAGACCAGGCCTGAAAGATCCTCTTTCCGAAAGAAGCGCCTCATGGTCAGATATGGCTCTATCTCCGAGGGTAGTCCACCCTCCTCGGGGGGCTCCTCACTATCCTGGGAGCAATCCAAATCTCCATGATCGGTGCTGTCGGGTGGCGAGTGGCCGCGCCTAGGTCTCGAGGCCGGAAAGACCCATCTGAGGAGCAGACTGCATCTGGACAAAGGCGTGAATCCCCTTGAATAATTCTACCCAGGAAAGCGAAGCCGGATCTGGCTGTAGGGGCACAAGATCTCTCGGATTCCCTGGCTGCTCGCCGCGGCCTGCTACGTCCAGTGTGCTCCCTGAGGAGCCGCTGGGCTGGGACCGGTCCTGTCCTGGAACTCCCATGGCCTCCTCACATTGGGCACATAGTGAGTCTGCTTCCTCGCTCTGTGTAGCTCTGAGGTAGCATGCTGAGCAGAGGCTTAGAGCTCTTACGCCTGATTCTGGAGGTGCCGGCTCTGCGGGCGTATGGGCTCTCTTATGCTCCATTCGCCTGAGATTCGGTGTCGCCCAATGACGCGCCTAACAAGTGCGCTGAACAGCATGCGCCTAAAACGGGCGTCTTACAATGCGCGCCTATACACGGGCGTCTTATAAATGTGCGCCTATACACGGGCGTCTTATAAATGTGCGCCTATACACGGGCGTCTTCCTAGAAACGGGCGTTTTACCATGCGTTAACAACGTGCGCCTATCGCGTGCGCTAACAACGTGCGCCTAGCAACGTGCGCCTATTGGCGGAGATGAGTAGGCAGGCAAATGGCGACCTCCTTGGTGTGCTGCCTCGTTGGCAGGCCCAGTTAGTCCACACTTCCTTGGAGACCAAGTAAAGATGTACGCCTTACCTTGTCTTCGGCGCTTCCCGGCTGCGACCCGGGCGGTCTCTGGCTGCGGGGGGAGAGGGTGAGTACCTTCACCGCAGCGCATAAGGAAGTGCACCCGCTGCCTCTAGGCCGCGCCCAAACTCGTCTCGCTCGGGGGCCAAGCCGCGCCCGAGCCCTTCTCACTCGGGGGCAAGGTCCCTGCCGCGACTGGCCACCGGACCGAGGCTCTTGCGTCCGAGGGACCACCGAAGTGAGCTCGGGAAACTCAACTGGGTGAGTGACCGCCTGGTATCACCACAGGAGTGCGGGGCTCGTCTTCAGTAGATTTCTTCAATGAATTTAGTCGTTAGAATTTGGAAACACGCTCAGCGAGCGTGAGGTAGCTCCTAACTGCTTTGGAGACGGAAATTACTGATTTGCTGCACTTCCTGTGGGGGTATATGTACCCATGCTGACGTCAGATCCGTCTCCAACTGCTAGCACGAGCACGATATACCCATTTGTTTTGAGTCCATCTGCTACACGCTAGGAAAATAGTGAATTGAACAGGAAGAACAAAGTTACATCTAACAAGGTTGGTAAACTTGGAGGCATAGACAGCTGGAAAGACAGGCTTAGGAACGCAGTAAACTAAGAGTTTAAACAATAGTATAATTGAGGGTGGGTCTTATTAAATACTTGAGGAGGTACGGAGATCCATTGGTCAAGAGGATGTTCGGTCGTCTAGTGTGTATCCGGGGGATCTGGGAAGGCTTGGCGGAAAAGCCAGGTCTTAAGTGTTTTCCTAAATGTTAAGAGGCAGGGTTCCAGCCTAAGGTCTGAAGGGATGTTGTTCCAGATAGCTGGGCCTGCTATCGAGAAGGATCGGTCTTTGGTTGAGGTGAAGCGTGATGCTTTGGTAGGCGGTGCTTGTAGGGTTCCTTTGTATAGTTCTCTTGTCGGTCTATTGGAGATATGGAGTTTGAGAGGGAAATCAAGGTCCAGTTGCAGTTGATTCCAGATAGATTTGTGAATTAAGGTGAGTGATTTGTGCAGGATTCTGTAGTTCACTGGAAGCCAATGTAGGTTGGGTGATATGTGTTCTTCACGGTTGGTGCTGGTCAGGAGTCTTGCTGCGGCGTTCTGTATCAACTGTAATTGCTTGGTAGTGGAGTTAGGGAGACCCAAGAGAAGAGCGCTGCAGTAGTCTATTTTGGAAAATAGCAAGGCTTGCAGAACTGTCCTGAAGTCTTGGAAAAATAGTAGGGGTTTGAGTCCTTTTAGAACCTGAAGTCTATAGAAACAGTCTTTGGTTGTGGTGTTGATCATTTTCTTTAGGTTTAGGCGATTATCGAGAAGAACCCCGAGGTCTCTCACATGGGTTTGTGTGAGCTGGGTATTGTGGATTGACTGCGGGAGGGGGTTGTCTTGGTTGGAGGAGATGAGGAGGAGTTCGGTCTTCGATGCGTTAAGAACCAGATTAAGACTGTTGAGAAGGTTGGTGATCGATTTTAGGCAGTTGTTCCAGTGTGTGAGAGATTTTGCGATAGATTCTGTTATCGGAATCAGAATCTGCATGTCATCTGCATATAGGTAATGAATTAGGTTAAGGTCTGTTAGAAGCTGGCAGAGGGGGAGGAGGTAGATGTTAAAGAGGGTGGGTGATAAAGAGGATCCTTGAGGTACACCAAGCAAGGACCTAGTCGCAGGTGATTCTTTATCATTAATTTTAACTTTGAAGCTTCTGTTATTGAGAAAAGACGTGAACCAACTGAGGGCTGAACTGGCTATCACTATGTCGGCTAGGCGATTCAGGAGGATGGAGTGGTTGACGGTGTCGAAAGCCGCCGAAATGTCTAGGAGTACTAGAAGAAAGGAGAGGCCCTTGTCTAGTCCCATAATAATATGGTCTGTTAATGATATGAGAAGAGTTTCTGTACTGCGGGATTTGCGAAATCCGTATTGGGATGGGTATAGGATATTGTGTTCTTCTAGATATTCTGCAAGCTGAGTATTAACCAATTTCTCAGTTAATTTGGCTAAGAAAGGGAGATTCGAGATGGGGCGGAAGTTAGAAAGTTCTTTGGGGTCTAGATTGTGCTTTTTAAGGAGAGGTTTAAGAGAGGCGGTTTTTAGTCTGTCTGGGTACATCCCTTGGGTTAGAGAGCAGTTTATAATGTTCGCTAGTGGTCCAGAAATACTGTTAGGAATCAGTAGCAGAAGTTTGGATGGTATGTTGTCCGCTGGATGGCTAGAAGGTTTCTGTCTCTTGAGGAGGGATTCAATCTCACTGGAGGATGTTAATTCGAAGTTATTGAGATTGACTCCAGGGTAGGAATGAGTGTTGGTGAATGTAGGGCAGGGGGTGGTGTTGGTTGGTAGGAGTGCCAGAGTGTTTGAAATCTTCTGTTTAAAGAATGATGCAAGTTCGTTGGCCTTAGATTGTGCCTGTTCGTCTGGTATCGTCGAAGGGGATGACTTAGTGATTTGTGACACAAGCGAACAGCGCCTTGGCATCATATTGAAGATCGTGGATTTTGTTTGCGTAGTATTCTCTTTTTGACTTTAGAATAGAGGTCCTGTAATGATGTAAGGTTCCTTTGTATGTCGATAGCGTGAGGCAAATCAAAACCTAGGGATAATTTAATTCCAACCATTTCCAATAAAATGATAAAAGTTTGGAGTGGAAACACCAGAAGCACGACAGATAAAACTGCAGAGTTAGGATTAACAGACAAGGATAGATATGATATTATTGGAATCTGTAAGAATTGGTGGGAACATTCTAATCATTGGACAGTAAATACAAGAAATCAGACCTTTAGAAAAGATCCCTTGTACCCCAGGTGATAATGCTTGCTTCATTTTAGACCTGACAATCCATTCTTGGGATGAATACTGAGACACACAGATGACATGGAGGTTTTATAGGTTGAAATTAGGAAGAATAAGGCAACTTGTACGGTTCATGTTTGCTATAAACCAACCAGGCTTGCAGAGGAGATTGAACTAAAATTATTTAACTAAAGGGAGAATGAAGTCAGGTGGACCAAATCATCATACATGGAGACTCTAGGATTTTGTTTAAATTGCAAGGTCTCTGGGCGAACACCTGAAACCTCCATGTACTGGTTGACCTGGTCTGAAGGAGGAAACTGTGCTGCAACAGGCCACATTGGCTGGTAGGAGAAAGATACAACATTGTGCCAGCCTGTGCAGGCCCAAAGAGACAGGGCATCAAGCTGGCCCCATGGGTTACAAACAGGAGGATGCAGAGTCTTGTTGGCCCATGCTGGCCAGGAAAAGCAGTTTGTGGCTTCATGGCACCCTGGATAGGCAGGAAGGGAAGAGAAAGTATTGTTAAATCAGGAGGGCCAGGAGGAAGAAGCAATGTAGGGGAACAGGTAGGAAAGTAAAGGATGATAGGCAGGAAGGGAATAGAAAGAGTGCTGTCCACCTGGGGGGAGGGGGAACTATGAGTGTGCTTATGTGAGAAAAAGAGAGAGAAAGTGTGTGAGTGAGTGTGTGTATGTGCTGGGAGGAAGGGAAGTCAGAAAATTCACTCCCAGGTGGAGGGAATTAAGTTTCTGCCTAACCCTCTGCCCAAAGTACACTAACCTGAGGGTGACTATAACTTGAAAGCTCCTAGTTATGCAAGCAATAGTAAGACTTCAATTATCCAGAAGTTTACAGTAAAAAGAAAACAAGTAAATCTAGGGTGAAACAAGGTTTCTGGATATTCTCAAGGATAGTTACCTCATTACCCTGTAGATTAAAATAGTTTTGAATCTGGGGGGGGAAGTGACATCACGGACCGAGATGGCAGCATAACTCCAGAGCTCCCGCCTTCTCTGACTTTTATCTGACTGCATCTGAGTCTTCCCCGCTGCGATCACACTTCTTCACGGTCCGGAGGTGAAGCAGAGAACATAGACATGGCAGCCAAAAAGAAAAATTTGGATTTCCAGCATTTTTCCTTCAGTAAGGAAGGCAGACGCGCGAACGAGGGTCTGCATGAAGGTGAGCCCAAGACCCAAGATGGTGCCCGCTCGCGCTCCCAAAGCCCCGAACATGCCTCTCAGCCCGACACATCTGATTGTCTGCCTGAGTCAGACCATCCTACCCTTGCAGAGTTCCGGGACTGGTTCGCTAGTCGCCAGGCCGACATTAAAAACTACCAGCAGGAGCTTTTAGATCACGTTGAGGAAATGAGAGCGGAGATAACATCCATGGGGCACTGCATTGACTAATTAGATGTGTGTCTCGATTGCCAACAGAAACTCTCAAAAAATAAAGCCGACTGCGAAATTTTACACTCTGAATCCCAGCAATTAAAGGCTAAAGTCGCAGACTTGGCAAACAGGGCACGAAGAAATAACCTGAGGTTTTGTGGCATATCTGAGTCTGCAAGTCCAGAGGACTGCCATGCTCTCATTTCTAAATTTTGCCTTCACTTGCTAGCAGAAACTACTTCTGATCCCGATTTTGTTCCTCCTGAAATCAAGCTGGATCATGCACATAGAGCACTCAGGGACATCATTGTTTGTTTTAAGGATTTCTCTGTCAAGGAGCAAATTGCTAATGCTGCCAGATCACAAACCTCTTGGTCATGAAAAGGCCATGAATTCTCTGTTTATCCTGACCTATCTGCAGCCACCTTGCAAAATAGGCAATCACTGAGGGAAATCCCTACATTTCTCAGAGGCAAAAATATAAAATATCGCTGGCTACACCCGTTTGGACTGCTTTTCACTCAAGACAGGATCTCACATAAAATTATGGTCCCTAATGATGCATCCCTGATTTTAACATCACAGGGCTTTACCAGCACTCAACAGCATACCAAAGTACAAAGCTCTCAAGTTCCGCGAATGTCCTACCCGGCCTGGCAGAGAGCTGGCAAGCGTAACGGCAGGCTGCATCGTCACTCTGGAGGCCCTCCGAACAGCCAAGTGCCATCTTGAACACTTTTCTGTTCCTGTGTATGACCATCTTTTGACTATGCCTCCCAGTTGTATTTTTGGGCCCTGGGAGAGATTCAATTGTTTATATGTGAGATCTACTTTATTCCTTTTTTCCATTTCTAGGCTCAGTTGCAGATAGAAAGTTTTTTCGTATCCTGAACAGTCGGTCTGGGAGACGGGGACGGGACCTCCCCTCTGTCGGTGACGCATACTCCCCCTGGAACACGAAGTTGAAAGCCTGCCTGGAGGTTAAGGCAGGCATTAAAAAGGGTCTTGAGGGTACAGGGTGTCCTCAGAGGGTTCATGCTACTCAAACTGTATATTCTGCTTTTATGATCATAATCTATTTAAGGATGTCTTTGGTGTTCCTGACTCTCTCTCGCCACTTCAGCTTCTCACCCAGTATTTCAGCACTAACTCTTGTTATACTGATGTGGCTATGGTTCTCATTTACTTTTTGTGTTCATGCCTATCCTGCCCATCTAATCTTGAAAGTTGAGCTCCAAGGTTTTATGAGGGTTTCAATCTTCACCCTAAATATATGGCAAATTTAAGGATCCTCTCTATAAATACCAAGGGGTTGAACTCCCCGCAAAAGCTGTCTCTCTTGTATAACAAACTAGAAGCATCCGCACCAGAAATCGTTTTCCTACAGGAAACTCATCTCTCAAAGAGACATGAATCCCTCATGAAATCCTCTAAATACACCCATCAATTTTACTCAGCTAATAACAAAGCAGCCAAGTATGTGGGTGTTGGAATCCTTTTTGCTTCCACTCATATTTGAATGTACTTTGTGTCTCAAAGATCCTAAGGGATGCTATCTCTTATTGTGTGTTACAATTAATGAGACGGCATATACGCTTCTAAATGTTTACGCTCCCAACAGAGAGCAGGCTGCTTTCTATAAGGAACTCCACCTAATTCTAGAACAACATAATGTCGGTAGGATCATTATGGGAGGTGATTTAAAAATCACTATCTCCCCGGCCTTAGATACTTCTAAAGGCCGGTCTTCGGTTACTCCGTCACATACCCGAGCCCTTAAGGAACTGATGATGGAGTTTCAATTAGTAGATGCCTGGCGGGTTCGATACCCACACTCATGTTCCTACTCCTATTACTCTAAAGTGCACGATTCTTACTCTAGGATTGACTATTTATTGATAGAGAAAGATCTATACCACCTGATGCAAAAATCAGAGATAGGGTTAATCATGTGGTCGGCCATGCAGCCATATTTCTGGTCCTCCTACTTAAAGGAGGAGAGCATGGTTGTAGGTTCTGAAGGCTCAATGACTCTCTCCTGCATGATATCTCCTACATCAAAACAACCACACAGGCCATCATAAACTTCGTTTCTATCAATATTAACTCTGTGACCTCACCAATAGTGGTGTGGGATAGCTTTAAATCTTTTATCAGCGGGCATTTTATCTCCTGAGCCTCTTATTTAAAAAAGCAAATAGAAACAGCCTGCTCTCTCCTTAAAGATCAAATCTCATCACTGACTAGGCAGCACACCTGTATGGGTTCCCAGCAAACATTATCCCGTCTAATTAAGGCACAAGAGAACTTACACAAGCTGGAGTTGGATCGTATAAGCCTATTCTTTAGCCATTACCCGCCAAGCATACTTTGAAGAGGGAAACAAAGCCGGAAAACTACTGGCTCACCAGTTAAAAAAAAAAAGTCACCTATGAAAATCACATTCTTAAAATTAAAAATGACCAGGGCCAAA
Organism: Rhinatrema bivittatum; assembly: GCF_901001135.1. Classification (NCBI taxonomy): domain Eukaryota; kingdom Metazoa; phylum Chordata; class Amphibia; order Gymnophiona; family Rhinatrematidae; genus Rhinatrema; species Rhinatrema bivittatum. Next base: position 399,184,196 of record NC_042615.1, on the reverse strand, counting down.
TTGAATCGACAAACTCCGCAATTACTCACCAATTCCTCAAATTTTACCAAACGCTTTATGCGCTGAATCTCACATCCAAAATTCGGCTATAGATGAATACCTGCGCTCTACTGCACTCCCGCATCTCTCCCAAGATATACACGACCTTCTCAACTCTGAAATCACCACTTCTGAGATATTAAACATTATAAAAAATCTCAAAGCAGGAAAGACTCCGGGACCTGACGGTCTCACCGCCAAATTTTATAAGACATTTGGACCCCATTTAGTGACACACCTGCAAGCTCACTTTAATTTTCTACGACAGGGGGGGTAAACCTTTCTACTCGACTCCAATATGGCTGGTATCACCATTATAGCTAAACCGGGTAGAGATCCTGCGCTTTGTGCCTCATACAGACCCATATCTCTTATCAATCTTGATCTCAAAATACTGGCTAAAATTTTAGCAGATAGGCTAAATTGTTTCATAGCAAAGCTTATTCATCCAGATCAAGCTGGGTTCATCCCAGGATGGATGGCTAGTGATAATGTGCAGAAAATTATTAATATTTTATGGGACACTACCAAACAGCAATCTTCCAATCTCCTTTTGGCCATTGATACAGAAAAGGCCTTTGATATGGTCCACTGGCCTTTTCTTTTCCAAACACTTGCTGCCATGAAGTTTGGAGATTTTTTCCACAATTGGCTCCAGGCACTTTACAATTGTCCTACGGCATGCCTAAAAATTAATGGTAAATAATCTGATCCCTTTCCTGTACAGCGAGGCACGAGACAGGGCTGCCCACTTTCTCCTATTCTTTTTGCCATCTTTTTAGAACCATTGACCATCCAAATACAATCCAACGCCAGCATTGAGGGTTTTTCTCTAAATTTGCAACAGTACAAAATGTCATTATTCGCAGATGACATTTTATTTACTGTGAGCCACCCCTCTACCTCCCTAACAGAGACAGAACTGGAGCTTGCTAAATTTAATGTGGTCTCAGGATTTAAAATCAATTGGGATAAGTCGGAGATACTCAATATCTCGTGCCCTCCCAAGGAGGTAACATACCTTCAGGAGCGCCACACTTTCAAATGGGCCACGTCTAAGCTCAAATATTTGGGAGTTCACATCGACAAATGTAATTCTCAACATTTCCAGCTGAATTATATACCTCTGATTCAAAACATTGATAAGGATCTGGCTAAGTAGCTAGGTGGCTTCCCCTGACCTGGTTAGGCCGCCTAGCTACAATTAAAATGAATATACTGCCCAGATTTCTCTATCTTTTTCAAACCCTACCCATTATTGTTAGCAATACATTATTGAAAACTTGGCAGTGCAAATTGCTCCGCTTTCTGTGACGGCAAGGCCCCCGTGAGTGGCACAGGCAGTGCTTTATCGAGCTAAGGAGCATGGAGGTCTTAGCCTTTCTAACCTCCAGTGGTATTATACTGCTGCCCAGCTCCGACCCATCATAGATTGGCATAGCGCTACTGAAGTTAAGCAATGGATTCAGCTCAATCAGGCCTGGCTATCAGAGATGCCGATCTCAACCTTAGTGTGGCAACTGCGCTGCACATGGCGACCATGTCCCTTCATGTCACCCTGTACTAGACATACTTTGAATGTCTGGCGGATATGGAAGCGTAAATTGGTGGGGGAAACTTCTTACTTTCTTCAGACATCCTTATTCCATAAGAACATAAGAAATTGCCATGCTGTGTCAGACCAAGGGTCCATCAAGCCCAGCATCCTGTTTCCAACAGAGGCCATAACCAGGCCACAAGAACCTGGCAATTACCCAAACACTAAGAAGATCCCATGCTACCGATGCAATTAATAACAGTGGCTATTCCCTAAGTAAAATTGATTAATAGCCATTAATGGACTTCTCCTCCAAAAACTTATCCAAACCTTTTCTGAACCCAGTTACACTAACTGCACTAATCACATCCTCTGGCAACAAATTCCAGAGTTTATTGTGCGTTGAGTGAAAAAGAACTTTCTCCGATTAGTCTTAAATGTGCTACTTGCTAACTTCATGGAATGCCCCCTAGTCCTTCTATTATTTGGAAGTGTAAATAACCGAGTCACATCTACTCATTCAAGACCTCTCATGATCTTAAAGACCTCTATCATATCCCCCCTCAGCTGTCTCTTCTCCAAGCTGAACAGCCCTAACCTCTTCAACCTTTCCTCATAGGGGAGCTGTTCCATCCCCTTTATCATTTTGGTTGCCCTTCTCTGTACCTTCTCCATCGCAACTATATCTTTTTTGAGATGCGGCGACCAGAATTGTACACAGTATTCAAGGTGCGGTCTCACCATGGAGCAATACAGAGGCATTATGACATTTTCCGTTCTATTAACCATTCCCTTCCTAATAATTGTTAACATTTATTTGCTTTTTTGACTGCTGCAGCACACTGAGTCGACAATTTTAAAGTATTATCCACTATGATGCCTAGATCTTTTTCCTGGGTGGTAGCTCCTAATATGGAACCTAACATCGTGTAACTACAGCAAGGGTTATTTTTCCCTATATGCAACACCTTGCTCTTGTCCACATTAAATTTCATCTGCCATTTGGATGCCCAATCTTCCAGTCTTGCAAGGTCCTCCTGTAATGTATCACAGTCTGCTTGTGATTTAACTGCTCTGAATAATTTTGTATCATCTGCAGATTTGATAACCTCACTCGTCGTATTCCTTTCCAGATCATTTATATATATATTGAAAAGCACCGGTCCAAGTACAGATCCCTGAGGCAATCCACTGTTTACTCTTTTCCACTGAGAAAATTGACTATTTAATCCTACTCTCTGTTTCCTGTCTTTTAACCAGTTTGTAATCCACGAAAGGACATCGCCTCCTATCCCATGACTTTTTAGTTTTCGTAGAAGCCTCTCATGAGGGACTTTGTCAAACGCCTTCTGAAAATCCAAATATACTATATCTACTGGTTCACCTTTATCTACATGTTTATTAACCCCTTCAAAAAAATGAAGCAGATTTCTTAGGCAAGACTTCCCTTGAGGAAATCCATGTTGACTGTGTACCATTAAATCATGTCTTTCTATGCTCTACGATTTTGATCTTGAGAATAGTTTCCACTATTTTTCCCGGCAGTGAATTCAGGCTCACTGGTCTATAGTTACCCGGATTGCCCCTGGAGCCTTTTTTAAATATTGGGGTTACATTGGCCACCCTCCAGTCTTCAGGTACAATGGATGATTTTAATGATAGGTTACAAATTTTAACTAACAGATCAGAAATTTCATTTTTGAGTTCCTTCAGAACCCTAGGATGCATACCATCCGGTCCAGGCGATTTGCTACTCTTTAGTTTGTCAATCTGGCCTACTACATCTTCCAGGTTCACAGTGATTTCGTTCAGTTCGTCTGACTCATCATCCCTGAAAACCATCTCCGGAACTGGTATCTCCCCAACATATTCTTTCCACCAAGTGCTCCCAAGTCTGCTTTTACTAAGTGGAAGGCTAAAGGCATAACCCAGATAACTCATATTCTTTCACAGGGATCTATTCCCACATTCACTACTTTACAGATAACTTATAATCTTCCTAATACTGAATATATGGCCTATATGCAAATATGCACTTCCTCCATGAGATAAAATACCAAGGTTTATTATCCATGCAGTGCTCCTTATTTGAGGGCTACTGTTCTAATCCCCATACCCCAAAGGGACTGATATCTAAAATATATAAACTGCTAAATGCTAAAATATATAAACTGCTAAAATATATAAACTGCTAAATAAACTAACCTTCCAAAAAAAACCTCAAGACTTGGCTTTTCGTCCAAGCCTTCCCTCAAGCCTAACATTGCAACAGTTCTTTCATATAGCCCAATAGACTAAATGTCCGACCTAGCCATTGTATATTCATTCCTGTTCATTCTCCAGTTTTTCTGTCCTTTATTTCCTGGCTAAACTAGCCCCCAAGTTTATTCTCCATGTTATTTGTATCTGCGCCTCGGCCTTCTTGTTATATGGTTTTGTTAAGTTAACCCCTAAGTTTGATGTAAACCGGCCTGATATGAAGCTTGTCATGAAGTTCGGTATAGAAAAATGTTAAATAAATAAAATAAAAATAAATGCCCGCCTGCCTAATAAACCCGCCCATATCAAAGTTTGGGAACTAGACCTTGGTAAATGTTTTTCTGATGATGAATGGCTATTGATTTTTTCTAAGCATGCTTCAGATAGTGTGTCAATGAGGCTTATGGAAGCTAATTACAAAGTTCTTTACAGATGGCATATTACACCTGCCCGACTGCATAACTATTCTTCTCATAACAGCCACCTTTGTTGGCGAAAATGCAACCAATCCGGAACTTACTTACAACCCCTCCGCTCACCGTAAATCACTCATACCCATCATGATCTCCCCCCTTCCCCAACTCCTAGGCCTCGCCGTGCTATCCATCATCCTGGTCAACTCCCAAACCATAGGAAAAAAAAGCCCCCATACTCAATGATCTCCTCCTAGACTGCAAACCAGACATCTGTGCGATCACAGAAACCTGGCTTAAGCAATCAGACACAGTCTTCTTAAACCAGCTTCCCACTCACTCACATAACATCTTTTCTATTCCAAAGCCCAAAAAAAGAGGCGGTCTTTTACTTGTAGCCAAAAAAGACCTCAAACTCAAAACCATAATCACCTCCCTCCCACTCAAATTGGAAATCAGACTCTTCAAATCTCAGGACCTACAATTCTGTCTAGTATATGCCCACCCCCAACCTACTTGAACTCAATCCCTCTCCCCTCATCAAATTTATAGCAAGCAATATTAACAGACATCCCCGCTATCATCCTAGGAGATTTTAACCTCCACGTTGATTCCACCCCCCTCTCCACATCCTGCCAAACCCTACTAAACTCAATGCCTTAGGCTTTGAACAACTCATCAATACTCCCACCAACAAAGCAGGTCACACCCTTTACCTGATATTCGTCAATGCCCACACACACGTCCCTAATCCCCCATCATGCACCTCCATACCATGGTCCGACCACACACACATAAAAGCACACATATCCATAAAACCATTGACAACACCCCCCCCCCAAGTGTAATACAATACTTTTCAGAAAACCCTGCAGTAAATATGACCTAACCACCGCCATCAACAATTCCCTCCATAACATAGATCTATCACACCCCAACTTGGCCCTCCTTTCCTGGCCCACCCTCACAAATAACATTGCCAAGAATCTTTGCCCCCATAACATCTAAAATAATAAATCACTCTCACCACACAAAAAAACCCTGGTACACCACGGAGTTGAAGCAACTCAAACACAAACTCAGGCTGAAAGAAAGAAATTGGCACAAAAACCCCTCCCAAAACCAACTAGCTGCATACAAATCCTCCTTATCCACCTACAGAACCTCCATCCTCAAGACAAAGCGTGACTACTATGCAGTTAAAATTCACAACTACCAATACAACCCAAAAGCCTTATTCACTTACGTAGCAGACCTTACCAAAATGCTACCCCCCCATATCCCCGATGAGGACTAACGCCAAGTGCGATGAACTTGCCCATTTCTTTCAAGATAAAATCTCAAAAATCATGCAACGCTTCTCCTCCCCCTCCCCCATTATTAACAGACTTCTAACCAACCTCCACCTTGCATTGAACACTGCGAAAACTGAACTTATTATATCACCTACCAATAACACCGTGCCCTTGCCAGTTAGAACCCCCTCCCCCCACTCAGATCACTTTCCATGAAAATATTCAAAGCCTCGGCATCAGCCTTGATAACCAACTTAACTTGAAAAAATGTATCAATGCAACCTTAAGGGAATCCTACTTCAAACTCCATATCCTTAAAAAACTAAAACCCCTTCTCCATCTCAGTGACTTCCGCACTGTCCTTCAGGCCAACATTCTCTCAAAAATTGACTACTGCAATTCTTTACTTCTAGGTCTCCCCGACTCCACCATTAAACCACTTAAAATGCTGCAAAATGCCGCAGCTAGAATACTAACTCCCGCAAATCAGATCAAATCACCCCCATCCTCAAAGAGCTCCAATGGCTCCCAATATCTTCCCGTGTCCACTACAAAAATCTCACAATCATACATAAAACCATACACAACTGCAATACTCACTGACTTGACGCCTCCATTCCTCCAACCGCCCCACTAGAACAGCATACAAAGGTACCCTTCAAACCCCCTCCCCCAAGACCTACCGCCTACTCTGTCCGAAAGAGCGCACCCCCTCGATTGCAGAAACCACGCTCTGGAACTCCATGCCGCCATACCTTCGGCTAGAGCCATGCACACAAAAATTAAAAAAAAACAAACTAAAGACATGGCTGTTTAAACAGGCCTTCCCAGAATAAGTGCCTCCCCCTCTGTCCCTAAATAGTGACCCTCCTCCGCCCCCCTCATTCCGCACCCTTCCCTCTTCACCCTTCCTCCTTTTAGACCCTGATCACCTACCCTTTTCAGAGCTATATTTGTAAGATACCATGTGGTATATTGGTAAGATGACATGCAAACTTTGTTTCCCTCTCTGAGTTTTAGCCTGCCTGTACAATTATTGTCTCCTTATTCGACATATAATCAAGTTTTATGTGCAATGTTTCCTATTCCTTCTTGTTTTTTTCCCCCCTCTCAGTTATTGCACCCTGTTCTATGTACTTCTGTTTTTTAAGTTCCATGTAAACCGATATGATGTTCTCACAAATACTGGTCTATAAAACCCTTTAAATGAATAAATAAATATGTGGTGGGATTGTGTATATTGTAGAGATTACTTACCTATAATCTCCTTTTCCTTAGTGTATGCAGATGGACTCAAAACAAGTGGGTATAGTGTGCTCGTGCTAGCAGTTGGAGACGGATCTGACGTCAGCACGGGTACATATACCCCCACAGGAAGTGTAGCAATTCAGTAATCTTCCTTGCAAAAGCTGTAGCTGACCGATCGTTTAAATGAACAGGATTACCCTGACCAATTGATGGTAGCTGGAGACCGGCAGTGTTCTCAACTGGAAGGCGTCGACACCCGGCAGGGTGGAAGCCCTATCTAAGCAAAACATGGCTTACCGTGAGTCAGCTGCAGACTCTGCTTGCCAGCAAGTTTTGCTGATAGCAAAATACCAGAAAATACCGGAGACCGTGAATGCCAGGCTCTGGAGAAAAAGTTATAAACCATTCTTGCAGGACTTCATAGATAACAGCAGAATCAACAAAGTGAGACACAGGATGAAGCAGGAGACAGCGCTGGGGGTACGAAGCAGATAATCTGTGGGAAGGAATGCGAAGGGAGAGATAAGGGGGAGACAAAGCAAACAAAGCAATAAAGTTTGTGGTGTGAAACATGCAAGCAGAAACCAGATGGCTTGCTGACTTTGCTAGTTTAACCTATATAAGTAGAGCTGGGATGTAGCAGAGCTTTAAGCAAAAAAAAATCTGTTCCAGAGCCAGTGCTGTGCTACGTATATTATGTAAGTATACTTTTGCTTCCTGTGTATCCATTTTTGCTTATACGCAGTATATGATTTATAATAAAGAATAATAATGTAAAATAAAATCAGAGTTGTTCTTTTAAACATATTTTGATTTGGTCGTCTTTTTTAACACAGCGAATCCACATGTATACCGGCAGCCGGGCGGGATGCTGAGTCCATCTGCATACACTAAGGAAAAGGAGATTATCAGGTAAGTAATCTCTACATTTCCTAGCGTGTAGCAGATGGACTCAAAACAAGTGGGATGTACAAAAGCTACTCCCGGACTGGGCGGGAGGCTGCCCGAGGACCGTGTAGGATTGCCCTCGCAAATGCTGTCTCCTCCCTGGCCTGGACGTCCAGGAGGTAGAATCTGGAGAAGGTATGGAGGGAGGACCACGTTGCCGCTTTACATATCTCTGCAGGCGACAGCATCCTAGTTTCTGCCCAAGAGGCTGCTTGCGCTCTGGTAGAGTGAGCCTTGTCCCGTAGAGGCGGTGGTTTCCCTGCTTCTACGTAGGCTGCCTTGATAACTTCTTTGATCCAGCGGGCGATGGTTGCCCGTGAGGCCGCTTCTCCTTGCTTCTTCCCACTGTGAAGGACGAACAGGTGGTCCGTCTTTCGTACATCTTCTGACATTTCCAAGTATCTGGCCAGTATTCTGCCGATGTCGAGATGACGCAGTATTCGACCTTCTTCTTCTTCAAACCTGCCGTAGATGGCAAGGATATGGTTTGGTTGAGGTGAAATTGTGAGACCACTTTGGGTAAGAAGGAAGGAACCGTGAGAAGATGGATAGCTTCTGGAGTGATTCTGAGAAACGGATCACGGCAGGACAGTGCTTGTAGCTCTGAGATGCGGCGTGCTGAGCATACAGCCAGCAGGAACACCATCTTCAAGGTTAACAAACGGAGGAAAAGGCCTTGAAGTGGTCTGAAGGCGTGTCCCGCTAGAAATTCCAACACTAGGTTGGGGTTCCACAGGGGCACTGGCCACTTCATTGGCGGACGAATGTGTTTGATTCCTTTCAGGAAACGTGAGACGTCTGGGTGTTTGGCAATGGTGTTGCCGTCACTCCTGGGACCGTAGCAAGACAGCGCTGCTACCTGAACCTTGATGCAGCTGAGGGACAGACCCTTCTGAAGTCCATCTTGTAGGAAGTCCAAAATGATAAGAATCTTAGCGGCATGTGAATTGGTGCTGTGAGTCGCACCAGGCTTCAAAAAATCTCCAGATCCTGATGTATGTCAGTGATGTGGAGCACTTGCGTGATCGGAGGAGTGTGTCTATTACCGGCTCTGAGTATCCTCTTTTCATAGAAACATAGAAATGACGGCAGAAGAAGACCAAACGGCCCATCCAGTCTGCCCAGCAAGCTTCACACATTTTTTCTCTCATACTTATCTGTTTCTCTTAGCTCTTGGTTCTATTTCCCTTCCACCCCCACCATTAATGTAGAGAGCAGTGATGGAGCTGCATCCACGTGAAATATCTAGCTTGATTAGTTAGGGGTAGTAGGGGTAGTAACCGCCGCAATAAGCAAGCTACACCCATGCTTATTTGTTTTACCTAGACTATGTTATACAGCCCTTATTGGTTGTTTTTCTTCTCCCCTGCCGTTGAAGCAGGGAGCTACGCTGGATATGCATAGCTCCCTGCATAGCTGGATATGCATAGCTCCATGCATAGCTGGATATGCATAGCTTCTTCAGTCTAGCCCTCTCAATGGCCAGACCGTAAGAGAAAATTGAGCTGGATCCTCGTGGAGGATGGGACCTTGCCGCAGCAGGTCCCTGTATGGAGGCAGAGGTAGAGGATTCTCTGCCAGTAGTCTTCTCATGTCTGCGTACCAGGGTCTTCTTGGCCAATCCGGGGCCACTAGAAGAACTAGGCCTCTGTGTTGCTGAATCTTGTGTATAATGGCGCCCAGCAGGGGCCACGGAGGAAAGGCATATAGCAGGATTCCCTGAGGCCATGACTGTACCAGGGCATCAATCCCCTGGGATAGCGGATCCCGCCTGCGGCTGAAATATCTGGGTAGTTGAGCGTTGGACCGGTCTGCTAATAGGTCCATGCCCAGCGTCCCCCACTGATCCACAATCATCTGGAAGGCTGTGGGCGACAGCTGCCATTCCCCTGGATTTAGGCTTTCTCTGCTGAGGAAGTCTGCCGTGGTGTTGTCCTTCCCGGCGATGTGAACGGCGGAGATGTCCTGGAGATTCGCTTCCGCCCAAGTCATCAGGGGGGCTATTTCTAGGGATACCTGTTGGCTTCTGGTTCCGCCCTGTCGCTTGATGTATGCCACCGTGGTGGTGTTGTCTGACATCATTCTGACCGCTCTGTTGCGAAGTCTGTGGGCAAATCGCAGGCACGCTAGCCTGACTGCCCGTGCCTCTAGTTGGTTGATGTTCCACCTTGACTCTTCTCTGTTCCACCGCCCTTGGGCAGTGAGTTCTTCGCAGTGTGCTCCCCATCCGTTCAGGCTGGCATCTGTAGTGAGCAGGGTCCAGGTTGGGGAGGACATTCTTGACCCCCGGCTCATGTGGCCGGGCTGTAACCACCACCGTAGCTGATTCCGCACTCTGGCTGGGAGAGGCAGGTGTACGGTGTAGTTCTGTGATCGTGGGCTCCACCGGGATAGGAGGGCGCGTTGCAATGGTATCATATGAGCCCGCGCCCATGGTATCACCTCCAGAGTGGATGCCATGAGGCCGAGGACCTGTAGGTAATCCCGAGCTGTGGGCCGGCTGGCGCTCAGCAGGGCCTGCAGATGATTCCGGAGTTTCGACTTCCTTTTGGAGGTCAGGCTGACCTTGTCTTCCTGGGTGTCGAATTGAACTCCTAGGTATTCCAGCGACTGGGACGGCTGTAGGGAACTCTTGTTTATGTTGACTACCCATCCTAGGCTTTCCAGAAGAGCTATAACTCTGTTGGTTGCCCGGTGGCTCTCCTCCGGTGACTTTGCCCTGATCAGCCAATCTTCTAGATAGGGATGGACGAGAATCCCTTCCTTCCTGAGTGCTGCCGCCACTACTACTATGACCTTGGTAAAGATCCGTGGCGCGGTGGCTAACCCAAAGGGTAAAGCTCGGAACTGGAAGTGCTGATTCAGGACTTTGAAGCGTAAATAGCGCTGGTGATCCCAATGGATTGGGATATGCAAATAGGCTTCTGACAGATCTAGGGAGGTGAGAAACTCCCCTGGCTGTACTGCATTCTTGACAGACCGTAGAGTTTCCATGCGAAAGCTGGGAACCCGTAGGTGTCGGTTGACTGACTTGAGGTCCAGGACGGGCCTAAAAGTGCCCTCCTTCTTGGGTACTATGAAATAAATGGAATAATGCCCAGAATTTATCTCTCCTGCAGGTACTGGGATTATGGCTTTTAGTGCCAGGAGCTTCTGTAAGGTTACTTCTAGTGCCGCCTTCTTGAGAGGTGAACAAGGAGATTCCACAAACTTGTCCAGCGGAAGCCGAAGAAAATCCAGGTAATATCCTTCTCGGATGATGGCGAGGACCCACTGGTCCGAAGTAATTTTGACCCACCTGCGGTAGAAGAGGGTTAGCCTGCCCCCTATGGCTGCTACCCCCGGATGGGTCGGCTGATTGTCATTGTGGGTTGCGGACGGGACCAGAACCCGAGCCGGTTCTCCTCTTATTGTGCTTAGCCCGAAAGGGCTGGTTCCTGGCCTGAGAACGAGGTGCTTGATAGCGAGCCCTGTAAGGGTTGAAGCGCTGAGAGTTTCTACCTCTGGATGGTCTAGAAAATGAACGCTGGCTCCTCCTCGACCTGTCTTCTGGTAGACGGGGTAATGGAGAGGCACCCCATTTATTTGCCCATTTCTCGAGATCGCTGCCGAACAGTAGGGATCCCTTAAAGGGCATTCTTGTGAGGCGCGTCTTGGAGGAAGAGTCGGCAGCCCAATTGCGTAGCCAGAGCTGTCTTCTGGCTGCCACTGAGGATGACACTCCCTTGGCTGCCGTACGGATGAGGTCGGAGGCTGCGTCAATGAGAAATGCGAGAGCTGATTCCATGTCTTCTCCCGGGGTGTTGTTTCTAGCCTGCGATAAACAGGACCGCGTCACCACGGTGCAGCAGGTCGCGATTCGTAGGGACATGGCTGCTACCTCAAAGGTTTGCTTCAGAATGGTGTCCATGCGCAGGTCATGTGTATCCTTGAGGGCCGCTCCCCCCTCAACCGGAATGGTGGTGCGCTTCACAATTGCGTTAACTATGGCGTCTACCCTAGGGCACGCCAGCAGCTCCTTGGATGCTGGGTCCAGAGGGTACATGCCTGACAAGGCCCGACCCCCTTTGAATGAGTCCTCCGGCGCATTCCATTCCAGATTCATGAGCTGCTGTGCTGCTTGTAGGAGGGGAAAATGGTGAGCCGATTGGCGCAGGCCCTCTAACACGGGGTTCATGTTAGGGTCCCCTGGGGTGTCCCGGCCCGGAATGGCTAGTTCTGAGAGGCATTGTGAGACTAGGCCTGGAAGATCCTCTTTTCGAAAGAAGCGTCTCATGGTCCGATATGGTTCTATCTCCGAGGGAAGTTCTCCCTCCTCGGGGGGGCTCCTCATCTTCCTCGGAGCAATCCAAATCCCCATACGTGGGGCTTCTGGGTGGCGAGTGGCCGCGCCTAAGTTTCGAGGGTCCAGGGGCCGGATCATCCGGAACAGAAAAGCCCATTAGAGGAGCAGACTGCATCTGGACAAAGGCGTGGATCCCCTTGAATAATTCCACCCAGGAGAGTGAAACCAGATCTGGCCTTAGGGGCACCAGGTCTCTCGGGTTCCCTGGCTGCTCACCGCGGCCTAAGTCCGGAGTGTTCCCTGAGGAACCGCTGGGCTGGGACCGGTCCTGTCCTGGAACTCCCATGGCCTCCTCACATTGGGCACATAGTGAGTCTGCTTCCTCGCTCTGTGTGGCTCTGAGGTTGCATGCTGAGCAGAGGCTTAGAGCTCATATGCCTGATTCTGGAGGTGCCGGCTCTGCGGACGTATGGGCTCTCTGATGCTCCATACGCTTTGCAATATGTATCGCCTACAAATATGCGCTTATCTTATGAGTGTGCGTTTATCAACCTGCGCTTAGCTGCGTGCGCCTATGAACGGGCGTCTCAGGAATGTGCGCCTACCAACAGGCGTCTTATGATCGTGCGCTTATAACGTGCGCCTATCAACGGCGTCTTATGAAGGTGCGCCTATCAACGGCGTCTCAGGAGCGTGCGCCTATAACGTGCGCCTATCAACGGCGTCTTATAAAGGTGCGCCTATAACGTGCGCCTATCACCGGCGTCTTATGAAGGTGCGCCTATCAACGGCGTCTCAGGAGCGTGCGCCTATAAAGTGTGCCTATCAACAGCGTCTTATGAACGTGCGCCTATAACGTGCGCCTATCAACGGCGTCTTAGGAGCGTACGCCTATAACGTGCGCCTATCAACGGCGTCTTATGAACATGCACCTATAACGTGCACCTATCAATGGCGTCTTAGGAGCGTGCGCCTATAACGTGCGCCTATCAACGGCGTCTTATGAACGTGCGCCTACCAACGGCGTCTTATGAACATGCGCCTATGAATGTGCGCCTATAAATGCGCGCCTATGCTATCGGCGTGCGCCTATCCGCGTGCGCTAAGCGACGTGCACCTATCTCAGCGTGCGCACAGCAACGTGCGGCTAGGTAGTGAAGGCGAGTAAAATGGCAACCTCCTCAGCGGGCTGCCACTGAGGCAGGCCCTGCGAATCCTCACTTCCTCGGAGACCACAGTAAAGATGTACGCCTTACCTTGCCTTCGGCGCTTCCCGGCTGCGACCCGGGCGGTCTCCAGCTGCGGGGGTGGAGGGTGAGTACCTTCACCGCCGCGCTCGAGGAAGTGCACCCGCTGCCTCTAGGCCGCTCCCGAACTCGTCTCGCTCGGGGGCCAAGTCCTCGCCGGGACCGAGGCTGCCTCTATGCCACGCCCGAGCCCTTCTCACTCGAGGGCTAGGTCCCTGCCGCGAGTCGGCCACCGGACCGAGGCTCCTACCTCCGAGGGACCACGGAAGTCAGCTCGGGAAACTCAACTGGGTGAGGGACAGACTGATATCACCACAGGAGTGCGGGGCTCGTCTTCAGTAGGTTTTCTTCTAGGAATTTAGTGTTAGAATTTGGAAACACGCTCAGCGAGCATGAGGTAGCTCCAAACTGCTTTGGAGACAAAATTACTGAACTGCTACACTTCCTGTGGGGGTATATGTACCCATGCTGACGTCAGATCCGTCTCCAACTGCTAGCACGAGCACACTATACCCACTTGTTTTGAGTCCATCTGCTACACGCTAGGAAAATTCAATATGTCTGGCAATATATCTCAGAAATCCTTCAGGACATTCTCAAGGTTCCTCTCTGACTCACCAGAGAATATGTGCTTCTTCATATTCCAGATGACTCCCTTTCGCAGCATATGCATATCTTTATGTATCAAATCTGCACTGCTACCAAGCTGGAAATTGCCGTGACCTGGAAAAAACCCCATCCACTAACTCCGTTTGAGCTGCTGACTCGTATTGATAGGAAGTGCTCACTATTCCGCCTGATGGCCATCAAGCACCAGAAGTTGAGCAAATTTGACCTAATCTGGAAACCATATACCACTTGGAGACACTTGACCCCGTCGCTGAACACAACGTAAGGAATATTCAACCATGGACACCACACTTCTCTTGGATCCTGCTCATCTCGATGGACTTATGACCATACATAATCTTGACTTTGTGTAGCATGAAGGGGTGGGGGGGAGGGAGGGAAACCATGACATATTGTACTGTCTTGCTCTGGTTAACTGTTATGCATATTTTCTTTGTTGTAATTGATTGACAGCAATAAAAAACATTAATTAAAAAAAAAGAATAGTTTTGAATCTATTCCTTTCAAAACAGGAGGGGCTGTGAATGACCTGCCGAGCATACGACATTTGAGGAAATGTGACAAAGTTTCATTTCAGATCAAAATCTGACAATCCATAGAAGCAATAAAGTCAAGAAATGACAATACAGAGAAGACCACCCACCAATACAATCTTATTATTCACTACTTTTTTAAAAAAGGAAAAAAAAAAAATCTCAATTCTATGTTAAGTGAAAAAAAGAACTCAGACAGCCCACAGTGAGAGCAATGTAGTTTAAATGGTTATCACCAGTCTCAAAAACCTCCTGGCGATTCAATAATTTAAAAAAAAAAAAAAAAAAGAAAGAAATCTTTGAGAATATAAATATGAATGTCACAATTTATCTTATAAATTAATGAACTGGTGCAAATAATCTTCGAACAGACAGGGCCAGCAGTTTATCTTATGACGGCATCAGGGATTTACTGTCACGTTTAAGGGTGTCCTTTCAGTTACCATTTCTCTTGGTGGCAATCGCCTATATGATTTATTGTGAAGAAAGGAGACTTCAATTGAATAGATGAATCACAGAGAGGGTTTTGAGATTGTTGATTACCATTTTGAACCACTACCATTTTTGTTCTGTTTTCAAAGGATTTTACATTTTTGGGGTCCTTGTCCTGCTATATTTCTATCTTTTTGTGAGCTATAGTTAAGGGAGATACATTTTGCCCTGAGCATGTGATTAAGGTAATTGCTTCTTCCTAAAGGGATTGATCCAAAGGGGTTTGTCTGCTTTCCTGGTAGATGGTACCCATGAAGAGTGGAGATTTTGAGTGTGGAATTTTGGAAGATTTCTTGAAGTTTGGATTTTGAAAGAGTATCTTGAGAGAAGGGCAAACCCCCAGTATCTTGAAGGACTGAGTTCTGGATGTTTTACCTGTGACCAGTTAACAGCAGAGGTTGGAGACTGTGGAATTTTTGGGACTATGGGATTTTGGTAGAGACCTTTTTTTTGGAAGATCTATTTTTGAACAAAGGGATTGTCCTCTTTCCAGCTCCTCTTTCATGCTTGAACTTTCATCCTACCCTCCAAGGGGAAAGGATTCTAGAGAAGGACGCTGGTTCAGTTGGGAAAAGAACAACTGAAGATTTACCATGCACAAAGACGATTACTTTTTTGATCATGATTTTCTTTATTTATTTAAAAACTTATTTAAAAACTTTTCTATACCGTCGTTTAGTAATACACCATCACAATGGTTTACATTTCGGCATGAAACAGGTTTGGTTTGGTTTCTAAGTTATCCATAGTGTGCCAATATTTTACAGTTACATAGTTCAATAATATACTCTAAATGAGAATTGGGTTGGGGTAACTATATGATTTTGGGATAATCATATATGTGTATACTGTTTTAATTTAATATTTAATTATAGGTAAAAATAATAAAATTGTCAATTCTACCTTTTTATGGTGACTTTCAGCGGTATGTATTTGTTGTTAGACAGTGCTCTCATTGTGAAATGCTTTTTTGAAAAGCCAAGTTTTTAGGCCTTTTTTTGAAGAGTTTTTATTCTTTCATTAGTCTCAGTTCAAGTGGTAATTTTTTCCATACTGGCCTGAATCTTAATTTTCAAACTATGTAAATGTTTCTTTGAATAACATTTGCTGACTCTGTGGTTATTTGCTATCTGTATCCCAAGTAAAAAGCCTTCACACTTGAGAATACCACTGATCAGTAACTAGGAAGAGTGGGGTGAGTGTGAATTTGATGATTATATCCCTGACTGCACCAGGGGCCCAGGTAGTAGCACCTCCCCCACCACACTGGATTAATTCTGGTGTCTCCCAAGGGCTCTAGTGAGGCAAATATAGAAACATAGAAACATAGAAATGACGGCAGAAGAAGACCAATCGGCCCATCCAGTCTGCCCAGCAAGCTTCACACTTCTTTTTTCTCATACTTATCTGTTTCTCTTGGCTCTTAGTAACCTTTGGTTCTATTTCCCTTTCACCCCCACCATTAATGTAGAGAGCAGTGAAGGAGCTGAATCCAAGTGAAATATCAAGCTTGATTAGTTAGGGGTAGTAACCACCGCAATAAGCAAGCTACACCCATACTTATTTGTTTACCCAGACTATGTTATTCAGCCCTTATTGGTTGTTTTTCTTCTCCCCTGCCGTTGAAGCAGAGAGCTATGCTGGATATGCGTGAAGTATTAGTTGTGAGAAAGAGAGAGATCTGGGACATAAAAGAACTGCCTGGGAACTTTGTGAACCCCTAAATGTATGTACCCCACAAAGGGGGAGGGGTTATTCCACACTATGTGAGCTGCTGTTCTCATTTGGGCCGATGCAGTAAAGTGCGCTCAAGTCGAGCTCACTGTTAGCCCCCGGTTGGAAGCATGTTTGACGCGCTATTTTTACCCCTTATACAGTAAGGGGTAATAGCACGTGCTATTACCCCTTATACAGTAAGGGGTAATAGCACGTGGAAAACGCGCAGCCAACCCCCACGAAACTAATAGCGCCCGCAAAATGCATATGCATGTTGATGGCCCTATTAGTTATTCCCGCACGATACAGAAAGTAAAATGTGCCGCCAAGCCGCACATTTTACTTTCAGAAATTAACGCCTGCCAAAGGCAGGCGTTAATTTCAGCCAGCACTGGGAAAGTGTACAGAAAAGCAGAAAAAACTGCTTTTCTGTACACCCTCCGACTTAATATCATAGCAATATTAAGTCAGAGGCACCAAAAATAAAAAAATAAAATTTAAAGAATTTAAAATCTGCCCGCGGCTTGGAAGAGGGATGCTCAATTTTGCCGGCTTCCGTTTTCCAAACCCGTGGCTGTCAGCGGGTTCGAGAAACGACGCCAGTAAAATTGAGCGTCGGCTGTCAAACCTGCTGACAGCCACCGCTTCTGTCAAAAAGGAGGCGCTAGGGATGCACTAATGTCCCTAGTCCCTCCTTTTACCACGGGTCCTCATTTGCATATTTTTTCTTTCTGAATCACGTGCCCAGGAGAGTGGCTTGGGCACGTGCCGGGAGAGCTGGTGCTTGCCGGCTCTCCCGTGGGGTTTTTCTGTATCGGCCCGTTTGTTGGTTGCGTGAAATCTATTCCTTAAAATTGAATGATTGAAATCTTATTTTAAATTAAGATATATATAGAAACGAAAAGAGTGAAACCAAGGTAGTTAAATCACAAGCAGACTGTGATACATTGCAGGAGGACCTTGCAAGACTTGAAGATAGGGCATCCAAATGGCAGATGAAATTTAATGTGGACAAGTGCAAGGTGTTGCATATAGGGAAAAATAACCGTTGCTGTAGTTACACGATGTTAGGTTCCATATTAGGAGCTACCACCCAGGAAAAAGATCTAGGCATCATAGTGGATAATACTTTAAAATTGTCAGCTCAGTGTGCTGCAGCAGTCAAAAAAGCAAATAGAATGTTAGGAATTATTAGGAAGGGAATGGTTAATAGAACGGAAAATGTCATAATGCCTCTATATCGCTCCATGGTGAGACCACACCTTGAATACTGTGTACAATTCTGGTCGCCGCATCTAAAAAAAGATATAGTTGCGATGGAGAAGGTACAGAGAAGGGCAACCAAAATGATAAAGGGGATGGAACAGCTTCCCTATGAGGAAAGGCTGAAGAGATTAGGGCTGTTCAGCTTGGAGAAGAGACGGCTGAGGGGGATATGATAGAGGTCTTTAAGATCATGAGAGGTCTTGAACGAGTAGATGTGACTCGGTTATTTTCACTTTCGAATAATAGAAGGACTAGGGGGCATTCCATGAAGTTAGCAAGTAGCACATTTAAGACTAATCGGAGAAAATTCTTTTTCACTCAACGCACAATAAAGCTCTGGAATTTGTTGCCAGAGGATGTGGTTAGTGCAGTTAGTTAGCTGGTGGTTCAAAAAAGGTTTGGATAAGTTCTTGGAAGAGAAGTCCATTATAATGGCTATTAATCAATTTTACTTAGGGAATAGCCACTGCTATTAATTGCATCAGTAGCATGGGATCTTCTTAGTGTTTTGGTAATTGCCAGGTTCTTGAGGCCTGGGGTTTTGGCCTCTGTTGGAAACAGGATGCTGGGCTTGATGGACCCTTGGTCTGACCCAGCATGGCAATTTCTTATGTTCTTATATTTTGAGGACTCTGACATTAAGATTATACATAATTTGGTGTCTAGGTAAACTAGGCTGATCTATTTACTGGAAAGGGGATAGACTCAGGAATGATCTAAAGAAATATTTCTTTACGGAAAAGGTGGTGGATGCATGGAACAGTCTCCCATTGGAGATAAGGACAGTATCAGAATTCAAGAGAGCACGGGAAAAACACAGAGGATCTCTGAGGAAGAGGATAGGACTATAATGCTGAGCAGAAGTAGATGGGCAGACTGGATGGGTCATATGATCTTTATCTGCTGTCATGGTCTATACATATATGTTTATGCAAATTAACCAAAAAATTAGAAAAAAAAAATCTGAATAGAAGTGGACATTTAAAATAATGAAAGGGGAAAGAAAGCCTTTAGAGCATGTAAAAGTAGGAAGAATCAGGAAAATTAAAATGGAAAATATATTGCTAAAGTCAGCAAACCTAATTCTAAAAAGGTTCTTTAAGTCAAATAACATTAACAATAAAAGATTAATATTATAGATCATTTTGTGTATAAAACAGGAAACATTACTTGAAGCAGAGACAACACAGTGCTGCCAAACAACTTTTTTCCCCTAGTACTTTTGGTAGAATGATTGCTAGAGAAAAATAAGGGCACTGGACATTAACATAAGCAGAATCCAGTTTGCATAATCTGGGGGTGGATACAAAAAGACTATAAAAAAATCAAGATGTGACTCAGACCAGATGAAATTCATCTGAGGTACTATGCTATACCACTGCTTTTCAAGAATCAATTTCGGACCATGAGGGTTCCTCAACACTGACGAAGGGCAAATGTAACAACCATATTCAAAAAACAGGAAACAGAAACAAGTAATTATAGACTAGTCTATAATTGAAGGGAAATGCTAGAAGCTGCAATGAAGGGAAATGCTAGAAGCTGCAATGATAAAAGGAGACTGATGCACATTTGACACAGAGGGGAATGATTACTGAGAATCAGTATGGGTTCTGGAACAGTAGGGCCTACAGGATCAACCTTCTGAGGTTTTATGAGAATTTGGCCACAAATATGATATGGGAAACATGACTCATATAATTTATCTGGGCTGTGGTAAAACTTCTGATAGAAT
The DNA here is from genome assembly GCF_901001135.1 of Rhinatrema bivittatum. Classification (NCBI taxonomy): domain Eukaryota; kingdom Metazoa; phylum Chordata; class Amphibia; order Gymnophiona; family Rhinatrematidae; genus Rhinatrema; species Rhinatrema bivittatum. Next base: position 399,164,553 of record NC_042615.1, on the reverse strand, counting down.
ACCACATAAACAGCTCCTTTTCAAATTAAGAAAGATGGAGAGTAACGAAAATATTTATAAGTGGGTTAGACAGTGACTTAAGGGGAGGCTACAGTAGGTCACAAGTAATGAGTATCTAACTGAAGTGGGATTCCACCAGGTTCTGTATTGGGACCACTATTTAAATACTTTTATGATCATCATCTTTAAATTATACCAATCTGTCATATTTTAAGTACTGACTTTATAGAGGTACACGGATAATGGACATAGATAATTTAGACAAACAGAAAACTAGCAGATAGGGAACAAAATACCCTGTAATACTTTGCAAAAAAAAAACAACCAACATCTCATTTCTGTAACATATTGGGTTTCTTTCAAAATAGCTGTGATATCAACGTTGCTCTTCTGTCAGCATCATCTACCCTCAGGAAGAGAGAACTGCTCTGAAATTTGCACATTTCAGCCAGTAGATGGTGATGGAAGATGGCAAAAAGGCCATAGCTGGAGTCAGAGGATCTCTTTCTTGAGGCCTACATAAAAAATTGGGATGGGGTACTGGAAGCCTTTCACTTTACTGTGATTTACTTGTATATTTGGGGAACATCACCCTTTGCATTAATCTGCTCATTTTACTCTGTCTTGATAAAGGGATTATAGCTTTCAAACGTTAATCAGAAAAATATTGTTATGCCAATAAAATAGTATCAGCTATAAATTTTTGCTGATCTGTATTTCATTAGAAAGGTATAACTCAGTGTTAAAAATTACAGTGCAACAGGCATATTATAAAAAACCTAAGTATCAGTGTTTCAGACAAAAAAGGGATAGTGAAAACATTTGACAAACTAAAATATTATACAAGTGGAACTGGCTGTATACCACTGCACAAAATAATTCACTTACACTCTTGGCTTTTTCTAAGTACTTTTTGTATCTCTCTTCCATTTGTTTCATATCTTCTTCTTTCTTTCGTAAGGCTTCTTGTAATTCTTCTATTCTAAGTGCTTCAGATGAAAACAAATATATATGGTGACATTAACACAAAGTACATCATCAATATTGCTTTATAATAAGATGAACTTCAAATTACAATTTCATTGTCATCATCAAGTGCACCTTTTCAGGAGAAAGTTGGCAACTATGGTACATATGAAAAAAGTCAACAAATATTGATGTGAGTATTATTGTTAACTGGCAAAGTTAAAAAAAATACACTATACCCTAATCTTTTTGTTGAAATGTTTACAGCTACAATCTAACATTAATTTGGCTTGGGTTCCCAAAAAAAGTAAATTTGATAGCCACTCAACTTTACATAATTGTTTCTGCTCAAGAGAGGCAGAGGACGGGAAAGTAAAGGATCCTCCTTGTCAAGAATGATTATTAAATTTAATATCCCACCATGCATAAAATATTACAGCGAGTTACAACCAATAAGACATATAATAAAGCAATCTAAGTGATAATAAATATTGCCAAATAAATTAAAATGCAAAAAAATAAAAATTAGCTAAAAACCCCCCAGTTACTCTTATAAAAACCAACTGAATCCCCAATTACTCCTAACCACAGAGCTCAATAAATAAATTGCCTCCATTTAGGAACAAAGCTAAAGTGATGCTTCAGGGGTGTAGAATTCCAGATATTCAGTGCAAAACAACTAAATGCAGATTGTCTTGTACATTGCGATCATGCTTAGAAATGGATGAAATTGCTAAAAGTCATTATTGAGAATATCTTAGGGATCTGCTCGATCATTGGAGCTTACTGACACTATTATAATTCTAGTCCTATTAGTCGGCCATTGTTATGACAAACATACATGTAAATTCAATTAATGTATCTATAAGTGTACATATGCAATATACACATCTCATTTCTCTTAAATCCCATTGTCCCTTGAAGTTACAAAAGGATATTCTAAGAACAATACGTCCTTGTGCAATAATTTCTCATTTATATTATTATTCAGGGGCAGTTCTATAATGAGGCAGGGTGAGGCGACAGCTTCAGGTGGCAGAATTTTGAGGCGGCAAAAAATGCCCCTCTCAGAACACCACTGTGGTGTCTGCCTCACCCTGCCTGCCCCTTCTGTGGCTGCTGACCCAGGTGCAATGCCAGAAAAGAGGAGGGTGACTGCTGTGGGCTGGCGGCGTGGAGCAAGGATGCAGATGCCGCTGCCACCAGAGGCCAGGCCAGCAGAGTAGAGCAAAGATTCTGGGGGCCAGCCCGGCAGCAACTGAAGGGAGGAAGGGCAGGGGGGCAGAGCAACAGGGGGCGGTGCAAGGGGGTGCCATCTCATCATTCACCTCAAGCGGCAGATTGCCTTGAGCCGCCCCATTACTATTCAATTCAGAATGGATTTATTAATGACGATGGAGTGACCCACAGTGGCAAAGCCACGGGTGGGCAGCTGCCCACCCAATTTGAACCCAGGCCCACCCAACTGGAACCGGAAATGGAGCACTGGACCTGCAAGGCTGTCACGGGATCTCATCTCCGCACGGCGAAGAGGAGGACCCAGGGCTAGCGCGCAATTCCGTGCATTTGCATGGATCCTACAGCCGTATGGCCCACCGATCTTCCTATTTTGGGGGGAGGGGAGGGAGCAGAAGCGCCACACACAGCTTCCGCTTCCTCCCCTCCCCCCCCTAAGCAGGAAGATCGGTGGGTCGTACAGCCCAAAGATAGCAGGAGGCCGGTGGCAGGAGGCGAGGCCAACTGATCTTACTGCTTGGGAGGGGGAGGAAGCGGAAGCTGTGCACGGGCTTGAATGTGTATGCATGAGTGAGAATGGGAGCCTGGGTGTTTTATCTTATGTGCCTGCCTCTGGGCAGGTTCAAGTTGCACGCGCCGGCAGGCTGCCAGCATGCAATCCTTCGACACAGCGGCATGGCCGCTATGTCGGAGGCCTCTGGCCCCGCCCCTTTAGTAAAGCCCTGGGACTTACACACGTCCCGGGGCTTTACGCATGTCACCGGGCCTTTTTAAAATAGGCCCGGTGTGCGTAACCTTTTTTAAATCCGGCCCATACTGAATTAGCTACTGCATTATTCACAATATGCCCCCAATAAGGAATAACAAACCCAGATTCAAATCCCTCCAACAAAAACTTAGCATATTCTTTTTTATTATATTTTTCTAACCAAGGTTTCATAGCTCACAATTTAACCACTATTGGAGCACACTGAAATATCATTTCATTATTTTGCTGATTGCACACCACCAACCTGTCCCTGCTTTCCACATTTAAAAGCTGGATGATTGGTTGCACAATTTGCACAGGCGTGATAACCAATCTATTGAATTTCCAACAAATTTCAGCCCCTCCAATCTGCTATTGTCCGAGACCCACCATTGTTGCTCTGGTTCGAAAGGACCTTCCCGCAACCGAAGCTGCCCCAATCTGCTCTTTACTTCCAATTAAACTTGTCTGCACCTGACTCCTGAGTCATATGTAACAGCCAAAGGTTTACATCCTGCATACCCCCAAGACAAAAGTTTATTCTTGTTTATTTTTTAAATTCATCATCCCTCTTTCTCCTTTTCCTAATTTCCCTTTTCTTCTTTCGGCCCACTAGCAATTTAAAAATATCCATGTCCTTGTGCTTCCTAACATTTTCTCTCAAATATTTTGGAACTGATTCCCACAGTTCCATTAAATTAACTAAAGCAGGAAGACCTTTCTATGGTATCTTATCATTATTACCCTGACTCAATGTGTAAGGAGAATTTTAGGCAAGCTAGTTAGTTCTCCGGAAGACTTTGTACCGCAAAAAAACAGCTATGGATCAGAACAGACTCCAATGATTAATAAGAATGAATCAATATACTGCATATAATTTAAATACAAAAATTGTACAAAGGCATGACACTTTTCCCCATTTGTTCCCTCATGCCTGAGTCTTTCTGGCACCAATATGCTGATAAAGAGCAGGGATGGCCCCAAGGAACATTTGGTGTCCCTGGGAACATCAATCTGCTATTGTCCGAGACCCACCATTTGGTATTTCTTTATCACCTGGGAAGATCAAATGCTAAAGACTAACACAACAATAAGCTCATAATGAGTTAATACAATTGATGCCTTTTACCAAATGGGAGATCAAAGGACTGGTACTGAAATGCCTTTGAAACATCTAATTTGCACAGGGATATGTGAGACATAGTATTTGCTTATTTTAGCTGGATGAGCTGAAAGGAACACAGAGCAAGTTGTTCTTTCAGAGACCCTGGGCCAGAGTCCTCCAGATTTCCTATGAACACTGGCTTATATAGAGGAGGGCATATAAGGAAGGTGTTCTGTTCTTTTGTTCTTTATTATTCTTTGATTAATGTTCTATCTTTATTTCTATCTGTCTCCTATTTACAGGTATTGATTTATGTACAGCTTACTGTGATATTGTATTCAATATTGATATTACTTTAGTGATTTATTATCCATATATTTACAACATTTAGTAAACTGAGTTTTGTTTTTGCAATATTTGTTTCTGCGTGTTCTATGACATAGTATATCCCTCACACCCATTGTGCACAACATCAACCACATATCACTAGAAGAAGATGATGTACTACCATCAGAACTAGTTGAGTGCTCTGGACTATCCCTTCTTCTATTATTCTTCTTCTTGTCCCTCTTCTTAGCTTTGCTCTTTTGACTTGCTTTGCTTATATCCTCAGTCTGCATACCCATATGCATCATACCCAAACTTCCATCTACAGTGGCCCCCATTCTAACAGACAGACTTAAAGCCTCATAATTGTAAAAAAAAAAAAAAAAAAAAAAAAAAGACTCCATTCGCTGACTACCTACCGTGGAAGTACTTGCTGGACAATCATCGCCTTCTTCTTGCACAATTTTCAGATTGCCCTTCTTGATCATATCCACCCATTTCTGACAGAACTGCCAGTTAGAAAAACATTACTACCCCCATCCCGCTCTCCTCCCACACTCTGTCATCAGATAAACCTCCTCTCTGCACAATACCCCCTTCCCTAACCCAATTCATATTACTAGCATATTGATTATCCTCCACTGCAACATCCTTATATAAATTTGCCCCTCTACTTCTGGCTCCCCTAATTCTACTTCACCCCCCTTTTTCCTGATGGTATATAGTCTGACTCCCGTCTTCTTCAATCCTATTTTATAAGGTATCACACCATTATCTACCATTCCTCTTCCTCTGCTTACTACCCTTCCCAGTCTGTTCAACACTGCACCTCTGTACTTCCAGCTCTCCTATCCTCTATTTGTTCAGTACTATCCCCACTCATAACCCTGTAATTATTGCATGCTTGTGACTTTGTGTGTAAATATCTTTATTGGCACATACAGAAAGAAAAATAGAACAGAAACAATACATGACAATTTTCCACATTTTCCAATATAACTTCAATATAAAATTGTCATTCTCAAAATCATCTACCACCCTGTCCCCCCTAACCCACCCACCCCACAAATCACCGATATAAGATCAGCCTCTATAATATTGCTTATATACAGCAAACAAATCAAAGCAAAACCCCTCCATGTATAACACAACTAATAATGGCTCCCATGTACCATAGCACAATCTTCAACACTCCCTTACCCAAAGGAAGTCCATAAATCAGTATATTACAAATACTTACAGGTCGATACTGTAACGTGCGGTTGAAGATTTCCCGTCTGTAACGTGCTGGGAGCGCACAATTCGGACGCGTAAGGCGATACAGTCTCCAGTTTCACGCGTCCTTAGTGCTTCTTAAAACAGACGCATAACCCTTTCCGCACGCAGCATGTATATGATAAGTAAATGAACGAATTAGCCGTATAATGAAGGAATTAGCTATTCCCCTCCGATACTGTGACGCGCGCTCAGATTATCTCCTTTGTAACCCGCTATTTTGCCGCATCCTTAACCTGTTAGTTTACCGCTACCCTCTACTTGGTGTTAGTGTGGTGTTCGAAAATTAAAACGGGAATAAAGTGTAAAAAATGGTGTAAAAAAAGTGTAAAAACATTGCTTACCTGCCCTGGCCCCGTCTGGTCTCCGGTGCAGCCCCAGTCCTGTCTCCTCCTCCCGAAGCAAAAAAAAAAACAAACCGAAAAAGTAGCAAGGCTCGGGCCTGCTACGGTAGTCCCTTCTCCCTTCTCCTCTCCTCCCGATTTCGGCGCTCAAGGCGGCCGGGTGGGCGTGCATTCATCCAGGCAGAGGGAGCCGGCGGCGAAAGCGGCCTCCGGCTCCCTCTGCCTGGATGAATGCACGGCCCCCGCCGGCAGCGAATGAATGCCCGTGCGATTTCGGCGCTCAAGGCGTGACGTCACGTCATGTGACTGCCTTGAGCGCCGAAATCGCACGGGCATTCATTCGCTGCCGGCGGGGGCCGCTGGATGAATGCACGGCCCCCGCCGGCAGCGAATGAATGCCCGTGCGATTTCGGCGCTCATGCCTTGAGCGCCGAAATCGCACGGGCATTCATTCGCTGCCGGCGGGGGCCGTGCATTCATCCAGGCAGAGGGAGCCAGAGGCCGCTTTCGCCGCCGGCTCCCTCTGCCTGGATGAATGCACACCCACCCGGCCGCCTTGAGCGCCGAAATCGGAAGGAGAGGAGAAGGGAGAAGGGACTATCGTAGCAGGCCCGAGCCTTGCTACTTTTTCAGTTTTGTTTTTTTTTTTTTTGCTTCGGGAGGAGGAGACAGGACTGGGGCTGCACCGGAGACCGGACGGGGCCAGGGCAGGTGAGCGGGGGCTGGGGGATAGTTTGCCGAGCATCGGGAAACATAACTGCCCACTTCCTGGTACCTGTCATTTCAAATGTCATTTGAAATGACAGATACCAGCGCGGCCGTGAAGCGTTAGGCCCGCGAACCCAGGATACTGTATAGGCGCTCTATACAGTAAAATGGGTTGCGCGGGCCTAACGCTTGCCTAAGGCTTCGCAGCCGCGGCATGCATTTGCATGCAATTAGAAGAGAGTATAGAGCGGTAGGTGAAGAGAACTGTGTGTGCGGGGAACGAGGGTGCGCCTGACACTGCCGCACTGTTTCTACCGCGGCCTTAGAGTATCGACCCATAAGTTAGGAATCTTGCTTCTGAAATTGTAACTTGATACGTTCTGGCAATAGTTCTAAAATTGGACCCCACACATGGAAGAAGGTGTGAGTATTTTGTCAGGCTTGCAAGAGATGGGATTTATAATCCAATGTAAGTAAACTTATCTCTGAATGCCAAAAGGCCTTCCTAGGAGACTCAGTGGAAATCCATTTAGTTAGCAGGCATTTCTTAGCAATTGCGAAACCTTTGTGAACTGTGACCCCCAAGGCCTGCCAAACAAATCCATAATACCTATACCCAAAAGACACACTGAGGCTTTGCATGGAATGGCAATAAAAATAGAATTCAGTGTGGAAAGTACATCCTTCCAAAATGTACTTATCATGGTGCATTCCCAGATGCAATGTATATAAGAGGCATTTGAAGCAGAACATTTCAAGCAAGCAACCAATTAAGCAATACCCATTCGAAAGGCTAGCATAGGAGATACCACTATCCTATATAAACCCGGAGATGTTGATACAGCAAAGCGGCAGAGATAATTTATTTATTTATTTTATTTAGCATTTTGTATATACCGAGGTATAGCAGAGTTGCCTTCACTCCGGTTTACATTTACAACAAACCTGTTACATTTAAAGTAATTTAACAGCAAAAACGGCAAAAATTGGTATAGAACAATAGCATAAACATAATAGCTCTACATGCATCCAAGGAACCTTCCAGCATCTCTGAAGCCACCAACCTCTCCTAAGTCAGCCTCCCACTTAGCTGCAAGAGTATCCATAATGGTATATGTGACTTGTTTTTGCAGATATCTATGCACGTGTGAGAGATTAAACTGCTTGCTACGATATATACACAATTTTTGAAAAGCACTTGAGGTGAAAGGTACCCCTTCCAGTTGCTGTATTGTGGTAACATAGCTCCACAGTTGCTTATATGCCAAGAAATCTTGCTGCCGGAAACCCAGTGATTGTTGACATAACTCAAAAGTATACATTTTACCTAGTTGAATATTGATTAAAATAAAAACCAACTTAAAGTATCAAAACCTTTCTGCTGGAGTGCAGGAAAGCAGCTATGACTTTGCCCTGGTAGAAAGTGCAGGTTACCACACAATGGGAGCCACAAAGAGACCTTCCAGGATAAGCCCAAGTGCTGCTGCAGCCCTCTCCATTCCTGCTGCATGCTATGCACTAGGAGATTAGAATGCACAGCAGGAAGTAACTCAGATCTATCAGATCAGCACTCAATCGCTACATGCCAAGCTCCACATAAACACTAGAGGACACAAGCCAATCTCAGACAGTTCTCATTAAACATCCCAAATTATAATATAAAAAATTAGGACATAAGAACATAAGAAAATGCCATAATGGGTCAGACCAAGGGTCCATCAAGCCCAGCATCCTGTTTCCAACAGTGGCCAATCCAGGCCATAAGAACCTGGAAAGTACCCAAAAACTAAGTCTATTCCATGTTACCATTGCTGATGGCAGTGGCTATTCTCTAACAGGCCAATCCTGTAAAGTGCGGCCGCGTTTACCCTGCTCCTAAGCCGCTTTTTACTCCGTTTTCGGCCGCGTTAGCCCTTCCTGCGATCCCGAATCCCCTTTAACCTACTCCTACCGCGTCCTAAATTCCCCGGGCAACCCCTTCCGCACGCGGCATGTATATTGCATGCAAACGAGCGAATTAGCTATTCCCTAGCATCCCGAAACCCGCACCCCGACTATCGCTAGTTTTCCCTGCCGTTTTGTCGCGCGTTTAACCTGCAAACTTACCGCCTACCCTGACCCCTGCGGTAGAGGCAGGGGTAAGGGTAGATGGCAAGCTTTCCCCCAGCCCCCGCTCACCTGCCCCGGCCGCGATCATGGGTGCCGGTCTCCGTGGCAGCCCCAGTCCTCTCCCCTGCTCCCGAAGCCAAAAAAAAAGCGAAAAAAACGTTGCAGCCCCCCTCCGATGTCCGGACTGGGGCTGCCACGGAGACTGCAACGGCAAAGCGACTTTTCGTTTTTTTTTTGCTTCGCCGCTGTCAGTGTCCCCCCTCCTCTCGGAGCAGGGCGCGAAAAGCAGCCTTGCTCCAGGAGGAGGGGGGACACTGACATCGGCGAAGCAACGGCGAAGACAGCGGCGAAGCAACGGCGAAACTACTTTTCAGTGTCCCCCCTCCTTTCGGAGCAGGGCGCGAAAAGCCGCCTTGCTCCGGGAGGAGGGGGGACACTAGCAACGGTGAAGCAGCGGCGAAGCAACGGCGAGCGACTATTCGTTTTTTTTTTTGCTTCGCCGCTGTCAGTGTCCCCCCTCCTCTCGGAGCAGGGCGCGAAAAGCAGCCTTGCTCCGGGAGGAGGGGGGGCACTGACAGCGGGGAAGCAACGGCGAAGCAAAAAAAAAAACCAAAAGCAATTTTGGGTTTTTTTTTTCCAAAAGTGACTTACTTTTGGGATCTGTCAAGATCCCAAAAGTAAGTCGCTTTTGGACGCCTGCCAACTTACTTTTCTGAAGCCATCATCAGGAACCCATGCGATCGTAGCTCCTCCCGACGAAGATGGTCGCCTGCACAGGGAAAGCGTGCAATTGGCCGCTGAAGACGTGACTTCACGATGTCACGTCTTCAGCGGCCAATTGTACGCTTCCCCCGTGCAGGCGACCATCTTCGTCGGGAGGAGCTACGATCGCATGGGTTCCTGATGATGGCTTCAGAAAAGTAAGTTGGCAGGCGTCCAAAAGCGACTTACTTTTGGGATCTTGACAGATCCCAAAAGTAAGTCGCTTTTGGAAAAAAAAAAATTGTCGCTTTTGGAAAAAAAAAAAAAAATTGCTTTTGGTTTTTTTTTTTGCTTCGCCGTTGCTTCCCCGCTGTCAGTGCCCCCCCTCCTCCTGGAGCAAGGCTGCTTTTCGCGCCCTGCTCCGAGAGGAGGGGGGACACTGAAAAGTCGTTTCACTGTTGCTTCTGCGCTGTCTTCGCCGTTGCTTCCTGGTATGTCATTTCAAATGACATTTGAAATGAGAGATACCAGCGTGGCGTGAAGCCTTAGGCCCGCGCACCCAGGATACTGTATAGGCGCTCTATCCAGTATCCTGGGTTGCGCGGGCCTAAGGCTTTTCGGACGCGGTTTACATTTACATATAATTAGGGTTCAGGATCGAGCGGTAGGTGAGCTGCACTGTGCGGGCGGTAACCGCGGGTGCCGTAGGCACTAACGCAGCTCTTCGTACCGCTCGGTACTGGATTGGCCCGTAAGTGATCTTAATAGCAGATAATGGACTTCTCCTCCAAGAACTTATCCAATCCTTTTTTAAACAACGCTATACTAACTGCACTAACTACATCCTCTGGCAACAAATTCCAGAGTTTAATTGTGCGTTGAGTAAAAAAGAACTTTCTCCGATTAGTTTTAAATGTGCCCAATGCTAACTTCATGGAGTGCCCCCTAGTTTTTCAATTATCCGAAAGAGTAAATAACCGATTCACATCTACCCCTTCTAGAACTCTCATAATTTTAAACATCTCTATCATATCCCCCCTCAGCCATCTCTTCTCCAAGCTGAAAAGTCCTAACTACTTTAGTCTTGCCTCATAGGGGAGCTGTTCCATTCCCCTTATTTTGGTAGCCCTTCTCTGTACCTTCTCCATCGCAATTATATCTTTTTTGAGATGCGGCGACCAGAATTGTACACAGTATTCAAGGTGCGGTCTCACCATGGAGCGATACAGAGGCATTATGACATTTTCCGTTTTATTCACATTTCCCTTTCTAATAATTCCCAAAATTCTGTTTGCTTTTCTGACTGCCGCAGCACACTGAACCCACTATTTCAATGTGTTATCCACTATGACGCCTAGGTCTCCTTCTTGGGTTGTAGCACCTAATATGGAACCCAACATTGTGTAATTATAGCATGGGTTATTTTTCCCTATATGCATCACCTTGCACTTATCCACATTAAATTTCATCTGCCATTTGGATGCCCAATTTTCCAGTCTCACAAGGTCTTCTTGCAATTTATCACAATCTGCTTGTGATTTAACTACTCTGAACAATTTTGTGTCATCTGCAAATTTGATTATCTCACTTGTCGTATTTCTTTCCAGATCATTTATAAATATATTGAAAAGTAAGGGTCCCAATACAGATCCCTGAGGCACTCCACTGTCCACTCTCTTCCACTGAGAAAATTGTCCATTTAATCCTACTCTCTGTTTCCTGTCTTTTAGCCAGTTTGCAATCCACGAAAGGATATCGCCACCTATCCCATGACTTTTTACTTTTTCTAGAAGCCTCTCATGAGGAACTTTGTCAAATGCCTTCTGAAAATCCAAATATACTACATCTACCGGTTCACCTTTATCCACGTGTTTATTAACTCCTTCAAAAAAGTGAAGCAGATTTGTGAGGAAAGACTTGCCCTGGGAAAAGCCATGCTGACTTTGTTCAATTAAACCATGTCTTTCTATATGTTCTGTGATTTTGATGTTTGGAACACTTTCCACTATTTTTCCTGACACTGAAGTCAGGCTAACCGGTCTGTAGTTTCCCGGATCGCCCATGGAGCCCTTTTTAAATATTGGGGTTACATTTGCTATCCTCCAGTCTTCAGGTACAATGGATGATAGGTTACAAATTTTTACTAATAGGTCTGAAATTTCATTTTTTAGTTCCTTCAGAACTCTGGGGTGTCTACCATCCGGTCCAGGTGATTTACTACTCTTCAGTTTGTCAATCAGGCCTACCACATCTTCTAGGTTCACCATGATTTGATTCAGTCCGTCTGAATCATTACCCATGAAAACATTCGCCATTACGGGTACCTCCCCAACATCCTCTTTAGTAAACACCGAAGCAAAGAAATCATTTAATCTTTCTGCAATGGCCTTATCTTCTCTAAGTGCCCCTTTAACCCCCTCGATCATCTAACGGTCCAACTGACTCCCTCACAGGCTTTCTGCTTCGGATATATTTAAAAAAGTTTTTACTGTGAGCTTTTGCCTCTACAGCCAACTTCTTTTCAAATTCTCTCTTAGCCTGTCTTATCACTGTCTTACATTTAACTTGCCAACGTTTATGCTTTATCCTATTTTATTTATTAAACATTTTTATATACCGAAATTCATGTAGGAAAGTTACAAATCACTTCGGTTTACATTAAAACATTAACAAGCATGTAAGAATGCGATTACATCGAACAGGGAGATAAACTTGGATCAAGGAACTGGGGAAAAAAAGTACAACGAATAACATATAGTAATGAGATTCTTTTATGGAGCTAAGACTAAACCTGGCTAAATATCTAGGTGTTTATTGGATTAAATAGAGTCACGGTTCATGGAGAACAAATTTGGATAGATTGAGGGGATTATTGGCATAGATTAAAAGCTTCTTCTGTTAGATCCTTCTTCCAATTTTTGAATGAAGATCTTTTGGCTAAAATAGCTTCTTTCACCTCCCCTTTTAACCATGCCGGTAATCGTTTTGCCTTCTTTCAACCTTTCTTAATGTGTGGAATACATCTGGACTGTGCTTCTAGAATGGTATTTTTTAACAAAGACCACGCCTCTTGGACATTTTTTACTTTTGTAGCTGCTCCTTTCAGTTTTTTTCTAACAATTTTTCTCATTTTATCAAAGTTTCCCTTTTGAAAGTTTAGCACGAGAGCCTTGGATTTGCACACTGTTCATCTTCCAGTCATTAAATCAAATTTGATCATATTATGATCACTATTGCCAAGCGGCCCCACCACCATTACCTCTCTCACCAAGTCCTGTGCTCCACTGAGAATTAGATCTAAAATTGCTCCCTCTCTCTTCGGATCTTCAACCAATTGCTCCATAAAGCTATCATTTATTCCATCCAGGAACGTTATCTCTCTAGCGTGTCCTGATGATACATTTACCCAGTCAATATAGGGGTAATTGAAGTCTCCCATTATTACCGCACTACCAATTTGGTTAGCTTCCCTAATTTCACTTAGCATTTCACTGTCCATCTCACCATCTTGACCAGGTGGACGGTAGTATACTCCTATCACTATAGTCTTCCCCGACACAAAAGGGATTTCTACCCATAAAGATTCAATTTTGTATTTAGTCTCATGCAGGATGTTTATCCTGTTGGACTCTATGCCATCCCGGACATAAAGTGCCACACCTCCTCCCGGGTGCTCCTCTCTGTCATTGCGATATAATTTGTACCCATTGGTTATCCTCTTTCCACCATGTCTCTGAGATGCCAATTAAGTCTATGTCATCATTCACTGCTATACATTCTAATTCTCTCATCTTACTTCTTAGACTTCTGGCATTAGCATACAAACATTTCAAAGTTTGTTTTTTGTTTGTATTTTCATTCTGCTTTTTAATTGATAGGGATAAGTTAGAATTTTTTTAGCTCAGGTGAGTTTTTAGTTACAGGAACTTGGACTATTTTTCTAATTATTGGAACCTCACTGTCGGGATGCCCTAATTCTAATGCATCATTAGTATCCTTTGAAGATACCTCTCTCTGAACCATGCGCTGCTGAGCGACTGTCGGCTTTCCTCTTTGTTCTAGTTTAAAAGCTGCTCTATCTCCTTTTTGAAGGTTAGCGCCAGCAGTCTGATTCCACCCTGGTTAAGGTGGAGCCCATCCCTTTGGAAGAGACTCCCCCTTCCCCAAAAGGTTCCCCAGTTCCTAACAAAACTGAATTCCTCTTCCTTGCACCATCGTCTCATTCACGCATTGAGACTCCGGAGCTCTGCCTGCCTCTGGTGATCTGTGCGTGGAACAGGGAGCATTTCAGAGAATGCTACCCTGGAGGTTCTGGATTTAAGCTTTCTACCTAAGAGCCTAAATTTGGCTTCCAGAACCTCCCTCCAACATTTTCCTATGTCGTTGCTGCCCACATGTACCATGACAGCCGGCTCCTCCCCAGCACTGTCTAAAATCCTATCTAGGTGACGCGTGAGGTCCGCCACCTTCGCACCAGGTAGGCATGTTACCAGGTGATCCTCACGCCCACCAGCCAACCAGCTATCTACATTCCTAATAATCGAATCACCAACTATGACGGCCGACCTAACCCTTCCCTCCTGGGCAGTAGGTCTTGGGGAGATATCCTCAGTGCGAAAGGATAATGCATCAGCTGGAGAGCAGGTCCTTGCTACAGGATCCTTTCCTACTGCACCTGGTTGGTGCTCTGCCTTCATGAGACCTTCTTCCACCAAGGCAGCACCAGGGCTGCCAGTCTGAAGCTGGGACTTGACTACTATGTCCCTGAAGGTCTCATCTATATACCTCTCTGTCTGGCTCAGCTCCTCCAGGTCTACCACTCTAGCCTCCAGAGATCGGACTCGTTCTCTGAGAGCCAGGAGCTCTTTGCATCACATGCACATGTACAACTTCTCACCGGTGGGTAAAAAATCATACATGTGACACTCTGCAAAAGACTGGGAAGCCCCCCTCTTGCTGCTGGACTGCTGCCTTCATCTAAATTTTGATCAGTTCCTAGTTAAGTTTTAGGTTGCTATGGGAGTAGGAATGTGTCTAATGTCCTTTAAATATATTAGTGAATTCACTATGTGTCTGGTAGTGGCCTACCGGGGTCTGATCGAATTCTCAATAAAGTTTTTGTTGATTTTTTTTTTGAAAGTGGCACCTGCCTATAAATTAAGGGATGAGCTAGGGGTGGGTGGGCGAGGGGTGGGAGGGTTGGGAAATACAAACAGTCTAACTTCAGTTAGTTTTCCTGAGTGACTCACTGCTCTCTTGATTAACAAATGTTGGTCCCTATTCAAACCCAATCACACTACCTCAACACCTTTCCAAGGTGAGTAACTGAGCTGAACTATTCAACTTTTTTACTTAGGTATATACTGCTCCTAGTCTCCTAGTGAATAAACAAGTCTAACTTGTTTATTCACTGCCTTTCTGACTATTAAAGGCACAAACACACCAAATAATATTCCCAGATAGTTAACTTTGCCCCAGTACTTTTAAAAAAGACAATGTCCCAAGCAAAAACTTACAGATTCCTTTCAGCCACCAGCAAGGTGATCCTCTCCTCTCAGTGTTCCCACTGGAATGTAAAAAATCATAAAACCCCAACCCTCCTCAGTAATGGGGATTGCCAGCCTGGAGATGGCTATGAGTGCTCATTTCTTTCACCAAATAAAGGCGGTACAAACTGTCAGTAGGGATTAGAGGTCATCTTTTGTCGACATAACTGGCAGTATTTGTAAAGTATGTAACAATTTAGGAAGCAGCATCATTTTGAGCAAGGCAATCCTGCCAACTATATTCAGTGGTAGATTCATCCATTTGTTAGTTTTGCATTTAAAAGTGGTTATGATCGGGTTAACATTACAGTTATACCATTGCAGAAAGTCACGGTGAACATAAACCCCCAAATATTTTAATAGATGTCTTGACTACTCCAAAGGGAAACCTTCCCGAAACTCTTCCAATCCGTCTGTCAAAGCCAGCACTTCAGATTTCAGTATTTATTTTCCAATGGTACAGGCAATTTTCAGGTTTTAAAATTGTGAGGATATACTGCAAATGCTGATTAGCTTCAGGCAAAAAAAACAAAATGGCATCAGGAAAGAAAAAAGCCTGAAAGATTATTATGATGAATTAAATCAATACGCTGCAGATATTCAGCTAACAGCTGGGTTAATGGTTCCAACACTAGGATAAAAAGAAGAGGGGATAAAGGACATCCTTGCCAGGTGCCCAGAGTTAGATAAAATGGGGGAGATATATGGCCATTAACACAGATGCTAGCAGAGGGGTTACTATATAGTACTTTAATTGCTTAAGAAATGTAACCCTGAAAACCCATCCTATGTAATATACTTTCTAAGAAAGACCAATCAACTATCAAATGCTTTTTCTGCATCAAATCCGATGATGCCTACTCATACACAAAGTTTGCAGAACCACCAATCCGAATGTTCATACTAGATTTTCTTCTCTTGACAAACCCAGCTAGCCTATATAAATAACATCTGGCAAGACTAGGTTCAAACGATTGGCTAGGATTTTGGCATACAATTTAATATCAATATTTAACAATATGGGTCGTATGAGGAGGCTAGATGTGGGTCTCTCCCCGGTTTCTGTAATGCTATATTGTGGGCTAACTTCACAGTATCCGGCATGGCCCCTGATCTATCAGGGCTTGGAACAGATTTTTAAGTGAGTCCACTACATCCGGGTTCATTGATTTGTAAAAAAACCAAAACAAAACAAAACAAAAAAAACCTGCCGTTAACCCATTGGGCCCAGGCGACTTCAAAGGCTTAAGTTCCAAAATTGCCGTTTGAATTTCTATAGCATTGATGGGGCGATTCAAAAACTCCACTTGTCAGTTCAATAGAGTTGGTAAAGAAGTTCCCTTCAAGTAATCGTCTTGCAACATCTGATCAGTATCTTCTTTGGAATAGAGAGAATGATAGTAATCCCTAAAAATTCTCCCAATTCCTTCTAAGGAGTTAAGGATGACTATGGTAATTTAGTTAAGAGTGGAAATGAGGAACCTGAACCAGCTTATGTAGACTGGCCAACAGCCTCCCGACTTTGTTACCATTTACATACAATCTATGTTTAAGGGAGGACATTGCTCTCTGATGCAATTTATCATTAAGAATATTCTGGAGAGACCAAAAGGTCAGAATTCGACTGTATAAACACAAGCGTTTTGTCTCCTTAACCTAAGTGGTCAACTCCAAAATCAAGCTCCCTTTTTTTTCGAATCATACATTCAATTATTTCACCTCACAGGCCTGCTTTTGTGGTTTCCCAAAACAGGATAGGCTGAGAGCGATGCTATTGTGACATGTAAATTCCTGCCATTACCCATAGAGAAAATCTTTTACATTTTTGTCTTGAACCAACCACGCCAGCATCCTCCAGGAATTGTTACTAGGCATACTTGCCCCGAACTCCATGATGCATGCCACCAGGCAATAGTCGGATATTACCAAGGGTTCAATCGTTGTCCGAGAGCAATGCTTAAAGTAGTGGATATTAATATATAATCCAAACGAGCTTTAGAGATATGGGATCTGGCTAAATGCATATATTTGGTATGAAGGTATAATGTACGCCATATATTGAGCAATTGTAAAGTATTGCAAAAAAACTGTAATCCCTTAGGCACCTTGCTACAAGATCCTAAATGCTTGGGGATCTATCCAAAATAGAGTCCATGACGCAACTGAGATCGCCCCCTAAGATAATACCAGCCGGACCCAATCCCGTGACCCAGGCTATGAGTTCACAAAGGGGTAGATTTTCAAAGGGATACGCGCGTACCCCCCGAAAACCTACCCCAAACCCCCCCTGCGCGTGCCGAGCATATTTTGCATAGGCTCGGCGGCGTGCGCAAGCCCCGGGACGCACGTAAGTCCCGGGGCTTGCATGGAGAGGCGTGCCGGGGGCCGTGTCGGGGGCGTGGCGGTCGTGACGCAGCGTTTCGGGGGCGTGGCGCAGGGGACGCGACGTTTCGGGGGCGGCACCGCGGGCGTGGTTTCAGCCCAGGGGCGTGGCCGCGCCTTCCGGAACAGCCCCCAGGTCGGGTGATGGCGCGCCAGCAGCCCGCTGGTGCGTGCAGATTTACGTCTGCCTCCGGCAGGCGTAAATCCGGCAATAAAGGTGGGGGGGGGTGGGTTAGGTAGGGGAAGGGAGGGAACAGAGGCATGCTGCGTGGCTCGGCACGCGCAGGCTGCCCAAAATTGGCAGCCTTGCGCGCGCTGATCCCGGATTTTAATGGATACGCGCGTATCTATTGAAATCGCGTGAACAAAAGTACGCGTTCGCGCTAAATTATAAAATCTACCCCAAAATAAACTAGGAGTACAAACATTTGGGCCGTAAATAGTAGCCATAAAATAATGAGCTTCCCCACCAGTTCTCCTAAGACCAGCACAAATCTCTCATGATTAGGAAGGAAATGGTGAATAAAACGGAGGATGTCATAATGCCTCTGTATCTCTCCATGGTGAGACCGCACATTGAATACTGTGTACAATTCTGGTCGCCGCATCTCAAGAATGATATAGCTGCGATGGAGAAGGTACAGAGAAGGGTGACCAGAATGATAAAGGGGACGGAACTGCTCCCCTATGAGGACAGACTAAAGAGGTTAGGTCTGTTCAGCTTGGAGAAGAGACAACTGAGGGGGAATATGATAGAGGTCTTTAAAATCATGAGACGTCTAGAACGGATTAATGTGAATTGGTTATTTACTCTTTCGGATAATAGAAGAACTAGGGGGCACGCCATGAAGTCAGCATGTGGCACATTTAAAACTAATCAGAGAAAGTTCTTTTTCACTCAACGCACAATTAAACTCTGGAATTTATTGCCAGGGGATGTGGTTAGTGCAGTTAGAGTAGCTCGGTTTAAAAAAGGATTGAATAAGTTCTTGGAGGAGAAGTCCATTACTTGCTATTAATTAAGTTGACTTAGAAAATAGCCACTGCTATTACTAGCAACAGTAGCATGGGATAAACTTAGTTTTGGGTACTTGCTAGGATCTTATGGTCTGGATTGGCTACTGTTGGTAACAGGATGCTGGGCTTGATGGACCCTTGGTCTGACCCAGTATTGGCAATTTATGTTCTTATGTTCGCATCACTATTCTCTCACTCTACAAAAGGGACACATTTGTGGATCAGTATTGCCAGTCCCGGACTCAGAGATACTTTGAGAAGCATAGACTTGCCCAACCCATTTGCGCTTTAGCTTCATATGTTCCTTGTGAGTCATTCTTGTAGAAACATGTCTCCTTATAACTTTTGAATACGAGCCAAAACCTTCTCCCTCTTTACAGGGAGCACTGAGAGGAGAGGATCACCTTGCTGGTGGCTGAAAGGAATCAGTAAGTTTTTGCTTGGGGCAATATATTTTTTTAAAGTATTGGAGCAAAGTTAACTATTTGGGAATATTATTTAGTGTGTTTGTGCTTTTAGTAGTCAGTAAGGCAGCAAATAAACAGAATTTAGACTTTTTAAATAGTCAGTCAGTAAGGCAGCTAGTAAGCAGTAGTTAGTGAGTTTGTATATTAAAAACAAAAAAAAAAGAAAAAAGTAGCCAGAAGCTAGAAATAAGCTAGGAGCAAGGTATACCTAAATAAAAAGGTTGAAAAGTTCAGTTTAGTTACTCAAGTTGGAAAGGTGTTGAGGTAGTGTGATTTGGTTTGATTAGGTACCAACATTTGTTAATCAAGAGAGCAGTGAGTCACTCTGGCTGACTAACTGAAGTTAGACTGTTTGAATTTCCCCACCCACCCCTAGCTCATCCTTTAATTTACAGGCAGGTGCCACTTTAAAAAAAAACAAAAAAACACCTTATTGAGAACTTGATCATTCCCCTGTAGGCCACTACTAGACATATACTGAATTCACTAACACATACAAAGGACATTAATTAGACACATTCCTACTCCCATAGCAACCTAAAATTAAGTAGGAACTGAACAAATTTGAGATGAAGGCAGCAGTCCAGCAGCAAGAGGGGGGCTTCCCAGTCTTTTGCATCAAGAGTCACATGTATGATTTTTTTACCCACCGGTGAGAAATTGTACATGTGCATGTGATGCAAAAAGCTCCTGGCTCTCAGAGAACGAGTCTGATCTCTGGAGGCTAGAGTAGCAGACCTGGAGGAGCTGAGGCAGACAGAGAGGTATATAGATGAGATCTTCAGGGACATAGTAGTCAAGTCCCAACTTAACCCTGGTGCTGCCTTGGAGGAAGGTGGTCTCATGATTGGAGAGCATCAACCTGGTATAGCAGGAAAGGATCCTGTAGGAAGGACCTGCTCTCCAGGTGATGCATTGTCCTTTTGCACCGAGGATATCTCCCAAAGGCCTATTGCCCAGGAGAGAAGGGTTAGGTTGGCCGTCATAGTTGGTGATTCAATTATTAGGAATGTAGACAGCTGGGTGGCTGGTGGGCGTGAGGATCGCCTGGTAACATGCCTACCTGGTGCGAAGGTGGCGGACCTCACGCGTCACCTAGATAGGATTTTAGACAGTGCTGGGGAGGAGCCGGCTGTCATGGTACAAGTGGGCACCAACGATATAGGAAAATGTGGGAAGGAGGTTCTGGAAGCCAAATTTAGGCTCTTAGGTAGAAAGCTTAAATCTAGAACCTCCAGGATAGCATTCTCTGAAATGCTCCCTGTTCCACGCGCAGGTCACCAGAGGCAGGCAGAGCTCCGGATCTCAATGCATGGATGAGACAATAGTGCAAGGAAGAGGAATTCAGTTTTGTTAGGAACTGGGGAATCTTTCGGGGAAGGGAGAGTCTCTTCCGAAGGGATGGGCTCCACCTTAACTAGGGTGGAACCAGACTGCTGGCGCTAACCTTTAAAAAGGAGATAGAGCAGCTTTTAAACTAGAAGAAAGGGGAAAGCAGACAGTCGCTCAGCAGCGCATGGTTCGGAGAGAGGTATCTTCAAAGGATACTAATGATGCATTAGAATTAAGGCATCCAGACAGTGAGGTTCCAATAATAAGAAAAGTAGTCCAATTGTCTGTAACTAAAAACTCACCTGAGCTAAAAAATTCTAACGTATCCCTGTCAATTAAAAAGCAGAATGAAAATACAAACAAACAAAAAAAAACCCCAAAAAAACTTTGAAATTTTTGTATGCTAATGCCAGAAGTCTAAGAAGTAAGATGGGAGAATCAGAATGTATAGCAGAGAACAATGACAGACTTAATTGACATCTCAGAGACATGGTGGAAGGAGGACAGCCAATCGGACAGTGCTATATCAGGGTACAAATTATATCACAATGACAGAGAGGAGCACCAGGGAGGTGGTGTGGCACTTTATGTGCAGGATGGCATAGAGTCCAACAAGATAAACATCCTGCATGAGACTAAATGCACAATTGAATCTTTATGGGTAGAAATCCCTTGTATGTCGGGGAAGACTATAGTGATAGGAGTATACTTCCATCCACCTGGTCAAGATGGTGAGACTGACAGTGAAATACTAAGAGAAATTAGGGAAGCTAACCAAATTAGTAGTGCAGTAATAATGGGAGACTTCAATTACACCAATATTGACTGGGTAAATGTATCATCGGGACACGCTAGAGAGATAAAGTTCCAGGATGGAATAAATGACATTTTTAATGAGCAATTGGTTCAGGAACAGACAAGAGAGAGAGAGCAATTTTAGATCTAATTCTCAGTGGAGCACAGGATTTCGTGAGAGAGATAACGGTGGTGGGACCGCTTGGCAATAGTAACCAAAATATGATCAAATTTGAATTAATGACTGGAAGAGGGACAGTAAGAAAATCCAAGGCTCTCCTGCTAAACTTTCAAAAGGGAAACTTTGATAAAATGAGAAAAATTGTTAGAAAAAACTGAAAGGAGCAGCTACAAATGTAAAAAGTGTGCAAGAGGCGTGGCCATTGTTAAAAATTACCATCCTAGAAGCACAGTACAGATATATTCCACACATTAAAAAAGGTGGAAAGGCGGCAAAATGATTACAGGCTTGGTTAAAAGGGGGAGGTGAAAGAAGCTATTTTAGCCAAAAGATCTTCATTCAAAAATTAGAAGGAGGATCCAACAGAAGAAAATAGGATAATGCATAAACGTTGGCAAGTTAAATGTAAGACATTGATAAGACAGGCTAAGAGAGAATTTGAAAAGAAGTTGGCCGTAGACGCAAAAACTCACAGTAAAAACCTTTTAAAATATATCCGAAGCAGAAAGCATGTGAGGGAGTCAGTTGGATGATTAGATGATCGAGGGGTTAAAGGGGCACTTAGAGAAGATAAGGCCATCGTGGAAAGATTAAATGATTTCTTTGCTTTGGTGTTTACTGAAAAGGATGTTGGGAAGGTACCCGTACTGGATAAGGTTTTCATGTGTAATGATTCAGATGGACTGAACCAAATCATGGTGAACCTAGAAGATGTGGTAGGCCTGACTGACAAACTGAAGGGAGGTAAATCACCCCAGAGTTCTGAAGGAACTAAAAAATGAAATTTCAGACCTATTAGTAAAAATTTGTAAACTATCATTAAAATCATCCATTGTACCTGGAGGATAGCTAATGTAACCCCAATATTTAAAAAGGGCTCAAGGGGCGATCTGGGAAACTACAGACCAGTTAGACTGACTTCAGTGCCAGGAAAAATAGTGGAAAGTGTTCTAAATTCAAAATCACAGAACATATAGAAAGACATGGTTTAATGGAATAAAGTCAGCATGGCTTTACCCAAGGGAAGTCTTGCCTCACAAATCTGCTTCACTTTTTTGAAGGAGTTAATAAACATGTGGATAAAGGTGAACTGGTAGATATAGTATACTTGGATTTTCAGAAGGCGTTTGACAAAGTTCCTCATGAGAGGCTTCTAGGAAAAGTAAAAAGTCATGGCATAGGTGGCGATGTCCTTTCGTGGATTACAATCTGGCTAAAAGACAGGAAACAGAGAGTAGGATTAAATGGACAATTTTCTCAGTGGATAGGAGTGGGCAGTGGAATGTCTCAGGGATCTGTATTGGGACCCTTACTTTTCAATATATTTATAAATGATCTGGAAAGAAATACGATGAGTGAGGTAATCAAATTTGCAGACGATACAAAATTATTCAGAGTAGTTAAATCACAAGCAGATTGTGATAAATTGTAGGAAGACCTTGTCAGACTGGAAAATTGGGCATCGAAATGGCAGATTAAATTTAATGTGGATAAGTGCAAGGTGATGAATATAGGGAAAAATAACCCATGAACAATGTTACACAATGTTAGGTTCCATATTAGGTGCTACAACCCAAGAAAGAGATCTAGGCGACCTAGTGGATAACACATTGAAATAGTCGGTTCATTGTGCTGTGGCAGTCAAAAAAGCAAACAGAATGTTGGGAATTATTAGAAAGGGAATGATGAATAAAACGGAAATGCCTCTGTATCGCTCCATGGTGAAACCCCACCTTGAATACTGTGTACTATTCTGGTCACCGCATCTCAAAAAAGATATAATTGTGATGGAGAAGGTACAGAGAAGGGCAACCAAAATGATAAGGAGAATCGAACAGCTCCCCTATGAGGAAAGACTAAAGAGGTTAGGACTTTTCAGCTCTGAGAAGCGACGGCTGAGGGGGGATATGATAGAGGTGTTTAAAATCATGAGAGGTCTAGAATGGGTAGATGTGAATCGGTTATTTACTCTTTCGGATAGTAGAAAGGCTAGGGGGCACTCCATGAAGTTAGCGTGGGGCACATTTAAAACTAATCGGAGAAAGATCTTTTTCACTCAACACACAATTAAACTCTGGAATTTGTTGCCAGAGGATGTGGTTAGTGCAGTTAGTATAACTGTGTTTAAAAAAGGAATGGATAAGTTCTTGGAGGAGAAGTCCATTACCTGCTATTAAGTTGACTTAGAAAATCGCCACTGCTATTACTAGCAACAATAACATGGAATAGACTTAGTTTTTGGGAACTTGCTAGGTTCTTATGGCCTGGATTGGCCACTGTTGGAAACTGGATGCTGGGCTTGATGGACCCTTGGTCTGACCCAGCATGGCATGTTCTTTTATTTTTTTTATTATTTAATCTTTATTAAATTTTTCAAAAAATGCCTTACATCATGAGAACAAGAAAATATGTATATCAACATAAAGCAACAAATAGAAATCACTTTCCATTATTTCTGTTGTTACATATACCATAATTGAGGGAGATTCAAATAAACAAAATTGTATATAATCTATATATTATTAACTACTTCAATAATTCATACATTCTATTTTAAACAAATCAAGAAACAGTATTTAAGAAGAAGGGAGGTTTACTTTTATTTTAAGAACATAAGAACATAAGAAAATGCCATACTGGGTCAGACCAAGGGTCCATCAAGCCCAGCAGCCTGTTTCCAACAGTGGCCAATCCAGGCCATAAGAACCTGGCAAGTACCCAAAAACTAAGTCTATTCCATGTAACCATTGCTAATGGCAGTGGCTATTCTCTAAGTGAACTTAATAGCAGGTAATGGACTTCTCCTCCAAGAACTTATCCAATCCTTTTTTAAACACAGCTATACTAACTGCACGAACCACATTCTCTGGCAACAAATTCCAGAGTTTAATTGTGCATTGAGTAAAAAATAACTTTCTCCGATTAGTTTTAAATGTGCCCCATGCTAACTTCATGGAGTGTCCCCTAGTCTTTCTACTATCTGAAAGAGTAAATAACCGATTCACATCTACCCGTTCTAGACCTCTCATGATTTTAAACACCTCTATCATATCCCCCCTCAGTCGTCTCTTCTCCAAGCTGAAAAGTCCTAACCTCTTTAGTCTTTCCTCATAGGGGAGTTGTTCCATTCCCCTTATCATTTTGGTAGCCCTTCTCTGTACCTTCTCCATCGCAATTATATCTTTTTTGAGATGCGGCGACCAGAATTGTACACAGTATTCAAGGTGCGGTCTCACCATGGAGCGATACAGAGGCATTATGACATTTTCCGTTTTATTCATCATTCCTTTTCTAATAATTCCCAACATTCTGTTTGCTTTTTTGACTGCCGCAGCACACTGAACCGACGATTTCAATGTGTTATCCACTATGACACCTAGATCTCTTTCTTGGGTTGTAGCACCTAATATGGAACCCAACATCATGTAATTATAGCATGGGTTATTTTTCCCTATATGCATCACCTTGCACTTATCCACATTAAATTTCATCTGCCATTTGGATGCCCAATTTTCCAGTCTCACAAGGTCTTCCTGCAATTTATCACAATCTGCTTGTGATTTAACTACTCTGAACAATTTTGTGTCATCTGCAAATTTGATTATCTCACTCGTCGTATTTCTTTCCAGATCATTTATAAATATATTGAACAGTAAGGGTCCCAATACAGATCCCTGAGGCACTCCACTGTCCCTTCCACTGAGAAAATTGCCCATTTAATCCTACTCTGTTTCCTGTCTTTTAGCCAGTTTGCAATCCACGAAAGGACATCGCCACCTATCCCATGACTTTTTACTTTTCCTAGAAGCCTCTCATGAGGAACTTTGTCAAACGCCTTCTGAAAATCCAAGTATACTATATCTACCGGTTCACATTTATCCACATGTTTATTAACTCCTTCAAAAAAGTGAAGCAGATTTGTGAGGCAAGACTTGCCCTGGGTAAAGCCATGCTGACTTTGTTCCATTAAACCATGTCTTTCTATATGTTCTGTGATTTTGATGTTTAGAACACTTTCCACTATTTTTCCTGGCACTGAAGTCAGGCTAACCGGTCTGTAGTTTCCCGGATCGCCCCTGGAGCCCTTTTTAAATATTGGGGTTACATTTGCTATCCTCCAGTCTTCAGGTACAATGGATGATTTTAATGTTAAGTTACAAATTTTTACTAATAGGTCTGAAATTTCATTTTTTAGTTCCTTCAGAACTCTTCCCTAGATATTTCAGCTTGACTTTTATCCGACAAGGTTTCTAAATGTGTAGGATCTTCAAATCCTAACCTCGTCCCTCTATAATTTACTAGAAATAATAATAGAAATTTTAAGAAAAATGTCGCACCTATTGCAAGAACACGAGCTTTTAAAGAGAAGAAGTATTTTCTCCTAGCTTGTGTGGCCCTGGCCACATCCGGAAATATATGCAATTTGTGACCACAAAATAACATTTTTAGATCTAAATAATTTCTTAAACAAATTCTCCTTATCTTGCTCAGCAATAAATGATATAAAGAGAGTAGCTCTTTTATTTATAACAAGCCGTTAAACCCTTTTAAATGGCTACATTAAAAAAATTTTTCAGTCCATTTTCGAACACAGCACTCTTCTACACTTTTTCTCCCTCACTCCCCCTTCCCCTCGTTCACTTACCCCTTCATTCCACTCAGTTTTACTCACCCTCTGTCTCCCACTGCCTCCCTCCCCTCACTCTCACCTCCCTCCCCTTCCCTCAGTCACTCCCCACCCTCTCTCAATCCCATCCCCTCTCCCTCAGCCCTCCTCCACTCCCTTTTTCTCTGCTCCACAACGTCTTACCCTTCCACTTACTCACATCCGTCTGTCTCTCACCTCCCCCTCATTCTCCCCCCTCTTCCCCCTCATTCTCCCTCTTCCATCAACCCACACACTCTCCTCCCACCCACTCACACACCCACTCCTCCCTCCCTCCCACCCAGTCCTCCCTCCCTCCTCCCACCCACACACTCTCTCCTCCCTCCCACCCACTCCCTCCCTCTCACTCCCTCTCTCTCACTCCCTCCCTCCCAGCTACTGGCCGCCGCTCCTCGTCGCCGCCGCTACAGCTCGACGCCACCATGTTGATATCCAGCTGACGCTGGCTGAGACCGACGTGCTTGCCCGCACATGCGCAGTAGAGCTGCTCTCTACTGCGCATTTGCGGCATGTCGGTCAAGCTTCGTTTATTAGGTTGATATCAATAGACTCCTCTAGGAACGTCGATACTCCCAAAGTAGATGAGGATTCTCCATTATCATTCTGACCACCATTTACTCTGGCAGTCTTTTTTTCTAGGTAATACATTTTTGAAATTTTTGGAATTTCCTCATCTTGATATAATAACATCTCTTTCAGAAATTTTTTAAACATCTCCCAAGGGGATAATAGCCGAGTGATGGGAAAATTTAGAATTCTCATATTTTTAGATCTCAACAAATTTTCTATATTGTAGAGCTTACTTACCTGATAATCTCCTTTTCCTTAGTGTATGCAGATGGACTCAAAACAAGTGGGTATAGTGTGCTCGTGCTAGCAATTGGAGACGGATCTGATGTCAGCACGGGTACATATACCCCCGCAGGAAGTGCAGCAATTCAGTAATCTTCCTTGCAAAAGCTTTATGGATATATGTGTAACTGACCGATCGATTAAATGAACAGGGTTACCCTGACCGATTGATAGTAGCTGGAGACCGCCAGTGTTCTCAACCGGAAGGCGTCGACACCCGGCAGGGTGGATGCCCTATTATAAGAAAAAACATGGCTTACCGTGAGTCGGTGAATCCCCATGTATGCTGGCAGCCGGGCGGGATGCTGAGTCCATCTGCATACACTAAGGTAAAGGAGATTATCAATAAGTAATCTCTACATTTCTTAGCATGTAGCAGATGGACTCAAAACAAGTGGGATGTACAAAAGCTACTCCCGGACTGGGTGGGAGGCTGCCCGAGGTCCGTTCAGGATTGCCCTCGCAAATGCTGTGTCCTCCCTGGCCTGGACATCCAGACGGTAGAATCTGGAGAAGGTATGGAGGGAGGACCATGTTGCCACTTTACATATCTCTGCAGGCGACAGCATCCTAGTTTCTGCCCAAGAGGCCGCTTGCGCTCTGGTAGAGTGAGCCTTGACCCGTAGAGGCGGTGGTTTCCCTGCTTCTACGTAGGCTGCCTTGACAACTTCTTTGATCCAGCGGGCGATGGTTGCCCGTGAGACCGCTTCCCCTTGGTTCTTCCCGCTGTGAAGGACGAACAGGTGGTCCGTCTTTCGTACTGCCTCTGACATTTCCAGGTATCTGGACAATAGCCTGCCGATGTCGAGATGGCGTAGTATTCGACCTTCTTCCGACTTCTTCAAACCTTTCGTGGTTGGCAAGGATATGGATTGGTTGAGGTGGAAGTGTGAGACTACTTTGGGTAAGAAGGAAGGAACTGTGCGAAGATGGATAGCCTCTGGAGTGATTCTGAGAAACGGATCACGGCAGGACAGTGCTTGTAGCTCTGATATGCGGCGTGCTGAGCATACAGCCAGCAGGAACACCATCTTCAAGGTTAGCAAACGGAGGGACAGGCCTCGAAGTGGTCTGAAGGCAGGTCCTGCTAGGAAATCCAAAACTAGGTTGAGGTTCCACAGGGGTACTGGCCACTTCAGTGGCAGGCGAATGTGTTTGACTCCTTTCAGGAAATGTGAAATGTCTGGGTGTGTGGCAATGTTGTTGCCGTCACTCCGGGGACCGTAGCAGGATAGCGCTGCCACTTGAACCTTGATGGAATTGAGGGACAGACCCTTCTGAAGTCCATCTTGCAGGTAATCCAAAATGATAGGGATCTTAGCGGCATGTGGATTGGCGCTGTGAGTTTCGCACCAGGCTTCAAATACTCTCCAGATCCTTATATATGTTAGTGATGTGGAGAACTTGCGGGCTCGGAGGAGTGTATCTATTACCGGCCCCAAGTATCCTCTTTTCTTCAGCCTTGCCCTCTCAATGGCCAGACCGTAAGAGAGAATTGAGCTGGATCCTCGTGGAGAATGGGACCTTGCCACAGCAGGTCCCTGTGTGGAGGCAGGGGTAGTGGATTCCATGCCAGTAGTCTTCTCATGTCTGCGTACCAGGGTCTTCTTGGCCAGTCCGGGGCCACTAGAAGAACTAGGCCTCTGTGCCGCTGAATCTTGTGTATAATGGCGCCCAGCAGGGGCCATGGAGGAAAGGCATATAGCAAGATCCCCTGAGGCCATGGCTGTACCAGGGCATCGATCCCCTGGGATAGAGGATCCCGCCTGCGGCTGAAATATCTGGGTACTTGAGCGTTGGACCTGTCTGCAAGTAGGTCCATGCCTGGCGTCCCCCACTGATCCACATTCATCTGGAAAGCCGTGGGCGACAGCTGCCATTCCCCTGGATTTAGGCTTTCTCTGCTGAGAAACTCTGCCGTGGTGTTGTCCTTCCCGGCAATGTGGACGGCGGAGATGTCCTGGAGATTTGCTTCCGCCCAAGTCATCAGGGGGGCTATTTCTAAAGATACCTGTTGGCTTCTGGTTCCACCCTGTTGGTTGATGTATGCCACTGTGGTGGCATTGTCCGACATCACTCTCACCGCTCTGTTGCGAAGTCTGTGGGCAAATTGCAGGCATGCTAGCCTGACTGCCCGTGCTTGTGGTCGGTTGATGTTCCACCCCAACTCTTCTCTGTTCCACCGCCCTTGGGCGGTGAGTTCTTCGCAATGTGCTCCCCATCTGTTCAGGCTGGCATCTGTAGTGAGCAGGGTCCAGGTTGGGGAGGACATTCTTGACCCCCGGCTCATGTGGCCGGGCTGCAACCACCATCGTAGCTGATTCCGCACTCTGGCTGGTAGAGGTAGGTATACGGTGTAGTTCTGTGATCGTGGGCTCCAGCGAGATAGGAGGGCGCATTGTAATGGCCTCATATGAGCCCGCGCCCATGGTATCACCTCCAGAGTGGATGCCATAAGGCCGAGGACCTGTAAGTAATCACACGCTGTGGGCCGGGTGGCGCTCAGCAGGGCCTGCAGTCGATTCCGGAGCTTTGATCTTCTTTTGGAGGTCAGGCTGACCTTGTCTTCCTGGGTGTCGAATCGGACTCCTAGGTATTCCAGCGACTGAGAAGGCTGTAGGGAACTCTTGTTGAAGTTTACTACCCATCCTAGGCTTTCCAGAAGAGCTATAACTCTGTTGGTTGCCTGGTGGCTCTCCTCTGGTGACTTTGCCCTGATCAGCCAATCGTCCAGGTAGGGATGGACGAGGATTCCTTCCTTCCTGAGGGACGCTGCCACTACTACTATGACCTTGGTAAAGGTCCGCGGCGCGGTGGCTAACCCGAAGGGTAAAGCTCGGAACTGGAAGTGTTGGTTCAGGACTTTGAAGCGTAAATAGCGCTGGTGATCCCGATGGATTGGGATATGCAAGTAGGCTTCCGACAGATCTAGGGATGTGAGAAACTCCACTGGCTGTACTGAATTTTTGACAGACCGCAGAGTTTCCATGCGAAAACTGGGGACCAGTAGGTGTCGGTTGACTGACTTGAGGTCCAGGACGGGCCTGAAAGTGCCCTCCTTCTTAGGCACTATGAAATAAATGGAATAATGCCCAGAATTTATCTCCCCTGCAGGCACTGGGATTATGGCTTTTAGGGACAGGAGCCTCTGCAAGGTTACTTCTAGTGCCGTCCTCTTGAGGGGTGAACAAGGAGATTCCAAAAACTTGTCCGGCGGGAGCCGAAGAAAGTCCAGGTAGTACCCTTCTCGGATGATGGCGAGGACCCACTGGTCCAAGGTAATCTCGACCCACCTGCAGTAGAAGAGGGTTAGCCTGCCCCCTATGGCTGCTACCCCCGGATGGGTCGGCTGATTGTCATTGTGGGGTACAGCCGGGACCCGAACCCGAGCTGGTTCTCCTCTTGTTGCGCTTAGTCCGAAAGGACTGGTTCCTGGCCTGCGGATGAGGTGCTTGGTAGCGAGTCCTGTAAGGGTTGAAGCGCTGAGAGTTTCTACCTCTGGATGGTCTAGGAAAAGGGCGCTGGCTCCTCCTTGGCCTGTCTTCTGGTAGACGGGGTAATGGAGAGGCGGCCCATTTATTGGCCAGTTTCTCGAGGTCGCTGCCGAACAGGAGGGATCCCTTAAAGGGCATTCTCGTGAGACGTGTCTTGGAGGAGGAGTCGGCCGACCAATTACGTAGCCAGAGCTGTCTCCTGGCTGCCACTGAGGATGACACTCCCTTGGCTGCCGTACGGACTAGGTCGGAGGCTGCGTCAGTGAGGAACGAGAGAGCTGATTCCATCTCTTCTCCCGGTGTGTTGTTCCTAGCCTGTGATAAACAGGAACGCGTCACCACGGTGCAGAAGGTCGCAATTCATAGGGACATGGCTGCCACCTCAAAGGCTTGTTTCAGAATGGCGTCCATGCGCCGGTCATGTGTATCCTTGAGGGCCGTCCCCCCTTCCACCGGAATGGTGGTGCGCTTCACAATTGCGCTAACTATGGCATCTACCTAGGGGCACGCCAGCATCTCCTTGGTTGCTGGGTCTAAGGGGTACATGCCAGCCAAGGCCCAACCCCCTTTGAATGAGACCTCCGGTGCATTCCATTCCAGATAGAGTAGCTGTTGTGCTGCTTGTAGGAGGGGAAAATGGTGAGTCGTTTGGCGCAGGCCCTCTAACAGGGGGCTCATTCTAGGTTCCCCTGGGGTGTCATGGCCTGGGAGAGCCAGTTCCAACAGGCATTGAGCGATGAGGCCTGGGAGATCCTCTTTCAGAAAGAAGCGCCTCATGGTCCGATATGGTTCAATCCCCAAGGGATGTTCTCCCTCCTCGAGGGGCTTGTCGTCTTCCTCAGGGCAATCTGAATCCCCATAAGTGGGGGTTCCGGGTGGTGAATGGCCGTGCCTAGGTCTTGAGGGTCCAGGGGCCGGGTCATCCGGTATGTATGGACCCGTTCAGGGAGCAGACCGCATTGTGACAAAGGCATGAATCCCCTTGAATAATTCCACCCAGGAGAGCGAAGCAGGATCTGGCCTTAGGGGCAACAGGTCTCTCGGGTTCCCTGGCTGCTCACCGCTGCCTGCTAGGTCCGGGATGTTCCCTGAGGAACCAGCAAGTACGCTGGGCTGCGACTGGCCCTGGCCTGGAACTCCCAGGGCCTCTTCACATTGGGCACATAGGGAGTGTGCTTCCTCGCTCTGTGTGGCTCTGAGGTTGCATGCAGAGCAGAGGCTTATGCCTGATTCTGGAGGTGCTGGCTCCGCTGACACATGGGCTCTCTTACGCTCCATCTCGTCTGTTAACTCAGCTTGAGTCTGCGCTTTGTAATATGCGCGAAAGATGTGCGCCTACCAATATGCGCTTATCCACGTGCGCTTATCACCATGCGCGTATCCACTGGTGCCTATGGACGTGCGCCTAAGGACGTGCGCCTATCAGCGGGCGCTTAGCAACGGGCGCCTATCAACGTGCGCGTAGCAACAGGCGCCTATTGCGCGGTGACGAACCAGGGCAGAAGTCGACGGCGATCAGGCAGGCAAAATGGCGACCCCCTTGGCGGGTTGCCATGTAGGCAGACTCTGCTACTCCTCGCTTCCTCGGAGACCAACAAGTAAAGATGTACGCCTTACCTTGTCTTCAGCGCTTCCCGGCTGCGACCCGGGCGGTCTCCGGCTGCGGGGGAGAGGGTGATTACCGTCACCGCCGCACTCGAGGAGGTGCACCCGCTGCCTCTAGGCCGCGCCCGAACTCGTCTCGCTCAAGGGCCAAGTCCACGCTGGTACCGAGGCTTCCTCTATGCCGCGCCCGAGCCCTTCTTACTCGGGGGCTAGGTCCCTGCCGCGAGTCGGCCACCGGACCGAGGTTCTTACCTCCGAGGGACTACGGAAATCGCCTCGGGAAACTCAACTGGGGGAGGGACCGAATGGTATCACCGCAGGAGTGCGGGGCTTGTCTTCAGGTAGGTTTCTTCTATGAATTTAGTCGTTAGAATTTGGAAAAATGCTCAGCGAGCGTGAGGTAGCTCCAAACTGCTTTGGAGACGGAAATTACTGAATTGCTGCACTTCCTGCGGGGGTATATGGACCCGTGCTGACGTCAGATCCGTCTCCAACTGCTAGCACGAGCACACTATACCCACTTGTTTTGAGTCCATCTGCTACACGCTAGGAAAATATATATGAAAAGGAGTATTGTACAAGTCTACCAGACATAGATGAACCTGCCCAATGCTGCAAAAATGCCCGCCAGCAGACAAAAGTTAGATCGCAAAAGCAGGCGGATTTAAGGTGCTAGGGTCCCCGAAAAAAAAGGGGAAAGAGAAAAAAAACAAAAACTGAACATTACTTCCCCAGCAACAAAAGCTGTCAGTCTAGCAAAGTCAAAAGTCTGGGAGGATGCCTGAGTCCTGAAGCGATTTAGAGGGTCTCAACAACCGTCGTGCAGAACTGAGTGGACGCCATAAGGATAAAAGCACACACCTTCTGACCAGAGTCACTTGCCTCGGTCACCAGGACACACTGGAGAGAACACAGAGAGTGTTGTCCAAAGTATTAATATATTGCTGAAGCTCGGTCTCCTCTGTGAACCAATGCAGTCCTCCGGACGCAATCACACAGATCTGGGCAGGATACACCATTACGGCCTACATTCCCAGCGCATGCAGTTGGCGCAAAACGGAGCAAGGGTATGACGCCGTGCCGCAAGGGCAGCTGAGAAGTATTGAAAAGCCAAGATCTTCTTATTGTCGTAGGATTTCATTCTTATGCACAAAATTAAAGATTTTGGCAATCAGCATTCGTGGTCTCTCCTGCTGGTCTCGGCTTGTGACTTTAATAATGCATCTTTGCAGCGCTGTGAGAGACAACACTCCCTTACAGAAACTTTTTTACCTCCTGCTAGCGCACTCTTACGCATTTCAATTCCCCCTTGCTGGTAATTTAAAACCGTGGCTTTACTCCCAAAGCTTTCTTTGATCCCACTGCCCTCTTTCCTCACATTACCTGTCATCGCATGTGCTGACCTCACTGAAATCTCATTAACACAACTTAAACAAAAATGGTGAAAGATTTCAAAGGGGCATGGGATAAACACTCTGGATTCCTAAAGGCTAGAAAATGAAAAGGAGGAAAAGAGCACTTGGGGGCAACTTACTGGTGTGGCGGTTACTTCCCTTAACCAATAAGCCTTCATATTGTTGGTGCATCTCATTACTGCTCTCTGCTTTAACAGCAGGGCAAAAAGAGGAAAAGGGAAATTAGTTTCGGACAGCAACCAACAAGGATATTGAATTTTACAGTCTGGGAAAACAAATAAGCATGGGGGTAACTTGCTGATGTGACTGTTACTACCCTTAACCAATTAGCCTTAAACTTGTGATGTAACTCCAACATTCTCTCTGCTTCAAACAGCAAGAGATAACAGATAAAAGAAAATTATTACTTACCTGCTAATTTTCGTTCCTGTAGTACCATGGATCAGTCCAGACCGTGGGTTATGTCCCCAATCCAGCAGATGGAGTCAGCCCAAAACTTCGAGGGGGCGTCACCATAAGTACTACTACCCCCTCTGCAGGAGTTCAGTATCGAGAATATCAAAGCCCGAGTAATCAGAAACCCCCTGAATTGGATCAAGTTAAAACAAGACGGCAATAATGAGCCGCTGAATTTAAAACAGAGAAACTGTACCATCCCACCAACGGATGGGAGGTCACAACTCGTGTCGATCCCCAAGGAAAGAACAATCACAAATAGTGAAAACGGGGAACACGTGAGAGAACATAGTAAGAGAAGACAATAAGACACTACTGTATAACAGCTGAGTCAAGTCAGACCCCAAGACAGCCGAGCAGGAGTAGAACCCAAAAGCGGTGGGCGTCTGGACTGATCCATGGTACTACAGGAACGAAAATTAGCAGGTAAGTAATAATTTTCTTTTCCCTGTACGTACCTGGATCAGTCCAGACCGTGGGATGTACCCAAGCTTCCCTAACCCGGGTGGGATTCTGCGAGGCCTGCTCGTAGAACCTGTTCGCCAAAGTGTCCATGGACAGACGAGGCGAGGTGTAGTCTGTAGTGTCTCGAGAACGTGTGTAACGATTTCCAGGTGGCCGCTCTACAGATTTCCTGCGAAGACACCGATCGGCTCTCCGCCCAGGAGGCCGCCTGAGAGCGTGTAGAATGCGCCACAATACCGGGTGGAGGAGTCCGCCCCGTCCCGATGTAGGAGGCGGCAATGCCGGCCTTCAGCCATCTGGCAATCGTAGTCTTCGAGGCCTGGGATCCCTTCTGGGGACCAGACCAAAGGACGAAGAGATGGTCAGAAGTCCGAAAGTCATTCGTGGCCTCCAGGTAGATCCGCAGAGTGCGCTTGACGTCGAGGAGACGAAGAGTCCGTGGCTCAGACGAGGAGAAGGAGGGCAATTCCACCGTCTGATTCACATGGAAGGCGGACACCACCTTCGGGAGGAAGGAGGGCACAGTCCGAAGTGAAACGCCCGAATCGGTGAACCGTAGATAAGGCTCTCGACAGGACAGAGCCTGCAGCTCCGAAATACGCCGAGCGGAACATATGGCCACCAGGAACACCGTCTTGAGAGTGAGGTCCTTGATCGTCGCACTCCTCAGTGGTTCGAACGGAGGTCCTGACAGGGAACGTAGGACCAAATTGAGGCTCCAAGAGGGACAAGGATCCCGCAATGGAGGCCGCAAGTGCTTGACGCCCTTACTTACCCCGGCAAGAACACAGGCCGTGCTGAGGAAACAAAGGAGACAGAGAGCCAGCACAAGGAAGGAGCCCCGCCTCCCCAATTAATCAATTAGTTAGCTTTTTTTTTTTTTTTTTTTTTTTTTTTTAAATAAAGTACAACTTGATCCAAGACAAGACAGAGAAGAAAAATTCCAACTAAGGGAAAAAAGAGAATAGGTTACAGGAAATCGGGAGCAAGCCCAGATTCCCCTACTCGCATCTGCTGGAGTCAGAAGATACTGAACTCCTGCAGAGGGGGTAGTAGTACTTATGGTGACGCCCCCTCGAAGTTTTGGGCTGACTCCATCTGCTGGATTGGGGACATAACCCACGGTCTGGACTGATCCAGGTACGTACAGGGAACGGGGAATTGGACTCAGACAGTAACCAACAAAGGTCCTGGACTTTAATGGTTTGGGAAACTAAGTATGGGGGTAACTTGTTTGCCATGGCAGATGCCATCTCCTAATGCTACATTATAGGGGAGACCTGTATGACATGGCTGATGCTACCATAAGCTTGCTGGGCAGTCTAGATGGACCATTTGGTCCTTTTCTGTCATTTCTATGTTTCTATGTATGCTATGTAAAACTTCTTGTTGCTGTGGCACTTCAGCAGTTAAAGTATCTCCCAATGCCCGGGAGCTTACTCTTTTTTGCAGCCCGCCCACACTCTGTACTTCTTTAGTTGTCTGTGCTACTATATTTACCTTAATAGCCCATCTCCTCCTAATCTCTCTCACACTGCAACTGCTATGCTCTTCTCTCATCCCACTGGCAACTCCTGCCCTTCTATTGGCAACATTCACTCCACGTAGTGTCCCAATTGTAACTTGATTCTGCCTTTCAACTTCCACCGCTACGCCTTCCTCTCCTACCTGGTGAATCTCTTCAGATAAATTCATCTCCCATGCTGGTCCCCTCCAACCATTTCACCTGATGCTTCTCAGACATGCCAGTTCAAACGAATCAGCCACCCTACCACTGAACTGCCAATATACAGGTATAATTGAATCACAAATAAATTAATATTTAGAGTATTTTCCACACCAGTGCTGGAATCGCTGAGGAGAGTAAAACAGCAGCAAAACATCTTAAAACCATCCTTTTTCTCTCCCACTGCATGCACACCCCTCCTACCTCTCCCTTATCCTGTTAACATTCTAATATATCTACCAATCCCCAATCTGGGATTCCCAGCAGGAACTATCCTTCTCACCACAAATCTCTTTTCCTTCCTCTTCCTACCTCACCCCAAAATATTTTACCCCAGTTAAACTATTAGAAAATGTTTCCCATGGTCGTCCCCTGGTAACACTGTTAAATGCGTCAAGCAAGATAAACCTGCCTGACTTTTTCTACTTACAAATTATTTGATGTATAATTCTGTTATTCTTAACTAGAAATACATCAAAAGGACTGCAATCTGAAATCTGAAATCCAACTAGAATCTGTAGGTTTTCCTGTGAATGGGGTTTACTGATCCACAAACCGATCGAAAATCCAAATTTAATAAAACTGGAGGTGTTTAGGAATGGAGATTTTGTCATTTTCCCCTTATTTCAGATGGTTGGATTTTTGCAATTATAAATTATCTGTCACAAATATTACAGTCATTGCAGAATAGTGTCTCTAGAAAACTAAATAATCCTTATTAAAAGTTAAATTTCCTGATCATAGACAAAAATAGGATTTCCTAGGAATGACAATACTTTCTGCTGTAATGCTTTTTTCCCCATAAACCACCTTGACTTGTTTATTTGATAAGTATTATTGAAGTGCTGGAATTTACCATACTTGCTCCAGTTCAAAGGGGATTATGGGTAAACATGAGCAGGTATCCAAAGCTATTTTGTATTGCTGAAAAAAAGATATATTATAAAAGTAAGATTTGGTATTAAAAAAAACCCCTCAAAATTCCTTTGGCCATAATATTTGCATCACCTTTGGAAATGAAGGTGTTTGTATCTTTTATTATCAACAAATCATGACATATCACAAAAACTATAAATAAACTATAATTGGAGTGTTAAAATTGTAAAGTTACAATATAATGTACACAGCATCAAAAGGAGAGAGAGTGTAAGCTCAATTTTCCCATCCCATAAACATATTTGTCAGTTTCTATAGGGCCTATATTTGACCAATTCAGTTAGCCTTTTGAGCAAATGCAGCTTCACATTTATTATTACACAAACAGAATCCCATTTATAAGGAACACTTAATAAATGGCAGTCTTTCCAATTACTCTGAATTGATCACAATGCAAGCAATTGGTCCTTAAACACTGAAGATTTTAAAATTACAACTGAATAGGTTATTTCACATTTAGGGCTTGACTTTCAAAAACATTTACGTGCATAAAAAGAAAATTAGGTCCTTACCTTTTGCTAATTTTCGTTCCTGTAGTACCAAGGATCAGTCCAGACTCCTGGGTTTTGCCCCACCCTCTAGCAGATGGAGACAGAAGTTTACAAAACCAAACTCCACCTATATCTAGGCTGGTGCCACCTACGGTCTGGCAGTATTACTTAATGTCAAAGCAGGACAACATCAAACATATAAACCTGATAACGATTAAAATTACCTCAATACTATTCAATACTAAAGTATAACTCCCCCCAACTGGGGACCGAACTCGAGATAACAAACAATAATTCCTCCTGTTTGAGAAAACAGACGAACACACAGACCACACAGCCTCTCCCGGTAGAAACCCAATACTGGGCGGGACTCTGGACTGATCCTCGGTACTACAGGAACGAAAATTAGCAAAAGGTAAGGACCTAATTTTCTTTTCCCTGTATGTACCAGGATCAGTCCAGACTCCTGGGATGTACCAGAGCTTACCTTACTTGGGGTGGGAGCCGGAGAGGCCTGCTCTAAGCACCCCTTCTCCAAACCCCGTCGACCCTGGCGCTTTCACATCCAAACGATAGTGCCGGGCAAACGTGTGGACCGATTTCCAGGTGGCCGCCCTACAGATCTCCTCTGTAGGTATATGGTGGCATTCTGCCCAGGAAGCAGCCTGGGCGTGAGTAGAGTGGGCTCGCAGCCCCGCGGGCAACGACCTTCCCTGCAAAAGGTACGGCGACCAAATGGTTTCTTTCAACCACCGAGCAATCGTAGTCTTGGAGGCCGCCTTACCCTGCCTTGAACCACCATAGAGCACGAATAGGTGGTCGGATACTCTGAAGATATTTGTGACTTCCAAATAATGCAGCAGCGTGCGTCGCACATCTAACTTATGAAGATCCTTAGCCATAGGATCCGAAGGCTGCACCTGCCCAAAAGATGGCAACTCGACCGTCTGATTCACGTGGAAAGATGAAACCACCTTGGGCAAAAAGGACGGTACCGTCCGCAACGAGATTCCCGAATCCCAAATCCACAAAAAAAGGCTCCCGACACGACAGAGCCTGAAGCTCAGAAATCCGTCGCGCCGATACCATGGCCACCAAGAATACCACCTTTAGAGTTAAATCCTTAAGCGTGTCTCTGCGAATAGGCTCAAAAGGTGCCGCACACAATGCTTTAAGGACAACATTCAAATTCCAGGACGGGCAAGGCTGCCGAAACGGAGGCCGCAAATGCCTTGCCCCCGAAGAAAACGCACTACATCCGGATGCGCTGCCACCGATGTTCCATGAATCAGACCTCGCAAGGAACCTAGCGCTGCCACTTGCACCCTCAAGGAACTACAGGAAAGACCCTTGGACAAACCTTCCTGAAGAAAAAGAAGTATGTCCGAGATAGCCGCTTGGGTAGGCACCACGCCGTGCTCAATACACCAAGACTCAAAAACTCTCCATACCCGCACATAAGACAGGGACATAGACTTCTTACGGGAACGCAAAAGGGTAGATACCACCGTATCTGCGTACCCCTTAGATCTCAACCTCTGCCTCTCAAAAGCCATGCCGCTAGACAAAAGCAATCCACCAGGTCGAAACAAATGGGCCCCTGGTGCAGGAGGTCCGGAAGATACGGAAAACGAAGTGGCTCCTCGATCGCTAGATTCAGCAGATCCGCGAACCACGGCCTCCTCGGCCATTCTGGGGTGACGATTATCACGTCCGCAGTGTGCTTCTCGATTCGACGTAGCACCCTTCCTATGAGAGGCCACGGAGGAAACACATAGAGTAACACATCCGTCGGCCACGGCACCACCAGCGCG
Source organism: Rhinatrema bivittatum (assembly GCF_901001135.1). Classification (NCBI taxonomy): domain Eukaryota; kingdom Metazoa; phylum Chordata; class Amphibia; order Gymnophiona; family Rhinatrematidae; genus Rhinatrema; species Rhinatrema bivittatum. Next base: position 399,125,393 of record NC_042615.1, on the reverse strand, counting down.
TCTACCCCTTCCGCTGCCGTCTCCCGACGGCGAGCAAAGAACTGGGGAGCTTTTGCGTTCTTGAACGTAGCCATCAGGTCTACCGCTGGCGTGCCCCACCGAGCGCAGATGAGTTGGAATGCTTCCCCCACGAGCTTCCACTCTCCGGGATCCAACCAGTGGCGACTGAGAAAATCCGCCTGGACGTTTTCTACCCCGGTTATGTGAGAGGCCGCAATACTGCTCAGATGGGCCTCCGCCCATATCATCAACGACCTTGCATCGGCCGCCACCGGCTGACTCTTGGTTCCCCCCTGCTGATTGATGTAAGCCACCGTGGTCGCATTGTCCGACAGAATCCTGACCGACCGACCGACCGCGGAGGAGAGGAAGGAACCTCAACAGAGCCAGCCACACCGCTCGAGTTTCCAACTGATTGATGGACCATGACGCCTCCCGAGCCGACCATGTTCCCTGAACTGCCTGCCCGAGACAGACCGCTCCCCAACCGAGCAGACTGGCGTCCGTAGTAACCACTGTCCACGATGGAGTCTCCAACGAAACCCCTCAACTCAAGTTGGCCTGGCAGAGCCACCATGGCAAGCTGTCTCTGGCGTCCTGGGTCAATGGCAAGCCGAGGAAGTAATCCTCCGAGATTGGGCGCCAGCGGGAGAGCAACGCTGACTGCAAAGGACGCATATGAGCGAACGCCCATGGAACTAACTCCAGCGTGGAGTTCACAGACCCCAATACCTGTAAGTAATCCCATACTATTGGTACTGGCTTGCGTAACAACCTTTGGATCTGAGCTTGCAACTTCAGTATTCGATCCTGCATGAGCAACACCGTGCCTTGACGCGTGTCGAACAAAGCTCCCAAATATTCCAGGGATTGAGACTGTATCAGATGGCTCTTGGCTACATTGACCACCCAGCCCAGCGAGCGTAACAGTTGGAGAACCCGCTGAACCGCCAGATGACAAAGCTCTTTCGACTTGGCCCGAATCAGCCAATCGTCCAAATATGGATGCACCAACAGTCCCTCTTCGCGGAGTCTCGCTGCCACCACCACCATAATCTTGGTGGACGTGCGAGGAGCCGTTGCCAGGCCAAAGGGCAACGCCTGAAACTGGTAATGCTGCCCCATTACCGCAAACCGGAGAAACTGTTGGTGGTCCTGTCGAATGCCAATGTGAAGGTATGCCTCCGTGAGATCCAGAGAGGCCAGAAACTCCCCCCTTCCTCACAGACGCAATTACCGACCGCAACGTTTCGATCCGAAACCGAGGAATCCTCAGACACTTGTTGACACTTTTCAGGTCGAGAATGGGACGAAACGTTCCTTCCTTCTTGGGTACTACAAAATAAATGGAATAGCGGCCCTCTCGGAGCTTGTCGGGAGGGACCGGTACTATCACCCCGAGATCGCGCAGCCGAGCTAGGGTCGATCGCACCGTTCGGCGTTTTTCTGAAAAACTGCAAGGGGACACTAGGAAACACCGGGACGGGCGATGCGAAAAATCTAACGCGAAACCGTGTCTTATCACCTCTAGTACCCACTGATCCGACGTGACTCTGGCCATTCCTCGTAAAACCGGCTCAACCTGCCGCCAATCTTGGGAACAAAGGAATGGACCGGCTTCACATCATTGTGCAGGCTTACCGCCCTGCGCACTCTGACCGGGTCCTGGATGGCCAAAACGGTGCCCACGAAAGGACTGAGAATAAGATTGCTGATGGGTAGCACTGTGGCGAAACGAAGAGTTCGATCCTCAAGACATCCGTGGCCTGCGACCGCCGCGAAACTGAGGACGAGAGGCTGGAGCCCCCCGGTATTTTGGCCTATCCTCCGGTAGGCGGTGCACCTTATTCTCGCCTAAGGATTCAATCAGATCCTCCAATTCCTTGCCAAACAGCAACTTCCCCTTAAAGGGTAGGGAACCCAACCGAGCCTTGGAGGTGCCATCCGCCGCCCAATGACGGAGCCACAGCAGCCGCCACGCCGCCACCGCTGACACCATAGTTCTGGCGGAAGTGCGCAAGAGATCATAAAAAGCATCCGCACTATAGGCGATGACAGCTTCTAACCGACTTGCTTGCCGCACCTCGTCCGATGACAGGGACTCATTGGCCAAGAGCTGTTGCGCCCAGCGAAGACCTGCTCTCAAAGAAAAATTACTGCAAATCGCTGCACGAATTCCCAATGCCGAGACCTCAATAATTCGCTTAAGTTGAACCTCCAACTTCCTATCCTGTAAATCTTTAAGCGCCGTACCTCCAGTCACCGGGATTGTGGTCTTCTTCGTTACCGCTGCTACCGCCGAATCTATTCTCGGCAAGCGCAACAGCTCCAGAACGTCCTCTGGCAGTGGATATAACTTATCCATGGCTTTTGCCACTTTCAGGCCCAAATCCGGAGTATCCCACTCCTTAAAAAGTAAGTCCGAGGCCGAGAAATGCAACGGAAAAGCTGAAGGCGGACCCTGGAGCCCCAATACGACCGGATCCATCTGTCCAAGACGAGACTCAACCTGCGGAAGCGGAATTCCCAGCTCCCCCAGGATTTCCGGAATGAGGGGCCCTAATTCGTCCTTCCGAAATAATCTGACCACCTTCGGATCATCCCCCTCAGCTCCATGGGGCGCTCCGGAACCCTTAGCCCCCGGCTCTCCGTCCCCCTCAACCCCCCTCGCGGGCTGGGGCGGAAACTCCAGATCCTCCGTCGGCTCCTCCAGCTCCTCTGACTCCGTAGAGGAGTCTTGATTACCCTCGGCCCCCCGGGACCGAAGGGGCCTGGCCCTAGCCGGCCCCCCAGCCCCCGGACCGGGCTTCAGCATTTTCTCCGCCATAGCGCCAATCTCAGAGGATGGGGTCCCTTGGGACCGTTTCCTGGCCAGGCGTCGGGCCTTAAAGGCCTTGTGCATGAGAAGCACGAACTGAGAATTAAAAGACGAGTCCGAGGAGCCCTCCTCGTCACCCCCTTCCCCGGGGGAATCCTCACTGAGAGTCCTGGCCCTTACTGGCCTTTCCCCCCCAGCAGGCCTCTGCTGGGGGACAAACGCGGCGGGGCAACAACCTCCCCGCTGTCCCGTAGGCCCGCGTTCGTCTCAGCTGCCCGCACCGAGAAAATGGCTGCCGTTCCCGCCGAAAACGCGCCCAAAATGGCGTCCGCCCCCGGCAGCACCGAAGACGACCCCTCCGAAAACGCTGAGACAGCCGCGGAGGACCCGGCGTGAGGCTGCCTACCCCTCCGGGTCCCCGATGCCGATCCTCCCTCTCCCCCGCCCACACATCCAGAACAAAGGCTGTCCCTAGACAGCCGCGCCGCCGCGGACCCGCAGGCCCTGCAAGCAGCCTGCCTGGGCATGGTTCGCCGCGGAGCGGGAAGGGGAAGCCCGCGAAGAAAAATCAGCCCCGAGCCCTCCCCTGATCGCCGCGCCAAACAGCAACCGCGAGGAAAGAGAGAGAACAGCAAGGAACAGCACAATATAAAATCACAAAACAGGCACTCACTTTTTTTTTTTCTCCAAACTTTACCTCTGATCCGGAGCCGGCTGGGGGGAGTGAGCCGGGAACCCCGGTGTCACCCCCAGACCTGTAAGTGTCGGTATATGGGGCTCCCCGACTCCTCGGCAGCCTCTACCAGGGGGAACGGTCCCCTCAGGACCTTACCCTCCCCTGGGAGGCGGGGACTGGGACCAGCAGGCAAGCCTCTGCGGTCCTTCCCCTCCTGACAACCACAACACCTACCTTCTAGCTAACCTTTTTTTTTTTTTTTTTTTACTCTATCACCTAAAAACTTAAGCTCTACACAGACTGTAGGTTTTGCACCCTCTCCACCTGCTAGGAGACAGAAGAATACTGCCAGACTGTAGGTGGCACCAGCCTAGATATAGGCGGAGTTTGGTTTTGTAAACTTCTGTCTCCATCTGCGAGAGGGGGGGCAAAACCCAGGAGTCTGGACTGATCCTGGTACGTACAGGGAAATATGGTTTTATGCATTTAAAATGGGCTTTTAAATAGCTACCCTAGAGGTTGTGCATGTTAAAGTATGTACAGGTTTGAAAGAGGCATTTCCCAGGATGGAGGGGAACCAGTTTTGCACACACTTTTGATTTTCAAAATTATGAACGTAAATATTCATATTATACATTTACACTCCTCCCAAATAGGGGCAAATGTGGGCAAGTACAGTATACAGCGCAGGGTTCCGCTACACCAGGGGTGGATTGTGGGAAAGTAGTGGCCCGGGGGGATTTTTCTCCAACTGGCCCATGGGTACTCAATTACACATACAATATAATTTACATATATATGCACCAGTGGTGGATTGCAAAAAAATATAGGCCTGGGGGATTTTTTCAAAACCAGCCCTTTCCCTGCAGCACATATGTCAACAGCTCCCAAAAGCACACCATATTAATTCTGGAACCTGATGGAATTGAGCTAAAATATCTCCAAAATAAACATCTTGTGAGGTAAAAATATTACTTATAACATGTATATTATACTTGTATGGAGTGCTGAAAAACCCTGCAAAAAAGTAAAAAAGATCCTTGGAATTGGTATTAGCCATATTGTAATGTGCATTGGGTATGAGCTTTGCCCTCAGAAAGCCACAAGTAAACTGGATTACAATTTCAATACATTTATTTATTTTGCTGAGTTTTATATATCGTCATTTGGTAGAGCCATCATAACGGTTTACAAAAATATACATTTTTCTTAGCTGTTGTATAACAGAAAAAACAATGTGAACGTTATACATTTTCTTAAATCTTATACATAAATCTCCATATCAAAACTGCAATAACTGCCAGCACGCAAACACTAACAACCCTACTTATGAAAAGGCAACACTGTGATCATTACACCAGACCCTAAAAACCAATGCACCTACTGTTAGGAAAACAGAAAAAGCCAAGCTGCTACAGATCCCTACACAGAACCTCCACACTAGCAGAATACGTCAATTCTGTCACAGATGCAAAATACAAACAGATCCTCTCAAAAATGCAGAATAAAGTAATCAAAGTATTATTACAAACATTCAGACAAAAATTGAACTGTTAACTGCAACAGGCCAGACTATTATGCAGTGCAACAACGGAAAAACAGAAATATTACAATACCTGAAAAAACATCAAAATCAGTAAATATAAAGGATCAATAGAAGTAAAACCATACTAATAAAAAGAATATTTCAAAACAGCTGACAAATAGAATAACATCTAATAACTGAAAACTCATATACATTTTCCAGACAATAAAATATTTCACACACTATGCAATACTTAAAACTTAAAAAGGATTAAAAAAATCCCTGGTTGTTCATACCTGGAATCTTTTGATTTCCAGATGCCCTGAGATTGTTGTGGATTAGCAGGAGAGAGGCAATCTCTCTCATATAAACACACATGCTCAATCATAGAACATGCTCTCTCACACACAGACAAAAACATGCTCTCAGACACAGCAACACACACACAATCTCACACTCACAGACATGCTCACAGACGCACACAGACATGATCTCACAGATACACACAGACTCAGATATGCAGTCATACACATAAGAACATAAGAAAATGCCATACTGGGTCAGACCAAGGGTCCATCAAGCCCAGCATCCTGCTTCCAACAGTGGCCAATCCAGGCCACAAGAACCTGTCAAGAACCCAAAAGCTAAGTCTATTCCATGTAACCTATTGCTAATGGCAGTGGCTATTCTCTAGGTGAACTTAATAGCAGGTAATGGACTTCTCCTCCAAGAACTTATTCAATCCTTTTTTAAACACAGCTATACTAACTGCACTAACCACATCCTCTGGCAACAAATTCCAGAGTTTAATTGTGCGTTGAGTAAAAAAGAACTTTCTCCGATTAGTTTTAAATGTGCCCCCATGCTAACTTCATGGAGTGCCCCCTAGTCTTTCTACTATCCGAAAGAGTAAATAACCTATTCACATCTACCCGTTCTAGACCTCTCATGATTTTAAACACCTCTATCATATCCCCCCCTCAGTCGTCTCTTCTCCAAGCTGAAAAGTCCTAACCTCTTTAGTCTTTCCTCATAGGGGAGTTGTTCCATTCCCCTTATCATTTTGGTAGCCCTTCTCTGTACCTTCTCCATCGCAATTATATCTTTTTTGAGATGCGGCGACCAGAATTGTACACAGTATTCAAGGTGCGGTCTCACCATGGAGCAATACAGAGGCATTATGACATTTTCCGTTTTATTCACCATTCCCTTTCTAATAATTCCCAACATTCTGTTTGCTTTTTTGACTGCCGCAGCACACTGAACCGAAGATTTCAACTTGTTATCCACTATGACACAGTCATGCATGCTCTCACACATACACAAACACACGCTCTCACAGACATATGCTCTTTAACCCACATCCCTCACAGAGACATACATACATACACACACATGCTCTCACTCATTCACTTCCTCCCCCTTCCCCAGTAGAAGTACAGCAGCAACCTCCTCTTTCAGCCCCCATGGCAGAGGACCTCTTCATTTTTCTTGAGGCCGAGGGGGCTGATGCTGCTCTATTTTCTGCAGGGGGGAGGGAGGTATCACTGTTGATTTTCTTCTGGCCCTTGATGCATCTTCCTGAGATGGCCCAGGGGATGCGCTTGCGTGGAGGTGGAGGCTGAGGCGGGGGCGCTGTTGCTGCTGCTTCATGGATGCCGCACGAACTTTGAGCCAATGCTGCCTCTTCCAGCAATGGCCAGTGCTCTTCTTTTTCCTGTATGGCCTCTTCTTCTTTCCGCCCACGCGGACCCACCACTTCCTCTTCCGGGCCGTGCGGACAGGAAGGAGAAGTCATGCTGTCGCCACCCCCAGACTGGTGGCGCACCGGCCCTGCACGCAGGTCCTCTTCAGCAGCCCTGCAGATCTCTCTTCACGCTATGGCAGGATGGGCTCTGCCGCGACCTTACAGTCCTTTCTCCCGACCCCGGAATGATTTTCTTCTGGCCGCAGCTTTGCAGGACATTCTCCAGGCTCCTTAAGTTTCTCTTCGGGCCACAGAAGCCCCACTTCTCTTTGGCTGGAAACTTTATAATACAAAAAAAAAAAAAAAATCACGTGAAAGGAGTGACCGGCCCACCGGGGGAAGCCCGATCCCCCGATAGGGCAATCCACCCCTGCGCTACACCCATTAATTTTCAAAGCAGACTTATGTGTGCAAGTCCACTTTGAAAGTTCAGACTGAATTCTGCATATACTTTCTACACATGGACTGTTATAAAATTATCTTCCGTAGGTCCAAAATATTCACTATCATCCTCCATGTCATGATTTTGCCTGCTATGCAGTCTCCCCGTGCCAAGATTCCACCTGCGGCGCAACCTTCCTTCCACCAGGGGTCCTCAGTGAGATTGGTCACACCATGCCAGCCTCAACCCTATTTATCTCAGCCTGTTCAATACCTCACTGCCTCTTCATTGAGTAACCTCAGCGCTCTGACTTGGCCACACTTACCTCGTTCTACTTTGCCTAGCCTTGTGGCCTCTGGGCCTCCTGCCTTGCCTAGCCTTGTGGCCTTTCTGGGCCTTCTGCCTTGCCTTGTTGGCCTCTCTTGGCTTCTTACCTTGTCTGTGGCCTCCGAGCCTGCTAAGTTCTTCTAGCCAGCCTTATGCTTGTTGGGCTTCCCTATTTATAATTACTTGTTCTATCTAGTCCAGTCCTTGTCTAACCTCTGTCCTTGCTCAGTCCTGTTGTCAAGTACTTGTCTAAGCCTTGTCTTTGTCCAGTCCAGTTCCTAGTCAGTCTTTGCACTTGTCCCTGGTTCAGCCCTGTCTGTATTCAGTCCCTGCCTCCAGCGCCCAGCCTGTGCTCTGCATTCAGCCCTAGTTTGCACTCTGTATCCAGATCCCAGCCAGTACCTGTATCCAGCCTGAAAGAAGCTCCCACTCCATGTCTGCACCATGATGGCTTGCCGGAGACAAGTCCTACTAGTCCCCAGAACCTAAGGGCTCAACCTGCAGGGAAAAGGGTTGGTTAGGCAGAAGACTAGTCCTAAGTCCAGCCTTGCAGTGCTGCACTGCTTTTGCGGGGGGTGTTCCCATGACATTCTACACTTTCTTCAAAAGGCTGAACATTACAATAGAAAACCATATGTAAAAGTCCTACAGCAACAGGGAAAAACCAACATTTCTTTGTTGTTCCCATTCCTACTTTAAATAATCTCAAGAGAGTCTAAAAAGCCCTATACAACACAAAGTATAAGGACAGGGTTATTCCTGCATACTGATAAGAACATAAGAATGCTATGCTAGGTAAAACCAAGGTTCATCAAGCCTAGCATTCTGTCTTTGTCAGTGGCCAGTCCGAGTCACAAGTACCCGTCAGATCTCTAATTAGCTTATCTATTTTATGTATCTCACTTCCAAGGATAAGTGCTGGCTTTCCCAAGTCTATCTGGCTAATAATTGTTTAGGGACCTTTCCTTCAGGAACTTGTCCAATCTTCTTTTGAACCTCACTAAAGGGTCAATACAGTAAAGTGCGGCCGCGGTTACCCTACTTCTAACCCGCCTTCTACTCACAATTTGGCCGCATTAGTCCAACCCGCGATTCACTATCCCCTTTAACCCATTCTTACCGCCTCTTTAAATCAACGAGTAACCCCTTCCACCCGCGGCATGTATATGAGATGTAAACGATCGGATTAGCTATTCCCCCCCATTCAGTAACGCGCGCCCCGACTATCGCCTTTTTAACCTGCAGTTTAGCCACGCGTTTAACCTGCTAATTTACCGCCTACCCCTACCCCTGCGTTAGAGGCAGGGGTAAGGGTAGACGGCAAACTTTCCCCCAAAAGAAAACCTAAAATCCCCTCCTCCCGAAGCGACTCGACATGTAAAATATGTGAATAAGTGTAACCAACTTACTTTTTGTTTCTTTTTCAGCCCTTTCAGCCTTCTCTGCCGTCCTCTGGCGGGGGCCGCTGGAAGCCTCTTTTGCAGCCGGCTGCCCCCTCCGGAGGACGGCAGAGAAGGCTGAAAGGACTGAAAAAGAAACAAAAAGTAAGTTGGTTACACTTATTCACATATTTAACATGTCGAGTCGCTTCGGGAGGAGGGGGTTTTAGGTTTTTAGGTTTTACATATTTTACATGTCGAGTCGCTTCGGGAGGAGGGGATTTTAAGTTTTACATATTTTACATGTCGAGTCGCTTCGGGAGGACGGGATTTTAGGTTTTTAGGTTTCCTTTGGTTAAAGTTGGGATCCACTTCCTGGTGCCTGTCATTTCAAATGACATTTGAAATGACAGGTACCAGCGCACCCAGGATACTGTATAGGCACTGTATAAAGCGCCTATACAGTAAAATGGGTTGCGCGGGCCTAACGCTTCACAGCCGCTTCTTGGACGCAGCTTGCATTTGCAAGCTATTTAAATACAGTATCGAGCGGTAGGTGAACCGGACTGTGCGTGTGGCAAACGCGGGTGCGCCCGGCACTAACGCAGTTCTTCCTACCGCTCCTTACTGTATCGGCCTGTAAGTTAGTTGCCTTGACCACATCCTCCAGAAACAGATTCATTGTTTGATTATAAACCGAGTGAAAAAATACTTCCTACGATTTGTTGTAAATTTGCTGGTTGCTAGCTTCATGGAGCATCCCTTAACCCTAGTGTTGTCTGAAAGGGTAAATAAATGATTCCTATTTACCCATTCCACTCCATCGTCTTTTCCAAGCGAAAGAGCCCTAATCTATTTAGCCTCTCTCTATAAGGGAAATTTTCCATTGTCTTTATCATTTTTAAAAAATCATTGGAGGGATAGCCATCAGACAAAGAGGACATGGTCCTCGAAAGCCCATGCTTCAATAAACTGGTTAGTCTATAAGTTGCCACCTGGCTCCTGTCTATCATATTTGTTGCACTTCTCTGTACCTTTTCTCTGTCTGCTATGTCTTTTTTGAGAGGGGAGACCTGAACTGCACCCAGTGCTCAATGTGTGGTTGCATCATGGATCTATACAAAGGCATTAATGTGTTCTCAGTTTTATTTTCTATTCCTTTCCAAATAATTTCTAATATTCTATTTGTCTTTTTGAATGCTGCGGCACACTAAGCTGAAGATTTCAAGGCATTGTCCACAAAGACTCAGAAGTCCGTTTTTGGGTGGCAGCTTCTAACACGGAACCCAGTATTGTGTATTTGTAGATGGGATTATTGTTCCCTACATGCATTACTCTGCATCTGCCATTTAGAAGCCTATAACACCTGATGTGATGAAAAGCGGGATATAAATTAAATCAATAAATAAAAAAGCCCAATCGCCTGGTCTCACAAGGTCCTTCAAAAGTTCTTCACAATACATTGCGCCATTAACAACTCTAAACTATTTTGTGTTATCTGTAAATGTAGTCACCTCATTTGTATTTCCTTTACCAGATCATTTATGAATATGCTAAACAGCAAAGGTCCAAATAAAGAACTCTGGGGCACTCCACTAATGACCTTTCTCCATTCATAAAACTAACCATTTAGTCCTCTACTTTGTTTACTGTCCATTATCCAGTTACCAATCCACAACAGGATACTGTGATTCCATTACTTTGTAATATCCTGAGGAGTCTCTCAGGAGTAACTTTGTAAAATCCAAATATACTATATCAACCAGCTTACCTTTGTCCGCATGCTTTACACCAGAGCTTTCCAAACTTTTCATGTTGATGACACAATTTTTAGACAAACAATTTCACGACACAGTAATTCAACAATTTATGTATGTTTCCTTAAATATATCCATAAATAAAATATTTCACAACACAACCTCATCAAAAACCTTTCATTTATATTAAAAACATATAATATTCCAAGCGCTATTTAAAAAAAACCAAAAAACAAGCCCAAGCACATGTCTGTCCCCCACACACTCATATCTCTCCCCCCACCAGAACATGTCTGGCCCCCACACACACATATCTCTCCCCCCACCAGAACATGTCTAGCACCCACCAGCACCCCCAGCACATGTCTAGCACCCACACTCAAGTACCTCTTCTTTTTGATTGTTGCCAGTGTTTCATGAAAAAACAAGTGTTATTTTCCAAAAAAAGAAGCCCAAGCACGACTCTCCCCCACACTCATCTCTCCCCCCCCCACCCCCAAGCACGTGTCTGGCCCCCACACACTCATCTCTCTCCCCCCAGCATGTGTCTGGCCCCCACAAATTTTCTCCCACCCCCCCAAGCACATGTCTGTCCCCACACACTTTCTCCCCCCCCCCCAAGCACATGTCTGTCCCCCACACACTCATCCCTCTTCACCCCCAAGCACATCTGGCCCCCACACACTCATCTCTCTCCCCCCCCCCAAGCACGTCTGACCCCCACACACTCATCTCTCTCCCCCCAGCACATGTCTGGCCCTCACACTCATGTACCTCTTCTTTTTGATTGTTGCCAGTTAAGTGCTTCACTCCCTTCAGGGTTCAAGCCTGCAGTGGTGCATAACACCTTCCATGAACACCAGCAGCAGCCAATGACACGGACAGCTGGGTTCAAGTACCACCCACCAAGCCCCCAAAAAAAGTGATTGACAACAAAAATTGCACAATAATAAGCAACCCACGAACTAGGGGAAAAAAAAGTGAATAGCTAGAAAACAAAAAGCCCAAACTCACATCTGAGTTGACCGGGCTTGCACGACTCACCTGGTGTCACAACACACAGTTTGGAAAGACCTTCCGTTTGCAAATCCTATGACTCTCTCCCAATTAAACCATGTCTTTTTATGTGGTCAGTAATTTTGCTTTTAAAAATAGCTTCAACCATTTTGCCCAGCAAGACATTAGGCTCTCTGGAATATAGTTTCCTGGATCACCCCTGGAGCCTTTTTAAAAAAAAAATGGTACCATATTGGCCACCCTCCAGTCTTCTGGTACCATGACTGTTTTAAATGATAGTTTGCAAATCACCAGAAACAGGTCTGCATTTTCACTTTTGAGTTCCTTCAGAACTCTAGGGTAAATACCAGTCTGTAGGGATGTGCAGAAGGAAAAAATCTGTTGCTATTCGGTTTTCGTTTCGCCAGGACCCGTAACCGTTGCATTCGTTGCTTAGGGGGGAAACCCTATTCGTTGATACGTTTTATTCGTTTTCCGATTTCCCATTAAAGTCAATGGGGGAAGTATTTGCAGCCTATTTTTGGCTGCAGAATTGGAGTTTTCTTATCAATTCTGATGAAAGTTCTGGGGAGCTATCATCAGAACGAGAAAAGAGCTCCAAGGTACTTAGACTGTGGCAAAGTGGCACCAAAGTGGCATGAATAGCCTAAGGCACTTTAAAGGGGCAAAGGGGTACTAGGAGTGGCAAGACTGCTTTAACAGAGGCACAAAGCAGCCGTGACAGTGTCAAAAACACACCACAGCTTCAAAAGAGAGCACCGATAACAGATGCATGAACCCTCAAAGGCAGCACGACAGGCAAAGCGGCAAGACAAGTGGCATCAACATCCTACAGCACAATGAAGGGGAAACATAAAAAGCAGAAAGACTAGCACCAACACACTGAGGAACCATGATAGTGGCAAGAACATCACAAGGAGTAGAGTGAGTTGTCTGGTGTTTGGCAGCAAGGCAGAGTGGCAGAAAGTTGATAGGGGCAAGAAAGTCTGGCAGAGCGGAGGTAGTCTGGTCCCTGTGGTTTTGATAGAGGCAAGACAGGCTGGCCCCTGGGGATAGTTCCCTTTCCTTTGTGCAGGAAAGGGCTACCTAGAATGGGTTCGCCCCTAGAGTGGAGTACAAGCCTTCAAAGTATGGCAAGTCGACGTAGAGGTTTCCATGTGAACAGCTGTCTGGTTCAACATGGGTCAATGGGGACTAAGAGATAGGCTGGCCAGCTACCCCGGGGAGAGTTCCCTTTCCTTTGAGCAGGAAAGGGCTCCAGGATGGTCAGGCATAGCGTTAGAGGTCAAGCCTTTTTAGGGACATAAAGCCTGGACAAACAGGCACAGCATTCAAGGTCAAACCTTTTTAGGGACATAAAGCCTGGATGGACAAGGTCAAACCCTTTTTGGGCATAAAGCCTGGACGGTCAAGCACAGCGTTAGAGGTCACGCCCCTTTAGGGACATAAAGCCTGGACAAACAGGCACAGCATTCAAGGTCAAACCCTTTTAGGGACATAAAGCCTGGATGGACAGGCACAGCATTCAAGGTCAAACCCTTTATGGGCATAAAGCCTGGACGGTCAAGCACAGCATTAGAGGTCACGCCCCTTTAGGGACATAAAGCCTGGACGAACAGGCACAGCATTCAAGGTCAAACCCTTTTAGGGACATAAAGCCTGGATGGACAGGCACAGCATTCAAGGTCAAACCCTTTTAGGGCATAAAGCCTGGATGGTCAAGCACAGCATTAGAGGTCAAGCCCTTTTAGGGACGTAAGGCAATTGAGGATAGAGGTCAAGCCCACGTAGGGACATAAGGCCTGGACGGACAGGCACAGCATTCAAGGACAAACCCTTTTAGGGTATAAAGCCTGGACGGACAGGCACAGCATTCGAGGATAGAGGTCAAGCCCACGTAGGGACATAAGGCCTGGACGGACAGGCACAGCAATCGAGGATAGAGGTCAGGCCCACGTAGGGACATAAGGACTGCATGGACAGGCACAGCATTCGAGGTTAAGCCCACGTAGGGACATAAGACCTGGACGAACAGGCACAGCATTCAAGGTCAAGCCCACCTAGTGGCAAAAGGCCTGGACAGACAGGCACAGCAATCAAGGATAGAGGCCAAGCCCACGTAGGGACATAAGACCTGGACGGACAGGCACACCCTTTTCAAATCGAGAATGGGATGAAAGGTTCCCTCCTCCTTTGAGACTACAAAATAGATCGAATACTGCCCGGTTCGAATCTCCTCCGGAGGCACCGGTACCACGGCTCCCAAGTGCTGCAACCTGTGCAGAGTCTCTCGCACCACTCTGTGCTTCTGCAGCGAGCCACACGGGGAGACTAGGAACAAGTCGTGGACGGGCCTTGCAAAATCTAAGGCGTAACCGTGTCTTATCACCCCTAGAATCCACTGGTCCTGTGTGATCTTGGCCCACTCCCCGTAAAACAATGCCAGCCGACCTCCTATAAAAGGAACAGCGGAGTGTAGACTTGGGGCTGGAGGGAGCGGTATTGCTGGAGTTCCTGAAAGTCTACGGCCCCCTCAATAGGGCTGCCCCGGCGCCCCTGTGGGGTGCGGTTGGCGAAAACTGCGATTGTCATGAAACAGTAGCCGAGGTGGAAAACTGCGTCTAGCCCGGGGTCTGTCTTCTGGCAAGCATCTGCCAGCTTAGCATCTGCCAGCTGTTGCACAATTTGATCCAAGTCCTCCCCAAACAGGAGTCGACCCTTAAAAGGTAAAGACGACAACCGGGACTTAGAAGAAATATCCGCTGACCAGTTACGAAGCCAGAGCATGCGCCGTGCTGACACTGCCGACCCCATAACCCGGGAAGACGTCCTGACTATGTTATATAATGCATTGGTTACAAAGGCTATCGCCGATTCCAACCGGTCTGTGTGAGCTGTTTGCTCGTCCTGTCTGTTCCTCCTATGGACGCTGCACCCAGCGTAAGCATGCCCTCTGCATGAGGTTGGAACAAAGCCATGCAAAGACTGAGGGCCGAGACCTCAAAAATCCTTTTGAGTTGAATCTCGAGTTTGCGATCCTAAACATCCTTCAGCGCTGTCACCCCTGTAACCGGGATAGTGGTCTGTTTCGTCACGGCGAAGACCGCGGCATCTACCTTGGGTAAGGCAAATAACTCTAGGGTCAGTTCTGGCAAAGCATATAGCTTAGCCATAGCCCTGCCTACTCTCAACCCCGCGTCCGGTGAATTCCATTCCTGCGAGGACCCCTGCATGCCCTGACCGGGAACGGCATCAGGCAGGGATCCTCCCAGGGATAAACCGGGCTCCAGGAGTAAAGGGGGGGGGGGGGTGGCTGACCTCTTGCGCCAGACCCACACCCCTTGTATTGCGCCAAAAAAGCTTTGCGCATCAAAAGCACAAATTCTGGCAAAAAGGGAGCCGGAGTCTGCCCACTGTCAGGCGCAGGCAAAGAGGCCCTTCCCCGGGCCCTATTGGGGCTCCCTGTCCCTCTAAAGAACCTGGGAGCACAGGAAAAAGTACTGGAGGGGAATCCTCCGGCGGCTGTGGTAGCACAGACCCGAGCCCCGGGGGACTCAAAATGCCCACCGTTCCCGCGCTTTCTGCAGTGGGACGCCTCGCGGTCGATGCCGGGCCAGACGCTACTGAGGAAAGCCGAGATATGTAGCCCGCGCAAAGGCAGCGGCGATTTAGGCACATCAGAGTCGACTCGCACACGTGACAAGCCGCCCCCCTCACCATTGCGGCACCAATGGCTCAAGCAGAAACTGGCACAAAAAGGAAAAAAATCCTAGAAACACTGCAAAAAACCACCGAAACCATGTCGAGAGGGGGGGGGGGGGGGGGAGGAGGAGAGAGCCAACACAGCTCCTACCTATTCCTGCCTACCGGACCCTTTTTTTTTTTAAACTTCACTGCCCTAACAGCAGCCTCACTGAGGAATTCCTCTCCTGTGCTGAAGAGAGCTGTCCAGCTCAATTCAGCAATTAAACAGAAGAGAAAAGTGAGAAAACTAATTTAGGAGCGAACATGTGCCAGGGAGGGATCCGGGCCACAGGATGTGCACCTCACGGTTATGAGATGGGGCGTACAAAAGGGTCACCAACCCCCAGCTCCCCCACCTCAACCAGACAGGGTAGGGATTCCTTACCAGCAACCCCGACCCCCATGGGAGGAAGGCTCTTAAATTTAAAAGAAATCAACCAAAAATTTCTAAACCAAAACTGCAGGGTTCAAGCATCAGTCCTGCACTGCTGGGAAACAGAGAAATACTGAGAAACTGCAGGGGGCATCAGCATAGTTAAAGGGGTGGCAGTTTTACTTTCTCTGTCTCCGCCTGCTGGCACGGATGTATGAACTCAGGAGTCTGGACTGATCAGGAAATATAGATATACAGTACTGCAAAAACCTCACACCGTGGAAACTTAATTTTTGTAAGAGTGGAGGAGACCCCATATATTAAAGATGGGTGATTCCTCCTTAAACGCTCACTTATTCTGTGGAATACCATTTTTATAAACCACGTAAGTGACAACACCCACTTATTGATGTAATCATAGGGCTCTGGGGCCCTGAAATGTGAATTTCTTGAAACGATAAGTGTCTTTTGTTCTTTATTAGAAATAAGTAACTGTGAAATTAAGACGTGGCATAAAGAAAGAGTTTGGAGCCCTATGATTACTGTATAACATTATTTGTAAGCATGACACATCTGAGATGATTATAAATAAGGTTCCTAATTTTATAATTTTTTTTCATGCTTTACTTTTTATGGATTTTTCAAGTATTTTAAAAACTTTTTTTTTTATTATGACACATTCACTTTTAACTTTGAATAACTGACTTAGATTTTGCATTTTCCATATTAATAATTTTTTTGGTATAGATACAATGTGGATAAAAACAAAAGCTTTCCTAAAATAAAATGATTTTTATTAGATTTTGTAAGAACAAAATGGGCCAATACAAGAAGCAAAAAAAATAAAAGAGCAGAATACACCATTCTGAGTCACTCAAACAGAAGCCAAGATAGGCTAAATGCAATACAACAAAGACGGGTCAATCCCCAAAGTACCATAAACAAGAAAAACTCATTAAAAAAAAGTGTACTAAGACAAGGAAATTCTTCTGTATCACAAGCCACCCTTAATCAGCTATAAACCACAATAATTAAATCAAATATTCTAGATTTGTAGATAAGCCTTCCATTTTCATCCAATGCTACTTACTATCTCTTAGATAACATCTTGTCCAATAATAATTCTGCCACAGATTTTGAAGCCAGAAGGACAAGGGCATAGAAGGGGAGCTCCAGTATGAACTATTGAGGTGCCTTGACGCTATTAACAAATCCACTAAATGTGCAAAAAAGTGCCCTGCTCTCCACAACCCCTCCAGCACAGAGGGGCTGATGCAATATCAGTGCACAAAAAAACAGGCACTCACAATTGAGTGCCTGCTTTCCTAATGCGTGCCCACCCATCTCTCCCGGGCCGCATAAAAAAAAGGAGGCACTAGGGGAAATAGGTGGGCCCAGGCGGAATCGCCGAGCCCATCCCTGTAACGGACGCGCCACCCGAGGAAGTGCGGCGGTCCGTAGGAGGACAGGAACGGGGGGGGCCGAAGGAAAGAGAGAGTAGGGCGTCATCGGCAGGCGCCCGCGGCGCCGGCCGATGACGTAAGGGCTCCCTTAAAGGGCCGCCGCAGAACTGCGGCCGCCCTTTTCGGTGAGAGCCGCCGCAACGGAAAGCCCACCCACCCACCCTGCAGGATGTTCGGCAGAGGGTTAGAAAAATAAATAAATAATTAAAAATAAATAAATAAATAAATAAATAAATAAAATAAATAAAATAAAAGTTGCAAAGTATAACAGTGGTTAGTTGAATTCATAATCAGGAGGGGCAAGGACAGGGATATTGTCGCAGCTTAAAGGAAGGCGGTTACCCGGGCCGGTTGACTATATGATAAGGGGTGCTGGAGGCAGCACCAGATGACGCGATAGCCGTCAGCGCCAGGGGAGGCGCGGAAAAGGCGGTGGCGCGACAAAGCGCACATGGCGGGACTCCCTGGCGAAGAGAGGTGACGCCAGGGGGGCCCTGGCTAAAAGACGCCTGGCTACGTACGGCGGGCAGTCAGGGGAAGCACATCGGCTCGGGTATACCAGGGAGTTTATTCATGTGTAAAGGAATAAAGCTGCGGCCTTTTTGTTTATACCAAATAACAGTTGTGGTGTGTTTATTTGTGTCACGGGTGTGAATTTTAGAGAAATAAGCAGGGAAAAAGGGGGGCAGACGAGAAAGGAACGCCAGATACTAAGCGAGCGAGTGGTGGCTGCTAACGTTAATTGTGTATCCCTAGCGTTTCCTTTGTATCAGGCGCCCAGGAGACGTGGCTGTCCGCGTGGGTTAGGAAAATGGATGCTCAATACAGCTTGGACAATGTATACTGTGCATGTGTATTGGGCATCCAGAAATATTTTTTATTTCATGATTTTTTTTTTTTTGTGTGATGCTTTGTGTAGCAATGATAGTAACACGAGGAACCACAGAAAGCAGGATTCTTGTTTTTTTGATTGAGGCCTTGACTGCGGCATGCCTTAATGCCAGCTCCCGGGCTGGCATTAAATTTGCCATGATACATTGGGAGTACTGGCCACACAGAAATTGAAACAGGCGGTAATAGATAATAGTCTCATCTACATGGAAGTTACATGTGATGAGTGCTATTAGCTATATGTTGGTTTGGACACCCGTTTTGGACTTGTTGAATCTGGTATTGCATCAGGCGTAAGTCTAGCACTTCCAAAACGTGCGTTCAATCACGTGTTTAGTGGAGCGCTGACCTGAATGAATATTGCATTAGCTGAGAGGGTCCTTCTTACAACTCATTTTAAAAAGCCTTACCAGTGTGAAATACCATTGATTAAAAATTTTAAATCCATACTCTTGGGTAGAAGTACAAATCAAATTCCCTTCATTCATTCTAAGAAAAATATCACCCTATCTTTTCATGCTTATCTTAAAACCAAGATCCCTTTCCCAAATATTCAAAATTACATCCAACGAGAAAATATAGTTATTCTTTTATTACCTGGTAGATAGAGTCCATGCTGCTTATCCCATGGATAAAAAGTGGATTTCGGCAACTTCACCTTAATGGTTTATGGACTTTTCCTCCAGGAACTTACCCAAACCTTTTTTAAATGCAGCTATAATAGCTTTCATCACAATCTCTAGCAACAAATTCCAAAGCTTAATTATGCGTTGAGTAAAAAAAAATATATTTTCTCTTGTTTTAAATGTATCACCTAGTAACTTCATTGTGTCCCCCTAGTCTTTGTACTCTTTGAAAGAGTAAACAACCGATTCGTATTTTCCCATTCCACTCAAGTCCCAACTTCAGACTGGCAGCCCTGGAGCTGCCTTGGAGGAAGAAGGTGCAGCAGGAAAGGATCCTGTACCAAGGACCTGCTCTCCAGGTGATGCATTGTCCTTTCGCACTGAGGATATCTCCCCAAGGCCTACTGCCCAGGAGGGAAGGGTTAGTTTGGCCGTCATAGTTGGTGATTCGATTATTAGGAATGTAGATAGCTGGGTGGCTGGTGGGCATGAGGATCGCCTGGTAACATGCCTACCTGGTGCGAAGGTGGCGGACCTATTTTAGACAGTGCTGGGGAGGAGCCGGCTGTCGTGATACATGTGGGCACCAACGACATAAGAAAATGTGGGAGGGAGGTTCTGGAAGCCAAATTTAGGCTCTTAGGTAGAAAGCTTAAATCCAGAACCTCCAGGGTAGCATTCTCTGAAATGCTCCCTGTTCCACACGCAGGTCACCAGAGGCAGGCAGAGCTCCGGAGGCTCAATGCGTGGATGAGACGATGGTGCAAGGAAGAGGAATTCAGTTTTGTTAGGAACTGGGGAACATTTTGGGGAAGGGGGGAGTCTTTTCCGAAGGGATGGGCTCCACCTTAACCAGGGTGGAACCAGACTGCTG
This sequence comes from Rhinatrema bivittatum, assembly GCF_901001135.1. Classification (NCBI taxonomy): domain Eukaryota; kingdom Metazoa; phylum Chordata; class Amphibia; order Gymnophiona; family Rhinatrematidae; genus Rhinatrema; species Rhinatrema bivittatum. The sequence goes on along the minus strand of NC_042615.1, from coordinate 399,105,794 downwards.
GCGCTAACCTTTAAAAAGGAGATAGAGCAGCTTTTAAACTAGAACAAAGAGGAAAGCCGACAGTCGCTCAGCAGCGCATGGTTCGGAGAGAGGTATCTTCAAAGGATACTAATGATGCATTAGAATTAGGGCATCCCGACAGTGAGGTTCCAATAATTAGAAAAATAGTCCAAGTGCCTGTAACTAAAAACTCACCTGAACTAAAAAATTCTAACTTATCCCTATCAATTAAAAAGCAGAATGAAAAATACAAAAAAAAAACAAACTTTGAAATGTTTGTATGCTAATGCCAGAAGTCTAAGAAGTAAGATGGGAGAATTAGAATGTATAGCAGTGAATGATGACAGACTTAATTGGCATCTCAGAGACATGGTGGAAAGAGGATAACCAATGGGACAGTGCTGTACCGGGGTACAAATTATATTGCAATGACAGAGAGGAGCACCCGGGAGGAGGTGTGGCGCTTTATGTCCGGGATGGCATAGAGAAACATAGAAACATAGAAACATAGAAATGACGGCAGAAGAAGACCAAACGGCCCATCCAGTCTGCCCAGCAAGCTTCACATTTTTTTCTCATACTTATCTGTTTCTCTTAGCTCTTTGGTTCTATTTCTCTTCCACCCCCACCATGAATGTAGAGAGCAGTGATGGAGCTGCAACCAAGTGAAATATCAAGCTTGATTAGTTACGGGTAGTAGGGGTAGTAACCGCCGCAATAAGCAAGCTACACCCATGTTTATTTGTTTTACCCAGAATGTGTTATTCAGCCCTTATTGGTTGTTTTTCTTCTCCCCTGCCGTTGAAGCAGGGAGCTATGCTGGATATGCGTGTAGTATCAGTTTTTCTTCTCCCCTGCCGTTGAAGCAGAGAGCTATGCTGGATATGCGTGAAGTATCAGTTTTTCTTCTCCCCTGCGGTTGAAGCAGGATATGCATTGAAAGTGAAGTATCAGGCTTATTTGGTTTGGGGTAGTAACCGCCGTAACAAGCCAGCTACTCCCCGCTTTGTGAGTGCGAATCCTTTTTTCTTCTCCCCTGCCGTTGAAGCAGAGAGCTATGCTGGATATGCGTGAAGTATCAGTTTTTCTTCTCCCCTGCCGTTGAAGCAGAGAGCTATGCTGGATATGCGTGAAGTATCAGTTTTTCTTCTCCCCTGCCGTTGAAGCAGAGAGCTATGCGTGAAGTATCAGTTTTTCTTCTCCCCTACCGTTGAAGCAGAGAGCTATGCTGGATATGCATTGAAAGTGAAGTATCAGGCTTATTTGGTTTGGGGTAGTAACCGCCGTAACAAGCCAGCTACTCCCCACTTTGTGAGTGCGAATCCTTTTTTCCACATTTCCTCTTGCTGTTGTAGCTTAGAGTGATGTTGGAGTCACAGTAACCATGTGTATGTTTATTGAATAAGGGTATTATCTCCAGGCAGTAGCCGTCATTCTGGCGAGCCACCCACTCTTTATTGACGGCCTCTTGATTTTATGGATCCACAGTGTTTATCCCACGCCCCTTTGAAGTCCTTCACAGTTCTGGTCTTCACCACTTCCTTCGGAAGGGCATTCCAGGCATCCACCACCCTCTCCGTGAAGAAATACTTCCTGACATTGGTTCTGAATCTTCCTCCCTGGAGCTTCAAATCGGGACCCCTGGTTCTGCTGATTTTTTTCCTATGGAAAAGGTTTGTCGTTGTCATTGGATCATTAAAACCTTTCAAGTATCTGAAAGTCTGTATCATATCACCTCTGCTCCTCCTTTCCTCCAGGGTGTACATATTTAGATTCTTCAATCTCTCCTCATAAGTCATTTGATGAAGACCTTCCACCTTTTTGGTCACCCTTCTCTGGACCGCCTCCATCTTGTCTCTGTCTCTTCGGAGATACGGTCTCCAGAACTGAACACAATACTCCAGGTGAGGTCTCACCAAGGACCTGTACAAGGGGATAATCACTTCCCTTTTCTTACTCGATATTCCTCTCTCTATGCAGCCCAGCATTCTTCTGGCTTTAGCTATCGCCTTGTCACATTGTTTCGCCGACTTCAGATCATTAGACACCATCACCCCAAGGTCTCTCTCCTGCTCCGTGCACATCAGCCTTTCTCCCCCCATCGAATACAGTTCATTCGGATTTCCACTCCCCATATGCATGACTTTGCACTTCTTGGCATTGAATGTCAGCTGCCATGTCTTCGACCACTCTTCCATCTTCCTTAAATCCCGTCTCATTCTCTCCACTCCTTCCGGCGTGTCCACTCTGTTGCAGATCTTAGTGTCATCCGCAAAAAGACATACCTTACCTTCTATCCCTTCCGCAATGTCGCTCACAAAGATATTGAAAAGGACCGGTCCCAACACCGATCCCTGCGGTACACCGCTTAAAACTGCTCTCTCTTCAGAGAGAGTTCCATTTACCATCACACATTGTCTTCTGTCCGTCAACCAGTTTGCAATCCAGGCCACCACCTCGGCACTCACTTCTAAGCTTCTCATTTTATTCACCAGTCTCCTGTGCGGGACAGTGTCAAAAGCTTTGCTGAAATCCAAGTAGATGACATCGAGTGCTCTTCCTCGATCCAATTCCTTGGTTACCCAGTCAAAAAAGTCAATCAGATTTGTCTGACAGGATCTTCCAATGGTGAATCCATGCTGCCTCTGGTCCAGCAATTCTCCCGACTGTAGATAGTTCACTATTCTCTCTTTCAACAGTGACTCCATTACTTTTCCCACCACTGAAGTGAGGCTAACCGGTCTGTAGTTACCAGCCTCTTCTCTGTTCCCACTCTTGTGAAGCGGGACCACCACCGCTCTCCTCCAATCATTCGGCACCACTCCCGTTTCTAGGGATCTATTGAATAGGTCACACAGTGGACCTGCCAGCACATCTCTGAGCTCCCTCAGTATTCTGGGATGAACTTCATCAGGCCCCATGGCTTTGTCCACTTTCAGTTTCACCAGCTCTTCCCATACATTTTCTACTGTAAATGGAGTTACATCTACTCCATTCCCCTCCAGTTTCTTGTTAACTAGTGTCGGTCCTTCTCCAGGGTCCTCTTTAGTGAACACAGAACTGAAGTATTCATTTAATATTTCTGCCATTTCTTCGTCTCTCTCCACGCATTGATCCTTTCCACCTTTCAATTTCACTATACCATTTTGAACTTTTCTCTTTTCACTGATATATCTGAAAAATGTTTTGTTACCACTCTTTACCTCTTTGGCAATCCTCTCTTCCGCTTGACTTTTTGCCATCTTGATTAATTTCTTCGTCTCCCTCAGTTCTACCAGATATTCTTCTTTGTGTTCCTCCTTTTGGGATCTTTTATATTTCTTGAATGCTGTTCTTTTAGCCTTTATTTTGTCAGCCACCTCCTTTGAGAACCAGATAGGTTTCATTTTTCTTTTGCTTTTCCTTACTTTTCTAACATATAGATTAGTTGCCTTGGTGATTGCTCCTTTTAGATTTCAACAGGATAGTTGCCTTTTAGATTGATCCTTTTAGAGTTCAACAGGATAAACATCCTGCATGAGACTAAATACAAAATTGAATCTTTATGGGTAGAAATCCCTTGTATGTCGGGGAAGACTATAGTGATAGGAGTATACTACCGTCCACCTGGTCAAGATAGTGAGACGGACAGTAAAATGCTAAGAGAAATTAGGGAAGCTAACCAAATTGGTAGTGCAGAAGTAATGGGAGACTTCAATTACCCCTATATTGACTGGGTAAATGTATCATCGGGACACGCTAGAGAGATAACGTTCCTGGATGAAATAAATGATAGCTTTATGGAGCAATTGGTTCAGGAACTGACGAGAGAGGGAGTAATTTTAGATCTAATTCTCAGTGGAGCACAGGACTTGGTGAGAGAGGTGATAAAATGAGAAAAATTGTTAGAAAAAACTGAAAGGAGCAGCTACAAAAGTAAAAAATGTCCAAGAGGCGTGGTCATTGTTAAAAAATACCATTCTAGAAGCACAGTCCAGATGTATTAAACACATTAAGAAAGGTGGAAAGAAGGCAAAACGATTACCGGCATGGTTAAAAGGGGAGGTGAAAGAAGCAATTTTAGCCAAAAGATCTTCATTCAAAAATTGGAAGAAGGATCCAACAGAAGAAAATAGGATAAAGCATAAACATTGGCAAGTTAAATGTAAGACATTGATAAGACAGGCTAAGAGAGAATTGGAAAAGAAGTTGGCTGTAGAGGCAAAAACTCACAATAAAAACTTTTTAAAATATATCCGAAGCAGAAAGCCTGTGAGGGAGTCAGTTGGACCGTTAGATGATCGAGGGGTTAAAGGGGCACTTAGAGAAAATAAGGCCATCGCAGAAAGATTAAATGATTTCTTTTCTTTGGTGTTTACTGAAGAGGATGTTGGGGAGGTACCCGTAATGGAGAAGGTTTTCATGGGTAACGATTCAGATGGACTGAATCAAATCACGGTGAACCTAGAAGATGTGGTAGACGTGATTAACAAACTGAAGAGTAGTAAATCACCTGGACCGGATGGTATACACCCCAGAGTTCCGAAGGAACTAAAAAATGAAATTTCAAACCTATTAGTAAAAATTTGTAACCTATCATTAAAATCATCCATTGTACCTGAAGACTGGAGGATAGCAAATGTAACCCCAATATTTAAAAGGGGCTCCAGGGGCGATCCGGGAAACTACAGACCAGTTAGCCTGACTTCAGTGCCAGGAAAAATAGTGGAAAGTGTCTAAACATCAAAATCACAGAACATATAGAAAGACATGGTTTAATGGAACAAAGTCAGCATGGCTTTACCCAAGGCAAGTCTTGCCTCACAAATTTGCTTCACTTTTTTGAAGGAGTTAATAAACCTGTGGATAAAGGTGAACCGGTAGATGTAGTATACTTGGATTTTCAGAAGGCGTTTGACAAAGTTCCTATGAGAGGCTTCTAAGAAAAGTAAAAAGTCATGGGATAGGTGGCGATATCCTTTCGTGGATTGCAAACTGGCTAAAAGACAGGAAACAGAGAGTAGGATTAAATGGACAATTTTCTCAGTGGAAGGACGTGGACAGTGGAGTGCCTCAGGGATCTGTATTGGGACTCTTACTTTTCAATATATTTATATATGATCTGGAAAGAAATACGAGTGAGATAATCAAATTTGCAGATGACACAAAATTGTTCAGAGTAGTTAAATCACAAGCAGATTGTGATAAATTGCAGGAAGACCTTGTGAGACTGGAAAATTGGGCATCCAAATGGCAGATGAAATTTAATGTGGATAAGTGCAAGGTGATGCATATAAAGAAAAATAACCCATGCTATAATTACACAATGTTGGGTTCCATATTAGGTGCTACAACAAAGGAAAGAGATCTAGGCGTCATAGTGTATAACACATTGAAATCTTCGGTTCAGTGTGCTGTGGCAGTCAAAAAAGCAAACAGAATGTTGGGAATTATTAGAAAGGGAATGGTGAATAAAACGGAAAATATCATAATGCCTCTGTACCGCTCCATGGAGAGACCACACCTTGAATACTGTGTACAATTCTGGTCGCCGCATCTCAAAAAAGATATAATTGTGATGGGGAAGGTACAGAGGGCTACCAAAATGATAAGGGGAATGGAACAGCTCCCCTATGAGGAAAGACTAAAGAGGTTTGGACTTTTTGGCATGGAGAAGAGACAGCTAAGGGGGGATATGATAGAGGTGTTTAAAATCATGAGAGGTCTAGAACTGGTAGATGTGAATCTGTTATTTACTCTTTCGGATAATAGAAAGACTAGGGAGCACTCCATGAAGTTAGCATGGGGCACATTTAAAACAAATCGGAGAAAGTTCTTTTTTACTCAACGCACAACTAAACGCTGGAATTTGTTGCCAGAAGATGTGGTTAGTGCAGTTAGTATAGCTGTGTTTAAAAAAGGATAGGACAAGTTCTTGGAGGAGAAGTCCATTATCTGCTATTAAGTTTACTTAGGGAATAGCCACTGCTATTGATTGCATCAGTAGCATGGGATCTTCTTAGTGTTTGGGTAATTGCCAGGTTCTTATGGCCTGGATTGGCCACTGTTGGAAACAGGATGCTGGGCTTGACGGACCCTTGGTCTGACCCAGTATAAGAAAATTATTCCTTACCTGCTAATTTTCGTTCCTGTAGTACCATGGATCAGTCCAGACGGTGGGTTATATCCCCCGTCCAGCAGATGGAGTCAGAACAGAGCTCGAGGGCACCGCCTCCTATACCAGCGCACCCTCTGCTGGAGCTCAGTATCATGAATAACAAAGCCCAAAAGAGCAAGAACAAAACAATTTGGATCAAAACCCTGACATAAGTCAACATCAAGAACCATAAATAGGCACAACCCAAAACGAGGTCACCCCAGTCAACTTGTGAGGAGCTGTACAACTCTGATAGAGAACCAGAGAGAAGAAGAGAGACAGAACACGCATATGAATCTGAGCAGGGGCGCACAATCCCAGAGTGGTGGGCGTCTGGACTGATCCATGGTACTACAGGAACGAAAATTAGCAGGTAAGGAATAATTTTCTTTTCCCTGTACGTACCAGGATCAGTCCAGACGGTGGGATGTACCCAAGCTTCCCTAAACCGGGTGGGCCCCTGAGAGCCCAGCTCGGAGAACCTGATCGCCAAAAAGCTCAGGGGCTGAAGGCGGCAGGTGTAACCGATAATGCCGAGCAAAGGTATGCAACAACTTCCATGTCACCGCCCGGCAGATTTCCTGTGGGGAGACGGACCGAGACTCCGCCCAAGACGCGGCTTGCGAGCGTGTAGAATGAGCTCTGACGCCTGTAGGAGGAGTACGACCAGCTCCGATATAAGACGCCAAGATGGCATCCTTGATCCAGCGGGCAATCGTTGTCTTCGATGCGGAGGAGCCCTTCTTAGGTCCCGACCAGAGCACAAACAGGTGATCGGAAACCCGGAAATCATTGGTAGCCTCCAGGTAACGGAGCAGAGCCCGTTTGACATCCAAATGACGAAGGGACCTCTCTTCCCCTGGAGAGAACGCCGGAAGTTCCACCGTCTGGTTCAAGTGGAAGGGAGAAACCACCTTCGGAAGGAAGGATGGTACGGTACGTAGAGAAACCCCCGCCTCAGAAAGGCGGAGGTACGGTTCCCTGCAGGAAAGAGCCTGCAGCTCCGAGATGCGACGGGCAGAAGAAATCGCCACAAGGAACACCGTCTTCATAGTGAGGTCCTTGAGGGAAGCCTCCTGTAGTGGCTCGAAAGGAGCGCCCGCCAGGGCCCGGAGAACTAGGTTAAGGCTCCACGAAGGGCAGGGGTCCCTAACCGGAGGCCGGAGATGCTTAGCCCCCTTCAGGAAACGAGCGATATCCGCTTGGAGAGGTAGAGAAACCGCTGTCTGTACCAGAACATTCAGGGCCGCCACTTGTACTCGGAGAGAATTGTATGCCAGGCCCTTATCCAATCCGTCTTGCAAAAACTGAAGGATCAGAGGAACCGTTGCTTCCGTCGGCCGGGTCCCATGACCGACACACCAGGACTTGAAGACCTTCCACACTCGCACGTAGGCAACAGAGGTCGAGGGCTTACGAGCCCTAAGCATCGTGGAAATCACCGCTTCCGGATAGCCTCGGCGTCGGAGGCGGCGCCGTTCAAAAGCCAGGCCGCAAGACAAAAGAGTGCCGCCTGCTCAAAAAATACCGGACCCTGGTGCTGGAGCCGGGGAAGATGACTCAGACGGACCGGACCGTCCACCGCCATGTGGAGTAGATCCGCAAACCAAGGCCGCCGCGGCCATTCCGGGGCCACTAGGATTACGGGACCGCGGTGGTTTTCGATTCTTCGAAGAATTTTGCCCACCAAGGGCCAGGGGGGAAACACATAGAGGAGCTGACCTGCTGGCCACGGTAACACTAGAGCTTCCACCCCCTCTGCGCCGCGCTCCCTTCTGCGACTGAAGAAGCGCGGGGCCTTGGCGTTGAGGGCTGTAGCCATCAAGTCCAACCGTGGCGGTCCCCAGCGCTGAACCAGGATGTCCATCGCCTCGGCGGAGAGAGACCATTCGCCGGGGTCCAACCGCTGACGACTCAGGTAATCTGCCTGAATGTTGTCCACCCCGGTGATGTGTGAGGCCGCGAGTCGTACGAGATGGAGTTCCGCCCATGCCATCAGGAGCGTGGTTTCCGGAGACCTGCTCGCTTCGCGTCCTGCCCTGACGATTGATGTAAGCCACTGTAGTTGCGTTGTCCGAGAGAATTCATACCTCCCTGTCCCGAACCAGTGGGAGGAAACGCTGAAGCGCTAAGCGTACCGCTCTGGTCTCCAGACGATTGATCGGCCACCTCGCCGCCTCCGGGGACCACATCCCCTGTGTGGCGCTTCGGCCGCAGACGGCGCCCCAACCCACGAGGCTGGCGTCGGTTGTCACCACTACCCAAGTGGGGACGTCGAGCGAGACACCGCGGGCCAAGTGAGCCAGAACCAGCCACCACTTCAGACTGTCTCGAGCCAACTGAGGGAGGGGCAGAATCACCTGATACTCCTGCGACACAGGTTTCCAGCGAGACAGGAGGGACGCCTGCAGAGGACGCAGGTGTGCAAAAGCCCAGGGCACCATGTCGATGGTGTAAGCCATCACTCCCAGAAGCTGCAGATAATTCCACGCTGTGGGGTCCGACAAGGCCGCGAAGCGATGGATGTGTTCCCTCAAAGAGATAGCTTTGTCCGGACGCAGGAACACCATGCCCAGTTGCGTGTCGAAAGTCGCTCCCAGGAAATCCAAGCGCTGAGATGGAACGAGGGAACTCTTGGTGAGGTTCACGACCCAGCCCAGGGAGCGAAGCACCTCCAAAACTCTGGCCACCGAGTCCTGTCCATGCGAGAAAGACTTTGCCCGCACCAGCCAGTCGTCCAGGTAAGGGTGCACTAGTATACCCTCCTTCCGAAGGGCCGCTGCCACTACCACCATGATCTTGGTGAACGTCCGCGGAGCCGTTGCGAGTCCGAAGGGTAGGGCCCGAAACTGAAAGTGGTGACCAAGAATCTTGAAGCGTAGGTAACGCCTGTGGTCCGGATGTATAGGGATGTGCAGGTACGCCTCCGTCAGATCCAGGGAAGCCAGAAACTTGCCCTGGTGTACTGCGGCAATAACGGATCGCAGCGTCTCCATGCGGAACCGGCTGACCCGCAGTAAGCGGTTCACCTCCTTCAAATCCAGTATGGGCCGGAACGACCCATCCTTCTTGGGCACTACGAAGTAGATGGAATAATGGCCCGAGCCCACCTCGGCGAAGGGAACGGGAACGATAGCCTCTATGGCTAGCAGCCGGTCTAGTGTCTATTGAACCGCCATCCTCTTGAGGTCGGAGCCACAAGGAGAGAAGAGAAACCTGTCCCGAGGGAGGCGGACAAACTCCAAGGCGTAACCGTATTGGATGGTGTCCAGGACCCACTGGTCTGAAGTAATCTTTACCCACTCCTCGACGAATTGTGTGAGTCGGCCTCCGATGGGCGGGCAGGAGGAGTGGGCCGGTCTGGCATCATTGAGCAGATTTGGCGGGGGTGTTCCCCTGCCCCGAGCCCTCCCTCGAGGGCCTCCGCCCTCGAAAGGAGCGTGACCACGGCTGCGGTCTACTGGAGGTTGTGCGAGAACTTGGCTGCCGGTACGATCTGTAGCGCCGCTGTGCCCGAGCCCTGGTTCTGGTGGAGGCAAAAGCCCGGTAAGGTCTCTGCCGATCCTCGGGTAGACGATGCACCGAGTTTTCTCCCAGAGACTTGATGATCTGATCCAGGTCATTTCCGAAGAGGAATTTCCCCCGAAAGGGAAGGGATCCCAGGCTCGACTTGGAGGAGGTGTCCGCAGACCAATTCCGGAGCCACAGGAGTCTACGAGCCGCCACCACCGCCACCATGGACCGGGCCAGGAGGTGAAAGAGGTCATACAGAGCATCCGCCCCGTAAGCGATGGCAGATTCCAGGCTGTCGGCCTGAGCGGCTTCTTCCGGAGGCAACTGCTGCGACGTTAGGAGCTGCTGGACCCAGAGAAGACTGGCCCTCTGGGTCAAAGAACTGCACATGACGGCCCGCATCCCTAAGGCCGAAACCTCAAAAACCTTCTTGAGGAACGTCTCCAACTTGCAGTCTTGCGTGTCCCGTAGGGGCGTTCCGCCAGTAACTGGGATCGTAGTTCGCTTAGTCACTGCCGAGACCGCCGAGTCCACCTTTGGAAACCGGACGAGATCCAGGAAATCCTCCGGCAACGAATACAATTTCTCCATGGCCCGGGCGACCTTCAATGACGCCTCAGGGATGTCCCATTCCCCCGTGAGGAGCTGCAGAAACGATTCATGGATCGGGAAAGCCTTAGCCCTAGGCCTAAGGGCAGCCAGTACCGGGTCACCTTTTTTGGAGCATGTCGCAACCACTGGGGCCACAGGTGCCGGGGGATCCGGCGGTGGATCCAGATCTAGCTCTTGCAGAGTCCGTTGCAGTAGGTCCTCCAGTTCTTCCTTGTGGAAGATGCGCAGGGCTCGCGGGTTGTCGCCCTCGGCTTGTCCCTCCGAGTGCGCAGGATCCGGAGGGTCCGAGGGGTCAGAACCCAGAGGGAAAGCCGCTCCCACCGCAAGCGGCTGGGATGGCAAAGCTGAGGATCCTGTGGCTGTCCCAGGTGGAGTCAGGGACCCGGGGACGGGAACCGCGAGCTTGGAGATCTTGGGCGCAGGAAGTCCCGCGGGAGCACCCCCCGGATCCGCCAGGCCCTGTAGATAGGCAGTGTGCATCTTCAAAATGAAGTCCGGCGAGAAAAACGGCAGACCGGGTGAAGCCGCAGCAGCAGAATCCCCTTGTGGTGGCTGGGCTGACAGGGCCTCCTCTGGGCCTCGGTGCAGGCGGGGGGCGCCCCGAACTGCGTCTTTCTCATCCGGAGAGTGTTCCGCGCTGAAATCTTCCTCCAAAATGGCCACCGCTCCCGCCATTGACGAGAACGTGGCCGGCCCGCACTTCCCTGGCTGCGGAGAGGGTGGCGCTGGGCGCGAACCCGAGCCATGCGCGACACCTTCCCCGTCGGGGAGGCAGCGCGGACAGACTCCCTCGTTCGAGAAACGAGACCCTGCCTCGCCGCAGGTCTCGCAACGAGACAAGCGCAGCATAAAGAAAAACACCGCTACGGGTAAAGCCTCGGGGGGGGGGGCCAAAAATGAAAAGCACCGCGGGGGGGGGGGGGGGCCTTAAGGCCGACACAACCCGCCCGACTGGTCCTTAGGTGCCGGCGGGAAAAACCGCTGCCGGCGCGCCCAGGCCCGAGGTAAAGTTCGCCGGGCTGCGGGACCGTCGGAGGACGTGTGCAGGAGCCGGCTGTCCCGGCAAACGCCGAGAGAAAACAGCTGAAAGAAAAAGAAAGCACACTTACCCCAAACGTAAGCAAAGCAAGCTGCAGGAGGAGACAGAACAGAGGCAAGCACGCCTCCTCAAAATTACTGACAAGCAAAATACCTTTTTACTTTTTTTTTTTTTTCTTTTTAAATAACTTGATCCAAATTGTTAGAACCAAAAGAAATGACAGGATAGACTCAAAGGAGCGAAAATAAAACTCAAAACCTGTCACTCTGGGGAAGCACTGGTTCCCCAACTCACATCTGCTGGAGTCAGAAAGATACTGAGCTCCAGCAGAGGGTGCGCTGGTATAGGAGGCGGTGCCCTCGAGCTCTGTTCTGACTCCATCTGCTGGACGGGGGACATAACCCACCATCTGGACTGATCCTGGTACGTACAGGGAAGGCATTTTCTTATGTTCCACTCATTTTATAGACCTATATCATATCTCCCCTCAGCCATCCCTTCTCCAGGCTGAAGAAAGGCTCTTTAGCCTTTCCTCAGAGGAATCATTCCATCCATGTTATTTTCGTTGCCCTTTTCTATATCTTTTCTAATTCTGCTCATGCTGAGGTTGCAACATGGAGTGAGAGGCATTATATTCTCTGGTTTATTCTCCCTTCCTTTCCTAATAATTCCTAAAATCTATTTGCTTTCTTGGCTACTGCTGCACAGTGAGCAGAAGATTTCAACATATTATCTTCTCCATCATCGGACCAAAACTATGGAATTCACTACCCCACTTCCTCACCGCGCAAGAAAACTCAAAATCCTTCAAAAAAGAACTAAAGTCTTGGCTTCTCAACCATTCTCTTAAGGACAACTCTCAATGACTTTATACTATAATCCCATTAACTGCCAACTTTAAATATTCCATTTGGACAATCTCTACTGATTCAAGCCACTGATGCCTACTTTTTGAAGAACCCAGTTATCTTTGCCTATCTATTCAGTGTATCTACCCTGTTTACACTTTGTTCTTTGTTCATATCTCTTCTTTTGGTGCCATTTCCCACTATTGTTAAATTTAAAGTTTAAAATCTTTCAATGTAACAAGTTGTTCTATATGTAAACCGGAGTGAAGGCAACTATGCTATACCTCGGTATATAAATAAATGCTAAATAAAAAAAAAAAAAAAAATTATCAACAATGACATCTAGATCTTCTTCCTGAATATTGACTCAATGTGGAACTTTGCATTGTGTAGCTATAATTTGGGTTATTCTTCCCTAAATGAATCATTTTACATTTGTCCACATTAAATTTCATTTGTTGTTTGCATGCCCAGTATCCCATTTTTGGAAGGTCCTCTTCCAATTTCTCATAATCCTCTTGTGATTTAAAAACTCTGAATAATGTTGTATCGCTAGCAATTCTGATCACCTCCCTTGTTCCCATTTCCAGGTCATTTATAAATATATTAAAAAGCAACGGTCCCAGAACAGACTCCAGGAGCACTCCACTATTCACCTTTTTAAACTGGGAAAATTTACCATTTAGTCCCATTCTCTGTTTTCTTTTAACCAGTTTGCAATCCAAAAAAGAACACTGAACCCTATCTCATGGCTTTTTAATTTCCTAAGAAGTCTCTCATGAGGGGCTTTGTCAAATTCTTCCTCGAAATCCAGATACACTATACATCAACTTTATCCAGATTTATTTACACACTCAAAAAATGTAGCAGATTGGCGAGGCAAGACTTCCCTTGGCTAAATTCATGTTGGCTTTGGTCCATTAAACTATACCAAACTATATGTTCAGTAATTTTGTTCTTTATGATAGTTTCTACCATTTTGCATGGCATAGACCTCAGACTCATTGGTCTGTAGTTTCCTTCGTTATCCCAAGATCCCATTTAAAAAAATGCCATTACACTGGCAATCCTTCAGTCTTCAGGTATCATAGATGATTTAAATGATAGTTTACCAACTATTAATAGTAGGTCCGCAATTTCTTCTTTCAGCTCAACACGTGGATATATACTATCTGGTCGAGATGATTTGCTACTGTTTAATTTGTCAATTACATCTTCCAGATACACAGATTAGTGTCAGTTCTGCTGAATCATAATCTTTCAATATCATTTCTGGCATGGGTATCTCTCTTACATCTTCCCTCAGTGAAGAATGAAGCAAAGAATTAATTTAGTCTCTCTTCTATAGTTTTATCGACCCTCTTATCCCTTGATCATCCAATGGTCCAAATGACTCCTTCGTAGGCTTTATACTTCAAATGTACCTGAAAAAGTTTTTATTATGAGTTTTTGCTTTCATGCAAAGCTTCTTTTCAAATTCTCTTTGTCTTCCTTATCAATGCTTTGCCAGTGCTTATGCTGTTTCTTGTTTTCTTCATTCATATCCCTTTTCTATTTTTTGGAAGATGTTCTTTTAACTATGTAGCCTCTCACACATCACCTTTTAACTATGCCAGTAATTTACACTTTCTTCCACCTTTTCTAATGTATGAATAATCAGGTATGGGTTTGCAAGATGGTATTTTTAAACAATGTCCATGCCTGATCTAAACTCTTAACTTTTGCAGTTGCTCCTTTCATTATTTTGTAATCATTCGCCTTATTTTTATCATAGTCGCCTTTCTGAAAGTTAAATGTTGTTGCAGTAGACTTGTTTAGTGTCTTCCCTCCAGTTATTAAGTCAAATTTGAACATGTAGTGATCATTATTGCCAAGTGGCTCCAACACTTACCCTCTTGCACCAAATTCTGTGTTCCCTTAAGGACTAGGCTTAAAATAGTTTCCCCTCTTGTTGGTTCTTGTACCAGCTGCTCCATGAATCAGTCATTTATTTAATCTAGGGACTACCTCTCCCATGGCCTAGTGTCACATTCACCCAATCAATAGTGGGTTAATTGAAATCACACATTATTACTTTGCTGCTGATTTTGTTAGCTTCCCTAATTTCTTTGAGCATTTCATGCCTGTTTGTTCATTCTGGCCAGGTGAATAATATACTCCTACTATTTTATTCCTCTTTTCAATTGGAATTTCTATCCATAAAGATTCAACATTGCATTTTGTTTTTTTGCAGATCTTTTATCCTGTTCGACTCAATGACCTCTATAATATTTAGTGCCACCTCTCCACTAATTTGATCCATCCTATCATTTTAATATAATTTGTACCCTGATATCACAATGTCACTTTGGTTATTCTCCTTCCACCTCTGAGGTCTCTGAGATACTAATTATATCAACCACATCATCCAGTGCTATACATTAACTCTCCCATCGTATTTTTTTTTAGACTTCTAGCCTTTGTTTAAAGACATTTCAAAGCATGTTTGTTTGTATTAACAACCTGCTTATCAGTTAACAGGGGTAATTTAGAATCTTTCTGATCTTTACTTAAAGACACCTGGTCCACTTTAGCATTTATGTCAAAACAGTTTTTATCAAGTTTATCAGAAAGAAAACTGAGGGTCACATAAATAACAATGGAATACAACAATGGTAAACATTTTGCTTCGCAACCAGTTACATCCATCAAGTCACTTATTTTTGTTTAACGGGGCAAGATCCCCACTCCAATTTCTCCCCAACCTCCACCCCTACCTTCCCCCCACCCCTTATCCCTCTCCTATGGCTTATTTAAACTAGAGAATTAAATAATACTATCAAGTTGATTAGGTGTAAACCTCCTCACATGCTCAGTACGTCAGGAATTAAAGGTATTTAAGATTAAGCTCCTTGTACGGTG
Source organism: Rhinatrema bivittatum (assembly GCF_901001135.1). NCBI lineage: Eukaryota > Metazoa > Chordata > Amphibia > Gymnophiona > Rhinatrematidae > Rhinatrema > Rhinatrema bivittatum. Next base: position 399,090,745 of record NC_042615.1, on the reverse strand, counting down.
CGGAAGTGCTTGAAGGTAGAGCTCCCAGATGTGCAAGAACTTCTGTCGATGGAGAGATGAGGTTCGAGCCAGCGCTGCCTCCAGCTGCATCAGGTTGTGCAATTGATTGTGCCATGTCCAATAAGAGGGAGGATCTTCTGAACGCCACTTCAAAAGAATTACCGTATTTTTCGCTCCATAAGACGCACTTTTTTTCCCCCAAAAGTGGAGGGAAAATGTATGTGCGTCTTATGGAGCGAATATAAAAAAAAAAACCAAACAAAAATCTAACAAACCCCCCCGACTCCCCCAAGACCTGCCGACTTAATTTCCTACAACCCCCCACCCTCCTGACCCCCCCCAGACCTGCCAAACATCCCTGGTGGTCCAGCGGGGGTCCAGGAGCGGTCCGGGAACGATCTCCCGGGCGTGGGCTGTCGGCTGCCAGTAAACAAAATGGCGCCGACGGCCCTTTGCCCTCACTATGTCACTGGGACCGACCGCTGCTATTGGTTGGTCTCAGTGACATAGTGAGGGCAAAGGGCCGTCGGCGCCATTTTGATTACTGGCAGCCGACGGCCCACGCCCAGGAGATCGTTCCCGGACCGCTCCTGGACCACCAGGGATGTTTGGCAGGTCTTGGGGGGGTCAGGAGGGTGGGGGGTTGTAGGAAATTAAGTCGGCAGGTCTTGGGGGGGTCAGGAGGGTGGGGGGTTGTAGGAAATTAAGTCGGCAGGTCTTGGGGGAGTCAGGAGGGTGGGGGGTTGTAGGAAATTAAGTCGGCAGGTCTTGGGGGGTCAGGAGGGTGGGGGTTGTTAATTTAAAGGGTTGGGATGGGGGTTTTTTTTGGGGGAGGGGTTCCCAGAGAAAGAAAAGTTTTCTGATCTGGGGAGTGGACCGAAATGGCCCTCCCCAGACCCGAAAACAAAATGGGGAGAAAAAAAAAGCTATGCACTCCCCTAATTTGCTCCATAAGACGCCCAGACGCAGAGCCGGTTTAGCACAATTTTTTTTTTTTTTTTAATTTTCCCCATCTGAATCCTAGGTGCGTCTTATGGTCAGGTGCGTCTTATGGAGCGAAAAATACGGTACCTTTTTCCCCCACACAAAGGGCCTTACGATGAACATCCGAGGCCCCCATTTACGGATTTTACAAGGTTGGGATGATGCCAAAGAGCACTAATTGCGGCCCTGGAGTCAAATTAACTGGAAATAAACCAGACAAATATTGCAATAGACGCCCCCAAAATCACCGTATTAGATAACAGCCCCATAACATATGAAGTAGAGTGCCCGTCTCTCGTTTACCTTTCCCACAACATATAGAAAATATCCCTATTACTACTAAACAAGAAATTAAGATGCCCACTAGAGATGTTAGTAATTGGTTAGAATTTGAGGAGGTATAACAGGTTGAAGTCGAGAAAATGATAAATCAATTGAACCCTGCTACCCACGTAATAGACACAATTCCCATTACAGAACTAAAAAAACTAGCCAACACAACACCAACACTAACGAAGATAATCAACCTCTCACTAGATGAAGGAGTAATGCCTGATACCTTGAAAGGAGTCATAATCAAACCAATCATTAAGAAAAAGAACCTAGACCCCCTAAATCTTAACAACTATAGACCAGTTTCCAACTTACCCCTATTAGCCAAGCTAATTGAAAAAACAGTACAAAAAACAACTGTCAAACCACATTGAAAGCAACAACATATTTTACCCAGCACAACATGGTTTTCGTAAACACTACAGTACTGAAACCTTGCTCTTAGCCTTATCAGATATTCTCTTAAGAGGTTTTGATACAGGAACACATTACATTCTAGTTCTGTTAGATCTCTCCGCAGCATTTATTTATTTATTTATTTATTTGAAAACTTTTATATACCGGTATTAGTATGCAAACATCATACCGGTTCACATTGTAACTAAAGGCAGAAATTACAATCAACAGGGAGGGGAAAACAAGGAGGATTATACATAGAGCAGGGGGCATAGAAATTAAAGCATTAAAACTGTAACAAGCTATTTAGAGGAATATATACAAGGTTAGGCAGATTATTTACAAGAGTTGAGACTGTAACGTGCTATTTACAGGAAAGAATACAAATTTAAGTGGGTTACTTATAGGAAAGTATAGGAGATTACTGGCAGTAATCAACAGGCTGAAAGAAATTGGACTCACTAACAAAACAATAAAATGGTTTGAGTCATACTTAAACAATAGATGTTTTCAAGTACAAATTAAAAATACACTTTCAGACAAAGTCAATCTACAAACAGGTGTCCCGCAGGGATCAGCCCTGTCAGCAACACTCTTTAACATTTATCTACTTCCAGTATGTCACCTACTAGCAGGACTCTGAATCATACATTACATATACGCAGATGATATACAGCTACTGCTACCTACTGTAAACACCATTGAAGAAACAATGAAACTTGCCAATATGTATCTTGAAATAATCAAACAGCTCTTAAATCAGATGGAACTGGTAATAAACAACGACAAAACAGAATTCATGCATCTTGAACGTAAAAACATAAATCATAAACAACCAACAATCACAATCAATAATATTCAAACCGTTGAGTTAGCATTAAAAGTATGAAATCTAGGAGTAATAATAGACCCTGAGCTAAACTTGAAACACATCTCACTGAAAATAAAAGAAGGATACGCGAAACTAATGACCCTGAGAAGACTAAAACCTCTACTAACACTAAACAATTTTCACACAGTTCTACAGGCAATGATCTTCGCAGGTACAGATTATTGTAACTCCCTGCTTTTACGACTACCACAATCTACTATTAAGCCACTACAAATATTACAAAATTCAGCTGCTAGAATTTTGACTGGCAAAAAAAAGAATGACCACATTACAGGAACACTCGCCAATTTACACTGGCTTCCAATTGAACAAAGAATACAATATAAGACACTATGTATAATTCATAAACTAATCCATGATGAAAAAGCAGACTGGCTCAACACTGCACTGCGTGTACATGTACCGCAAAGAAACCTGAGATCTGCTAATAAGGCTTTACTAACTGTCCCCTCTGTCAAATCAGCACGCCTCACGCAAGTAAGGGACAGAGCACTGTCGCTGGCTGGCTCCGTGCTATGGAATACCATGCCACTCGAAATAAGGCTGCAGAGAAATTTGAAAATATTCAAAACTAATCTGAAAACCTGGCTATTTAAACAAGCCTTTTACAAAGATGAAGAGAAAGAGAAAAACGGTTGAATAAGGATGCACCAAACTAGAAGTTATTACTTTTAACCTACAAAATGCATTTTAATGTTAAATTAAAACCGCATAATATGTTCCGAACAAATAAGCTTAACCGACACAGTTTTTGACACTAAATTGTTACTGTTCTATGATGGCACATGGTTAATTTGTAATCTATACCACTCATATTTTTCGTTAACGTGCCTTTTTGTAAACCATTGAAATGGTTATCTAACTCAACGACGGTATAGAAGAGTTTTTAAATAAATAAATAAATAAATATAGGGGCTCCGATTTTATAATGTGCCGCCATGCTAGGAGTATAGGCACTCCACAAAAATTTAAATTGTAACTCCCGAAGATATACATTTATAGCCACTTGAGAGATGGAACAGAAACCCCGTTTAATCTGATCACATGTTACTAAATTCTCGGCGTCCCTATTCCATCTTGAGGCCAAAAGTGCAAGCACTCCCTCATCAGGACCGCTGGTTAGCTGTCTATAGTAATGGGTTAGAGAGGGGCTCTGGGTCTGATTTATAGCAAAAAACGCGGCCCTAGTCTGAAAGTGCTGAGAGGATTTAGAATCTGTAGGCAGGGTTCTAAAATAATGCCACAATTGCAGGTAGGAAAAAACATGCTGCTTTGATAAAGTATATTGCGCAGATATGGAAGCAAATGGTAATATGTGGCCTTCTGCATCCAGCACATATTCTAAATATATGATGCCTTTGGAGGTCCATTCTTGAAAACCTGCTGTGTGAGATCCTGGCTGGAAATCCGCATTACCTCGTAGGGAGAGAAAATAGGCACACTGTCGTGGAAGGGAAAGCATCCTAGTGACTTTTCGCCATGCCCAGCGAATCGGGTACAGCAAACAGGTAAGCAATGGGGAGAGACTCCGCGCCGGGTCAATGGCTTGCAGAATTATACCGGGGATCCAAACTCCCCATTAAAAGTTTTTCAGCCGCGAGGTTAATATAAGTCGATTCGCCCAGCAACCAATCTCTGGCCACATGGAGATTCCCGGCCACATTGTATATTTTCATATTTGGAATATTCAAGCCTCCCCGTCCCCATCTCAGTTGCAGGTATCGCAACTGAATGCGGGCTTTCCTCCCTTCCCATAAGAAGGATCGTAACGCCTTTTCCAGAGACCAGTGATCACGCCATTTAATCACCAAGGGCAAGTTTTGAATTAAATAAAGCCACTTGGGCATGAGGATCATCTTATAGAGGTTCACACGTCACATCAAAGATAACGGGAGCGATTTCCACGTGGCCAGACACCTCGTGGATGACTGGAGAAGGGGGAAGCACATTCAGGTCGTATATCTGGTGGAGCTGGGTCAAGAGATAAATCCCCAGATATTTTAATTGCCCGCCTGCCCATTTCAAAGGGAACGAGTTTCCCCAACTGGTACGCAGAGAGTCAGGATAGGCCAGAGCTTCTGATTTCCCAATATTTAATTTAAGTCCCGAAAAACGCCCAAAGTCATTACAGAACTGTAATAGGATCGGTAAAGATGAACCGGGATGTGTTAGAAAGACTAGAATGTCACTTGCAAAAGCAGCATATTTGAAAGTTTCCAAGCAAAATCTCACTTCCCATACTCCTCCATTCGCCTGGATGGCCAACAAGAGGGGCTCCAACTACAAAAGAAACAACAAAGATGAGAGAGGACAACCCTGTCGGGTGCCTCAGGTTATGCAAAAGGGCTCCGACTGGGATGATTTAGCCACCAGGACTGCCATCGGGGAATTGTATAGGAGCTGTAACGCATTATAGAAAAATCCCGTGATACCTATGGATTGCAACACAAAAAATAAGTAATCCACTGTACACGATCAGAATGTTTTTCGGCATCAAAACTGACTATAAGGTATGGCTCTCCCACTTGCTGACATCGCAATATTAGAAGGGTGATGGCAGCTATAGTGCTGAGTGCGTAATGTTTCTGTTCAAACCAGACTTGATCCTCCTTGATGAGAAGGGGCATTAAACCGGCTAAATGATCAGCTAAGATCTTGGCCATGAATTTATGATCTATGTTAAGGAGCAATATTGGTCGGTAGGACTTCAGGCACGTAGGATCCTTACCAGGTTTTGCGATTAACGTGACATGTGCCAAGTTTCCCCGCACCAGGAAAGTTGTAGTTTCTATTAAGGCATTAAGTTTGTGTTAATGGGGGCCACAATCGAATCAAGCTAGGCTCTTGTAAAATTCTGTAGTAAAGCCGTCGGGCCCCGGAGCTTTACAACATTTTGTTTATTTAATAGCTAAATGGACCTCATCCTCTGAGATCGGAGCATTTAAAAAAGTCGCTTGTTCCTTGGTTAAAGTCTGCAGCGGATATTGGCGACAAAATAGATCATGTTCCGGTGTAGCCATACTAGTCATCGAATAAAGGTGCGCATAATAGTCATGGAACATGGAAAGAATAGTGGGGGTGTCCCGAGCGATCCCACCCCCAGGAGTGTATAAGGCAGCGATTTGGCAGGGTGTCTGATTGGAGCAAAGGAGATTCGCCAGCATTCTACCCAGTTTTTTACCATATTAAAACAGGCGAAATTTGTAATAAAAAATACTTTTTATGGCGCATTGATGTAATACTGTGTTGAGAGCGCTCTGGGTGGCAAAATAATGTGCCCGGTTCGCGGGAGTGTTGGCCCGAGAAAGAGCTCCCCTAGCTCGCGTCAATTGGGAACCCAAGGTGATTTTTTGCTTATCACTGGCCGTCGGCATGCAACATAGGAGATAATCTCCCCTCTAAGTACTGCTTTGGCGGTATGCCAAAACATGACAGGATCATCAATGTGTGCCTGGTTAGTCTGTGTGTATGCATCCCATTTTTCTTTTAAGTAGTCCTGCAATTGGGGGTCATCAATCAGAAATTAAGGATATCGCCAGGACCAACAAGGAGAGGAATGTGGGGTCCAGTCAAGCTCAAGCCAAATTGGGGCATGGTCGGATATCACCACGTCATCAATAGCTGCCATAGTAACCTTAGGAAAAATGCTGGTGCTGATTAATAAATAATCTATCCGGGACTGAGTGGCATGGGCATGGGAAATGTGAGTGAAATCTCTGGCAGTAGGGTTCAGCGGGTGCCAGGGGTCCATCAAATGTAAGGAGCTCTCTAGGAAACTAATGCCCCTCCCTGACGACCCTGCCTGCATAGAAGTAGAAGCACCTGTCCTATCCAACTGAGAATCTCGGAGGCTATTAAAGTCACCCCCCAGAAGTAGAGTGTAATCCATATAGGGTACCAGCTTGCTATATATAGATTGGAAAAACTCAAGCCGAGAGTTGTTGGGAGCATATATGTTACATAACACAACCAGGGTCTGAAACAGTTCTGCAATCAAAATAATATATCTCCCTAAAGGCCCCGGGGTGAGTTCCCTTTCCTTTGTGCAAGAAAGGGCTCCCTAGAATGGGTTAGCCCCTAGAGTAGGGTGGTTCCGTTGGCGTCTAGTGAGCTCTCGCTGGTCTTTTAAACTCTGGTGCACATAGCAGACATACAAACGAGAATTTTGAAGGCCAAGGCGGAGGAGGTTTCCATGTGAACAGTGGTTCTGGTTCAATATGTGTCAGCGGGTGCTAAGAGATAGGCGACACCTGGGGAGAGTTCCCCCTTCCTTTGTGTAGGAAAGGGCTCCCTGGAATGGGTTTGCCTCAAAAGTGTGGTGGTTCTGTTGGCGTCTAGTGAATACCTAGAAGCTATTAACTGCTTATGCACTTCAGCTGATGACAAAGGAACTTTAAGAGCTCTCAGAAATAAGAAACTGCTACTCAAGTCCAAATCTACAATATCAACATATATTGACTTTGTACCCTACACAGTGCCTCTGTAAAATATGGGAACACAGAGGATGAACTAGAGTGCAATTACCACCAATTTTCTATAGTACTAGAAACATTAATGTTGGCACCTAAGAAAGATTTAGGGGAAATGGTCCATATTATGAAGGTCATGAAAACTATTGAGCATATGAAATATACAAGCTCCAAGCAAACATCTTAAGTCAGCTTTTTATAAGAACATAAGAAAATGCCATACTGGGTCAGACCAAGGGTCCATCAAGCCCAGCATCCTGTTTCCAACAGTGGCCAAATCCAGGCCATAAGAACCTGGCAAGTACCAGGTTCTTATGGCCTGGATTGCAAATGTTGCAAAACAGGAAAATGAATATTCTGTAAAGAAGTGATGCACAATACATGAAACTGAAATTAGAAATACTAGAAATAAACTCAAACAGGCACAGCATTTGAGGTCAGGCCTTGTAGTGACGTAAGGGCTGGACAGACAGGCACAGCGTTTGAGGTCAGGCCCTTGTAGTGACATAAGGGCTGGAAAGGCAGGCACAGCGTTTGAGGTCATGCCCTTGTAGTGACATAAGGGCTGGACGGGCAGGCACAGCGTTTGAGGTCAGGCCCTTATAGTGACGTTAAGGGCTGGACAGTGGACAGACAGGCACAGCAGTTGAGGTCAGGTACATGTGCTGATATTATCTGGTATATACATACACATAGAGAAATATCATATATATAAATTTTGCTTTTTATTGTTGCTTATATAAACTCTTACACCACTAAAAATATACAAAACTCAGTCACTCCCATTCACACCATAAAACCCACATCCAAAAGACACTATATAATGTTTTACAGAAAAAAAGTGCACAAGTGCCTCAAATTGTTTTTCAATAGAATCACTGTACTTTACAGGGTTTCCAATGTTTATAACGCGAGTAAGATGCTTTTCTTCTCAATGAAGATTAATGATGATTCTTATTCCTTCATATAAATCATCCTCCATATAAATGGTCCACCTCCATACAACTGATCCTCTCCATACAACTGGTCCTTCTCCATACAACTGGTCCAACAACGGATCCTTGTTTCACCCAACAAATATGGGCTTCCTCAGGGACATGTTTCACAATTACAGGATGTAACCTACAATGAACCATTAAAACCAAATCCAAATTTAAACATAACTTCCAAATCCAACTCTCACTTTACTATTTGCATGAACACATCTAAGCGAACTATTTATACTACATACCTTGATATATAATCTCTTACCTGTATCCTTTTTTCTTAATAAACTTTTCAATCAATTTTTCACCACCAATTTTTGTTTATAAATTATAATTGACTCCTACAAGAGATATATATATATCAAAGTTAACCGAATACCTGCTATTAACAAGACCAACAGCCACCAAAGTATCAATTTCAAGGAGCTTTATCACCCATAAACTAACTTATTTCAGAAAGATATTCCTCTTACCTTCAGCACGCAAAACGCTTTCACTCAACGGACCAACCTTAAGTGTCACAAACAACGTAATGACATCTTACCCCCTATTATGACTATATATATCCTTAACTCCTCCCACTTTTTTTATTTCAGCCAATCCAATAAAACCTTCGAAAAAGAATCCAACCCTTATTTCAAATAAGCCTCCCACTCAATGGGTCCGTTTAGTCCACCTGGGGCCACCGTCCCCCATTGAAAAATAAGACGCTGTTCATTGCGATGTAGCACCGCAGACAAATCACCTCCTAACGTCAACTCAACTTTTTTCAAAACAAAAAACTTTAAGTCTTCTATCGTATGTCTCTCTTGCATCCAATGTTCCAGAAGGGGCGCCGATACCTTACCGGCCATGATTCTGCTTCGATGCTCTACAATACTTACTCGTATTGTTCTACAAGTTTGTCCAATATATAACAAATTACACGGACATCTTATTATATAAATGACCCCACTGGAATCATAAGAAAATCGTCCACATAATTTATAAGGAAAACGTAAACAAGGATGCTTAAATTCTTTAATTTGTAACACATGTTTACAAATGGAACATGCACCACAGCAAACTTGACCCAGATCATCATCATTAATTATCATTGCCTTAGATTTTTTCAGAAGATTCCCTAAGTTTTGACGTCTTTTGATTGCAAAAATTGGTCTTTCTGAAAATGTAGCTGCCGATGACAACATATGCCAATGATTTAAAATGCACTGCTTAATCTGAACAGTTCTCGAAGAATAAGAAATAGCACAAACTACTCTAGATAAACTAGTTTTCTTACTTTGAATCAAAAGATTCTCTCTATTTGAAAATAACGCTATCTTATAAGCCTTCTTGACTACACTGGGTTTATACCCCCGAGCTATAAAGCGTTCTGTTAACTGAGACGATTGATTCTTAAAATCTTGGATATTGGATATTATCTGGATATTGGATATTATCTGGAGCATATGAGGCAGTTGGAGCTGCTGCAAGGCTTTGCTTTTATTCATCTTGCCATTCATAGCAGGGGGCTGCTAGTGTGGGATGACTGCTTCTTTTCAACCACTTTACGCTGCCTGGAACTGCCACAATTCCCAGATGGCAGTACTGTTGGGTGTTGCTTCTGCATATGTTGCTTCTGCATATGATGCATCATGCCAAAATTAGTTAGATGTCCCATTTGTTTGCCTCTGCTAATAGCCCTGGCACAGTAATTACACTGAGCAAAACGTGGGTCCTCCGTTACTTTAAAGTGGCTCCAGATCACAGATTTCTTTCGTGATCCCTTCTCTGTAGCCTTCGGGGTGTAGAGATTTAGTTTATTTGTTAATGGCTGCTTTAAGAAAAATCTACCTCATGTTGACTAGTAATTGAAATAACAAGGCCTGAAGGGAAATTATTCTGCCCAGAGACAGAACAACTGAGGCTGAGAATGGAATGTGAGTGCAGAAATGAATGAGATAAGAAAGGCGCCAAGAAAAGTTAAACAAGAAACAAAGTACTAACGTAAGCAGAATGTGTGACGTCTGAGATGTGCATGACCAGCTGACGTAAGAGATGAGTGAAGGGAGGGGAATTATTATGAGAGTCATGTTTTTTCAGTCTATAAAAAGGTAATTCAAATTTTGAAACACTGAGTAATTGGCATTGCTCCTAGAACAGTATATTCTATAAAATGGGGCTCCTTTTACTTTCGTAAGGAAACACAATCTTGACTTTCCTGATTGTTCCGCTATCTTGATTTATATATGCTTGCAATGAAATGAACAAAGCCTGCCAGCTTTTATAAGATCTCTAAGCTACTTAATAAATGCTATGCTTTTAAAATTGAAAGTCTGTCTCATCACTGTCTATCTCTGGGGAGGAAACAAGCAGGGTAAGTTCAGGTTTAACATTTTAAAATGATCCCATTCAACATATGGTGGAGAATGCAGGGCACTGTAAGGCACGGCAACTGAACTCGAGCACGGTTGTTACTCGGGCACTGCCGGGCATGGACAGACTGAACTTCCTCTGGTTTCCTCCCCCAGCTCCCTGGATATGCCGCGGACCTCAGGTAATTTCTTGCTATTCCTTTCTGTTCTTTTCTTTGTGCTTTTCTTTTCCTTCTATGGTACTAGCCTAATGATTTGAACTCCCTGAAAAGTCAAGTAATGCAAATTTCTTAGTAACCCCAACGTGATCTGACGAGATACGGTACCATCATGATGGGATTGAGGTAAGCAAAAAAATTGAAAAAAATAGCACTAGCCATCCAAATAGGGGTATAAGTTAAGACCTAACGGAGCCACAGGCAAGATTAGGCATCATGTGAGGTACATGGCCTACTTTAGTATTTTTCTTTACATAGCCAGATTTCATATTTTCCGGATTGACAGCCTTCCTACCATGAAAGATGTGAAGCTGACATTTTTCCCAGTGTATTTTCTTTTTCTTTTTAAACAGATTTATTTTAATTCTGACTTTTATTTTACCCTAGATAGATCCAAACATTTTTCAACACCTGAAGAATGCTGTTTTTGATCCATAAACATACACATCTAACTTATGCCCGATGACAAGCGAAAGAAATACACCATACTGGGAGAACTGTAAATCATCCCATCAAGCCCTTTCCATCCTTTGCAACAAACTGTTGACTTACTATTGTTTCTATGTATAACAGACATGGCTTATATTATATGCTTGCAGCACTAGGTGGCTTCTGCACTAATTTAAACAGTTTAGAATATTTTGAGTGAGGATTAACGGCATTGGTGGGACACACTTTTCCTGCTTCTCTAGTTTAAGCAGTCATTTGCGAGACCTTGTAAGTTTTGTAATTTTTTGCCCTATAGTTATTGCTATGTTTCTGTCTCCCATGCCTTTGCTCATGCCTGCAGCAACTCAGATATTATGATTTTTCAGAATACCGTTGTGCAAACCCAAATATGCAGAGCCATGTGCTCCTGTTACAGAATCCCCTATGTGTAATTTCATGCCTGAATTTCTATTTGTTTGTTTTGTTCTATGCTTTACCTAGATTCTGTTTTCCTTGTTTTATGTCCTAGTCAATATCTGGTTAGGTATCTATTTGCAGATGCCATTATTTAGATTTCCAAATTCTTGATACCGTCTGAATTAATGCAGCTTTTATTAGACCCTACATCCCAAGTGTTTTGCAGCATTTTAAAGTTAGTCTGATCACATATAGGGTTCAAGAGGGGTATATAATTATTTTCCTCTTATTTCTTGTTATATTTTACTTTCTTCACTTTCTTGTGCAGGATGGTCCTAAAACCTTTTACAATTACCTGATTTGCCCAGGTGATTTAGTAGCCCTACAAAGACATTATTTTATATGTGGACCCAAAGCATACAGAGCACTTCAGTGCAAGTATTTTACCCTACACACACATTATCTGAATTTGTCTGTAGTTCCAAATGTTTATTCTGCTTATTTCTGATTGCAGAGAGAATTGCAACAGTCATTAGATTTCCTTAATTCTTTCAAAACCTCCCTATTAGCCATTATAGGTATCATTCTATTAGTTACAGGGATTCCTTTTCCAATTTATGGTACAAGAAAATACAGTGCTTACAAGCCATTTTTTATTTATTTTTTTTTTAGAAATTATGGTTTATGAATTTGAATATGCTTTTAACAAAACTAGTAATGAATTATCACAGCCATATGTATCCCAATGCAAAGTATTTGTTATTGTAAAAGGACAAGACAACCTAAGACAGTTGCATGGCCCTGAGTGTGATGACTGTCCGCAATCATCAAGAGGGGAATGTAGAGATTTAGGTTATTTGTTAATGGCTGCTTTAAGAAAAATCTACCTCATGTTGACTAGTAATTGAAATAACAAGGCCTGAAGGGAAAATATTCTGCCCAGAAACATAACAATTGAGGCTGAAAATGGAATGTGAGTGCAGAAATGAATTTTATTTAACAGCTTTTCTATACCGACATTAAAGTACACATCATATCGGTTTACATAATAACAAAAGGTGGAAAGTACAAATAACAGGGGGAGGGTCGGGGAGAATTAAGAGAAACTGGGGGTCGGAAGTTACCCCAACAAATTAGAGAGAAGGAGCAAAACGAGAGGAACGGTAACATATGGTTAAATAGGGTGCAAGTGTACAAAATATATATGGTTAAATAAGGTGCAGGAGTACAAAGTATACAAGAGGTGCACGAGTACAGAATATAAATGATACCGGGATTCGGTGGGTCATGATAGCAATTATAGAATATGCATGGGTTATGAAGATTACCGGGGGGGTCGTAAGAATAGCCGAAGTGGCAAGGATGTTAATCCGGGAAGGCTTGATGAAAGAGCCACATTTTTCGCTGTTTTCTAAATTTGAAAGGGCAGGGTTCCATGCGAAGATTGGGCGGTAGGTCATTCCAGAGCGTGGGGCCGGCAATTAAGAAGGCGCGATTCCTTGTGGCTGAGAGGCGGGCTTTCTTAAGAGGGGGAACTAGCAGGGTACATTTATGAATTGTTCTGGTAGGGCGGGAGGATTGTGTGGGTTGGAGGGGTTCATTAAGCCAAGAGGAGTTGTGGTTGTAGACAGTTTGTGTAAAATGGTGAAGGTTTTGAACAAGATGCGGGAGGAGATGGGGAGCCAGTGTAGGCTTTAAGGATAGGGGTAATATGATCAGATTTGCGTGTGTTACTAATGATCCTTGCTGTGGTATTTTGCAGTATCTGAAGAGGTCTGATGGTGGAGGAAGGAAGGCCAAGATACAGGGAATTGCAGTAATCTAGCTTAGATGTTAATGTGGCATGAATAACAGTTTTGAGGTCGTGGGTGTGGAGAAGTGGCTTGAGCTTTTTTAGGACCATGAGCTTGTAAAAACCTCCCTTAATAACAGAGGTGATGTGGTTTTTAAGGTTCAGATGTGGATCGATTAGGACCCCTAAATTCCGTACTGAGGGTTGCGAGAGGAGGGACGTGGTCAGAGAGTCAGTGGGTGTGGCCAGCTTAAAGGTTTGGTGGTTATGTATGAGGAGTAGCTCAGTTTTGGCAGAGTTGAGGGCAAGTTGCATTGAAGTGAGTAAGGTGTTGATAGTGGAAAGGCATTTTTCCCAGAAACTTAGAGTGGTAGCAAGTGAGTCGCGGAAGGGGATGACGATTTGGATGTCATCTGCGTAGATATAGAATTTGAGTCCAAGATCTGTTAGAAGATGACAGAGGGGGAGGAGGTATATGTTAAATAGTGTAGAGGAAAGGGAGGAGCCCTGGGGTACACCATGTGAGAGGGTGAAGCGTGAGGATTCAGAGGAGCCAAGTTTAACAGAGAAGCATCTGTTAGTTAGATAGGATTTGAACCATAGAAGTTCAGTGCCAGAAATGCCAATGTCGGTTAGGCGGGCAATGAGGAGGTTGTGGCTTATAGTGTCGAAGGCAATAAGGAAGTTATGACCTTGGTCGAGGCCGGTGAGGAGAAAGTCTGTAAGGGTTAGGAAGAGGGTTTCGGTACTCAAATTTTTGCGAAAACCAAACTGTGCTGTGTGGAGTATGTTGTAGTCCTCAAGGAATGTCATGAGCTGTGTATTGACTACCTTCTCCATGATTTTTGAGATGAAAGGGAGATTGGAGATGGGTCGGTAGTTTGTTGTGTCTTTGGGGTCTAGGGAGGGCTTCTTGAGCAGGGGTTTGACTATCGCATGTTTAAGAGGGTCAGGGATGGAACCTGTGGAACGGGAGCAATTGATTAGGTCAGCTAGGGGTGATGCAATGTTATTGGGGACGGAGATGAGATTTTTAGTGGGTATAGTATCAGAAGGATGAGATGCGAGCTTGGATTTTTTAATGATAGCCTCAATTTCCTTAGGTGTGGTAAGTTCTATGGAGTCAAGAGGGTTGGTGGGTTATGGTGGATTATGGTGGGTTGTGGGGGGGTGGGGAGTATGTTGGCAATTTTATTGTGGAAGAAACGAGCAAGTTCTTCGCATTTCGTGCTGGTGTCTTCTTCAATAGCATTAGGGGAAAGGGGGTTGGTGAGGGTTGCTATGTAGGAGAAAAGGGCTTTGGGGTTGAAGGTGTATTGGTGGATTTTGGAGGAGTAGTAATCACGTTTGGTGTTTTGTATGGCTTGGCGGTATGTGTGTAGAAGAGATTTATAGGAGATGGAGCGCTGAGGGGTGGGGTCTTTACGCCATGCTCTTTCTTTGAGTCTAAGGTTGTGTTTCAGGTTGGGTAATTCTGTGGTGTACCAGGGTTTATTGTTGGATTGAGGGGTGCGTTGTTGGTGAGTGATGAGGGGACTGATTTTGTCAGCTATGTCTTGGGTGGTCAAAGTTGGTCAGGGAGTCGGAAAGGGCTGTGGAGAGCTCCTCTATTGTACAGGCTTTGCGGTATGAGACGGAGGGTGTTGGTGTGAGGGGGGTTGCAGGAATTAGATGTGTCAAGGGTGAAGCGGGTCTCAATGAGGGCATGGTCAGACCACGGTACCGGGGTACAGGATGGGGGAGAAGGGACATGAATACAAGAATTGGTGAATATGAGATCAAGAGTGTGTCTCATTTTGTGTGTGGGGGTTGAGATGGTTTGAGATGGAATGAGATAAGAAAGGCGCTGAGAAAAGTTAAACAAGAAACAAAGTACTAACGTAAGCAGAATGTGTGACGTCTGAGATGCGCATGACCAGCTGACGTAAGAGATGAGTGAAGGGAGGGGAATTATTATGAGCACCATGTTTTTTCAGTCTATAAAAAGGTAATTCAAATTTTGAAACTGAGTAATTGGCATTGCTCCTAGAACAGTATATTCTGTAAAATGGGGCTCCTTTTACTTCCGTAAGGAAACACAATCTTGACTTTCCTTATTGTTCCACTATCTTGATTTGTGTATGCTTGCAATGAAATGAACAAAGCCTGCCAGCTTTTATAAGATCTCTAAGCTACTTAATGAATGCTATGCTTTTAAAATTGAAAGTGTCTCATCACTGTCTATTTCTGGGGAGGAAACAAGCAGGGTAAGTTCAGGGTTAACATTTTAAAACAATCCTGTTCAACGGAGGTGGATGCTGGCACTGGAGTTGAAGCAGTGGGTACACCCTGAGAAGCAATGCCAGGGGCCTCAGTCACACTCTGTGCCTGCACTGACTGCTCTTCCTCCTCCTCATCATCAGTTTCATCTCTCCCCTGCAGCACTGAAGTGGAGGCTAAGACAGAACTAGCTAATCCTCCTAAACCTTCTTCAGCTATTACTTCTTCCATTTCTGATTATGAGAATCCCACACACGTCTAGCTTTCCCTGACATCATGGATTTAATGTCACTGCCTACTAGGGATTTCAATTAGAAGAATTATTTCTTTATTGGTCACTTCTGTACCAATATATGTGAGTGTGGAAAACTACACACACAGAGAAAAGACTGGAAGCCTGAGCAAGCCCAATTCCTACAGTGATGCTGTTTGTTCTTTGAAAATACCAACTCCCAGATAGCCACTGCAACTCTCACACTATCTCCCACCCACACCACCCAAACCCTGCCTGCAACCTACCCCAGAGGGGTAAGATCAGCAGCAAAATGCCACTGCTTTGTCTCAGTGGGAGAGACAGAGAGACAATCTGAGTTCAATAAAAAAAAAAAAGTGGAGAAAAAAAAAGCCTGGCTGGCACAGCAGCAAATGAACAAATATCTTTTTCAATGGAAAATTCTATCAAAGTAGCAAGCACAAGCAACAATAGAAATTGAATACAGATTTGAGACACTCAGACTGGCTCTGAGTAAAGCCACCTCCCCAGAAAACACCAGATAAAGAAGTGCATGGCATGCATGCTTAAGGTATAAATAGTACAGAGTCAGCAGGAACAGCATCACAGAGCACTGAGAGCAGCAATTGGCTGCATTAGAAAAATCCTTAACTCTGATACGTTGCCATTCTGGTATCCTTGCCAACCTGTCTGACCCACTCTAGGACAGGGCTGTGAGGTCACTTATGACTCACAGGAAAGGGCAGGTTGGTGCAATGGATACTCCCACATGGCTTTCTCCTATTTCAAAAGGCTGCTAAGAAATCACTGCGAACCAAAAGAAGGAAACTAATATATGTTATGTTTCATTCGTGGGGGATCGCCATGAGTTTCACGAACCCATGAATAAAACGAACAGGGACTTATGTGTTGCGGATTGCACATTCTTTGAAAACGAATGCACATCCCTAGTAGCTATACGAATGCGAGCCGGATAAAGCAGGACTGCTTTTTCACCCAGAGCGTATAGCTTTGAGCAGAGCGGCGCCATTTTCCTTCGCTGTTGCACCACAGCCGCTGAGAAGTCTTGAAAGATCTTATAGTTGTCATAGCTGAGCGATTTACCTACACTAGCAGCGGCCATTATTGCAGCTTTATGGGAGAAATTAAGCACCTTAGCTATGACCACACGGGGTCGGTCATCAGACTTATGTGGCTGCCCCAGCCGATGGGCAAGTTCAATGTGGAGCGGGCCAGAGGTGAATGTAAGGCCCAATGATTTAGGCAGCCACTCTTCGAGGAATCCCACCAACTTGCTCTCCTCTATTTCCTCGGGGAGACCCACAAAGCGTAAGTTTGAGCGACGAGACCTGTTTTCCAGGTCTTCAAGCTGCTCAGAATGCTTAGCCAGGGAAGCCCTGATGTCACAGATATCCAATAACATGGACTGGTGGCCATCTTGTATGTCTGATATGTGCTGCTCTGCGGCGGCAAATCGCGAATCATAAGCTGCCAAAGATGCTGATAATTCTGCAAGCTTGGCCGAGATAACAAGGAGTTCCAGACGTAGAATTTCCTGCATCACAGATTTTATGTCGGCTAATGGGGTCGTCTGAGCCCCTTTAGAGGCCTTGTCTTCGTCATCGGCAGGGGAGTCAGCCGGACGGCCTCTCTCCCATTCCTTTTCTTTATTTTTTTGCATGCGGGAAGTAATTTCTATAGTTGACAGCAGCCCTGGTATGTGCCCGAGTAAGAAAAAGAGTTACAAGTCCTCAATGAGAAGAGATGGGGTCAGATGAGCAGCGAGGGGGAAGCAGAGAAGGGAAGAACGTCTGATCCCTTCACTGCATCACGTGATCTCCCACTTTAGCATTTATTGTAACCTCACTACTGGGATTCTCTAAATTCCCTGTTCTCTTAGTATCCTTCAAAGATACATCATTCCGAACCAAGCGCATCTGAGCGACTGTTAGCCTTCCCCCATCATATAGTTTAAAAGCTGCTCTATCTCCTTTTTCAAGGTTAGTGCCAGCAGCCTGGTTCCAACTCCAGTTAAGGTGGAGGCTATTCTTTCGGAAAAGACCCTCTCTTCCCCAAAATAACCAGTTCCTAACAATCCTAAAATCCTCTTCTTTGCACTACTGTCTCATCCACGCATTGAGACTTTGGAGCTTTGCCTGCCTCTGGGGTCCTACACATAGAACATGGAGCATTTCTGAGAATGAGCAGGTACCCTAGAGGTTCTGAGTTTCAGCTTTCTACCTAAAATCCTAAATTTGGCTTCCTAAAACTCCCTCCTGCACTTTCCTACGTCGTTGTTAAACATATACACCAAGATAGTCTGTTCCTCCTCAGCACTATCAAAATCCTATCTAAGTGATGCATGAGGTGCGCCACCTTTACACCAGGTAGGCAAGTTATCAAGTGATCTTCTTGTCCTCTAGCCACACAGCTATATACCGCCCTATTAATTGAATCACCAACTAAAATGGCCGTCCTAACCCTTCCCCTCCTTGGCATGTGCCCCTGGAGACATCTTTAGTGCAAGAGGATATTACATCACCTTGAGTGCAGGGCCTAGCTACAAGATTGCTTCCTGCCTTACCAATTTGATGCTCTCCTTCCAGGTGACCTTTCTCCTCCAAAGCAGCATCAGATCCAAGTAACCCAGACCACTTCTTGCGTTACTAATAGGTCCCTAAATGGCCTAATGCAGTTAGAGAGTTAGGGGAGTATCCATTCATGAACAGCATTTCCCATTGGTGGAGCTGTAATGGATATCCTTGATACTGAGGTTTTATAGCAGAGCTCTGCCATAGGCTCTGGGGGCAGTATTATTTGGAAATCAGAGTGAGAGGTTGTATTTTTCCTAAGTTGGATTTTGACCTACCTGGAGTCTCAGAAACCCTCAGAGACCCTTCCAGGACAGGACAAAGGGCTCTGCTGCTGCACTCTCATCACGAGGTGCAGAGTGGCTGCTCTGGGACTATTTTGGGATTTTGAACATTTATTTAGAGGAGCCCTGCTAGAAGCCTGGGCCTTTCCAAGGCCAGGGATTGGGGAACCTTGAGCTGAAGATGTCCAGTCAGTTTAGGGAAGATCTGCCAAACAAACCCTCTGCAGAGGATTTCCATTTAGTTTGGAAAAAAACATTTATTTTCTAACATCTGGGAGGGAGTGTTTTTCTGCCTCTCTTCCTGCCCATCAAGGGGACTGGCAGATCCTGCAGTATACAAAGTAATATAAAATTCCCTAAACAAATCACATTTTCATAACATTGCAAGAAACTTCACTGGAAGGCATCCCGATCTCTTTATTCATGTTGGCCTACAAATTGAAGGCCACGGCTTGCACTACCAATTTATCTGCCTTATTTTCCTCATCACGGAACACCTGTTTAACTTTCTGCACAACAACAGACTTCAATATAGTTTTTCTATTCAAAACCACATTTCGCATAGAGGAATGATATCCCTGGTTAGCAGCCTTGGCCTTTCTTATATCCGACCTGGCTTTTCTTCTAAAAGTCTAAATGAACACCTCCTAGCAATAATCAAAGCTATTAGCTTCCCTCTAATAGTTGCCTTAGCAGCCTCCCACAAAGTAGTCCCAGACACCTTGTTATTCAAATAATAAAATTCCTCTATGGCATCCCTAACAGAAGGGCATACTTTCTTGACTCTCAACAGGCAATCATCCAGCTTCCACCTCCACAAAGAATGATCTCTAATATCTAAAAACAAACAAACAAAAAACATTGCAGTGTAACTGGAGCATATTTAGACCATTCTATAACACCCACTTCAGCAGAACTAAGCGATCCCGGAGGTTGAAGAACGCAGGAAGGATTGTTTCCCTACCAGCTATCTGACCGGGGTAAGGAGGAGCCTTGCCGGCCCTGGTAAAGTTTTCTTTTTCGGCACTTCCTGGTCTCTGTCATCATCGGGGGGAGGGACCGGCTGGAGCTTCAAAGCCGGCTCCCCCCTGCAGCACACAGCCTAAGCCGCGCGCTCCAAAGGGGTGCGTGGCTTTGACAGATAACTTTCATTTTGGGGAAGTTTCATCTAAGACTTCAGCCTTCATGCAGGAGGATAGTAGAGATTATAACTAGAGTGAAATGGAAAGAAGTGTTTGCAATTTGGTTTGGTTGATAAATGCCTCACACAAAGCGAAAGGCAAAAATAAGGGAGATGGTTTCTTCTTCTTCCCTTATCAGAGCCTATTCAATTGCAGATACCAGCCTTTTTCACACCACCATCTAGAATGATACCAGAAGTAGCAGCCGCTGAGGGTGCTGATATGGAGCGGATATCAGACCCCATGGCTGAAACATCGTTGAGTCCTGGGGCACCAAGCATTCCCCCTCCACCTCAACTTATTTCTTCAGATTTTCTTAAATTAGGAATAATAACAGAGGGGAAAGGAGAGGGAACCCCAACTGCAGAGGGGAAGATGGATACAGGAACAGCTAAAGGGTGTGTCTTTCCCTTGGATACACCAGCAGAAATCACGATGGACTCACTATGGACCGCAATAAAATCTTTAGAAGGCGCAATTATTAATTTAACAAGATTGACTGTAGATTCAAATCAACGTTTCAATAATATTGAAGTTATTATTGATAAAAATAAAGAAAAGATCGATCAAATGGGGATTAAAGTGGGTAAATTAGAAACCTGGCAGCAAAATTTGCTAAGGCAGAGATTTTATTCGAGAAGAAATTTGAAGGAATTGAGAATTCATTGAAATATTTAAATTTAAGAATACTTAATTTTCCAAGACAGGATCTGATCTCAGCTTATATGTTTAAAGAATATATTGTGCATATATTGAAAATGCAAGAACAAACACTGCCAGTTGTATCTAAGATTTATTATGTGTTACCCAAAGATAAATTAGTTCATAAGAGTCAATCAGTTGAACAGTTAAATTTATCTCAATTGGTGGAGTCCTCTGTTGAGACTATAATAACGGTTAGATCTACATTACAGGTAACATTCACCTTTGCATCAGACAGGGAGACTGTTTTTAGGCTCTATAATGAGGAATCTCCTTGCCCTGTTCCATGGTGATAAAATATGAGTTTATCCTGATTTTTGTAGAATGACACAGGATAGAAGAAGAAAATTCCTCGATATGAGAGCAGAAGTAGAATCTAAGGGTGGGAAAATGCTATTAAAATTTCCTTGCAAATGTGAAATTGCCTATAAAAATAAAAAATATGTCTTTTTTGAATTGTCACAACTTAGAGCTTTTCTTGACTCCCATCCCCAAGAGTCTGCAGTATTGGGGCTTGATGCAAGTGGAGATATCTAGATGTCACTCTTTTCAATTGTATAAGGAGGAGTAACACTCCTCTCTGTTTTCCTTATACCGCTCTTTTTTTCCTTAATATTTATCCTTCTGCATATTGCCTTGAGTTTTCAATTGTACTTTTTTTTCCTATATTTTATATTCACTTGTATAAGTGAAATTGTTTGATTGACAATTAGGACAATTGAATGTTGTAAACAAATAGTTGTATGCATTTGTTTTTGAATAAGCATAAATAAAAAAAAAAAAAAAAAAAAAAGAACTAAGCGATCCCAATTACCTTTTATCCATAAATATAAAATCAATCATCAAATACAAATTATGAGGGTTAGAAAAGAAGAATACTCTACTGCTCAGATGTATGTATCTCCAAGATACAAAAAAAAACCATGCTCATCTAGCAACTGCACAAACTGCTTGTCCTTATACCACATATCCTTAGATACTGACCCAGTGTTATCTAACCTAACCCAGGAGAAAGAACTAAATTAAACTGCCCCTAACAAACACGCTTCCCTCAGAAAAAGGAAAAAAGCTCAGAAATGCATACCAAGGTAAGAGAAATCTGGTTAACATTTCGGGAGAAAACGGATGCCAACGTTATGCAGCACCTTGTCATCCTATCTTTAATAAAAATATAACATCCCCTCAGATCCTTATGTATTTTACTAAGTACAAAAGAAAAATGCTTATCAAGAAGTATACTTATTCCTCCCTTCTTGACATAAGAAGCAACGTAAAAAGAGGATATATATATTTTTTCCTCCTTGAAATGCATTTATTGAACTAAATAAATCAGAGCAAAACGATTCAATTTGAAAAATAGCATCACAACAAAACAAATATTATCCAGGTGTTGACTGGTCCATCTCCTCATCTGACTGCTCTGAAGTTGGGGAAGCCTCCAACCATTTAGCCTCAACCAGGGAAGGAGGACCTCTTCTGGATTTTCACCTCCTGCCAGTAAGTTCAAAATCTCCTTACATTCCTGTGATCTGATAGTCTCTGTCTTCCCATGTGAAATGCAGTGAGAAGGGAAAGCCTCAACAATAACATATTCCTTTGTCTCTCAACACAGAAGGGGGCGAAAACGTTTGCATTGGGTGTTATGATCGTGCGTCCAAAACGCGCATCCAATCACATGCTGAGCCATGCACTGTAGCCAGCGCATGATATTGCATTGGACTGTTTGAGAGATCCCTCTCCTTTAGGTATTTAATTTCACTTTAAGGCCATTTGATGGTATTACTCACATCTGAACAGAGCATCTTAAATGTCTCTGACCAGATTAGAGAGAAGAGCTTCAGCAACTGTGATGTCAGGACTCTGCAGGGTGCCAGACAACACTTTAATTCTAGGCCCTTCAGAAGAGTCTTTCTAGCCTGAGGAAGAGTTAATTCTCTATTAAACTTTGCAAGATTCCCAGTATAGGTGTGCTTCTGATCCATCATTACAATCACACAAAAAAAGAAGAGATATTCAAAAAAATGTACCCTGTGGCCTGGGAAAGTAATAGAACAAATAGAGTAGGCCACCCAGAACACTGATTTAAATCCTTTTCTAAAGGACAACCATGCTGGAATTAGGAAAGGTTGCAGAGATAAGAGAATACAAGAAGCACATGTGCTGATAAATGCTCCCTTCTGCCAGAAAGGAAAATAAAATGTATCCTCCCAGCTGCAATACAGAATATGTCAATACAGTGGAGCTGTATTCCTGTTCTCTCTTCATCTCCCGATCTACAGGCAAGGCAGTCAATGATTAAGGGCCTCCCACACAGCATACACCATGGGCCCAAGTTTCTTCCCATAGCATTCAAACCGACCATGTGCACCGTACTATTGGCACAGCCTACCTCCACACTGCAGAGTTGCTGGCTTGCCTCCCTTAACCACCTCAATCCCATACCTTCTAATCAGACGATCATGCGCAGGAAAAGAGCTCATCATACACTCCTGTGGAGAACACACACAAAGCAGCGTGGCTCTTTAAAAGCTCCACACTAAACAAGGCATTCCCAACAGGGCTGACCACCTCTGAAGGCTATTTTTGCCAGTCAAAACCTCTGAAACTGGGCTCCCCATGTCAAGGGAATGGCAAGGCAGCACCCCAGGTGAACAAAAAATGAAGAGTATGCTTACATTTGAGGAATGGTAGATGGCAGCAAAACTAGATAAGAAGTTGCCCCAGGGAATCAGAGAGGAAGGATTAGGCTGCCCTTTAGCATGGCCCTTTAATGCCCAAAAAAAAGATTTTTAAAAGATGTTTCCTGTTTTCAACCTGATGATGTGTCTGCATTCCCTCAGTCAGTTCCTTCTAAAACACTCAAATACATACATTTTTTTTCTTTGTACTGAAATTAAAACTTTGAAATATGTGAAACAAACTAATTTTCAAACATATAATCTGGGAGCTCAATATATAAACTATTTGTGAGACATAGTTCCTGAGATATCATGATCTAAAAACTACTTGGAGCCTGATTCATCAAGGTTTTTTCCCATAAGAACTGAATGAATAAAAAAAAAAGGCTTGTGACTCAGCCTATTAGTTTGTTAGGAAACAACTTCAGTATAACAATTTAGAGAGGGCTCACAGGTATTCAGCATACCTTCAAATGGCCTACATCTCCTGAAAAGTCTAAAAATAGTGAAATATCAAAATAAAATTTGAAAAAAAGAGAAAAGAAGGAGTTGTTCTCATTTCAGTTTGTGTCTAGTTGCTGTGTTGTAAAAGTTGACATTTCTACGATTGTCTGAGATACTTTTACTAATAGGTATGGCTATGGGGTATGCTAATGAATCAAAATTTGACTATTGCTTGGTTCCAAATATATGTACATATGACTAGAAGATTGTTTCTCGGTCAATCAGACAGCTTCACAATACTGACCATTTTATTAATACACATTGGGCCAGATTTTCTAACAGCGCAGGCGTAGATTTGTGCGTGCAACCCTGCGCACATAAATCTATGCCCGATTTTATAACATGCGCGCGCAGCCGCGCGCATATTATAAAATTCGGGATTGGCGCACACAAGGGGGTGCACACTTGTGTACGCCGAGCCCTAGGGGAGCCCCGATGGCTTTCCCCGTTCCCTCCGAAATTGGAGCGGCCTCGGAGGGAACTTTCCTTTTGCCCCACCACCTAACCCGCCCCCCAGCCCTACCTAACCCCCCCCTTACCTTTATCCTATAAGTTGCGCAGCGGCAAATGGGCACAGCGGCAAATGGGCACAGCGGCAAATGGCCGATGTACCTGGAGGCTCTGGCCCCGCCCCACCCACACCATGCCCCTTTTTTCAAGCCCTGGGACATAGGCTCGGCGCGTGCAGGGCTTTTAAAATCTGGCCCATTGCGTCTTAACAACGTGCATTAAAAGCATGCATTATTGCACATTAATGCATGCTAGTGCACTGCCGTTAACATGTTATTTACTAAAGCAGTGTTTCCCAATTCTCTCCTAGAGGTACATGTAAACTGGTGTGGTCTTCAGGATATTCATGATGAATATGTATGAGATAGATTTGGATACACCGTGTCTCCAATTTATGCAACTCGGTCTTCATTGTGGCAATCCTGAAAACCTGACTGGCTAGGTGTGCCTCCAGGGGAGAGTGGGGAAATACTATACTAATAGATGTTAAACCTTTTGTAAATACTGTGTGAAGCAGTTACCATAGCCAGTAAAGAATTTGCTTTAACTGGCTATGGTTCAAGGTTTGTCTCTGAAAGAAGACCATGGTTAATATATTTTTCATTTCATTACCTCTCTGATATGTATCTTGTTATTCTGTTTTTAACTCACTGACTCTTAGAGGTAATCCTCTAAAACTTATCCCATCTAAAAATAAATATCTTTCCTATATGCACAGAAGTAAAAAAAACTCACAGCTATTGTTGCATCTTGGTGTCAAATCTTCAATAATGGCACTTTTCTTTTGCAGCTCATTTTTAGCTTCATGCAACTTCTCCCTGTTTGCAGAATGTAAAAATAAAGGAGGAGTTACTAGAGCTCTCCTACCTTTCCTGCATGCACATTGAATCAAACTGTGAATACTATAAATACAGGTACTGAAAAGACCAGAAAAATATTTTTTTAAACCAATTTCCTATTATGCCTAGAGGAGAAATTTTCAGTGTTGGCTCTGCAGAACGTCGTATGCAGCAGGTTCATCACAGAAACAAGACGATAGGAAAAGACGATATCATGTATCTAGTCTACTCATCTATTCAATTTATGCAGCCCTTACAGTTTACTTCCCTCAGAGATCTCCCTTATTTATCCTTGCTTTCTTGAATTTAGATAGTTTTTGTCTCCATTACCTCCACTAGGAGGCCATTCTATGCATTCACTATTCTCTCTGTAAAGAAATATTTTCTAAGATTACTCCTGAGTCTACCCCCTTTCACCCTCATTTATTTATTTAAGAGCTTTTATATACCGATGTTCATGTACTGGTACATATCACGTTGGTTTACATAGAACCAAAGTTGGAAATTACATCGAACAGGAAAATTAAGAAACAAGAAATTACATTGAGTAAGAGGGTGCAAATCCCATGACTTGTTCTAGAGTCTTCTTTTTGTTGAAAGAAGCTCGCTTCCTGCGTATGGAAACCTTTGAGATATTTAAATGTCTCTATCATATTTCCCCTATGTCGCCTTTCCTCGAGTGCACTATGAATCTTTACTTATTTTCTATCCCCATATGCTTTAGAACAAAGACCACTGATTATTTTAGTAGCCACTCTCTGGACAGACTCCAACCGGTTTATAACCTTTTGAAGGTGTAGTCTCCAGAAATGAACACAGTATTCCAAATGAGGTCTCGCAAGGTTCCTATACAGGGGTAATATCACCTCCCTTTTTCTGCTTTCTTTCCATATTCACTGCCAACGGATTTCAACAAGTCAAGCAGAAACAGTCAGAATAAGCTCAGGATGCCAGCAGGAGACATTAGTAGAGCCTATAATCACTCTGCAGCACCTCATTACCTCTCCCCTTTCCCTACACCCCTTCTCGTGTGCTCCGCTAGTCAGATAAGTCACTCCAATCCGAGCCCTTCTCCTGGACAGCCAATTCCGTACTTTCCACCTGGCTGCACCATGTGCTTGGAATAGTCTTCCTGAACTGGTGTGTCATGCTCCCTTTTTTGCCATGTTTAAATCTCATCTACCCACCTTTTTGAAACTGCTTTTAAATCCTATGCCTGCTTTTCTGTTTTTAGTCTTGACAAACTTTCTTTTAACCAAGTCTCTTGTCCTGTATGTTTGTCTCTATTGAGCAGGGACAGTCTTCATATGTTTGTACAGCACTGTGTATGTTGTGTAGCATGATAAAAATGTTTAGTAATAGTATTCATAGTATAAAAAGATATACATTTAAGATATATATACACAGACACATGTGTGTAAGTTATGGGGATGGGAAGAAATATAAATGTGAACAATAAACAGATTACAGATATTGTTCAAATTATCCAAAAACTCAATTTATTCAAAACATATACCACACCTACACATGTGTGTACAATGAATGCTATTATAAAATGTTTACTTGCAAAGTATCTGTTCATCTGTTGAATTTGTTATAGTATCTTCCCTATCAGATGTTCTGAAGACTCTCTGGCCCCAAAGTAGTTAAAAAAAAAAAACAAAAAAACTTCAAAGCAGCTACTAACGCCAACATCAAAAAGGTCATTAATAGTTTAAAGAAAAATTATGTTCCATGTTTCTACAGAAAAATAAGTATTGCAACATAGAGAAAGTTAGAGCACAAATTCTAAATCTTTGAGAAATAAGATTGCAAATGCTTCCAAGCCTGTACATAAGAACATAAGTAGTTGCATTACTGGGTCAGACTGAAGATTCATCAAGCCCAGCATCCTGTTTCCAACAGTGGCCAATCCAGGTTACAAGTACCTGGCAAGTACCCAAACACTAAGAAGATCCCATACTACTAATGCCAGTAATAGCAGTGGCTATTCCCTAAGTCAACTTGATTAATAGCAGTTAATGGATTTCTCCTCCAGGAACTTATTTAAACCTTTTTTAAACCCAGCTACACTAACTGCCCTAATCACATCCACTGGCAAAAAATTCCTAATTGTGCATATAGTGTAGATTTTTAAAAAATACGCGCATGAGCATCCATGCGTGCACGCTACCCACCGGTGCACGCATGTTATAAAATCGGGGGCGCGCATGCAAGGGGGCACACTTAAGCAAAATTTGTACGGCAACGCATCATCAGCCTTCCCCAGTTCCCTCCCAGTCTGCTTCTTACTCCCTACCCTAACCCCCCTTCCGCTCTCCCATTCCTAGCTACCCCAATTTTTTTTTTTTAATTTAACTTGTGCTCCTCCAAAGAAGCATTAGCAAGATGAGCACACCGGCACCCTGCCTAAGCTTACCTGATAGGCCTTTATGTTGTATGAGTCAGCTGTGAAGTCAAGATGATTGAATAAACACTGACAGAGACTAAAGTCTTCAGAATAGTGTTACTGATCACAAGCTTCAGACTAGGACAACCATTTTTCTGCTAAGAACTTTAAATGCAAAAGGAAAGAATTATACACAGTTTTCCTTCATGCTCAGTGGAATCTGATACTGTTTTTTTCAATATATATATATATATATATATATATATATATATATATATATATATATATATATATATAATATATTTTCAATATATTATTATTCCACAAGTTGTTTTGAAAGTATAATCAGATTTCTGATTATCCTCATCCTTCCATACATCCTGTTCAGGGTTATTTTCTTGTTTATAAACTACCTCTTCTGCAAAGGCCACAATACAATTAACAAGATAAACAAAAGCATAACACACAATTAACCAAATACAAGAAAATCAAGCAAAGCCTGCAGTGTATGCAAATCTTTCTCATGCATATTCATTGTGGATATCCTAAAAACTGGCCTGTTTGTGGCTCTTGAAGACTGGAGTTGGCCACCTCTGGCATATAATATCTATTAGTGTTTGTGACCCATTAAATATTAAAATCATAATGACAGCAGACAATAACAACTCCATTAGGTTATAGACAATGTGGTGTCAACCTGTTGCTGGTCAGCTGGAGGTACAGCCGGTGGACCACAGTGCCAAGGCGAAGCCCAGACCCTTTGAGACTGACATTCAGTCTGCAGTCAAGAATGAGAGCGCCTGGGACAGCTAGAGAGACATTTGCAGTACTCCTGATATATGTAAGATTAGCTGGTTAGTAACTGCTTCTAAAGTGTTTAGTTAAATTTCAATGTATCATCAAAAGTACAAGCTGGATTAGTGGCAAACAGGTGTCTGTATAACATTTTAACAAAAGTAATTTACTCTGCTAAATCACAAAGTTAAAATATGTACTGTATTTAAAATGATGTATCTTATGCTCCTACAATAAAATTACCTAAAAAGAATTGAAATTCTGATCTCTGTTTATATGAACCTATGAATTTAAACAAGTCAGAACCTGTAAAACTAATTTTTACCTACAGGTAGTGTCTTCTATCAATAGAGCTTTAGGATATTTCAAATGAAGTAAATGTGAACCGTAAGAACATAAGATATGTCATGCTGGATCAGACTAAAGGTTCATTAATCCCAGCATCTGGTCGCTGACAGTGGCCAATCCAGACCTCTAGGGAAATAGGAAAATTGGTTCTTACCTGATATTTTTTGTTCCTGTGGCATTACAGATCAGTCCAAACTCTTGGATTTTGCACACCTGCCAGAAGATGGAGACAGATAAAGTTTTATTGAAACTGCTATATAACCAAGTGTGCCACCTTCAGTCCCTCAGTATAGACCTGTATCTGAGCCAAGATGCTCATAAATCAACTAAATTTAACAGCCCAACTGATACCCCATGAACAGGAGGGTAACACAAACTCTCTTCTAGGAAAGGAACCCAAGCAAAAAACAGCATAGTGACCAACTAACAACTCTGAAATAACTATAAACCAGCAGACAAACCGAGCAGACAACTCTTCCCCTTCTTACTATGGGCGGGTCTCTTGACTGATCTGTGGTACTACAGGAACGAAAAATATCAGTTACAAACCATTTTCCTTTCCAGTACATACCCAGATCAGTCCAGATTACTGGAATGTACCTAAGCCCACTAAATTGGGTGGGACCTGGAGAGTCCTGCTCGCAGAACACTCTCACCAAATCCAGCTGCAGTCAGAGCCCTGACATCCAAACGGTAGTGTCTGGCAAAAGTGTGCAATGGCTTTCAAATCGCTGCCCTGCAAATCTCCTGCGGTGACACCTGCTGGGCCTCCACCCAAGAGGCTGCCCGCAAACACATCGAATGAGCCCTCAAACCTGTAGGTACTGACTGACCCTCAGAAATATACGCCAAACCGATTACCTCGTAGCTTTGGACAGTTGACATCCTCTCCTTGGACCACTCTAAAGCACGAAAAGGTGGTCCGAAGCAAGAAAGTCATTAGTGACCTTCAGATATCTTAACAATGCCTTCCAGATATCCAAAAGCCTCAGTTCCCTTGCATGAGGAGTGGAGGGATCCAGTTCCGGAAAGGCTGGAGGTTCCACAGTCTGGTTAACATGAAACCCTGGCACCACCTTCGGCAAAAAGGAGAGCACTGGGCCCAATGACACACCCACCTCTGAAATCTGCAGAAAAGGGTGCTGCAGCTTCGAAATTCTTCTTGCCAAGCAAATAGACACTAGAAAAACCACCTTAAGAGTTAAATCCTTCAAAGTTGCTCTCCTTAGCAATTCAAAAGGGGTGCATATAATTCTGTAAGTACCAGATTCAAATTCCAAGATGGACAAGGCTTCCTCACCGGAGGTCGCAAGTTGTTCATCTCTTGAAGAAAATGCATTTCTGGATGTGTGGGCAGAAAACAACTGTGTACCTGCCCATGAAGACAAGACAGAGCTGCTGCCTGAATTCTCAGTGATTTAAAGGCCAAATCTTTTTTTTTTTTTTTTCAAAATGCTTTTTATTGAAAGAGAAGCTTAATAACATGACAGTCTCCATTAGCCCAAGCAGAGAAAAAAATACAAAAGAGCCGTCAGGCCAAGTATTATAAACATATTGAATCAAAAAGCATCACAGACAGTACAATAATACAGTGCTGGGTATTGAACAATAAAAATGAATAGTTGCAAACGCCATGGGGTAATTACATCTAATATTTAATAACATCCCCCTTCTCTTTCTAATTTTCTTTCATCCAGAAAAATACCCCCCAACCATCTCAAAGAACACCAACCAAACTCACACACTCACACTACCCCAAACCCCAGCCTAAGGCCTTTTCTCCAGGATCTCCAAACCTTGAATCACTATATCCAACCCCCCCCCCCCCCCCCGTCTATCTATCAGGACATGGAAAAAGATTTATAGGCAAATGCATGGTTAATCCCCTCAACATTGCGTGTCAAACCCCCTGTAGAAGTATATAACAAGAATGTAAATGTAAATGTAAATATTGCATTGTTCAATCTCTCCCTTCTTCCAGTTCCAAGTTAATTTTCCCTGTTTTATTGTAACTTTCTCACACCCTGTAATTGATTCACTGTATTTATTGGGAATATTTATTACGCTACGCTTTACACACATTGTTATTTGTAAACCGGGTTGATGTGATGCCTGTCATGAAACTCGGTATAACAAAAATAATAAATAAATAAATAAATAAATAAATAAATAAATAAATAAATAAGGACCATACCACTTTCTGTGTATAACAGGTTATTTACCCCAAAGGCCATGAAGCAGTAACATTTTAGTGGGGTGGGGGAGGGGGAGGAGTAGGAACTATACCCTCCAGAGAGTGACATACCCAACATTCAGCAACCTCTGTTGAATATCAGGGGGCAGTAGCCGGAAACAAGTTCCCCCACGCCAAACAGTAAGACTCATCAGGCCTGCTCCTACCTAGATTTACATCCAGCCACTCCAACATCATTGCCAGAGCCATATGCTGGAGCCAAGAATTAGAGGAAGGTAACTCCTCCTCCATCCAGACTATCAAAATGCACAGACATGCAGTCAACAAAGCAAAGCAGATAAATCTATCCCTTGATGTATGCTTACTAAGCGTCCCCTCAACCACACCAGAGGGGAGAACTTTACCATGTTTCGCCACCAATAACCCAGTACAACTACTAATCACAGATAACACTTCCTTCCAAAATACCTCCAGTTTCGGACAGTATAACAATTGATGCAATAAGGAGTCCTCATGTTGGTTATATTTGGTACACAATGGGGTGAGTACCAATCCTACATGATGTCTCCACTCGTCATCAAAATAAGCATGATGTAACAATTTAAACTGTAATTACTGCAAACTAATATCATTATTACATTGATGGAGTGCCTTAAAACAGCCTGTCAGGAATTCCACTGTAACAGGCTCCCCCCAAGGCAGAAGACCAATAACTAGTAAAAGGTTCCAGTAACTGGACCTGCAGAATCTTTTTACACAATTTGTGCCATCCCATTATAGAATTACTCAGAAGTGCAGTGTTTTGTAAAGTATCACACAAAGATAACCTCCTTAGTAAAGGAATCCTTCTCCCACTGCAAAGAATTAAAATAATGCCTGGCTTGGAGATAATTAAAAAACTGACAGGGCGGAATTTGGGAAGTTTGACCCAACGAAGAAAATGATACTACATCTTTTGCATTTGCCACATATAATTGTGAGATAAACTTAACCCCTATCTTAGCCCATCACTGAAAAATAGAAGCATATTCCACCCCCCGGGGTGAAGCCCGCATTGCCTGCAAAGGCCA
The DNA here is from genome assembly GCF_901001135.1 of Rhinatrema bivittatum. NCBI lineage: Eukaryota > Metazoa > Chordata > Amphibia > Gymnophiona > Rhinatrematidae > Rhinatrema > Rhinatrema bivittatum. The sequence goes on along the minus strand of NC_042615.1, from coordinate 399,058,896 downwards.
AAACTCTCCTACAGGAAGGACAAAATATGCGACACCATAGCCTGCAAAGTCTGCACATCCCGATCCATACTCCAGGACTTCCCAGACTCGCACGTAAGATAAAGACGTGGAAGTCCGCCCAGCCTGCAATAAGATAGTGATAACTGCCTTGGGATAACTCAGTTGCCTCAGGCGCCTCCTCTCAAAAGCCAACCTGAAAGACAGCAGTAAGCCGCCTGGTCTGAAAATACAGGGCCCTGATGAAGATTTTCCAGATGATTGAACTTTAGGGGCTTGTCTATGGCCATGTTGACTAGATTCGTGAACCAAGGACGTGTCCCGGATATCTCTCAACTCGCTGAATCACTTCCCTCACTAGAGGCCACAGAGGGAAAACATACAACAGCACATTGAGAGGCCATGGCAGAAGGCAGAACCAGAGTGTCGATGTCCTCCGCATCGTGCTCTCTTCTTCAGCTGAAGAACCGGGGTGTCTTTGCATTGTCCCTGGTCATCATGAGATCCATATGTGGCGAACCTCATCGTTTATGAATTAGAGACATCGCTGCCTCAGACAGCTTCCATTCTCCTGGATCCAACACCTGACAACTCAGGAAGTCTGCCTATACATGGCGATGTCGCTATCCTCTCCAAATGCTGTTCCACCCAGAGGATCAATTCTTGCGCCTCCTGAGCCACTGGCTGTCTACTGGTTCCACCCCGATGGCTGATATAAGCTACCGCCATCACACTTTCCAAAAGAACCCTCACCGGACAACCTTGTCATCTTGGAAGAAAAGCAAGTAGTGCGAACTGCACCACAGTCATCTCTAACCAACTAATAGATTAGGAAGCCTCTTTCTTCGACCATCGGCCTCGTGCAGACTGATCCTGACATACAGCTCCCCAGCCCATGAGGCTTGCATCGGTAGTGACAATCACCCAATCCAGAACTTCTAATGCAGTGGTTCCCAACCCTGTCTTGGGGACCTCCCAGCCAGTCGGGTTTTCAGGATATCCACAATGAATATGCATAAGAGAAATTTAGCATGTTATTGAGGAAGCGCATGCAAATTTTCTCATATTTATATTTATTGTGGATATCCTGAAAACTCGACTGGCTAGAGGGTCCCCAAGACAGGGTTGGGACCACTGTTCTAATGGCATTCCACATTCTAGATTGGCCAAAGTAACCACCAGGAAAGACAGTCTCTGCCTTCCCCCTCAAATGAAAGAGGAATATGAAATTACCCCAAAGGATTCCATCGGGAGAGAAGAGCCCTCTGAAGAGGATGCAAATGCATGAATGCCCAAGAGACCAACTCCAAGTTTGAAGCCATGGAGCCCAGGACCTATAAATAGTCCCAAAACTTGGGTACCGAAAATGACAGAAGATGCTGAATCTGATCCTGAAGCTTCTGAATCCTCTCTTCCATGAGGAACACTCTCCCCTCCCATGTGTTGAGCCATGCCCCTAAGTACTCCAGGAACTGAGAGGGAACAAGCTGGCTCTTCGAAAAAACTGGCACAGCACCTGTTGCACGGACCGCCGATAGAGATCCTCTGACTTTGCCCTGATGAACCAATTGTCCAGATATGGATGCACTAGTACTCTTTCCCTTCTTAATGCAGTTGCCAGCACCACCATCCCTTTGGTAAGTGTCCACAGTGCAGTTGCTAGCCCAAAACTGAAGATGCTCCTCGAGAATCAGAAACCTCAGGAAACTTTGGTGGTCCTGCCTGATGGCTATGTGCAGATAAGCCTCTGTCAGGTCTAGAGATGTCAAGTACTCTCCTCCATGTACTGCTGCGATAACTGACCTAAAAGTTTCCATGAAAAACCATGGAACCCCAAGGGCTGCATTTACTGAGCAAAATGATCCTTTCCTTCTTTGGCTTCATAAAATAGATGGAATACTGCCTCGTTCTCTGTTCCTCCACTGGAACTGGCACTATGGCCCCCAGAAGCTTTAACCGATCCACTGTACTTCGGACCGCTGTTTCGAGAACAGACTGCAAGGGGAAACGACAAAAGTGTCCCTGATGGTATGAGCAAATTCTAAAGCATAGCCATATCGAGGACCCACTGGATCATGATAATCTTGGCCCACACCTCATGAAAAAGCAATAAATGCCCTTTGACAGCCGGAACCTAAGAGTGGACTGGCCTCACATCATTGCAAAGGCTTAATACTTCCTGAACTGGTGCCAGAATTGTCCCTGCAGGGTCTCTGCCCCCCTCCCCTCCCGAAAAGGACAGTCTCCAGGATGAAGCCCTGGCAAAAACCCATCGCTGTGGACCTCCAACACTCTAGAGTGGATGAAATCTCCTATTAACCTGAAGTCTAGGCCACGCAGTGGCAAACGTTTTGCCCCGGGATTGTCTTCCAGTAATTTGTGCACATTGGTTTCCCCCAGATGCTTAATTTTCTGCTTCAAGTCTTCTCCAAACAACAGCCTTCCTTTAAAAGGATGAGCCCAAGCTGTGACTTGGACCAAACATCCGCCAACCAATTCCTCAACAATAGCAGGTGCCTGGCGGACACTGCCGACATCAGTCTGTGAAGATGTTCTGACAAGATCATAGAAGACATCAGCTCCATAAGACATCGCTACCTCCAAACTATCATCCAGCTGAGCCACAACTGCCCTCACAGCCTGCAGCTCCTGTAACTGCTGAATCCACCGGAGACACGGTCTCTGCACCAGACTGCTGCACGCTGCAACATTTAGGTCCAGAGTGGAAACCTCAAAAATCCTTCAGAGATGAAGCTCCAACTTCCAATCCTGAACACTTCTCAATGTGGCAGAACCTGCAACTAGGATGGTAGTCTTCTCAATGACGGCAGACACTGCAACATCCACTTTGAGAAGAGCCAACTCCTCCAAGGTGTCCTCTGGCAAAGAACAGAGCTTTGCCATCGCCCTGCAGACTTTCAATCCTGATTCAGGAGTATCCAACTTCTAACCACCAGTTTTTTTTGTGTTTTTTTTTTACTGGCTTATGAAATGGGAACATCTTAGCTGGCCCTCTCAGGCCATAAAGTACCGGTTCGCCCCCTCCAAGTCTGACTCTTCCTATGTCATCTTGATTCCAAGCTCCTGTAGAACCTGCAGAATCAACAGCCCAAGTTCTTCTCGATGAAAAAGATGAACCACCTTAGGGTCTTCTCCTGCCACAAGAACTTCCTGTGGGTCCACAACCAAATCTGGCATGTTAATTAGTGTATCCACCCCAGGGACCCCTCCCTGGAGCCTCCTGCAGATATTTAGAATTCTCTGAGTCGCCCTGCGGATCACAGGAACCTGAAGCCAAACCGGAGAGCCGCCGAACCCCCTTGGCACGCTTCCTCTTAGGAGGACTTGCTTTTTCTGGACTTTAGACCCCTCAGGGAAGGAGCCCGTGAAGATACATGTCCTACTAATGCTTTCCTGGCCAGAAAGGCCTCATGCATCAGCAGAACAAATCATCATCAAATTCAGAAGAAAACACTTCAGAGTCAACTCCCATGTGCCCAGCATCTAGAGGGAAATACTCCTCCTCCAAATCCTCCACTGACAGGAGCTGATGTAGCCGGGGACAGGCATGGTGGCGAAGGCTAAGATCCCACCAAAGCTGCAGCAGACTGTGTGGCTGACCATGTGGTCATGTGGCTGACCATGTGGTCAGCCACACAGTCTGCTGCATGTGACAGTATTCAAAATATCCGCAGCCCCTCTCGTGCTGGCGACAGTGGTAGCACAGTGCACCATAGAAACAGAGTAATCTCGAGGAGGGGGCCCTGCCGATGGGTTCTCCCTTTCTGAAGCACAATCGGCACATAAGTTCTGCCGACTGAGCAGCAATCTCAATCCCCTGTAGGCCCGGCACACCGAAGCATGTGGCATGGTTTCCAATTGTGTGTGACGCCGGAGGCCGGACACAAGATTCAGCAGCACAAAAAAGACAAGTGCTGTGTAAACTACAAATGGGCAGACAGCAGCTGGTAGACCTATCCATCCTGCAATAACTCCCCATGGTCCTCACACCAGGAACCCTGAGTTATGTCACGCTCCCTTACCGGGAAAGAAACTTTTTTTTATTTTTAATTAAAACTTTAGCCAAACAAGACTAACAAAGGAAGAAAAAACAAATAAATACTTTCCTGCGTCCTTGTGGAAGGGTCAGAATCACCAGTCACACCGCTGCTTCATGTGAGCTGAGAGATCTGGACCACCAGATATCAGTGCCACAGTACTAAATGAGCTAAGGGTCACCAACCCCCTGCTCGTCCGCCTCGACCAGGGAGGATAGCCCTACCAGAACCTAACATCTCCCTAGGAGGCTCCACGTGAAATCCAGCATCTCTTCTTTCCTTCTATTTTTTTTTCCAGACTGCCATCTGTTGGAGACAGAAAAATACAATGGACTGCAGGTGGTACACTTGGTTATATAGCAGTCTTCGTCTGCTGGCAGGAATACAAAAGCCAGGAGGCTGCATTGATCTGGGTATGTCCTGAACCAGCAAATACTAAAGTGTACATCTATTTCTTATTGCCCACTCCTAGGGACAAGCAATTGCTTTCCCCTAGTCTATCTGGCTAATTGTTTATAGACTTTTCTTTTGGGAACTTGTACAAGCCCTTTTTAAACTCAGCTATACTAGATGTCCTCCAGCAACAAATTTCAGAGCTTAATTGTGCATTGAGTGAAAAAATACTTTCTCCAGTTTGTCTTATATTGGGTACCTGTTCATTTCTTAACATAACATAAGTAACATAGTATTGACTGCAGAAAAGGACCAAATATCCATCCAGTCTGCCAGGAAGCTTCTTATGGTAGTATCTGCCACACCTTGGCAGGTAGTATCTCTTAAGGGTAGCAACTGCTGCTTCTTGCAATTATCCCCAAGCTTTACGATAACCCATAAAAATGTACTGCTAGCAACATTTTTACTGGGTGATGAGCCTTCTTGAAATTCAGACAGTGTTACTTGACGTGCTTTGCTTATGGATTTGGCCTTAAAAGCAGTCCTGTGCTTTTTCCCTTATGTCTGCGTATCAATACCCCACACTGTAAATGTTAGGGCCTGTGTTGGTTGTCTGAATCAAATTCCTCTTCCTTCCCACCTTTGACTGACAGGAAAACTCTCCTAGCTTTTAAGCAAGGAAGTTTCCTATCGCGTCCAACTTATACCAGAGAAATTGTGTTGCAGTTATCTTTCAGGTCAAACTTGCACCGGAGAAGTTGTGTTGTAGTTCTCTTTCAGGTACACCTGAATGCAATGGATTGTCATTTAAGTGCTCAAAACATCAATAAACAAAATAAGGCCATGAAATATGAAAAATAAAGATTCTAAAAAACTAAATTCTTCTTAATTCAATTAAAATCCCCAATCATAAAAAATGTTCTCATACATACTTAAAATAATTCTATTTTTATTTCTTATGGGGGGAGGCAAAAATCCTTTGTAAGGACAGATAATAATATGCCCCTGGGAGCATCTGAAAGAGAACTACAACACAACTTCTCCTGTGCAAGTTGGATCTAAAGAGCACTGCAATACAATTTCTCTGGTATAGTTGGACGTGATAGGAAACTTTCTTGCTTAAAAGCTAGGAAAGTTTTCCTGTCAGTCAAAGGCAGGACTTTCCTGTCAGTCAAAGCAGTTCAGCTTACGATAGTAGCTTCTCTAGTATGGGCGGCTTCATTTATTTTTTTGTGTAATAATTACCTTTCAAAGCTTCGCTTAAGGACTTTGGTTATTAAGGAGAGTTTGCAAATAAGAAAAAAAATATCACAAAAAATACAGAACACAGAATGCTGCACAAACACGAGTACTAAAGCTCGCTTAAAAATATAAAGTAAAAATGGTATATTCTAACATTGAGGTACCTCCTTTGGGAGTTACCCTTAAAGATACCGGACATTAAAAGTCTACCCATCAGAACTGAATTCCAGCTGCCAAAACTTTAACCACTCTTCAAGCTTTTTAAATAACTTTTTATTCTTTTTAGTCCTTCAGGCATGTCCACTCTGTTGCAGATCTTAGTATCATGCACAAATAAACAAACTTTACCTTCTCTCCCTTCCGTAATGTCACTCACAAGGATACTGAACATAACTAATCCCAAAGATTTTCATTTTATTCACAAGCCTCCTATGTGGGACAGTATCAAACGTAAATCATATTGAGCACTCTTCCTTGATCCAGTTCTCTAGTTATCAATCAGATTTGTCTGACAGGACTTTCCCCTGGTCAATACATGATTCCGCAGATCCAGCAATTTATAGGATTGTAGATAGTTCCCTATTCTTTCTTTCAGCAGAATCTCCATTAATTTTCCCACCACCGAGGTGAAGCTAACAGGCCTGTAGTTTCCAGCCTCTTCTTTGCTACCATTCTTGTGAAGCAGGACCACAACCGCTCTTCTCCACTCTCACGGCACCACTCCTGTTTCTAGGGGTCTATTGAACAGGTCTTTAAGCGGATCCAACAGGACATCTTTGAGTTCCTATAGTATCCTGGGATGTACCTCATCCGGCCCCATGATCTTGCCCACTTTCAGTTTTCCTTGCTCTTCCCATACATTCTGTTCTTTAAAAGTTGTGTCTTCCCCATTCCCATCTATGGTCTTGTCAACCAGCAGCAGTCCTTCTCCAGGGTCTTCTTTAGTAATATTTCTGCCATTTCTTCATCTGTCTCTACTCATTGCTCTGTCACCTTTGCATTTCACTATACTACTTTGGGCCTTCCTTCTTTAATCTGATATATCTGTAAAATGTTTTGTCACCTATCTTACCTCTTTGGCAATCCTTTCTTCCACTTGAGCTTTTGCTTCCTGATTTCTTTCTTCATCTCCCTCAGTTTCACCAGGTATTCTTCCCTGTGTTCCTCTTTTTGGGATATTTTATACTTCTTGAACATTGTTCTTTCTGTCTTTATTTTTTCAGCAACCAAATCGGTTTCTTTTCCTTGAACATTTGTTTACTTTTCTAACATATAGATTTGTTGCCTTTGTTATCATTCCTTTTAATTTGGCTCACTGTTTCCACCTTGCCCATTTTTTCCTCGTATTTTAGTTCTTCCTCCAAGTACATCCCCATTTTGTCAAACTTTTTTGACATTTATAGCTCAGGTCTTTCATGTGACTTCTCTGTATCTTATTTGCGATATATCAAGCCATACTTTCTAATGATTACTGGTGCTTAGGTGGACACCTGTCCTTGTACTATCTGAAAGAGTAAATAACCTTTCCCATTTTTTTCTGCTGCATTCTACTCATGATTTTAAAATCTCTATCATATCCCTTTCTCAGTCATCTTTTTTTTAAACTGAAGAATTCTAACTTGTTTAGCCTTTCATAAGAACAGTTTCATCCCCTTTATCATAATCATTCTTTGTTTTTTCCAGTCAATCTGTTCCTAGACCCTCAGAGAACAGTATTACAAGTCCATATCTTTTACTGATCTTATAGACAATTACTAGGCAAGAGAAAACAATCTTAAAAAAAAACCAACCCCAAACTTCCATTCCTTAACAATTTAAAAAAAAGTAGCATTAAGTCTGTTAAAGAAAAAAAAAAGTTGCTCACGATACAGCTTCAAAAAATCCAACAAAACAAATGAAAGAAGCTGCTCATTCCCTACAACCAGAGCACCAATTCACTACTGATGTGGATGCCCAGAGCCCTAGTGCAGGCATGATGTGATAAAGAGCAGTGAAGAGGAAATGAAACACTTTTTGACATTCCATACAAGAAGTCATTCTTGTTCTAAGTTTTTTTTTTTTATTTTTGTTCATAAGTAGCTTTATAATCACTAACAAATATTCTATAGCATTTATGCAGATGCTGCAGAAGTGGAGATGGTAGATAGAAATGCTGTATTAACAGAAAAGAACTGAACCACAGGGTTACAGAAGTTATGTTTAGAACACCAAGGAGCTGATGCAATAAAGTGTGCCCAGACTAGTGCACAGGTTTGTGTGTGGTTGGATGCGCTAGACTAGCATCCAATGCAATAAGGAGATTAGCGCATCCAAAACACAAACCCAAACAACTGCATAGCCGACAGTGCTCATCACATTTAAATTCCATGTACATTGAAACTATTAGCTATTACCCTCTGATGCAGAAAATCGTTGGGCGCCCAACCCAACCTTTTTAACACAGAAAATTTAACACCAGCTCCGGGGCTGGAGTTAGGTCAATCCACGAGTCAGGGACTCATGATAAATTAAAAGTAACTGTCCTCTGTGGTTCCTCCTACTTAGTATTGTTGCAACACTATCGGTGTTTAAAAATATAGGTATAATATAACGGTTTGATGTAAAACAAAAAACCTCCTATGGACATATACTTTACACATATACTGTATATGCACACCATACATGTACCAATAGCAAGTGGCAAAAGCAGCCTGAAGTGGGATGAAATGGACGCATGCTTGTTGCAATTCTGGGCACCTGACGCATTTGAGTGCTACAGATGCACAATTTTTCCTTGGCATGTCCTTTTTAACGCACTACCTCATTTAATATTGCATCGGGTGCCCAGGGGCTGCGGATGTGCGTGCTTTAAGGAAATGGAGGCTTAATTCAAGCGCCCATTTTAACGTGCATCTTACTGCACTGGCCTGCAAAGTCGTGCTGCACTTCAGGCCAACAGATAGCATTTACATATAAAGTGAGGATGAATTTACATGCAGAGAGAGAGAGAGTAAATTTACATACAACCATTTAGATTAATTGTTTCTAGTACAAAACCAATCATAGAAATTTTGACAATTGTGTAACCTAATTTAGAGGTTGGAAATATAGAAGTGTAAATATTATAATGTCTTATCAGTAAAATCATTTGAGAAAGTTTAATACTGCGTATCTAAGCATGTCACTCTTTCTATAAGGTATGATTATAAGATTTAAGAAAAAGCTTTTTTCCAAAGCTGTTGGCTCTAAGCACCTATTTATTGAACCACAATAGAGCACCCAGTTTCCTGCTGCAGATTTTTCAAGATTTCGCAGCAATTATGTGGCTAATTTGTATAATTCTGCATAAAGATTAACATCTCTGGCTATCCAAAGCCAATTTTTTAATTGTTTGTTTTCAAATATTTAAACTATATATAAATACAAAATTTACCAGATACAAAGATCAACTATTTACAAACTGTGAAATGAAACTTTTGTTTTGAACTGAAACAGAATACAACCATCCTTTTTATATTTTCTTGAGAAAGTCCTTGTCTTTGAGTATATGAATTTATGTATTCTAAAAACACCCTCTGTATCAGCAGTTTGTCATGCTGTTTATTACATAGAAAAATGTGTACATATATTGGGCACATACTGTACTAACATACACAAAGAAGCATTAAATTAACACAATTTTGAAATACTTGTCAGAAATAATACAAGTCATCAAGGCTTCTATAAATTGAAATTTCTCTGCCAGCTGTGGGCACAAGCAATTGTAGACTTCCAAAAAACACATCCAAATCTTAGCAGGTTTATGGTTGACCACATATGCAGGTGCAAGATCCTTTGTATAAAGAAGAGATTCTTCTAAAGACACAACACTCCATCCAGGAAATATATCAAAATCACCTTTGCTTTGATAAGGATTTAAGAGAATTTTTAGGGATCAAACATTCTCACCAATTTTTCTGTCAACTCCAACTTCAAACCCCTCCCCCCACCTCCTGTTCACTCAGGACAGGAGGAAGAGAGATGGTGGTGGGGGAGAACAACAGAAGGTGAGAGTTTCCTGCAGGCAGTTTGCAAGGTAAGAGGCTGGAGAAGGAGTAGAGAGAAAGTTGAGACTGAAGGCAGGCAGGCATCCTGTAACTTTTTTCAAAAGATTGAATTAAGAGGTGGGAAAGCTTCAGGAATTTTGTTTCTGTAGCAGGTTGTCAATTATGCCTCTAAAAGCTGCTTTTGCAGTTTTTCCAGTGACTGCACATCACTTGAGCCTAGAGGCACTATCTATTCCCCATTTTTCTCTGCTCATTCTTCACTTCTGACTGAAAACAATCTGATTTCTATACTTTCCAATGATAATCTAGGTAAATCCTACACTTCTTCCTTACCCTTTTAAACCTCTTTAGTTTTTAATACCGTAGAGTGTTCTCATCTCCTTGACCTCCTGTAATGGTTAAGAATCTATAGTTTATTTTGGTTGTGGCTTTCCTATCTCACTTTCCATTCTGAGACTTCTCTGCTGGTGGCCCCTTCTTGTTACTCCTGCCTGTGCCCTCAAAACTCAGACTTCTAAAAATTCAGTTTGCAGATGCCGTATTTATTCCTTCTGCTATATTACTTTTATCCTACTGAGACAATCATATCTTTAGATCCCTTACCTTGCCCAGATATTCCATTGCTCCTTAGTCTCAAATTTGCATTCACTTTCAGTTCATCTCTCCTGTTCTGGCTGCTTGTTTTCTCTGTGCTGTAGAATTTGTGAACTACCCCCACTTTATATTCCTCTTTTCTATTTTTTTTTTTTTTTGTTACTTCAGTTGAAGTTCTTCAGAGTAGGGTATTACAGCTTTTAATGCTTGTCTTTTCATTGTTTTACATTTTAGTCTTTATTTTTAAATATATTTGTCATATTTCTATACTCCCTTTAAACAGTATGTGGAGTTAGCATAACAATGACATTATCACAATGCAGAAGTTGTAACAATCACCATCTGAGAAAAAGGGATGGAAAGCTTTAAAAAAAAAAAAAGACAACCAGCTGGCAATCTTTTCTTTTAGCAAGAGTGTACATAAACTATTTACACCTCTGGGTAGAATTGCACATTGCCAAAAATCATTTAATATGATGAACGGTTGCACTAAACTGTTCTCATGTAATACCATGTACTCATTTTTTAAATTTTGAATTGCACTGAAATATCTCTACTATTTTTTAATAGATAAGCAGGCTGAATTAGTCATTAGTCATCATCCAGCAGCACTGAATGGACTCATCCCTCCTAGCTAGTAGAGCTTTGAGCTTTGCTGAGCATGTTCAGGAGTTCCTGCAAAGGTGTTGCCTTATGAGCTTCCTCAGTCATATTTAGTCTTAGCACAAGCATTAACAAGTATTCAATCTCTCCAGTTAATTTTTTCTCTAAATTTTTTAAACCTCTGAATTTTGATATTTTTTCTTCAGTGTTCAAATAACTAAGGGCCACTGGGTTCTCACGCAGTCTGGATACCATTTGCACGTCTCCTGGCTACCATTCCTTCTGCATTGTTCAACTATCAAGCCATATGAGCCCCACTTGATGCAACTTCGCCTAGAAGTGCAACCATTTCTCAAACAATGATTGACAAGAGTCCTTGCATCCCACTGTGAACAAGGCTTCTAGTCCCAATATTTCCTATTCCCCAAGGGGGAATGCGGCCCATTCTCAACTTGAGTCTCTTGATCAAACATTTCCTCAGAGAAATTCAAAATGAAATCACTCAGCATAATTCATCCTTACATCCGGAAGGATGAATGGATGTGTGCGCTAGATCTGAAGGATGAATATGCTCACATACTATGCCCATTAAACCTTCCCTTCAAAGTGGATTCTTGCCACTTTCAATAAAAGGTACTCCCGTTTGGCCTGTCAGCAGCTCTGAGGGTATTTACAAAATGTTGTAGTAGTGGCATACCTGTGTCATCAAGGAATACAAGTGTCCCATACCTGGATGACTGGCTAAGCATGGCATCCTTTTAGGAAGAAGTGCTCCATTCCCTGTACAAGATGATTTGTCTTCTACAGCTCTTGGGTTTTCTAGACAATTTCAAAAAATGTAATCTTGTGCCTACTTAAAGGCTCAATTTACATTAGTTGTCTTGTTGCCCCTACTGTACCCACAACCATACTTATCAGTGCTACTAAAAATTAAAACAAAGAGAACATTTTTCACAAAGCCTTGCCTCAAAAAAAAAAAGTGACAGTAAGTGGATTCAAAAACTGCAACTGTGGCAAGGTAATACCCTCACTGCCCACCATGAGCTCTGCTATCGGTGCCCTTGGCCAGCCTATAATCAGAAAAATTGTTACGCCTGTGGACAGATGTCCCAGTGCTCCAAACATTCCAGAGTAATCCAGATTGAGGAACTAGGTAAATCTCTTCAGAGTCGTAGCAGATCTTCTTCCTGCAGTGCAGCTTCAACTATCTTGCTGAGAAAAGAGCTGAGCAGGGGGCTCCTCAAAAACCCCATCAGCTCAGACCAAAAGCTGCAGGGTCAAGTAGTGCAATCTGCCCTGCATCGAAGAAGCAGCAGCATCAGTCACTGGAGCCATTGGAGCTTGAGTCAAAGAAACACAAACACTCAAAACATGGTGCACTGGCACCATTGCCGCATGGAGCATCCGCACCACCAAAGCGACCATCATGGGCGCCATCGGCACAAAGCTGTTCCTCTACATATTCTGTGTGGTGAGGACACACAAAGAGCCCAGATCCTGCCGACTACCTCCTGCTGAAAAGGAAACAGTTCACTAGACACTATACATATACACTGCACACCTCACATGTCAAATTGTAACTAGAATAAATTCTAGGACATTAATATTTATTAAATGTGTTCAGTAACATTAATATTATATGTACTTTGTTATGAAAGTAAGAATTATTATTATACAGTATAATATGTCCTTTAAATAAACAATCCAGACTAGAAGAGTGCAGGGTTACAGGTCTCAGTCCGTCTTTCTTCTTCTTGATCTTAGTCTATTTGAGTCAGTCTTTTATGCTGTGTTGCTCAACTACAACATAGCAAAGGACACCTTGAAAGCAAACTGTATAGAGATCTGGTGACAAGCTTTCTGTCATTATCATCAAAAACAAGGGATCTGCAAAGCTTTTTTATATTTGTTTTGTAAGAAAATTTGGGGAATGATAAAGTTATAATATAAGATAGAATTTTTTTTTTTAAACAGACATCACAGTGTGTACAATCTCAACAAATACCTAACATGAAAAGTATAAAAAGTCAGACCCAAAATATCTATATATAAAACCACAATATTGACATGGACACGTGACCCTTCACACAAATATCACCTATTCATTCATACATCTCATATATACCATAACTCACCAACCCATATAAACTCCACCCCCTTTTTTAAACCCTTTTAGAAACATCACAATGACAGAAAACCCAAACATTCACAACCTTTTGAAATACATTGCATTTATGAAGAACATAAGAACATGCCATACTGGGTCAGACCAAGGGTCCATCAAGCCCAGCATCCTGTTTCCAACAGTGGCCAATCCAGGCCATAAGAACCTGGCAAGTACCCAAAAACTAAGTCTATTCCATGTTACCGTTGCTAATAATAGCAGTGGCTATTTTCTAAGTCAACTTAATTAATACCGTGTTTCCCCGAAAATAATACATTCCCCAAAAATAAGACCTAGTAGAGATTTTGCCGAATTCCTAAATATAAGACCTCCCCCGAAAGTAAGCCATCCCTTGTAAACAGGGGCGGATTGACCTATGAGGGGATCGGGCTTCCCCCGGTGGGCCGGTCAATCCTGTGACGTCATTTTTTTTTTTTTAATAAAGTTTCCAAGGTATTAGGGGCAGACGCAAGCAGTGGTATCCCGAGGGGAGCCACTGCCCCCGGGCGCAAGGATGCTCATGCGGCCGCTGAGCCTCCTTGCCCGAAGAAAAAGATTGCGTTCAAACGTGCTTATGCTCTTTCTCCTTCCTGCCTATGCGCCCCGGAAGTAAACGTTGCCGGAGCCGCATGGGCAGGAAGGAGGAAGAGCATCAGCGCGTGCAGAAGAGGAGGAGCTGCCGCGAATCTCAAGTCGCGGCGGCCCAAGAAGAGGAAGAGGCCCGGTAGCAGGGCCGAGGAAGAGGAAGAGGCCCAGTAGCAGGGCTGCCGTGGCCCGATAAGTTCAGGGCCACTGCAGAGCCCATCCTGCGGCGACCAACGAAGAGGAGACCCAGAGGTGAGAGAGAGGCTGAGGGTCTGTAGAGGGTGTGTGCGTGCGTGTATGAGATGAGTTGAGAGATTGTGTGTGGGAGTGAGGATCTGAATGCTTGCAGAGGCAGCATGTGAGAGCCTCTGTGTGTGTGAGAGAGACAGCGTGTGACGGTGAGAGCCTATGCTTGATCAAGACAGCATGTGGGAGTGAGAGAGAGCCTGTGTGTGTGAGAGTCAGACAGCATGTGCCAGTGAGAGACTGTGTGTATGAATGATTGTATGAGAAACAGCATGTGACAGTGAGAGCCTGAGTGTGTGTGTGTGTGTGTGTGTGTGTGTGAGAGAGAAATGCATGTGAGAATGAGAACTTGACTGTGTTTGAGGGAAGAAGATGGAGAGAAAAGAAATACGGAAGAAAAAAGGACAATATAAAAGGAATTGGTAAAAAAATAAGAAAGGGAAGGTGGAAAAAAAAAAAGCCTGTGACCAACCGATTAGAAAACTAACATCAGCCAGCAAAGGTAAAAAATAAATAAATTACATTTTAGTGTTTGGCACATGTAATCTTTGGGAATGTGCAAGAATAGCACTTTCTCTATGCGGATTTCACAATGTACGAGATCAGCATGGAGAAAGTGGAAGCCCACAGGGCCTGCACAGAGGAGGCAGCAGAATGGGCTTCAGTGTCAGTAGCAGCAATCGGCGCCTCCCCAATAGCCATGTGGCAGCAGTGACAGTGGCAGCAAGATTACTGACATCTGGGGATGGTGGCAGTACCAGTCGGGGGACCCCTTCCAAGCAGTGTGCAGAGGTTCAAAAGCAGCAGAGTCAGCCCAAGCTGACTACCATGAATGCTGCACACTCTTACCTCTCTCTGACAGCACACTGGTGGGACATGGCTGACGCAGGGGCAGCCAGCAGCTCTATTAGACATCCCCTGAAAATAAGGCCTAGTGCATCTTTGGTAGCAAAAATTAATATAAGACACTGTCTTATTTTCAGGGAAACAGGGTAGCAGGTAATGGACTTCTCCTCCAAGAACTTATCCAATCCTTTTTTAAACACAGCTATACTAACTGCACTAACCACATCCTCTGGCAACAAATTCCAGAATTTAATTGTGCGTTGAGTGAAAAAGAACTTTCTCCAATTAGTTTTAAATGAGCTACATGCTAACTTCATGGAGTGCCCCCTAGTCTTTCTATTATCCGAAAGAGTAAATAACAGATTCACATCTACCCGTTTTTGACCTCTCATGATTTTAAACACCTCTATCACATCCTCCCTCCCCCCCCCCCTCAGCCGTCTTCTCCAAGCTGAAAAGTCCTAACCTCTTTAGTCTTTCCTCATAGGGGAGCTGTTCCATTCCCCTTATTTTGGTAGCCCTTCTCTGTACCTTCTCCATCGCAATTATATTTTTTTTTGAGAACCGGTAACCAGAATTGTACACAGTATTCAAGGTGCGGCCTCACCATGGAGCGATACAGAGGCATTATGACATTTTCCGTTTTATTTACCATTCCCTTTCTAATAATTCCCAACATTGTTTGCTTTTTTGACTGCCGCAGCACACTGAACCGACAATTTTAATGTGTTATCCACTATGACGCTTAGATCTCTTTCTTGGGTTGAAGCACCTAATATGGAACCTAACATTGTGTCCCTATAGCATGGGTTATTTTTCCCTATATGCATCACCTTGCACTTATTCACATTAAATTTCATCTGCCATTTTGATGCCCAATTTTCCAGTCTTACAAGGTCTTCCTGCAATTTATCACAATCTGCTTGTGATTTAACTACTCTGTACAATTTTGTATCATCTGCAAATTTGATTATCTCACTCGTCATATTTCTTTCCAGATCATTTATAAATATATTGAAAAGTAAGGGTCCCAATACAGATCCCTGAGGCACTCCACTGCCCACTCCATTCCACTGAGAAAATTGTGCATTGAATCCTACTCTGTTTCCTGTCTTTTAGCCAGTTTGCAATCCACGAAAGGACATCACCACCTATCCCATGACTTGTTACTTTTCTTAGAAGCCTCTCATGAGGAACTTTGTCAAACGCCTTCTGAAAATCCAAGTATACTACATCTACTGGTTCACCTTTATCCCCTATTGCTTTAGTTTTTTGTTTAACCACTTTTATTGTTTTGCAAATAAAATACTTACAACCATTGCAATGGATACATGGATCCTTTTGTATGTACACAGATCATATCAGAACTTACAAAAATGTCATCATAACCATTTCATTTCCCTCTCCCATACTGGCCCCCCCCCCCCTAACCCTTCCTTCCTAATTCTCCCCCCCCCCTCTTCCCCCTTTGTCCCTGGTTGTGGGAACTGGAGGAGAAACCATCAGAAGCGAAACAATGGCACGAGAGAACACCAATACCTTAAGAGAGTCTCATAGGGCACAGCATTAATTATTTAAGATCAAACTCCTGGATCTATGCGGCAAGGATTGAATATGAGTCCCATATCTGCAGGAGCTGCCGCTGAAGAGCAGGGGATTCTTTCGAAGTCATACGGTCCATCTGCATCATCCGGTGCAGGTGGCTGCGCCATGCCCAAAAGCATGGTGGAGATGGGTCCTTCCAGCTTATTAATATAAGTTTCTTCCCGTCGTAGCATGCCTTTTTGACAAAAGTGCGCAAGCCCCAACCTTGCATCATTGAGGACGGAATATAGTCAAATAGTAATAACTGTGGTGTATGTGATATGGTGGTGTCCAAAAGCTCCGTCAAATAACGTACAATCTTATTCCAAAACTGTTTAATATAACGGCATCCCCAGAACAAATGTGAGAGTGAACCTTTCACCCGCCTACACTTTCCACACAGAGCCGAAGGGACTAAATGAGAGTGAAAGGCAAGCGTGGTGGAAATGTACGCCCTCCATATAAACTTATACTGCATTTCACAGAAGTACATGTTGGGTGACACTGAAGATAATGAGGTGAAACTGGATCTAATCATAGTATCGGTGATGTTAAATATTCCCTCAGTGTTCCATCTTTCAACTAACAGCGAACTAGGGTCAAGTCTCATCTGGGATCGTAGGTGCTTGTAATAATATGATAATGAAGGTGTTTGTTTCTTGTCTAAGAACAGGAAAGTCTCAAGGCTCTGAAAGACAGCGGGTTTCAGAGAGGGTTGGGGTAAAGAATTAACATAATGTTGGAACTGCAGGTAGGGAAAAGTCTGTACGCTGGTTAGGCCATACAAATCTCATAACTCCTGCGGGGGTAACAGATTCCCAGTTTCTTCTAGTACATGACCCAGTTGTACAATGCCCCGACTATTCCAATATTGAAAAGCTGCTGAATGGGAGCCCGGTAGGAACTCTGCATTACCCCAGACAGGCAGCAAGTAGGCACACAGCGAAGGCAGCGCCAATGATTTGGTAAGAGTCAACCATGCGTGTCTAATTGGAATAATTAGGAGAGTGAGAGGGTCTGAGAAAGGCAGTTCCTTCTGCACAGCTTGAATCACATATCTCAAATCCAGGGGAGCAATCAAAGTTTTCTCCGCCTTTAGGTTCACATATGCAGCATCATTGAGCAGCCAAGTCCCACGCCACCCTTAAATTACTAGCTACATTGTATAGCCCCAGGTCAGGGACCCCCATACCTCCCTTCTCCCATTGAGTCTTCAAGCGGCTAAGTGGGATGCGCACTTTTTTGCCATTCCAATATAGGCCCCTCACCGCTTTCTCTAGGCACAGCAAATCCTGAGGTGTTAGCGTTAAGGGTAGATTCTGCAATACATAGTGCCATTAAGGGAGCAGCATCATTTTAAACAGGTTGATTCGGCCTCCCAACGATAAAGGGAGGGATTGCCAGGCTTGTAATTGGGCTTAGGAGTTTGCTAACAAGCGGGTTATATTTAAAGAGTAGAGTTGAGACAGTTGGGGAGACAGCCAGATTCCCAGATATTTAAGCTTTCCCTGTGCCCACATCAAAGGGAATGGCCCCTCCCATGTTTCCCGCACTTTAGGGGGAAATGCTAAGACTTCTGACTTGTCTGTGTTAAGTTTGAGGCCAGAGAAGGCGCCAAACTTCTGAAATATCTGCAAAAGGGGTGGGAACAATACCTGAGGTAGAGTTAGGAACACTAATATATCATCTGCAAATGCAGCATACTTAAATGTTTCTGTGTGAAAGCGCACTCCCCGCACTTCCCGAGTTAGCTGAATCGTACGCAAGAGAGGTTCCAGTTGAAGAAGGAATAATAAAAATAATAAGGGAAACAGAGGGCAACCTTGCCCCGTGCCTCTTCCAATTCCTCTAATCGCGAACCATAGGCTATGATCACCGCTGTCGGGCTTTGGTACAGTAGGTGAATGGCAGCCGTAAAGGACCCCTCAAACCCCACTGGAGAATATGGAATAGGTAATACCATTTGACTCTGTCGAATGCTTTTCCGGCGTCGAAGCTTACTGCTATAAAAGGTTCCTCCGCCTGAGCACAAAGGGTCATTGTGCCTCAAATTCTCTCTCTACGCTGATGATGTGCAAATCATCATACCCATTCAAGGCTCCCTATCTGACACCCTTGAATCCTGGGGAAACCATCTCGCTGCCATCAACTCCTTACTTACCAACCTCCACCTTGCTCTAAACACTGCCAAAACTGAACTCCTCCTCATATCCCATCACCCCCCTACCAATCCCGCACTCTCAATTGACTCTGCTATCAAGATTCCTCATGCACAGCCCTGCGCAAGGAACCTGGGGGTCCTAATCGACCAACAACTGAACTTCAAAAAACATATCAGTGCCATACTCAAAGAGGGTTTCTTAAAACTTAAAGTCTTAAAAACCTGAAACCTCTCCTTCACGCTAGTGACTTTCCGCACTGTTGTCCAGGCCTACACTGGCATCCAAGATGGATTACTGTAACTCCCTCTTTCTTGGCCTACCCTACTCCTCCTTAAAGCCCCTCCAAATGCTACAGAACACTGTAGCCAGAACCCTCTCCAACGCTCACAAATACGACCATAATTCCCCTATACTGAAGGACCTACATTGGCTCCCTATTCCCTCCCGCATCCTCTTTAAATCCCTGACCATTATACATAAAGCCTTATATTCCCATCACTCCAACTGGCTGGCAGATCCCCCTCCAATTTGCCTGCTCGAATCGTCCGACAAGGACCACTAACAAAGAGTCCCTCCATATGCCATCCCTAAAGAAAGCACACCTCACAGCTACAAGGGATCGGGTGCTCTCCATTGCTGGACCTATGCACTGGAACTCACTCCCAACCCACCTCAGACTTGAACCTTGCATCACCAAATTCAGAGCCCAGCTCAAAACCTGGCTATTCAAACAAGCCTTTCCCCAACACCCTTGATGAATATTGAATTGTGATGGATCATGACCTGAATTTGACTATGACCTTGTTCTTATGACATTATAGTTCACTTGTTGTTTGTTCTTTGCTTATCTGCTCTCCTTATGGTTTTTTGTACCCCTTACCCTTCCCCTGTTACTTGTAATTTCCGTTGCTTTTGTTCCATGTAAACCGAGGTGATGTTTCGACTAACATCGGTATAGAAGACTTTTTAAATAATAATAATAATAAATAATAATTGTCTTCAACACTTTCCTGATGTTGGTTAAGGCATAACATTTCCTCACAAAACCCACCTGACAGGGGTCAATTAAGGAAGGAAGTAGAGTCGCTAATCTGTCAGCCAAGATTTTCGCCAGGAATTTTGATCTTGATTTAACAAGGAGATGGGCCGATATGAGGTAGTGAACTAGTGATTGTTCCCCAGTTTGGGTATGAGGGTGACATGTGCCTGGTTAGCATGTGTGGGGAAGGAACCAATAGAAATGAGGGTGTTAAAAGTTTGGGTGAACAGAGAGACTAATAGGTCTAACAGCGGCTTGTAAAATTCCGCTGTGAAACCATCAGGGCCGGGGGCTTTAAAGCACTTTGCTTTCCTAATATACTGAACTTCCTCCTCCGAGACGGTTGGTTTAACCAGCGCGTTTGTGCCGAGGTGAACTGCGGCAATTTGAGCGAGGCAAGGAAATGCTCACAGGCCGTCAGGTCCCAGAATTCCGACCGATAAAGTCCGGTGTAATAGTTTTGAAATGTTTTCAAAATGGTAGGGGTATCGGAAGCTATATTACCAGCTGGGGTTCGAATAGCAATAATGAAGCAGGAGCTCCTTTGTGTTCGAATCAGATTGGACAACAGCTTTCCAGACTTATTACTAAATTGAAATAATTTATGTTGGTAATGGACTAGGCTGTTTTTCTGTCCTTTGATGTAGCAAGGAATTAATAGTGCCCTGTAAAGTGAGAAAATGGTCTTTGTTGACGCGCGTGTTGGCTTTGGTCAGAGCATGCTTCGCCAGTTGGAGTTGAGCACTTAGACAAACAGTTATTATCTCTAACATTTTTCTCCATCTTACTGTGTATGAAATGATGTCCCCCCCATAACACTGCCTTTGCTGTGTACCAAAAGAGGATTGGGTCTGCCAAGTGGTCTTGGCTAAGTTGCAAATAGTCCTTCCACTTTTCGCGGAGATATTCCATGAAGTGGGTGTTATCGGCCAAATAATACGGGAATTTCCAAAGAAAAGCCTGTGAAACTACATGAGGACCAGTTAGCATTATCCACACTGGGGCATGGTCTGAGATTACTATATCATCTATGTGGGCCTCTTGCAGTTTGGAAAAGATATGTCACTCTACGAGAATATAATTTAATCTAGATATTGTAGGGTGTGCCCTTGAAACATAGGTGAAATCCATTTCCATGGGATGCAGAGTCTGTCAGGCATCAACTAACTGCAAAGAGTTTTCAATAAAGCAAATCCCATTGTTAGAATTTGGGACAGCTCTCTAGATCATATCTTTATACAACCCTGGGTCCCGTACAGAGTTAAAATCCCAGCCCACGGGATAGGGAAGTAAATGGCCATAAATTTCTCAAAAAAAAATCGAGACTGGGGTTATTGGGAACATATAAATTGCAAAGAACATATGTATATTGCTGGAATTCGGTTACTAAGATTATATATAGAAACATAGAAATGACGGCAGAAGAAGACCAAACGGCCCATCCAGTCTGTCCAGCAAGCTTTCGCACTTTTTTTTCTCTCACATACTTATCTGTTTCTCTTGGCTCTTAGTAACCTTTTTTTATTCTATTTCCCTTCCACCCCACCATTAATGTAGAGAGCAGTGTTGGACCTGCATCTAAGTGAAATAGCTTAATTTAGTTAGGGGTATTAACCACCGCAATAAGCAAGCTACACCCATGCTAATCTGTTTATTCAGACTATGTAATTCAGTCCTTGTTGATTGTTGCCTGAATATAGATGCACCTTTCTTCATTCCCCTCTGCCGCAGAAGCAGAGAGCCATGCTGGCTATGCATTGAAAGTGAAGTATCAGTCTTGCTCCCCTGCCATTGAAGCAGAGGGCTATGCTGGATATGCGTGAAGTGTCAAACTTCCTCCCCTGCCGTTGAAGCAGAGAGCTATGCAGGCTTTGCATTTAAAGTGAAATATCAGACTTACTCCCCTGCCGTTGAAGCAGAGGGCTATGCTGGATATGCGTGAATTGTCAAAATTTCCTCCCCTGCCGTTGAAGCAGAGGGCTATGCTGGATTTGCGTTGAAAGTGAAGTATCAGGTATTTTTTTGGTTTGGGGTAGTAACCGCCGTAACAAGCAAGCTACTCCCCTGCTTTTATGTGGTTGCAAATCCTTTTTTCCACATTTCCTCTTGCCGTTGAATCATAGAGCCATGTTGGAGTCGCATTATTGAATAAGGATATTCATCTCCAGGTAATAGCCAACATTCCCTCAAGCCACCCCCATGCCTCTGGTCTTCATTCACATCCTCTAGACTTTATGGATCCACAGTATTTATCCCACGCCCCTTTGAAATCCTTCACAGTTTTGGTCTTCACCACTTCCTCCAGAAGGGCGTTCCAGGTATCCACCACCCTCTCCGTTAAGAAATACTTCCCGACATTGGTTCTGAGTCTTCCTCCCTGGAGTTTTAAATCGTGATCCCTGGTTCTGCAGATTTTTTTGCAATGGAAAAGGTTTGTCGTTGTCTTTGGATCATTAAAACCTTTCACGTATCTGAAAGTCTGTATCATATCACCCCTACTCCTCCTTTCCTCCAGGGTGTACATATTTAGATTCTTCAATCTCTCCTCATAAGTCATTTGATAAAGACACTCCACCTTTTTGGTCGCCCTTCTCTGGACCGCCTCCATCCTGTCTCTGTCCCTTCGGAGATACGGTCTCCAGAACTGAACACAGTACTCCAGGTGAGGCCTCACTAAGGACCTGTACAAGGGGATAATCACTTCCCTTTTCTTACTTGATATTCCTCTCTCTATGCAGCCCAGCATTCTTCTGGCTTTAGCTATCGCCTTGTCACATTGTTTCGCCAACTTCAGATCATTAGATACTATTACCCCAAGGTCTCTCTCCTGCCCCGTGCACATCAGCCCTTTTCCCCCCATCGAATACAGTTCTTCCGGATTTCCACACCCCCATATGCATGACTCTGCACTTCTTGGCATTGCATCTCAGCTGCCATATCTTCGACCACTCTTCCAGTTTCCTTAAATCCCGTCTCATTCTCTCCACTCCTTCCGGCGTGTACACTCTGTTGCAGATCTAGTGTCATCCGCAAAAGGCGAACCTTACTTTCTATCCCGTCCGCAATATCGCTCACAAAGATATTGAACAGGACCGGTCCCAACACCGACCCTTGCGGCACTCCACTCAACACTGCTCTCTCTTCCGAGTAAGTTCCATTTACCATCACACATTGATTTCTGTCCGTCAACCAGTTTGCAATCCAGGTCACCACCTTGGCACTCACTCCTAAGCTTCTTATTTTATTCACCAGTCTCCTGTGCGGAACCATATCAAAAGCTTTGCTGAAATCCAAGTAGATGACATCAAGCACTCTTCCTTGATCCAATTCCTTGGTTATCCAGTCAAAAAACTCTATCAGATTTGTCTGACGGGATCTTACCCTGGTGAATCCATGCTGCCTCTGGTCCAGCAATTCTTCCGACTGTAGATAGCTCACTATTCCTTCTTTTAACAGCGACTCCATTACTTTTCCCACCACCCGAGGTGAGGCTAACCAGTCTGTAATTACCAGCCTCTTCTCTGTTTCCACTCTTGTGAAGCGGGATCACCACCGCTCTTCTCCAGTCACTCGGCACCACTCCTGTTTCTAGGGATCTATTGAACAGGTCACTCAGCGAACCAGCCAGCACATCTCTGAGCTCCCTCAGTATCCGGGATGAACCTCATCAGGCCCCATGGCTTTGTCCACTTGTTTCCTCAGCTCCTTCCCATACATTCTCTACTGTAAATGGAGGTTACATCTACTCCATTCCCCTCTAGTTTGTTAACTAGCAACGGTCCTTCTCCAGGGTCTTCTTTAGTGAACACAGAACTGAAGTATTTGTTTAATATTTCAGCCATTTCTTCGTCTCTCTCCACTCATTGATCCTTTTCACCTTTCAATTTCACTATACCACTTTGAACTTTTCTCCTTTCTCTGATGTATCTGAAAAATGTTTTGTCACCTCTCTTAATCTCTCTGGCAATCCTTTCTTCTGCTTGACTTTTTGCCGTCTTGATTACTTTCTTTGCCGCCCTCAGTGCTACCAGATATTCTTCTTTGTGCTCCTCCTTTTGGGATCCTTTATATTTCTTGAACTCTGTTCTTTTAGCCTTTATTTTGTCAGCCACCTCCTTGGAGAACCAGATAGATTTCATTTTTCTTTCTTTACTTTTCTAACATATAGATTGGTTGCCTTGGTAATTGCTCCTTTTAGTTTGGTCCACTGTTGTTCCACATCTCTCTCGTTCTCCAGCCTACTAGTTCTTCCTCCAGGTACTTCCCCATTTTCATCAAAGTCCGTGTTTTTGAACTGTAAAACTCTGGTTCGTGTGCTTCTTTTCCATATCCTTTTAGTGATATTAAACCATACCGTTTGATCACTGGTGCTGAGATGGGTGCCCACCTGCACATCAGAGACATTATCTGCATTAGTGAGCACTAAATCGAGTATAGCTCCCTCTCTTGTGGGTTCCATTTCCATTTGTTTGAACAAAGCTCCTTACAGAGCAGCCACTATTTCTCTACTATTGTTAGATTCTGCAGATGGGATTCTCCAGTCTACATCCAGCAAATTAAAGTCTCCAACAATCACCACTTCTCCCTTCTTTCCCATCTTTTGGATGTCTTCAACCAGATCTCTGTCCAGCTCTTCCTTTTGGTTTGGAGGCCTGTAAACCACTCCAATAAAAATGGATGTCCCATCTTTTTTTAGGTTGGCCCATAGTGCTTCTTCATTGCCCCATCTTCCTTGCAACTCAGATGCTTGGATATTGTTTCTGATGTAAAGAGCCACGCCTCCCCCTTTCCTATCCGCTCTGTCCTTCCTTAACAAGTTATAGCCCGGTATTGCCGTATCCCAATCATGAGATTCCATGAACCATGTCTCCGTGACAGCAACAATGTCCAAGTCCGCCTCCACCATTAGGGCTTGCAGATCTGGGATTTTATTGCCCAAACTACAAGCATTTGTGCTCATAGCTTTCCAGCTTTCCACGTTCAGGTTACTGCTGTTCCTGGACTCCTTTTGTGACTTTACTTGAGTTTTGTTGTCCACTTTTCCCTTTCCTTTTGCATTTGTGCAAGGGGAAAGATTAGTGCCTTTGATGACAGATTCATCCAGCACAATTAGCTTTTTCCTTTGGTTACTGATCTGAAATTCCTGTATGCATTGGGTTTCTTCTCTCTTTTCAGATAAGACTTCAATCTTTTTCTCTAGAGCTTCTTCAGTATTTAATACAGAGAAGGCTTTTTGTATTTGTTGCACTTGATACAGTGTGTGTCTCTGCATCAGAGGTTCAATTCTACCAGAGCCCTCTGTAATCTTGTTGTTTATTGAGTTCCCTAATGCCCTGTGTGAAGGGGGGTTAGACTAGTGGGTTGCACAGCTGTTAAGAATGGGTACCTGTGGGTCACAGGTCTTATCCTGCCTGATCCCACTGTAAATCTCTTTATCCATGACTTTTGGTTTTTCTGTGGTAATGGGGAATTACTTCCCGAATATTGTAAAGAGGATGAGCCTTTCTTCATTGAAGCTAATTGAGCTTTAACTTCAGCCAGCTCCTTTTACAAGGAAGTGAGCTGTGAACAAATTGGGCAAGCCCTAAGTTTCCAGATGATCTCCCTCTAAATAAAGGCTCCACAATAGTTGCATTGGATAGTCCTCATTTTGGTAATTTGATGGTTAACACCTAAGGAATATCAATTTACTAATTTATCCTGTTGTCAATTATATATTTGGGTAGACTATATCAGAAAAGCAAACCTAGGGGTGGGTGGGCAGAGGGGTAGGGTGGGAGGGAGTTAAACAGTTAACTCTTGGTCACGGATGTTCTCAGAATTCTGTATCTGCAATGGATTTTAATAAGACCCTCCTCTTGAATGGCGTAGTTAAACTTACTAAGTTAAACCTTTACTTAGCTGGACACAAGAATATTTAGTGCTCCCTGGCTCCACACTGTGCACTGGCCACCATGGTTTTCCTGCTTCTCTAAGTTT
This sequence comes from Rhinatrema bivittatum, assembly GCF_901001135.1. Classification (NCBI taxonomy): domain Eukaryota; kingdom Metazoa; phylum Chordata; class Amphibia; order Gymnophiona; family Rhinatrematidae; genus Rhinatrema; species Rhinatrema bivittatum. Next base: position 399,033,379 of record NC_042615.1, on the reverse strand, counting down.
ACCTCCCCCAAGTTCTGAGACAGCCACACCCAATCCAGATAGACCAGATCACTTCTAGAAGTTTGTTTGTCCTTTTTTGTAAATGCTTTTAAACAGTCTTTATGCCCCAAAATTATCTACCTCAAGGATCTTTTGTTTCAGTTTGGACCTTAATGGGGACATGTTTCCAAATTAATATCACAACCCCTGCGGATCGGGTCATAGAGGAAGTGAAATGAACAGCACCCACCCAGCTTTTACGCAATTTTGTATGTTCCAAGTCATTCAGATGTGTTTCTTGTAAGAATGCTAAATCCACCGACTTTCTCTGCAGGGTTGCCAAAATTTTAGAATGTTTAATAGGAGAGTTAACTCCACATACATTCCAGGAGAAAATTCTAGTGCCACTACTAGCCATCCAAGAGTGCAGCAATTTGTTCTATGAAAGAGTGTGAAACTTTTGGTACAATGGGGACCCTTCTAGCGAAGACCCCCACTGCCAGATTATCCTCCCATAACCAAAGTGAGTGATTAACAATGTGCCATTGTGAGAGAGTGAGAGAAGTGGCTCAGGAGGGAACTAACTTGCCGTTTCAGCTGAAAGTATCCGGGGCGTGTTGACTCCATAGCCCGACGGTGAACTTTGCCAGCTGAGCCTCCAGTGACGTCAGAGGGCAGACCCGGAGTGAAACAGGAAGCCCTATAAGATCGGGACTAGTGCGGTGGACCCTGAGAGAGTGAGAGAAGTGGCTCAGGAGGGAACTAACTTGCCGTTTCAGCTGAAAGTATCCGGGGCGTGTTGACTCCATAGCCCGACGGTGAACTTTGCCAGCTGAGCCTCCAGTGACGTCAGAGGGCGGACCCGGAGTGAAACAGGAAGCCCTATAAGATTGGGACTAGTGCGGTGGACCCTGAGAGAGAAGTGGCTCAGGAGGGAACTAACTTGCCGTTTCAGCTGAAAGTATCCGGGGCGTGTTGACTCCATAGCCCGACAGTGAACTTTGCCAGCTGAGCCTCCAGTGACGTCAGAGGGCGGACCCGGAGTGAAACAGGAAGCCCTATAAGATCGGGACTTGTGCGGCGCGTAGCAGTCGCCGGCGCGTTGCCTAAGGGGCGCATGCTTACAGGCTTAGCCTGGCTTCGCCTGGTCTCGCCTGATTCCGCCTGGAAGCTAATCCATCGAGATACGGTATTGAGGTACTTGTATTTTGTAAATTTTTTCGATCTCCACACCAATCTCCATAGAACATCTTGCGTAATATCGTTAACACAATACAAAGTTAAGTTAAGAGTGATTTTCAAGAATTGTTTCTTATTTAAATGCCTCCAAAAGGAAGGGAAGGGTCAGGGTTTTCCATCCCTCCCCTTACCCTCACCAATTCAATCTGAAATCACCCAATTCTTAACTTCTTCTGCTTATGCAATTTCTTCTGCAATTTCCAGGGACATCCTCCCTGGAAATTGAATCAATAATCAAGAAAATGAAACCTTCCACTCATCCTCTGGACCAAATACCGACCAAACTACTTCTCACCATCCCTAACACCATTGCTAAACCGCTGGCAGACATCATAAATTGCTCCCTCAATCAAGGATCGGTCCCGGACTCCTTAAAAATTGCTTCACTTAAACCCTTACTTAAAAAACCCAACCTGGACCCAGCCGACCCTGCAAACTTCCGCCCCATTGCAAACCTACCTTTTATAGCCAAGCTAATGGAAAAGCTTGTCAACATCCGACTCACAGACTACCTTGACTCCCACAATATTCTCTACCCCTCTCAATTCGGATTCAGGAAACGCCTAAACACAGAATCCCTCCTTCTTTCTCTAACGGACAACATCCTGATGGGGCCTTGACAAGGGACAATCTTACCTGCTAGCCCTTCTCGACATCTCTGCCGCGTTCGACACGGTAAACCACAATATCCTCATTAACCGCTTAATGGAAATAGGCATATCCGGCTCTGCACTGCTCTGGTTCACATCCTTTCTGAACAACAGACACTACAAAGTCAAAATAAATGACAAAGAATCTCACTCCATTCCATCAAACCAAGGTGTACCTCAGGGTTCGTCTCTTTCCCCTACCCTGTTCAATATATATCTACTCCCTTTATGCCAGCTACTCAATAGTCTCAATCTCACCCACTTTATATACGCGGACGATGTACAAATCATAATCCCATTTCAGACCCCATCTCTACTCTAAATTTCTGGAACAACTGCTTACACGCCATCAACCTTCTGCTCTCGAGTCTCAATTTGGTCCTAAATACTTCCAAAACGGAACTACTGGTTATCTCCCCTTGTGACAACAACCCCCTCGCAAATAATGCTAGCATCCCATTAGCAAACCAGGTCAGAGATCTGGGGCCACCCTTGACTCTAGAATGAATTTCAAAAATTCATTAACGCCACAACCAAAGAATGCTTCTTCAAGCTACAGGTCCTGAAGCAACTTAGACCGCTCTTACACTTCAAGGATTTCCGTTCGGTGCTTCAAGCCATACTGTTTTCAAAGATCGACTATTGTAATGCTCTATTACTTGGTCTGCCTGCTTCGTCCACCAAACCTCTTCAGATGCTGCAAAACGCAGCGGCTAGGATCCTTACAAACACTCGTCGCAAGGACCATATCACACCAATACTAAAAATTCTACACTGGCTGCCCATCCAATATAGAATACTTTTCAAGGCTCTCACCATCATCCACAAATCAGTCTACCAGCAATCCACTCTCCAACTCACCTTCCCACTTGAATTACATACTTCCGCAAGACCGATCAGAACTGCCTACAAAGGTTCGCTCAAGGCCCCCCCCAACAAATCATCGGTCCACAACACTATTCACAAGCGAGCTCTTTCAACAGCAGGTCCACTACATTGGAATTCACTTCCACAAGACTTACGCCAAGAACAATGCCATTCACTTTCAGAAAGAAATTGAAAACCTGGCTTTTCGCAGAAGCCTACCGCTGAAGGATCTCCTCAACCATCACTGACTCTCACTCCCCACCCCTCCCCAATCCCTTCCCCCCACCCAACCTCACCCTTTCCTTCTCCCTCTGGACATACCAGGCTAATAACTGCCTAGGACAAACCTATGTTTTTGTATCTTACAGTTTTTGTTGATTTATATATTTATCTCTCTCTAATTGTTTCTCAGTTTAAACTCTGCACTGTCTTCCATTGCCCAGGTTTTATGCTCCCTGTTTAATGTAACTTTACTTTCTACCTTGATGTTAATTGGTTTCCCCTCAGTTACATTGTAAACCGGTACGATAAGACCTAGTCTTGAGCATCGGTATAGGAAAAGAAATTAAATAAATAAATAAATAAATTATGTAAGGGAAGGTAACGAAGAATCTGATGTGCTGGAGAGTCGGGGAGGACTCCCCATGCCGACAGAGGAGGCCTCCCTTAGTCCTCATGTAGGACTACCACCTGCACAGAGAAATGGGGAAGGGAGTATAGGAGAAGCTCCTGATCAAAATATCTCTCCTTGCCCAGAAGCGGGAATATCTATAACCCGCAAAGAAGGCTCGGAGTATCAGGAAGCGTTAGGTTTACAAGGGGCGGAAGGAGGGATATTGCCAGTATATCCTCCTAATTATGAAAAACTGACCGACGGAACCCCCCCCTACTCCCTTAACACGACCTGCAGTTGTTACCTTAGAAAATCTTTGGGAAATGATGGCTGGAGTATTAGAAAAGATCAAAGGGCTAGAAAATAAAGTGGATGGGATAGCAGCTGGAAATCAAAAAGAATTATATTTAGTTAATAAACAAATTAAAGATTCATCTGAAAGATTAAAATTGCTTGAAATGAATGAAAAGAAACATCATGAATTCCACTTAGCGGTGGCTAAAGACTGTAATAACGTTGCACATAGGCTTGACAATTTGGAAAATAATGCAAAAAGGTTAAATTTAAGATTCTTGAATTTCCCAAGAATAATTGGTGAAAGTCCACTAATTTCATTGAAAAAGTTTCTAATAGAAGTACTTGGTGTTGAAGATCATTCTTTCACTATAATGAATTGTTATTTCCTCCCTAAACCTAAAAATCAAGTTCCACAGGGTTCTGATCAACTATTTCAAGGGGACTTAACAAACTTCTTACAAGATTCAAATGCTCAAGTTATAGATTGGGGAACTTTGCTGGCAATGTTTTCTTCTACTAACGACATTAGTTCAATTATGAGAAAATACTTCAGCAAATACCCCATTAATTATCAAGAAAAAATAGTTAAGGTATTTCCAGACCTATCCACATCTACCCAAGTGAGGCGGAAAGCTTTTTTAGAATTCCGTAAAGATGTTATAGCAATGGGTTTTTCCATTGCCCTGAAGTTTCCTTGTAAATGTATGATTAAAAAACTAGATGAAATATATATTTTCTTTACCCCAGACCATCTAAAAAGCTTTCTTGAACAAAAGAAACTGACTACTTCATCTCCTCTGCCTAAGGTTTAAAAGAAATTAGTATGCAGTTATGTATTGTTTTTCAACATTGTAATATTGTTTCCTAAAATTCTCCCTAAATCTGATATTATGCAACCTCTCATTGTTGTTTTGAAAAGAAATTGAGTTAATACAATATTATAAATTGTTAAAATTAAGTTTTCTTTTCCTTTGTAAGGAGTTTAAATTTTCATTGTTTAACCAATTCGATTTTGTGATTTTCTCTAATTCATGTTATGTGACTTATTGGAAAAAATTTATAAATAAATAACAATGTGCCATTGTGATCGTCATACCCAATCTAGATAGAATAGTTGGTGGACTCCCCCCGTGCCCCCCCCCCCCTCCCCATCACACACAAACCCGCAAACCTGGGAGATCACAAGTGTGCATTCTGTTCCCCTCCCCACCCATCCCCCCCCTTATCTCCTTCCGAGCATAGAACACATCACACATTTAGGGACTACAAACAAACCCCTGAAAGGGGAGTTGCAAAAAGTTGGTTAACACAACCAGGATAGCAACAACAGATATTAAAGTATTATGCAATAATGTCCCCATGGAATAAACATGAAAGGTACCAGTTGATACCATCAACAAAGAAGAAAAAAACCCAACCCATTTCCTCCAAATGCCTCCACAGAGATAAACAACGATCTGCAGGGGCAGATGCCTGCCAATTTAACTATTAGAACATCAAACAGAACAGCTACTGGGCCACTTTATGCCATTTCCATGTCTTCATGGCGCTTACTGCTAGGCAAGTGTCACTGGGCTACATTCCATGCATCGAGTTTTAGGGACTGATGCTGCTGTTAAGCTCCATGGAATGAGCTGTCATTAGACTGAGGAATGTTTGGGCCTCCTCCGGTGTGGAAAACCAGCGGACGCCCTGCACCGTTGATACTCGCAAATGGGCTGGGTAGATTAATGGGACCCTCAGGCCCAAAGCATGTAGCGTAGCACAGAAGGATGCCGTGAGTCTGCACTGTGCGCTGAGAGAGGCTAAACAGCCTTGGAAGACTAGGATCTGTTGGTTATCATATTTTAAAGACTTACCCGCCCGCAGCGCCTGAAGGATCGCACTCTTATGAACAAAATTAAGAATCTTGGCAATTACTACCCTAGGCAGGGCAGTGCCATCTCTTCTGGGGCCCAAGCGGTACACTCTCTCGATCCTTAAGGGGCCATGTGCTGTGGGCAGCTCCAGCTCTCGGGTGAGCTATGTCTCCAGCCATGCTGCAAGATCTCTCTCTGCAAGGGCCTCCGGCAGCCCCACGAAATGGAAGTTTGAGCGATGTGACCTGTTTTCCAGGTCTTCTATGCAATCCTCGTATTTTGTCATTGTAGCTTTAAGGGACCTGAGCTCAGATTTGTGATCGCAGTGGCCATCTTGGATTTCTGAGACCCGATGTTCTACTTCTGAAACGTGGGTTTCAAAGCTCGCTATGGAGGCGGAAATTTCGGTAAGTTTATTTGAAATAGCTTGTAGATCTGGACGAAGGGCTTCCTGCACTGCTGTCAATGTTGGCAAGAGCTGTGGCGGTCGGTGTGTCAGCAGAGTTAGGATCGTCTTCAGCCTGAGCCTCCGGAGGCCTGGACTTGTCTTTTTCTTTATCCCTTTTCATCGTTCTAGTAGCCATCGTGGATTTGCGGGCTGTCGACAACCACTAAGTATAGGGGAGACGCTGGAGTATTTAAATCTTGTAATCTAGATTAGTAATGGAAGGGTTTCGAATGGAAGTGTCAAAGCCAGTATGTTCCGTAGTACCACTCACCTCCAGTAAACCTCTTATCTAGATGCAAGAACCTAATCTTGTCATCGAGGAGGATGTTCCACCACTCATATCAGGTCACTTGACCAAATTACGGGTATAGTGAGCAATATTTTGCCTCTATATCTAAGAAGACTGCAGAAACCACCCAGCTGTTCGCTTCCTCCATTTCCACAGCGATATCTCAGAACGAAGTCCCAGTCTTACATATCGGGCTGAACCAGTCATGAGAACCCCTAATGCGGGGTTCATCATCCCACTAACTTTATTTATTTATAGCTTTTCTATACCAATGTTTGTTTGCACATCACATCGGTTTACAATGAAACAAGTAGCAAAAACATGGAATTGGTATAATATAAGAAATTACATCTGAAAAACTTCAAACATTTCAAATGTCAGGGCAGTTAAGTTACAGGAAGTAGGATGAAGCTTCAAGGAAAGCAGTGAGAGAGAAAAAACTAACGACAATTTTAACATTTATAGAGTAATAATATTAGTAAGAAATGAAAATAAGAATAAAAACTTTATACTTTTATAAGGATGCTCGTGCTTCAGGGCTTGATTGTAAATGTGGGAAGGTGTTACGAAAAGGCTTGCTTAAACAGCCAGGTTTTCAATTTTTAAAAAATATTTTAGCGTGTTGGGCTCAAGTCTTAGTTCTTGGGGCATTGCGTTCCAGATGGAAGGACCGGCAAGTGATGGTGCTCGCTCACGGATGGAGGTGTGGTGTGTTAATTTGGGTGAGGGTATCGGCAAGGTTCCGTTGTTGGCAGATCTGGTGGTTCTTTGTGGGATTTGAAAATGGAGGGAGGCACTGAGCCAGTGTATGTTTTGATTATGTAGAGTCTTCTGTATTAGTTAGACTCAGAGTATTCCGAAGTGGATCGGAAGCCAGTGGAGTTCTTTTAGAATGGGAGTGATATGTTCATTTCTTCTGGTATTTGTAAGGACTCTGGCGGTGGCATTTTGTAACAGTTGAAGGGGTTTGAGTGTTGACGCTGGGAGTCCTAATAGTATTTTCACTTTAGAGAAGATTATTGCCTGTTCTGAAGTCATTGTGATGTAGGAGGGGCCTTAATTTCTTTAGTATGTGTAGTTTGTAATACCAGTCTTTCATTGTTGTGCTTATGAATTTTTTTAAAATTCAATTAGCTGTCTAGAATTACACCTAGGTCTCTCACTTCTTGCATGATTGGGTGATATCAGATAGGATCTTGTCATTTAGTTTGTGACATATTAGAAGTTCGGTTTTAGAGGTATTCAGAGCTAAATTCATTTGCGTGAGTAGTTGGTTAATGGCAGTGAGATAGATTTCCCAAAGTTGGGAATCACTAGCAGCAAAGTCGGGTCAGACAGAGGAGATGGACCAAGGCATATCTCCTCAGGGGCAACCAAAGGAACCTCTCGTTCACCCTCTTCATCACTGGTGTCCTGGGTTAGTGAGCCCATGCAAATAGGTTCAGAAGGCAGTTCTACATGTATATCTTCTGACCAACTTACAGATCATCCTGGCCATACCTTGCTACCAGAGGACTTGACATTCTAAATTTGTGGAAAAGATGGCAAGGATGCTTGGCATCCACGTGTGTAAAGACAAGGACCACCGCTCAGAAGTCCTCTGCTTCATATTTTGAAAACACGGATAGAACCAGTAGCCCTTCTGGTCTACAACATCCTCAACATACTACAAATGAGAATGTAGGAAGTCCCCATCTCTGGCATTGCTGGGGCTAGAAAGATTAACCTAAAAGAGTTTAAAAAAAAAACAAAACTCCAGGATTTGGAATTGTCCAACTGCCACATGTCTATAGTTGTTGAATCTGCTCTGAAAAAAAAGCAAAAAGGATAAGAATTCACTCAAACTCACCTCCAGGAATAGACTATAAATTTGACAACTTTGGCAAGAAAATCTTTCAAGGCAACTTGCTTACTGCTTGCATCTCTATTCACCAATTTTAAATGGTGCAATATACCTCAATGGCTGCATTCAGAAGCTAAAATATTTTGTATAAGCTGCAGACGGTAGAAGTTATTACCCCCAACCACTTTTGAATGTGGAATAATGCATCTGTCACCTTCTCCGTTCTATGAGTCCTTTGTTTCATGTATCTCCTCAGCCTCAATCAGGACTAGATGTTTGGCATGGCTTAGAGTATGCGGCATATATAAAGATGTCCATGAGAAGCTGGCGAATCTTATATGTCTAAGTGAGAATCTATTTGGCAAAAAACTCAGAGAAACACTTGATAAAATAAAAGAGCAGAATATAGTGGTCCAATCACTATTGACAGTTTCTGAAGAGTCCTCTACTTTGAGACACTTCTTTGTGAATAAAAGACCATGATTCTACAGACATCCTTACCTATTTTTTCAATAGTACCATCTGCCATCTCTTCTGGCCCAGTGTCAGCAACTGCTTCTGGTCAGACCGACAGTGTGATCGCTGTCAGCCTAAACCATGCAAAAGGCCCAATTCAAACCTGGGCCCAGGTTTTGATTCCGCCAGAAAATCCTCACCTCTCTTATCTCAGTTAGGGGGGTAGGCAGAATCTAAACATTCTTAGAAATGTGTCATCAAATAACCAAGGACCACTGGGTTCTCATGCAGTCTGGATACCATTTGCACTTCTCCTGGCTACATTCCTTCTACATTGTTCAACTATCAATCTATATGAGCCCCACTTGATGCAACTTCGCCTAGAAGTGCAACCATTTCTCCAACAATGATTGACAGAGACAGTCCTTGCATCCCAATGTAAACAAGGCTTCTACTCCCAATATTTCCTATTCCCCAAGGAAAATTGAGGCCCATTCTCGACCTGAGTCTCCTGATCAAACATTTCCTCAGAGAAATTCAAAATGAATTCACTCAGCATAATTCATTCTTACATCCAGAAGGATGAATGGATATGTGCCCTAGACCTGAAGGATGCATATGCTCACATACTATGCCCATCCAACCTTCCCTTCAAAGTGGATTCTTGCCACTATCAATACAAGGTATTCCTGTTTGGCCTGTCAGCAGCTCTGAGGGTCTTTACAAAATGTTGTAGTGGTAGTGGCATACCTGTGTCATCAAGAAATATGAGTGTTCAGATACCTGGATGACTGGCTAAGCATGGCATCCTTTTAGGAACAAGTGCTCCATTCCCTGTACAAGATCATTTGTCTTCTACAGCTCTTGGGTTTCCTAGACAATTTCAAAAAATCAAATCTTGTGCCTACTTAAAGGCTCAGGTTCATCAGGGCTTGGATAGATTCACTGCAAGAGATAGTGCTTCTGCTACCACAATGAGTGAATACCATGAGATGCTCATTCACAAATTATGGTCCTTTCTACGTTTGATAGCCATCTCAGCTCCTAGTAGTATTTAGGACATCCATCCATGTGGTCCCACTAACCCTTCATACAGGGTCTACATTCTCAATGGAATCAGCTAACTCAACCACTATCAACTGTTGTACATATTTCCAAGGACATGAAGTGAGAATTGTAAGGAGCTCCTCTATGCACACTCAAGTAACTCTAGTGATGGATGGATGCATGCTTCCACCAAAAGATGGGGAGCTTACATAGGACCCTTTCAAACCTAGGGCACCTGGTGTCTCTCAAGGAAAACATACACAAAAGAGTTAATTGAACAGGTATTAATATCACATAAGTAATCAAACAATATATACCTGTATATTATCATCAAATTGTATTTGTAACAAAATTTTTTTTATAAAACATTAATACAAATGAACACATATTACATATATCAATATCATTCATACCACACATTCATACTATTTAACAATACATATCATAACATATATTACACACCTTATAAAATCAACAAATATTTTTTATTTCCCTACTATATACCTATTCAAATGTTTCAAAATGTTATCACTATATTCTTCCCTATTCAAAAAACCGTTTTCTTTATGCTTTACTCCTATTTTTTATATTTTCTCCTGGAGCACTCCCCTTATAATCGATTCAAAATACTTCCGACAAGAATCTCCTGTTTCACCCGAAGGTTTCATCAGGGGATCAACCTGCTGTATTTTCTCCTTCTTACATCCATAGGGAACTTCCGACTTCACATCTCGGTGAACATCCCAATCTTCACCAACCTATTCTAACCACAATCATCATATAATAATTAATCACATCAACTACAATCCCTTCCATTTAAAATATCTTTTATAAATCTATTGAAAAATGATTCAAATTATTCTATTATACCTAGTCACATTATTCCCATCACCATCTACACGATCATAGATTCTACCACTCACCTTGTTGAACTAACTAATTTTTCATTTTATTTCAACTGTGTTCACCACCCCTGTTCTCTAACAACTTCACGATACACTCCGCTTATCGCCAGCACTATTCATAATCACCATCCTCACTCTGAATTTTAAATGGCAAAATATATCACCCTTCAAATACTTGTACTGGAAAATACCGCAGAGACATAACTTCATTAAAACTCAACTTCAAACTACTAACCTAACAACTTCTCTCTCTCCACATTGTTTTACCAAGGTTCTCTCGTTAGATATCTATTCCTCCATTCATATATTATCCATTTTCTATATGATTATTGTATTTCCATTTGTAAAAGTAATAGAGTGTAATTTATTATGATGGATGATTTTTTTTAGTTTTTCAGAACAGACAGTGTCCTCCATCATCTCAAATTTTAGTTTGATACTGCATGTTCAGCTACAGAGGTGGGTAACTTAGATAGTTATACAGGGATGAAAAAAAAGCTTATACGCATGGAATTACATGCCGCCTTTTTATCAGAATATTGTAAGATGAAAAAAATTCCCCCGGTCTACGGATAATTAAGGAACCATTATTACTTGCAGAGCAGGAAGATTTTGTTTCAAAATGGAATGCAGTTTTGAACAGATTTTCTTATGATTTGATGGTTTTAATTGTGGAAAGAATACAACACACTTTGTCTATTCAAAGTGAGGTGGATGTACAATTAAAGTTATTACAGGACTGTTCACAAAAGGAAGTGTTAGATAAATAAATAGAACAATTACAGATACAGTTGGATAAATTTAGAAATGAAACCAGGAAGGCAAATATGAAAGTTCATGCAGGATCAGATGGATTATACCAAAGGGAGGGGGTAAAACATTTTCATCTTCCTCTGAGAATTCATCAGATGAGGAGGTTGAAGTAGTTGATAATATGAAGAATTAAAAAAAAAACAGTTGCATTTGCTCAACCTTTGGTGAACACTCCAAATGATAATTTTATTGTGGGTAATGAATATATGAATGATGAAAACCAGCATTTTTTACGTTCTCAGAACAGAGGTGGGAGGAGGAATTGTTTACCACAAACAAACATGGGGAATCAATACAGGAGTTATCGGTTCCATCGACCAACAAGGTGATATATGAATCAGTGGTCAATTTGTCATCTCATAGGTTGTCTCAGGATGAATTGGCAATATTAAATAAAGGATTAACGCTTGTACCGACATCAGGATATGACTCTTAATACTCGTGTGGAACTATATTAATTTTTTCGGAGACTGAGGATTGTAAAATTCTTTGAAAATGTTGAAAGTGAAGTTCAATCTGGTCAAAAATCACTATTTGTTAAGCTATCTAGATGGGTGCCACCTGACTCTCAAGATCCATTTGTAGTAGTATTTGATAAGTTAGTATTGAGGAATTTGGCACTTTTGGAACAATTTAGTCCATTTGTGTCTAAAAATATCAAATTTGAAGAGAGACGGGCATTGCAGGGATTACAGAAGGATGTTGATATTATAATAAATCTGGCAGACAAGGGGGGCGTGATGGTTATTACAGATAGATCTTTATACACAGATGAGATTAATCGACAGTTGAGTGAGGGTAATTTTTACCACCCTCTAGATAGTGATCCTATGGAGGGGATACAGTTGGAGGTGTATTCCTTGATTCAACATGCAATTAAATATAAGATAGTGGATAAGAAATTGGGTGATTATCTGTATGAAGAGTTTCCAGTAAATCCTGTTTTTTATATAGTGCCAAAAATACATAAGAGCTTTCTAAATATGTGGATCATTTGTTAAAACAGAGTGTACAACGGATTGCTTCCTACATCAAGGACTCAGCGAATTTTATTAAAATCTTAGATCAGTTGGATGGTATTGAAGAGGAATGCTGGCTGATTACGGCTGATATTTCTTCCTTGTATACAAATATACCGGAAGATTCAGCCATGCAGATTGTTCAGGAGGTAGTGGATAAATTAGAGATGTCGGATAGAAAGAAACATCTATTAGGGCAGTTATTATCCACAGTATTAAAAAAAGTTTTTTTCAATTTGAGGGAAAATATGTCCATCAAATAAAGGGCATTCCGATGGAGTCACCATTGGCCCCAATGGTTGCCTGTTTATATGTTGCCAATTTTGAAAATAGATACATATATCCATCTCCATTTTGGGAGGAGATGGTTATATGGAGAAGATTCATAGATAACGTTTTGTGTATTTACTGGTACAAAGGAAAGATTAGAGGAATTTGTGGTATGGATTAATTCAGTAGATGAGAATTTGAAGTTTGAATTTCATATGGATCAACAAGATACCCTTTTCAGATATGATAGTTTATAAAAATTTTGGAAAATTTTATACGACAATCTATAGAAAAGATATTGACAAAAACACTAATTTGGAATTTTCTAGTTTCCATTCTAAATGTTTAAAGGAAAATATTCCCATCTGTCAATTTTTGCGGCTTTGCCGTTTATGTACAACTGTTGATGATTATAAGATCAAAGCACAAGATTTATCCAACAGGTTTGTATCTCGGGGCTATAAATGGAAGATCATTAGACGTGCATATAAACGTGCTTTATATGCAAATAGGGATAACTTATTGATGACTGGGCATAAGGTTCCACTTACAAGGATGGCTTGTAAATTACCATTCTCTTATTTAGCTACTGGTATTAAATTGATTATTTGTCAACATTGGTCGATTTTGCATAATGAAAGTGTCTTTCAAGATTTTCCAATCTTTGCGTTTAAAAAGAATCAATCCTTACGGGATACGTTAACCTCTGCGATGATGGCAAATGTAGTGGAAAAACTGAAACAAGTTGGCCAATACAAGTGTGGTAATTGTGGAATATGTCCACATGGATGAGAGACATCATGTATTCAAATTCCGTCAAGTGGTGGGAAATATTACATACCCGGGAGATTCGACTGCAAGACCACGCAGGTGATATATTTAATTATATGTCCATGTGGATTATTTTATATTGGTCAGACCAGGAGATCGATCAGGTTAGAATAACTGAACATTTAAGTAATATTCACACTAGGAGGGAAAATGCATCCCTAGTACAACATTGGTACCAGAAGGGACATACAATTCAAGAGTTAAGATTTTGTGTACTTAATCAGATAGTGTTAAAACGTGGAGGAAAAATTTCTAGAATATTGTTACAAAAGGAACAAAGATATATTTTTCATTGGGGAACAGTAGAACCAATGGGATCAAATCAGGAAGTCGAGTGGAATGTGTTTTTTTGATTAAATATATTGGCTTTGGTAACATATGAGATTTGGGGGCATGGTATACGTGGTTCTGGCACGGGGGAGGTCATCTGTGAGACATTTAAAAAGGATGTGGATTTCTTGAATGTGCAGCTGCAGCATCTTTGAATGGAAGAATAGATTATCTAACGAGAGAACCTTGGTAAAACAATGTGGAGAGATAGAAGTTGTTAAGGTTAGTAGTTTGAAGTTGAGTTTTAATGAGTTATGTCTCTGCTGTACTTTCAAGTACAAGTATTTGAAGGGTGATATATAAAGTTCAGAGTGAGGACTGTGATTATGAATAGTGCTGGCGATAAGTGGAGTGTATCGTGAAGTTGTTGGAGAACAGGGGTGGTGAACCCAGGATGAAATAAAATTAAAAAAATTGTTATCTGATTCAACAAGGTGAGTGATAGAATCTATGATCGTGTAGATAGTGATAAGAATAATGTGACTGGGTATATATATATATATATATATTTATTTGTTTGAATAATTTGAATCATTTTTCAATAGATTTATAAAATATATTTTAAATGGAAGGGATTGTAGATGATGTGATTAATTGTTATATGATGTTTGTGATTAGAATAGGTTGGTGAAGATTGGGATGTTCAGAGATGTGAAGTTGGAAGTTCCCTATGGATGTAAGAAAGAGCAAATACAGCAGGTTGATCCCCTGATGAAACCTTCGGGTGAAACAGGAGCTTCTTGTCGGGAGTATTTTGAATCGATATAAGGGAGTGCTCCAGGAAAAAATGCGAAAAATAGGAGTAAAGCATAAAGAACATTTTTTTTTTGAATAGGGAAGAATATAGTGATAACATTTTGAAACATTTGAATGGGTATTTAGTAGAGAAATAAAAAATAATCATTGATTTTATAAGGTGTATAATATATGTTGTGATATGTATTGGTATTGTAGTATGAATATGTGGTGTGAATGATATTAATATATGTAATATGGTGCAATATATGTATAATTTGTGTTAATGTTTTTAAAAAATGTTTTGTTACAAATAAAATTTGATATTATACAGGTATATTGTTTATAATTACTCTCTCAAGGAAAACCATTTTCAGATCAATCTACTGGAATTGAGGGCAATCATATATGCACTGTCAATGTTGGCGCATCTTCATAGAAGACACCTTGATTCAAACCAACAGCCAAATTGCTAAGTTTTATGTCAACAAACAGGGAAGCACAAGATCATGGCCTCTCTGCCAAGAAGCGCTGAAGATCTGGGACTGGGCAGCCAAGAATAGAGCTGTCCTTCAGGCCACTTATCTTCTGAGGATCTTCAACATGCTGGCAGTTCGCCTCAGCAGAGTATTTTGCCCATATGAGTGGTCTTCTGCAGTAATCAATAGCCTACAAAATATTTGACTTATCAGGTCTACCGTCGATAGACCTATTGGAGTAGAACAAAAAAAATCAATTTTGCTGAATTCTACTCAGTGATTTCAGATTAATTCACAATGCTTTCTGCTCAATTGGGGAACAAGCCTTATGTATGCTTTTTCACCGATATTAATGATTATCAGAACAGGCAGAAGCTTCTCCAGGATCATGCTCGCTTGATCTTCATAGCTCCAGCATGGCCCAGAGAGATGCCATTTGCATATTTCATTCAACTTTCCAGCAGTCCTCCTATACATCTAGGGCAGATCCTATGTTGTTAACTCAAGACAAAGGGATGCCTTATCATCCCAGTTTCCCAGTACTCAGTAGTCGATCTTATTTTTGCCCAAAGAAATTGTAGACATATTAGTTTCTCCTAGAAAGCCAACAACTAGAATAAATTATGCCTTCAAATGGTACAGATATTCCAAGTGGCACCAGCAGAATGCTTTGTACTGTTTTCTTGTAAACCCAACTTTTTCTAGCATACTTGCTCCACCTTTCTGATTCAGGTCTTGCTATATTTCCGGGGCAGGTACATCTCAGCGCCATAGCAGCATACTCTGTTCTGGTAGTCAGTAAACTGATTTCTACTCATCCACTGATACTGTATCTACATTCATGAAGGGCCTATGGCATGCTAAGCCTCTGGTACAAAAACTGCCGGTTCCACAGGACTTGCATATTTCCGTTCTTCAACTGATGAAGCCTCCTTTTGAGCTGCTGGAGTCAACTTTGCTTAAGCTCTTGACATGGAAAGTAGTGACATCAGCTAGGAAAGTCAGTGAAATTCAAGCTCTAGTTCACTATCCAACCTACATGCAATTCTTTTTCTCAGCTTTCCATAGCAATCAATCCATATTACATACCTTCTTTCTGAGATCTCATGTGCATGGAGGAGAGAAAACCCTTCATATCTTGGACTAAAAAAGAGCAATGGCCTATTACAAGAAATGAACAGCCACATTGCCAAATTTCTCAAATGTTTATGTTATACAACCTTAAATGGATAGGCATGGCAGTTGTCAAAATACTTTGTCTACAACAAGATAGAGTGCATTCAACACTGCTACACCTTAGCAGGACTGAAAGTCTCAGACTCTGTAAAAGCTTATCAAGTAAGCGCTATGGCTTCACCTGTTGCTCACTTTCGAGAACTGCCTCCCTTTGCATCCCATTACTGTCTGGACAACCTCTCAATGACTGACAGTAAATTCAGACAGGCAGTTTTGCGTAAACTGTTCTCACAGTAGTCTGCTCTCTACAATGGAGTCTGGGTTGCTTATTCAGTAAATGCTCTGCTGCAACCCTCAGCTTGGGACTCTCCACATGTAATGGCAAATTCAGCTTGCTTATCGATTGAAAAAGCAAATTTGCCTACTGTAAATGATGTTTTCCTTAGATAGAGCATGAATTAGCCAAGTAATTACTACCTGCCTCCCTGGACAGTAGATTACCTAATCAGAATTACCTTTGATACTGACTGAGGAGGACTCATGAGAACACCTACACAGAAACTCCTGCACATACTCAGTAGAGATCAGAGCTCTATTAACTAGGAGCAATGAGTCTGTTCAGTCTTCCACATGTAAAGACTAATTCATCCTATCATTTATGGAAAACACTGTTAATACTAAGCAAACTTGTTTTACTTACCAGCCAAAAAAAGTTCAGATTTACTCTTGAGAAAATAACTTATTTATCAACAACAAATTTCTTTAAAATAATGTTAAAGGCACAAAACAGTGGGAAACAGGGCCCACTGTGTACACACATTTTTATGAAAATATCTGAAAACAAAATCTAGGCTAAGAGGCATACACACTCACATCCACATACATATCCTCTAACCACTAGACCTCTTCTCTTTCCCATATGTAAACACACATACACATACACTACTTACAAGTGTTCTTCAAGCTTCCTTTTCAGAAGAATGGACTACAAAAGAAAGTAAACACCAGTTATTTTATAACTCACCACAAACTCAATAAGCAATAAATTCTGTATGTAAAGGATAAAATATCTGCAGGTGGTTCAAAATTCAGCTGCTCACATGATCATTGGGTCAAGAATATTTGATTACATAACTCCAGTGTTGCAGACTTTATACTTGCTCCCTGCTTAAGGGAGGGTTAAATTCAATATAGGCTGCCTGATTCATTGAGACTTATATAATGATACCTCAGTGGTGGTTAGCTTGCTTTTAAAGATTTATAACCCAGGGAGAACCTTGAGAACTGCAGTACACAACTTGCTGGATGTGTCAGACTTTAAACAAGGTCTGGACAAAATGAGGGTAAAAAACTTTTTGTAGGCCCTACCATCTGGAATAGCTTGCCTGATGAAATAAGATCAGTTCAATGTTATCTAACATTTAAAAAGCAGATTAAATTCTTTTTTAAACAAGCTAATGGGACTAATAGAAACTAAGTGTGTTCATCTGTTTTAGAGGAGTGGGAGGTAGAGCTCACAATAAATTTGTGTAGTTTGAGGTTAGTTTCTTAACTTGATTTTAATAATCTGATATTATGCTTCTATGCTACATTGTTTTTATTTATTGTTTTATGTCTGTTTTTATGTAACTTGATTATGTATGTGATAATTGTAACCTACCAAGAACACTGGATTGAGCAGGCGATACTTTTTTTTTTTTTTTTTTAACAAATAAATGGTGCTGTACATCCTGGAGTGGAGGGGTAGCCTAGAAGTTAAAGCAGTAGGCTATGAACTGGGGAGATCAGGGCTCATGTCCCACTGTCAATAGGGATAGGGAATGGAGGGTAAAGTGAAAGTATCTGCTTTGAAGTGCCGAAAAGTGGAAAATAAAAATCTAAATAAAATATATCGTGTGTTTATCTCTGTGCAACTAGATGATATAAAGCATGCTGTTAAAAACATCATACAACACACGTTTATCCAGTATCAGCTAAAATTACTACTTGAAACCTCAGTTTCTAGCACATTTGTAAATCTGAAATAATTCTACTAGGCTACTATCCAACTGCTTCATGGTCTATGCAGTGCTATCTAAGGCATCATAGTAATACAGTAAATGATGGCAGCTAAAGACTAAAAAGATTCATCCAGTCTGCCCAGCAAAGTGTCTGGGTTGTATCTGCTGCTGCAATCAAGACTAGTCAATTAGTATTTGACAAGAGTATTACAATGAAATCTGTAATTTTTTGCCAAAAAGCCTACCATTCCTAAGGCAGTACAGGCAGGTAAGATGAAGTCTGACATTAAAACTCTGAAAATATTTTCAGTGGCTGCAAAAGGGTTAAATTATAAGGAAGGAAATAGTAGTTCCAATTCAGATAAAACTTACAAACTGCTATGAAAAAGAGAAAGTACAGTTCTACTGCTAAACTCCTCTTCTGAAGAAAATACACAGGATTCTTTAACACCCTTGATTTGCCACTTTAATATGATAAACACATGTACATTTTTTTCAGAGAAAGTAAATATTCATAGACTACACATAGTTCTTTAAATGATAGCCAAATACCTCTGTAGGAACCTCAAAATAAAATATAATTATTCACCAGAAATTTGCAGCATATATATTTCAATTGAAATTAGAGAATGGACTGTTTGCTCCAGCCAGCCAGCGGTTGAATTCAGCAGGCATTAACAGTTAAAAAAATAAAAATAAAAAAATAGAATTTAAAAATTAAGTTTAATTTATGTTCTAATCTAATACTAATACCCTTGGGAAGTGAGTACTATGATATAATTAACTTGCCTTCCTATTTGATGTCCTTGCATTTGTGGACTGATGCTTCTCATTTTCCACAGTTTCATCTCATGACACCCACTGTGGTAGACACTCAAATATATTAACTATTCTCCCAGTACTTCTAGCCTAAACTTTTAAAACTGCATTACTAGCACCATTATTAAATAATTTAGTTGGAAAGTTAAAATTAAATCATTTAATACCCCTGTTTTACTTCTGACAGACTGTAAGGGATTAAAATATGAATCTAAGTAACAGATACTGTTGTGTCTCATGCAGGCATCACAATGCATTAACAATGTTATAGTGAATTAGGGCAGGACATATAGTGAATTTAGAAAGTATTCATTTATCCACATTTTGTGTTACAGCCTTATTCTAAAATAGATATGCATTTTTTCCCTCCTCAATCTACATTCAATACCCCATGACAAAGCAAAATCAGGTTTGTAGAAATTAATTTGCAGGTTTTGTGCAAATTAATATAACCCCCCCCCCCAAAAAAAAACACCTTAAATATCACATTTATATAAGTATTCAGATCCTTTACTCAGTACTTTGTTGAGGCACCTGTTGCAGCAATTACAGCCTCAAGTGTACTTGGGTGAAATGCTACAATCTTGGCACACTTGTATTTGGGGATTTTTTCCCCCATTTTTCACTGCAGATCCTCTCAAGCTCTGACAGGTTAGATGGGGAGCCTCGATACACAGCTATTTTCATGTCTCTCCAAAGATGTTCGATCAGGTTCAAGACCAGGTTCTGGCTGGGCCACAAGGAAATTCACAGACTTGTGTTGAATAGGCTGTCTTGTTGACCAGTTGGAAAGTGAATCGTTGCCAGTCTGAGGTCTAGAGCTCTTTGGAGCAGGTTTTCAATCAAGGATTTCTCTGTATTTTGTTCCATTCATCTTTCCCTCGATCCTGAATATTTTCCTAGTTCCTGCAGCTGAAAAACATCCCCACAGCATAGGGGTACATTTTAAAACATAGCGTGCGCGCAAACAAAAGTACGCTGGATTTTATAAGATACGTGCATAGCCGCGCGTATCTTATAAAATCCAGGGTTGGCGCACGCAAGGGGGTACACATTTGTGCAACTTGCGCGCGCCGAGCCCTGCACGCGGTGCACGTTCCCTCCGAGGCCGCTCCGAAATCGGAGCGGCCTTGGAGGGAACTTTCCTTCCGCCTCCCCACACCTTCCCCACACCTTCCCCTACCTAACCCCCCCCACCCCAACCCTATCTAAACCCCCCCTACCTTTGTCGCAGAAGTTACGCCTGCTCGAAGCAGGCGTAACTTTGCACACGCCGGGCCGGCTACTGCGTGCCATGTTCCGGTCTGGGGGCTGGTCTGGAGGCCACAGCCATGCCCCCAGAATGCCCCCGGGCCGAAACCACGCCCGCGGCACTGCCCCCGGATGACGCGCTGACCATGTCACGCCCCAGATGACGCACCGACCGCGTCACACCCCCACCGCGTCACGTCCCCCGACACGCCCACCCCAAGAAAGCCCAGGGACTTATGCGCGTCCCGGGGCTTTGCGCGCGCTGGAAGCCTATGCAATATAGGCTCGGCACGCGCAGGGGGCATTTTAAAAGGGTTACGCGCGTAACCCTTTTAAAATCTGGCCCCATAATGCTGCCATCACCATGCCTCACCTTAGGGATGGTATTTGCTAGGTGATGAGTGGTGCCTGGTTTCTTCCAGACATGACGCTTGGCATTCAGGCCAAAGAGATCAATCTTGGTTTTATCAGACCAGAGAATCCTTTAAGTGCCTTTTGGAAAACTCCAAGTGGGCTGTCATATGCCTTTTACTGAGTGACGGCTTCCATCTGGCCACTCTACTATAAAGGCCAGAGTACTGCAGAGATGGCTGTCCTTCTGGTACATTCTCCCATCTCCACAGCAGAACTCTGGAGCTCTGTCAGAGGGACCATTAGGTTCTTGGTCACCTCCCTAGCCAAGGTCATTCTCCCTGATTGCTCTGTTTGGGCAGGTGGCCAGTTCTAGGAAGAATCCTGGTGGTTCTGAACTTCTTCCATTTAAGAATGATAGAGGCCACTGTGTTTTTTGGGACCTTCAATGCTGCATTTTTTTGTACCCTTCCCCACATCTGTGCCTCGACATAATCCTGTATCGAAGGTCTACAGACAATTTTCTACTTCATAGCTTTAATTTTGATCTGACATGCATGATCAACTGTGGGACCTTATATAGACAGGTGTGTGCCTTTCCAAATGATGTCCAATCAATTGAATTTATCACAGATGGACTCCAATAAAATTGGAAAAACATCTCAAGGATGATCAATGGAAACAGGATGCACTTGAGTTCAACTTTGAGTGCCATAGCAAAGGGTCTGAATACTTATGTAAATGTGATAATTTATACAAATCTAATTTCACTTTGCCATTATGGGGTATTGTGTGTAGACTTAGAGGAATAATGCATGTTATCCGTTTTAGAATAAGGCTGAAACAAAATATGGAAAAAGTAAAGGGGTCTGACTACTTTCTGAATGCACTGTATTTAAAAATGCTAGGGGTAATGATCATAATCAAAAGTACAGAATTTATATGAAAAATGTATAAAATAAGAAATAGGGCCAGCTTAATAACTCAGTGGCAGTGCTGTGGGCTGCCATGAGGTAGATTAAGGTTGAGTTCCTGAGCTCAGCTTCGATTCCCCAGGTTGGCTGAAGATGCTGTACAAGGTGTCAGCTAATGGGCAGACTCAGGTTGCATGCATATTGGGCTCTGGGAACCACAGTCTGTGACCCTGGCAGAAGGATTATCACTGCAATTGATGGATCAGATAGAAAACTAGATTAAAGGTGTGGGGGAAAAGAACAAGAGAGAATAAGTGTAATAGTTATGTAGTCTCACATCACCACAGCCCCAACAGAGGACAGTTCCAATTGAGCTGAAAGTCTAGCAAAGAAAACTGCTAAGTACGTGACACAAGAAACAGACAAGCTGATATTTTCAAATCTAGCTACTGCTGCTATAAAGGACTGACTGCTAAATCTTTGATAGTCTCCTTGCATAGAATAAAGGCTGGTGAAAATGTCCTATAACACTGCTGAGACACACAAGCTAGAACACCAGGTTAACAGTTAAAACAGATGCTCACTTCAAGGTATAATAAAAATTTTGATCACATACTTGATTTTTCATTTTATATTACAGGAGTAGACATTTATTCATTAATACAATAATGTGAGGTTAATGATTAAAAGAAATTCTACCAACAAAAATAACACGACAAAAACATTTTTGAGATATAGCAAATTAATTAAACCAATAAAATTATAGTTGTCAGCACTAATTAAAAAGTGAGAGATTGAAAAAATAAACTTGGACAACCTCAACAATTTGGATCCAGTCTAAATTTTTTCCAGACTTTGCATCTGGACAGAGCTTTATGCGCCAGAGAAGATTAAATCAATTGATTAATATTGCCTGTTTGGGCTTTTCTGGCACAAAGCCTCTCAATGTGGAGATAGACAGTCTAGGAAATGGAGCCAGGAAAATAAAGGATTTAAAATTGATTAGACTTAGTGTTAAAAGTAAGCCATACTCACAATAGCCTTTGCGAAGAAATCATGCCATGAAACAGGCGGCATTAATACAATGCAGGGAAAAATAGAGAAAGCAGGCAACAGAAGAAACTATTTAGTAACTCACAAACAAAAAGTTAAAGCATTACAATTCATATTCTGATATACACATTTCATTCTGCTTCTACTTATCATGCCAACTTGAAAGTTGCAGGATAGGTAACCCAAGGTATCCATAAAATATTCAAATGCATGTCAAAAGAAATGTTGAGATTACTTACCTGATAATCTCCTTTTCCTTAGTGTATGCAGATGGACTAAAAACAAATGGGTAGAGTGTGCTCGTGCTAGCAGTTGGAGACGGATCTGACGTCAGCATGGGTACATATACCCCCACAGGAAGTGTAGCAAATCAGTAATCTTCCTTGCAAAGCTTTTATGGATATATGTGTGACTAACCGATCGATTAATCAACAGGATTACCCTGACCAATTGATGGTAGCTGGAGACCGCCAGTGTACTCAGCCGGAAGGCGTCGACACCCGGCAGGGTGGATGCCCTATATCAGAAACATGGCTTACCGTGAGTCGGCGAATCCCCATGTATACCGGCAGCCGGGCGGGATGCTGAGTCCATCTGCATACACTAAGGAAAAGGAGATTATCAGGTAAGCAATCTCAACATTTCCTAGCGTGTAGCAGATGGACTCAAAACAAATGGGATGTACAAAAGCTACTCCCGGACTGGGCGGGAGGCTGCCCGAGGACCATTTAGGATTGCCCTCGCAAATGCTGTGTCCTCCCGGGCCTGGACGTCCAGATGGTAGAATCTGGGGAAGGTATGGAGGGAGGACAACGTCGCCGCTTTACATATCTCTGCAGGCGACAGCAGCTTAGTTTCTGCCAAGAGGCCGATTGTGCTCTGGCAGAATGAGCCTGTAGAGGCGGTGGTTTTCCCGCCTCTATGTAGGCTGCCTTGATAACTTCTTTAATTCAGCGGGCGATGGTTGGCCGTGAGGCCGCTTCCCCTTGCTTCTTCCCGCTGTGCAGGACGAACAGGTGGTCTGTCTTTCGTACTGCTTCCGACATTGCCAGGTATCTGGACAGCAGTCTGCCGATGTCAAGATGGCGTAGCCTTCGACCTTCCTCCGACTTCTGCAAACCTTCCGTGGCAGGCAAGGATATGGTTTGGTTGAGGTGAAAGTGTGAGATCACCTTGGGTAAAAAGGATGGAACTGTGCGAAGATGGATAGCCTCTGGAGTGATTCTGAGAAATGGATCACGACAGGATAGTGCTTGTAGCTCTGAGATGCGGTGTGCTGAACACACAGCCAGCAAGAACACCATCTTCAAGGTTAACAAACGGAGGGACAGGCCTCGAAGGGGCCTGAATGCTGATCCCGCCAAAAAATTCCAATACTAGGTTGAGGTTCCACAAAGGCACTGGCCACTGCAGTGGCGGGCGAATGTGTTTGACTCCTTTCAGGAAACATGAGACGTCTGGGTGTTTGGCAATGGTGTTGCCGTCACTCCTGGGACCGTAGCAAGACAGTGCTGCTACCTGAACCTTGATGGAGCTGAGGGACAGACCCTTCTGAAGTCCATCTTGTAGGAAGTCCAAAATGGTAGGAATCTTCGCGGCATGCGAACTGGTGCCGTGAGAGTTGCACCAGGCTTCAAAAACTCTCCAGATCCTGATATATGTTAGGGATGTGGAGAACTTGCGTGCTCGGAGTAGTGTATCTATAACCGGCTCCGAGTATCCCCTTTTCTTCAGTCTAGCCCTCTCAATGGCCAGAGCGTAAGAGAGAATTGAGCTGGATCCTCGTGGAGGATGGGGCCTTGCCGCAGCAGGTCCCTGTAGGGAGGCAGAGGTAGAGGGTTCCTTGCCAGTAGTCTTCTCATGTCTGCGTATCAGGGTCTTCTTGGCCAGTCCGGGGCCACTAGAAGAACTAGGCCTCTGTGTCGCTGAATCCGGTGTACAATGGCGCCCAGCAGGGGCCACGGAGGAAAGGCGTATAGCAGGATCCCCTGAGGCCACGGCTGTACCAGGGCATCGATCCCCTGGGTTCGAGGATCCCGCCTGCGGCTGAAATATCTGGGAACTTGAGCGTTGGACCTGTCCACGAAGAGGTCCATGGCTGGCGTCCCCCATTGATCCACAATTATCTGAAAGGCTGTGGGACAGCTGCCACTCCCCCGGGTTTAGGCTTTCTCTGCTGAGGAAGTCTGCCGTCGTGTTGTCCTTCCCGGCAATGTGGACGGCAGAGATGTCCTGGAGATTTGCTTCTGCCCAAATCATCAGGGGAGTTATTTCCAGGGACACTTGTTGGCTTCTGGTTCCGCCCTGACAATTGATGTATGCCACCGTGGTGGCATTGTCTGACATCACTCTGACCGCTCTGTCGCGAAGTCTGTGGGCAAATCGTAGGCACGCTAGCCTGACTGCCTCTAGTCGGTTGATGTTCCACCTCGACTCTTCTCTGGTCCACCGCCCTTGGGCGGTGAGTTCCTTGCAGTGTGCTCCCCATCCGTTCAGGCTGGCATCTGTGGTGAGCAGAATCCAGGTCGGGGAGGACATTCTTGAACCCTGGCTCATGTGGCCGGGCTGCAACCACCACCGTAGCTGATACCGCACTCTGGCCGGTAGAGGTAGGCGTACGGTGTAGTTCTGTGATCGTGGGCTCCATCGAGATAGAAGGGCGCGTTGCAATGGTCTCATATGAGCCCGCGCCCATGGCACCACCTCCAGAGTGGATGCCATGAGGCAGAGGACCTGTAGGTAATCCCGAGCTGTGGGCCGGCTGGTGCCCAGCAGGGCCTGCAGATGACTCTGGAGTTTTGACTTTCTCTTGGAGGTCAGGCTGACCTTGTCTTCTCGGGTATCGAATTGGACCCCTAGGTATTCCAGCGACTGGGACGGCTGTAGGGAGTTATTGTTTATGTTGACTACCCATCCGAGGCTTTCCAGAAGAGCTGTATCTCTGTTGGTTGCCCGGTGGCTCTCCACCGGTGACTTTGCCCTGATCAGCCAATCGTCCAGGTAGGGATGGACGAGAATTCCTTCCTTCCTGAGTCCCGCTGCCACTACTACTATGACCTTGGTAAAGATCCGCGGCGTGGTGGCTAACCCGAAGGGTAAAGCTCGGAACTGGAAGTGCTGATTCAGGACTTTGAAGTGTAAATAGCGTTGATGATCCCGATGGATTGGGATTTGTAAATAGGCTTCCGACAGATCTAGGGAGGTGAGAAACTCCCCTGGCTGTACTGAATTCTTGACCGACTGTAGAGTTTTCATGCGAAAGCTGGGGACCCGTAGGTGTCGGTTGACTGACTTGAGGTCCAGGACGGGCCTGAAAGTGCCCTCCTTCTTGGGTACTATGAAATAAATGGAATAATGCCCAGAATTTCTCTCTCCTGCAGGTACTGGGATTATGGCTTTTAGGGCCAGGAGCCTCTGTAGGGTCACTTCTAGTGCCGCTGCCTTGAGCGGTGAACAAGGAGATTCCACAAACTTGTTCGGCGGAAGCCGAAGGAAATCCAGGTAATACCCTTCTCGGATGATGGCGAGGACCCACTGGTCAGAAGTAATTTCGACCCACCTGCGGTAGAAGAGGGTTAGCCTGCCCCCTATGGCTGCTACCCCTGGATGGGTCGGCTGATTGTCATTGTGGGTTGCGGCCGGGGCCAGAACCCGAGCCAGTTCTCTTCTTGTTGTGTTTAGCCCGAAAGGGCTGGTTCCTGGCCTGGGAATGAGGCGCTCGATAGCGAGTCCTGTAAGGGTTGAAGCGCTGAGAATTTCTACCTCTGGAAGGTCTAGAAAAGGACCGCTGGCTCCTCCTTGGCCTGTCTTCTGGTAAACGGGGTAAGGGAGAGGCACCCCATTTAGTAGCCCAGTTCTCGAGATCGCTGCCGAACAGTAGGGAACCCCTAAAGGGCATTCTTGTGAGTCGTGTCTTGGAGGACAAGTCAGCCGCCCAATTACGTAGCCAAAGCTGTCTCCTGGCTGCCACTGAGGAGGACACTCCCTTGGCTGCCGTACGGACGAGGTCGGAGGCTGCGTCAGTGAGAAATGCGAGAGCTGATTCCATGTCTGCTCCCTGGGTGTTGTTTCTCGCCTGTGATAAACAGGAGCGTGTCACCACGGTGCAGCAGGTCGCGATTCGTAGGGACATGGCTGCTACCTCAAAAGCTTGTTTCAGAATGGTGTCCATGCGTCGGTCATGCGTATCCTTGAGGGTCCCTCCCCCCTCAACCGGAATGGTGGTGTGCTTCACTATTGCGTTAACTATGGCGTCTACCTTGGGGCACGCCAGCAGCTCCTTGGCCGCCGGATCCAGAGGGTATATGCCTGCCAAGGCCTGACCCCCTTTGAATGAGGCCTCTTGTGCCTTCCATTCCAGATCGATCAGCTGCTGTGCTGCTTGTAGGAGGGGAAAATGGTGAGCCGGTTGGCGCAGGCCCTCTAACAGGGGGTTCATTTTGTGGCACATTACTCTATAGACATAGTGATCCAGGCCCCAACCGGCCTATCCCAAGCATGTTACCCTACAGATCCAGTGATCCAGGCCCCAACCAACCTGTCGTCCCTCCCGGACACGTTACCCTTCAGATCCAGTGACACAGGCCCCAGCCTGCCTGCCTCTCCCAGATATGTTACTCTACAAATCCAGGATATTTGGGCCCAGCCAGCCTATCCTATCCTTCCCATCCATGCTATCTTACAGATCCAGTGATCTAGGACCCAGCCAGCCTGTCCCTTCCAGGCCTGTTACTCTACAAACCAGTGATCCTGGCTCTAACCAGTCTGTCTCTTCAAGACATGTTACCCTCTAGATCCAGTGACCAAACCCTCAACCAGTCTGTCCTTCTCAGACATGTTTCCCTACAGATATGGTGACCGAAGCCCTATATCTCCTTTCCTCTTCAGGGATGTTGCCCTGCAGATCAGTATCCTGAAACCTCTGCACCTTGATGTATTATGTTATGGCCCTGCCCATGTCTGTTAACACACATACAAGCCATGCTAAAATGCACAAGAATATCCACCCATCATGTATTTTGTCAAATTTTCCCTAAAGGGGAGCCTTTTGTAATATTTTCAAGCTTGATTTTAGCAGGGGGGCAATTTCCAAATGATTTTACCTAGCTAACTAAGCAGTTACCCTGGTAAAATCCTGAGATGAAAACGTGCCCCCCCCCCAGGGAAAAGGTAGGTACTGTGAGCAGCTGCAATGCAGTTACAAAGTCCGCAGATGCTGCGGGACCTTTTAGGGTCCCCTGGCTCAGAATGGCCAGTTCCGATAGGCATTGTGAGACCAGGCCTGAAAGATCCTCTTTCCGAAAGAAGCGCCTCATGGTCCGATATGGCTCTATCTCCGAGGGAAGTTCACCCTCCTCGGGGGGCTCCTCACTTTCCTGGGAGCAATCCGAATCCCCATAATCAGGGCTGTCGGGTGGCCGCGCCTAGGTCTCGAGGGTCCAGGGACCGGATCAACCGGGACGGAAAGACCCATTCGAGGAGCAGACTGCATCTGGACAAAGGCGTGAATCCCCTTGAACAATTCCACCCAGGAAAGCGAAGCCGGATCTGGCCGTAGGGGCACCAAGTCTCTCGGGTTCCCTGGTTGCTCGCCGCAGCCGGCTAAGTCCGGTGTGCTCCCTGAGGAACCACTGGGCTGGGGCCGGTCCTGTCCTGGAACTCCCATGGCCTCCTCACATTGGGCACATAGTGAGTCTGCTTCCTCGCTCTGTGTGGCTCTGAGGTCGCATGCTGAGCAGAGGCTTAGAGCTTTTATGCCAGATTGTGGAGGTGCCGGCTCTGCGGCCGCATGGGCTCTCTTATGCTCCATTCGCCTGAAATTCGGTGTCGCCCAATGATGTGCGTTTGACAAGTGCGCCCGTTCTAGGCGCATGCTGGCGCCTAGAACGGGCGTCGTATAATGTGCGCCTATGAACGGGCGTCTTATAAATGTGCGCCTATACATGGGCGTCTTATAAATGTGCGCCTATACAATAAATGTGCGCCTATAAACGGGCGTTTTACAATGCGCTAACAACGTGCGCCTATCGCGTGCGCTAACAACGTGCGCCTATCGCGTGCGCTAACAACGTGCGCTTCTTATCGGCGAAGGTGGGTAGGCAGGCAAAATGCCTCGCAGGCAGGCCCAGTTAGTCCACACTTCCTCGGGGACCAAGTAAAGATGTACGCCTTACCTTTTCTTCGGCGCTTCCCGGCTGCGACCCGGGCGGTCTCCGGCTGCGGGGGGAGAGGGTGAGTACCTGCACCGCCGCGCATAAGGAAGTGCGCCCGCTGCCTCTAGGCCGCTCCCGAACTCGTCTCGCTCGGGGGCCAAGTCCACGCCGGGACCGAGGCTGCCTCCAGGCCGCGCCCGAACTCATCTCGCTCGGGGGCCAAGCCGCGCCTGAGCCCTTCTTACTCGGGGGCTAGGTCCCTGCCACGAACCGGCCACCGGACCGAGGCTCTTGCTTCCGAGGGACCACGGAAGTCAGCTCGGGAAACTCAACTGGGTGAGTGACCACCTGGTATCACCACAGGAGTGCGGGGCTCGTCTTCAATAGGTTTCTTCTAGGAATTTAGTCGTTAGAATTTGGAAACACGCTCAGCGAGCGTGAGGTAGCCACAAACTGCTTTGGAGACGAAAATTACTGATTTGCTACACTTCCTGTGGGGCTATATGTACCCGTGCTGACGTCAGATCCGTCTCCAACTGCTAGCACGAGCACACTATACCCATTTGTTTTGAGTCCATCTGCTACACGCTAGGAAATTGGAAGCTACTTACCAGCTAACTGCTTTTGTCTCATAACAGACACGCCCATAGGGGTATAATTTGACATGCTAGAGTGAGATCTGCCACATTTTAGCTCTTGAAACTCCATCTGACTTTCTATCTTCCCTAGTACATTGTTTCTTTTCTAGCACCAGTTCATTACCTTGAATAGCAGTCCTAAAGTATGACTGATAGTATTATGACATCAATCCATCACTAAAGTTGCTAACCACCACTCTGCAATCAAGTTACAGCCTGGCATGAGATTTACAGAAAGGAATTATCTGATAAGCAACACTCTTTTCTGATCTCACCCCAAAATGTACCACAAGGGGCCTACCACAGAAGCCCCCGTTCTGGGAAAGTTTAATTGTGACCTTGAGAACTTTGTAACCAAGAGACACATTTGCTGATGTCTATTTATCAATCTGTTTGCACTAGCTGCCAGTGAAGACTCTCTCATGCCTGGCTACAGAACTAGTAGAATGAGCCTTCATGAATTCTGGTATCTAATAATTACCTATCTCAGAATCAATGATACAATTTTTATCTATCTGGAGATGGAAGACTTGGAAGTAGATTTGCTTTTCTTCTTTATCCCACAGAGCACAAAATTTCAGGCTTGTGGAAAGAAAAAGTTGAACATAATCCTATGTCAACTCCCTATCACCCATACCTTCCTGTACACCACTGGAGATCACCCAATGAACCATGTACACAAACTCGATGCTAACCATAGAAACTTAGAAATGACGGCAGAAGAAGACCAATCGGCCCATCCAGTCTGCCCAGCAAGCTTCACACTTCTTTTTTCTCATACTTATCTGTTTCTCTTGGCTCTTAGTAACCTTTGGTTCTATTTTCCTTTCACCCCCACCATTAATGTAGAGAGCAGTGATGGAGCTGAATCCAAGTGAAATATCAAGCTTGATTAGTTAGGGGTAGTAACCGCCGCAATAAGCAAGCTACACCCATACTTATTTGTTTACCCAGACTATGTTATTCAGCCCTTATTGGTTGCTTTTCTTCTCCCCTGCCGTTGAAGCAGAGAGCTATGCTGGATATGCGTGAAGTATTAGTTTTTCTTCTCCCTTGCCGTTGAAGCAGAGAGCTATGCTGGATATGCATTGAAAGTGAAGTATGCATTGAAAGCCTCATTAACTATCAAACAAATATTGAATAAGCCTAATAATTGGTAATACCTATAGCTTTTGAACTCTCAATTAATTTTACATACTCTTACCCTCCCCTGGGTTTTGTTTTTTTTTTTTAATTTGGAGATGGCAGCCCTCCATTCTTCCGCTCCATGAAGGTGGAACACCAGCCACTGGCCACTGGCATCCCGCTCCGTGAATGCCTCTGTGGCTACTAACCATATATATGTAAAACAAATATTACACAGAATTGTTTATAAACCTAAAGTTTGTAATACCCATGTTACGTTATTTTATACAGAAACCAAACTAATACAAAACATAAATTATTCTCATACTAAAAAGTACATCTTTATACGCAACCCTATTCTTAAAGTTAATCATTCAGAGTTATGTTATTACTATGTTTTGGGGTTTTTTTTACTATTATCTCCCACTTTACTACCTTGTTACAACATAAAAAAATCTCAACTGCTCCCTGTAAACCGATGTGATCTTTATTTATTTATTTATTTTTAGATTTTTATATACCGGTGTTCCTATATGAAATAAAGATCACATCGGTTTACATTGAAACAGAACATGAAAATTGCCAAAAGGCATTACATAGAACAAGGTTATGAAACTTGGAAACAGTGTACATAAGTTCAAAATTTAAACAATAACGTTGTAACATTGATGACCAAAAGATAAAGGAGAAAAAAAAAAAAAAGACTTAACAATTAAGTTGACAGGTCTTATTGAGCATAAAAATTATAACGTATAAGTGAGAAAGTCTCAAGTGTCCTGCAGCAAGAGATTAGATACCGAAGTAGGTAGTGGTATGGGAAAATGGGGGTTTGTGAAGAAGATATGTTCTTGCTGGTTGGAGGGGAAAAAATGATGATCATGGTCCTGGAAAAGCTTGGCTAAAGAGCCAGGTTTTAAGTTTTTTTTGAATGAAGAGTGGCAGAACTCAAGCCGAATGTCTGGTGGGAGCGCATTCCATTGAATGGGGCCTGCTGTAGATATGGCACGTTTATGATGCGAGGATTTTGTTGAAGGTACATAGAGAGTGCCTTTATATGCTCCTCTGATGGGTCTAGAGGAGGAGTGAGGGCGTAGTTGGTTACATAATTGAAGAGGAGAGAATATTAATGAATGGATTTATGAATTACGGTGAGTACTTTATATAGGATCCTTTGCTTTATAGGCAGCCAGTGGAGGAGCTTGAGAATGGGGGTGATGTGATATCCTGTATTGAATGTCGCTATATAAAAAACAAATAAATAAATAGAACTCACATCTCCTAATATCAAGAAAATAATATGTCCCTTTCTAAACTATTACTAAGGCTATAAAAAATCTGGTTTAACTGGCAGATAAATCTAACCTTTAGATCTATACCAAGTTCTATTCTAAATACCATTATCAGTATAGATCTGAAGGGAGAGAGAGATTATAATTCAACATGGAATGTATTTGAATTCTATGCTGTTTGTTTCTTATGATGCGCCAGACCAGAGTCCTTACTGGAAAATGTGGCAGATCCTGCCCCCCAGGATCAGAATCTAAAAGCCCAGTATTTTTAGGAGCTCTTTGACAACTGGGGTTTTTCAGCCATTGCTGGCCTGACCTCCCCCTACCAAGGTCAACGAATGCAGTGGTGTGGTGTTTCTGCACCTAATGCCCTTCTGAAACCTGAAAATGATATAAGACATAAGACTTGCCATACTGGGTCAGATCAAAGGTCTATCAAGCCCAGAATCCAGTTTCCAACAATGGCTGATCCAGGTCATAAGTAACTGGCAGGGTCACAAGGGATAGATAGATTCCATGCTGCTTATTCCAGGGATAAGCAGGGATTTCTACAAGTCCACCTTAATTGTTTATGGACTTTTCCTCCGGGAACTTGTCAAAGTCTTTTAAATGCATTTACACTAATAGCTTTCACCACATCCTCTGGCAACGAATTTTGGAGCTTAATTATGCATGGAGTAAAAAAATATTCTCTCTTATTAGCTTTAAATGTATCACCTAATAACTTCATTATGTGTCCCCTAGTCTTTGTATTCTTTGAAAGAGTTAAGCAACTGTTTACTTGACTCCAGACATTTTATAGACCTCTATATATCATCTCTCCTCAGCCATTTCTTCTCCAAGCTGAAGAATCCTAACCTCTTTAGCCTTTTCTCATAAGAGAATCTTTCCATCCCCTTTATCATGTTTGTTCACCTTCTCTGTATTTTTTTCTAATTCTGTTATATCTTTTTTGGGATGTGGTGTCCAGAACTGCACATAATATTCAAGATGAGGTCACACCATCAAGTGATACATAGACATTATGATATTCTCTGTTTTATTCTCCATTCCTTTCCTAATAATTCCTGAATTATATTTGCTTTGTTGGCTGCTGCTGCACACTGAGCAGAAGATTCAATCAATGATGACGCCATAGATCCTTTCCTGAATGGTAACTCCGAATGAGTGGAACCTTGCATTGTGTAGCTATAATTTGGGTTACTCTTCCCTAAGGGTGGATTTCAGAGCCCTGCTCGCCTAAATCCACCCGGTTTTGGGCGGATTTAGGCG
This sequence comes from Rhinatrema bivittatum, assembly GCF_901001135.1. Lineage (NCBI taxonomy): Eukaryota > Metazoa > Chordata > Amphibia > Gymnophiona > Rhinatrematidae > Rhinatrema > Rhinatrema bivittatum. The sequence goes on along the minus strand of NC_042615.1, from coordinate 399,000,370 downwards.
AGCAGGGCCCTGCGCGCGGTGAGCCTATTTTACATAGGCCTACCGGCGCGCGCAGAGCCCCGGGACTCGCGTAGTCCCGGGGTTCTCCGAGGGGGCGTGTCGGGGGCGGGCCCGGTCGTCCGGCGTTTCGGGGGCGTGTCGAGCGTTTTAGGGGCGGGTACGGGGGCGTGGCTACGGCCCGGGGCGGTCCGGGGGCGGGCGTGCGCCCTCCGTACCCGCCCCCAGGTCACGGCCCGGTGCGCAGGAGGCCCGCTCGCGCGCGGGGATTTACTTCTCCCTCCGGGAGGCATAAATCCCCAGAGAAAGGTAAGGGGGGGGGGTGTAGACAGGGCCGGGCGGGTGGGTTAGGTAGAGGCCTACGCAGCCGCGCAGGCCTGCGCAGCGCGCAGCCTACCCCCGTTCCCTCCAAGGCCGCTCCAATTTCGGAGCGGCCTTGGAGGGAACGGGGGTAGGCTGCGCGGCTTGGCGCACGCCGGCTATACAAAATCGATAGCCTTGCGCGCGCCGATCCAGGTTTTTAGCAGATACGCGCGGCTCCGCGCGTATCTACTAAAATCCAGCGTACTTTTGTTTGCGCCTGGAGCGCAAACAAAAGTAGGCCTATTCGCGGAGTCTGAAAATCCGCCCCTAAGTGCATCACTTTGCACTTGTCCACATTAAATTTCATTTGCATGCCCAGTTTTGCAAGATCCTCTTGTAGTTTCTCACAATCTTCATGTGATTTAACAGCTTTGAATAATTTGGTGTCATCAGCAACTTTGTTCTCGTTTCCAGGTTATTTATAAATATATTAAAAAGCCGTGGTCTCAGAACAGATTCTTGGGGCACTCCACTATTCACCTTTTTCCATTGGAAAAATTTACCATTTAGCCCTACTCTGTTTTCTATCTTTTAACCAGTTTGCAATCCACAATAGGACACTGCTCCCTAACTCATAACTTTTTAATTTCCTAAGTTGTCTCTCATGAGGGACTTTGTCAAATACTTTCTGGAAATCAAGATACACTATATCCAGTTTCACCTTTATCCACTTATTTACACCCTAAAAAAAAGTAGCAGACTGGTGAGGCAATTTTATTCTTTATGATAGTTTCTACTATTTTGTCTAGCACAGATATACTCACTAATCTGTAGTTTCCTGGATCACCCCTGCAACCCTTTTTAAAAATTGGTGTTATGTTGGCAACCATGTAGTCTTCAGGTACATAGGAGAGATGCCAGTGACCCTAAATAAGGATGTGCATTATGAACTGAGGCCTACTGCTATGCACACAGACTGAACCAAAAAGTGCAGGCCTAAGTAACACAAACATGGAATCTTTAGCTATGTGATGATTTTGGCAACTTCATACGAGACTGTGATTCATACAGAGGAGAAAAGACTATAATTGTTTCTCCATATCAGTCATTTGTCAGCAACTCATGGTATGAGAAAACCTCTGACACAAGTCTTATGAAACATATCCTTGGTTTAAACTTTGTATCCAGCTTGAGACCAGATATGAAGTCAATATTATTCTAGCACCTGTTTTGCTAACAGACTCTCTGAACTTCATTAACCTACCAGGGAATATTTCTGTACATCAGGACTCAGATGAGACCATTTGCATCCCACCAATTCTGTGTCTATAGGAGGTGGCAACATCCAATCCAGATCAACGTTGGAGCCTCTGGAACTGAATATTCAATGAGGTTTGATTTGGAGAAAAAGGACTGAGTTACTCAGTTGGACATTATCTGTGGCTTTTCCTCAAGGATTACCCAAAAGCTTGGCTTTGAGAGCTTTGCTGACAGAACTGACTGTGCAGGTCACTACAACTCTGAACTGTAAACTAAGGCTAACTTTCATACCAGTACACTCTGCTCCATAATGTGGAGGCAGCTGTTTTTCTGACTATTCTTTGAAAAATGTAAAGCTAAGAAATCTTACCCTTTACTTGCCAGATCTCAGTGAGATATCTGTGAGACTTTGGGTTCTAGCTATGACCTGCCTACATGGGGAGTTGCTGGATTTGCCACATGCAAGTTGAGAGAGCTTTCTGGACCTCTATAGGACAGATAAGGGTGAGAACACTGCCTTAAGTATCTTTCAGCTGTGTTAGTATTTACACAATGCCAATCTAAGTGCAAAGTTGGACAGAGATAACACTTATAAGTTTTGTTTATCTTATTCCACAGCCTTGCGCTGTAAAACTTAAACTGAATCAAAAACAAAGAAAAGAACTATTTGTACTGTTAAAAATGTTTACTTTATGCTGCTAAATAAACTAATTGACTACCTCATAAAAAGTATCTAACTGCTCCCTAAAACTTATGAATTTGCATCACTGGTTATTAGTTAAATCTTGTAATCTACTATACGATATCAAAACAAGATACTCCTACAGGTATCAGATGATTTTTTTTTTAATTAATTTAAGCTTTATCAATTACATATCAAGATAACAGTACTTGACCAGAAGTGAAGTATATTATTAATATTACTCATGTAGTATCTTTAATATGCAAGTGAGATTATTTCCAGATGTGTCAAGGGTGACAAAAGAAAAGGAGGCAATATTTGCTTATGAGAGCACAGGTTCTACAAATAGGTGCTAATGTTCAATTGCAGTTTCCATGTCCGTATCAAGTTAAATATAAAGGGTTGAACTACCTCTTTTTCCTTCCTTCATAATTAACTCAATTTCTTTCTGATAAAGTAATTAAGCATGAAGGAGTGGAAGATCAAAGTCCAGATACATCCAGTACTCCAAATATACTGTGACTATCTCTCACTAAGAAAAATTTCCTCCCCCTTGCAGTTTATATGGCAATATTTCCTTTAAATGTTATATTTTCTTCTTTCTAAGTTCTTTTTTGGAATGAAAGTTAAATTACTGGATCCTTATTATAATTAGTATAGAGGTTCTTATGCGTGAAGTATTGAGTAAGGATAAGAAGGCTTCCGTAGGCTCTACCCCTCACTCCTTCCTGCCCTCTCCCCTCCCACCCCCTTTGCCATCCTTTCCCTCCTTCTCTTCCCCTTTTCCAAGCTACTTAACCTTCCTATTTGTTTTAATGTATCTTATATTAAAGTATTTTTTTATTTTTTATTTTATTTTATTTTTTATTTTTATTAATTCTGCGTTGAAGCTGCTTTCGGTTTGTAATTGTTCCTTGTTTCCAAATGTTTGAATGTTATAATACGCTAATGTTCAATGTTTAATGTATCGCCTCCCAGCAAAAGTTCTGTTTCAATGTAAACCGGTGTGATCTGTATTCTTTACAGGAATGTCGGTATATAAAAATTCTAAATAAATAAATAAATGTATTGTTGTTTCTGTAATATCATAGATGAATTTAATGATGGTTTACAGATTACTAATAGAAGGTCCACAATTTCATTTCTCAGTTCTTTCAGCACTCTGGGATGCAATAGTTTGTCAATTTGCCCTATTACATCTACCAGGTTCACTGAAATTTGCTTCAATTGTGCAGAATCATCACTCTTGATTATCATTTCTGGCATGGGTATATCTCTACAAGAAGCCCTCCACTCATGAGGAAATTTACTTCTAAAATCTTTTTTTTTTTTTTAAATCAATAATGGGAGTTAGTATCAGATGTTAAAGTGCTCTTTCAATCCAATCTCCAGGCTCTTGCCCGCTATGGGCTTCAACCAATAACATAAATGAGCACTGTATTTCACGTCATTTACTGTTTTCCATTAAAACTTTTACTTATTTTATATCACTTTTTACGATTGAAATTACTTATCTTTTCATTAATTCTCCTTGCATACTCTTACTTAGCCCACTGCGATGCCTCCATTTCACACACCCGACATTAACAATGTTTCGGCATTAACATATGCCTTCCTCAGGGGACCAAACTCTCTCCTCTAATGGCTAAACCTGGCTCCACACCGCAGCTCACAACATGGCGACAAAAGCTAATTCCCATTAATGGTAAAACATTTTTTAGAAGTAAATTTCCTCAAGAGTAAAGTGGTTTGTTGTATATATATATGATACATGAGGGTTGTGAGCCATTATTGATTGTATAAATGTAGGTATATATCTCTTACATCTTCCTCAGTGAAGACTCATGCAAAGAATTAATTTAGTCTCTGTGATGACTGCCATCCGTAAGTGCCCCTTTAATCCTCTGATCATCTTATGGTCCAACTGACTTCCTCAAGATTTTTACTTCAAATGTACCTGAACATTTTTTATTGTGAGTTTTTGCTTCCACAGCAAACTTCTTTTCAAATTTTTTCTTATCAATGCTTTGCATCTAACTTGCTAGTACTTATGCTGTTTCCTGTTTTTTTTCATTTGGATTTCTTTTCCACTTCTTGAAAGATTTTTTTTTTTATAGCTATTATAGCCTCTCTCACCTCACCTTTTAACCATGCCGGTAGTCATTTAGATTTCCTTCCACCTTTTCTAATGTGTGGGTTACATCTGTCTAGGCTTCCAAGATGGTATTTTTAACCATCCATGCCTGATGTAAACTCAAACTTTGCAGCTGCTCCTTTCAGTTTTTTACTATTTTCCTCATTTTATCATAGTCACCTTTTTGAAAGTTAAATGCTGTTGAAGTAGATTTCTTTAGTGTCCTCCCTCCAGTTATTAAGTCAAATTTGATCATGTTGTGATCACTATTGCCAAGTGGCCTCAACACTGTTACCTCTCGCATCAAATCCTATGTTCCACTAAGGACTAAAATAGTTTCCCCTCTTGTTGGTTTTGTACCAGCTGCTCCATGAAGCAGTGTATTTCATCTAGGAACTTACCTCTTTAGCACGTCCTAAATGACATTTACCCAGTCAATACTGGGGTAACTGAAATCACCCATTATTACTGTGCTGCTGATTTTGTTAGCTTCCCTAATTTATTTTAGCATTTCAATGTCTGTCTGTTCATTCTGGCCAGATGACAGTATTACCCCCCCCCCCCCCCCCCCAGTTATTTTATTGCCCTTTTCACTTGGAATTTCTATCCATAAAGATTCAACACTGCATTTTGATTCCTGCAGAAGGTTTATCTTGTTTGACTCAATGTCCTCTTTAATATATAGTGCCATCCCCCTCCACCCATTTAATCTATCCTATCATTTCAATAAAATATGTAGCATGATATACCTCTTTCCACTAGATCTCAGAAGCCAATTATATCTACCTTTTTCTCCAGTGCTATACGACTAAGTCTCCCGGTTTTTGTTTTGGTTTTAGACTTCTAGCACATATACAGACATTTCAAAGTATGTTTGTTTTATTAACAACCTGCTTATTAGTTGACAGAGGGTAATTTGAAAATTTTTTCTGCTCTGTCCTGCTCTTTATGTAAAGGCACCTAGGTCTACTTCAGCATTGAACTGCAACCTCTACTGGATGCCCTAATTTCCCTGTTCTCTTAGTATCCTTCAAAGATACATCATTCTGAACCATGCACTTCTGAGCAACTGTCTGCTTTTACCCTGATCATCTAGTTTATCTCATTTTTAAAGATTAGTGTCAGCAGCTTGCTTCCTACAAATTTCATGCACATTTTAACCTAAATAGCTGGGGGCTTGCAAAATAACAAAATTGGAGAGATTACTTACCTGATAATCTCGTTTTCCTTAGTGTAGGCAGATGGACTCAGAACTAATGGGTATAGTGTGCTCGTGCTAGCAGTTGGAGACGGATCTGACGTCAGCACGTAGTACATATTAGGGATGTGAATCGTTTTTGAACGATTAAAATTATCGTCAGAGAATTTTAAAATCGTCCTAAATCGTTAGAGTGCACGATACAATACAGGGGCATTTGTATTGTATCGTTTAAATAGGGCACGGGAATTATTTGGGGGAGGGCGGGAAAACCGGCACACACCAAAAACAACCCTTAAACCCACCCCGACCCTTTTGAAACCAATTCCTTACCCTCCTGAACCCCCCCCCAAAATGTTAAATTACCTGGGTGTCCAGTGGGGGGTGTCCCGACGCCGATCTCCCGCTCTCGGGCCATTTTGGCTGCCACTAATTAAAATGGCGCCGATGGCTGGGACCGGCCCTTAGGCCTGGAACTCCTAGGGCCTCCTCACATTGGGCACATAGGGAGTCTGCTACTCATCGCTCTGTGTGGCTCTGAGGTGGCATGCTGAGCAGAGGCCTAGAGCTCTTATGCCTGATGCTGGAGGCGCCGGCTCTGCGGACGCATGGGCTCTAATACGCTCCATCGCGCCTGTTATCTCTATGCGCTTTGAATACGCGCGAAGATGCTTGCCTATCAATGTGCGCTTATCAACGCGCAACCGAGCAGCGTGCGCCTATCAACGTGCGCTGAGCAACGTGCGTTTAGTAGCGTGCGCCTATCAACGTGTGCTTAGTAGCGTGATCAAGCAACATGCGCCCAATTATCTCCGGCGCCTTACATACGCGCCCGTCGCCTGTGCGCTGAGTCCGGTCTGAGCCGCAAGGGCGAGGCGGGTAAAAACCAGGGTAGATGAGCAGGCAGGCAAAATGGCGACCTCCTTAGGCGGGCTGCCAACGCAAGCAGACCCCGTTAGTCCACGCTTCCTCAGAGACCAACAAGTAAAGAGTACGCCTTACCTGATCTTTCGGCGCTTCCCGGCTGCGACCCGGGCGGGTCTCCGGCTGCGGGGGGAGATGGTAATTACCGTCACCCCCGCCGCGCTCGAGGAAGTGCACCTGCTGCCTCTAGGCCGCGCCCGAACTCGTCTCGCTCGGGGGCCAAGTCCTCACCGCGAACGGATCGGGACCGAGGCTGCCTCTATGCCACGCCCGAGCCCCTCTCACTCGGGGGCTTGGTCCCTGCCGCGAATCGGCCACCGGACTGAGGCTCGTACCTCCGAGGGACCACGGAAATCACCTCGGGAAACTCAACTGGGGGAGGGACCTGATGGTATCACCGCAGGAGTGCGGGGCTCGTCTTCAGGTAGGACTTCTCTGAATTTAGTCGTTAGAATTTGGAAAAACGCCCAGCGAACGTGAATTAGCTCCATACTGCTTTGAAGACGGAAATTACTGAGCGCCTGCACTTCCTGCAGAGGTATATGTACCACGTGCTGACGTCAGATCCATCTCCAACTGCTAGCACGAGCACACTATACCCATTTGTAATGAGTCCATCTGCTACACGCTAGGAAATATCTCCTTGTTACTCTGCTCAAATACCTCTTATTGGATATGTGGAAGGTCAGTCAGAAGTGGCTGTCAAGTGTGTCTGAAGTGTTTAACTGTGGTCTTTAATTTGAGCCATCACTTCAGTAACCTTACCTCCAAAGAGATTCTTTCCTTTGGGTTGCCGAGGTAGCCCAAATCTACACTTGTCTGATAGCCAAGAATCCTGTGAGACCCTTAACTAGCTCTGTCATCTTGGGGAAGCTTCCTCCTCCTCCGATGCACTAGAAATTGACATTGGGGCAGATTGTACTGATGTCGATACCCTTTCAACATCTATGAAGTTGCCTCCAATGCTTCAAGAGTTTCTAGAACAGGCTGCACGTCTGGTTTGCACTGATGTCAATCCTGTCAATGGCGATGTACCAAGAGAAGACAAATGGAAGACCAATGCGTTCTGAATCTCTCAGTTCAGTTTCTTCTCAGATTGCCAATGCTAAAAAAAAAAGCCTGCAACACAGGAGTTAAGAACACATTTTCCTAGAACACCTAGCTGTGACCTGGGCCTTTGGAGGTTGTCACAATCCCCTAGATTCTGTCTAGGGTGAGCAGCCCTCTCTGTGGGGATGCTTCAGAGACATATGGCTATTGCCAATATCTCCCTGCTCTTGACATTGCGCACCAACTGGGACAGATGTCAATGCTGCTTAGCCTTCACTTGATACTCTTTGTTGGTTTTCTTTGGACAGATGGAGTTAGGTGTTGCCCTATCTTCAAGGCCTCTATCAATGTTTGTCCTCAATGACGTGCAATGCTAGCATTTGTTGCATTTCCTGGGTCCTTTGATGTTGATGGCTCAGACTTATTTGTGCCAAAGAACATTTCCATGAGCTCTAGATGAAACTAATGATCTCTGCGTTACCTCCTTACATGTGGATTATCTCAAGATGAGATGATAGGCCCTCAGGCAAAGAACCTGTCTATCATGGGGAAACATGACAAATGGTACATTTTCATGGAGGGCACCTTGCAAAGATGCTGGTTTTTCTTCTTGCGGTATATCGAATGAACATAGCCACTAAGAAATCAAATTACTTGATTTTGAACAAAATACCTGACCAATGTGCTTAATGCAATACACAGCCATGCAAAACAGAAGAAAACCCTATCTGGCAGATTTTAAAACCCCTATGCCCATTGAAGTCGGGAGACATACGATGGCTCAGCACATGCCACGCATATTTTAAAACCCACGCAGGGGGGATTGCCTACCATTCTGCAGCTGTGCCTCCGTCCCTCATCAGGCACGGAGGACGACAACCGAGTGTCCTGTGTTACAGGACTTAAGCGACATGCCGAAGCCGCGCACCCTACTCACGATTTTCTATCATTATGGGGAAAAAAAGAAAGGGGAAAGTAACATCAACTCCCCCAACAATCCACTCATACTTGGACCTATGGATCAGCACCTGAGAAGAACAACAGTCAAAAGAGAGAAAAGTGAGTTGGAAGCAACTGGAACCTCAGGTAAGCTATTTTTATTTATTTATCAAGTTTTCTATACTGTCGCTAAGACGAGCCATTGCAACTGTTTACAAATTATAAAAATGCAGAAGGTAAAACATACAATATTAAATCATTTAGTAGATAATGGAGAAATTACTTGCCTGATAATTTCAATTTCCTTAGTGTAGGCAGATGGACTCAGGGACCAATGGGTATAGTAGTGTGCTCCTGATAGCAGTTGGAGACGGAGTCAGATTTCATCTGACATCAGTGCTACGTATACCCCGTGCAGAAGGCTCTGCTCTACAGTATTCTCCTTGAAAAGCAATTGTGGATATATGTGTGTTTGATTAAGTTGATTAACTTGAACTAGATGACTTGAATTCTAGTGGGAGACCACCAGTGCACTCAACCGAGAAACGCAGACACCCGGGTAATTATGGATGTCTAACCAGGGGTAAAGCGTGGCTTACCTGTGCTTGTCTTGCTCTCGGGGGATGTCACCCGAGGTTTCCGTATTCTGAGGCAGCCGTGGGCGGGATACTGCATCCATCTGTCTACACTAAGGAAAGTAATTTCTCCATTTCCTAGCGGGTAGCAGATGGACTCAGACCAATGGGATGTACAAAAGCTACTCCCGAACCGGGGTGGGAGGCTGCCCATGGCCCACTTAGTACTGCCCTTGCAAATGCTGTGTCCTCCCGGGCCTGAACATCCAGGCGATAGAACCTCGAGAAGGCTGTGAGTGGAGGACCAATGTTGCCACCCTACAGATCTAGACGGGTGACAGCATCTTGGTTTCTGCCCAGGACACTGCCTGGGCTCTGGTGGAATGGGCCTTTACTTGTAGAGGTGGAGGCCTTCCCTGCCTCAATGTAGGCCGCCTTGATTACTTTCTTTGATCCGGAGGGCTATGGTTGCCTGCGAGGCCGCTTCCCCTTATTTCTTCCCGCTGTGAAGTACGAATAGGTGGTCCGTCTTTCGTACGGGTTCCGACCTTTCCAGGTATCGGACTAGTAGTCTGCAGACGTTAAGATGGCGAAGAAGGCGAGAGTCTTCCGAGTCCTTATGCTCGTCTGGAGATGGCAGCGAGATGGTTTGGTTTAGATGGAAATGAGAAACCACCTTCGGAAGGAAGGAAGGGTCAGTGCATAGCTGTATGGATCCCGGTGTGAATCCGAGGAATGATTCCTGACAGGATAGTGCTTGAAGTTCAGAGATGCGACAGGCTGAACATATTGCCACTAGAAACACCGTCTTCATGGTTTGAAGGTGTAGAGGACAGCCCGCGGGTAGGTCTGAAGGAAGCTCCTGCTAGGAAGTCTAGTACTAGATTGAGGTTCCATAGGGGTACCGGCCACTTTAGTGGTGGTTGGATTTGTTTGACCCCTCTCAGGAAGCGGGAGATGGCTGGGTGTGAAGATAGACTGATGCCATCCACTTTGGCTCTGAAGCAAGCCAACGCGACCACCTGAACCTTGATGGAGTTGAGAGACAACCCCTTCTGTAAGCCGTCCTGCAGAAATTCCAGGATCGTGGGGTTTTTGACTGTCCGCGGAAGTACGACACGATCTTTATACCAGGCTTCGAATATTCTCCATATTGATATGTAGGTTAGAGACATGGAGAACATGCGTGCTCGGAGCAAGGTTGTCAAATCACTGCCCCCCCCCGGAGTATCTGCTCTTCTTCGGGCGTGTCCTCTCAACGGCCAGACAGTGAGAGAGATTAGATTTGGGTCTTCGTGGAGGATCGGTCCTTGCTGGAGCAGATCCCTGTGTGGAGGTAGGGACAGGGGGCTCCCCTCCATAAGTATTTGCATGTCTGCATACCACGGCCTTCTTGGCCAATCTGGGGCCACTAGAAGTACTAGCCCCCTGTGGTGTTCTATCTTGCGGATGATCCTGTCCAGTAGTGGCCATGGAGGGAAGGCATACAGCAGGTCTTCCAGTGGCCAGGTCTGGACAAGGGCATCGATCCCCTGGGATTGTGGGTCTCATCTGCGCCTGAAGAAGTTGGGAACTTGGGCGTTGGACCGGAGTGCCAGAAAATCCATGGCTGGAGTTCCCCAGCGGTTTATCATCAACTGGAATGCTGTGGTCGACAGCATCCATTCCCCTGGGTCTAGACTTTCTCAGCTGAGGTAATCCGCAGTGGCGCTGTCTTTTCCCGCGATGTAAGTGGCTGAGATCCCTTGCAGGTTTGCCTCCGCCCACGCCATTAGGGGGTCTATTTCCAGGGACACCTGTTAGGTTCTGGTTCCTCCCTGGTGGTTGATGTAGATCATTATTGTGGCGTTGTCCGACATGACTCTGACCGATTCTCCCCGGAGTCTGTGACTGAATCGCAGGCAGGCTAGTCTGACTGCTCGTGCTTCCAGTCAGTTGATGTTCCATCCCGACTCTTCCTTGTCCCATTGCCCCTGGGCTGTCAGCTCCTGGAAGTGGGCTCCCCACCCTCGTGGTCGGTGGTGATAGCTTACTCCCTTGTTCAGATGGTCTTCTTGTAGCCACCATAGGAGCTGGATTCGTACATCCGCCGGTAACTGGAGGCGAACGGTGTAGTCCTGGGATATCGGGTTCCATCGTGACAGTAGGGAATGTTGTAGTGGTCGCATGTGAGTCCTTGCCCATGGGCAGACTTCTAGAGTCGATGTCTTGAGGCCGAGGACTTGGAGGTAATCCCATACCATGGGGCGAGCGCCGTTCACCAGTTTTCTCAACTGGTCCATCAGTTTCCTTCTCCTTGCAAGGAGAAGGATGACCTTGTCTTGTTGGGTGTCGAACCAGACTCCCAGGTATTCTAGTGATTGGGAGGGCTGCAGGCAGCTCTTGGTTGTGTTTACGACCCTCCCGAGATTCTGCAGTAGATTCTTGTCTCTGGTGGTCACCTGATGACTCGTCTGGAGATTTTGCCCTGATCAGCCAATCGTCCAGGTATGGATGTATGAGGATTCCTTCTTTCCTCAGTGTCGCTGCCACTACCAGCATGATTTTGGTGAACGTGTGAGGGGCAGTAGCTAGTCCGAAGGGTAGCGCCCGAAACTGGTAGTGGTGGTCCATGATCGTGAAGCATATAAGCAAAATATGCCTTCTTTGTTTATTTATGTAAATGATAAATACATCTATAAAGATATAATTATAAAACCCACGCAGGTACGTGCATATCTCCCACTACACACACAAATCATAAAAAGCAAAAAAAGGGGCATGACAAGGGCAGGGTCTAGATAGGTCGAGTCTGTAAAATGAAGTTAGCGCATAAATAGTTATACACACAAGCGCGCACTGGGGTCCCCTACTGTGTAACTTTACTTCTGCTATGGACAATGTGTAAGTCATGTAACAAAACAAATAAGCTAGTCAGTGGAGTTTTAAAGGTGTAAAAGGGAGGCAAGCTAGCTAGGTGGACTAGGATGTCCTCTCCTTTACTAGGGCGAACTGTGAAAAATACAATATAATACACGCACGTGCGCCCGCATGCAGCTCTTAAGATTTATTTCTAAGGCTCTAAATATCTTTAAATGAAGCTGAACGGAGGTAAGCTGCATGGAAAAGTGCAGTTTTAAGGTGAGTTCCTCAAAAAATAATTTACCTTGAAAAAATCATGACCATTAGGCTCCATGGAACAAGTGAACCTGAGGGGTGCCCAACATGTGAGATATCCTGCAACTATTCAGTGGAACAGGATGAAAGCTCTAGGAGTTATGCAATCATCACATCAATCTGGACTCCATCACATCACATCACCCGCCTGTGAGGATAGAATATGCCTGTCCGAAGAGAAATTTTGTTTTACATTATTTATGATTATTATATTTGGTTCTCATCTTTATGAGAACTGCTGCGCATCTTATATTGCCTTGCATGCTTCTGCAGATATAGTGAGTAATAAATACTTTTAATAAATATACATTACAGTCCTTTCCTGGCTGCAATTCTGCATGCCATGTATAATATTACCAAGGCCACCAAATCATAGGTGGTATCAAAGATATTTTGAAGCCAGTAAGATTAGAGCTAATGGGACTTTGAGTTCCTAGAAGGAAGATCAATTTCCAGCTGCTGCGCCACCTTTACAATGGCTTTAGACATGTAAGAACATAAGAAATTGCCATGCTGGGTCAGACCAAGGGTCCATCAAGCCCAGCATCCTGTTTCCAACAGAGGCCAAACCAGGCCACAAGAACCTGGCAATGTAAGACAATAAGTACATTGCCATCACTAGGAGGGAACCATATAACTCTGAGAAGCACTTTAGATGTATCCTCCCGCCTGTCCATGCTATCATTCAGAGAGGCAGAATCCTCTCAACTACAATTATTATTTTTGGAGAGACTTAGCATTGACCTGCTTACTTCGGAAGTCATACTACATGAAGCGTGATAAGCTTAGGGATAACCTAAGGAAAGATCTCTTGCTCATAATCTCCTCTATCATGTGATGTATGATAAAGACCTTCCTCTTCATCTTTCTGCCAATCCCAGGATCAGGTCTGCTTTTTGACTGTTTTGTGGCAAGACTTCAACTATTACTATAAGCACTAGCATCACTGCTTCATTGACTAGATTGTCTTCCAGAACAATCCTCTCCTCTAATTTGGAAGTTGAAGTTTCAGAAAATAATAAGGACCCTTTTCTGAAGAAGAGTGAAGTTTCTATGGAAGAGGTACTCAAGGACCTTTGAAACACTCCTTTCTTCCATGGACTCCTATGAAATTTCAGAGAGGACAGGGCTCTCTCAATTAACCCAGGTTTGACTTAAGGCATGCACTGAGCCAGGTAATGGGTGGGGATTAATATTATAGCCCCCAGTGCCATTAATCTTCCCTGTAAGGAACCAGACATATCTGAGAAAGCCTTGGTGTCAGCTATGGGGGTGGGATATTGCAGAATCCACGCTCTCAGTCTAACTAGTCACATCACACATATTTTAAGCTCCTGAGCCAGCACCTGCAATCTTTGCTGAGATATAAAGTCATATCACCTATATTGAGGGTCCTACACTAATTAGTGCAGACTACCCTCCCTCCCAGAAGCAGCTCAAACCATGGAAGATGAAGGGTTGGTGGTTTTATAACAGCTATTCCATTAAGCTCTGGCCTAATGCATCTGCAACTATGGCTTTCCTACCTGTCCTTAGATCTGATCAAGGTGGTCTCCAAACTTAAAAGTAACTCTCTGGAGTGCAAGAAGAAACTTGGAATCTATGTAGATGAGAACCCACAATGTAGGGAGACAAATGAAGATGGCCACCACTGCAGCCTCGTCTGGGGACAAAGAGCCCGCAAGTTGTAAATGCCAAGGCGCCTGCTGCATAGCAGCACAAATGCCAGCTCCCTGTGCATAGTCATGCTCTCTGTAGAATTTTCTTTTTGTCCTGGCGAACACACCACCAATATTCCCTTCTGATTTTTGAAAGGCTATGTGCACAAACATTTTCTTTTGGGTAACTTTTTATAGTCTGAATTCAAATGTATGCGCTATGAACTAGTATAATGCAAATATCATCAAGAATTCTTGCATGCACTATGTTTTGCCACGTGCACAGGGTTCACAACCTGTGTGCACACATGCACACACCTTAGAGGGAACAGAGCTCACTACTATCTAAAAGAATAAGTTTCTGCATATGGGAAGGAAGAATGGTCTAGGTAGTTAAAAAGCCATCAGTTAAGCTCAGTAACCTAAGAGGAAAAAAACAAAACAAAACGTGCTCTTGCAGGAACACAGGGATGGGAATCTTTACTGAAGCAGACTAATAACTAGGCTAGTGCTGTGGAAGAAATGACGACACCTGAAACAGTAGAAAAGCAAAAGGAGCTTCAAGAGCTAAAAGGTGGCTGATTTCATCTCAAAAGATGCCACTGTATCCATATGGTACAGTTTGGGATGAGACAAGGCAGAATGGCATATGGCATGAAGCAAATATTTCCTTAAAATGATTCTACTGAAGCTTTGGCTTTAATGGTTAGCAATCTATTCTTTTTTTGTTAATCCAGTAAGAGCACATATTTCCAGAAGACTTAGCAATATTCTAGATTTCAGATAGATGTTTACTAACTGTACATGTTCCTACTTTGAACACAATGGAACAGCTGAATAGAAAGTCTATTCACAACACTGCTAGTTATGGAAGCTTGCTGAAACTAGTTTATAACCAAGAAATAAATTAGCAGAAAGTTTTCAACTGCAAAAGAGTTGGATGATGAAAGTAGAAGGAAGCAGATTTTGTTTATTGTAATTTTGACAATACAACGTACCACTACCAGTAGCTATATTGGTCCTAAAGAAAATTGTATTCCTTGTAGGTTATGATACTGGACCAATATAAGAAATTATCAAAAATGATTCTGTACATGAGTTTGAGACCACATAGGTTCCCTCACCTGAAGACATCAACGTCAACTAGGTGCTTTATTGGTCCTCTAGTTGCTTGGTAACAACTTTGCAATCTTGGTTGTGTTATGCCAAGTTTCCAGATTACATGTCACCTGCATTATTAGGTAGGGATAAATAGGCGGTATTTCTGTAAGGAATGGCATTATCTGTTAGCCCAAACAACTCAGCCGTGTAACACTCTCTCTCTCCTTTCTTTTCAGGGTTAAATAAAGCAGATATAGACAGGGCATTTCAATACAAGGACATTCACTGCACTATATGCTATGGGCCTTGTATTCAGAATATGAATTTTGAACATGTGAAATGAAAAGAAATTATATTCTATATCACACATTAAGTCATCTACTGACATCCTGGAGAAAGCATTTTATGTGACAACCAAGGAAGATACCAAAAACTTTTCACAACATTTTTCAGAGAGATTCATAAAACAAATAGACTGCCACTTTAATTGAGAAAATACTACCACCATTTTAGGAGGGAAAAGCAAAAGGAACTTTGTTGATGTGAGCTTATGTGAACCAATGACTTGTCATTGTATTATTAATGTATTTCTATTTACAAAAAAAAAAAAAAAACGTGCTCTTGCAGGAACACAGGGATGGGAATCTTTACTGAAGCAGACTAATAACTAGGCTAGTGCTGTGGAAGAAATTTAGATAATGATGTATTACTGTATTTTATAGATATTTTGTATCATTCATGTGTTATTGTATTTCATTAATCCATTGTATTCTTATTATTTTGATGCACTTCGCCATTGTAAACCACTCTGGGTTGACATTTTGTTTGAGGAAGAGCAACATATACATAATTGTATATTTGTTTAATTGTTCAATCTGTTTGATGTAATTTTCTGTTCCTTGTTCTGTGTAAACCGAAGTGGTATGCACAAGTGCATGAACTCCGGTATATAAAAGCCTTTAAATAAATAAATAAATAAATATGCAATGAGAAGTCTTGTTACAAATCTATAGTGTCATAAATATAAGTATATATACATTCATAAATATACATACACATAATGTATTACATATATCTTGCAGTTATTTTTGGGGAAAAAGTGGGGTATCAAATAGAAATTTCTGGCATATAATTTCTATAAGTTATATAAGCATTTTACATCATCATCTCAGAGTAAAAAAAGATATCATAGGAGGTAATTTTCAAAGATTTACAAGGGGGTTGCACATGTAAAATTAGTATGTATGAGTGTATATGCTATTTTACAAACCTCAAAAGAATGTATTGCGTGTAAATGTGAACACGGAGAACAAGGAGCAGTTTAGAGGTGTTCTGAGGCAAGGTTCAAAAGCATGCAAATAGGTTGCTATTTTGTAAGAGATCTATGTGCATAGATTACCAAACTTGCCTGTACATCTCTTCACCTTCTAACTGACTTGTTAATTGAAATAACCTACAGACAAAAGACAAGTGCTTTCAGTGAGATATCTAGGTGAAAGCGCAGTTGCTTACCTGTAACAGGTGTTTTCCTAGGACAGCGGGATGTTGGTCCTCACAAGTGGGTGACATCATCCGATGGAGCCTAGCATGGAAAACATTTGTCAAAGTTTCTAAAAGCTTTGACCAGCACACTGAGCATGCCCAGCATGCCGTTATCCGTGCATCCACGCGAGGTCCCCCCCCCTTCAGTCTCGTAATAGAGAAAAAATATGAGCGAAAAAATAAAACAAACCGGAAGGAGAACCCAACTCCACGGGGAGGTGGGAGGGATTCCTGAGTAGTAACATCCTGCTGTCCTAGGAGAACACCTGTTACAGGTAAGCAACTGCATATTCTCCTAGGACAAGTCTTCACAAGTGGGTGAGTACCAAGCTCCAGGCTATTCCTGTCAGCAGATGAGACCAACAGTTACCGAAGAAGGTGCTAACGAGCACAACAACTGCGGGGCTGTTGGTCGGTAGTGGACAGTCTGGTTCCCACCAGGGGCACAAGGCCAGAAGAGATGGATTCAGGTCTGGAAGAGATTGTGCAGGACGGATCGACAAAGGCACAGTCCTGACGCCCATCCTTGTCCAAGCAGTAGTGGGCCACAAATGTGAGAAGAGAACTCCACGTGGCGGCCCGGCAAATTTCGACGATGGGGACTGCTTGCAGATGAGCCACCGACGTCGCCACGGCCCGCACAGAGTGAGCTTTAACTCTGTCGGCCAGCGGAAGGCCAGCCTGCACATAGAAGGCGATAAATCTGCCAGCCAGTTGGATAAGGCTTGTTTACCCACCGCCACTCCCAGTCTGTTTGTGTCAAACGACACAAACAGCTGAGTGGACTGTCTGTGACTGGCTGTATTATCTAAATAGAAAGTCAGGGACCTCTTGCAGTACACAGTGTGGAGAGCCTGATCCCCTGGGTGGGAATCAGGCCTGGGAAAGAAGGTGGGTAAAATAATGGACTGATTGAGATGGAAATCAGACACACCTTAGGCAGAAACTTGGGGTGCGTACGCAAGACCACACGAACGTGAAAGAACCTCATGAACAGTGGGTACGTGACCAAGGCCTGAAGCTCACTGACCCTACGAGCCGAAGTAATATCGCCACCAAGAATACAACTTTCCAGGTGAGGAGCTTCATTTCACAGGAGCTCAAAGGGAGGGTGCATGAGCCATGCCAGGACAATGTTGAGGTCCCAGGATGCGACAGGAGGTCAAAGAGGGGGCTTCAGCTGGAGCAGACCCCTCATAAAACGATCTACTAAAGGCTGCACCGAGATGGGTGTGTCAGCGAAGCCTTGATGGTATGCACTCACAGCGCTGAGATGGGCCCCGACTGAGCTGGTTTGGAGCCCAGACTCGGAAAGGTGCCACAAGTAGTCTTACAGCTGGGGCAGGGAGCAGGAGAACAGATCCAAGCTCTGGTCTGTACACCAGATGAAGAATCTCCTCTATTTCAAGTTGTAGGACTTTCTGGTGGAAGGTTTCCTAGAAACCATAAGCACTTGAGAGACACTGTTCGAGAGGGCCAAGGGCTGAAGGACTAGGCGCTCAACATCCAAGCTGTCACAGCCAATGCCCGGAGGTTCAGCACTCTGCGCCCTGGTTCTGTGTGATCAGATTGGGCACGGTGCCCAGCCGGATGGTGGGCCTGATTGAGTCCCCGAGGTAAAGGGAATCATGCTTGTCGGTGCCAAAAGGGCGTCATGAGGATCATGGTCCCTCTGTCTTGCTGACGTTTCAGCAGGGTCTTTAGGAAGAGTGGGAGAGGAGGGTATGCATACAGCAGACCCCTCCCCCAGTGGAAGGAGAAGGCATCACAGGTGAGATACCTGCTCCCCCTAATAACAGGGAGCAGAACCTGCTCACCTTGTGATTGTGTGGGGAGGTGAAGAGGTTCAACCTCTGGCGTCCCCCACAGTTTGGTTGCTACCTTCGGGTTGAGAGACCATTCGTGTGGTTGAAAGGAGCAACTCAGCCAGTCCGCCAGCACATTCAGAGCCCCAGGCAGGTATGTTGCGCGCAATGACATCCCCTGTGACAGGTTGTCACCTGGTTGTCCATTCGGATCAGGACTGCTTTGTGTGACAACCGGTCTCTGAACCACCATAGAGTGTAATGGATTGCCTGAAGCTCCAGAAAGTTTATTTGACAGCGGACTTCATGAGTGGTCCCGAGACCCTGCATGTGGAAGCATTCCACATGGGCTCTCCAGCCCTGAGGAGTGGCATCAGTAGTGAGGATCACTTGAGGCGAGGCAGTTTGTAAAGGAATACCACGCTCCAAATTGGAGAGGTGTTCCCACCAGAACAGAGATGCACACAGAGGTTACGTGACTGCAATGCAAGTCTCAAGGTCCTGAGAGGCCTGTCGCTCCCGTGACTGCAAGGTCCACTGAGCCCTCTGCATGCACAAATGGGCAAGAGGGATAACATGGACGGAAGCCACCATGTGGCCCAGCAAATGGAGCAGGAGACTGGCAGTCACCTGTCAGTTGCTGCGGACGGTGGCGGCTAGCGAGGCAAGAGCAAGAGCCCGATCGCGTGGCAAAAACGCCTACACTTGTACTATGTCCAGATTGGCGCCTATGAAGTCCAGCTGAGGAGACAGGCAGAGATGAGACTTTGGGTAGTTGATCACAAACCCCAAGGCTTATAGGACCCGCACTGTCAGTCAACTAGATACAAGAATATATGCACCGCACGATGCCTGAGATACGCAGCCACTTGGTGAAGACACGAGGGGCTGAGGGCAAACCAAAAGGCAGCACCTTGTACTGATAGCGCGTCTTCCCCACCACAAAGCAGAGGTATTTTCTGTGGCCGGGAAAGATGGCTATGTGAGCGTAAGATTCCTTCAGATCGAGGGAGCAGAGCCAGTCTCCTCTTTTGAGGAGGGGAATCAGCATACCCAGAGAGACCATCTTGAACTTTTCTCTTGAGAGAAATTTGTTCAACACCCTGAGGTTGAGGATGGGGCGTAAGCCGCCACTCTTTTTCAGAATTAGGAAATACCTCGAATAGAACCCTCGGCCCTGATGGGGGTGAGGGACCGGCTCTACCGCTCCCGTAGAGGGAAGGGCGGAGAATTCAGTTTGAAGTATGACCTGCCGGGCGAACAAACGCCACGATGAATATGGGGAGAGGTCCCTGGGAGCTGTCTGAAGTTGAGGCGAATCACCTGATGGATTATGGTAAGGACCCATCAGTCCAATGTGACATCTTCTCAGCGATGGGTGAAGCCAATGAGTCTGCCTCCCACTCGGGGATCCGGTGTCAGAGCTGTGCTCAACTGATTTGTGCTCCCTTGTCGCCAAAAGCCCGAAGCCGGGGCTTGCTGGGGCCTGGGCACTTGCTGCTGGTGGGGGGTGGCTCCTGGAGCTGGTGCGTGGCATGCGAGCCCAGGAGGCCGAAGGAAATACCTTCCTCTGTCTGTAGGAGGACTTCTTTAATCCTGGCCTGGAAGCTTTCCTGGCCAAGGATGGGACATCGGAAGCACTAGTGGAAAGCTGTTGAAGGGTGTCATGGTAATCCTTCAATTGAGCTACCGCATTTAGGACTTTATTCCCAAAGACTTTGTCACCTGTGCAGGGGAGGGCGGCTAGTTCTCCAGCACCTCTGGGCGGAGATCAGAAGCCCTGAGCCAGGCCCATCCTATGGGCGCGGGCCGCAGTCTCAAAGACATCGTAGGTGGAGCACACCTCGTGCTTGCCAGCCTCGAAGCTTTGCAGGGTAATCACTGAGAGTGCCTCTTGCTGCTGCTGCAGTAAGGTCTCCACAAGATCCTGGACTCACTTCTATAGGTTCTGGTTTTACTGAGCCATGTACTGGTATGCAGCACTCTGGGCGCCACATCCGGAGGACGAGGTCCTTGAAGATATCGTGGATGGGAACTGCCTCGATCTCCTTAGGAGTGAAGAACTGAAGTACTTCCAGCATCTTGCGTTGCACATCCTCCTCTGAGGAGCTGGAAGGGGATAGTCTCTGTCATGTCCCTGACAAACCCTGCGAAGGACAAGACCTGGGGGGGGGGGGGGCAGACTCCTTTCCTCTGGTGGAGAAGGCTCTGAAAGGGGGGTCCATCCAAGTAATCGGAAGAAGACTTCATGGAATCATGCCCCTCATGGGTCATAAGGCCCTTCTAACTAACTGGGGCCAGTGCATGGGCAAGGCCTGTGGGAGAATTCAGCCCTGGGCTCTAATGGCTTTGGAGGCCTTGAGGGCACTGCAGGAATCGACTGTTCCCATGGCATCGAGGGGCTGGAGGCCGTGGGAGACTGGAAGGATCCAGAAGAGGCTCAGGGAACCGAGACCTTGGGAACACGATACTGGTCATGTTTTCCTCCTCGGAGGACCCAAGAATCAGGATCGGTCCGGTGGGGGGCATCGGAGGCCGTTGGGGAATCGAAAGCCCCTCGTGCACCGATTATGTCGGTAGGGTGCCTAAAAAGACGTCCAAATGCTCAAGCAGGGGTGTTAAGAGCTCTGAGCTCCATTGTTTGAACCCTGTAATCCAACTCCTCCTGAAAGTCTGGTGAAGCCAGGACTGAGGGAGGGGGACGAGGCATCAACGGCTCTTCCTTGGGTCTCCGAGGTAGCACGGTGCCCGGCACTGATATCAGTGGGGAACACCTGGAACTCCCAAGGGATGGGGCTTCTGATGGCTGGGATCGCTTCGGCGGCGGTACGGGTGGTGGTACAGCTGCCACCGGTCCCTTGTCAGCACCGGATGCTTATGGGATCTCCCACAGTGCTCGGCCCGGTCTTTCCCCGGTGCCGAGGAGGCACAGGATCCCAATGTTTGGGACATTGGTGAGATCATGGAAGACCGATCACCGTCCCCCGCAGTCCTTCAAGGAAGTGGAGAGAGGAGTAGCAAGGGGAAGCGTATCAAGGGGCTCACCGTGACTTCTGGGTGTTGATGATTCCGACACTGGCGTGGATGGAGCAGACTTTGAAGAACCGAAAAGCTTCTCCATCTTATCAAGATGCGAACGGCAGCCGTTAAGGGTCATCTAGTCACACAGGCGACACCCCCGGATGTCGTGCGAGGCCCCCAGGCAGAGGATACAGACCTCATGTGGATCCATAATAGATGGTCCACGGGCACTGGCGGAAACCAGACGCCATAAAAATTACCCGGCGTGCAGTCAATGACCAGCAATCACCAGAGGAGAAAAGCAAGGAATCAACCGTAAAGAAGCGAACAAAAATGGCAACTTTACCTATCACACCGAGGAGACACAGACCGCAAAGGGAGTGGAGCTCCACGAACTGCGAGGCAACTGTACCACGGAAAAGAAGAGACTGAGGATCATGTGATGCAGTGAAGGGAGCGGATGTGATCCCCCTTTCTTGGATTCCTATTCCTGCATCTAAGCCCATCCATGGCTGTAAATTTCATTGTTTTCACCTGGTGACCTCTGTCTGATCATGTGATCCACTTAGCTTTTGATAGGGCCGCTAATATGTCATCTCGAACGACCAAGAAGGATAAAGAAAAGGAAAAAGACAGTTTAGGTCTCTGGAGTTACCGCCGGAAGAAGATGTTGGCACCCCACAGCAGACTCCTATTGCAGCCTTAGCTGACATGAAAACAGCCGTTGTGGAAGCCTTAGAGCCCAAATTTAAAAAAATCTCCACCAAATTGACCAAACTCTCTGCTTCCTTTGCGGGATTTGAGCAACGCTTCACCAACCTGGAACAAAGGGTGTCATATGTTAAAAATGGCCTCCACTCCTCCCATTTGGAGATCTCTATGCTGAAATCCTCGCTGGCCAAGCACGCGGAATGCCTGGAGGACCTAGAAAAACGCTTGCGGCGGTCTAATCTCAGGTTTGTGGGCCTTCCAGAATCCCTGGAGGAAAAAGATCTGCCTCAATTTTTAGAGTCGTGGCTCTCGCAGGAACTTGGTCTGTCCCGCGCTCATGGCCAATTGAGGGTAGAGCACGCACATCAGTTAGGCCCTAAACGGACTCAGCTAGAAAGGCCTCAATTGGTGATCAAGAAAATTTTCAATTTTGCGCACAAAAATGAAATTCTACAGGTGATATGCTCCGGGAAGTCCCATACTTATGATGGGAAGAAGATCCACGTATTTCAAGATATTTCTGATACCCTTGCCTTGCAGCAATGCATTCTTTCTCCCTTCTGTGCCAAACTGCATGTTATGGGAGTGCGGGCGGTTTTGGTGTACCCCGCCCGGATTCGTGTGATGGTGCCCGGGGTCCCGCGCTGGTTCACGGCAGATGAGAACCAGAAATATATCAACACCTTGGATGTGCCATTGGTAGCCTCCACGAGGACCCCTGGCGACGGAGGTAAGTGAGACCCAGGATTAGCATTTTTTTTTTTCATCAGAGGTTAACCAGTGCCCCATGACCACTCCCCTGCCGTCTTGAAATTATTCTGCGATGATGGACAATGTTTCTCACAGGGGACGTCATGTTCAGTACGTTTTTTTGGAACATAGTGCTTTCTTCTGACTGCGGCCCCGACGTAATTTTCTGTTTTGCTAGCTTGAATTTTTGTGGTCTCAGGTGTGCACTCTAATGTTTGATTGACTTGCGATTCATTCTCTTTTTATACTTTATGCTATTCTCTGTGGTTGGATCGGAGATGTAGGATCCGTTTGTATGGTAGAGATCTTACTTTAATGATTTTGATTCAGGGGTGGAAGAGAGTGGGTGGGGTGTAGGAACATCGAGACGGGGAATTGTGGGTTGCACCATGTTAGTTGTTTTTGTGCTGCGTCACTATATATTTTATATGCTTGAAGCCATGTTATAACATGTCATGTGAACTCAGGCTAAGGGGGAAGCCTGTGCTGGGAAGGTTCCCTTCTCACAACGTCTTGGCGAGTTCCTTCATTCCACTTTTACAGGTACTTGTAGATGTTTAGTGGAGGGACCTGCATACTCTCCTGGAATGTCTGTGGCATTAATTCCCCTATCAAGAAGTCCAAGATTCTTGTTACCTTAAAAAGAAAATCAGCAGACCTGGTATTTTTGCAAGAAACACATCTAACTGGCCGATACAGAAAAACCTGCGGGAGGCTGGCGAGTGCCCGCTCTCCTGGGCGCACGATACAGAAAAAAAAAATGTAAATGAGGGCTCACAGTAAAAGGAGGCGCTAGGGACACTAGTGCGTCCCTAGCGCCTCCTTTTTGACAGAAGCGGCGGCTGTCAGTGGGTTTGACAGTCGATGCTCAATTTTACCGGCATCTGTTCTCGAACCCGCTGACAGCCACAGGTTTGGAAAACAGATGCCGGCAAAATATTTCTGCTTTTCTATACAGTTTCCCGGTGCTGGCCAAAATTAAAATGTGCAGCTTTGCTGCACATTTTACTTTCTGTATTGCACGGGAATGACTAATAGGCCTATCAACATGCATTTGCATGTTGCGGGCGGTATTAGTTTCGGGGGGGGGGGGGGGGGGGGGGGTATAAGGAGTAAAAATAGTGCGTTGAAAACACGTGGCCAAATGGGGGCTAACAGTGCGCTCAGCCAGAGAGCACTTTACTGCATTGGTCCGTAATTGATTTAGAACACACAAAGCTGCGTCAAAACTGAGTGGTTTCGGTACACTATGCGTCCTCCTCCACTAAAACCGTTGGAGTGGCTATCCTGATTCATAAACATCTGCCTATCACCATCCAGGCTAAAATTAAAGATCCTCAGGGCCGATATATCATTCTTGTTGCAGACCTAAACCACTCTCCCCTTGTTTTATATAATCTTTATGCCCCTAACACCTACAATGGAGAAATTACTTACCTGATAATTTCGTTTTCC
Organism: Rhinatrema bivittatum; assembly: GCF_901001135.1. Classification (NCBI taxonomy): domain Eukaryota; kingdom Metazoa; phylum Chordata; class Amphibia; order Gymnophiona; family Rhinatrematidae; genus Rhinatrema; species Rhinatrema bivittatum. Next base: position 398,976,109 of record NC_042615.1, on the reverse strand, counting down.
TTAGTATAGACAGATGGACTCAGGACCAATGGGTAGAGTGTACTCCTGATAGCAGTTGGAGATGGATCAGATTTCAATCTGACGTCAGCCCTAGTACATATACCCCTGCAGGAAGTGCAGCTCTTCAGTATTCTCCTCGAAAAGCAATTGTGGATATAGCAAGTGTTGCTTACCTGTAACAGGTGTTCTCACAGGACAGCAGGATGTTAGTCCTCACATATGGGTGACATTATCAGGATGGAGCCCAATCATGGAAAACTTCTGTCAAAGTTTCCAAAACTTTGACTGGCCCCTACTGGGCATGCCCAGCATGGCACTAACCCTGCAGCCAGCAGAGGCCCCCCTTCAGTCTTATTTGATAGTTACAGGCAGTGCCGAAAAAATAAAACAACAAAACGTTACGAACCCAACACCGCGGGGCGGCGGGCGGGTTTCGTGAGGACTAACATCCTGCTGTCCTGTGAGAACACCTGTTACAGGTAAGCAACACTTGCTTTCTCACAGGACAAGCAGGATGGTAGTCCTCACATATGGGTGAGTACCGAGCTGAAGATGTCCAAACATGCACCAAAGATACCCAACGGCGTGCAACAGGCACAACAACTGGGGTGGAATTTGGTAGAGGGCATCCTGAACCCCACCGGGCAGGCGGAAGGGTGTTGGTACGTCACGTTGGAAATAGGTTACGCAGGACAGATTGGCCGAAGATGGAATCCTGTCTTCCGGCTTTGTCCAAGCAAAAGTGGGCTGCGAAAGTGTGGAGAGAACTCCAGGTGGCAGCCCTGCAAATGTCAGGCAGCGGCACCGATCTCAGGTGTGCTACTGAAGTCGCAATGAAGTTAAAGCACACTCTGTGCTTTAACTTCATGTTAAAGCACAGAGTGTGCTTAACATGATCTTGGAAAGGAATGCCTGCTTGCTGATAGCAAAAAGATATGCAGTCCGCCAACCAGGAGGAGAGAGTCTGCTTACCCACAGGTTGCCCTAATTTGTTAGGATGGAAAGAGACGAATAACTGAGTGCTCTTCCTGTGGGCAACTGTACGGTCTAGGTAGAACGCTAGAGCCCATTTACAGTCAAGGGTATGCAGAGCCTGTTCCCCTGGGTTGGAGTGGGGCCTGGGAAAGAAGATAGGTAGTATGATGGATTGATTAATGTGAAACTCCGAAACTACCTTAGGCAAAAACTTAGGGTGAGTGCGGAGTACCGCCCGGTCCTGCAGGAGTTTAGTATAAGGCGGATAGGTAACTAAGGCCTGTAACTCACTAACCCTGCGAGCTGAAGTGATAGCCAAAAGGAAAATCACTTTCCATGTGAGATATTTTAGGTCACAGGAGAGAAGAGGTTCGAATGGTGGTTTCATGAGCCGCCCGAGAACCAGATTAAGGTCCCAAGAAGGGGCCGGAGGACATAAAGGTGGCTTGATATGGTGCAAGTCTTTAAGAAAACGTGTTACAAGGGGTTGTACCGATATAGGGACATCCCCGACACCTTTATGGAAGGTGGCTACTGCACTGACATGCATTCTAATGGAAGAGGTCTTTAGACCTGATTCCGATAAGTGCCAAAGATAGTCCAAAAACCTTGGGATTGGACAGGAAAAGGGATCAAGGGATTGCGAAGAACACCATGATGTATACCTTTTCCATTTATAGGAATAAGATTTTCTCGTGGAAGGCTTCCGTGAAGCAATCAGGACACGAGAAACCAAATCTGAAAGGTTAAGTGGTTGAAGGATTAACCTTTCAATATCCATGCCGTCAGGGACAAGGCCTGAAGACTGGGATGGCGTAGACATCCGTCGTTCTGAGTGATCAGAAGTGGGTGCGTTCCCAAGGGAATGTGCCTGCGGATGGAGAGATCCTGGAGTATGGGAAACCACACTTGGTGTGGCCAGTGAGGTGCTATCAGGACCATGGTTCCCTTGTCCTGACGGAGCTTCACGAGAGTCTTCGAGAGAAGAGGAAGTGGAGGGAATGCATAAAGCAGACCGGTTGCCCACGAGAGGGAGAATTCATCTCTGGGCTGAGAGCGCTCGCTCCGAATGAGGGAGCAGTAGTTGTCCACTTTGTGGTTCTGAGGGGACGCAAAGAGGTCCATTTGGGGATGACCCCATTGCTGGAAGAGAGAGGTCGCTACCGAGGAATTGAGAGACCACTCGTGCGGTTGGAAGACATGACTCAGTTTGTCTGCCAAGACATTGTGCACTCCCGGCAAATAGGTGGCCTTGAGGTACATCGAGTGGGAGGGCGCTTCCGCCCAAATCTGCGCAGCTTCCTGACATAGAAAGAAGAAGCCTGTGCCTCCCTGCTTGTTGATGTACCACATGGCCACCTGGTTGTCCGTTTGAATCAGGATGATGTGATTTGATAAGCAATCCTGAAAAGCTCTGAGAGCATATCACATTGCTCGAAGCTCCAAGAAATTTATCTGGTGTTTGCCTTCCTCTGGAGACCAAAAACCTTGTGACTGTAGATCGTTCACATGAGCTTCCCATCCAAGGTTGGAAGCGTCGGTGGTAAGAATGAGTTGAGGATCTGGCAGGTGAAAAGGCAGTCACTGGAGGAGATTGTTCTGATCTTTACACCAGGCGAGAGACAGACGGAGTGCGTCGGTGATGTGGACAATGGTTGACAGAGGCTGAGTCACTTGAATCCATTGTGATCTCAGAGTCCAATGATTGACTTTCATGGCCAAGCGGGGCATTGGTGTGAGATGGACTGAGGACGCCATGTGTCCGAGAAGGAAAGGAATTGCTGAGCTGTTGCTGTATACTGAGACCAACTGGTGAGCGAGGGACACGAGGGTTTGCACTCGTTGTTGAGGTAGAAAGGCTTTTGCCTGTAAGGTGTCCAAGTCTGCCCTAATGAATGACAAGGTTTGAGATGGGACTAAATAGGATTTCTCGTAATTGACAAGAAATCCTGGAGAAATTAGAGTGTGTAGGGTCAAATCCAGGGACAATCGAGCGGCTTGCTGGGTTGGGGCCCTGATTAACCAGTCATCTAGATAGGGGTAGACGTGAACACCTTCTTTCCTGAGAAAGGCTGCGACAACCACGAGGCATTTGGTAAAGACTCGTGGTGCCGATTCTAGGCCGAATGGAAGCACCCGATATTGATAGTGCTTTGGGCCTACTAAAAACCTGAGGTACTTGCGATGAGCTGGAGCTATCACAATGTGGGTGTACGCATCCTGGAGGTCCAGAGAGCAGAGCCAGTCTCCTCTTTGTAGAAGAGGTAGAAGCGAGCCCAAGGTTACCATCTTGAACTTTTCCCGCTGGAGGTACTTGTTGAGGGCACGTAGGTCCAGGATTGGACGAAGCCCCCTGGGATTTTTTGGGGATCAAAAAGTAACGGGAATAGAACCCTAGGCCTTTTTGCGAAAGAGGAACGGGTTCTATTGCCCTTAACTGGAGAAGAAGGGAAACCTCCTGCTCCAGAAGAACAGAGTGGTCGGTTACTCTCCACACTTGTAGAGGTGGTGATTCTGGTGGAAGAGCAAGAAAGTTCAGGTGGTAACCCTGAGCAATGATTGTTGGTACCCATTGGTCGGTAGTGACTGATTGCCACATGCCGTGAAAGTGGCACAATCGACCTCCCACTGGTATGCCTGGCAGAGGAATCAGGCTACTGCTCTCCAAGGGAAAGTCAAAAACCTGAAGCAGGCCCCGGCTGGGGAGCTGCTTGTGGCTTTTGCTTCCGGGGCTGGCGAGGCTGAGATTCTTGATAAGGCCTCATAACTCGGGACCTTGTTGGTGGAGGATAGTACTTCCTTGGGCGAAAGAATGACTTCTTAGAGTCCTTCTTGAAGGGCTGTCTAGAAGGGAAGTCAGAAGGTATCGATGAGAGCTGTTTGAGGGTCTCATAACGGTCCTTTAATTCAGCCACTATTTGTTGAATCTATTCACCGAACAGATTATCTCCTATACAGGGGCAGGTCAGAGAGCCTGTCTTGTACTTCTGGGCGAAGGTCAGAAGACTTGAGCCAGGCCCAGCGTCTTGCCGAAATGGCAGTTGCAGACACTCTAGTGGAGGTGTCTAAGATATCGTAATCTGTTCTTATCTCATGCTTTCCTGCCTCAAATCCCTTGTTGGCAAGGATTTGAAGATGGTGCCGATGTGCAAATCGCCCCTGATGAATGAATCTGTGGCGAGGGACGACATGGCATCGATTGCTGAGGCAATACTCCCGAAGGAGGAATGCGGAACGATGTTTCTCCTCCCGATGAGGCTGTCATCGGGGAGCGCACCGGAGCCATCGGAAATCCGGGAATCACCGGTGGAAGGGCAGTCATGAGCGCCTCCATCCGGGAGAGCAGCGGTGCCAGCGCTGCTGGAATCGAGGCGTGACCGGTTCCACTCTCGGTGCCAGTGTTGGAGGAACCTGGAGTCGTTGCATTGCCTTGTTGATGGCCTCCTGGACTAGCCAGTCCAGTTCTTCCCAGAGACCTGGGGCAATCAGCCCCGGCTCTGTGACGGAAGAGGGAGGCTGAGGCACAGTCGGAGGGACCACCTTTACAGGCGGAATCGCGACTCCCAAACTCCGATTGAGTGAGGGTGGCCTCGATGTCCCGGTCGCAGGAGTGGTCGGTGCCATTCCTAGACGGGGCTTCTTCGATGGTGGCTCGGACGGTGGCGAGGTCGATGATTTCACTCCCTCGACGGTCCGAGACTTACGATGCCGATGGCGATGTTTCTCCCTACGATCCCCTCGATCTTGAGGGGGAGAAACGGGAGTCGATAGCCGTGAAGACGTCGATGGCAGGCGGTCACCGGACGGTTGTCGATACTGGTGTGACTTCGACGGTGCCGGTTCCGATTACGTCGATGCAATGGATGGCATCGGGGTGTGAGCACGGAAAAGGAGTCCCATCTTCTCCATTCTGGCTTTGCGACCTTTTGCTGTCATAAGGGCACATTTGGTGCAAGTCACGACATCATGCTCATGGCCTAAACACATTACACAGACTCCATGAGGGTCTGTGATAGACATGGTGCGAGTACAGTCTGGGCACCGACGAAACCCCGACGCCATGGCCATAGAAAAATCGAGCCGCGGTATGGTCGACGCCCTGTAGGCTGCGAGGGTCAAACTCGACGGTAATTGACGAAAAACGGTGAAAAACCTAACCGGAGTACCGCGGCCTGAGAAAAGTTAGAGGAGGAACCCCTGTGGGGCAATTTAATTTTAATTAACTCCATGAGGAAAATTCCTGTCAGGAATCTCTTCAGAGCTCCTAAACCGCGAGGCTACTGCTGCGCAAAAAAAAGAAGACTGAAGAGGACCCCTGCTGGCTGCAGGGTTAGTGCCATGCTGGACATGCCCAGTAGGGGTCAGTCAAAGTTCTGGAAACTTTGACAGAAGTTTTACGTGATTGGGCTCCATCCTGATGATGTCACCCATATGTGAGGACTACCATCCTGCTTGTCCTGTCCTCTGAGAAATGTAGGACCGAATAATTTGAATAACTTGATTAACTTTATAACTTGGATAACTTGATTAATTTGAACTGGTTATAGCTGAAGGCCGCCAGTGCCCTCAAACGAGAAACGTTGACACCAGGCAGGATGATGTCCCTAGTTGGAGGAAAGCATGTCTTACTCGTGAATCACTCGCTCTCGGGGATGTCACTCGAGAATTCTATGAATAATGGCAGCCATGGGTGGGATGCTGAGTCCATCTGTCTACACTAAGGAAAACAAAATTATCGGGTAAGTAATTTCGCCATTTCCTAGCATGTAGCAGATGGACTCAGGACCAATGGGATGTACAAAAGCTACTCCCGAACCGGGTGGGAGGCTGCCCGTGGCCAACTTAGTACTGCCCTTGCAAATGCTGTGTCCTCTTGAGTCTGAACATCCAGGTGGTAAAACCTGGAGAAGGTGTGGATGGAGGACCATGTTGCCACCCAACAGATTTCAGCAGGTGACATCATCTTGGTTTCCACCCAGGACACTGCCTGGGCTCTAGTGGAATGGGCCTTGACTTGTAAAGGCGGTGGGCTTGCCTGCTTCTACGTAGGCCGCCTTGATGACTTCTTTGATCCAGCAGGCTATGGTTGCTTGCGAGGCCGCTTCCCCTTGCTTCTTCCTGCTGTGGAGAACGAATAGATGGTCCGTTTTTCGTACGGATTCCGACGATGCCAAGTATCGGACTAGGAATCTGCCGACGTTGAGATGTCGTAGACTGCGAGACTTTTCCGAATTCTTAAGCTCATCTGGTGATGGTAGCGAGATGGTTTGGTTGAGATGGAAGTGAGAAACCACGTTGGGGAGGAAGGACGGAACTGTGCGTAACTGGATGGTTATGCACAGTGAATGATGGCATAGACTTAATTGGTATCTCAGAGACATGGTGGAAGGAGGACAACCAATGGGACAGTGCTATACCGGGTACAAATTATATCGCAATGACAGAGAGGAACACCCGGGAGGCGGTGTGGTGCTTTATGTCCGGGATGGCATAGAGTCCAACAGAATAAACATCCTGCATGAGACTAAATGCAAAATTGAATCTTTATGGGTAGAAATCCCTTGTGTCAGGGAAGACTATAGTGATAGGAGTATACTACCGTCCACCTGGTCAAGATGGTGAGACGGACAGTAAAATGCTAAGAGAAATTAGGGAAGCTAACCAAATTGGTAGTGCGGTAATAATAATGTGAGACTTCAATTACCTCAATATTGACTGGGTAAATGTATCATCGGGACACGCTAGAGAGATAACGTTCCTGGATGGAATAAATGATAGCTTTATGGAGCAATTGGTTCAGGAACAGATGAAAGAGGGAGCAATTTTAGATCTAATTCTCAATGGAGCACAGGATTTGGTGAGAGAGGTAACGGTGGTGGGGCCGCTTGGCAATAGTGATCATAATATTTATTTATTTATTTATTTATTTTATTTATAATTTTTTATATACCGCCGCTCATCAGAGATATCACGTCGGTGTACAGAGAACAGAACTTACGCTGGAGCGTTATACATTTAACAATGGTTAAAATATAGGTAATTGAACAAAAAACTAGTATGAGAAATTAAATCAAAACAATAATTTAGGAACGTTATACATTTAACAAAGGCTAAAATATAGTTAATTGAACATAAAACAAGAAGTAGTAATTAAATCAAAACAGTCATTTAGGTGCAGCTTAAATGAGCTGAGTTAAACAAAGCTAGAAAATATAAGGATTCTAGGAAACTTAGGTATGAGGTTAGGGAAAGATAAAGAGGAATTGGGATTCTAAGTTAGAGGTGGTAGGAGGGGGGAGAAGCAGCAGGGAGAGGAGCACTTAGATTGCAGTTAGGAGCAGTTGCAAAGAAGGGTATTGAAAGTAGTGAGCAGATATAAGGAGAAATCAGAATTGGTGCATATAAGGAAGTATTGGGTAAATACAGGCAAGGCATATAGAGGTGAAGATAGACATATGTATATCAAGTATAAGCATGCGTGAAAAGCCAAGTCTTGAGTTTTTGCTTGAATGTTTTGGGAGACAATTCAAGGCGTAGTTCGGAAGGCATGGTATTCCACAGCAAGGGGCCTGCAAAGGAAAACACTCGTGCTTTGGTGGAGGCATGGTTATATAGTTTGGGCGAGGGGGTCTGTAATGTGGCGAGGTATGGAATTCTGGTGGGTTTAGTAGATGCTTGAAATTGTAATGAGTTATTAAACCATTTCATTTCAGGATTGTGGAGGGCTTTATGGATAAGTGTTAGTGTTTTGTACTGTATGCGAGATTGAATGGGGAGCCAGTGTAGCTCTTTCAAAACTGGCGTAATGTGTTCCTTTGAGTTTGTGTTAGTAAGGATACGAGCTGCGGTATTCTGCAGAATTTGTAAGGGGCGGATGGCATTTTTAGGTAGGCCTAAGAGGAGAGAGTTGCAATAGTCCGTTTTAGAAAATAACATGGCTTGTAGAACTGTCCGTAAATCAGATGCGTGAAGCAAAGGTTTCAATTTTTTAAGTGTATGTATTTTGAAAAAACACTCTTTAAGAATTGCATTAATAAATTTTTTAAGGGTCATTTGGTCATCAAGAATGACTCCTAGGTCTCGGACTTGATGGGAGAATTGTATGTGAGTAGATGTTATAGGTGGTGTAGGAGAGGAATGTAGAGGGGTAGGAGAAGAGATGATCATAAGTTCTGTTTTTGTGGAGTTAAGGGCAAGTTGTAATGAGGTTAGGAGGTTATTGATAGCAGCGAGGGTGGTGTCCCAAATTTCAAGGGCTTTGGGTATGGATTCCGTTATTGGAATGAGAATTTGTACATCATCAGCGTACAAAAAGTGAGGAAGCTTAAGGTTGGCGAGAAGATGGCATAGCGGAAGAAGATAAATGTTAAACAGGGTAGATGAAAGTGAGGAGCCTTGAGGGACTCCTTGCATCAGGGGGATTTCCTTTGATAAGTGGTTGCCAATTTTGACTTTATAGTTTCGGTTGGAAAGATAGGATCTAAACCAGTTATGGGCAGTACCAGTTATTCCGATCTCGTGTAGACGTTGGAGGAGAATTTGGTGGCTAACGGTATCAAAAGCCGCTGAGATATCCAGGATCACTAGTAGATGGGGTTGATTTTTATCTAGGCTTTTGAGAAGGTAATCAGACAGCGATAAGAGAAGGGTTTCGGTACTATGTAATTTGCGAAATCCGTATTGCGAAGGAGAGAGGATCTGGTGTTCTTCTAAATAGTCACTAAGTTGACGGTTAATAGTTTTTTCTAGGATTTTAGCAATAAATGGGAGATTAGAGATTGGGCGGTAGTTGGCAACGTCTAATGGTTCGAGCTTGGGTTTCTTTAGAGTGGGTTTAAGTATAGCATATTTAAGAGAGTTGGGCACTTGTCCAGCATCGATAGATGCATTGATAATGTTGGAGATAGGGCTGGCTATTAGATCAGGGACAGTGAGGAGGAGTTTTGTGGGGATGGTATCAGATGGGTGAGAGGAAGGTCTAGCTTTTTTTAGTAGGGATTCAATTTCAGTTGTTGCAGTGCATTCAAAGGTTGCTAGCTTTGGGGCAGAGTCTTTTATGTGACAGTGGAGATTAAATTGGGGCATGTGGGAATTGTGGGGAAAGCGTGTCATAATTTTGTTGATTTTGTCTTGAAAGAAAGAGGCCAGTTCGCATTTGATTCTGGCTTCTTCTTCTGGGATGATATTTGGAGTGAGGTTAGTAAGTGATGTGACATATTCGAATAGGATTTTTGGATTGAATTGAAATTGGCGGATTTTGCCAGCATAGTAATTCTTTTTAGCATTGTTTATCATCTCGTTGTAGCTTTGCAGAGAAGATTTGTAATGTGCAAGTAGAGTGGGTGTGGGTTCTTTACGCCAGTTTTTTTCAGCTTTTCTAAGGGCTTGTTTTAAATCTTTTAGTGTGGGAGTGTACCAGGGTTTTTTTGTATTTTTTTGAGAAGAAAGTTTTTTTGTAACGAGGGGGCATATGTTATTGGCAATTGTGAGGGTGTGTTCATTCCATGATGTTAAAGCAGTGTCAGCGTTAGATAGGTCAAGGCTAATCTGGGTATAAGAACATAAGAACATAAGAAAATGCCATACTGGGTCAGACCAAGGGTCCATCAAGCCCAGCATCCTGTTTCCAACAGTGGCCAATCCAGGCCATAAGAACCTGGCAAGTACCCAAAAACTAAGTCTATTCCATGTAACCATTGCTAATGGCAGTGGCTATTCTCTAAGTGAACCTAATAGCAGGTAATGGACTTCTCCTCCAAGAACTTATCCAATCCTTTTTTAAACACAGCTATACTACCTGCACGAACCACATTCTCTGGCAACAAATTCCAGAGTTTAATTGTGCGTTGAGTAAAAAAGAACTTTCTCCGATTAGTTTTAAATGTGCCCCATGCTAACTTCATGGAGTGTCCCCTAGTCCTTCTACTATCTGAAAGAGTAAATAACCGATTCACATCTACCCGTTCTAGACCTCTCATGATTTTAAACACCTCAGAGGTAAGCTCATCTCTATTGCAGGTTTTTCGGTATTGTATAGTGGTGGAGCAGATTGGGGGGCGCGGGGGTCTTTGTAGGGTGTTGGATGTTCTAATGATATAGTGGTCAGACCATGGGATGGGAGTGCATGATAGAGAATCAGTTGCGATATGACGATTTATAAATATGAGGTCGAGAATGACCAGCTTTATGTGTAGGCATGTTTATGATTTGCATGAATCCTAATGATTTCATGGCTTCCATATGATCAAATATGAATTAGTGACTGGAAGAGGAACAGTATGCAAATCCACGGCTCTCGTGCCAAACTTTCAAAAGGGAAACTATGATAAAATGAGAAAAATTGTTAGAAAAAAACTGAAAGGAGCAGCTACAAAAGTAAAAAGTGTGCAAGAGGCATGGTCATTGTTAAAAAATACCATTCTAGAAGCACAGTCCAGATGTATTCCACACATTAAGAAAGGTGGAAAGAAGGCAAAATGATTACCGGCATGGTTAAAAGGGGAGGTGAAAAACTATTTTAGCCAAAAGATCTTCATTCAAAAATTAGAAGGATCCAAAAGAAGAAAATAGGATAATGCATAAATGTTGGCAAGTTAAATGTAAGACATTGATAAGACCGGCTAAGAGAGAATTTGAAAAGAAGTTGGCTGAAAAGGCAAAAACTCATAGTAAAAACTTTTTTTAAATATATCCGAAGCAGAAAGCCTGTGAGGGAGTCAGTTGGACCGTTAGATGATCGAGGGGTTAAAGGGGCACTTAGAGAAGATAAGGCCATCATGGAAAGATTAAATGATTTCTTTGCTTCGGTGTTTACTGAAGAGGATGTTGGGGAGGTACCCGTACTGGAGAAGGTTTTCATGGGTAATGATTCAGATGGACTGTTATCAAATCACGGTGAACCAAGAAGATGAGGTAGACCTGATTACAAACTGAAGAGTAGTAAATCACTTGGACCGGATGGTATATACCCCAGAGTTCTGAAGAAACTAAAAAATGAAATTTCAGAACTATTAGTAAAAATTTGTAACCTGGGAGGTCACGTGATGTGGTGAGCTGGGGCGGACGGAATCCCCTGAGCTCAGAGTGCACAGCTCCATCAGCGTGTTTCCCACCGCGTTATTTCCAGCCTTAAACCCCAGCAAACAACAACAAATTGTGAGTTCATATGTCCATCGCCCGATATATGAACCGGGCATCTCCCTCGATGGTCTAAATCCGGAAAAAAAGAGAAAGAAAAAACGCAAGGTGCCGAAGCCAAAATGGCCGCCGCGAGCGAAACCGCCAGAGAAACTCAGCAGGCAGGGCTCACGCTGCCGGCGATCGAGCAGGTCATCAAAGCAGCCCTGGATGAAAAGTTAGAAGGGCTCAAGGCACAAATAGGAGAGGTTCAAACGGCAATAGCTGAACTCTCCCCCCGGCTTGAACATGCTGAAGGCAGGATTTCAGTGTTAGAGGATGACACAGTGAGAGCTGAAGCTAAAGTGGAAACTCAAAGTAAATTATTAGCCCAACTCATAGATAAGGTGGATGACCTGGAAAATAGGGAGCGTAGAGTTAATTTGCCCTTCCTAGGCTTCCCAGAAGACTTAGAAGAAAACAGCATGGGAGAACTATTAGAACAATGGCTCCCAGATGCCTTAGACCTCCAGCAATTCAAAGGCTCCCTCAAAATAGAGCGAGCACACAGATTAGGAGCAAAAAAAGTAGGCAACACGCGCCCACGACTGATTATAGCCAGATTTCTCAGCTTTACACATAAAAATGAAATTTGGAAGGCCTACAGACGCAAACAAAATATTTCCTATGGGAAACACGCTATACGGATCTTCCAGGATTATTCAGCCCGGGTCTCCGAACAGCGTAGAGGGTTTGCACAAATATGCTCTAAACTTTATCAACAAAAAATTAAATTTGCTCTCCAATATCCAGCAAAGCTCAGAGTCTGGCACGATGAAAAACAACACATCTTTCAGACACCGGCAGCGGCAGCTTAATTCTTACAGTCTATCTCTGAAACCTGAGACTAACAGGAGGACTGTGCAGATGGTACTGATACAGGGCAAGGTTTTCCATATATACTAAACTGCTAAAATTCAAAGCAGCTCTACCAAGTCTTGATCTTATATCAAACAAAAACCAAAACTTCACAAGGCTTTCTGACCACGATTCGGAGCTGCAGCACTTGTACACGAATCAAATGACCTCCATGCCTCCAAGAATGAGGCTATATCCACTTTGGACTAGAAGGGGAGGGAAATTAAGGGGGGGAGAGGGGAGGGGTGCTTCAACTGAATACAGCTCCAACCATGTATCACTAGCCTTAACTGCGCAACACTCATACCACCACATATTCACAACTGGGCTATCGGGCCCCAAACAACAAATAGTGCTCACTCAGGACGTAGCACCACAGTATTCCCAAGAACCGGAGATAGGGGTTAGGCTGGGAGCCCTTACCTCCACATTGATTATGATATCCACACAACTGACATACCGACGGACCAGATTTCCACATGCATAACTTATTATCATGGAACGTCAATGGATTGGGTTCACCCATTAAACGAAAGGAAGTGCTAGACCACATTAAACGTCTTCATATAGACATTGCGGGAATACAAGAGACTCATCTTACCGCTACAGAAAGTCAAAAGCTACAGAGAGACTGGGTTGGCTCGTGTGCCTTTTCAGCAGCAGTCAATAGGAAAGCAGGCGTAGCCATCCTAATCAACAAAACAGCAAATTTTCAAACTATCAAAAGTATTGTAGACCCAAATGGCCGTTATATTTTATTAATTGGTCAATGAACAACTTCCTGGTCACGATCTGTAACGTATACGCCCCAAACGAGTATTCACATGCCTTTATGGAATCATTATGTAATCTGCTGCAAACACATGTACAGGGTCAACTATTCCTTATGGGGGATTTTAATTGTGTGCATGATGGAACCATCAACAAAAACCCACCGCAACAGAAGACTCCTGCCAAAAATAAGAAGGGTATAGCTTTTCTATGCCATCAGTTACAACTTCTAGATATATGGCGTGTACTACATCCAAGAGAAAAAGATTATACACATGTATCTCGCTCTCATCTGTCCTTATCACGTATTGATTATATTCTTATCCCGCAATCCATGTTTTCCCAGATACAGAAAGCAACTATAGAATCACAGGTAATTTCTGACCATGCTCCAATAACGGTGTCACTCACCCCACCTCAAATTACCCAAGGTGACCGCTTATGGAGATTCCCCAGCTACTTAAAAGACGATAACCAATTTAAAGATAATTTACAGGTTAAATGGAAGGAGTATGCCAAACATAACCAAAATCATACGTCCGATCCTCAACTTTTCTGGGAGGCGGTGCTACGGGGAGATATAATCTCTTATGTCCACACACGCAATAAAAAACTTAATCAACGCATTCTATACTATGAAACCAAGCTTGCCCAATGTAAGCGAAACCTGATCGATAACCCATCCACAGATCACAGAACAGAATATTACAGTCTCCTTGGGACCCTCAATGCACTCTTACACGTAAGAGCCCAAACTTATCTTCAGAAAGGTGAACAAAACCTATTTCGGTTCGGAAATAAATCGGGCAAACTGTTAGCAAACTTAGTTCGGACGACTAGGAAGAAGACTTTTATAAACAGGATGAACTGCCAAAATGGGACCATCACCACGGAGCCATGTGAAATTTGCGAAGCGCTGCGGAAATTTTACGAACAGCTATACACCCCAGACCATGGCAGAGGGGAAGTAGAGGAAACAAATTTCTTTCAGGATCTACCTCTCCCAAAGCTTACAGCTCCCCAATGGGATTTTTTAAATCGGCCGTTACAAAGCTATGAAATTTCTCAAGCAATAGCCACTACTCAAGCGAGGAAATCCCCGGGGCCGGATGGACTGTCATATGATTTCTACAAAATATTGCAGGTGCATCTAGCGGTTCCTCTTACCCACTATTACTCGGCAGGCCTTACAAAAGGGGAATTTCCTCCATCATTTAACACAGCCCACATTACGGTCCTACCAAAACCCGGCAAAGACCCTTTACAACCTTCTTCTTACCGACAGATTTCGTTGTTAAACTGTGACTTAAAATACTAGCAAAGGCCCTGGCGGAGAGGTTGAACATCATTCTCCACACTTTGATTTCACCACATCAAGTGGGATTTGTAAAGGGCAGATCTCCACATGCAAACATCATAAAACTAGTATCCGCTATGGAAATATGCCAATCACAACATATTCCCGCGCTAGCCATTGGATTTGACTCTGAAAAGGCATTCGACAGAGTAGCATGGCCATACTTATTTTCCACGCTCCAACGTTATGGAATCCATGGGGAATTCCTGCAATATCTTCAGCTACTATATCGAATGCCAGTATCATGTATATTAGCAAATGGATACCTTTCCAATGAGGTCCCGCTGGCGCGTGGAGTCAGACAAGGGTGTCTGCTCTCTCCTCTGCTCTATATTCTAGCTATTGATCCCTTACTGCGAAAGTTAGCTCAGAGCACCTCCATTAAAGGATTTGGAGGCCCACAGCAAATCTTCAAAATTGCAGCTTTTGCTGACGACGTATTGGTCTTCCTTACCCAACCGAACATTTCGCTACCCGAAGTATTAACCTTGCAAAACCAGTTTGGCTTATTCGCAGGTCTTAAAATAAACTTGGACAAGTCCGAGGTCATAGATGTAATGGGTACAGTTCGGAATACTTGGGCAGGAGAATTCCCACTCAGGTGGGTGACAATGGAACTCAAATACCTGGGCATCCGGATCCCTATTAACATACAACATCTGTACACAGCCAATATTAAACCATTATTAGAACAAACTGCGACAAAATAACGCCAATGGACATCTTTGCCTCTTTCGCTTACGGGACGGATTCATCTGGTTAAAATGATTCTGTTGCCTAAGTGGCTCTACATTCTGCAAATGACTCCCATATGGCTCACCAAGCAGGATCATAAACGATTCACAACAGAATTACGGATCTTTCTCTGGCGTGGAAAAAGAGCATGTATATCTATGGCAACTTTGTCAGCATCAACAGACAATGGGGGAATGGGCTGTCCAGATTTGCTTGTCTACAATCTAGCTTGAACATTGCGATACGTAAATGACTGGCTATTCTCCACATCCAAATATGTTCCTTCTAAACATCTGTTGGAATGGTATGGCGTGTCGTCTCTAAACCCATTAGTGCACTTACCGTCTACACTGATCCCCACACATATCAAAAAGTATGTGCTCCTACGTACCTGCCGGAAAGCATGGATCATAGTTTGCACTAAATTCCAACAACACACACGCCTGAACTCTTTGTTGCAAATAACGGAGAATCCACTTTCCCAACCTGGATTTTGCAAAGGCCCATTTCATAAATGGCAGGCAGCTGGACTTACTTATATCTATCAACTTTTTGAAGCAGCTACTGGCCGACCTCTCACCTTTCCAGAATTACAGTTGGCCTACAAACTTATCAATTCGGATCAATTTGCATACCAACAATTAAACCATTATATCCGAAGTCTCAGATTTACTGCACAATCTCTTCAGACCTCTCAAAAGATACAGGATTTAATACAACCAGGCATATCAAAAAAATCTTCTATATCAAAATTGACCAAGTCTCTTTTAACCATCCTACCGGCAACATTCCTCGATTCGCTGTACCTTAAGTGGAAACGATGGGCGTTGTGCACGATTACACTGGATGACTTCAAACAAAGTATGGCGGCTACATATGACATCTCAGATACTGCTTCGGGAAACTCACTACAAATTTTTATGGCAAATGTATATACCACCCACTCGAGCATTCCACATGCGCATTGTCTCCACCAACAAATGCTCCAAGTGTAAGGAAACAGAAGGAGACTATTACCATTGTTTTTGGGAAAGCAAGGATATATTGTACTTCTGGGAACAACTTGGCAATACCTGCTCTCAACTGTTACGCAAAAGCGTACCCCTTACTCCTAACTCTATGGCTGTTTGGGATATTGCCGAATGTGCTTCGTTCATTAAGTAACTCTGAACGATTATTCATACGCAAAGCAGACCTCTGGGAAAAAAATCCATACTACAACAATGGACAGTCACCATTCCACCAAGTCACGAACAATGGTTTAAACAACTGATACGTTTATGTACAATGGAACTTGCGGTAGCTCGGACATTGCCTAGCAAAGCCTCAGACTTAGTATCTTCTATTTGGTCACCCTTGACGGACTACCTCTCACCATCTGTTTTCTCCTACTCTAGCATCCCGTGATGCCTTGTAGACATTTTTTTTTTTCGTATTAGTATTACTATATTATTGTTACTAACATGTCTGGCACATTGAGTCTCTGTGACGCTATAAACTGATGTGTTGTAATAAGAAACTAAGCTACCTGTTGTGGTTGCCACCTATGGGCCGTTATGGCGCATGACTATATGGGTTGATGATTGACGGACTGACCAAGGATGCAAGTGGCTAGTTTTCTTTATGGTTGACAGATTATCGCTTTTAAGTGTCTTGGTTGGAGCTGGGGGGGGGGGATCATTCTATGATTAGAGGAACGGACATGTTTAGCCCAACCTGTTAATAAGCATGGACCTCATACGGTGGTTTTACCGGAGTTAAATGAGGTAGATATTTATACCTGTTCAATGCATTAATGATGTACTCAGTATTACTACTGTGTATACTCTGTTTGACCTGTTATCTGTATGTTATGGCTACCATGTCCTGAAAAAACTCAATAAAAAACAGTTTAAAAAAAAAAAATTTGTAACCTGTCATTAAAATCTTCCATTGTACCTGAAGACTGGAGGATAGCTAATGTAACTCCAATATTTAAAAAGGGCTCCAGGGGCGATCCGGGGAACTACAGACCCGTTAGCCTGACTTCAGTGCCAGGAAAAATAGTGGAAAGTGTTCTAAACATCAAAATCACAGAACATATAGAAAGACATGGTTTAATGGAATAAAGTCGTAGGCTTTACCCAAGGCAAGTCTTGCCTCACAAATCTGCTTCACTTTTTTGAAGGAGTTAATAAACATGTGGATAAAGGTGAACAGGTAGATGATGTATACTTGGATTTTCAGAAGGCGTTTGACAAAGTTCCTCATGAGAGGCCTCTAGGAAAAGTAAAAAGTCATGGGATAGGTGGCGATGTCCTTTCGTGGATTGCAAACTGGTTAAAAGAGAGGAAACAGGGAGTAGGATTAAATAGACAATTTTCTCAGTGGAAGGGAGTGGGCAGTGGAGTGCCTCAGGGATCTGTATTGGGACCCATACTTTTCAATATATTTATAAATGATCTGGAAAGAAATACGACGAGTGAGAATCAAATTTGCAGATGATACAAAATTGTTCAGAGTAGTTAAATCACAAGCAGATTGTGATAAATTGCAGGAAGACCTTGTGAGACTGGAAAATTGGGCATCAAAATGGCAGATGAAATTTAATGTGGATAACTGCAAGGTGATGCATATAGGGAAAAATAACCGATGCTATAGGGACACAATGTTAGGTTCCATATTAGGTGCTACAACCCAAGAAAGAGATCTAGGCGTCATAGTGGATAACACATTGAAATCTTTGGTTCAGTGTGCTGTGGCATCAAAAAAGCAAACAGAATCTTGGGAACTATTAGAAAGGCAATGGTGAAAATAACGGAAAATGTCATAATGCCTCTGTATCGCTCCATGGTGAGACCGCACCTTGAATACTGTGTACAATTCCGGTCGCCGCATCTCAAAAAAGATATAATTGTGATGGAGAAGGTACAGAGAAGGGCTACCAAAATGATAAGGGGAATAGAACAGCTCCCCTATGAGGAAAGACTAAAGAGGTTAGGACTTTTCAGCTTGGAGAAGAGACGGCTGAGGGGGGATATGACAGAGGTGTTTAAAATCATGAGAGGTCTAGAACGGGTAGATGTGAATCGGTTATTTACTCTTTCGGATAATAGAAAGACTAGGGGGCACTCCATGAAGTTAGCATGTGGCACATTTAAAACTAATCGGAGAAAGTTCTTTTTTACTCAATGCACAATTAAACTCTGGAAGTTGTTGCCAGAAGATGTGGTTAGTGCAGTTAGTATAGCTGTGTTTAAAAAAGGATTGGATAAGTTCCTGGAGGAGAAGTCCATTACCTGCTATTAATTAAGTTGACTTAGAAAATAGCCACTGCTATTTATAGCAACAGTAACATGGAATACACTTAGGCTTTGGGTACTTGCCAGGTTCTTATGGCCTGGATTGGCCACTGTTGGAAACAGGATGCTGGGCTTGATGGACCCTTGGTCTGACCCAGTATGGCATGTTCTTATGAGTCTGAGGAACGGCTCCCGGCAGGACAGGGCTTGTAGCTCAGAGATACTACGGGCCGACCAGTCTGCAACCAGGAAGGCTGTCTTCAATGTTAATAGTCAGAGTGACAGGCAGTGAAGAGGTCTGAAGGAGGCTCCTGCTAAGAAATCTAGGACCAGGTTGAGGTTCCTAAGAGGCACCGGCCACTTTAGGGGTGGTCGGATCTGCTTGACTCCTTTCAGAAAGCGGGAGAGATCCGGGTGAGAGGCTATGTTCCGTAGCATGACAATGCGGCCACCTGTAACCTTGATGGAGTTGAGACACAATCCCTTCCGTAGTCTGTTCTGCAGGAATTCCAAAATCACAGGAAATTTGACTGAGCATGGGACGATGTCGAGGTCCTCACACCAGGGTTCGAATACTCTCCAAATCCTTATGTATGTTAGGGATGTGGAGAACTTGCGTGCTCGGAGCAGGGTGTCAATTATTGCCCCCAAGTATCCGCTCTTCCTCAGGCGAGTCCTCTTAATGGTCAGACCGTAAGAGAAAATCGAGCTGGATCCTCGTGGAGGATCGGTCCCTGTTGGAGCAGGTCTCTGTGTGGAGGTAGCGGGAGGGGGCTACCTACCAGCAGCCTTTGCATGTCTGCGTACCACAGTCTTCTTGGCCAGTCCAGGGCCACTAGAAGTACTGGTCCCCTATGGTGTTCTCTTTTGTGTATGATTGCGTCCAATAGGGGCCAGGGTGGGAAGGCATATAATAGAGTCTACTGTGTTCAGGTCTGTACCAGGGTATCGAGTCCCTGGGACTGGGGTTCCCACCTGAGGTTGAAGAAGCTGGGCACTTGGGCATTGGACCGGTTTGCCAGGAGGTCCATGGCTAGTGTTCCCCAACGGTTTACTATCAATTGGAATGCTGTGGTCGACAGCCTCCATTCTCCTGGGTCTAGACTTTCTCTGCTGAGGTAATCTGCAGCAACATTGTCTTTCCCCTCAATGTGGATGGCCAAGATCACTTGAAGGTTTGCTTCCGTCCATGACATTAGGGGGTCTATTTCTAGAGACACCTGTTGGCTTCTGGTTCCTCCCTGATGGTTGATATAGGCCACTGTTGTGGCGTTGTCCGACATTACTCTGACTGATTTGTCTCTGAGTCTGTGACCTAACCGTAGGCAGGCTAGTCTGACTGCCTGGGCTTCTAGGCGATTGATGTTCCACCCCGACTCTTCTCTGTTCCATTTCCCCTGAGCGGTTAGCTCCTGGCAGTGTGCACCCCATCCTCGAAGGCTGGCGTCCATGGTGAGCAGGATCCAGATTGGTGAGGATAGTCACTTCCTGGCTCAGATGGCCTTCTTGTAGCCACCATCGTAGTTGGGTCCGAACATGGTCCGGGAGCTGAAGACGTACGGTGTAGTTCTGGGACATCGGATTCCATCGTAATAGTAGTGAGCGCTGTAGGGGTCTCATGTGAGCTCTTGCCCATGGCACTACTTCCACTGTGGATGCCATGAAGCCGAGGACTTGGAGGTAGTCCCATGCCATGGGGCGAAGCTCGCTCAATAGGGTTCGCAACTGGGTCATCAGTTTTGATCTCCTTGTCTGTGTCAGGATGACCTTGTCTTGTTTGGCTTTGAACCGGACTCCCAAGTATTCTAGAGATTGGGAGGGCTGCAGACAGCTCTTGTTTGTGTTGACCACCCACCAGAGGTGCTCCAGTAGAGTTTTGACTCTGTTGGTCGCCTGGTGGCTTTCCTCTGGGGATTTCGCCCTGATCAGCCAATCGTCTAAATAAGGGTGTACGAGGATTCCTTTCTTCCTCAGTGTTGCTGCCACTACCACCATGATCTTGGTGAACGTCCAGGGTGCTGTGGCTAACCCGAATGGTAGTGCCCGGAACTGGTAGTGATGGTCCAGGATCGTGAAGCGTAGAAAACGCTGAAGCTCTTGATGGATTGGAATGTGTAGGTAGGCTTCCGACAGATCCAGGGATGTAAGGAACGCTCCCAGTTGTATCGCCCTTATTACCGAGCATAGGGTTTCCATGCGGAAGCGAGGAATCTTCAGGTGGCGGTTGACCAACCTGAGGTCCAGGATGGGTCTCTGAACATTCCTTCTTTCTTGGGAACGATAAAATAGATGGAATAATGTCTATTATTTATTTGTTGTGCGGGCACCGATGTTATAGCCTCTAAGGCTAGCAATCTGGTCAGTGTAGCTTCCACTGCCATTCTCTTGGAAGGGTCGTGGCAGGGGGATTCCACAAACTTGTCTGGAGGGAGGTTGTGGAAATCCAGGTAATATCCCTCTCGAATGATAGCTAGGACCCACTTGTCCAAAGTTATCTCGACCCATCTTTGGTAGAATAGGGAAGTCTGCCCCCTATGGCTTCTTCCTTTGGATGGGTCGGTTGATTTTCATTGTAGGGTGCGACTGGGGCCTGGGCCCGAGCTGGCTCCCCTTTTGTTGTGTTTGTTCCGAAAGGACTGGCTCCTGCCTGTGGGGCGAGCCGCTTGATATGTGCTTCTGTATGGGTTGAAGCACTGTGATCCTCTGCCCCTGGAAGTTCGGGGGAAGGGTCGCTGGTTTCTCTTATTCCTGTCCTCCGGTAGCCGCAGCGATGGGGATTCGCCCCATTTGTTGGCTAGTTTCTCTAGTTCGCTTACAAACAGGAGTGTTCACTTGAAGGGCACCCTTGTGAGTCTCGTTTTGGAAGATGCGTCGGCCGACCAGCTTCGGAGCCAGAGTTGTCTTCTGGCTGCTACAGCTGATGACACCCCTCTAGCTGCGGTGCGCATCAGATCAGAAGCACTAAGGAAAAGGAAATTATCAGGTAAGTAATCTCTACATTTCCTAGCGTGTAGCAGATGGAGTCAAAACAAGTGGGATGTACAAAAGCTACTCCCGGACTGGGCGGGAGGCTGCCCGAGGACCGTGTAGGATTGCCCTCGCAAATGCTGTGTCCTCCCTGGCCTGGACGTCCAGACGGTAGAATTTGGAGAAGGTATGGAGGGAGGCCACATCGCCGCTTTACATATCTCTGCAGGCGACAGCATCCTAGTTTCTGCCCAAGAGGCCGCTTGCGCTCTGGTAGAGTTAGCCTTGACCTGTAGAGGCGGTGGTTTTCCCGCATCAACGTAGGCTGCCTTGATAACTTCTTTGATCCAGCGGGCGATGGTTGGCCGTGAGGCCGCTTCCTCTTGGCTTCTTCCCGCTGTGAAGGACGAACAGATGGTCTGTCTTTCGTACTGCTTCTGACATTTCCAAGTATCTGGCCAGTATTCTGCCGATATCGAGATGACGCAGTATTCGACCTTCCGCCTTACCTTGTCTTCGGCGCTTCCCGGCTGTGACCCGGGCGGTCTCTGGCTGTGGGGGGAGAGAGTGAGTACCTTCACCGCCGCGCATAAGGAAGTGCACCCGCTGCCTCTAGGCCGCGCCCGAACTCGTCTCGCTCGGGGGCCATGCCGCGCCCGAGCCCTTCTCACTCGGGGGCTAGGTCCCTGCCGCGGACCGGCCACCGGACCGAGGCTCTTGCTTCCGAGGGACCACAGAAGTCAGCTCGGGAAACTCAACTGGGTGAGTGACCGCCTGGTATCACCACAGGAGTGCGGGACTCGCCTTCAGTAGGTTTCTTCTATGAATTTAGTCGTTAGAATTTGGAAACACGCCCAGCGAGCGTGAGGTAGCTCCAAACTGCTTTGGAGACGGAAATTACTGATTTGCTGCACTTCCTGTGCGGGTATATGTACCCGTGCTGACGTCAGATCCGTCTCCAACTGCTAGCACGAGCACACTATACCCACTTGTTTTGAGTCCATCTGCTACTCGCTAGGAAAAGACTGTTTGAGGATGGATTCCAGACGTCTGTCTTGAGCATCCTTGAGTGCTGATCCTCCTTCCACTGGGATAGTAGTGCGCTTCGAAACCGCGCAGACCATGGCATCCACTTTTGGACATGCCAGGAGATCTTTGGCAGCTAGGTCCAGAAGGTACATGGCTGCCAGAACGTAGTCTCCGGGACCTCCCATTCCAGGTCAATTAGCTGCTGGACGGCTTCTACTAGTGGGAAATGATGGGAGGTCTGACAGAGTCCCTCTAGTAGGGAATTCGTCTTAGGCTCCCCCGAGGCACTTGTGCCCAGGATAGCGAGCTCTTTCTAGCTGTGTGTGAGCAGGTCTGGAAGCTCGTCTTTGGTGAAGAAGCGCCTCATGGTTTCGTGGGGCTCTGTCCCCGGAAGTTCCCCTTCCTCCAGGGGTTCTGATTCCTCATCTGAGTTGTCCATGTCCCCGAAGGTGGGGTTCTGGGTGGTGGAATCACTTCCCTGGGCATAGAGGGTGCCGGGATGTTGAGGTCCTCTGGCAGAGGCTGTGGCCGTGTTATCGGAGGCTCCGGCTGCATGTGGACGAAGGTATGCAGGCCTTTGAAGAATTCCAACCAGGAGATAGATGCTGGGTCTAAATTAAGAGGCACTGTGTCCCTGGGGAGCCCAGTTTGAGGGAGGGTACCGCTGGGAGAAGCTAGGTCCGGCGTACTGTTCCAGAAGCTGGAACACGGTACCGGCTGGGGAGGGCCATGGGCTGGATCCCCCAGGGCCTCCTCGCATTGTATACACAGGGCCGTGGCCTCCTCATGCTGAGCAGCTCTAATGTGGCATGCTGAGCAAAGGACCTGAGCCTTGAGCTTCTTTTCCGGTAGTGCCATAGCTTGTGTGCATAATTGTTGAGATTACTTACCTGATAATCTCCTTTTCCTTAGTGTATGCAGATGGACTCAAAACAAATGGGTATTGTGTGCTCGTGCTAGCAGTTGGAGACGGATCTGACGTCAGCACGGGTACATATACCCCCACAGGAAGTGCCGCAAATCAGTAATCTTCCTTGCAAAAGTTGTAGCTGACCAATCAATTAAATGAACAGGATTACCCTGACCGATTGATAGTAGCTGGAGACCGCCAGTGATTACAACCGGAAGGCGTCGACACTCGGCAGGGTGGATGGCCTATTATAAGAAAACATGGCTTACCGTGAGGTCGGTGAATTCCCATGTATGCCGGCAGCCGGGCGGGATGTGAGTCCATCTGCATACACTAAG
Source organism: Rhinatrema bivittatum (assembly GCF_901001135.1). Classification (NCBI taxonomy): domain Eukaryota; kingdom Metazoa; phylum Chordata; class Amphibia; order Gymnophiona; family Rhinatrematidae; genus Rhinatrema; species Rhinatrema bivittatum. The sequence goes on along the minus strand of NC_042615.1, from coordinate 398,952,712 downwards.
GAAAAGGAGATTATCAGGTAAGTAACCTCAACATTTCCTAGAGTGTAGCAGATGGACTCAAAACAAATGGGATGTACAAAAGCTACTCTCGGAATGGGCGGGAGGCTGCCCGAGGACCGTTTAGGATTGCCCTCGCAAATGCTGTGTCCTCCCTGGCCTGGACGTCCAGACGGTAGAATCTGGAGAAGGTATGGAGGGAGGACCACGTCGCCGCTTTACATATCTCTGCAGGCGACAGCAGCTTAGCTTCTGCCCAAGAGGCCGATTGTGCTCTGGTAGAATGAGCCTTGACCTGTAGAGGCGGTGGTTTTCCCGCCTCTATGTAGGCTGCCTTGATAACTTCTTTAATCCAGCGGGCGATGGTGGGCCGTGAGGCCGCTTCCCCTAGCTTCTTCCTGCTGTGCAGGATGAACAGGTGGTCCGTCTTTCGTACTGCTTCTGACATTTCCAGATATCTGAACAGCAGTCTGCCAATGTCGAGATGGCGTAGCATTCGACCTTCCTCCGACTTCTTCAAACCTTCCGTGGTAGGCAAGGATATGGTTTGGTTGAGGTGAAAGTGTGAGACCACCTTGGGTAAAAAGAATGGAACTGTGCGAAGATGGATAGCCTCTGGAGTGATTATGAGAAATGGATCACGACAGGATAGTGCTTGTATCTCTGAGATGCGACATGCTGAGCATACAGCCAGCAAGAACACCATCTTCAAGGTTAACAAACTGAGGGCCAGGCCTCGAAGGGGCCTGAAGGCTGATCCCGCTAAAAATTCCAATACGAGGTTGAGATTCCACAAGGGCACTGGCCACTTCAGTGGCAGACGAATGTGTTTGACTCCTTTCAGGAAACGTGAGACGTCTGGGTGTTTGGCAATGGTGTTGCCGACACTCCTGGGACCGAAGCAAGACAGTGCTGCTACCTGAACCTTGATGGAGCTGAGGGACAGACCCTTCTGAAGTCCATCTTGTAGGAAGCCCAAAATGATAAGAATCTTAGCGGCATGCGAGTTGGTGCCGTGAGAGTCGCACCAGGCTTCAAAAACTCTCCAGATCCTAATATATGTTAGGGAGGTGGAGAACCTGCGTGCTCGGAGGAGTGTATCTATTACCGGCTCCGAGTATCCCCTTTTCTTCAGTCTAGCCCTCTGAATGGCCAGACCGTAAGTGAGAATTGAGCCGGATCCTCGTGGAGGATGGGACCTTGCCGCAGCAGATCCCTGTAGGGAGGCAGAGGTAGAGGGTTCCCTGCCAGTAGTTTTCTCATGTCTGTGTACCAGGGTCTTCTTGGCCAGTCCGGGGCCACTAGAAGAACTAGGCCTCTGTGTCGCTGAATCCTGTGTACAATGGCGCCCAGCAGGGGCCATGGAGGAAAGGCGTATAGCAGCATCCCCTGAGGCCACGGCTGTACCAGGGCATCGATCCCCTGAGCCCGAGGATCCCGCCTGCGGCTGAAGTATCTGGGTACTTGAGCGCTGGACCTGTCTGCTAAGAGTTCCATGGCTGGCATCCCCCATCGATCCACAATTATCTGAAAGGCTGTGGGTGACAGCTGCCACTCCCCCGGGTTTAGGCTTTCTCTGCTGAGGAAGTCTGCCGTCGTGTTGTCCTTCCCGGCAATGTGGACGGCGGAGATGTCCTGGAGATTTGCTTCTGCCCAAATCATCAGGGGAGCTATTTCCAGGATACCTGTTGGCTTCAGGTTCCGCCCTGACGATTGATGTATGCCACCGTGGTGATATTGTCTGACATCACTCTGACCGCTCTGTCGCGAAGTCTGTGGGCAAATCGCAGGCACGCTAGCCTGACTGCCCGTGCCTCTAGTCGGTTGATGTTCCACCTCGACTCTTCTCTGGTCCACCGCCCTTGGGCGGTGAGTTCCTCGCAGTGTGCTCCCCACCTGTTCAGGCTGGCATCTGTGGTGAGCAGAATCCAGGATGGGGAGGACATTCTTGACCCCCGGCTCATGTGGCCGGGCTGCAACCACCACCGTAGCTGATACCGCGCTCTGGCCGGTAGAGGTAGGCGTACGGTGTAGTTCTGTGATCGTGGGCTCCATTGAGAGAGAAGGGCACGTTGCAATAGTCTCATATGAGCCCACGCCCAGGGCACCATGTCCAGAGTGGATGCCATGAGGCCGAGGACCTGAAGGTAATCTCGAACTGTGGGCCGGCTGGCGCTCAGCAGGGCCTGCAGATGACTCTGGAGTTTTGATTTTCTCTTGGAGGTCAGGCTAACCCTTGTCTTCTCGGGTGTCGAATTGGACCCCTAGGTATTCCAGCGACTGGGACGGCTGTAGGGAGCTCTTGCTTAAGTTGACTACCCATCCGAGGCTCTCCAGAAGAGCTATAACTCTGTTGGTTGCCCAGTGGCTCTCCTCCGGTGACTTCGCCCTGATCAGCCAATCGTCCAGGTAGGGATGGACGAGAATTCCTTCCTTCCTGAGTGCCGCCGCCACTACTACTATTACCTTGGTAAAGATCCGTGGCGCGGTGGCTAACCCGAAGGGCAAAGCTCGGAACTGGAAGTGCTGAATCAGGACTCTGAAGCGTAAATAGCGCTGGTGATCCCGATGGATTGGGATATGTAGGTAGGCTTCCGACAGATCTAGGGAGGTGAGAAACTCCAGTGGCTGTACCAAATTCTTGACCGACCGAAGAGTTTCCATGCGAAAGCTGGGGACCCGTAGGTGTCGGTTGACTGACTTGAGGTCCAGGACAGGCCTGAAAGTGCCCTCCTTCTTGGGTACTTTGAAATAAATGGAATAATGCCCAGAAGTTACCTCTCTCGCAGGTACTGGGATTATGGCTTTTAGGGCCAGGAGCCTCTGTAAGGTCACTTCTAGTGCCGCTGCCTTGAGCGGTGAACAAGGAGATTCCACAAACATGTTCGGCGGAAGCCGAAAGAAATCCAGGTAATATCCTTCTCGGATGATGGCGAGGACCCACTGGTCCGAAGTGATCTCGACCCACCTGCGGTAGAAGAGGGTTAGCCTGCCCCCTATGGCTGCTACCCCCAGATGGGTCGGCTGATTGTCATTGTGGGTTGCGGCCAGGGCCGGAACCCGAGCAGGTTCTCTTCTTGTTATGCTAAGTCCGAAAGGACTGGTTCCTGGCCTGGGAACGAGGTGCTCGATAGCGAGTCCTGTAAGGGTTGAAGCGCTGCGAATTTCTACCTCTAGATGGTCTAGAAAAAGAACGCTGGCTCCTCCTCGCCCTGTCTTCTGGTAGACGGGGTAATGGGGAGGCACCCCATTTAGTAGCCCAGCTCTCGAGATCGCTGCCGAACAGTAAGGAACCTTTAAAGGGCATTCTTGTGAGTCGTGTCTTGGAGGACGAGTCGGCCGCCCAATGACGTAGCCAAAGCTGCCTCCTGGCTGCCACTGAAGAGGAGACTCCCTTGGCTGCCGTACGAACGAGGTCGGAGGCTGCGTCAGTGAGAAATGCGAGAGCTGATTCCATATCTGCTCCCTGGGTGTTGTTTCTCGCCTGTGACAAACAGGAGCGCGTCACCACGGTGCAGCAGGTCGCGATTCGTAGGGACATGGTTGCTACCTCAAAGGCTTGTTTCAGAATGGTGTCCATGCGTCGGTCATGCGAATCCTTGAGGGCCGCTCCCCCCTCAACCGGAATGGTGGTGTGCTTCACTATTGCGTTAACTATGGCGTCTACCCTGGGGCACGCCAACAGCTCCTTGGATGCTGGATCCAGAGGGTACATGCCTGCCAAGGCCCGACCCCCTTTAAATGAGGCCTCCGGTGCCTTCCATTCCAGATCGATTAGCTGCTGTGCTGCCTGTAGGAGGGGAAAATGGTGAGCCGGTTGGCGCAGGCCCTCTAACAGAGGGTTTCATTTTAGGGCCCCCTGGGGTATCATGGCTCGGAATGGCCATCTCCGATAGGCATTGCGAGACCAGGCCTGAAAGATCCTCTTTCTGAAAGAAGCGCCCCATGGTCCGATATGGCTCTATCTCCGAGGGAAGTTCACCCTCCTCGGGTGGCTCCTCACTGTCCTGGGAGCAATCCGAATCCCCATAAGCGGGGCTGTTGGATTGTGAGAGGCTGCGCCTAGGTCTCGAGGGTCCAGGGACCGGATCAACCGGGACGGAAAGACCCATTCGAGGAGCAGACTGCATCTGGACAAAGGCGTGAATCCCTTTGAATAATTCTACCCAGGAAAGCGAAGCCGGATCTGGCCGCAGTGGCACCAGGTCTCTTAAGTTCCCTGGTTGCTCGCCGCGGCCCGCTAAGTCCGGTGTGCTCCCTGAGGAACCGCTGGGCTGGGGCCGGTCCTGTCCTGGAACTCCCATGGCCTCCTCACTTTGGGCACATAGTGAGTCTGCTTCCTCGCTCTGTGTAGCTCTGAGGTTGCATGCTGAGCAGAGGCTTAGAGCTTTCATGCCAGATTCTGGAGGTGCCAGCCCTGCGGCCGCATGGGCTTTCTTATGCTCCATTCGCCTGAAATCCGGTGTCGCCCAAAAGGGCGCTTAACAGCATGTGCCTATACATGGGCGTCTTATAAATGTGCGCCTGTCCACGGGCGTCTTATAAACATGCGCCTATCTACGGGCGTCTTATAAACGTGCGACTGTCCACGGGCGTCTTATAAACGTGCGCCTGTCCACGGGCGTCTTATAAACGTGCGCCTGTCCACGGGCAGCTTATAAACGTGCGGCTATCCACGGGCGGCTTATAAACGTGCGGCTATCCACGTGCGCCTATACACGGGCAGCTTATAAACGTGCGCCTATTGCGTGCGCGAACAACATGCGCCTATCGCGGGTGCTAACAACGTGCGGCTATCGCGTGCGCTAACAACATGCGCCTATCGCGTGCGCTTAGCTCAGTAACGAGCGCTCAGTGGCGAAGTTTAGTAGGCAGGCAAAATGGCAACTTCCTTGGCGTGCTGCCCCGTAGGCAGGCCCAGCGAATCCACACTTCCTCGGAGACCAAGTAAAGATATACGCCTTACCTTGTCTTCGGCGCTTCCCGGTTGCAACCCGGCCGGTCTCCGGCTGCGGGGGGAGTATACCTTCAACCGCCGCACATAAGGAAGTGTGCCCGCTGCCTCTAGGCTGCGCCCGAACTCGTCTCGCTCGGGGGCCAAGCCACGCCCGAGCCCTTCTCACTCGGGGGCCAAGTCCACGCCGGGACCGAGGCTGCCTCTAGGCTGTGCCCGAACTCGTCTCGCTCGGGGGCCAAGCCGCGCCCGAGCCCTTCTCACTCGGGGGCTAGGTCCCTGCCGCGAACCGGCCACCGGACCGAGGCACTTACATCCGAGGGACCACAGAAGTCAGCTCTGGAAAACTCAACTGGGTGAGGGCCCCACCACAGGAGTGCGGGGCTTGTCTTCAATAGGTTTCTTCTAGGAATTTAGTCGTTAGAATTTGGAAACACGCTCAGCGAGCGTGAGGTAGCTCCAAACTGCTTTGGAGACGGAAATTACTGATTTGCGGCACTTCCTGTGGGGGTATATGTACCCGTGCTGACGTCAGATCAGTCTCCAACTGCTAGCACGAGCACACAATACCCATTTGTTTTGAGTCCATCTGCTACACGCTAGGAAAATACAGTTATGCGCTCCGGTGCATCGAAGTTGTGCACGTAGGATTGGTACGCGCTCAGGGAGATGTGCATGCTGCTGTGTGCACAGATCGAAGTTATGTGCCCGGCACAGTAAGCGCGTGACTATGCACGTCGCTTGTACACATGGTACTTGGTCGCGCAACGTTGTGGCACAAGGTATTTGTGCGCACGGCTCGCCCCTGTGCGCATGGATCAGGACAGCAGACAGGGCGGCGAACAGATCAAAATGGTGCCGGCGACCACGCGGACAACATGGCAACCACCTCGGAGGGTCTCCACGTGGGAGGACCCTCGGATCTGACTAGGGTCTAGCCCTGCTAGGGCAGATCAACCGGGCGACACTGGTCCCGGCTGGGACTCCTCGAGTTTCGGAGACCGCAGATTTTTAAATAGATTTCTACCTTACCTTGTCTCGGCGCTTCCCGGTCTCGTTCCAGGCGGTCTCCGGCTGTGGGGGAAGAGGGAAAATAACTTCACTGCCACGCTCGAAGTTGCACCCGCTGCCTCTCAGCCTCACCCGATGTCGGGGGCTAGGTCCCCACCGAGGGTCGGCCGCCGGACCGAGGCATACCTCTGAGGGATCGCGGAAATCACCTCGGGAATTCTCAACTGGGGGAGGGTCCCAATGGGTGTCACCACTGGAGAGAGAGGTTCGTCTGTAGAGGTAAGATTTCGTCTTGTTTTGGTTTTCTTTAGTAAAATTAATGCTGTGCTAGCGTGCATAAAGTCCCGAACAGCTATGGAGATGGAAAATACTGAAGAGCTGCACTTCCTGCAGGGGTATATGTACTAGGGCTGACGTCAGATTGAAATCTTATCTGTCTCCAACTGCTATCAGGAGTACACTATACCCATTGGTCCTGAGTCCATCTGCTACACGCTAGGAAATCTGGCTTTTTTCAGGAAAATTTACCAGACTCTTCTCCCCTACATGGAGCATGACATTGTTATATGGGGTGAATTCAATGCTGTTCAGGACCCCCACCTGGATAAGTCTCATACCAATTAGAGGGATCGGGGGTCCAGTAAAGGGGTCTCATTTTTGTGCACTCTCTACACTTGATGGATGCCTGGAGAGCGCTGCATCTTTTGGATAAGGATTTTACCCACTTATACAGAGCTAATGCCACGTATTCTAGATTAGATTATATTTTGGTAAGCAGTCAACTTTTTTCTAAAGTTACAGATGCAGGGATTGATGCTAGTCTTGTCTCTGACCTTGCTTCGGTACGGACTGAATTATCAGGGTCTTCCTTAGCTTCATCCTTTGTTTGGCGCTTTCTTTATTTTCTGGCTGATGATGTACCTTTTTCAGGAGTACCTCCATGAAAAATGGTCTGATTAGTCGAATTTGAATTATCAACATAAGAACGATCCAATACTGTTCTGGTATACTGCGAAGTCTGTTCCTCGAGGGGATATCATTTCATATCTGGCTTACAGGAGGAAGATGCTAGACAAACGCTTGCTCTCTCTGAGTAGTCAACTTCAACGAGCCAAACATACTCTTTTATGCTCCAATACCGGTATCAATAGGGAGTCCTACCTATCCTTACAAACAGCAATTAATTTGTTACTCCAACAGAGAGCCAAAAAAAGTATCTTGTATTATCAGTTTAAATTATATCAATTCGGTAATAAGTCCGGGAAACTACTGGCCACCCTGATAAAGTCCTCCAGGGGTCCTCGCTATATTCCTGCTTTGCACTTCTCCTTGGGCTGGATTGTTAATGATACTCCCTCAATTTTAAGCGGTTTTCAGAAATACTACTCAGACCTTTATACTTCTGAAGGTTGAGATCAAGAGCTGTGCTCAACTTAATCTCCCCCACCTTACCTCTGAGCAGTGTTCCTGGTTGAACAGGCCAGTCACTGAAGATGAGGTTAAATTAGTTATTCATCAGGCTAGACGATTTAAGGCCCCAGGCCCGGATGGGTACAGTGCAGAATTTTATAAATACCTAATTGATCTTCTTGGGGCACCCTTATCGCAGGTATTCAATACTTTGGTTCATGCAGGTGCCTACCACAAGCACCTGAATACCGCTCACATAACTTTCATTCCCAAACCAAGTAAAGACTCCCCTCCTTCCTGCTTATCGACCCATCTCCCTACTGAACTTTGTTAAAAAAATGACTGGCTAAAATCTTGGCGGAGTGTCTAGTGAATATCTTACCATCCCTTATCAGACTCTGTCAAGTGGGCTTTGTCAGGAAGCGGTATGCCCTTACCAACATAAGGCTGGTGATGACTGCTATGGCGCTCTGTAGTCAAATGGAAGAATCCTACTTAGTAGTGAGTTTCGATGCTGAAAAAGCATTTGATAGGGTAGAATGGGGATATTTGTTCCACCTTTTACACCATATGGGGATTTTTTTTTTTTTTTCCAATGTGATCCAACTGCTTTATCAGAATCCGAAGGCCTCTATCCTGGTGAATTGTTCTCAATCGGAGACTTTCCACATCACTAGAGGTACCAGACAAGGTTGCCCGCTTTCCCCTCTTCTCTTTCTCTTGAATCTCGAACCTCTACTATTATCTATCCAATCAACTGCGGAGGAGAAGGGAATACGGCTGCACTCTGGGAAGCAATCAGAGTTATTCAAATACGCAGCCTTTGCTGACAATTTCTTAGTCTTTCTTACAAACCCCCAAACTGTCGTTGAATTCTCTGTCAATTTTTAAAACTTTTGGAGTCTTCTCAGGTTTATGCCTGAATCAGGATAAATCAGAGGCTTTGGCAATGCAAGGAACCCTTCTACTGCAATGGGTGGGGAACTCTATCCGATACCTTGGTATCCATCTTTCCACTGATCTCACCACAATCTACGGTCTCAATATACCTGGTCTGTTAAAATTCTCCCAGGACAAGATGCAAGCATGGCAGGACTTGCCGTTTTCTTTAGGGGGCCGAATTAATTTATTTAAAATGTTTTTTTCTTCCTAAGTGGTTTTACAGAATTTGCTGCTCCATGTCAAACATCAGGACCTCTTACGACTTGATAGGGCCTTACGCATTTTTAACTGATGCGGCAAAAAGTCACGCATTCCTCTAGTTTGGTTGAAAACACGATGGGGCTCATGAGGATTGGGAGTCCCCGACCTTACGAATTCCAATTTAGTGGCCAATCTATGTATTGTTCAGGAATGGCTCTTGGGCGACACCCACTTTGTTAATATTTTGGCTGAAAAAACATTGGTGGCTCCCCTGGACCTGCAATATGTTCTGCAGGCCCCTACAGCACGACTTCTGATCTCCTTATCACATAACATCCTGATATTACTTTTAAGGCAGGCTTGGATTTCTTTAACTAAGAAGTTGGGGTTGCCAAAGTTCTATTCCTATTTGCTCCCTATTCAAGGTAGCCTTGAGTTCACCCCTGGTTTTCACTTGTGGGTATCTCGGGGAATTACTCAGCTGGGCCATCTTTTGGATAATGAGGGTAGAATTCTCACTTTTCAAGGTTTATATGGGTTGAGAGATGTACATTTCTTTGCATATTTACACATTTAACATTATGTCCATGCCCTACCAGTGACCTCCAAGCAGCCTTTCATTCTTTAGACACCCTCTTTCTGTTTGAAAAGTCGCACCCCATATCTATGTCCACTTACTATAAGGGTTTGCATAAGCTTGCCAAGATAGATACGTGTTCCACCTTAGTTGACAGATGGAACAAGGATGGGGTGTTTATGATTACCTCATCCCTCCTCCTAGGCCTCCCCGCCTCCATCATCAAACCCCTACAACTGTTACAGAATGCTACAGCCAGAATACTCACCAATACCCACAAGAAAGATCACATTACTCCCATCCTAAAGAATCTCCACTGGCTCCCTATTTCCTCAAGAATTCATTACAAAAGCCTCTCACTTATACACAAGACCCTATACAACAAAAACACACAATGGCTACACGATTCCCTCCACTTCCATACATCCAACAGACTGACCAGATCTTCCACCACAAGGGATCGAGCATTCTTGTTAGCTGGTCCCGCATTATGGAATGCAATGCCACCTGACCTCCGCATAGAAACATGCACTCAGAAGTTTAAAAAGAAACTAAACACATGGCTCTTCAAAGAGGCCTTCGACTAAGCACCCGCTCTGCTCTATCTCGCCCCGCCTCTCTCTCCTGCTCTCCGTGTGGTTAAACCACCTTAGTTCCTACCTCCTGACCTGGACATCCTCTTAAGAATTACCTCTCCTTAATCACACCTTCCTTCTACATCATCTTCTATTATTTGTCCCATATGCTCCCACCTCTAATTTTTTTGTAATACATATATAGTTTCTTAACCCCTCTTGCATCCATCCGCTCTATTTAAACACCTTCTCTATCTTCCTGCCTCATAATGTTTACACTGTATTTTATACATATACATATGTTAACCCTACATGCTACCAAATTGTTCTATGTAAAAGGTTATTTCCTGTATCAGTTATATTATGCTTTATACTCTCATTGTGCATTGTAATCCTATATAATGTAATCTCAATCTTCCTTGTAAACCGATATGATGTGCAAACGGTTATCGGTATATAAAAACCATTAAATAAATAAATGAATAAATCTGTTCTTTCATTCCTATTTTAAACATATTTCAGCAATCTCCATTATAGGGAAATGCAGACAAATTCCTTCAGAGAGCTTTTGTGTCCCCCCCCAAGTTGCATATCATTCTCAGTTAAATTCTTCAGCCATATGTGAGCGTTGTACAGTAATTGGTTCTTTATCCCACTCCTTCTGGGCATGCCCTTCTGTTGAGCGGTTCTGAGGGCGAATTGTGGGCTATGTTGGAGATAAGAACATAAGAAAATGCCATACTGGGTCAGACCAAGGGTCCATCAAGCCCAGCATCCTGTTTCCAACAGTGGCCAATCCAGGCCATAAGAACCTGGCAAGTACCCAAAAACTAAGTCTATTCCATGTAACCATTGCTAATGGCAGTGGCTATTCTCTAAGTGAACTTAATAGCAGGTAATGGACTTCTCCTCCAAGAACTTATCCAATCCTTTTTTAAACACAGCTATATTGACTGCACTAACCACATCCTCCAGCAACAAATTCCAGAGTCTAATTGTGCGTTGAGTAAAAAAGAACGTTCTCCGATTAGTTTTAAATGTGCCCCATGCTAACTTCATGGAGTGCCCCATAGTCTTTCTACTATCCGAAAGAGTAAATAACCCATTCACATCTACCCGTTCTAGACCTCTCATGATTTTAAACACCTCTATCATATCCCCCCTCAGTCGTCTCTTCTCCAAGCTGAAAAGTCCTAACCTCTTTAGTCTTTCCTCATAGGAGAGTTGTTCCATTCCCCTTATCATTTTGTAGCCCTTCTCTGTACCTTCTCCATCGCAATTATATCTTTTTTGAGATGCGGCGACCAGAATTGTACACAGTATTCAAGGTGCGGTCTCACCATGGAGCGATACAGAGGCATTATGACATTTTCTGTTTTATTCACCATTCCCTTTCTAATAATTCCCAACATTCTGTTTGCTTTTTTGACTGCCGTAGCACACTGTACCGACAATTTCAATGTGTTATCCACTATGACACCTAGATCTCTTTCTTGGGTTGTAGCACCTAATATGGAACCCAACATTGTGTAATTATAGAATGGGTTATTTTTCCCTATATGCATCACCTTGCACTTATCCACATTAAATTTCATCTGCCATTTGGATGCCCAATTTTCCAGTCTCACAAGGTCTTCCTGCAATTTATCACAATCTGCTTGTGATTTAACTACTCTGAACAATTTTGTGTCATCTGCAAATTTAATTATCTCACTCGTCGTATTTCTTTCCAGATCATTTATAAATATATTGAAAAGTAAGGGTCCCAATACAGATCCCTGAGGCACTCCACTGTCCACTCCCTTCCACTGAGAAAATTGCCCTTTTAATCCTACTCTCTGTTTCCTGTCTTTTAGCCAGTTTGCAATCCACGAAAGGACATCGCCACCTATCCCATGACTTTTTACTTTTCCTAGAAGCCTCTCATGAGGAACTTTGTCAAACGCCTTCTGAAAATCCAAGTATACTATATCTACCGATTCACCTTTATCCACATGTTTATTAACTCCTTCAAAAACGTGAAGCAGATTTGCGAGGCAAGACTTGCCCTGGGTAAAGCCATGCTGACTTTGTTCCATTAAACCATGTCTTTCTATATGTTCTGTGATTTTGATGTTTAGAACACTTTCCACTATTTTTCCTGGCACTGAAGTCAGGCTAACCGGTCTCCTAGGTGTTCTCCTCTTTCCAAAGGTATTACTTGACTGCATTCTCCACTGCTGATTCGAGGCTCTGGACCTCATTTGTTTTTAAAGAAAGCATGTGCTGTAGGGAAAAAAGTGATTCTCTTATTTTGGAAAGGGAAAGATGCTCCTTCTTTCTGGGTTTGGCATACTCATCTACACCGTATGATGCAGATGGACAATATGGAGTCACGTATCTCACCCCAAACTAGATGACACTTTTTGTTGATTTGGGACTCCTACCTTCAAGCGTTGCCACACCGTTCCAGGAGTTTAATTTTGAATGACTGATCTGTAGGCCTACATGTATGGCTTTTATGTTGAATGCGGAAACAGCACTACATCTGCTTAAGGACTTTGGGGGGAGGGGGTAGGTGTGATGGGGACATGAGAAATCTAAAACAATTGTATGTTTGTTATCATATGTTACTTGCATAAGGAACCCTGCACTCATGTTCAATTTTTTGTGATACCTAATAAAACATTTTGAACTAATAAAGATTTTAAACTACAAAAAAAAAAAAGGAGACTGAAGAGGGACCTCGCATGGACACGCGGACAGCAGCATGCTGGGCATGCTCAGTGTGCTGGTCAAAGGTTCTAGAAACTTTGACAAAAGTTTTCCGTGCTACACTGGATGATGTCACTCACTTGTGAGGACTACCATTCTGCTTGTCCTAGGAGAACTGGTAGGAGATCAGGAAGAAGGGTAGGAGGGTCTAGATGAATTGGGGACTTTAAGTACATGCACAAGTACCGGATTTTCCGGTGTATATGTCGCAATTTTTTTTCCACAGAGTCCAGTGACTGAGACTTATACACAGGTGTGATATATATTGTCAATCTCTTTCTCTCTCAGCTTGTGCTGCTAATCTCACTGTACAAACAGGTGCAACTTAAAGGTCAGATTTATCTACCAACCTTTTCATCAAAATAGCAATTTATAGGGGGTGTGACTTATATGTCGGAAAATACAGGTAAGTATTTTCAAAAGTGGAGTACACGCACGCTTTATAAAATACCTGCTTCCACTTTTAAATCTGGGTTATTATGTGCAAATTGTTACAATTATTATATGCGGACAATATACACATATAACTTTATAAAATGGATAGAGAAAGTATGCATGTTCCTGCATTACAAATATACGCGATTACTGAAACACAGATGTATACTTTCAGGGAAGAAATATGGGGTATTTTATAAAACATGTGGCTCCCAGCACAGTTTATAAAATACTAGCATAGATCTCCATAGGCCCACTTATGCACGCAACTTGTGTACCAAAGGCTCACAAAGAGGATTCTATATAAAGTAATCATAGATCATTTTATCCACGTACATACAGTATAATAAAAAAAAACACAAGTAAAAAAACCCATAAACCTAATAGGCCATATTTCGATATAAAAATATGCACCAGAGCAAGCTTCTACACTATATCATATAATATTAGCTTATATAAATTATATTTTGCTGTCCTGTGTTGTCTATAAGTGAAATTTTAAATGACATTAAGTTATAAACTTTCCCTGATGGAATATTTTTGTAATGAAATGATCACATTGCACTGTGGGATTTTTTCACTATATGTTTGCAAATGAGGTAACTAAGCTGAATCCTACAAGATTAAAGCGAGCACCTTTCTGAAGCCACTAAGCACTCAAAGAGATGGGCAATTTTGTATTGGAGATCATGGACTTTTGATTTAATATTGAGTGTGGAACTCATTTGCCACCCTACTAAAAACATTTTTAACTAAATACTAACAGTATATATGCACCTTATTTCCTAGGAAAAAGTGCTATGCTTACTAAAGAAATAAGGATTATCAAACATTCACAATTTGCAGATGCCAAGAAAACCTCTATCAATTATTGCCACTAAGGCACCACAGGAGACAAAATCTGTGTACAGCAAAAAAGTATTTAAGTGGGTTAGAATTAGTGTGCTGAATGCAACAGCTGCCTAAAAAGAAGCTGCATAATAATTTGCATTCACAGTACTTCCCAGCAAAAGACATGCAGCATGCAACAGGTAGCAGAGAAGCACAGCAATCAGAGCAATTTTTGATCAGATAAACTCTACTTACATCTTCAGCTCTTGACCCTTGTTCTTGTAAAGATTTCTGAAGTTCATCTACCTGGGAATGCACTTCAAGTAGTCTCTGATTTACTAACCTGAAAGTTAGATAAAGAATGTCAATTTCAAACTCCTACCAGAAGGGAAGATAACTTCTCTTTTCCCTTTTAGTTCTATGATTTGATTTACTTTAATCATTGGCTAAATCATGCTTTGATGACTCTTATGTCTACATATACAAGTGGACTAACAGCAACCACAATTTATTGCTCAGGAATTATATAGAAAGGAAGAGAGAACACAATGGATCAAAATAAGAGCAAACATCTCAGTTGGTCCTGTTTAAGAGTACTTTGTAAATAGTGTAAGAGTACAATTTGTCTTAACTGTTAAGTTAAGGAAAATATAATTGTTTGTCTTTCTGGAGTATTTTTGTAACCCAAATATCCACATCGTCACTATCATCTATATGTATCCCACCCACCATGCAATCAGAAATCAATGACAATTGTATTCAATCAAAAACTGTTTATTAAACATTTTTAAAGGTCTTTATGATGTCTTTAAGATATTATGAATTGATGTTAACTTGACTGAAAACTTGAAACAGTGATTACTAAGGGGCTGATATTCAAAGAAAGCTGAGCAACTGACCTAGGCACCTCATTTCTAGGTGTCTAAGTTTAGGTACCTTTGTTTGGCTGAAAATTCACCTAATTTTAAGACTATTTAGTCACCTGCATTTAGGAACCTAAATTAATCTCCTAGCACTGAAAATAAGTGCTAAGCAGCTAACTTACTGCCTCCCAACCACATACCATTAACATTCTAGGTTCCTAAATTTAGCTTACTTGTGAAAAGAACATCCTAAGTTTAGGTGTTCAGCAAGGCGAGATCTTGTTCACTCTATTTTAAAGACACATAGAACAGCGCAATTCAGAAAACCAGAACAGTTAAGTTCATTTGCACTAATAAGTTCAGGGACTCTACACCAAAAAAAAAAAAATTCAAGCTCATGTATCAGCCAAAGTCTTGTCAGAATGGTGCCCATATTTGATCATAATCATATGAATTGTCCTTAAGTATGTGTACAATATTGACAGTCTCTGCCACCACCCCTCTCCAATTTACCGAGACAGTAATCTTCCAGAAATAAGCAACAGTGATTCTAGTTGCATGTAATAAATGAGAAACCAAAAACTTGATCCTGATGTAAAGGATACATTCTCCTATCTCCCTAGGAAACAAAGTGGAGCAGAGACTGTAAATGACCGTCCTTATATTAACTAATATCTTTTTGCACATCAGACCAAATTTTTTCCACAATACTACAGTCCCAGCATATGTGTAAATATGATTCCTGTATACTGCATCCCTCCAACATAACAGACTAGAACTGCTAAATCTAGCAAAGAATAAAGGATATCTGTACATTCTATGTAAAAGTTTAAATATTAACTCTCTTCTTTTATTACAGAAAGTTTTTGAATTGAGCATCAGATGGACTGTCAGGCATTAGCATTATTTTATTTAATCATCAATGCTACACTTGCTTTCTTTTCCTTTTGTTTCCATACAAAGATGATAAATCCTAGCAATAGTCTTAGCAGAACAACATTGTATGAGTATGTTTTTCCAGCTTACTTTTAATCCTCAACTCTCTGGATTATTTCCCAGTTTAAAAATATCCTTATGCAATTGTAAGAACAAATAATGAGAATTCACAAATATACCAAATTCCTCTACCAGTTCTGTAAAAGATTTAAATTAGTTCCTTTCCAGATCTGTTCAAGATATCAAAATCCCATAACCTGCCAACCCAAGGAGTCCAAACAGAGGGTAGCCTAAGAAATGGTTATTTCTTACATGAGAAATGAATCACAAAATTTCATATTCCTTTTTCAATCATTTATTAATCCTATTCCAGAACTTAAGTGTGTGTAATATAAAGCAGTTGCTTACCTGTAGCAAGTGTTCTCCAAGGACATCAATATGTTAGTCCTCACACATGGGTGACATCATCAGATGGAACCCCAACACGGAAAACTTATGTCAAAGTTTCTACAACTTTGACTTGGCACACTGAGCATGCCCTATACCACGCGTCCAAGCGGAGTCCCTCTCCAGTCAACATAGAAATATATATATATATATATATATATATATATATATATATAAAAAAAGAAAAAGGAGAAACCCAACTCTGGGGCTGATGCAATACAGTGCGCTCAGCCGAGTGCACTGTATAACCCGCAGTCGGATGCGGGTTAAATAGGCGCTAATCCACCCCTAATGCAATAGGGAGATTAGCGCCTATTTAACACGCGTCCGATGCAGAGTGAATGGGATAGTGCTCATCACATGCAAATGCATGTGAATGAGACTATTACTCATTCATTCCAAATGCAAAAAAATAAATGGGAACAAGTGAGGTGACTTTAGCAGGCATTAATAGCTGAGTGCATTGAAAATAAGTACAGAAAAGCAGGAAAAACAGCTCTTCTGTACTTCTTTTAAAAGTTTAAAAAAAAACAATTCAGTTGGCTGCACTGAAGACCGATGCTGATATTATGCTCGGCGTCAGTTTTCATAACCAGCCAGCTGCATTATGAAAACAGACGCCGATAAACTCCTCGTCGGTTTTCATAACTGGCGGACCGCCGGTAACCACGGGGTCACGTTAGCAAGGAGGCGCTAGGATTGGGCAAGTGACCCTAGCGCCTCCTTGCTAACGCAATCCCCTAATTATAATATAGCATGGCGCCCCCCTTACAGGCTCCATGCACACATTAAGAAAGCGGGTGCTGACTCTGAGAACACCTTTTACTGGTAATTAACTTTGCAGGGTGGTAGTCCTCACACATGGGTGAATCCCTAGCTATAAGCTGCTCCCCAACACAAAACGGGACCAACAGACACCTAACCAGGTGCCAAAGGCACAATACCGGTGCTGTTGGTAACAGAGGGGGCGACATCCTTAGAACTTAAGACTTGCCCATACTGGGTCAGACCAAGGGTTCATCAAGCCCAATATCACAAGTTCCTGGCAGGATCCCAAGGGGTAGATAGATTCCAAGCTGCTTATCCCAAAAATAAGCAGTGGATTTCTGCAACACTCTCTTAATAATTGTTAATGGACTTTTCCTCCAGGAACTTGTCCAAATCTTTTTTAAACGTGGTTATTGTAATAGAATTCACCACATCCTCTGACAATGAATTCCAGAGATTAATTGTATGTTGAGTAGAAAAATATTTTCTCTTACTAGTTTTAAATGTATTACCCAGTGACTTCATGTGTCCCCTTTGGTCTTTGTACTTTTTGAAAGAGTGAACAACTGATTAACGTTTACTCGTTCCATTCCACTCATTATTTTATAGATCTCTATCATATCTCCCCTTAACCATCTATTCTCCAAGCTGATGAGTCCTACCCTCTTTAGCCTTTCTTCATAGGGGAATTGTTCCATCCCATTTACCATCTTGGTCGCCCTTCTCTGTACCTTTTCTAATTCTGCTGTATCTATCTTGAGATGTGGTGACCAGAACTGAACACAATACTCAAGATGAGATTGCACCATGGAGCGATACAGAGGCATTATGATATTCTCTGTTTTAGTCTCAATTCCTTTCCTAATAATCCCTAGCATTCCAATTGCTTTCTTGGCTGATGCTACACACCGAGCAGTTTTCAACGTATTTCACTGATGACACCTAGATTCTTTTCCTGACTCCTAATGTGGAACCTTGCATTTTGTAGCTATAATTGGGGCAACTCTTCCCTAAGTGCTTCATTTGCACAGGTCTACATTAAATTTGCCATTGCATGCCCAGTCTCCCAGTTTTGCAAAGTCCGCTTTCAATTTCTCACAATCATCATTTCACTAGGATGGCGCTGCTCTCTGCATTGGTGGAGGGGTGGAAGGGAATTGGGGCCGGAGGGTGCTGGAAGCCAATAGAGACGGGTGGGAGGGAGAAAAAAGGGGGAAAAAAAATGGATAAACTGCGTAGCTTGCTGGGCAGACTGGATGGGCCGTTGGTCTTCTTCTGCCGTCACTTCTATGTTTCTATGATTTGACAACTTTGAATAATTTTGTCTCATCGGCAAATTTGATCACCTCATTTGTTCCCATTTTTAGGTCATTTATAAATATATTACATTAAAAACCATTGGTCCCAGAACAGATCCCTGGGTCACTCCACTATTCACCTTTTTCCACTGGGAAAATTTACCATTTAGCCTTTTTACCATTCTATCTTTTAACCAATTCGCAATCCACAATAGGACACTGCCACCTATCCCATGACTATCTAATTTCCTAAGAAGTCTCTCATGAGGAATTTTGTCAAATGCTTTCTGGAAATCCAGATACACAATATCAACTGGCTCAACTTTATCCACATGCATAGACCAATCATCTGCTCATCAGTGACTACTAGAAACAGGCATGCTCTACACTGATATTCCAATCATTCAGTTTCGCAGGAGAAACATAGTAAACAAACAAGTCGAATCAACCACTCAACAACAACAACAAAAAAGACTTATCCCCATCATGCTCTCTCCTCTGAACCAATTACTTGGTCTTACCCTCTTCTCTTTAACTCTGCTGAATGCCCAGTCCCCTCTCAAAAAAAACCTCACCTCTTATATGACTATCTTATGGACGAGCAGCCGGACCTGTGTGCCATCACAGAAACATGGTTAAAACAAGAAGACACGGCCCTTCTCAATCAACTCCCTTTACAAACCTTCAACATTTTCTCTATCCCCAGACCAAAAAAAAAGAGGAGGTGGTCTGCTTCTTGTACCTAATAAAAAACTTGGAATGTCGCTTCAGGTGACCAGCTTTTCACACTCTCTTGAATTTGCAGCCTTCAAATCTTCCCAACTTCAAATAGGACTTATCTACGCCCCCCCAGGATGTCTTGATTCAGACCCATCTCCTTTAATAGAATGCATAGTAAAACACATTAACACCGATTCACCGGCCATCCTGTTAGGAGACTTCAATCTTCATGTGGACGCCACCCCGCGTTCCTCTAACTGCGAATCTTTCCTCAACACTCTCAGTTACATGGGTTTCAATCAGCTCATAAAAGAACCCACCCACAAAGCAGGACACACCCTTGATTTAATTTTCATTAACCAAGGCCTTACCCCAGCATCACACACTATCTGTCTGCCAATTCCCTGGTCAGACCACAAGTTAATCTCCACTTCTTTCCTAAACCAACAACCAGCTCCCACGGCAACACAGAAAACCACAGTCCAATTCAGAAAGTTATGCAACCGGTAAACTCTCATCTCACATCTTTCCAAGGAGATCAACCAGATAGACCTCACAGACGCAAACACGGCCCTATCCTCTTGGTCCAAAATCACAAACAAAGTGGCGAACTTGACCTGCCCTCTTATTACAAAGGATATCAACTCTAATAAAGACAAAAAAAAAAACCATGGTTCACTCCAGAGTTAAAAACTCTGAAACAGAAACTCAGAAAAATGGAACAGAATTGGTGCAAGAATCCCTCCTCCTCAAACCGAGCGGCTTTTAAATCCCTCATGCATCAATACAGGATTATCATTCTTCAGACAAAAAGAGACTTCTACTCCCAGAAAATCTACCACTTCATCTTTGATCCAAAAGCCCTATTCTCTCTGGTTTCATCGCTCACCAAACCACCAGCACCTGCTATTCCTGATGACATAGCAGCAAACAAAGCCACCGAACTTGCCACATATTTCAAGTGCAAAATAGCTAACCTACTTGCTTCACTTACTGATAAGAAAGCCCCTGACCAAACTTATCCTCTCACCACCTCACCGGCCCTCAGCTCCAATCCCATTCATCCTCTCACATCCTCATCTCTATGTTTGGCAAACCTAGAGGATTTTGAACTGACTTCAGCATTAGAGATAGAAAATCTTCTAAAGAAACTCAAGCCAGCTTCACACCCGCTTGATGCTATTCCATCCAACCTTCTCAAAGCCAGTGCCAAAGACGTTGCAAAGCCTATCGCCCAGATCATCAATGCCTCCCCTCTCTCAGGGTCTGGTCCCGGACCCCCTCAAACTCGCCATCTTGAAACCCTTATTAAAAAAACCAAATCTATCTACAGACAATCCAGCTAATTTTCACCCTATTGCAAACCTACCGATCATCGCCAAAATCTTGGAAAGAATAGTCAATAAACAACTTTCCGATTTCCTGGACAATAACAACATCCTCTCCCTGGCACAACTAAGTTTCCGAAAATCCCGGAATACAGAATCCCTCCTTTTATCTCTGTCAGACAACATTCTCTTGAACCTTGAAATAAAACAGCCCTGCCTGCTCATCCTCCTCGACTTATCGGCCGCATTTGATACAGTGAACCATGGGTGTCTCATTGATAGATTAACGGAGATCGGCATCAAAAACACAGCCCTGAATTGGTTTAAATCATTCCTCCAGAACAGATATTACAGAGTCAAAATCAACAGCAAAGAATCTCCCCCAATCATCTCCAACCTAGGAGTCCCTCAAGGGTCATCATTATCCCCAACACTATTTAACATCTATCTTCTCCTGCTTTGTCAACTCCTCTCTAAGCTTAAGCTAACCCATTACATTTACGCAGATGACGTCCAAATCCTCATACCAATTACTGACTCTCTGCATGAATCCATTCTCCGTTGGAATTCCTGTCTTCTTTCCATCAACATCATCCTTTCAAACCTCAACTTGATTCTCAACACGGACAAAACAGAGTACCCCCTGATCACACAGGACGGAAACCTTCCACTAAACATTTCACACTCTACTACGCTTCCAACCTTTTCCCCTAGGGTCAGAAACCTAGGTGTTGTCATGGATAACCAACTGAGCTACACAGGTTTCATCAACAACACGGTAAACTCCTCTATAAACTCCACTATAAACAACACTATAAACTCCAAGTTTTAAAAAGACTAAGACCCCTCCTCCATTTCTATGATTTCAGATCAGTCTTACAATCAATCATTTTCTCAAAAATCGATTACTGTAACTCACTTCTTCACGGCCTTCCAGACAACTCACTAAAGCCTCTACAGCTGTTACAAAATGCAACAGCTAGGATTCTTACAAAGTCCAACAAAAGAGACCATATAACACCAATTCTAAAGAATCTCCATTGGCTCCCAGTCAAATTTAGAATTCTCTATAAATTTCTATCAATCATTCATAAAGCCATTCACAACATCACCCCACTGGACCTCAAAATGCCTCTTCAACGTCACACCTCTTCCTGCCCACTTAGACTAGCGCAGAGAGGTACCCTACAGGCTCCATCTATTAAAACCTCTTTAAGAAAAAGAGCTCTTTCCACGCCCGGCCTCAAACAGAGGAATTCGCTCCCACCGGACCTCAGGCTGGAACAATGTCCAAACACGTTTAAAAAAAGACTAAAGACTTTTCTGTTCTGCCAAGCTTTCCCATAACATCACGGACCCTCCCAGATTCTCGGACTGCCCTCACCTAGGGCCTTTCCCTCCTATACTTCCCTTTTTTAATAAATCGATAGTTTCACCTTTCCCTCATCCCCTCCCTCAGCCATCCCTCCCCTTCCTGCAGGCTTGATAACCCTCAAGTCAAGCTACTACTTCTCGTTATTTTTCTGGTTCTTTCAAGTTGTCGATTCCCTGTTCAATGTAAGACAATTGTTGTCATTGGTCGCATGCTTGTTGAATGTAAACCGAACTGATAAGTAACCCTGTTACTTGAAGTTCGGTATATAAAAGCTATAAATAAATAAATGTTTATTTATGCCTTCAAAAAAATGTAGCAAATTTGTGAGGCAAGACTTCGCTTGGCTAAATCCATGTTGGCTTTGTCCCATTAAACTATGCTTAACTATACGTTCAGCAATTTTGTTCTTTATATCTACCATTTTTCCTGGCACAGATGTTATTCATTGATGCCATTTTTTAAATTTGGTGTTACATTGGCAACCTTCCAGTCTTCAGGTACCATAAACGATATTATTGATAGTTTACAAATCTCTAGTAGCAGGTCCGCAATTTCATTTCTCAGTTTTCAGCACTCTGGGATGTATCCTAACTGGTCCAGGTGATTTGCTACTCTTTATTTTGTCAATTTGTCCTAGTACATCTACCAGGTTCACTGAGATTTATTTCAGTTCCTCTGAAACATCACCTTTGAATATCATTTCTGGCATGGGTATATCTTCCATCTTCCTCAGTGAATACCGAAGCAAATTTATTTATTTAGTCTCTCTGCTATGGCTTTGTCATCCCTAAGTGCTCTTTTTACCCCTTGATCATCTAATGATCCAACTGACTCCCTCGCAGGCTTACCTTAAATATACCTAAAAAAGTTATGAGTTTTTGCTTCCACAGCAAGCTTCTTTTTTCAAATTCTCTCTTTGCCTTCCTTATCTTGCTGACTTGCCATTGCTTATGCTGTTTCCTTCATTCGGATCCTTTTCATTTTCTTGAAAGATGTTTTTAGATATTATAGCCTCTCTCACCTCACAACCATAATGGTAGTCATTTATTCTTCTTTCCATTTTTTCTAATGTGTGGAATAAATCTGTTCTGGACTTCCAAGATGGTATTTTTTAAACAACATCCATGCCTGAGCTAAAGTCTTAATCTGTGCAGTTGCTCTTTTCAATTTTTTCCTAACCATTTTTCTCATTTTATCATAGTTACCTTTTTGAAAGTTAAATGCTGTCATAGTAGATTTCTTTTTTGCGCTCTCTCCAGTTAAGTCAAATTTGATAATGTTGTGATTACTACTGCCAAATGGCTCCTACACATTACCCCTCACACCAACTCCTGTGTTCTACTAAGGACTAGGTCAAAGATAGTTTTCCCTCTTGTTGGTTCTTGTACCAGCTGCTCCATGAAGAAGTAATTTATTTAATCTAGGAACTTACTTCTCTAGAATATCCTGATGTTAGTTTACCAGTCAATACTGAGGTAATTGAAATCACTCATTATTACTGTGCTGCTGATTTTGTTAGCTTCCCTAATTTCTTTTAGCATTTCATTGTCTGTTAGTTCATTCTGGCTTGAAGGACAGTAATACACCCCCATTACTATTTTATTCCCCTTTTCACCTGGAATTTCTATCCATAAAGATTCAACATTGCATTTTGTTTCTTGCAGAACCTTTATCCTGTTGACTCCATGCTCTCTATAACATATAGTGCCACCCCTCCACCAATTTGATTCATCCTATCATTTCAATATAATTTGTACCCTGGTATCAAAGTATCCCATTGGTTATCCTTCTTCCATCTGGTCTCTGAGATGCCTATTATACCTACTTCTTCATCCAGAGCTCTACACTCTAATTCTCCCATCTTATTTTTTAGATTTCTAGCATTTGTATATAGACATTTCAAAGTATGTTTCTTGTTTGCCTTATCAACCTGTTCATCAGTTGACAGGGATAATTTGGAGTCTTTCTGCACTTTACTTAAATGCACCTGACCCCCTTTGGCATTTATTGCAACCTTTCTATTGGGATGCTCTATTTTCCCTGTTCTCTTCTTATCACGCCGACCATACCCTTTTGTACAACTATTGGCTTTCCCCCATCTAGTTTAAAACTGCGCTCTCTCCTTTTTAAAGTTTATTGCCAGCAGCCTGGTTCCACTCTGCTTAAGGTGGAGTCCATTCTTTTGGAAAAGGCCCTCCTTCCCCAAAATGATGCCTAGTTCCTAACAAATCCAAAACCCTCTTCCTCGCACCATTGTCTCATCCACGCATTGAGACTTTGGAGCTCTGCCTGCCTTTGGGTTCCTGCATTTGGAAATGGGAGAATTTCTGAGAATGCTACCCTGGAGGGTATGGATTTCAACTTTCTACTTAAAACCCTCCCTCCTGCACTTTCCTACGTCACTGGTACCCACATGTACCAAGACAGCTGACTCGCCTCTGTGATACGTGGGTCCATCACATTCGAACCAGGCAGGCAAGTTAGGAAGCGATCATGTCCACCAGCCACTCAGCTATCAACTTTCCTAATAATTGAATCACCAACTATAACAGCCATCCTAGCCATTCCCTCCTTGGCATGTGCCTCTGGAGACCTATCCTTGGTTTGAGAGGATACTACATCATCTTGAGGGTGGGTCCTAGCTACAGGATTGCTTCCTGCCACATCAAGTTGATGCTCCCCTTCCAGGTGACCTTTCTCCTCCAAAGCAGCACAGGGGCTACCGAAATTGGAGGAGGTGAGACTTCTCTATGTCCTTGAAGGTCTCCTCTATATACTTCTCTGACTCCCTTAGCTCCTCCAGGTCTGTCACTCCTTGGAGCCTTTTTTCACTTAGCACACACATATGATCTCTCGCCAGCTGGGAGATAATCATATATTTGGCACTCCGTGCAAAAAACTGGAAAGCCTCCCTCTCGCTGCTGGACTACTTCCTGCATCATAATTTTGTAGATTTATCATAGATTTAAAATTTCTAAGGGAGTAAGGATATAAAGCTAATCTAAAGTACTTTTAGTCTATGGATTTATTTTGTGTATCTGGCAATGTCCCTCTAAACACTACAATTAATCTACTTATATCTTCCTAGTTACCCAACTTATTAACTCTTGTTTTGAATTAGATTCCTTATATATAAAATATGCAACAAATTACTCCTACCAAACAATTACCATGTAAAATAAAAACATATAAAACAAATAAAAACATAAGGTATAGCAAGGTAAATGGACAGAAGTTTGAGTCTTCTCCCGGGGGCTACTGGGTAGAATATGCAGATGAGCCTTCTATTCCTTTTCTGCTTAACCTTCTGGTCCTCTTCTCCTTAACCCAAACAATGGACCCTAGGCGAAGGAGAAGGGTTTTACACCTCAAACAGATTCCAAAGGACAGACTGGCCGAACCTACTCTTGTGTTCTCTCCACACATTCATGAGATGTGAATGTGTGGAGAGAACTCCTTATCGCAGCCTTGCAGATCTCCTCCACGGGAACTGCTCACAAGTGGGCCACTGACGCGCCATGGCAGACAGTGGCCCACTTGACATGACCACCAAGATGCAGTCCCACCTGGGCATAACAGAAGGAGATGCAATCTGCTAGCCAACTGGATACTGTTAGGCAATGGTAACACCCAACCTATTCTTGTCAAAAGAAACAAAAAGTCGGGTGGACTGTCTATGGGTTTCTGTCCGCTCCAGATAGAAGGCTAAGGCTCGCTTGTAGTCCAAACTGTGCAGTGTTCATTCATCTTGGTGCAAATGGGGCCTGGGAAGGAATATTGGCAGGACGATTGACTGGTTAAGATGGTAGCCCATCACCAACTTCGGTAGGAACTTAGGGTGCATACACAAGACTACCCTGTCATGATAAAACTTAGTAGTGGATAAAACACTAAGGCCTGGAGCTCACTGATCCTATGCGCTGAAGTGACCACCACCAAAAATATGACCTTCCAGGTCAGGTACTTCAGGTCACAGGTGAACAGCAGCTCAAAAGGAGCTTTCTTCAGCTGAACTAATACCATGTTGAGGTTCCAAGACACAGTGGGAAGCCATGGGGAGACAAATTTAAATAGGCCCTGCATGAAACGTACAATTGCACTAAGATGAACTCTAACGAAGCTGGTTTTTAAGCCAGCCTCTGATAAGTGTAGAAGTTAATCAAGCAGTTTTCTGTAGGGCAGGAGAACTGATCTATGGCCTTCTGCTCACATCACATGGAAAAACTCCTCTACGTACGTCCATAGGCCTTTCTAGTGGCCAGGTTGTGAGCGACAAGGCTTGGAGGTTGGAATGCTGCAGCCTGCCTTGATCTTGCATGATGAGATCTGGGGGAAGTCCCCAGACTAATCGGTCTCCAGATGGACAACTCCTGTTGGAATGTAAACCAGACCTGTCTTGGCTAATGAGGGATTATGAGAATCATAGTCCCTCTGTCCTCGCAAAGCTTCAAGAGACGCTTCACCACTAAGAGAATCGGAGGATAAACGTACAGAAGACCCTTGCCTCAAGGAGGGCAAGTGTGTCCAAGGCTGGTTTGTTGTCTGAACTGTACAGGGAACAGAACTGAGGCACCTTCCTGTTGCAGGACGACACAAACAGATCTACGTCGGGGCTCCCCCAGAGGCAGAATATCTGATTCACTAACCCCTGATCCACAGACTATTCATGGAATGGAAGGCTCGGTGCAGCCTGTCTGCTACCACATTGTCCGTCCCAGCCAGGTACACAGCCCTGAGCACCATCCCATGGGACAAGGCCCATGACAATATCTGGACCACTTCCTGACACAGGAGGTATAATCCCATGCCTCCCTGCTTGTTGACATCCCACATGGCTACCTGATAGTCGGTCTGGATCAGGATAACTTTGTTGGACACATGATCTCTGAAAGTCTGTAGTGTATACCTGGTGGCCAAAGCTTAGGAAGTTGATTTGACAAGAGCGTTCCTGAGCGGACTATAGACCCTGGGTACTGAACCCATCTACATGAGCTCTCCACCCCAGGGTAGATGCATCTGTGGTAAGTATAATTTGAGTAGGGATAAGAGAAAGACTAGGGGGCACTCCATGAAGTTACCATGTGGCATATTTAAAACTAATCGGAGAAAGTTCTTTTTCACTCAACGCACAATTAAACTCTGGAATTTGTGCCAGAGGATGTGGTTAGTGTAGTTAGTATAGCTGTGTTTAAAAAAGGATTAGATAAGTTCTTGGAGGAGAAGTCCATTACCTGCTATTAATTAAGTTGACTTAGAAAATAGCCACTGCTATTACTAGCAACAGTAACATGGAATAGACTTAGTTTTTGGGTACTTGCCAGGTTCTTATGGCCTGGATTGGCCACTGTTGGAAACAGGATGCTGGACTTGATGGATCCTTGGTCTGACCCAGTATGGCATATTCTTATGTTCTTAGAAAGAGATCCCCTGTTCCAGACTGGAAAGTACCTACCACCAGTATGAGTCCTGGAGAGTTGGGGTGACTCAGATGCAATTTTGGAAGCTCTGAGTGGCCTGGCACCACTGCGACCTCAGTGTCTATTGGGCTCTGCACATGTGTAAATGTGCCAAGGGAGTGACATGTACGATTGCAGCCATATGGCCCAACAGCCTCAACATATACCAGGCTGACACCTGCTGACTCTGTTGAATCTCTGCTGCGATGGTCGCCAAGGTAGCCTTTGATGAACCTAAACTGGTCCTTAGCTACAAGAGAAATGATAACAGACTCCAGTCTAAGCTAATGTAATTTAGTTAGAATTTTAATTTCAATATTTATAAGGGATATAGAGCGTATGCACTACAATCTAATGAGTCCTTCCTGTTATTGAAGACCAATTAATTACCAGAAGAGGATTCTTTAAAAAAAAAAAGAAAAGAAAGAAACAGAAAATTCATACACCAAAAGGGCAAATTCTGATTGAAAACGCTTATAAAATCTAGATGATACTCATCTGGTCCAAGTTTCTTCCCCAAAGATAACTGTTGGATTGCCTAATAAACTGAAAAACAAATCGGTAACCGATCCAGTGAGCTGTGTAGCAGTGACGACAATGAGAATCGGATAAAAGAAAGCCCTTTATTAAAACGCCCGACTCTGGCCGAGTTTCGCTCTTTTGCACAGAGCTGCCTCAGGGGCAATTCATTCAAGCAGGACTTGGAAAAGTCAATATCGTATTGATTATCAACGCGGATGATTTCACTCCAAAGCAATTAGACTTTCGCTTATTCACGTAGCGTTGCTGTGTAATGTCAGCAATGGAATTGAATGCATTCGATATATATGAAAGCGCGGATGATTTCACTCCAAAGCAATTAGACTTTCACTTGTTCACGTAGCGATGCTGTGTAGTGTCAGCAATGAAATTGAATGCATTCGATATATATTAAATCCACATAACGAGCAGTCTTACAGCTGATTGACTGCTCGTTATGTGGATTTAATATATATCGAATGCATTCAATTTCATTGCTGACACTACACAGCATCGCTACGTGAACAAGTGAAAGTCTAATTGCTTTGGAGTGAAATCATCCGCGCTTTCATATATATCGAATGCATTCAATTCCATTGCTGACATTACACAGCAACGCTACGTGAATAAGCGAAAGTCTAATTGCTTTGGAGTGAAATCATCCGCGTTGATAATCAATACGATATTGACTTTTCCAAGTCCTGCTTGAATGAATTGCCCCTGAGGCAGCTCTGTGCAAAAGAGCGAAACTCGGCCAGAGTCGGGCATTTTAATAAAGGGCTTTCTTTTATCCGATTCTCATTGTCGTCATTGCCTAATAAACTTACAGGCCAGTCAAAGGGACTTTAAAGCAGTCTATGCCACAATTTGGATAATTTCACCAAATCCAGAAAACATTCAATGTTTGCACTGGTCCCACCTTCCTGGATCAGCATAGAGAGCTTCAAATGCTCATGAAAAATTCCCACAATTTCAGAAGGGAGCTGTTTCACCATACCTGAAGAGGCTTTCATAGTGCTAATAGTAGTGCCCAGTGTGAATGCTCTGATCATACATGCTGGTCATGAACACAGTTTGAAGGGTCTTCAACTCGTCCGTAGCAAATGTCAGGGCTCTAAACATTCTACTGAGAATTTGCTCATACTCTGTGCTAGATACTCTGTGCTGTGGATTTGGTCAAGATAAAGATTTTATTTTGGTGTTGCTAGATATAGCTGCAGCCTTAGATACCAATGATCATAATATCCTTATTCAACGGCTCAATGAAATTGGTTTCTCAGGCTCGGTTCTTGCCTGGTTCTGCTCATATTTTTCAGATTGCTCTTAAGTTTTCTGTGGACAAGAAGCCTCAAGCTGACATCCCTTGTCTACAGGGGTTTCCCAAGGATCACTTTCAGCTTCTTTGTTTATTATATACCTTAGGCTGAGTTCCAAACTGTTATCAAGTCTTGAAGTACATTATTTTCTATATGCTGACATACAGTTTTTCTTGCAAACTGATATAAATACTACAATGGATCTTATCTCAATCTACCTGAGTATCAACAAAAGATGGCTTTTTCATAATAAATTAAGTCTCAATGTTGCCAAGACAAAATTATCAGGCTATTGTCAACATCATGACCTTTTCCTACTACTGTTCAATTTGAGAGGATTACTATATCCATTGCTGTTAAAGTTAGAAATTTGGGAGTTATCCTGGAATCTGAACTGTCATTTAAGTCTCATGTAAAAGCAGTTGTCCAAAAGTATCTCTTTAATCTTCAGAATATGGAGTTTTATTTATTATTTATTTATTTAAAGGCTTTTATATACCGGAGTTCATGTACTAGTACATACCGCTTCGGTTTACATAGAACCAATATTGGAAAATTGGAAAATGACATCAAACAAGTGGGTATAAAATAACAAGGCTAACTTCGTAGGAACTTAGAACTTAAGGTAAAGGAGAGAACAAGACCAAGTGGTTACAGATCAATGTAAATAGCTAAAATACAAATGCTTACAATAAATACAAATGCTTACAAATTACAGTCTTCAAAATCTAAGGTTTACATCTTCAAAAAGGTTTACATCTATAGGAACTAAGGTTTACATCTTCAAGGTTTGTAGTCTTCAAGACTAAGGTTACATCAGACTTAAAAGGTATGGGTGTAGCATGCTGTAAATTTAACGGTTGGGAATATGAGACAAAGAAATACAATTAATAGTTGCAGCATCAGACATCTGGTTTATGTGATTATGAAATGCATGAATGAGTCTAGTCCTGGGACGTGGCTCTGAGCGAAAACTTTAAGTGAAGGCTTTTGTGAAGAGCCAAGTTTTGAGTTTCTTTTTGAATGTTCGAGTACAGGTTTCAAGACGAATGTCCGTGGGGAGGGCATTCCAGTGGAGGGGGCTGGCAGTCGAGAATGCACGTTTCTTGAGTGAGGACTTGGCTGAAGGTACGTGTAAGGTGCCTAAGTAACTGGTTCTGATTGGTCTTGATGATGCATGTGGACGAAGTGGGCAGCTTAGATCTAGCGAAGTTTGGGAATGGATGGTCTTGTGGGTTATAGTTAGTTCTTTGAAAATGATTCTGGATCTGATAGGGAGCCAGTGTAAGTTTTTTAGTATAGGTGTTATGTGTTCACCTCTGCTAGTGTTAGTAAGAATCCTGGCGGCGGAGTTCTGCAACATTTGTAGAGGTTTGGTGGTGATGGCTGGAAGGCCAATAAGCAGAGAGTTGCAGTAATCGATTTTGGAAAATAGAATTGTTTGGAGGACTGTTCTAAAGTCCTGAAAATGTAGGAGAGGTTTCAACTTTTTCAGAATGTGTAGTTTGTGATAGCATTCTTTCGTTGTGTTCTTGACAAATTCTTTGAGGTTCAGCCTATTGTCTAAGGTAACACCAAGGTCTCTTACTTGTGTGGAATTGATCATTAGAGGTGTGATTAGGTTGTTTGTAGGCTGAAGGTTCTCATCTGGAGTGATTAGCAAAAGTTCCGTTTTTGACGTATTAAGTACTAGGTTAAGGCTAGAGAGGAGTGAGTTTATGGACTGTAGACAATTGTTCCAGAGGTTGATGGTGCTGGAGATGGAGTCAGTGATTGGCAGCAAAATCTGGACATCGTCTGCGTATATGAAGTGTGTGACCTTAAGACTTGAGAGCAGATGACATAAGGGGAGAAGAAAGATTTTAAAAAGGGTAGGGGAGAGGGAGGATCCTTGAGGAACTCCGAAAGTGGACTTGACCGGGTGGGAATCCTTGTTGCTGATTCTGACCTTGAATGTCCTATTATGAAGGAAAGATCTGAACCATTCCAGGGCTGATCCTGAGATGCCTATGTCTGAGAGCCAGTCGATTAAGATAGAGTGTTTTACGGTATCAAACGCTGCCGATAGGTCAAGAAGAATCAGGAGGTATGGGGTCTTTTTCTCCAGACCTGCGAGGACTCTGTCAGTTAGTGAGGTTAAGAGGGATTCTGTACTAAGGGATTTGCAGAATCAGAATTGGGCTGTTGTGAGGATCTTGTGTTCTTCTAGGTATTCCGATAACTGTTTGTTGACTATCCTCTCCATAAGTTTGGCGACAAATGGTAGGTTAGCGATGGGGCGAAAATTAGCCGGGTCTGCAGGGTTCAAGTTAGGTTTTTTGAGGAAAGGTTTGAGGGTGGCTAGTTTCAGCGTGTCTGGTACTAGACCTTGGGTTAGCGAGCGATTGATGATCTCTGCTAAGGGCTTCGCTATGATGTTCGGGATGGTGAGTAGGAGTTTAGATGGGATGGAATCTATCGGATGAGTGGAAGGTTTCATCTTTTTGAGAGTCATTTCGATTTCGAGTGAGGAAATAGGTTCGAATGAATCTAGGTTTGCATTCTGGTTGCATGAAGGAGTGTAGATAGAAGGAGGTACTGTGTTACAGGTTGCCAGAGGAGCCATTAGATTGAGGATTTTGTTTTCAAAAAATTGTGCAAGCTCTGTGCATCTGGATTGTGCTTGATCATCTGGGATAGCTGGTGAGGTGGGTTTTGTGAGCTCTGAGACATATGAGAACAGCGCTTTAGGATCAAAGGAAAAATTGTGAATTTTGTGGGCATAAAAATCTCTCTTAGTGCGAAGGATGTTGTTTCTGTAACTGTGCATGAGGGTTTTGTACTCATTTAGTGTAACGTTGGATGGACTCTTCCACCATGCGTGTTCTTTTTTTCTCAATTCTAATTTGATGGTTTTTAGTTCCTGCGTGAACCATGGTTTTTTGTTTTTGTAGGATGGGTTAATCTCTTTGGTTTTTTGGGGGCAAAGTTTTTCTGCCACCTTGTTTGTGATGTTGTGCCATGACGAGATAGCTGCTTCAGCGTCTGAAAGGTCAAGATTAGCGAGTTCCGAAGATAAGAGAGAGGTGAGGTCCTCTCTAGAGCAGGAGTTCCTGTAGTGAATTGTGGTTTTAGTGATTGGTGACACAGGGTTGTCCTTGATACAGAGATCAGTTGTGATCATCAGGTGGTCTGACCATGGGATAGGGAAGCATTGTGGTGGGGAAGATTGTGAAAGGCCCGAATTTATGAATATAAGGTCCAGAGTGTGCCCTGCTTTGTGCGTGGGACTTTTAAGAATTTGGGAGAAGCCCATAGCCTTGAAGGAGGATAGTAGCATTTCGCAATTGGTGGATAATGGGATCACGTCCGTGTGAAGGTTAAAGTCTCCTAGGATGACTGCTGGGGTGTCATTTTTTAGGTGTTTGGCGATGAGCTCAATGAGTGGTGATGGATCCGAATCAAGGAGACCGGGCGGAGCATAGAGTAAACAAATTTGGAGCTGTTTTGAGCTGAAGAGAGCAAATTCCAGTCGAGAGGTGTGAATAGTGGTCTTGTAGGGATAGTCTCAGCTCCTTTTTTGCAGCTAAGCAGAGTCCGCCCCCTCTTTCTTTGGGTCTGGGTATTGAATAGATGTCGTAGATGTGAAGGGGTAAGTTGGTTGATTAGAGCTAGGTCTGTGGGTTTCAACCAGGTTTCCGTCATAGCACATATATCCGGTTGAGAGTCCTGGAGATAGTCGTTGATTATGTGTGTTTTTTTCGAGATTGAATGAGCGTTAAAGAGTGTTAGTGAGAATAAGGATAGTCCGAGGAATTGAGTGAGTGGGGTTGTCATTACTGGTATCAGACGTTTGTGTTGGAGGGCTGTAGGGTCAGCTCGTTTTTTCCGGTTGTTGTAGTGGTTTTTGATGATTGGAATAGTTTAAACTGTATCTTTTTTTTTTTTTTTTTTAATAATTTATACTTTATTGACTTTCAAAATCACACATCAAGTGATATCATTTTTCAAACTTAATATAAGCTAAATATATTGTGCTCAACATAATAAATTTAGGTAAATTAGAACATAATAATTAAATTTGGCACAGTTTATCCAAATAAAGGGAGCCTCCTTAAAGAAATCATCCAAAAGGAAAAACAAAATGCAGAAGAGAAGAGTATCTTATTTCTATTTCATTTCTAACCCATTTCTGTTATTAATGCCTGATTTAATTTTTCTAATTCTTTATCCCTTAAAAAATTTTCCATATGAGAAGGTAAGGTAAAGATAAACTTATTCCCCTGATAATTGACAAAACACCGGCAGGGGAACTTTAAATAAAAAGTCGCCCCTAAATCCAGTGTTTTAGCCTTCATCAGGAGAAATTGTTTTCTATGGCCTTGCGTGGCTTTAGACACATCAGGGAAAATGTATACTTTTTGTCCACAAAATAAAATGTCTCGATTTTTTAAGGCTTTTTCAAATATACACTCTTTATCCCTCTCTTTCACAAAGGAAACAAACAGAGTTGTTCTCTTATTTATCAAAGCTAAGGAATCCTCCAAAAATGTTGATATGCCTGGGGATTGTAAATCATCCAATCCTCCAGGCTTGTCAGCCAATCTTATAGGAAAATAGTAAATTTTTGAAATAGGAGGAATTTCATCTTCTTTATAAGCTAAGATTTCTTTTAAATATTTAATAAACATCTCTTGTGGTGACAATAACCTCGTATAAATTCTCTATTTCATTATGCAAAATCACATTATCTGACACACGCATAGCCTCAACACTTTGTATATTTTGAACATTAGTTGTTAAATTATTTACCCTAGTTTCTATATCTAATAATTTTTTCCCTTGTTCAGTAATTGTTACTTTATTACTATTAACCATCATAGTGAGGGAAGAGTTCATTTGAGAAACATTAGAATCAAGTTTTAATAACATCCTCCACAAATCCCCCATTGTCACTTTGGATGCATCCACTTCAGCTACCTGGATGCTCACTTGAGATGGAGATGAAATACCAATCTCACCTTCCAGTTGTAAAGAAGACAAAGGTTGTAGAGATTTAGAGCCTACCAGTTCGGACCACACCTCCTCTCTACTTACATTGACAGTCTCACTTCCAATGGTATTCACCATGGCTGCTGCCCCTGGGGGTTGTGTAGGAGTGGGTCCCATGCCAGGACTTAATGAGGCCTCAAATGAGTCTCTATTACAGTCCTCATGTGGCAAATTGAGTCTGTTCAAATGAGCGTCCATCGGTCCGATCCTTGGTGTCACTGGAGAGGAAGTATAGGCCTTGGCCTTCCTTTTACGCCCCATATATCAACAAACCAAAATTCCAGGCAATCCAGGCAGTCAAAGCCGGTCAAAGCCGCGTGCGCGGCTTAGGCGACGCGCCGGCGGCGACTATGTGCCGCTTCTCACGGGGTTTTAAGCCTGGGTCAGGCAGTAATGTCACGCGGCACTCACAGCTGTTCAGGATCTTTTAAATTTACTGCCGCCTGAAGTGCTCCGGCGATCCTCCTCTCTCCCTCCTCCTTCAGCTCCAAAGAACGCTGCTTCTCACGGGGTTTTAAGCCCGGGTCAGGCAGTAATGTCACGCGGCACTCACAGCTGTTCAGGATCTTTTAAATTTACCGCCGCCTGAAGAGCTCCGGCGATCCTCCTCTCTCCCTCCTCCTTCAGCTCCCATAAACTGTATCTTGATAGTGATGACTTTAGAATACTCCAGACCCTAGTTTTTACAGGCCTGCACTATTGTAGCTATTTATTTAGGTCTCCCTCATTAAAACAGTCAAAACTTTACAAGTGGTTCAGAACTTGGCAGCCAGAATATTGACTGGGACATCACTTTATGATCCATGCACTATATTGGTTACCCATCATGTGGAGTATTCAGTTTAAGATATTAATGTTGGTTCACAAGTCTCTTAAAAATTATGTCCCACTCTGTATTAGCTCACTTATGAAGATTTATCGCCCTACCGGAATCTTGCATATTGCTGACAATTTTGTGGAAAAGATTCTTGGAGCTAATAAGAACAGAACCTTGTACAAAATCATTCAGGAAACAGTTGGAGGCCTTTCTTTTTCCAAATGCTTTTAGACTGATCTAGGTTCTATTTTTGCAAATATTTCAGGAAAGAGTTGAAGGCTTTTATTTATTTATTTTTACAGATGCATTGAAAGCGTTCCAGGATATATTTTTGCTTTGTGCAGTTATTCATATTCTTGTTTTCATTTTTGCATTACTTGTCTGCTTTATTTGCTTTTGTTTTTGTATTTTGTTTTTATTATGAATGTATGAGATTGCAATTGGAGGCTCCATTCTTAAGTTTTTTAAATCACTTTTAACAGGCTGAACCTACATATCATCGATTAGAGGAAGAAAATCGTCAATTTTTTATTTGGATTCAGGAGTACCTCAAGGCTCAGCATTGTTTGCTTCTCTTTTTAATGTTTATATAGCGCCAATTTGTAAGGTTTTAGTTTATTTAGATATAGAGTACCGAATATTCACATTCAGTTTTTTTATACCTATTAAAGGATCTCGTACAGATGCACTAAACAGAATTATACATTGCTTGTTGAAGCTGAAAACCTGACTGCTTAACAAGTTGTCCTTGAATATGAGTAAGATGGATATCCAGTGGAAGAGTTTTTCGGCAAAATCCTGGTAGATGGAGTGAGCATACCCTTTTCAAGACAGATATGGAATATCTAGGTATCATCTTTACAATCACACAAAGCAAATTGTTAAAAATTCTTTTTTAAAATACAAATGTTATGAAGACAGGAACGGTAACTTTAAAACAGCCACGCAGGTGTACATGAACGCTGTATGCCAGCTCGCACCCATGGACGCTCGTAAATGTGAGCATCATTTTACATGGATGCACGCATGTGCCGCTTCTACCGCATAAGTGGGGGGGATTTGAATATACATGCGCGCTGATGAAATTACTAGTTAAACCAGATTGTTCCTACTTTGCCCAGTTACAGGATAGGACTTCCAAACCCCCCTAACTACCCTCTTTTTTACCCTACCTGCCCCAACCCTAAAAACCCCACTGACTAGCCTAGATTTCTTTTGTTTTATAACTTACACATCATCTATAGCAGAAATAAAGTTACACAGCAGGGGACCCCAGCATGCGACTGCGTGAGTAAATATGTGCTGGTTTTCATTTAAATCCTTGGAACGCCTATGCCCTGCCCCTTTTTTGGACTTTTTGTGCACGTACTGAGATGTATGCATCCAAAGACGCTTCTTAAAATATGAGCACTGCGCGCCGGCCTGAGAGACGCTCGTATCCCCCTGATTTGGCATGCGTAGGGCTTTTAAAATCTACCCCTTAGTGAGGAAGACCTAAAGACAATGATTCACTCAGTGATGATACAGACTGATTAATGTAATGTTTTATATCTTGGCCTGCTTCTTGCTACAATGAGAGCACTTTAGTGTATTCAAAATTCAGCCGTATGAATTGTTTCAGGGTGTCACTATATTAGCATAACATTCCTACATTAATAAAATATCACTGGTTAACGGTAACTTGCAGGGTCAAATTTAGAAACATAATGCTGATTTTTAAGGGTATAAATGGACTAGCACCACCCAGCTTTAATGCGGCTCTAAAATGGAGAAATTACTTACCTGATAATTTCATTTTCCTTAGTGTAGATAGATGGACTCAGGACCAATGGGTATAGTGTGCTCCTGATAGCAGTTGGAGACGGAGTCAGATTTCAATCTGACGTCAGCACTACATATATCTCTGCAGGAAGCGCTGCTCTTCAGTATTCTACTCGAAAAGCAATTGTGGATATATGTGTGTTTGAATAACTTGGTTAACTTGATTAACTTGATTAAATTGGTTAACTTGAACTGGTTGACTTGAATTTTAGCTGGAGACTGCCAGTGCACTCAACCTAGAAACGCAGACACCTGGTAACTATGGGTGTCCTAACTAAGCGTGGCTTACCTGTGACTGTCTTGCTCTCGGGGATTGTCACCCAAGGTTTCTGTATTCTGAGGCAGCCGTGGGCGAGATACTGAGTTCATCTGTCTACACTAAGGAAAACGAAATTATCAGGTAAGTAATTTCTCCATTTCCAAGCATGTAGCAGATGGACTCAGGACCAATGGAATGTACAAAAGCTACTCCTGAACTGGGCGGGAGGCTGCCCGGGCCCACCTAGTACTGCCCTTGCAAATGATGTGTCCTCCCGGGCCTGAAAAACCAGGCGGTAGAACCTTGAGGTGGTATGAATTGAGGACCATGTCACCGCCCTACAGATCTTGGCAGGTGACAGCATCTTGGTTTCTGCCCAGGACACTGCCTGGGCTCTGGTGGGATGGGCCTTGACTTGTAGAGGTGGAGGCTTGTCTGCCTCTATGTAGGCCGCCCTGATTACTTCTTTGATCCAGCGGTCTATGGTTGCCCGCGAGGCCGCTTCCCCTTGTTTCTTCCCACTGTGAAGGACGAATAGGTGGCCCGTCTTTCATATGGATTCCGATCTTTCCAGGTATCGGACTAGGAGTCTGCCGACGTTAAGATGGCGAATGAGGCGCGAGTCTTCCCGAGTCCTTATGCTCATCTGGAGATGGCAGCGAGATGGTTTGGTTTAGGTGGAAATGAGAAACCACCTTTGGAAGGAAGGAGGGGACAGGGCGTAGCTGTATGGATCCCGGTGTGAGTAGCACTAGGAAGTAGAGTACTACATTGAGATTCCATAGGGGTACCAGCCACTTTAGAGGTGGTCGGATTTGCTTGACTCCTCTCAGAAAGTGGGAAACCTCTGGATGGGAAAATACACTGATACCGTCCACTTTGGCTCTGAAGCAGGCCAGCGTGGCCAGTTGAACATTGATGGAGTTGAGAGACAACCCCTTCAAGCTGTCCTGCAGAAATTCCAGAATCATGGGAATTTTGACTGTCCGCGGAAGGATGTCACGGTCTTCACACAAGGCTTTGAATATTCTCCATATTCGTATATAGGTTAAAGATGTGGAAAACTTGCGTGCTCGGAGCAAGGTGTCAATCACTGCCCCCGAGTATCCGCTCTTCTTCAGGTGAGTCCTCTCAATGGCCAAACCGTAAGTGAGAATCGAGTTCGGTCTTCGTGGAGGATCGGTCCTTGCTGGGGCAGGTCCCTGTGTGGAGGTAGACACAGAGGGTTCCCCTCCAGAAATCTTTGCATGTCTGCGTACCACGGCCTTCTTGGCCAGTCCAGGGCCACTAGAAGTACTAACCCCCTGTGGTGTTCTATCTTGCGAATCATCCCGCCCAGTAGTGGCCATGGAGGAAAGGCGTACAGCAGGTCTTCCTGTGGCCAGGACTGGACCAGGGCGTCAATCCCCTAGGATTGTGCTGCTTGTCTGCGGCTGAAGAACTTGGGGACTTGGGCATTGGACCAGGTTGCCAGAAGATCCATGGCTGGAGTTCTCCAGAGGTCTATTATTAACTGGGGCTGTGGTTGACAGTATCCATTCCCCTGGGTCTAGACTTTCCCTTCTGAGGTAAACCGCAGCGTCGTTGTCTTCTCCCGCGATGTGGGCGGCTGAGATCCCTTGTAGGTTTGCCTTCCGCCCATGCAATTAGGGGGGTCTATTTCCAGGGACACCTATTGGCTTCTGGTTCCTCCCTGTCAATTGATGTAGGCCACTGTTGTGGCATTGTCCGACATGACTCTGACAGATTTGTTCCGGGGTCTGTGACTGAAGCATAGGCAGGCTAGTCTGACTGCCCAGGCTTCCAGACGGTTGATGTTCCATCCCGACTCTTCCTTGTCCCATTGTCCGTGGGCCGTCAGTTCCTGACATTGGGCTCCCCACCCTCATAGGCTCACATCTGTGGTGAGCAAGACCCAGGTCAGTGGGGATAGCCTTACTCCCTTGCTCAGGTGGTCTTCTTGTAGCCATCATAAAAGTTAGATCCGTACCTCCGCCGGTAACTGGAGGCAGACAGTGTAGTCCTGGGACATCGGGTTCCATTGTGACAGTAGGGAACATTGCAGTGGTCGCATGTGGGCCCTTGCCCATGGAATGACTTCTAGGACTGATATCATGAGTCCAAGGACTTGGAGGTAGTCCCATACCGTGGGGTGAGCACCGTTCAACAGTTTTCTCAGCTGGTCCATCAATTTCCTTCTCCTTGTAGGGGGAAGAATGACCTTGTCCTGTTGGGTGTCAAACCGGACTCCCAGGTATTCCAGAGATTGGGAGGGCTGCAGACAGCTCTTGGTTGTGTTGACAACCCATCTGAGGTTTTTTAGGAGATTCTTGACTCTGGTGGTCGTCTGATGACTTTCCTCTGGAGATTTTGCCCTGATCCATCAATCATCCAGATATGGATTCCTTCTTTCCTCAGTGTCGTTGCCACTATGACCATGATTTTGGTGAATGTCCGAGGGGCTGTAGCTAGCCTGAAGAGTAGCGTTCGGAACTGGTAGTGATGGTCCAGGATCGTGAAGCATAGGAAGCGCTGATGATCGTGATGGACCGGGATGTGCAGATAGGCTTCTGGAAGGTCCAGGGAGGTTAGAAATTCTCCCGGTTGTACTGCCCTTATGACCGAGCATAGGGTTTTCCATGCGGAAGTGTGGTACCCACAGGTAGCGGCTGACCGACGTGAGGTCCAGTATGGGTCGGTACATTCCCTCTTTCTTGGGGATGATAAAATAGACTAAATAGTGTCCAGTATTTCATTGGTGCATGGGCACCGGTGTTATAGCCTTTAAGGTGAGCAATTCGGTTAGTGTGGTTTATTTATTTATTTGTGAGTTTTTCTATACCAAAATTTGATACAAGCCTTCACTCAGGTTTACATTTGTAACAACTTTTACAGTAAATAAAGATAACATTTATACTAATATAATGATCATAACACTGTGAACAATATAACTGAGTAGGGTTATTAATGGGTGATTGGCAATGTTAACAATATAATAAATAGTGTATAATTAAATAACAGTGTAGACCATATGTGATAAATTGACTTTGTATCTCAATATAATATTAATAACGGTGCATGTAATGGGTGATATTCTATAATTATTATATTCAGATCTGGATAAGGGCAGGAGTTATAATGTGAGAGAAGTGCTTGGTTATGTAAGTTTGAAAGTGTTGTTGAGATTTGTTTGCCTGTGTTGTTTAACCTATGCAGTCTTTGAATGCTTGTCAAAATAGCCATGTTTTTAGTGCTTTTTTGAATATTTTTGAATTGATTTGCATCCTTAGGTCTTTTGGTAGTTTGTTCCATAGCAGGGGTCCAGCTATTGATAAAGCTCTTTGTCTTGTGGTGGTTAGTTTGGTGGATGATAATGGGGGTATTGCGAATAGAGCTTTGTTTATGGATCTAGTGTTTCGTTGAGGTTTATGCTGTTGAAGAATGTTTTTTAGGGTGGTAATTTCAGTGTTGTGCATTGATTTATGTAGTATCGTTAGTGTTTTGTATTCTATTCATTTTTCGATAGGTAGCCAGTGAAGTTCTTTTAGAGTTGATATGATGTGATCGAATTTTTTTTGTCTGGTGAGAATTCTTGCGGTGGCATTTTGAAGAATTTGGAGAGGGTGTGTGGTAGTTTTAGGGAGTCCAAGGAGAATGGCATTGCAGTAGTCGAGGCTTGAAAAGATCAGTGATTTAGAGTGATTCAAAAGTCTGGTGGATTCAGCAGTGGTTTTAGGCACTTAAGGATTAGTAGTTTGTAGAAGCCTTCTTTAATTTTTGTAGCTATTTGATGTTTGAAGTTCAGTTCAGGGTCGATCCACATTCCTAAATCTTTGATGTTTTCTCTTGGTTTGATGATATCGTCTAGCATCATGGTGTTGTCTGTGTTTTCTTCGTAGTTTTTTCTTTCAAGCAGAATGTATTCGGTCTTGTCCATCTTGAGGCATAGACTCATTTGGTTTAGGAGGGTCTTTATGGTTTTGAGGTAGGTAGCTGCTAGTTTAAGGGTTTCTTCTAGGTTGTTTGATATAGGAATGATTAGCTGTATGTCGTCGGCATACATGAAGACTGGAAGGTGGCCAATGTAACCCTCCGGAACCAACTGAGGCTCTCTCTCACTGAATTTCTCCCATTTTTGTCTCCCAGGTTTTCTTTTTCTCTCACTACAGGTTCTCACTGCAGCCGTCATCGAGGGACATTGAGGATAAAAGCACACCAGGGACCCGGAAGGCGCTGCACGCTGGCGTCGCGCACCGAAGGGGCACAACAAAGGGGCATGCCCCTTTGTACGCCCCTCGTACACCTGAAGAGAATACAAATGGACAAAGACCACCACCTACCCAACAACAGGACCACACCAACAAACACAAGCTCTACATTCACCATCCAAGTAAGCACAAGAAAGGGTAAGTATGCAAACAACACAAAGAAACAACACCACAAATACAATCACAGCAATAAAGTAAATATAATATGACTACAAATAACCTAATTCCAGTAAAACGTACCAACAGTCCCAATTAAACAGACTACTAGTGATCTCTTTTCTTCTAGTCAATGCACAATCAGTGACAAAAAAAAATTCCCATCATCATGGACCTGCTGACACAAAACCTAATTTTATAGCAATAACAGAATCATGGCTAAAAAAAATCAGATGTAGTTCTAAAGAACCAGCTCCCAAACAAAAACTATGAGGTCTTCTTGATCCCGAGAATAAATAAAAGAGGGGGCGGATTAATATTAATTACTGAAAAAATATTTAAAACTAAATTACTCTCGATCACAGCGCCAATGAATCATGAAATTGCCCTTTTTGACACTAACCATTTTCAAATCTGCCTGGTCTACTGCCCAACCAGTCTCCTCGAACTAAACATCTCCCCACTAATAGAATTTTTCACAACTCATCTAAATCCCTCTAAACCCACCATAATATTAGGTTATTTAATCTTCACATGGACGTTCACTCCCTATCTAATACCTGCCAAACACTAATTGACATAATGACTGCATTAGGTTTCAAACTGATCACAGATAAACCAACACACAAAGCTGGCCACTCATTAGATCTAACCTTCATTAACAGTAGCCTCCTTGAAAACACCAAAACCGATTACACACAAATCCCATGGTCAGACCACTTCCTCATTAACTCCCAGATAAAGCACACAGGACCAATAAAAAATCAAAACATAGAACCAGCTGAATTCTCATACCGCCCCCCTTTCTACACCGATATTCTTAAAGACAAACTAATTGAAGAATTAACACACATCAACTACGCAAATAGCCACAACGCAACAACCAACTGGTTAAACAGAACCACTACTTTAGCTAATAAATTAAACCCTCTGCAAATGGCCCGCATTAAAAAACCAAAGTTAAATAATCCATGGTATAGTGAACAAATCAAAGAAGTAAAACAGATCCTTAGAAAGAAAAAGAATGGAAAAATAACAAAACTGAGAATTTAACAAAGTACAGAAAACAACTAGCTTACTATAAAAAAAAAAAAATTTTAGACACCAAAAAGAAATACTACAGCTCAAAAATAGAAAAATTTGCCAATAACGCCAGAAACCTATTTAACATAGTAAAGAACCTAACAAGTGACAATACAAACAACCACTTAACCCTACAAGAGAACCAATGCAATATGATGTATATCAATTCTTTAAAGAAAAAATTGAGAACCTGAGAAAAAAAAATCCCTAACACTACAAAACAAGAGATTAAGATGCCCACTAGAGACGTTAGTAACTGGTCAGAATTTGAGGAGGTATCACATGTTGAAGTCGAGAAAATGATGAATCAATTGAACCCTGCTTCCCACGTAATTGACACCATTTCCATTACAGAACTAAAAAAACTAGCCAACACAATAATCCCAACACTAACAAAGATCTTCAACCTCTCACTAGATGGAGTAATGCCGGATATCTTGAAAGGAGCTATAATCAAACCAATCATTAAGAAAAAGAATCTCGACCCCCTAAATCTTAACAACTATAGACCAGTCTCCATCTTACCCCTATTAGCCAAGCTAGTTGAAAAAACAGTACAAAAACAATTGTCAAACCACATTGAAAGTAACAACATATTTTACCCAGCACAACATGGATTTTGCAAACACTACAGTACAGAAACTTTGCTATTAGCTTTATCAAATAATATCTTAAGAGGTTTCAATACAGGAACACACTACATTCTGGTTCTATTAGATCTCTCCGCAGCATTTGACACAGTAAATCACAAAATACTACTCAATAGACTGAAAGAAATAGGACTCACTAATAAAACAATAAAATGGTTTGAGTCATACTTATACAATAGATGTTTTCAAGTACAAATCAAAAATACACTTTCAGACAAAGTCAGACTAATAACCGGTGTCCCACAGGGATCAGCCCTGTCGGCAACACTCTAACATTTATCTCCTTCCAGTATGTCACCTACTAGCAGGACTCGAAATCATACATTACATATACGCAGATGATATACAGCTACTATCAATTGTAAACACCATTGAAGAAACAATGAAACTTGCCAATATGTATCTTGAAATAATCAAACAGCTCTTAAATCAGATGGAACTGGTAATAAACAAACATCAACAAAACTGAATTCTTACACCTTGAACGTAAAAACACACACCATATACAACCAACACTCACAATCAAAAATATTCAAGCCGTTGAGTTAGCAATAAAAGTACGGAATCTAGGAGTAATAATTGACCTTGAGCTAAACATGAAATAACACATCTCACTGAAAATAAAAGAAGGATACGCGATACTAATGATCCTGAGAAGACTAAAACCTCTACTAACGCTAAACAATTTTCGCACAGTTTTACAGGCAGTGATATTCGCAAGCACAGATTATTGTAACTCCCTGCTTTTAGGACTACCACAATCTACGATTCAGCCACTACAAATATTACAAAATTCAGCTGCTAGAATTTTGACTGACAAAAAAAAAGAATGACCACATTACAGGAACACTCGCTGAATTACACTGGCTTCCAATTGAACAAAGAATACAAGATAAGGAACTATGTATAATTCATAAACTAATAGACGATGAAAAAGCAGACTGGCTTAACACTGCACTGCGCGTACGTGTCCCGCAAAGAAACCTGAGATCTGCTAATAAGGCTCTACTAACTGTCCCCTCTGTCAAATCAGCATGCCTCACGCAAGTAAAGTAAAGAGCACTGTCACTGGCTGACCCCGTGCTATGAAACACCATGCCACTCGAAATAAAGCTGCAGAGAAATTTGAAAATATTCAAAACCAATCTGAAAAACTGGCTCTTTAAACAAGCTTTTTATAAAGATAAAGAGAAGGAGAAAAACAGTTGATTGATAAGGACGCACCAAACTAGACGTTGTTACTTGTAACCTACAAATGCATATTAATGTTAAATTGAAACCGCCTAATATGTCCCTAACAAACAGGCTTAACTTACACACAGTTTGTTGTATTAAATTGTTACCATACTATGATGGCACATGATTAATTTGTAATCTATAACCACTCATATTTTTCATTATTGTGCCTTTCTGTAAACCGTTGTGATGGTTATCTAACATTAATGATGGTACAGAAGAGTTTTTAAATAAATAAATAATGAAACAATGTAACCCCAATATTTAAAAAAGGCTCCTGGGGTGATCCGGGTAACTATAGACCAGTGAGCCTGACTTCAGTGCTGGGAAAAATAGTGGAAACTGTTCTCAAG
Organism: Rhinatrema bivittatum; assembly: GCF_901001135.1. Taxonomy (NCBI): domain Eukaryota; kingdom Metazoa; phylum Chordata; class Amphibia; order Gymnophiona; family Rhinatrematidae; genus Rhinatrema; species Rhinatrema bivittatum. The sequence continues at coordinate 398,908,325 of NC_042615.1, read as the reverse complement.
ATTAAAATCATAGAGCATATAGAAAGACATGGTTTAATGGAACAGTCAACATGGATTTACCCAAGGGATGTCTTGCCTAACAAATCTGCTTCATTTTTTTGAAGGGGTTAATAAACATGTGGATAAAGATTAACCAGTAGATGTAGTGTATTTGGATTTTCAGAAGGCGTTTGACAAAGTCCTTCAAGAGAGGCTTCTACGAAAACTAAAAAGTCATGGGATAGGAGGCGATGTCCCTTCATGGATTACAAACTGGTTAAAAGACAGGAAACAGAGTAGGATTAAATGGTCAATTTTCTCAGTGGAAAAGGGTAAACAGTGGAGTGCGCCTCAGGGATCTGTACTTGGACCAGTGCTTTTCAATATCTAACTAGATAAACGACGCTTGACCGACGTGCCGCAAATGCGCAGTAGAGAGCAGCTCTACTGCGCATGTGCGTGCGAGCACGTCGGTCTTAGGCAGCGTCAGGAAAAAAAAAACATGGCGGCGGCGGGCGGCGGTAGCAGCAGCGGGCGGCAGCGGCCAGTAGCGAGGGAGGGAGGAGAGAGAGAGAGGGAGGGACGGACTGAGTGGGAGGGAGGGAGTGGGAGGGACAGAGAGAGAGAGTGGGAGGGAGTGAATGAGTGGGAGGGAGGCAGGGACTGAGTGGGAGGGAGGGAGGGACTGAGTGGGAGGGAGGGAGGGACTGAGTGAGGGGGAGGGACTGGGAGGGAGGGACTGAGTGAGAGGGAGGGAGGAGTGGGTGAGGGTGTGGGAGGGAGGTAGGGGTGGGGAAGAGTGAGGGGAGAGGGAGAATGAGGGAGAGGTGAGAGTCAGGGATGTGAGTAAGTGGAAGGGGGAGAGGGAGAATGAGGGAGAGGTGAGAGACAGGGATGTGAGTAAGTGGAAGGGGGAGAGGGAGAATGGGAGAGGTGAGAGACAGGGATGTGAGTAAGTGGAAAGGTAAGAAGTTGTGGAGCAGAGAAAAAGGGAGTGGAGGAGGGCTGAGGGGGAGGGGATGGGATTGAGAGAGAGTGGGGAGTGACTGAGGGAAGGGGAGAGAGGTGGGAGTGACTGAGGGAAGGGGAGGGAGGTGAGAGTGAGGGGAAGAAGGCAGTGGGAGACAGAGGGTGAGTAAGACTGAGTGGAGGAGTGAACGAGGGGAAGGGGGAGAGAGGGAGAAAAAGTGTAGAAGGGTGCTGTGTTAGAAAATGGACTGAAAATCTAACTAGATAAATGACGCTTGACCGACGTGCTGCAAATGCGCAGTAGAGAGCAGCTCTACTGCGCATGTGCGGGCGAGCACGTCGGTCTTAGGCAGCGTCAGGAAAAAAAAAACATGGCGGCGGCGGCGGTAGCAGCAGCGGGTGGCGGCAGCGGCCAGTAGCGAGGGAGGGAGGAGAGAGGGAGGGACAGACTGAGTGGGAGGGAGGGAGTGGGAGGGACGGAGAGAGAGAGTGGGAGGGACGGAGAGAGAGAGTGGGAGGGCGTGACTGAGTGAGAGGGAGGGAGGGACTGAGTGAGAGGGAGGGACTGAGTGAGAGGGAGGGACTGAGTGAGAGGGAGGGAGGAGTGGGTGAGTGTGTGGGAGGGAGGTAGGGGGTGGGGAAGAGTGAGGGGAGAGGGAGAATGAGGGAGAGGTGAGAGTCAGGGATGTAAGTGGAAGGGGGAGAGGGAGAATGAGGGAGAGGTGAGAGACAGGGATGTGAGTAAGTGGAAGGGGGAGAGGGAGAATGAGGGAGAGGTGAGAGACAGGGATGTGAGTAAGTGGAAGGGTAAGAAGTTGTGGAGCAGAGAAAAAGGGAGTGGAGGAGGGCTGAGGGGGAGGGGATGGGATTGAGAGAGGGTGGGGAGTGACTGAGGGAAGGGGAGAGAGGTGGGAGTGACTGAGGGAAGGGGAGGGAGGTGAGAGTGAGGGGAAGAAGGCAGTGGGAGACAGAGGGTGAGCAAGACTGAGTGGAGGAGTGAACAAGGGGAAGGGGGAGAGAGGGAGAAAAAGTGTAGAAGGGTGCTGTGTTAGAAAATGGACTGAAAACAAAATGTAATGTAGCCCGTTTTAACGGGCTTAACGGCTTGTATATATATAAATGATCTGGAAAAGAATATGATGAATGAGGTTATCAAATTTGCGGATGACACAAAATTATTCACAGTAGTTAAATCACAAGCGACTGTGATACATTACAGGAGGACATTGCAAGACTGGAAGATTGGGCATCCAAATGGCAGATGAAATTTAATGTGGACAAGTGCAAGGTGTTGCATATAGGGAAAAATAACCCTTGCTGTAGTTACATGATGTTAGGTTCCATATTAGGAGCTACCACCCAGGAAAAAGATCTAGGCATCATAGTGGATAATACTTTAAAATTGTCGGCTCAATGTGCTGCAGCAGTCAAAAAAGCAAACAGAATGTTAGGAATTATTAGGAAGGGAATGGTTAATAAAACAGAAAATGTCATAATGCCTCTATAATCGCTCCATGGTGAGAACGCACCTTGAATACTGTGTACAATTCTGGTCGCCGCATCTCAAAACAGATATAGTTCGATGGAGAATGTACAGAGAAGGGCTACCAAAATGATAGAGGGGATGGAACAGCTCCCCTTTGAGGAAAGGCTGAAGAGGATAGGGCTGTTCAGCTTGGAGAAGAGATAGCTGAGGGGGGATATGATAGAGGTCTTTAAGATCATGAGAGGTCTTGAACAAGTAGATGTGACTCGATTATTTACACTTTCAAATAATAGAAGGACTAGGGGGCATTCCATGAAGTTAGCAAGTAGCACATTTAAGACTAATCGGAGAAAATTCTTTCTCACTCAACGCACAATAAAGCTCTGGAATTTGTTGCCAGAGAACGTTGTTAATGCAGTTAGTGTAGCTCTGTTCAAAAAAGGTTTGGATGGGTTCTTGGAGAAAAAGTCCATTAGCGGCTATTAATCAAGTTTACTTGGGGAATAGCCACTGCTCTTAATTGCATCAGTAACATGGGATCTTCTTAGTGTTTGGGTAATTGCCAGGTTCTTGTGGCCTGGTTTTGGCCTCTGTTGGAAACAGGATGCTGGGCTTGATAGACCCTTGGGCTGACCCAGCATGGCAATTTCTTATGTTCTTATGTTCTCCGAGATTCGATAGTAGTTGGCATAAAGGGAGGAGGTATTTATTGAACAGGGTGCAGATAATGCTGAACCTTGAGGTACTCCGGTTTCAAGTGGTATTGGTTCTGACTTGATATTGTTGATGTTTACCTGGAATGATCTGTTTAGGAATGAAGTGAACCACTTTAGGGTTATGTCTGTCAGTCCTATTTCTTTTAGTCGGTTGATTAGGCTATTATGTTCAACTGTGTCGAAGGCCGCGGATAGGTCTAGTAGGATTAGTATGAAGTGCTGTCCACTGTCAAAACCTCTTAGAATTGTATCTGATAGTGTTAGAAGTAAGGTTTCCGTGCTGTGGTGTTTTCGGAAGCTGTGTTGCGTTTGTTATAGGATGTTTTGTTCAAGGTGATCGTTTAGTTGTTTGAGCACTACCTTTTTCAGTTAGTTTTGCAAGGAGGGGTAAGTTAGAGATGGGTCTGTAGTTTAGGTCATTTGGGTCCAGGTTCTTTTTTTTTTTTTTTTTATAATGGGTTTGATGGTGGCCATTTTTGGTGTGTCTGAAATTTCTCCTTCTTCCAGGGATTTATTGATGATTGTAGTGATGGTTGGGGAGATGGTTTGTGAGATTCCTTTTAGTGTTTGAGTAGGGATTATGTCTCATTCATGGCAGGCTGGGTTTAGTATTTTTAGAAGGTTCTCTGTTTCTTTGGATGAGATTGGTTCAAATATGGACCTTGATGATATGCCCTTGTTGGTTAGCTTTATGTTGTGTGTGTCGTGTTATTTAGGTTTTCTTTTATTTGGATTATCTTGTTTTTGAAGAAGTTTGCTAGGTCATGACTTAGGTTTTTGTTTTGGCATGCGTTATTATTGTTGTCTGCGGTTAAGTTTTTCACAATGTTGAATAGTGTTTTTGGGTTGTTTGAGTATTTTTGTATTTTATTGCTGTAGTATTTGCGTTTCATTCTGCTTATGATGTTTTTGTATTCTGCCAATTGAGTGCGATATCTTGCTAGTGATAGATGGCATTTGTTTTTACGCCATTCTTTCTCCTTTCTTCTTAGGGTTGATTTGGAGTCCTTCAGTTGTTTGTTGAACCATGGGTTTATAGTTTTTGTTGCTTTCTGGTTTTTTTGTTCTTGCAGGGTTTATTTTGTTTGTGATATCTGATGTAATTTGTAGCCATGTTTGTAAGGTGTTGTTGATATTAGATAGGTCTATGTTCTTTAGTTGGTTTTCAGGTTCTTCCTGTATAGTGTCTATTGGAAATGATGGTCGGTATTTGAACGTTTGATTGCTGTTTATTAGATTGAGGTAGGCGATGAGTGATGTTTGACATTGAATGAGATAGTGGTCTGACCAGGGTATTGATGTGCATGATACAGCGTGGTTGGGTGAGAATTTGTCATTCGTGAAGATGAGGTCGAGGGTGTGACCTGCTTTATGTGTTGTGTTTTTTTACTAGTTGTTTGATGTTGAGGGCAGATAGTACTTCTATCAGTGTTTGGCTGGAGCGTGATAGGGGTGTTTCATCGATATGGAGGTTGAAGTCTCCGAATATGATTGCGGGCTTTTTGTGGTTATCTTTGATGTGATGAATTCTAGTAGAGGAGAGATGTTATTGTCGAGAAGTTTGGGGGGCAATAGATTAGGCATATCTGTAAGTTTCCACTGCCGTCCTCTTGGAGGGGGAATGACAGGGAGATTTCTCAAATTTGTCTGGAAGTATGCTGTGGAAGTCCAGAAAGTATCCCTTCTCAAATGATGGTTAGGTCCCACTTGTCTGATGTTATCTTGACCCATCTTTGGTAGAATCGGGCAAGCCTGCCCCCTATAGCTTCCTTCCTGTGGATGGGTCTGTTGATTCTCATTGTGGGGTGCGGCTGGGGCCGGGAACTGAGCCAGCTCCCCTCTTGTTGAGTTTGTTCCAAAAGCACTGGCCCCTGCCTGTGGGGCAAGGTGCTTGGAATGTATTCTTGTATGGTCTGAAATGCTGTGATCCTCTGCTTCTGGATGTTCGGGGAGAGGGGCGTTGGCTTCTCTTGATCTTGTCCTCCAGTAACCGAGGTACTGGAGATTCGCCCCATTTGTCGGCTAACCTTTCCAGTACACTTCCAAACAGGAGGGTTCCTTTAAACGGCATTCTCGTGAATTTTGTCTTGGAAGTCACGTCGGCTGACCAGCTTCGGAGGCAGAGATGCCTTCTGGCTGCCACAATGGATGAGACACCCCTGGCTGAAGTGCGCACCAGGTCAGAGGTCGCATCCGTGAAGAAAGATATTGCTGGTTCTAATGTTTTGACGGGCGTGGTTGTGTTCCTAGCCTGTGACAAGCATGCACGTGTCACCACGGCACAGCAGGCAGCGATCTGCAGTGACATAGCTGCTGCCTCAAATGACTGTTTGAGGATGGACTCCTGACGTCTGTCATGGGCATCCTTGAGTGCCGTTCCTCCTTCGATTGGAATGGTGGTGCGCTTTGTGACTGCGCAGACCATGGCGTCCACTTTGGGAAACGCCAGGAGTTCTTTGGCTGAGGGTTCCAGTGGATATAGGGCTTCTAGGGCCCATCCTCCCTTGAAACTGGCCACCGGGGCATTCCATTCCAGGTCGATCAGCTGTTGTACGGCTTGCAGCAATGGGAAATGGCGTGAAGCCTGATGGAGCCCAACCAGAAGAGGGTTCGTCTTTGGCTCCGCTGAGGCACTTGTGTCTGGGATGGCCAGCTCCCTCAGGCTCCTGGACACGAGGTCTGGTAGTTCGTCTTTGGAGAAGAAACGCATCATGGTTCGGTATGGTTCCATTCCTGGAGGGATTTCCCCTTCCTCCGAGGTGACTGTGTCCCCTAAAGCACATCTCTGGGAGGCCGAAAAGGGCCTGGGAGGTTTGGGTCCTCTAGTGGAGGCAGTGGCATTGGTGGCGCCAATTGCGCCTGGACAAAGGTTTGCAGACTTTTAAAAAATTCCACCCAGGAAAAGGTTCCTGGGTCTATATTGAACCCAGTGGCATTCCCCGAGGGCCTCGTCTGGAGGGCAGAGCTGGGGATAGAGAGCTCCAGGGTACTATCAATGGATCCGGATTCCTGTACTGGCTGGGGGGGACCTTGCCCTGGTTCTCCCAGAGCCGTTTCTCACTGTAGGCACAGGGCAGCAGCCTCTTCATGCTGCGCAGCTCCTATGTGGCAGGCTGGGCAGAAGGTTTGTGCTTTGGCTTTCTTGGCCGGTGGTGCCATGGTTTGTGCGCGTAGGGGCGTGTAAACCCAGTCTGTGCGTTTATATGCGCCCGCCAGGAGGCTTAGATAGGCCCTCTGGGTGTGTATGCAGGCTGCGTGCGCAGTCGAACTTGTGCTCCCGGCGCTGTCGAGCATAGCGCTATGCGCTCGGCACCCTCGTGTGCCTCGCTGTGCGCATGGCACCTATGCACATGCTGCTGTGCGCGCACATATATTATGCGCCCGGCTCGCCGCTGTGAGCACAGCTCAGTTAGGCGGACAGTACGGCGATCAAGGGGGGAAATGGAGTCAGCGACCATGCGATTAAGATGGCGACCCCCCAGAGGGTCTCCACGTGGGAGGACCCTCGAGCCGGATCGGGGTCTAACCTGGAAGGGGCTGCTCAACCTGATGGGACAGACGCAGATGGCGATCTGTGCGGCTATCCGAACTTCGGAGACCGGAGACTTAAGAAAGTTTTCTACCTTACCTTGTCTCGGCGCTTCCCGGTCTCGTGCCGGGCAGTCTCCTGCTGCGGGGGGAGAGGGAAATACCTTCACCGCCCCGCTTGGTCTTGCACCCGCTGCCTCTCAGCCGCTCCTTCCTGGGGGCTAAGTCCACCTTGGGAACAGGCTGCCGGACCGAGGCTTACCTCTGAGGGATCTCGGAAATCACCTCAGGAATACTCGATTGGGGGAGGGACCCTTAGGTATCACCGCAGGAGAGCAGGGCTCGTAGAGGTAAGATTTTGAATTTTCTTTCTACTTTGGTTTGGATTTCCTAACGCTGAGCAAGCGTATGTAGAGTCCCAAACTGCTAAGGAGACGGAGAAATACTGAAGAGCAGAGCTTCCTGCAGGGGTATATGTAGTGCTGACGTCAGATTGAAATCTGAATCCATCTCCAACTGCTATCAGGAGCACACTATACCCATTGGTCCTGAGTCGATTTGCTACACGCTAGGAAATTATACCAGCCAGTCAGAACATTAACATCCATGTCTCAGTTATTTTTAGACATCCCTTCTTTTAAGATAGTATGGCTGGATGAATCTCGAGAGCATCTCTTATATGCAAACTCCACAGTTATGCAATGCGTTGCCACAAACATTAAAAGGAGATGTTAACTACGAGGTTTAAGAAATTGATGAAAGCATGGTTGTTCCAACAGGCTTTTAATCTTTAAGAAATGATAGCACCCCATAACACAATATTCAAACAGACCCTTTAAATGATGTAATTTTATTGGTGGTCGATGGTTTTGTTGATGTTTTTAATGTATCCATGTTTCCATTATTTTATATATTTCTGTTGTCTTTCAAATTTGTGTGTGTTATGTAAACCACCTAGAAATATTAATAGCTGTTTTATAAATTTTGAATAAATAAAAATAGAATGTACATTTGTGAGCTGCTTAGGACATTGGATTTGGCAGGATAAAAAAATCCAACATCAGCATTTGATTCATTGGACAAGTTAGTCAAGGATATAGTAGAAAAACTTAGTCCTTCCGAGAAGAAAACTATTAATAAAGACAGGGTTAACACTGAAAAAAAAAGAAGCCCTGATACAATGATGAATTAAAAAACATTAAAAAGAGCCTTAGAAAATTAGAGAAACAATGGTGGAAATGCCCATCTACTGAATCCCTAGGAAAATATAAATCATTAGAGATTCCGGTTCCGATTCATATGTGGGTTTTTTTTCCATCAGGCCCGATCGCATTTTGTTTATCGGCTGCGCCCCAGCCGATTAACAAAAAACCCACCCCGACCGCGTGTGATTGGCCGGGTCGGCGAGCACCGACCCGGCCAATCACACGCGGCTCCAGGGGTTTAAATCCCCGAGCTGCGCCGGCGCCGCGCGTTGCGCAAAGGAGCACAACAAAGGGGCAGGCCCCTTTGTTCGCCCCTTTGTGCAGCCCCGATTGGAGCCTTCTGCATACCCCTCCTGTCCAAGAACTTTCCGCCTTCTTCATTGCCCAACATCCTATTTTATTTGGCTCCAGCCTCAAGCTCCAGCATCCCCTCGTATTCCAGCAATCTAATAAGCAATCTAATAAGCGACCGTGCTCAGCAGGCCATCACAGCCTCCTCCATAACCATCCCTACACTATTTGCCCGTCGCTCATCGCCCACCTCGCTAGCTACCATGCGCTCCTTCACCATTCCCATTATCTACAACCACCTGAACTGACTTCCTAAACCCTACACTCACTCTCCCAACCGCCAACAGAGGCTCATTCCCATCTCGCTTTCGCCCGTCACCCAACTACTCGGCCTGGCACTATTCTCACTGACTTTATTCAATGCGCAATCCATCTCCAAGAAAACTCACATACTCAACGACCTCCTCTCCGAAACTAAACCAGACATCTGTGCTATCACAGAAACCTGGTTAAAAACCACAGACACTATACTAATAAATCAGCTCCCCACCCAGGCCTACAACCTCCTCTCTATTCCCAGGCTCAAAAAAAGAGGAGGAGGGCTGCTCCTAGCACCCAAAAAAGGGCTAGGCTTGACCCTTCAGGTCACCAATACCTCAGCCAACCTGGAATTTGCTCTCTTCAAATCAAAACACTTACTAATAGGTTTAATTTATGCCCCCCCTCAGGAATACTTGAGGCAGACCCTTCCCCCATCATCGAACTCACCGCAAAACACCTTAATGTCAGAAAACCAGCCATCCTGATGGGAGACTTCAACCTTCATGTGTCCACTTCGCTCCACCAACTGCGAAACCCTATTCACCTCACTCAGCCATATGGGTTTCAGACAAATTGTCAAAGATCCCACCCACAAAGCAAGTCACACGTTAGACCTTATCTTCATAAATGAAGGAATATTGCCCCATACCAACCCAACATGCCTACCGGTACCGTGGACGGACCACCGAATCATCTCTTCTGTGCTAGAGATCAAGGAGCACCCTCCTCAAGCAACACACTCAACCTCAGTATCTGTCAGGAAACCGTGCACCGGAGAACTCCTCAGCTCGCATCTATCCAAGGAGCTAGTTCACCTTGACCTTTCGGACGTCAACACTGCCACAACATCGTGGAATAACATTACCAACAAGGTTGCAGATCAAGTGTGCCCCATGACCATGAAAACACTCCATCCGGACAAAGACAACAGGAAACCATGGTTCACCCCCGAGCTGAAGTCGCTCAAACAGGAACTCAGATGTAAGGAACACAGGTGGCGTAAATGCCCTTCCACAACAACCCTCTTAGCCTATAAATCTTGCCTAAACTCATACAGAAATGTCATTAACAGAACCAAGAAAGAATTCTTCTCCAAAAAGATCCACCACTTCATCTTTGACTCAAGAGCTCTGTTTTCCTATGTATCAGCCCTCAGAAAACCAGCTACGCCCCTCATACCAGACGATCAAGCTACCAACAAAGCCAAAGAACTGGCGGACTACTTCGAGAGAAAAATCACCACCCTCGTCGCTCCCCTCAAGGGGCCCTCTCATCATCCGAATTACTCATCCACCTCCGGTTCTCAACTCTCACACACAACCCTCCAACAACGTAACTCAACCCCAGCTTCTCTTGCCACCTTCGAGCTGACGTCTGCCCTAGAAATTGAAAACATCCTCAAGAAGATGAAACCTTGGTCTCATCCTTTAGACCACATCCCATCCAATTTGCTGTTTTCCATCCCTAACATCATTGCCAAACCTGTAGCAGACATCATAAACTGCTCTCTGTCGCAAGGCCAAGTCCCTGACCAATTCAAGCTTGCAATGCTCAAGCCTCTCCTCAAAAAACCCAACCTTCCTCCCGTAGACCCAGCCAACTTCAGACCCATAGCTAACTTGCCAATGATCGCCAAAGTCATGGAGAAGGTTGAAAACAGACAACTATCCGAATTCTTAGAAGAAAACAACATCCTCACCTCAAACCAATTCGGATTCCGAAAGTCCCTGAACAACGAATCTTTATTAACCTCGCTATCAGACACCATCCTCCTTAATCTGGAAAAAGGTCAACCTTACCTACTCGCACTACTGGATCTCTCCTCAGCGTTTGACACCGTGAACCACACTTGCCTCCTTCAGCGTCTAGCTGACATCGGCATCACAGGATCGGCGTTTGACTGGTTCAAATCTTTCCTTGAAAACAGGTTCTATAAGGTCAAGATCAATAATAAAGAATCATACCCTATCAGTTCAAAGTTGGGGGTACCCCAAGGATCATCCCTTTCACCCACTCTATTCAATATTTATCTCCTCCCACTCTGCCATCTACTAACCAACCTCAAGCTAACACACTTCTTATACGTGGATGACATACAAATCCTCATCCCTATAGCTGAATCTCTTCATAAAACTTGGTCTTATTGGAACAACTGCCTCTCAGCAATCAACAACCTACTTACCAGCCTCAACCTTGTATTAAACACCAACAAAACCGAAATCCTCCTAATAGCCCCTGAAAACAGCATCCCGCTCAACCCTCCAACTTCCACCCAACGCTCTATCACTTCAATCAACCACTCATCGCAATGGTTACATGGAATAGACTTAGTTTTTGGGTACTTGCCAGGTTCTTATGGCCTGGATTGGCCACTGTTGGAAACAGGATGCTGGGCTTGATGGACCCTTGGTCTGACCCAGTATGGCATTTTCTTATGTTCTTAAGAGACCTGGGTGTGCTACTAGACAACCAACTCAACCTCAGCAAGTTCATAAACAATACTACCAAAGAATGCTTCTTTAAATTGTAAGTATTAAAAAAATTAAAACCACTTCTGCACTTCCGAGACTTCCGCCTGGTACTACAATTCATCATCCTGAAACTGGATTACTGCAACTCACTCCTTCTGGGCCTTCCCGCTAGCACCATCAAACCACTTCAGATGGTCCAGAACACGACGGCCAGAATCCTTACAAACACCAACAAAAAGGATCACATCACCCCCCTTCCTCCAGAACCTTCACTGGCTGCCTATTAAATTCAGGATTCACTTTAAAGCCCTCATGATGATACACAAGGCCCTACACAACATCTCCCCCCTCAACCTAACTTTTCACCTGCAGCAGCACATTACTAAAAGACCGATAAGAAGCGCGTACAAGAACACGCTACACACCCAGCCGGCAAAAACCTCACTGAGGAAATGCGCCCTTTCCACAGCAGGTCCCCCACTTTGGAATTCGCTCTCTCCGGATCTTCGCCAAGAACCTTGCCTCATGACATTCAAAAAGAAGCTAAAGATTTGGCTTTTCACCCAAGCATTCCCGGAGAGCTAAGGCCCGATGAAGTCAATGACTTTATAGACCCCGGTCCATCTATCACACTATACATATGTTTTTGAGTTGTACTTTATTTCAGCTAATAGTCTTTGAATGTAGTCCTTTTTATCTCTCTGTAAGTTCTTTATTTCAACTTGTTCCAATGTATTCCGCCCCAGAGGCGACAGTTTCAGTTCCTTGTAAACCGGTGTAATATGTATATTATACAGGAACATCGGTATATAAAAATTACAAATAAATAAATAAATAGAAGTAACCCCTTAGCTTCCCCCACCCTCCCGACCCCCCCAAAAACTTTTTACAGGTACCTGGTGGTCTAGTGGGGGTCCCGGGAGCGATCTCCCACTCCGGGCCGTCAGCTGCCACTAATCAAAATGGCGCCGATGGCCCTTTGCCCTTACCATGTGACAGGGTATCCGTGCCATTGGCCGGATCCTGTCACATGGTAGGAGCACTGGATGGCCGGCGCCATCTTGTGCTCCTACCATGTGTCAGGGGCTGACCAATGGCACTGGTAGCCCCTGTGACATAGTAAGGGCAAAGGCTATCGGCGCCATTTTGAATACTGGCAGCCGACGGTCCGAGTGCAGGAGGTCGCTCCCGGACCCCCGCTGGACTTTTGATAAACAGGAGCGCGTCACCACGGTGCAGCAAGTCGCGATTCGAAGGGACATGGCTGCTACCTCAAAGGCTTGTTTCAGAATGGTGTCCATGCGTCGGTCATGCGCATCCTTGAGAGCCGCTCCCCCCTCCACCGGAATGGTGGTGCGTTTCACAATTGCGTTAATTATGGCGTCTACCCTGGGGCACGATAGCAGTTCCTTGGCTGTCGGATCTAGAGGGTACATGCCCGACAAGGCCCGACCCCCTTTGAATGAGGCCTCCGGTGCCTTCCATTCCAGCTCAATTAGCTGCTGTGCTGCTTGTAGGAGGGGAAGTGGTGAGCCGATTGGCGCAAGCCCTCTAGCAGAGGGTTCTGTACAGGGACCCCTGGGGGGTCCTGGCCCGGAATGGCCAGCTCCGATAGGCATTGTGAGACCAGGCCCGGCAGATCTTCTTTCCGAAAGAAGTGTCTCATGGTCCGATATGGTTCTCTCTCAGAGGGAAATTCATTCTCTTCAGGGGGCACCTCACTTACCTGTGAATAACCCGAATCCCCATGATTGGGGCTGTTGGGTGGTGAATGGCTGTGCCTAGGTCTCGAGGGTCCAGGGACCGGATCAACTGGGACGGCAAGACCCATCCGAGGAGCAGACTGCATCTGGACAAAGGCGTGAATCCCCTTAAACAATTCCACCCAGGAAAGCGAAGCCAGATCTGGCCGCAGGGATACCAGATCTCTCGGATTCCCTGGCTGCTCGCTGCGGCCTGCTAAGTCCGGAGTGTTCTCTAAGGAACCGCTGGGCTGGGACCGGTCCTGTCCTGGGACTGCCATGGCTTCCTCACATTGGGCACATAGGGAGTCTGTTTCCTCGCTCTGTGTGGCTCTAAGATTGCATGCTGAGCAGAGGCTTGGAGCCTGATTCTGGGGTGCCAGCTCTGCAGCCGCAGAGGCCTTCTTACGCTCCATTTGCCTCAAATGCGGTGTCGTCCTACGATGTGCGCCTAACACAGGCGCATAACACCCTGCGCCTATGAACATGCGTCTTATATAAACGTGCGCCTATGAACGGGCGCCTTATAAATGTGCGCCTATGAACAGGCGGTCTTATATAAACGTGCACCTATAGCGGGCGTCTTATAAACAGTGTACCTATAAACGGGCGTCTTATAAACGTGCGCCTATAGCGGGCGGCTTATTAAACAGTGCGCCTATGAACGGGCATCTTATAATGTGCGCCTATAATCGGGCGTCTCATAAACGTGCGCCTATAATCGGGCGTCTTAGCATATGTGCGCGTATCCTAGTAGCATGCGCCAAAAACGTGCGCGTATCGCGGGCGTTCACAACGTGCGCCTATCGCAGGCGCTAACAACGTGCGCCTATCGCGGGCGCTAACAACGTGCGCCTATCGCGGGCGCTCACAACGTGTATTCAGCAAGCAAAAAGCGCTTAATTAGAAAAGAGAAGTATGTAGGCAAAAAATGGCGACCTCCCAGGCGGGCAGCCTCGTAGGCAGGCCCAGTTAATCCACACTTCCTCGGAGACCAAGTAAAGATGTACGCCTTACCTTGTCTTCGGCGCTTCCCGGCTGCGGGGGGAGATTACCTTCAACCGCCGTGCATAAGGAAGTGCACCCGTTGCCTCTAGGCCACGCCCGAACCGCTCGGTGGCCAAGTCCACGCCGGGACCGAGGCTGCCTCTAGGCCGCGCCCGAACCGCTCGGGGGCCAAGCCGCGCCCGAGCCCTTCTCACTCGGGGGGTGGGTCCCTGCTGCGAACCGGCCACTGGATCGAGGCTCCTACCTCCGAGGGACCACGGAAGTCAGCTCGGGAAACTCAACTGGGTGAGTGACCGCCTGGTATCACCACAGGAGTGCGGGGCTCATCTTCAATAGATTTCTTCTAAGAATTTAGTCGACAGAATTTGGAAAACACGCTCAGCGAGCGTGGGTAGCTCCAAACTGCTTTGGAGACGGAAATTACTGAATTGCTTCACTTCCTGTGGGGGTATATGTACCCGTGCTGACGTCAGATCCGTCTCCAACTGCTAGCACGAGCACACTATACCCATTTGTTTTGAGTCCATCTGCTACACGCTAGGAAAATATTCTTGCAGCAAAATAAAATCAGTAGATAAAATATCTGGGGGAGAGTAAAATAACCAATTTAAGTACCTGTATGAGTAACATTCAATTTTCTTCAAAATAAAACATGTTTTTCTAATTGACGTACCAATAATTATCTCTCATAACAAATTCTTCTGTCTCTTGTTCCCTTTCCTTCTTTTTTTTTTGTTAGGTAAACTATATAAATCACTGGGAAAGCAATTCAACCCAACTGAGTTTGTCTACAGACAAGTTAACATGGTGAAAACTGCTCCATTCGAACAACACATTTCCATTTTACTCCAGTGACCCAATGTTGTTTACGATGCCAGGATCTGCAGAAAGGCTTGTGCTGCTTCAAGACTCATATACTGCAGCACGATTCAGCTAATACATTTATTTATTTTTAACTTCACCAGGACTTGTAAGACAAAGCTAATTTGCAGCTCCACCAATTTCACACACACTAGAGAGAAAGCCCATTGCTTCATGGCCACAGATGCCAAATAATCAGAGACGATAAGTTCCTACCTGGTTGTTATATTTGATATCCTAATATTTTTGGAAGGCCTTCAGGATTACTTCTTTGTGATGGGAACTAAGAATTTTAGCAGTTACTGGTCTTGTACAGTTGGATGAGGTGGGGGGACCACTTCCCCAGCCTATGGGCCCCGCTTGGTATGATATTGCCACGTGCTTTTCAAAGTGGCAGAACCTCGGGGAGCTAGGTTTCTAAACTTTTTGCACGATCTCACTCACCAACAGTCTCTGGGATATCCAAAAATAAAAGATTACATCTCAGAGAATGATTTTCCAAAGCTTCAGTCTTAGCTCCCATCATACTATATAAAGACTAAAGTATACAATTCAGCCTCCAGTTCTTCGAAGTGGCCATCCACTACGGTGAGATATTCCTCCACATCCTACACCTGACAAAGGGTGCGATTCTCGACATAGTGCTCACAAATAGGGATGACGACTGATGTCCATGCAGGTTCCCACCTGAGCACCAGTGATCATCAGACGGTATGGTTTGATATTGCAAATAAGATAGAGAATTCACACAAACACTCAAGTTTTGAATTTCAAAATATAGAGTTTATCAAAATGGGGATATTCCTGGAAGAACAACTAGAAGACTAACAGAAAATAGATGAGGTGAAATAGTTGTGGGCCAAATTAAAAGGATCTATTATAAAGGCAACAAATCTAATATGTTAGAAAAGTAAAGAAAAGGAAGAGGAAAAAAAAACTGATCTGGCTGAAAAAATAAAGGCAAAAAGAACAGAATTCAAGAACTATAAAGGATCACAAAGAGGAACACAGGGAAGAATACCTGATGAAACAGTGAAGAAGAAAAATCAGGAAAGCAAAAGGCCCAGCGTAACAAAGGATTACCATAGAGGTTAAACAAGGTGACTATTTTTTGGATGTATCAAAGAAGGAAGAGAGGCCCAAAGTGGTACAGTGAAATTGAACAGTGATAATGAGCAATGTGTGGAGAAAGATGAAAAATGGCAAAAATATTAAATACTTCAGTTCAGTATTCACTAAAGATGACCCTGGAGAAGGTCCACTGCTGTTTGAGAAGACCACAGATGGGGTGGGGCAGAATGAAGCTCCGTTTACAGAAGAGAATGTATGGGAAAAGCTAGAAAAACTGAAATTGGACAAGGCCATGGATCTAGATGAGATATATCCCAGGATAATGATGGAGCTCAGAGATGTGATGGGGGGGGGGGGGGGTTGAAAGACCTGTTCAATAGATCCCTGGAAATGAGAGTGGTGTCTTGAGACTTGAGAAGAGCTGTGGTGCTCCTGCTTTACAAGATTGGTAGCAGAGAGAAGACTACAGGTCTGATAGCCTTACACCTCAGTGGTGAGAAAATTAATGGAGATGCTACTGAAGGAAAGGATAGTGAACTATCTACAATCCAGTGGGCTGCTGGATCCAAGGCAGCATGGATTCACCAGGGAAATCCTCTCAGACAAATTTGATTACTTTTTTTTTTTTTTTTTTGATTGGGCGTCTAGAGAATTGGATCAAGC